>NC_140581.1:882346457-884746457 GCF_964204655.1 Triturus cristatus
TCCAGCTAGGACTGATCCTGCTGCTCTTCATTCTAAACTCTCTTCTAGAGTACTGTTTATCGACAGCAGCACGTGATGGACCTGCCACTTTCTTTGTGTGCAGACGAAATCTCTTCACCTGGATACCCAAAGACTCGTCTGGATCATGCTATCCTGCTTAAGCTGTACGTTTCATCAGCCATTCTGCAACAAGGATCCTACCTTCGCTTAAGAGACACCTAGGGCATCTTTCAAAAACCAGTCAAAGTTTAGCTGCCATGTTTCCTAACGACAGATTGAGACTGTCTCTTTACAAAATAAACCAAGTTACCCGAACCATTGCAGATTCCACTACTATTGCTTAGGCTTAATTTCTAGCCAATTGGACATTCAGCGAACTTTGATACTACAATATAGAATGGCTCTAGATTTGTTCCTAGATGCCAAGGGTGGGATGTGTGCAATTGCAAGGTCAGAATGTTGCACTTCTATACCAAACTTGTCCTAATGCATAACAGAACAGACTGACCAGATTAGAGAAGGCATAAATGAATTAACATGACTATGATGATACAACTGTCGTCAAAAGTACTTGATCTTGGTTGAAGAATGTTTTTACGGGATGTGGAATGAAGATTGTTCAGTTATTATTGTTTTCATTGCTCTCCTGCTGATTTTCATTATTTTGAAGGTCTGTAATGCACCTATCTTTCATCTTTCAAGGCGCAACAGTGCAGCAGTGAATTACCCTTTTACAGCATATAATAATGACAATGAACATGAGGGTTGAAAATCTGACTATGATTCTCTGGAAGGTTTTGACAACCGTTGGAAAAGCCTACAGATCTTTTGTGTTTGACATGTTACTAAGTATCACTGTAATGCCTTGCCAGTCTTTAGGCGAGCAAATGTGTGGGGCTGTATGTGTGTGCAGGTGTCACCACACATGTAGGACCTATGGAATGGTGTGCCACTATTTTCCTTTTTTATGTATCAATCTAAGATGACTGGTGCCACCATAGAGCAGTACATTCAAAAAATCATTTTATTTTCGCTTTTCAGATAGTGGAGGACATGGCAGTTGCCATGCATCCCCCCCTAACAAAATTAAAATAAAAAAATAATTAAATGCCTGAAAGGGACTAAGGAGCAATGGTGGAGTGAGTGGGAGAGCAAAGGCAATGGGGAGTGGCGAGGCAAGGGAGCAATGAAGGGGTTTGAAAGTACTTTTTGGAACGTGCCTTCAAAAAGAAGAATTAAATTAAAGCATTTATTTCAAGGAGCAAGAAGGGTAGTGGAGCAAGAAGGAGAAGTTTAGGGGCAGGTAATGGGAAAGCAGGGGGCAGGTATTTGAAGGGGGATGCTACAATCAAGAGAAAGAAAACACATGCCACTGAGAGACTCTGCTGGAGTGGAGACTGCTGTGCTAGCAGGATTGCCATCGTAATGGAGGATGACTGTTCCCAGGAACTGCTGCTTCATTTTTGGGTGAGCTGCCCTGCTGCTTGCTGATCTTGCCCTGCATTAAATGTCTCCTGGCCCCTAGCGCCTCGTGAACGCTACATTTCAAGTGACTGGGCTCCTCCTGCTGTCTAGTGCCTTGTGAAGGCTGCAGCGCTATCCCAGCCCCCAAGGACTTTCCTGCTTCTTAGCGCCTCATGGGCACTATTGTCTACATTGCCAGAGAAGAGGAGCACTGTCTGTTGTCTCTGGAGCTGTTGGGCCTCTCTAGCACCTGGTGAGCGCTGCCTCCAGCATCTGCCCAAGAGAAAAAGGTGCATGGGACCTGCTGCGCATGCTGCCAGGGAGAGCTGGTTATTTTCAATAAAGTGCTGTGCTGCTAAAGCACTATATATCCAATTCCCCGCATTTTTGCTGCAGCTTGAGTCTGTGGGACCCTGACGGCATTCCTGGGACCTAGCGCCTCGTGGGACTTGGGATCCTCACCAGCTCCCTAGCGCCTTGAAGGCACTATTTTCTTGGTTGCCAGAGGAGGAGTGACGCCTGCAGCGCTGTGCTGTCAAAGCGCTATATTTGGTGGCCTGTACTTCAAGGAGGTGAGGTGCTGAAGCCTGCAGCGCTGTGCTGCCAGAGCGCTACTTTATTGTGGGGGACCCTGGACTTGGGAGGACTCTGGCGCCTCGTGAGCACTACAGCTATGCCCCAGAAGGAGGTGAGGAGCGTGGGCGCTACTTTGCTGTGTGCTGTATTTCAACCCCCCCCCCCCCAAGGAGAAGGCCTGTGGGACTCCCCACGTTATTGCCAGAGTGAGCCCTGCAGCCACCGAGGAAGCGGGAGCAGTGCGTGCTCCATTCCGGCTGCCCCCATCACCTGCCAGCAGGAAGGGGCCTATCGGGGCACAGTGCCGGTGCCCAGAGATTGCACAAGGACTCCAGAGAGCCCGGTGAGTAGGGCTCAGGCCCAGCTTGGTGGGGGTGGTGTCGGGGCACATTGTCGATGCTCGCCTCCCCCCGGTGCCGCTCTGAGGGCACCTTGGTGCCCGTGCTGACCTTACAGCAGCCCCATCTTACAGCAGGCAGCTGCAACCTTGGGGAGCACTGTGAATTTCAGGGGTCCCGGAGTTGGGCTCCCAACTGCGTAGTGGTGCCAGTGCTTGTTTTGTGCCTGACTCCCAGCTGCCCTGCGAGTGCGCAGGCAGCTGCAACGTATTGGGGGGCATTGTACTCCTCAGGAGAAGAGAGAGAGGAGTGAGAGACACTCCTGCCCTGTCCCAGCGCTTTGCGCACTTTGCTTTTGCTGTTTTTGCAGCCAGCCCTGACTATGCGGGACATAGGGCATTTGAGCCCCGGGTGGAGGCCAGTTGGCCTGGGGCCAGTTTCAGAGTGTTGTGCCCCCGATTGGGGCGAACTGTGTTTATGCTGGTGAGGCCTATTGCCCCATATGATTTATTGCATAATATTGTTGTCAATGCTAACCTGTTTAGACCTAATTCAAATATGCCCATAAGGTTGATGCCTAATGTATTTCTTCCAAAGCATTGATGCTAATAAGGTTTTTGGCATGCCCACTGCTGATGGTGTTTATGCAAATGTGTTGATGCTTATTGATAATGCCTCATGCGTCAAGCCTTGTTTTAATATGACTATGCCTGATGCCTTACACTGTTGGTAGGCCTAATGCTCACATGTTTATGCCCACAGGTTTATGCCGAGTGATAATGCTTTTCTTTCCCTAAGGCCTGCACTGCTGGTTTTATGCATACTGGGCCTAGGACTCATGCATCATGCATTTATGCTCATGACGATGTCTCATGTGATGCTTTATGTTTATGCTTAAGACTAGTTGTACTGTGGCTAAGTACCTGATCTGGCCAGGAGGTACTGGCTGCTTTACGTTTATTACTGAGACTCGCATTTATTCTACCTGTGCTTGTGATGACTCTGGCAGCGGCCCGATTGGTGCTGTCCTGTAAATAATCCCCAAGTAAAGTACTACCCCGTGCTGGTTGGCACAATGTATATGCACCTGTGATGGTTCTACAACGTGTTCTGCATAATACATATGCTGTTTTTCTCACCTAAACTGGTGTGGTCTCTTTTTGTAGTGTGCTTCGTGTGTCGCCTGTGTGTGCTGCGTGGATGCTTTACACATTTCCTCCGGAGTTTGGCCCACGCTACCCCGTGTCTAACAATTTTTCACCTGATGGCTCTGAGCCAGTGGGGCAACACTCCTGCTCTCTGTTGCTCCTGCACCCCCCTCCCAGACAGTCTGTTCCCTCTCCTGCCCATCCCCATACCAAATCCCATTTTTACACCAAAGTCATTAGATGCTCCCCCTACTGCGTTTCTGCTCACTCCCCAACCACCCCCACATCAACTGGTCCCTCAGGACCCACCCACCTCCATCCCCTGAGAAGCTGCAATTTGCTTCTCTGTCACTAGGTTGTACAAAAAAAGCAACTAGGCACATTTTCGATATTGGTTTTTCTTTATATATCCACGAATGGCTGCAGCCATCTTGCAATGGTAAGTAGAAACAAAACAAAATGGCGAGTGATGTCATGAAGCATGCATGCGCATGTATGAGGACACAGGGGCCTTCGAATGTCATGAAGGATGTGTGTATGCATGATGTGGCCTGCATGAGTATGCATTATCGCGCTTTCTTCACCTTTTTATGTGACGCTGTTTGGCATACAGAATAATTATTTATTCTGACAATGCTGAACAGCATCAGCAAAAACAGATTTGGCAAAGCCAAAAGGTCTTCACAGTCAAGACATATTGACTTTGCCAATACTTATTCAAGTTGTTAATAAACCTTCTCAGACATCGATTGGACCAAGCACAGATTTCGTTGATACCTTCAACAAAACTTTCAGACCAACAGCAAAGGCAAACCATCCAAACCAACACATTCCTACATCTAAAAGTGCCACGCTTCAACAAAATCCAACTCAGAGTTTACTTTCCCTCAATCCAAGCCAGTATATTTTGGCTCTCTTTCTCAATCAGATAAGGAAACTATAAAAACAACCATGATTTATGGTAGCTGTAAAAAAACCTGCCTCGTCACTTTTTTTAACAATACACCTGTCAACTATGAAACTAGTGGTCCACAAGGCGTAATACAGGATATTGCCCCTATCTCAGGTGATATGAGGTAGAAATAAAGTGCCTATGCAGGATTCGGGACAGTGATGTCCTAAAGAATAAATGAGAAAATGTGTACCTAATCTAAGAATAGATTTAAACTGAATTTCAAATACCAATAAATGTATAACGTAATGCTGATATGTTTGAATCAACCCTTATACAAAAAGCCTTGAGATCAGTAATTTATAAAACATGAAGGTTTATTAACATATTAGGGTGCAATGCAAAAGGCAAAAAAATAGTCTCAATTGCATAATATATGAGTCATCGGGAATTAACAGCATGAACAAAATAAGAAAAAATTGTCTAAATCCAGAATATGCAGTAAATCAATAGAATATCAGGTGGCATCCCTAGCAGCTCACAAAAGAGTCTAAAAGATCTCTCTGGCTTACTCATGAAATGCGTCCTTTTATAACAAAATTAACCAGAACAGCAACTTAAATTGCGCAGTTGGCATAGGGTGTGCAAATGTATTGCATATTGTAGAATCAGAATACAAATGCAATACATCATTTAGTGCCACCATCCTAGCACTATCCCTCAAAAGTAATAGTTCTCTTTTGACCTAATGTACCCCCAAGAGCAGAGCATACATTGAATTACAATGACAACAGTTATAGATCAGATCGCCATAATACCAACATCTTCATACCAGCTGGGCAAATGAGGAAAGAATAGAGAGGCCCAGACGCAGTAGCGGCCGGCATGAATTGGGAGTGATGAGGCGGGGGGGAGGGTGTGAGGGGGAGAAGGAGGGGAGGGGGAGAATGAGGGGGGCTGGAAGGGGAGGAGGGTGATGTAAAAAAAAATGTTAAAAAATGTATCTCAGTCTCCTCTCTGGGGCCGGAACAGGAAGAAGAAAGGCTACCTCCCCTAAGCCAATCACAACACTGCAATGAAACGTTGTGATTGGGTTGAGCACTGCGGAGTAGAGTTCAGTCAGGGAATGGGGGCCTGGGCATGTTCTCCACACAGGCTGTAATGCAGCCTGCATGAAGAACATGCGAGGTGTGCATGGCTGTTTTGGACAGCCACACAGGGGTGGCCAAACAGTCATTGCGCACTTTGAGTGGGCAAACCACTCCTCCCCTGCTCTGAGAGCAGAGAAGTCCTACCCAACCTGCAACGATGCTGAGCAGGAACAAATAGAATGATAAAAACCTTCAGTAATTATCATTGTATTTGTTCTTTCTTTCACTGCTTTGCAGCAGCGGGCGACACTCCTCTGCCTTAGCGGAAGACCCACCACTGCCCAGAATAAACAAAAAAACAAGTCCCCCCCTCCACTTCTCAAATATGTCAAACATCAAACAAATTATTTATAATACACAGTCATCAAAACCAGGCCTAAACCTCCCCCATTATCTACCCTTGTCTTACCAATCAATACCACCAAGTGAACCTATCAGCCAGTTAATCATAGGGCTTCATATTGTTTTACCATGCTTCCTGGCTCCCCTACCCTTACACTAGTATAACGACCATTCCACATTGTAGATACCCATTAAGTGCCCCAACCAGGCATGAAACTTGGGAGGTTCTGCACTTTTCCAAACTGTAGCAATTAACAATCAGGCTAGTGCCACACATATAAATACAAAATAGATCTGAGTTGAACCATTATTCATTCGGCTGTCGCACTCCGGGAGCATCAATGACGGGCTTATACTTATCTCCCTCCCAAACAGCTTTTTCCAATATAGTTTGATGCCTTGTTTTCATGGCCGCAGCTTCACGAATCCATAAAACATATTAATCAAATCTGCAGGGCCTTTTCCACACCTACTACAATTATTGATAAGACCAGATTGTTCCCATTGTTTGCTCATCCCATCATAACAATTGGCTGGAAAAATCAGGGATTGCCACAAGGGAGTGTATCTACTGTATCACCTGATCTTCATCAGCTTTCGAAGCTTCTTCCAAACCCTCCAGGCAGCATTCACTGTCTTGAACCGCACTTTTTTTTAAATAACTCTGCTATAAGAAGACACCGCCAAACCTCTTTAACAAGTGCTAATTCATAGATGGTTGGTTGAATTACGCCATTCTGATGTTCTTACCTGGTCTGACTCCATTCTGTCAACAATGCCCTCATTTTCTGGAAAAGAGCTGCCCAATGGTAAAATAAGAAGCTGGGAGCTGGCCACCCTCCCCGTTACCATGAAAGGATTAAAGCTTAAGGGATCTCCTGACCTTCTGATACTTCCATATAAAATTAAAACATATGGCATCCAATTTCTTAAGTAATGTGCCATCCACCTCGAGAGGGATAGAGTGTAATAAATAGAGCACCTTATGAAGTAATAACATTTTCAATACATTTTCAATACATTGCACCTGCCAATATTGGATAAGTGCAGCCCAATATTATATTTCAACTCTGTGTTGAATTTGCCAATCAATGGCTCTAGATTTATATGATAAATAGTAGATACATTTGGATTGATCTAAATCACAAGATAAATTACTGTATCTGTCCGTCGAGCATCTGTGAATACGATATTGTCTGTACAGATAATCTGGGTTTTTTCGCTATTTGGCAAATACTCAGATTTGCTCCCAAACTCCCTGCAATGTGTTTTATTGCGGCTATTGCTTTTTAAGCATCAACTGTAACCACTGCAATGTCATCTGCAAATGCCAATACATTAGTGTCATATCCATTAATACTAACAAGCTTTATACCTTGACTTTTAGCAACTTGTACTATAAAAGGATCTATATTGAGGGCAAACAGAATTGGGGAGCATGGGCATCCCTGCTTAGTCCCCCTCGTGATTTCAATTCTCCCTGACTCTCAACACATTATTTGCAGCCTAGCATAGGGGGTCATATATAAAGCTATTTTGGCTTTAATAAAGCATGGGTCAAATCCTTTCTGCTCCATAGCCCGCCAGAGATACCCCCATGACACTCTATCAAACGCTTTCTCTGCGTCGAGGAGGATCATAGTCATCCCATCACCCATGGTTTCAACAATATCAAATAAAGTTACCACTTGTTTGATATGATCCGTTGTTCCTCTGCCTGGTATGAATCCATGTTGCCATGGCGTGACCAGGTTGGCTATGATCTCCCCTAAATGCAGCACTAGAATTTTGGAGTATAATTTGGCTTTGGAATTAAACAAGGAGATAGGCCGATACGGGGCTGATTTATCCGCAGGCTTCCCCTTTTTTGGATAGACTATAATAATAAACATGCCATGCCAAGATGCGGGGGATTCTCCACTCTGTTGAACACCTAGAAACAAATGTAACAAAAATTGAGTTATTGCTACCTGTAAATCCTTATACAGCTCAAGGGAGATCCTATCTGACCCAGCCGCCTTCCCTGCAGCCATTGAACGTACTGCAAACATTACTTCCTCCACAGTGATATCCTCCTCTAATTCCCTGCAGATATCAAGTCCTAAATGTCCGTAACCTTCTTCAATCCCATCTTCTCCCCCCAGGCTGAAGGCAAGTATACCTTCTTGATATAGTGCTTTATAGAAATCTTCGAAAAATTTACAATTTCACTAGGTACGATGACATACGACCCATCGTTTTTTTTTATTTTCTCAATACGATTTCAACCTCCTGGGTGCTGTGGGTGGAGCCGCTGCGCCTTCTGCTTTTGCCTGTGAGGGGAAGACAGGACTTCATTGCCCAGGAGGCTGTGTGCTGCTCAAGCTCCCTCACCTGTGCAGCTCGTCTGGGGCTACAAAACATCTTGCCGCTCCCACTTCGCGGGAGACGCTGCGCCTTCTGCTTTTGCCTGTGAGGGGAAGACAGGACTTCATTGCCCAGGAGGCTGTGTGCTGCTCAACCTCCCTCAACTGTGCAGCTCGTCTGGGGCTACAAAACATCTTGCCGCCCCCGCTTCGCGGGAGCCGCTGTGCCTTCTGCTTTTGCCTGTATGGGGAAGACAGGACTTCATTGCCCAGGAGGCTGTGTGCTGCTCAACCTCCCTCACCTGTGCAGCTCGTCTGGGGCTACAAAACATCTTGCCGCTCCCCCTTCGCGGGAGCCGCTGCGCCTTCTGCTTTTGCCTGTGAGGGGAAGACAGGACTTCATTGCCCAGGAGGCTGTGTGCTGCTCAACCTCCCTCGCCTGTGCAGCTCGTTTGGGGCTTCAAAACATCTTGCCGCTCCCACTTCGCGGGAGCCGCTGCGCCTTCTGCTTTTGCCTGTGAGGGGAAGACAGGACTTCATTGCCCAGGAGGCTGTGTGCTGCTCAACCTCCCTCACCTGTGCAGCTCGTCTGGGGCTACAAAACATCTTGCCGCTCCCGCTTCGTGGGAGCCGCTGCGCCTTCTGCTTTTGCCTGTGAGGGGAAGACAGAACTTCATTGCCCAGGAGGCTGTGTGCTGCTCAACCTTCCTCACCTGTGCAGCTCGTCTGGGGCTACAAAACATCTTGCCGCTCCCGCTTCGCGGGACGCGCGCGGGCGCGCGCCGGGCGAAGCCCGGGCCAAGGGCGGGCCCGTTTGAGCCCGTTCGAGTCTGGAGTAGGTTGGGCTGGGCTTACTCTCTTTCGTGTGCTTCAGCATATGTTCCCTGGGGCAGCTGCGGTAAGATCTACCACTTCTATTTTGAATCACTTAGCTGCACTTGTTTGACTGTGTAATGCCTCCAGCGGCCAGCAAGATTAAAAAAGGCACTAAAGGTGGGAGCGTAATGGGAACTCTAGATCAATTTATCACGCGAGCCTCCAGTGTTCTAGCGCGTGAAATAGCGGACACAGAACGACGGCTATCCATTGAGCCAATATTTACAAAACGTTCCTCCTTGGGTCCCATTATGAACGCATGTACGCCAATTCCTTGTTCTGACGATGAAAGGACCGCTTGTACATCTGATGCGGATCCCTGCGTGGTAGCATCGCCAACCGCTACAATTATGGGGGTTGGTCCTAATAGCCACGCCCAAGATGAATGTGGGCTGGATGGGATAACTCAAGAAAAAGCGATGACCACCACAACTAGGTCGAAGTCGATTCCGATACCTGCCACCTCCACGAGAAGTAAGAAAGTATCAAAAAATGTGGTTGCTGCCAAGAAGATAAACTGTAAAGGTGGCCAGCTTCAGAAAAATAACTTTAAAAACTCTAAAACATCAAGGTGTGAGGGCGGAGGAATGACATCTCGGGAATTGACTATGGAGACCGCAGGGATTGTGGAGACCCAGTCCGAGCCTACTGCAGTATGTCCGATGAATTTCATGGAGTCAGTGGCTCCAGTTCCATCCTTTAATGATGCACTTTTGGAAAAATTAGGGGGCTTAATTACTGGCTGTTTGTCACCACTTATTAAGAGATTGGCAAATATTGAAGAACAATTGGAAATTATTGCTAACACTGCTGCTCAAAACTGTGGGGGTGTGGGAAGGAAGAGCCATTCCAATGTTGAATTAACGCCCCAAATACCATCTCCTTTAACTGCTGATTGTCCCTCTACTTCAAATGATGCAATCAATCCGGGGAAATTACGGCCATCGGCTATGGTCCGAAGTAATAATCCAGCCGGGGGGAGGGGGGGGTACCATTAAAAAATGCCGGTTCAGCTTTGATAAACTCTAGCGGTGGCCGTGATCAGCACTGCCAACTTCCATCTCGCCCTGAAACTACCCGTCTCCCTGCTGTATCATCTCGCAGCAATAGCAAAATACCGCTTGCAAGAATTGATTTACCACCCGAATCTAGTCCATATGTAGTTGTTTTGACTGGTGTACCACACTTGGGGAATGATACTGAGGAGTCATACCCATCACTTAAGAACAAGGTTACGTTCTGGCTCAATAAGTATAGACCATTGCCACCACACGTAACCAGTGAAGTTTTGTTTGCCAGGAGGGTAGCATGGGTGGGCCATAAGATAAAAGACACCAGGGGGGATTGTATTTTGATTAATTTTAGGAATACTTGGCCGGTGAACTATGTTTGGGGTTGGGCCCAGTATAGGTCTGTGGAAGGTATTGAGTCCCACCCATTGTCCTATTTCTATCCCACCACTCAATTGCAACCTAATTCGGGCTCTGATCAAGCTATTGATGTTGCAGGGACAGTGACAGGCGGTATTTACAGCAGAGGGAGACACTGTGAACCACCCCCTAATTCAGCTTTTAGTCAGAACAATAGATACAGTCCTCTGGATTTGGCCGACTGACTGTATTTTGAGAGCCCGCAACTTGCAATTGCAGCTGAAAATATAGTCGGGTATGAAAAGAAGGGTGTCGCAGGAAGTACTGGTATGTGTAACCAGAATATTGTAGGGAGTGGTAGAATTACCACTAGGGGTAGACTAGCCAGTGGGATTTTGACTACTACTACTAGTGGCCGACCTCTGATTGTCAAATCGAGAAAAGGGGCAACTGATGTAATTATGGCACATTTTCTCTGGTGCCACAAATAAATAGCGAGCCCAAAAGTGGGGAGATAGCTGTTGGGGCAACTACGAGTTCATATCATGCGTGTAATATTAACCAGGAACCAGGGCCTCAGATCACAGTGAAGGGACAAGAAACGTTGCGGAGTGTTTGGAACGCGTCCACCCAGAGGTTCTTAGTGTTCTATCTACCAGTTCTAATAACAACAGTATTACCCACACTACCACCCATGTCGCAGATACTAGTTTCCAAACCAATGAGTCGGCAACACCCTGCCCATTTGATGGGGCATATAGCAAACCGCACTGCAGTAGGCTCGCCTCAGCGCAGGTGCTGCGAAGGAGTGTGGGTGGAAACGTGGAAAAACTTAGAATTCTCTCATGGAATGTTGCGGGCTTAACCAGTAAGATGATGAGTGTTGAATGGGGTTCCTTTGTGGATGACTGTGACGTTTGTCTGTTCCAAGAGACCTGGGCTCGCACGGAGCAGCATCGGGTGGGTTTCGCTTCATTTTTTGTTCCAGCAGTGTGGAGTGGGCGAGGTCGCCCCTCGGGGAGTTTAACCATCTGGATTGGTTCCCACTTGGGATGTACGTGCAAAATATTAAATCCAGGCTCTGTGGATATCCAGTGTGTTGTTCTTGTCTTCCCAGATGATCACAGGATAGCATTAATTAATGTATACTCTCGTCCTGTTGGTCTAGCTAAAGAGTCCAAAGTTATAGAGGACCTGACTACTTTTATCTTAACTGTACCAAGTAACATCCATGTAGTGCTGGGAGGCGACCTGAACTGCCAATACGAGCCCTTGGTAGGCTTTAATGATACTGACCATATGGAAGAAGACCTCTATGGGGTCATACCTATGGTGCAGGCAAACCCGGTGAAAGTCTGGACACCTTTAGTAATACAGATAATGGCGTTGACTCTAACCCATTCTCTACGAGCGTGCAATGGTCGCTTTTCCTCTGACATCACTGCAAAAATGACGTACAATAAATTTGGGCAAATGTCTCTCCTCGACTATATCATGGTAGAAGTTAGGTCATGGTCGAGAATTCTAGATTTTGCGGTTGTTTCTAGAATTGATAGTGACCACAACGCCCTGATTCTGGACGTGGCATTACCTAATGTTGGTAAGATTGGTGTATTTCCCTCTGAATACAATTCAGGCGACTTAACTCTAACAAATGATAGGCGCAGAGTCAAATGGCAGCTATTGCTGGAAAACCCTGGTAAAATTGAAAAACCCTACAGCTTGGCTATTCCAATTTTAGAAGACCTTGTAGCTCTTGTTGATTCACCTCTGCCTGCAGATTTTTATGGTCAGCTGGAGGTTCTCCACAAGCGACTAGTTACCAAAATGGCTGAAATAGTCAATCTCTTGGTTCCCAAGAAGGGGAAGAGGGTCCTTCCTAGTTTGTGGTATAACACTGCATGTAGGAAGGCTAAAAAGGAACTACTTTCGGCTGTAAAAGCAAACAACCGGGATGAAATTAAAGTTAGAAGGACAGACTATAAAGCATTAACCAGGGCTGCGAGGGAAGAATGGGAGCACGAAAAGTGGTTTTCTTTAAGAGTGGCGCTAGACACTAAAGACTTTTGCAAATTTTGGTCCATAATTAACACCGGCAGTAGTGAACCAAACCCGGCCAATGACCCTAACTTAGCGGCAGATGTCTGGGAAAATCACTTCCAGGCCCTGTATTCTCCTGAGGTTTTGCCAGGTCACCCGGAACTATTTATGACTCCATCCATTGCAAATATGCAGTGTGAGGTGACCGAGTTTACGGTTGAGGAGGTTTGCAATGTTATTGCTAAACTGGCCTCGGGAAAGGCTCCTGGTCTTGACAAATTACCGGGCGATCTTTTTAAGCATGAACCGAAAGTCTGGGGCCCTTACCTTCAGATTTTGTTTAATGCGGTCCTGGGTGGTATGCCAGTACCATACACATGGATGGGTGCAGAGATAGTGCCCATATACAAAAAGGGTTTTCCTCTCCTACCCTCTAATTACAGACCTATAAGTCTAATTGATATCTCCCAGAAATTATTTGCAAGACTCATCTTGGATCGTCTTCAGGTGTGGATGGAGGAGTTTGCAATTTTAAGTCCTTATCAGGCCGGGTTTCGGGCGAACACCTCCACCGTGGACCAGATTTTCCGATTACTACTATTATATTGGAAAATGGTGAATATAGAGGGTGGTAGCCTCTATATGGTGTTCGTGGATCTCCGAAGAGCCTATGATCTCGTGCCACGGGGTAAGCTCTGGTCTGTACTCCTCGAGATGGGCATTCCCATCGACTTATTAGAGGTCCTGATGAGATTAAATGAGGCAAATTATGCCCAGGTTAGATGCGGGAAGAATGGTTCTTTGTCGTCACGGTTCCCAGTTGGCAGGGGGGTAAGACAGGGATGTGTGCTTGCACCGACCCTGTTCTGCCTCTTTGTCAACGGGGTCATTGCACATCTTAATGCAGTGCAGGACAATGACGCTCCCAAGTTGGCTGGCAATAGAGTGCCTGCTATCATGTTCGCTGATGATACCCTTTTACTATCTAAGACACCCATGGGTATCCAGCGAACACTTGATAGCTTTGAAGAATTCTGCACTCTTCGGGGTCTTGAGATAAATATTCTCAAGACTAAATATATGATTTTTAATCTGGCCCGTTCTACACGCCCGAACCCTAAACTGGGGGACACAAGACTTGAAAGGGTAGCTGTTTTTGAGTATCTGGGAGTCACTGTTAATGAAAATTTGATGTGGGGACACCAGATAACTAAGACACAACTTAAACTGGCTCAACTTTCTGGGGGAATCATCAAATTGTTAAGCAAGTCTTCTAGCAAACTAATTGGTCCTCCGTTGGAAGTCTACAAGGCACAAGCCAGGTGGTCTTGTATGTATGGGGCACAGCTCTGGGGACATTCTAATAGGCTTGCTATTACAAAGGTTGAGAATAAATTTCTGCGGCAGCTGCTCGGACTTCCTTCGAGCGCCCCGCTTTTACCGTTGAGGCTTGACCTAGGGATTAGGTCAATCGACGACGAGCTTGCATTAAAACCCCTTAGGTTTTGTCGCAGGCTCTGGGTGATCCGAGAGCTGATCAGCTACAGACAGGAACTAAAAGAAATACTGTCCTTCTCTGGAGCTCCAAAAATCCCCTGGCTTATTTACATTAAGAATAAATTGACAAGAATTGGTGTTCCTGCCTTGTGGGCTGATCCAGAAAGTGAATGTAAACTAATTTCACGCCAAATGCTAGTAGCTATTTTTCGCTCTAAAAAAAAAATAGGCGCTCAATCTAATCCCTCCTCTGGTTCGGCCATTTGTTCTTTTTTATCTGTGAAGGATTCCTATCTTTTTGAGCCTATTCTGGACGTTATATACCCCATCCTAGCCAGAAAATTGTATGTTCAGTATAGGCATGGTGTTCTCCCTCTCCGGGCCTTTACTTGTAAGTTGGCACTTCTAGCACCAATGAATTGCCCAGCCTGTGAGTATGAGAAAGAAACGGAGACTCACGTCTTTTTTTTCTGTCCGGCGTATGCTAAATCCAGGAGATATTGGCTGCTGCCCCTATGTAAAAATATGGGGTTTCGTTATTGTATGCAAGCGCTAAGAATACTGAAGTCTGACACATCCGAATGTACTGTATTTGCTGTCTCCAAATTTTAACAGCTATGTGGCACAAGCGTAGAAATTTGGTTTAATCAGCTATATTGCTGGTTATTAATATCGATTGGACTATTACTGTGTATTAATAGTGGTGGTAACTCAATGTTAGTTTTTAATCCTTTTTACTTTTTTATTCACTGTTTTAAATTTTCTTGATTTTATGAATCATTTTTAATGTTCTGTCTCCCTGAGCTATTTCGGCATTTTACCTACGATTTCCAGAATGCACTGATTGAATTATTTGGTTGATTGTGATTCTTCACATGTGTTCCTTATTTTATGTGCTCACTTTTTATGGTCATTGCGTACCGAAATAAAAGTTTTTGATGATGATGATGATGATTTCTATTTTTCCTTTGTCTAGTACGCATAATATGTGCCCTTCCTCCTGCCCCTGCAAAATCTGCTTTGTGTGACATTTTTCCAGTGCTCCTAGCTTACTGTACATCCCTCCAATATCACGTTTTGCTTCCTTCCTTCTTGATGGAACAAAACTAATGACCTCCCCTCTAAGTTCTGTCTTGAAAGAATCCCAACCCCCCCCTAGAAGCGCTATAGCTATTTAAGTTGAAATATTCCACCACCCACTTCTTAATCTGTTCGATAAAACAGTTATTCAGAAGTCGTTTTCTATAACAATACCATTTTGCATGTGTTTTAATACAACCCTGGCATTCAATTTTCAGTATTAAGGGTTGTGGTCAGAAAACACCCTTGGTAATTGGTTATTATTAACACTACCCAATAGTCTGTCTGTAACGAACAAATTATCTAACCAGCCCAATTCGCTATATGGTGCCGGAAAGTATGTGAATCCAGGATCCGGGGCACTCTGAGTATCTCAGATGTCCACCAGGCCATGGCTCTCCATGAGTGACGCGAAAGCCTGGTGAACTTGCGGTTTCCTCCTCTGATATTTGGTCTTCTAATTTCTTCCTACCTCGAGATGTATATTTAGGTCTCCACATATAATTAAAGGTGATAGCCAAGAAGCTTATTCGTCCTCTAAGTCTTTAATTATCATTGGGTCATCCTGGTTAGATCCATAACTAGAGAACCCCCGGCCTCCCACACCCCACCACCCATAAGAAGCTAACAGACCATACATTGGTCTGTGGTGATGAGAAACACAATCTCCGGTCGACCACCAGACCACAGAGGATACATCGTAGCACTATTATTCCAAATACTATATAATAAAGAACCAAACAAACAAGGAAAAGAGAAGGATGAGCGATTTTAAAATTATAGACACCCCAAGTTGTAAGATAATCCCCTCCACTCTGCTTTCCCTCCTGGAAATCTTAACCTTAACAATGGAGAGACCCCCTCCAGAGCCCGCATGCTCAGTTACTCATTTACTGCATACATTCTTTGGCTTTGATTTCCGACACAAAAAACTGTGTCCTGTTCCCCCAAATCACGTTTAAACAGGCCAGGTCTAACAGGAAAGCCTGAGCCTCCTTATCCTGAAACGGTTTAATACGTTTTTGCAAATGCTATCTCCGCTCCACCGGTATATGGCAAAAGGCAAGCCGAAAAAAGAAGGCGCAATCTCCTATGGTGTGTTTGGCCTCAGGCTCGGCTTTTTCAAAGATTGCCTGCCTCAGGATACAATTCCCTACACTAGTATAGCGTGTGGTTTCCTGTCCTTCCTTGCCGGCTGTTTCTGTACAGGGCACCCCGATGATTCCTTTGTGCCTCCTGTGCCCAGTTCCATTTCTCAAGCTCAGGAAACATGTCTACCATAAAGACCCGGGTGTCTAATCCTTCTTTTCCTTCTGGCACACCGAGCGCCTGTAAATTGTTAAGTCTTTCTTCATTGTCCTGTTCCACCAATTTCCACAGAATGTCTATGACCTGAGCCTCGTGGGCCTTTACCAGACCACAGGCTCTAACCACGCCAGTCTCAAGAGCTGTGACTCTGGTCTCAATGTCCATCAAGCGCTGCCGCATAGCACTACATGATTTGTCCACTTTCCGAACTGCCCCTTGAAGCTTGCAGAACGCTGCTTGGGATCTTTGACAATTCAAGCGGGTATCTTCTCTAAGAGACCTGATGAACTGGTAATTGAGTCGAGCGAGGGGGGGCTAGAACACGGAGCCTCTTGACCATTCCAACCACTGCCCCTACCAGCTGATTAGCTGGTGAGTAATCCAATTTAAGCCATTCCCCCCCAAAGACCGTCGCTCATGTTGTTTGCCCACTTTCCTTGCAGTAGATAGGGACGTGCCACCCTCCTGATCCTCAGGAACACTTTCACTTCCACTGGAGCCAGTAACTGATTCTGAGCCATCCTCTGACCAGTCTGCTCAATCTGATAATGAAAAAAAGCAGTCATTCATGTCAGGATCCGAGCTGATCATGCCTGCCCGGTTCTGCACATTTTTACTGGCCTGGAAAGGTCTACCATGAGCCCTCCCTTTCGGGGGTAAGCCTGTGCTTAGGGCTGAATCATCACCGAGCATCACCTGCCCCATGTCTGGACTTTACACGGAGCCCGCCAGCTCTTGATTTGTTCCCCCCTTATATGGCTCAATTAATTCTTTAGAACTTACCTTGTCTGCTGCACTGGGTCCCTCTTGAGCCAAAATCTCAGGTGGAACAGCTTCTTGGGGGCTTGTCTCTGCTGGTTTGGGAGACAAATTTTCCCTTGTGTCCAATGGTGTCTCCCTAATTACAGAATTCACTTCAGCTGTCACTTGCTGCCTTGATTCCCCTGCAGTACTTGCTCCTTTACGAAGTAGCTCTAGGACCATAGCACCCAGTGTGCGCTGTGAGGGTAGGGGCTCCCACCTCACCTTCTTCTCTTCAGCCGAGTCTCTCCTGGCTAATGCTAGAAAACATTGCCCACTCTGCCGTGGCTCCACTCCGGAACCGGCCAAAGCTGGTAGAGCTGACGGTGCCGCTGGAGCTGCTACACCGTTTGCCTTCAGAATGCCTGCTCTATCTCCCGCTGCCTTTGGACCCATTCTGTCCTCCTAAACAAGATAATAGCAGCTGTAATGGCTCAAAGCAGCTGCGAGCAAACGCTGACAGGCAGAATGAAACTTCTTTTGCAACAATGTATCTGCACGTCTCCTGATGGTAAGCCTTATCGATATTGTAGGCATAAGATAAAACTTGCAGCAATCACCAGCATACTCCACATCAGGGTTTGTTTGCTATATTTTGTTACTTCATTCTCCTCCATGAGTTACAGCGATTTACCCGGCGACCAGTCCCAGAGCTGTGTTATGGCGACATCAGGTGGCCGCCATCTTGGCTCGTTTATGATACACCCCTAAAGTTTGACCTAAAGTCATCAGACGTTTTAGCCCAAATCTGGCTACGTAAACAATATCTGCCTTAGGAATGGACAGGACCTACAGCGAGTGTGCAGAAAAAGCGGCAATCTAACTAAATAGCAGTGTGGCAACATAAAACAACAGGGTACATTTTGCTTTGTGCGGGGACAATGAGAAATAAAAACATGGCTATTTCCAAATCCAAGATGGAGTCCGGGCCTAATTGAGGCCTAATTCGCCTATGTCAGGAAAAAGTAGTTATGTTCTTCACAGCATTGTCATTTCAAGTGCAAAATATTCATTTTACAAATCAAATATTATTTCAATTGAAAATAACACCAACAGGGTAATGCATCTCCCAGGTGACACCTCACCAACTTTAAGTATAATAAAGGTGCCTGAAGTATGACCTATTATATTTCTCACATACCCTTTAAACATGAGTCTCATACACCCTTTAAACATGAGCATGCAGATTAGCAGTCCCAAATTTCATGTCATATGACTAGACCTCGACTCAGTGCCACACTGAACTCTTCCCATATAAGCCATAGAAACATTAACACTCCTCTCCAACCCATACTATAGGTCCTCCTGTAATCCATCCGGTGAGTTAAAAGTTCCACACTAATGGCAACTGCATGCTATGGAAAAGCCAGATAACATAACATATCAATCTTGAAGACTCCGTTATTGTGTTACCTTTGTCTTCCTGCTTAAATACTAAGGGGCACATTCTCAAGGACTTATCGCCGATTTATTGGCAATTTAGCGCGGCAAAAGCGGCGATAGATATATCACCCTATTCTCAGGCTGGTGCAAACTGCTGATATCACCAGTTTTCCAGCGATAGCTGCAGCAAACAGCATCGCCACGGATGAGAGCGACAACTAACGCTAATCATATGCAGAGTAGGCATTCTCGGGCAAAAACTCACGAAAATACCACCTCACAATATTCTCAACGATCAGCCAGATCAGCCATGCGATCCAAAACAGGCAATAAGGCGCTGTAGCAGCAGGGATTTAACACCTGCCTTCTACTAGTGTTAAGCAGGACGACAACCTGCAGTATAAAAGGGAGTCCAGCCCTGAGCCACATCTGGAGACCATCTGGAGACCAACACATGTATGGAGCTACTGATCATGCAGCTCAGAGACCCAAGAGCACCACAACACCCACCGCCACCACCCCCAGGTCCCCCCGGACTACCACAGAGGCAACGCAGAACAAGACAGCAGAACTTCCGAAAACGCACCAGCCTCACAGACTTAACGCCAGAGGATGTTGCCCACTACAGGCTCAAAAGGACAACCATACTCCGCATCCTGACCCACATTGCCCACAGGCTGACGGTACCAACACAGCGGAGAACCAACATCCCTCCGCAGACAAAGCTGCTGGCTGTGCTGCACCTGTTGGACTCTGGTACCTTCAAACCAACAACTGCCAGAGTCTGTGGAGTCTCACTGCCAGCCCTATCAAAGTTCCTCACACCTGTCTTGGATGCCATCATCAGCTCATCAGCTTGGTACCCCAGAACCGTCACTTTCCCCACACTGCACAGGAACAGCTGGAGACCAAGCAAGGCTTCTACGCCATAGCTGGCTTCCCGCACGTGTTGGGGGAAATTGACTGCACAAATGTCCTACTTGTGCCCCCTGCCGACACTGCACACAATTACCGCAACAGAAAGCACCCGCATTCCATCAATGTCCAGGCAATAGTGGACCACCCGGGACTCTTCACCAACGTCGTCGCCAACTACCCAGGCAGTGTGCATGATTCCTATATCTTTCAACAGTCCATGATCAACCAGAGCTTCCAAGATGGCACCTATGGAAATGCACTGCTCGTTGGGAAGTACCAAATGAATACACCACACACCTCAACGCCACAATCATGCAACTCACAACTGTGGGAATGCACGTTACAAAATCACATACAACATGCCAAACAACATGCCCACCTACCAGACACAACAACACAAGTAACTGTGGTAACTGTGGCCAGCCATGTAGACAAACCATCCACGTCATGGCACCTCTGCCACACAATTGCAGAATGTGAGGAGAGGTGGAAACCAAGTCTGTGCGAAGGAGGAAAATGACCCATGAATAAGGATGTACACAATGCCAAGTGTGGCGGTGATGTGCTGGACAGACTTCAGTATGCAGAGCACAGACATGTCCATGTTGACATATACTGCTGGTGTTTGTAGTGTTGTGGACAGTGGATGCAACCTTGTTACCTCAGGCAGTGGGGAAGACCTTGGACATGTAGCTATGTCGTCCTCCCTAGCGGAATAGGCTGGGCCGGCATACGCCAGTCCAGCGTTGGAGTGGGAATAAATAGTCCGGGGCTCTGGGCGTGGTTCACTTCCAGGATGGCCACCAAAGTAAATGCAGCGTGTGTCTCTGTGTTCGCCATATCCTGACCATAGGCCTAAACACACGTGGCCGACCACCTTCAATGGCCAATATCACAGTGTTGTTGTCAGGCTAGTGGACATGCGCAGACAGTCATGACAATGGTGTGTCTTAGGAGTGCAAGTGATGCAACCACGCACTGCACACAAGTAAATAGGCTCGGGGGAGTGAGGAGCAGCTGTGAGGTAACGTAATGCACATGGATGCCGTTCATTTGCCACAAGCAATACATGTCAAACATGAATCCCAAAGTCGCACACATCACACACCACTAAACTAATAAGCCTTCCAACACAGAATGCAGAACCTCCGATTGACACATATCTCTCTCCCCTGTCACATGTGATCAAGGATATGCACTCTGCCCATGAATGATGACAGCCCTCCGAGACATGAACAACCAGGCCCAGAGGCAGTACAATGCGGCCCACAAACGCACCAGGGGCATTGTGGAGCGCTCATTTGACGTGTTAAAGTCATGTTTCAGGTGCCTGGAAATCACAGGTGAAAGACTCCTGTACAGCCCGGAAATAGTGTGCAAGATGATCATTGCATGTTGTGTGTTGCACAACATATGTGTACGCACCAATGCCCCATGGATCCAAGTGCCAGATGCACCGGACGATGATGATGACGATGAGGCAGGTGGACCACACCCCAGTGCAGCTGCAGCAGGAATAGCATGGAGGAACACAATCATTAACAATTTCTTCACAAGAGCACGTCACATTGTGACTGTCCGTAGCAATCATGGGACAGGACAAAATGACCACAGGCACAGCATGTGCAAATAAATTCATTCCAACACACATTCCCTGTGTGCATGTCACTCCTCTGCATAAGCACATCACTCTGACAAGTGTAAGGGCAACATTTAGTGCTAGCAATCTCACAAATGGCAATTAGATGGTGGGTGTGTCACCTCTAAACAGAGAGGCTGTTTAGGGTGTCACGTATTCAAAATGCCATTTCAGGGTGTCAAAGATAGTACATGATCCCACTCAGCAGCGTATCACATGTGTCCAAATTCATGACATAAAGGCTGTCATTTGTGACCAAGAAAACACAACAGGGCATCTTTTGGGGTCAAATATGTGCCACCATGATGCAGAGAGTTGCACCCTGTGACTCAAGTCCCACAACATTAGCAACATGGACGTGAGGGGTAATCACTGCCCCTACATTCATCCATACTTTCATACTTGATTGATCATAGACATGACACATCTGTGTGAATTAGAATGTTTTATTCACATTCGGTGGAGTATTGAAGCTGGAGCAGTAAAGGGCCATGCAAACCCCACTTTATATTGTTGTCCCATGGAGGGCCAGCCAGAGTCCTTTAGGGATTGACAAGTTCATCGGCAGAGGAAGAGTTCAGTCCGCAGTCTGATTGCTTTGGCATTGGTAACCAAACAGAATATGGCAGTCCGTGTCGAGGTCCAAGGTGAGTGTCACAGAGTGTATCGGGGGACAGTGGAAGGTGATGATGCAGAGGGCAGAACCAAGCAGAAACAGGCCATATGGCGGAGATGAATGCTACTGCTTTCTTCTTACCAGTAAGGCAGAATCATCCGCATCTTCGTCCTCTGATGTTTCATGTGCCTCACATGTGGGTGGTGTTGTTTTGTCTGCATCACTGTGTGGCAGTGACACATCAGTGGCCGGAGGTGGATGTCTGAAGCACTGTGTGTCACTGACACTTCAGGGGGCGGAGATGCGGATGGAGTAGTAGCAGCAGCATTCATCCGAGCCAGGCCTTGTGGCAGCAATGCCATGATGAGGGTCTGCAGGGCATGGAAGAACCCAGCTACATCTCGCTGGTGTGCAGCTGTGACAGCCATTCTTTCCTCCTGCATCCGCTCCATGTTCTCCATGATCCTCCGCATGTGTCCCAACTCCCAGATGACATCGCTGGAGCCACTCTGACTAGACAGTTGTTCTTGTCTCAGAGTCAGGACTCCAGCGATGTCATCCATGGATCGTTGGAGAGTATGGAGCAGACTGTGGGTGTCCGTTAGGGACTGTAAGTGGTCCCTGATGGGACTTAGACACCCACTTATGGCATCAAGTTTGGCTGCCATGAGGTCGAACCCCACCCGCACCTGATCAGCTATCTTCTCCTGGCACCCCAATACACGGCGATGGAATGGCATGTGTTGTTCATGGGGGTCCTGGGAAACAGCTGTGGTGGTGGGTGCTTCATGCTGTGTAGTCTGTGCAGAGGGTGGGGTCTCCTCGATGTAGCTGGGCTGCCCTGCTCCTGGAGGTGAGGTGCCGAAGCTGTCCATGAGCTCTTGGAGTGAGTCGGTGTCGAAGGTGTGGAGGTCCTCTTCATCATCAGTGAAGAGATGTTCAGTCTGCTCTGCAGAAGGTGTTGATTTTCCCTCTGCAATGTGAAGGGGAGATGCAGTTTAACATTGTGTTAACATGTATGTTGAAGCATTGAGCAAGTTTATATACAGACTGCATGATAAAGTACATTGTGACAGTTTGGGAGGAGCTGCCTATTTGATTCGGGACAGTGGACATTTTGACAACATCACGGATGTGTGTTTGTACTTGTACATTATCATCTCACATTTCCCTGCTATGCCAAATGTGATTGCCCAGTTTCTACACACAAGCTGCACCAGTTGTGTCCTCTGTTCTGTTGTCAATGTGTTGCAGTTTGCACCACATTGTTGTCAATGTTGATGTGCTCTGAATGTTATGTGTGTGTGCTGCATATTGGGAGAGTCACCCCCGCAGCTCTGATTTTGTTGCCCCTTATCCCTTTCAGGTGGTGTGCCTTTGACGTCTGTGCTTATACAGTGCTGAGATGTTGCATACTTGGGTAAATTGGGCTCTTGGTGGGAGTTGGGACTCTGGGGCATGGTTTGTCCACAGATGTGTTGTTGAAGTCAGGGGTTGTTTGTGCACATGGATGTGTCAGAGTGTGTCCTGCTCCTTTACGCATGTGGTCCACACTCAGCCACCTAAGTGTCGTGGCGTGCAACATGTCATGATATATTGACTGCAGCCATGCTATTCTTCATGCAGTGTCACTTGCATTGTCAGTGTGGCTCACAGACACGCCGCTATGCTGAGTTTGGCACATGTGCATGGGTTGGTTGTGAGTTTGGTGATGTGTGGGAAGGGCCCCCTCTGGGCACATTGTCAATGGGGGCCTACTTGCTGTTTCTAGGTGTGCTGCAGTGTGCCAAGGGGATAAGGAACATGATCCAGAATCATTGTGGGTGTGCACTGTTTTATACTTAGTTGTGCATGTGTGCCGTTGTGCCCAACTCCCCCGTCCCCCCCAGTCCCTGGTCGTTACTCACCCTGTTGCTGTTGTGTTAGGTCATATTGAGCAGTGTCCGGTCCTCCAACACCTGCCACCGTCTCCACACTGATGACTGTGAACACCATTTCCTCCATCTCATCCAGCTCCTCCTGTGGCGCTGGACTCCCACCTCCAGTCTGCATTGCTGCCTTCTGGTTGTTGCAGAGTTTCTGCTTGACTTTGCGCTTCACATCATTCCAGCACCTCTTGACCTCTTCTATTGTTCTCCTCAGCACTCCAACTGCATTCACCTTGTCCACGATGGACTGCCATATTCCATTTTTTGTTGCCAATGACACAGTGGAGGTGACAAACAGTTGTTGATGGTGTCCTGTCATCTCCGTTATAAGGATCCTGTTTTCCTGCGGACTGAACCGGTCTTCCTCTTCTTCTTCTCCTATTATTTTATTTTTTGTAGGAGTTTTATATAGCACGAACTTGACCCGAATCCAATCAGGTATCAGAGCGCTTTACATAGCACCAGTTACGTTACATGAGGACACACATTCATATTTTTTTTGTTAGGCACGGGGAGATTAAGTGATTTGCCCAGAATCACAGGATGTTCAGTGTCGTTACAGAGACTCAAACCCGGTTCCCCAGGTCCGAGGTCGATCGCCCTAGCCGTTAGGTCAACTCTTCTCTCCTTGCCCTTACCTGACCCCGAGGTGCCAGGCTGGTCCTCCGTGGGGTTCTGGTTGTCCTCTGTACTTGCTCCGGCTACCTCCATTGTGCTTCGCAGTTGTTTTTGTTTGGTTTTTTTTCCTTCTGCTTTATAGTGATTTTACCCGCCTGACGTGTGTGAATTGCAGGCCTGGCACAGCTTATCGCAGATTTTTTTATCGTGGTTGGGCCCCTTGCAACTTTTTTCACGTTCAGGTTTAGATTTTTATCACCGTCCCAGTAATTTTTATTGCGGACATTTTACGCCTTATGGGGAAACTATTGCATGTTACCGCCGTGTTGTGAATACGACCTTAACACCGAGTTATTTTCCCGCGATAAACGATGATATGAAAAATTGCGTTAACCATTTTGGCGGTGATTATCGCACGTTCTTCAGAATATCTCCCTAAATGTCTTAACGGCAAGT
Source organism: Triturus cristatus (assembly GCF_964204655.1). Lineage (NCBI taxonomy): Eukaryota > Metazoa > Chordata > Amphibia > Caudata > Salamandridae > Triturus > Triturus cristatus. The sequence continues at coordinate 882,371,244 of NC_140581.1, forward strand.
GTAACATCACCCAGTTATGATTTTTTACCAAGCAGCACTTTGCATTCATCCACTTTTTATGTATTTTTACTGTAATATTTAAGTAGTAAGTTTAGGCATGTACTGTGGAATAAAGTCACCATGTTAAAGGATGTTGGTTAATATTCTATTTGTGACATGGTGTAACACTCAAATTAGGCTACTTATAATCTGTCGCTTAACACTGCACTTTTTATATTTTCAATTACTCCAATGCCATACATATATTCTTGCAACCTGTTTTCATCATAAATGTACAGATTCTCTGGTCACAAATGCGAAACCTAATTAAAAGTGATGATTTACTCGTTTAGTGGGTATTGGCAGGGAAGTAGCAAAGGTGCTGTGGGTCCAAATACAAGCAATCAAAATTGGGGCCCTTCCCCCCGGCTTTTAATTAAACAAATATATAAAAAACAAATAATATGGATGCAGTGGGCCCCTTCGTACCCAGGGGCCCGGTGTCACTGCGCCTGCTGCACCTTCGACAGCTACCCCCCCTGGCTTTCTACATTCCTCTTCCGTATGCTAACACCCTGCGTGCTGTTTGTTGCAGAACGAATTTGATACAGTCTTGCAGAGTCACATATGTTGCTTAAAACAGCGATAAGATGCATTTCGACTGCAACAAAGTTCTTGCTCCATAAACATTATTTGACAAAGAAGTTGCCAGAGCGGTTGCTTTACGAAAGAGGGCCGAGCAGCACAGCCCCGAAGCATTCCTCCTGCGTGGGCTGGGCTGGGTGAGTCATTTCCTCATTAACCGCTCGCAAACTGCAGCCAATCACTGGAGCGAGAAAAGTAGACTTTAGTTACTAGGTGTGGTTTCACGTCCGCTTCGTAGAAAAAAAATCACAAGCCTGTAGCTCCGCTCTTTTTGCGTTCTACCTCCTCGGCAGTAACTTCTTGCGGCTTGTAAAGGCAACTGGTAAGTGTCGGTAAAGTATTATTGTCGTGCGCTACTTTAGTGCGTGATACATTAGACTTTGCAGTCGTTTCTTCTGCAGGTTTTTTCTTTTTTCCACACTTGTTGGTTTATATCAGCTTGGAAGACGTTCTTGCCTTCAAACCGCCATCAGCAAACCCATTTTGTACCTGCGGTGTTTTACCTCCGGTAATGTGTGATTTTAGACAAAAGTTGTTGAACTATTACGAATTCATGTTTTTTCAATGTATTGTGTTTATGGAGCGCGTACTACCCCTATGTGGGGTGCTGAAGCACCTCATTACTTGCACTTTGAAACCAGTGGAGGGGCGGTTTGCCAAACGGAGGGCCAAAATAAAATTATTTACTATTTGGGGTAATTGCGAGCGACAGACTGGATGGCAGAACAGGTCCGAGCCACAGGGGGGTTCGGAAGTTCCTGCACGACCACGCGTCTCGCCGTCTGTGCCGTTAGGAGGGGCCGGGTTGCGTCAAGCTTAACTCCGGATTGCAGTCTACTTTCCTTATTTGGAAATTGGACATTCTTGCGGTTTGGGGTCTGTGCCAATGTTTCGTTAACTGTTTCTAGGGAGTTGGGTGCGTTATCTGAAAGCCGGAAGTGCGATTGTTCGTTTGCCTTCGATAGTTGTGACGTGAGCTTTCAGAGTAGACCGTGCAGCCTGATTTAAAATGGACTTCGAGGTAATATTTGGAAGGGAACCTTCAGCCGTCCTCTGCATCACGTTTAGACCAGTTTTGAGTCACTGTTGACGATGGGGGGAACAAAAAGCCACTCCTTTCAACCTGGCTGGCGTTTCTCCTGGGAACCGGTTTTCCAGGCTGCCTGGACGGGGAGTGTTCTGTAAAGGTGGAGCCCCCGTACATTAGATGTGGCCGAAGTGCGGGGGTTAGTAATCTGCACTTTACTGTATTAGCTGGAAGGCAAACTTTACCGGTCCTCTGCAGTGGCGTAGCTTGGTATGAATTGTGGGGTGGGGGTGTGGTCTTCAGGATTGCCAACTATCACACTAGGGACATCTAGGTAAAACACATTACATGAGAAGCAAGGAGGGGTGGGGGCTTAATGGGCAGTGGAAAGAGGAGTGCGAATACTTCGGAGTACAGAAAACGCCATATTTGGCAAACTGATCTACGGTTTTTAAGGCTTTTAAAGCATAATAGTACAGGTGTTTTTGTCAGTGTGAGCATATAAAAAAAACCCTGGTGAAATTCAACAGGCACTTTACATTAGCCGACTGAAAGCGCTTGTACCCAACTATTTACTACAGAATTCATTTTTTAGAGCTACACCCCTGGTCCTCTGTCTCACGTTTCCACCAGTTTGGCCCACCGTGAAGATGAAAAAAGCCACTCCTTTTCAACCTGGCTGGCGTTTCTCCTGGGAACCGGTTTTCCAGGGCGGGGGAGTTCTGTTAAGGCGGAGACCCGTACATAAGGTGTGGCCAGTGATGTAATCAATCCTAAAACTGCTTTGGAAATGTTGGCAACCTCGGTCTCAAACAGCCCGCGTAAGGATGGTGCTGCGTCATTGGGTTATGCCATTTTCATATTGAATTTGGCGTTTATTGTGGAGTTGGAGTTTACAAACTCGGCGACTATGCACTTACCTTAAGTTGAACAAAATCGAAACGTAGGGGTCGATTTGCTAAAGAACTTGAGTATCACCAGTGTTAAATAAGCTGTTGTGAATGTTCCAATCCAACGCGCTTTGTTCAAAGCCGGCACAGACCTTGCTATTTCTACTAACTAGATGGAGGCATTAAAAAAAAAAAAAAAAAAAATGTTATGGCCTCAATTTGGAAAGGCATGTAAGATTTTAAAAGAATGCTACTACTCCAAAATGTATTTGTGACTATGCCCCATAATACACCCAGAAAGACTTCTATATTCCACATGCTTATTCATAACGTTTTGGTTCTTGCGACTTGTACTAGCTTCTGCTATCCATATTTTTCCGAATGAGAAACGATAATCCTGTGTTTTTTATTGTTAATTACACAAACTTGTATTGATTAGAATCCAGCTCAGTTGTTTCTCTAATATTTATAATTAAAGGGGACGTGTAAGTGCAGTGTACCTCAAGTCGTGGTAGCATATGCTATCTTCCTTGTGAAAAAGACTGAATTTCTGTCAGTAATTGGTCGGTTTGATTAAAATGAAGCGCAAAGTAACTTAGAATACCCGAGTGCACGTGACTCCTTTAATGTGTGTATTGGTTTAATAAACTGTCAAGATTGAGAGCTGATGGCCTGGAGTGATATGGCAGTTATAGTCTGTCATTGGACTGGCATGTGTTGGAAGTCCCTCAGTGTGTTCTGGTCAAAAACAACGTCTGTTATAGAAAACAAAACTAAGAAAACCAGTTGTTCTGGATTTGGCAGCCAGTTTCTTGAACCCCCTTTCTGAGGGCCACAGGACACACATGGGCTACTGGGCCCAATGGGGATGGTTGAGGCCTTTTACTCCTGGTGTCCCGGGGCACGATCTACTATGGATCCTGAGCAACTGGTTTGGTTCAAGTACCCCTTCTACGCTTGACTCTGTGGTTGCTGTGGGCTCGGGAGTCCAAGGCTCCTTCAGTGGGGGAGGGATGAAGTGTAGATAAAGGTTAGTGAACATGACTCATAACTCAAAGTGCAGTCAGCAAATCAGTGTCCAATCAAACACTTACTTTTGTATGAAAGAAGTTTTTTTTCTTACTCTACACATTCAAAGAAATAACATTTCTAAGGAACAACACAATGTGCTTGATGTCTGGGCTCTAGTGTTTCTCTGACAAATCCCTGTCCTACCCTAGTTCTTGCAGTGTGGTTGGGATTATTCCCCATTCACTGTTGACCGCATTCAAAGAATGCTTACTAGTAGGCCTTAGGCAAGACTTTCCCTTTGACTCAGGAATCAGTCAAGTGCCTGTGGTGCCGCAGCACCTTAAGCAATGATTTACCAGGGTCCAACAGGCCCTATTTAAGTGTACCCGCTCCTGCAGCACAGAGGCCTTCAGCATCCTCCCAAAGTCCTCCTGGACTGTCAGGGGCAGAGCTTGATGCACAGGCTTGACCCACCGGTCAGCTTCTATTTTACCCTGGCAATGGCTTGAACTTTGGCCAACACAGTACCAGCGGCCCCTCCTGTAATACTGGGTTGTTGCAGTTCTTGCGGTCAAATCCCAGATTGTTCCATTGCAGTCACCCTCAAGACGTTGGGCCCCTCCTGGCACATGAGCTTGTTGGCACAGTCCTTCAGCGTTGGCCCCCTCTAGCATACAGGGTCACTGCAACGAAGCGGACTTGTCGCGCGATGCTCAGTCCACAGCGGCCCTCTTCTGGCTTATGAAGGGCCCTGAATCACTCCTGCACATGGGCTACTACCAGATCGATGCACTGTCATAACCTCACACCTTGAATAGATAGTTCTCTAGGTAGAGCTCCTCACGGGGACCTTGCACCCTTCAGTGCTTTACTCTTTCTGACAGGTTACACTGATCTGTGCAGGCAGGCACTGGTGCTCTAGCGCAGCTGGTCTTGGTTTCTGTGGTTTGTTCCCTCACCTAGCAGGGAGACTAGCAGGCCTTGGCCCCAATCCTGGTCACAGGCAGAAGTCTTGCAGAGCTTTCACTTCACTTACCACATGTCTGGCTGCCTGGCAGATGACAAAGTTTGGGGTCTCAACCTCCCCTTCTTATAGTACATTTGCAGATGTCAAATGGGATTTTGGGTCTGGCTCTTTGAAGTTTTATGTTGGGGTGCTGCTTCTTTTGAAGTGTACACTTTTCTCTTTTCTTTGCTCTTGAAAGGCTGTCTGTCCCAGCAGGAGAGACTCCATAGTTGATAGTCCCACAACACAGGCCTTGGGAGTGACTATAGTTCACACCTGTCAGCCTCAGTGATATGTTAATCAAAATATTAATTCTGGGCTCCCACCTCTACTCTGTATGGTTCATTTATCCCAACTGTGTTCCTGTGATGTATCCAGGCCTCTTCATTGTGAGCTCTCAGTGAATCAAAGAACACCCATATGAAGTGTAAAGGGGGAGTCTTGCCCTTCTCTCCAGTGTGTGTTCCTCCCATCTCTCAGGAATACAGCAATCCACATTTCTTTCGGGGGGGGGGGGGGGGGGTAGACTCCGCTCCTCCTCATGTCTTCACCAGGCAGGCCTGGGCTTTCCAAAATGGAACCCATGGTCTTCCATGTAATGTACTATTGCAGACACACTTGCACTCACTGTACATGCGCAGCACGCACACTGTCCTGAACGGTCACCTTCATGTACTGTGCCACCCCAGGTACACACTCATGCAGTACATTGTCACTAAGTGCACACTGCCCAGTTCTGTACCCTTTCTGTATTGTGCTATGGTGTAGAATTTGCAAATACACGCACTGCCAGTGCACGCAGTCACCATGCGTGCACTGCACAACACTTCACCCATCATGTATTATATTTCTCACAAGCACACATATGCCCCGCACATGCTTTCATTGCGAATGCACTTCACAACCTTTCATCTCTCACGTAAAGTATTCCTCAGAGGCATATATGTACAGTACAATGCACCAACCATGCTCGTACTGCACAGCACTTCTCTATCTCTGTACTGTACCCTTCCAAGCCAACATACACCCAACGCAGTCACTACTCCTGCATTGCGCAGCAATCTACATGTACCTGATGTAGGCCAAGTGCGTGTTAAGCACACAGCAAGGGTACCATTGGGTGCTTGGGGCATGGGTACGCATCTTTTACCATGCAGAGGACTCTTCCTTCCCAACACCAACCCTTTGGCTTTGCCAATTTTTGTCATGATTTTTAAAAAGTTTTATAGTTTGGGAGATGCGGTCATCAATCTTTAAAAAATTAAAAAAAAAGGCTTAATATAAAGCTACATTGTGATCTCAAAAAGCACACATTTGCATAGTAGAAACTGGCACTTAATGGCTCTTCTTCTTGGGAAATGGCAGAATGCCATTACTCACAGTGGAGTTGGTCAGCTGTTGAAGTGGGCTGACTAATTGTCTTATGCAGCGTTCTGCTAGTGGGCAGATGAAAAATGGGAATGACACAATAAAAGACCACTGGATGAAGATGGGTAATTGAAAGCCCCTGTAAGAATTACTTTATGTACATATTTAGTTTTAGTAACCCTGGCTAGCGCTAGGCCTTAATATATTGTGGGTTCCACCCAATTATTCGGTTTAACAGTCATTGGGTAAGAGTGACAGGTCCCATGTAGAGCTCTTCACATGCATTATGCTTACTTGGCTGGAACAAAAGGTGGAGACGCCCATAACCTTATCAGGTATTGCCTGTTCTTTTATGAAGCACACAGAAAATATAGCCTCCGTTCCAACTTTGAAGGATAGTGTTGGAGACATGCTTAGGAAAACTGAACCAAAGTAACAACTGTAGTATGCATTTTTATCGTTTGGTGAACATCCTGCAGACCAACACCCTGAAATAGATTTAAATTCTGTCTTCAATGAACTGTACATAAAGAGCACAAGTATAATGTGTTATGACGCAATTCGTCCGATTCTGCTGGAGGAATTAATAATTCGGCTCGGGCCTACAAAGGACCTCCACTGCTGTCTTGGACAAGTTTCTGTACAATACTACAGCTTTGGTTCAGGGCCTTCATTTCTGTTTCCGTAGTTTGTCACCAGATATTTGGCCTACCTCTTACATTTGCCTTCAGGAGTCCAGCGGAGAACAGTTCTTGCAATGGGGTCTATTTATCTTCTGATGGTGTGTCCTATTCATATCCGCCATTTTTCTCTCAATAAAGGTCCCATTACTTTCTTGCTTTCATCTGGTGAGCAGTTCCTGGTTGGAGATGGTTTGCAGATCTTTATAGGCGATGCATGGCCCAATTAATAATCTATTCAAAGGTTTTATATAGTTAAGTTCTCCCTTTGTATGGTCCCAGAATGCTTCGGAATCTGGGCATGCCTTGCAGTTCTGGGATTCTTGTTGATTAAAGTCAGTGGATATCGTATTTGGTTTTGTTTAGTAATCATTGTAGGTGGCAACTATTGAATTGTAGCTGGGAACATCAGAATTATCTAATATGTTGTTTAGCTTTGGATTCTATTGTAAAGCAGCCAGCGCGATCTACATACAGAAGGTATGGCAGAAGTTTGCTCATTTTTGTTTTACAGGGGTACGGAGATGCCCACTGCTTTGATTGGTTGTCTGTTCAGATGGTAAGCAGGCATCTACTCCTCTTTTGTGAGTGGTCCATGTTCTATCTGCTGAAGGATGAGGACCAATAACTGTAAAGCGGTACAGAATCATATTGCATACCCATGCATGGTTTCTGTACATGCTCGTGAATGTGTGCCTACTACGGCCATTTAGGAATGGGTTAATTCCAAGATAACTGTGTGCCTCCATGCACTGTGACGCTCTGAAAGCCATTTGGCTTTTTTATTTTTTGCCCCACTACTCCCCAAGTGCCTCAAAAGTGGTTGTAGTCCAATGTGGGAGTGGCCCCCTACCTCAGTGGATTTCTTGTAAATCCTCACTAGCCTAATAGTCATGAAACATGACATGCCTCATGTTGAATTAAATTAATTTCGTGATCCTTGATTTTCAGAGACTTATCCTTATATTGCATAGAGTAACTCGTATACGTATTTTAACACTTGTTAATGGGATACAGCATGGTGTTATGAAGAAACTTCAATTCTTCTAGTCAGCTTTACTATAGTCACTTGTTTGCCTGTATTCCTCCATTAGTGGTGTTTTCCAGGCAGCAGTTTAAGGCTAGACCTCGAATCCAGTGCAACCACCAGCTGACACCAGATAATCCAGTTGGGAAGTCTTGAATAAGATCTTCCACAATCATTAAAGGCTTTACTTCTGAGTCTTCAAAATACCTAAGGTTTGCTTATCTCTTGTATAAAGACCATATTTGAGACCACTGCAGCAAATTTGCTAAGCCAGCTAGGCAACATTATAATTAGATTTAGGATATAAGACTTGGTGCGTTCTTACAGCCTTTAGGAGACCTTAATCGGGCAATCAAATTTATCTTGGTCAGGGCAGGTAATATATTAAGAGAAATATTCTGAAGCCTAAACTTTCCACTCAGAGCTGTGAACTCCGAGAGGCAGTGAGACTGAGGAACGAACGGATGCAGTGATTTTAAACAAGCCGGAACATTCAATAAAATTGGCAGACGAGATATCTCAGCCAAAATGTCAGAACTGAGGAGAGAAGGACAAGGAGGTAGGTAGGAGAAGGCTATCAAACAAAACCCATTGAAGTCTGGTTCTCTACACATAAGGGCAGTGGTTAATTTGTAAAATAAAAAGTGCCGGGGCTCTCCTCAGTAGGCAGCGCTAGCAGGAGGAATGTGCTGGGGCAAACTGTCACCTGACGAGAGCCCCGGCACTCATTTTTCTGGAGAGGACTTGGCCTAATGGCTACAGCTGCTGATTTTGGAGCTGGGGAACCGGGTTCGAGTCTCTGCGTGGCTCAACATCCTGTGATTCTGTGGAAAATCACCTGCCTTTCAAAAGAGTGTGTCCTTAACTGGTGCTATAAGCACCGGTGCTGAGGATTAGGTGCCGGTGCTGAGCACCGGAAAGCACCTGCTCAAATTAAGCACTGCATAAGGGGAATTGCTTGAAGTACAGAACACTAGGAAGAACCGGAATCAACTTGACTGGCTTGCAGTTATTCTCTGGGTAGTACCTGGAAAAGTGGGCTCACATATTTGTTTTATTAAGGAAAATCCAACGTGTTAAATATTGCTAATGGAACTGTAGACTTTCCTACAGATGTTAAGTTATCTTTCTCTCTGTTCTAAATAAACAATGGTAAAGGAAAGGTAGTTGTGTGTGTTTGCACAAATTAGGGGATGAACTGCTGAGGTCACCAGCAGACCTCTGTGAGCCTTTCAAACGAGTTACAAGGAGAGGTTCTTCCTGATAGTTCACATTGGACTCCCTTCGAGATGACAAGCTGGAGAACTTTGTTGTCTTGACTGCCTTAAAGGTGTGTTAAAATTTTAGTTGGTGAAGATGGCACTCAACATGATTTGTAGTTTGACAGTGCCTCGTGGCGTTGTAGAACTTCATAACTTCTATAGAAATCCATCTTTTATGCAAACTCTCGGTTCGTCTGATGCGTCTGTACTGTTCATGTTTCAACTATAGATTTAGTTTTCTGGTTTAACACTGGATATAGTGAAAGAGCCCTCATGTTGCTCTTGTACCTTCTAGGGCGGTACCTAAATCAAATTTGCTATTTTTCTGGTCGTATTTATTGAGAGATGCATTTTATTTCAAATATTGGTCACTCAGGATAACACTTGCCAGCGTTTTCTGATAAGTTTAGTGAAACAAAAAAAACAACGTCAAAACAAATATATATCTCTCAAAGAAATTCCCTCGTCAAACAAAGGAATGGACCGCACTCTGGTTGAAGTGGTATACGGTATTTATTTCCGTATAAAAATCATCAGGGCGCGTTTCGGCTTCGCGCCTTTTTCTTACTAGTCAAACGCGCACAGAAATAAATTGCCATATTTAGCCATTTCATTCATGGAGTATTTCAGGCTGAAAAATTACACAATTTCTGGCCGTGCCATAAACATAAAAGTACCTCGATAAACACTTGTATATATTCATTATTTTCCCCTCATACAGCAAAATAGGTTCAATTAATTTGTCATGGTCTGATTGGCATTCCTGAGTGCATATTTGAAAGCTCTGTGTAAAGTTCAGTATGTGATTAATTCATGAAAGGCATTTTCAGCTTAATAAGTCAAATAGACATGCTGCTGCAATAGATGCCTCAGTGGGGATGTGGACACCTGAAAATTATGGTTGCGTGCACATAGAGTTGCACATTGGATGTTGGTGAATTGCGTGCAGTATCGTGAGGGCTGCAATCTGGGTCTATTATCACTAATGGCAGATGTCATGACTGGCTTTAATGACTACTGCCTTGCGGTTTGTGCTTGGAATTTACTGCAGAGATAAGTGCCATCAGCATTGTGCACCTTCAGTAAATGGATTATGTACAATTATGAAGATAGCTCTGCCTTGGGTAATTGGATGTGTGCGCATTGGAATGTCCCTAGAATTGACACACTAAGATTTGCACAGCAAGTTGATGTTGGGTAGTCTGATGCAGGAATAATGGACACCTATACAGCACTCGGACCACTCAGCTCTCGAAGTGCAAGCATTACACTTTCTAAAGAAAAGAAAAATATGATGGTACTCTGTGCATTCCCTGTCTAGTATGCTCTAGTGGGAGACATCCTTATGAGTGTCCACTTCGAGTTCCAAAATTGAAGTCCCATTGACCATTTTGTCCACATGGGACACATTTATGCCAAAGAGATCTAACTGGTTAAAGATCAGGAACCATACATGGCGAAGGATTTCTGAACTGCTCTGTGTCTGTGGCAGAAGCCTATCTCTGGCGATGGTCTGAGACATTGTAAGAGGAAAAATATTCTGGTTGCGTGCTGCATTTTGAGTTTTAACTTTGAAAAGAACCACCCACGCCGTCGGTTGCTGTAGCAGTTGCTGTTCAATCTGGGTAGTCCCTGGCAGGGTAGGGATCATATTTTATGATGGAAAACCACTTCCAATTTGCTTAAATATATTGACGCCATTCGGTGCATTGGTGGCATATCTGGCAGAGTATCTTGCAATAATCTGTTACCATATATGAGGGGCTGGTACAGCTGCAGTTGTTTTTGAGTTATTTGTCGTAGAATGGTTTATCTACTGCTGGCGCATCCAAAATGGCTGACCTTAATACCACCACTGCTCTGTTCACTATCCCCTTTATCGTGAACAGCAGCTATTATGCCCTAGAAAAGTAGATGACACTGCTGCATAAGGGTATTAGGCTGTCACATGAGACGTACACACTGTGGAGTCTTAGGGGTTCCTTGAAGCCCTATGTAGAGCCGAAAACAGCAGAAACTCTTGGCAGTTTTGATGGAAACATGGGTGACCTAGTCTTGTCTGTGGACAATTGTTGGGGGCTGTGTCTGCAAGAAAAGTGCACAGTTATGAATATCTGACCGATTACAATCAAAGATTCAGTATCTAGATTTGTTTCGAAGTGATGCTAATAGGCCTACTAGAATACCTCTAATTCCAGATTTTGAAAGTGGATAAAAGGAATTGGTATCTAGCTAGACTACAAATTGATGTCCTTAGTACACCTGTCTGCAGCATATTTCCCTAGCGGAAGATGTTTGGTATGCAAGTTGCTCAGTATTATGCAGTCTTTTGAAGCTTTAGGAGAAACCACATCGACCTATATCACAGGAAAATTAAGTGGTTCAAGGCTGCAGATGGACTCCGCTTTTGTGCATCTTGTTGTTTGCTTCCTGACCAAAGTACCATCCAGATCCACTTTCAAAGTGTGGGAACTATTCAATAACAACCTACAAGAAGTCAGCCTACCTGTCTAGCCACTTCTTGCACTTATGAACAGGATGTAGAAAGTTGTGCATTCATAATGCACTGAAATGTTACCAGCAGGCTATACAAATATTTGCACATATTTACTCAAGTATTGTAATTGTAAGACAGCGGCAAGACAGACGTGAGCCAAATGCCAGAAAAGAAGAGACAAAATGACAAGGCAGAGCAGGCCTCGAAATCTACTTGCAACACATGACATGGTGAGTCAGATTTGATCAGGGTGAGCTATTTTTAGGGCCTACTGGCAAGATCTGGGGAGAGAGCTTGAGCTGCCAAATAGGTGTTCTATTCATTCAGAAAGTAAATGAACAATAAATAGGTCTCTTTAAATCTTTTTATTTTCTCAACAGGGGTCAAAAGTCAGGTTGTCTTCTTAGAAAAAGCGGCATATTTTATCCTTGAGATTGGTGTTTACAAAATCCTCTAATTTTGCAATCAAAGTAAAGTGAACTGTCTGACAATCTTGCTGGGCTCTCAACATTTAAGTTGCTTCTACATGAAATGTACAAATATTTTGAAATTTTATATCCATATGTAGGAGAGCACTGATTCTGTAATTCTTAAGTCCAATGGAAACAAAGATTTTAATAGCATTTACTTGGTAATGTGCAATTGATAAATATTTGGTGAAACCTGATTTCCTTGTCATCGTCTGTGCACTATATAGTTTTATTATTAAAACTGCGTGTCAGTGGAAAAGTTTACAGACATTTTCATAGAAAATGTCTGTCTGTTAATGACAGTCTGCTACCATATCATGCTTTTTTAAATATTTTATTAAAAGCAAGAGTTTTTAAATATGAACTGAGACATTGCTGCAACACCCTTGATGACAATGCTGTTAGAGAACTAAGGCAAGCCAGGGCTCCATGTGTAATAGATTTCTATTACACATGGAGCAAAAGTTTTGTTTGTACAGCAAACATGCTGAAGTCAAACATGTAAAGGTGCTCTCACGTGATAATGACAAAGATGACTCTGCTAAATAAAATATTTGAGACAAGCTTATGGGTTTTTTAGGCCCGAAGACATAACAAACAAACTCTAAATAGTTATTTTCATTTTGAAATACAAATAGGCCTGGTTTGTATGTACCATGTTTGAAATACAAGGAAAGCCCTGCCACACACAGCCTTACTTGACACTCTCTGATGCATTAGCAAAATGCAACTTGGACCAGCCATGGAATGGTGGCAGACAGATAAAATGTCTGTAGGTAGAGGATCATCTCATTCATGCTTGCCATATTTGAATGGACTGGTTCCTTCCAGATGTGGCGGGCATGACTCGCGGCGGGGTCATGCGGGGTGGGGGTTGCCTGGGGAAGGGGGTTAATTAGAAATATTAACTTACCTTCACCTCCGGTGTTGCGTCTTCTCTCTCTGTGCCTTACAGGAAGCAGGCAGCCTTTCTCTCCCCTCCCCTACGCCAATCGCAAAGCTGCAATGGCAGTGTTGTGGTTGGCTAGGACGCCGACCCAACAGGCGTCTATGGGGAGGCTGTTTTCTCTATGTAGGCTGCATGCAGCCTACATAGAGTAAATGCAGAGTGTGCATGACTGGGGCCCACCAAACAATCGACGCCCACAAAATTGGGCAAGCCACTCCTCACCTGCCTGGAGCTGGAACGCCCTCCTGTCCCTAATTAAACCCTGCCTTCTGCTTTCTCGCAGTGCTAGAAGCAGAAACATAAAATGGAATTCAAAATACCATTTTATGTTTCTGCTTCTCACATTGTGAGAAAGCAGTGGGGCGAAGCTCCTCTGCCCATGTGGAGGAGCGGCCCTTGGATCTTGTACCAATATTCTTTTACTCCTTTTCATTGAGTTTCGACTTTGTGAAGTTCAGCTCTGTGTTAGGAAGACTCTCTGGGTATAGTCGTACTTTGCCAAATTCTAGATTTTATTACATTTGTTATTCTCTTGAATGCATCACAAATTTAAAACGAGCGGTGTAAGTAAAGACTGTCATTTTCATTATTTCATTATTGATGCTGCAGAACAGCTCCAGGGTCCAAGGAAAAATTGAGACTTTGTACAACTAAACAATTTTGTGCATGCTCAGCCTTGGAAAAACATGAACCAATACAGTAGTTTCAGAGTAATGGCAGGTTCTCTGATTGTGCCATGATGCTCATTTACTGAGTGGTTAGATTGTGATATTATGATTGACTCAACTAGCATGCCAGAGGTTTAGTCTAAGGGTTCATAGAGCTGCCAGGTATGTCACAAAATATTCATGAAACGACTCCTATGAATTGGGTATTTTGCCATCCGTTTTAGCCAGGAATTCCTGTTCAAGCTGTTTCTGCTTTCTTCACGTGTTCCATGCATGACCGTGTAGTTGAGTGAGCTCCTTGGGCCTGACTAGGAACAGTTCAATAACTCATTCTGAACTTGGAATATGAAGTATCATCCACCATATACAGACGCAAAGCTGCATTAGATATGGAAGGAGAAGGTCTTACAATGCGTTGGTGTAAAGGCTGATGGATAATATCTTGAGTCTTTAGTATCTTCCGTTTAAGAGGGGAAGAGGAGAAGGTGTGGGGAATAGCCCGAATTTCTGTTGTGTACCCATGCATAAAGTATACAGTGTTGCAAATAATGGCAAGCACATTGCTGACCTGAATGGTGAAGTTCAGAGATGAATTTGAGGAGAAAGAACTGAGAAAGTCCTAGGTGGGTAAACTAAACCACCTCCTATGGCCAGCTGTGAACTTGCTGTTGCAGGAAAACGTGCCAAACGGACTGTCAAATGGTGGTCGTGAAGATGGTGGCAGACACAAAAGCAGCATAGATGCTGAAATTTCTTTTTTAAGATTTATCTTTTATGTTTTTTATTTTTAAGGAGTTAGTTATGAAGCACTTACACTCCAAGGAGCATCACGGTGCTAAGTTTAAAAAACAAAAACAAAAAAATGCCCATAATAAAATCAAATGGAAACACCAAATCAACAAGATGTTAACAAAACCGAAAACGTTTGAGGTCCTTCTAAAACAAGGGATGGCTTCCTGGTGACTGAGGCTGTAGCGGATGAACATTCCAGAAGGATCACACAGAAAACAATGTTCTTCTTCCAGGCCATACTTTTATTTTCGGCATCTGAATGAAATGCTGCTTGCACAAACTTTGAGTGAACTTGGGTGCGTTTTTGATAAGGTGACTTCAAAGACTTAAGTTAAGGTAAAAAATGGCTTTGAAAGTAGGGAGTCCCTTGCTTCATTGCCATTAGAGGGTTTCCTGCCAGTCATGTGAATACTTTCTTAGGCCCACTGCTACTCCGACTGCAGTGATTTGAACACATTGTCGCTTGTCAAGTACTTCACCCGGTAGGTCTTGTAATAAGTCATTGAAATAATCCTATCCTATAACAATGCAAGCAGTTATTTATTGTTGCTTCAAAAGCATAAAATTATACAGAAGGGTGTGTGTGTGTGTGTGTGTGTGTTTTTTTTAAAAAATATTTTTTTATAAAGATAACAAGATGGAAAAATTGCTGGAGGAATGGTGTCTGCCTTCAGTGAGGGTTAGAGAGTCCTCAATTCAGATCCCAGCGATGCAGACCAAATTGAGACTTTCTCGTCCCTGTTTCAGTACCAATTTACAGTAGCTCGGGTTTGTTCTTTGTTTTAGAAGCAGACCCATTCAAGCTTACATAACCATGGAGCCTAGACGGCGCCCAGGCTATGAAGGTAGTGAGGTGTCTTTGCCTATATTGAACACAAGCTGTGCATCATTGCCATAGAACACTGCCTGGCAGGCCGCAATGTTTAACTGGCTTCAGTGGTGTGGCCACATTGATACATTGGCTCAGCATGGCAATAGTGTGGAGACCTGCGGGACACCATAATTGATCAGGACCAGTTGGACCAAAATAGATGCAAGGCCACTGCCTGTGATCAATTCTACAAAGAATAGGTTAACCAGTTGGATAACACCTGAGAGAACCTTCAGTCTCTGGCTCAAGATGGAGTAGTCCACTTGTCAAACGTTGTGGCAGGCTCCTCTGATCTTTTATCTTCCAGTGTTCCTCAAAGATACATTAGTGAGACCTTTCCATATCTCGCTTCAGCTCTAAACCCATTTGAGATTAGTCATTTGCGTTCATCCCATAAAGGAAGGAAGACCGTTGTCACTCTACTACTTTTCCCAGCAGTTTTCCATGTACAGGGGGGAGGATTATGGAACAGTGGTTTTACAAGTATCCTACTGTGCAGTTTTAGATTATTTTAATGGGGAATGGCCCCTTGTTTACATTGATTTTGGATGTCATCAGCTGAAAGTAAGGTTATAATTTACTTTATGTGGCTCCTAATAATGAGGTCAAGTGACTTTGGATGGATACTGGGTAAAGACAACACACTCCACATTGTGTAGCATGCTCAGTGTGGATATGCGGTTCAGCAACTCCCATGACGGTAGTAAACTCCATACAAATGCTACAATACACAATCCTACATGAATGTAATGTCATTTTGTTCTACAATGTTACATCCACAGATGGCACACTCTCTCAAAAAGCCTCCATTATGCTCCTAAGCCCCTGCATAAAAAACCTGTACTTCCCGTAAACTATTGATTGCTTCCCTCTTGTTTCTTTCTATCGATAGACCTTCTCCTTACCATTCATCCTCTCCATGCCTTCTCCCTCTGAGAGCCAACTCCTAGTCACATTTTTGTTTGCCTTATTCTTTATCATTGTATTTCTGCAAATTGCCCACACCTCATATCAGTGATCACAACTTCTCCTTTGAAACCACATCCATGCAACCTAAAAATACGTGTTCTCTTTTGGGCTAATTATCATCCCGCATTAACTCTTATGCTCCCTGCTAATGGACACATCCAACTCCTATTAATGTATTCTAATACAAAAAAACTGGATTAGCTGCATTATATTGTTTCCATGAGCATAAGATCGAATCCTAATATCCATTGGAATAATCTCCAACCATGGGATCTGAAATAGCACGCTACTTGCTGTAAAGCTCTTGAATGCCTTGTCTGGGGTAGAAGGTACCATATAAAGGTAATTACAATACCGTTAGCTATACATTCTACGTAAATGCATCCTGAGCTAGGCATATGTGAATGTATTATTTATGCTTTCGGTTACATCTTGCAGCAGAGTAGCGTGGGTTGGCAGCACCCAGAGCAAGACCAGTATCCTTCCACTTTTCATTTAAAATATAGTTCCCTGAAAATGCCCCTAAGAACTTTGTACTCTGGGCAACGGTCCCTGTGGCCCCGCCTACGCGAGGCCACTAAGCTGTAGCCTGTGTGCTTCTCCCGTTTTCAATGCTGGGTGACCTCTGAAGAACATATATTAAGGGGACTTGTAATCCGCGATTACCCCCCTAGACTGCTCCTCTGTCACTCTTGAATCACATCCACAGAGAATTTATCAGCCCTGCCTCTATTCCAGAGCTGTTTATCCTTCACCCCCAGCTAGCCCATGGCAAGCAAAGACTGTAATGGGCAGCTTCTCAGTAGCAAAGTGGTGGATGTCTTTTGAATGAGCTGAGAATCAGGCCAAATCCTCTTGGTCTGACTGAACACATTTGGATTGTTTTTCTCTGCACTGTTTCTTCACCAACTATGACTTTGGCCCCGACTATCTGTAGCCAGTGTATGCCTGTTCCTTGACTCTTATAACTCCGGGATAGACGCTAATGATTGTCCCATCATGGCATTTCTTAAAAAAGCCATTGCTGTGGCTAAACCTCTCCATACATGCTTTAGCTTTCACCGCTCCTGAGCGGCTTGCATAGATCAGCTATGACGGCTGGCTGCTTACAATTGAAGCGGAGAGATGATCTCTTTGTAAACCATTTGTAAGTCATTTAGTCTAGCTGCCTGCATCCAGTGCTGTAATGTGGGCCCCCTCTCCAGTCAGCGCGGACCCTATAGAGCCGTACTGTATGCCTGGAACCATTGCATTCCTGCAGAGCTGCTCACTTATGCTCCTGGGTGGTCTCTAAACCTTATTACGACTACATGCCTGTGAATTGCTCCTCTGCACGCCTGCATGAATTCGAGATGTACACGGTGCTGTTCTGCGTGGATACTATAGAAGGCCACTAAGTCATCTCCCAATAAAACCAATATCTTATTTCCTTGGGTTCAATAGGACAGAGTGATCCACAGACCACCCTTCAAGAAAGTAGCACCCAGTCTTTCTATAAGCACGTACATTACTTGTTGCTGCAGAGAAACCATATCTACCCATGACTTGACAGACCCAGAATACTATAAAGTAGTACTCTTAAACTTTATTTTTTCTGAAAACCTTATTTGAAAACTCTGCTCAAAATTAATACTTGGGGCGCATCTTAATAGGAAAATAGAGAATTATTCCAGACCTCACTGCAACAGGTCAGAACCGGAAGACTTGTTGGCTTGGAATGCTATTAAACTATTTTTCTTCCCGATAATGGCTGTTCCTACAGCCATGTCTCTTTTGAAAACCCATCCCTGGGTCTGTCTTTGCTGACAAGACCTTTTTCGCCCTAACCTGTGTCAGAAAACATGCTTCTTGTTCCTCCCACGAGAAACTAATCTGCATTGTGCTAAGGACACACAATAAATCAGTTTTTCTACAGCAATTCATCAATAATTGATTCCTAGGCCAGTCGTCATGGTAGAGCGCGCGCTTTGTGTTCTGTCTGCAGATCATTCTCGCCTACTTTGTGCTGGACTGTCGGTCTGTGGTGACACACGTTTTACACACTCGCTGCCCTAATTCAGTATTTCTTTATACCTGGATGAGGGTGCGTACAAAATTCACCAATTGTTACCTTTGAGCTTTGAAGGTGGAGCGATCACTTCACTTTTTATTTTGCCGGAAAAGTTTCTTACTCCATACTGCAGTAGATGCTCCTAGCCTTCAATAAACACACAGGCTTAGACTTGTTAGAGCGCAAAACTTTGGAATTGGGCTCATTACAACTGTTATTAATAAAAATGTCTAGGCCAGGCAGGCTTCCTCAATGAATGTCCTGAGGCAGACGTAGACCAAAGTATAACAGAAAACTACAATTGCCTGACAGACTATGAAAGTGGGATTAAAACGCTGTGAGATTCAAATGTAACCACATATTCATGTTATCGTAGATGTTCTGTGCATACCTAACCAGGTTTGTTTCCACACTTAAACAACGGGTTTGGTCTTCATATCCGAGGGACTAGCAGAAAAGTCAAATGCCCCTACTTTAAACCATATGGTGCTTCTTGAGTGTGTGAAATGTGCCGTCCTGACCCTTTTAAGGAGGCTCTCTGGAATTCATTAGGTTTTGAACCAGAACAAGAGAGGGAAAACACAATGGGGAATGTAGTGAAAGAAAGACCGAAAAACCCCTACAAAGCTGGAACCTAGAACAGTGAGATAAAGAAACATGGAGTGTCCTCTGGTGGAATAAAGAGGCATGAGTTGAAATCAAGACTGTGCAGACTGTATTCGGCAAGCTGATCTTCAAATATGCCGCTGCGGGCTTCTGAGCAAAACATTGGGCCTCAGCACTTATTCTTTTACAAATTAGGTATTGCATCTGACCAACGCTGCCGACGCTGGTATTACAGATTCCTCGCTGGGCCCACGATTACATCATCAATTGTCTAAAACCTTTCACTGTCTGTAAAGTTTTGGTCTCAAAATTTGAGTGTCCTGCGTGGAGATGGGCACAAAATTTAGGTCATCTTGAACAAACCAGGAGTAGAGGCTCCGCAACAAAATTTGGGCAGAATCCAGTGTGAAACTTTTCAAGGTAGCCAGCTATTCAAATCTGATGGCTAGGAAACTCCTCTGCAGGCGCAGATACTCATTTATAAACTTATAAATAAACTTATAAGATGTTATTTAGTCCTTAAAAGGTACTTGGGTGCTCCTAGAGGGACGGGGTCGACATCACACACCCTACAGCAGGAATTCTTCCAAACCTGAAAATAAAAATAAAAACCCTTGAGCGCCACAAAACAATAGTCCAAGTTAATATCTGGTATTGATCTTGTTTATTTAATAGCATCACTGTTCTAGTCAACACGTGTATTGTCTTATAACAGACTTCCTCACGGCACGTTTATCAAGTCCATATTCACTTCATTGGTGAGCCTAGTACAACACAAGAAGAATACCACAACAGAGCTCTAATCTTATCCAATGTGTAGCAGGAATCAGTGCACAGTAAGACCTTTTGTATTGTATTCTATGTGTATTAAAAAATGAACTCCTTTCTATTGGCTGTTGGCTTTGCCATTCAAAAATGTAGCCTTTGTGTTGGTGTTGGGTTGTAAAAGTCTCTCCCTTCTCTCCATCTGGCGATTTCACTTAGTGAGTAGTGTAGCCTGTGATGGTCCCTGTTTACAGAGACATGCATCTGTTAGCAATTATCCTTATCGTAACTGCAGTCTGACTTCCATTCTGACCTGAAGAAGCTCTGTGGCTTTGTTTCTGTTTCAGCGGGCATCTGTTAGCAATTATCCTTATCTTAACTGTAGTTTCCCTTCAATTCCAACCTAAACAAGCATTTGCAATGCAATGGGTCTCGCATTTACGAGAGTTTGAGCTATTGGCATTGTAAATGACAATGCCTTTTATTTGTTTTGGTGTTTAAAACATAAATAAAAGGCATTGTCATTTACAATGCCAATAGTTCAAACTCATGTAAATGCGAGACCTATAGTATTGCAAATGCTTGTTTTAACTATCTGGTTTGCTAATTGGGGCCACTTTGTTTGGTGTCCGGGCCTATTTTTTGTCCCAATCTGACGACCCTGGTTGGTCGCCCACCTCTATGCTGTACTGATCAGAGCCATGCCTACCTTCGTTGACCCCTGTGACCTTCGCTGGCACGATGAAACCACTTTGTATTGTACTGAAAACCGAAGAACGGAAATCAAACAATTTTGCATGAGCCCTGGCGAGTGAGCGAGTCCCACTTCCAGAATTGGCCAGGTTGTCACCACACTCCAAGCCCAGGATTCTTATTTAGCGAAGTCGTCCTGCGGCCAGGGCTTTACTCATAGTTGAAAAGATAATTGTATGGCAAAGGGCAGGCCGAGACGCTTGTGACACAGTACTAAGGGCTGCCACTCACCTGTTGTCACCAGTCTGCAGTCTCAGAGAATAAAGTTAAAAGGCAACATGGTCAGAGCGGACGCAGAACAAATGACTCCAATATACACCTCCCAAAATGCATAACGTTATTAAAGGAAAGACGAGAACTGGAAAATTGTGTCCCTGGTGACATCTAGTTCCCTGGTAACCGCACCTCAGAAGTATGAAAGGCAGATACAGCCCAACTGTGATTCAAAGCTGTCAATTGTAGAGCGATGACAGTTCGCAGCAGAGGTGAATTAACATCCTTTTCTGTGAAGTTTACAATCCGTGCTAAGCATGCAGCTACGTCAGAACAGAAAGAGTTCCATTTACTGCCCAGAACAAAAAGCAAAAGGTCACCTCAGCCCTTGTCACGTCAAAGTATCAGACCCATGATCAGCCACGCAAAGTTTCTGCTAGGCGCTCGCTCATTCACAGATTTTGATAAATCCGCGATTGGGTAGGTTACATGTTTCTATATGTGCGCTGTGGCAGAGGGCAGAGGACGTATCCGCAAGTGTTCCATTCTGTTTTATATCAAACAAATGGAGGGAAAGGAGGGCTTTTAAATAATAACAATCACTTATTATTATCACAGGTCCAGCATACATGCCCATCAATGAGTGGAAACAAAGGATATGCAGTTCCTAAATTAGACGCAGGGTGTGTTAGATTAACTGAAGGGTACCAAGGTGATGTAAGGGATCTGATGTGAAAGACAGGAGTTAAGTTAACTCCTTATTGGAAAAGAAGACCCTCACACACCCAACAAGCGGGTGTCTTGCTTCATCACCAGGTCTTTGCTCCTTATTGGGCCGGCAGGTGCAATGCCCGATCAGGCACCCAATGGGGCCTTCCTAGCGGAGATCTTTATTTCCAATGCCGATGAGTGAGGTGTGTGTGGGGGGAGAGAGTTAGTTACAATAGTGAGTGTAGGTGCAAATGAGGTGAGAGTGAGTGTATAAAAACAGGGGTAGGTGATCCACTAAATTTTAATAAAGCATGGTCATCATCCTGGTTAAAACAAAAAATAATCCGCACATTTCTCACCTTTTAGTTATGTGAGTGAATGTGCTAGGGGGATCAATAGGTCAACATGTTTCTTACCTTAGAATATAGTAAATGGCAATTCTTCAGGACCGGGAAAATAATGCGGCTACCTACACCTTTTTGGTGGTGCCCACAGTCTCTAAGAGTTAACAATTGTGGACACGCATACAGCACCCTAAAAATGTGTGGTACCGTAGATAAAAGAGCACACCCTCCTGGGCTGTGCTGTATTCAAGGCCGGGGTGAGTAAACACTAAAATTAGTGTCGGTTCCGTAGTATCTGAAGCACCGTCCGCTTAACGTCTCACCAGCCACTTAACTCCTGTCTTTCACATCAGATCCCTTACATCACCTTGGTACCCTTCTGTTAATCTAACACACCCTGCGTCTACTTTAGGAACTGCATATCCTTTGTTTCCACCCATTCTGTTTTATGCCTTTAAATTCAGTTGAGTTTGAAGATGAGCGTTCTGGTGTTTGACTGGTTGTAGCTAAATTGAAAACACTATTACCCTACAGCCGGAGGAGCACACACTGCAGTCACTGCTTATACAGCCCACCGCCGTGTTACATATAGTGTGCCTTTGCTCTGTTAGCGGATAAGATGCGCATCGGCAACAATTGTGACTTTGGGGCCAAGCAAATGAGTTTTATTGCAACTATGGCCTGCAAAACGGGTAGACAGATTGCGTGGGAGAGAAGCCCGTCCATGCTAATTAGTAAAATAAAAAACAAACGCCCCCTGCACGCTGATCCGTAAACATTGTAAGACAAGGACAACAAAGGTGTATTAAAAGCACAGTGGCGAAGGAGCATGCACTGCAGTCCTAACACCGTCCCTCCTTATAAAATTGCTTAGTGCTTTGTTAAAACTTTATACATGTTCAGGGTATGAGCAAACGGAAGCCAGGAGCGTGAACCCCGTTAAGTGCGTGCTTGTATCTGGTGAAGTGCTTAGTAAAATGTGTGTGAACAGCAGCACTGTGTGTGGCTAAATATAGCCTGTGCTTTAGTGAAGTAAATACAAGCACAGGGTCTGCATGTAAACAGCGCGTGTGTCTAGCCCCCCCCCCCCCCAAAAGCATATCCCAGACGCGAAGGGAAAGCTACTGTGCGTATCCAAACAAGAATTGTGACAACACAGTCCCTCCTTGCAGGCGATAAAACTACGGCACTGTTTGTAGTTTCATTCAAAGGTTCCCTGCAGGCGATAATTATGGCTTTAGTGGATGCTTTGTGTTGTATTAAAAGCAGTTGTAACATGAGGGAATGGTGGGAATAAGAAGAAATAAAGAAAGAAGAACTGCAGAGTGTTTAGTCTAAAAAAAGAAATATGGAGTTTAAGGGGAAATAGGTGTTTGCGGTAATAGAAAAAAGTATAGGAGACAGGAGGATGCTATAGAAAGTGCTTTAAGTTGTGTAGAATCATGAGAAATTGGACGGAAGCGTATGAGGAACAAAACATGGCCTGGAGGAAAAGAGTACTGGGGTAGATGTGTTGTGGCTGCCTGCTGTTCACATGGCGTCGGTGGGCTGGTTCCTGTAAAGCTTTGTGACAACAACTTGTTAATTTGTTAATAGGAGCGCCGGAGGCAGAGATCACATTTGTGCTAAAGTTTGGCGTTGGGCGAACTGAAGTTTATTTGAAGTGGGGCAAGTGTGCTGCGTATGCCTGCAGGAACTGTAAGCGAGTGGGCTCTCAAGGCTATTCCGAAGGCAGAGCTATGTAGTATAGTTATATTTCCAAGTTTTTATTTAGAATGTTTAAACAAGCAGGAAGGGGGTGGCAAATGGTGTGCGCGGCCGCTTTGATGTCCTCAGTGGCCGCGCGGCTCACTGAGGACATCAAAGCGGCCGCGAACGTGATCAGGAAGTGCTTTTCAGGCTGCCAAATGGTGCGCGCGCCCGGTGCACATGCATTGTATTTGG
This sequence comes from Triturus cristatus, assembly GCF_964204655.1. Lineage (NCBI taxonomy): Eukaryota > Metazoa > Chordata > Amphibia > Caudata > Salamandridae > Triturus > Triturus cristatus. Next base: position 882,394,741 of record NC_140581.1, read on the forward strand.
AGGCCTGAAAAGCACTAGTTTGCACTTCCAGATCCCCCTTTTACAAAAGCTCTCGCGAGTGCAGCGCTAAAGCGCTGTCTCAGGCGAGACCTAAAAAGCCCTGTGCCTTTGTTTATTTTTTTAACGTGCATCTGTTATGAATTATCCTGATGGTAACTGCAGTATGACTTTTATTCCAACAGTCAAACTTAAAAATATTAAAAAGCCACGGAGCATTTTATTTGACTAATAAACATTGCGTGTTATTAATGAAATAATACAGTACAGAGTTTTTAGTTTCCTTTTCTGTTGAAGTTGTTGGGGTTTGTATTCAGTTTTGCCAGCGGACATGGGCAGAGATGCTGGAGTCATGTAAGGTGTGGCTGGAAGTAAATCGCAGTGTATATGTACTTGTTTCGGCAACAGCTTTTTAGAGCTAACGATGGTGAGCACCGGCAGGACCCAGGCCAATTAAAGCTGGTTCTCTTGGGCTCATTAATACAACTATATCAAATAGTCAAACTTAAAAATGATATTAAACCACGGTCATTTTATTTTAGTAGTAATCTGCATTGTGTTAAAAGAAAAAAATCACTTTTTTTTTTTTGTCCTTTTCTGTTCATGTTGTCGGGGTTTGTTTTCCGTTTTGCCAGCGGACATGGGCAGAGATGCGGGAGTCATGTAAGGTGTGGCGGGAACTAAATCGCGGTGTATATGCATTTGTTTCGACACCAGTTTTTTTTTTTTAGAGCTAACAGTGGTGAGCACCGGCAGGACCCGGCCCAATTAAATCTGTGTCTGTTGGTGTGATTAATCCAACTATACCAAACAGTCAAACTTAAAAATAATATTAAAAAAACAGAGCATTTTATTTTGCTAATATTAAGAACTGCGTGTTATCAAAAAAATAAGGTTGATCATTTATTTTTTCCTTTTCTGCTGACGTTTGGGTTTGTTTTCCGTTTTTATACCACTGCTCTTTAATACTTTTTATATACGACGAGACCTATTGGCACTGCTAATGCTTGTTTTACTTGTTGTGATTGGGATGAAGTTCGTAGGGCCACGGTTGTTGATGTACTACCATATAAATAGACTGATTTCTTGACTGGTATTGTTTTGCAGCAAAGAATCGCTAAGAATGATAGTTACTCATTGTTTAGCAAACTATCTTCGCAGAGACTAGATTAACCGTGACCTATGAATGAGTCCGTTGTGGATTAGGTTTGAGTTTAATAATGCATATTAGATCTGGATTGTGAGTAATGCAGCTGGAGGTCTCCGCATAAGCATTTTCTGATCTGACTTTGTGCAGCATGCAGATTAGATAAGTGTTCGAGATTGCTTGGAGGAGTGTAAAGTAACAATTTCTGCTTGCGATGCACCATTGTGATTTATGTATGCAAACTGTCATGGTTGTCTGCTATTTTAGTGATTAAATGTGTACCAGGTTAAGACGCCCCTAATAGAAAATTTAGTTGGGATTTTGGTGAAGGGTCCTTCATTCAAGTAAATCAGCAATGGAATTATTCAAGGATATTAATAGTTCCTAACCTTGAGTAAAATCAAACGAGTTGTTTTTACCATGGATTAGTGTTGCTGAAGTTGAGTTGTTCGAAATGAATTTTTGGTTCATAGATGTTATGACTTCTTATGATGCATCAAGATGGCTACCAAAGTTGGCTATGGCAAAGATGGCCACCCGTGTGCAGGTTGGACATCAGTGGTGAAGAAAAAGTTGACACATCGGGGCAGTTAAAAGCAAGCTTTATCAATATGCTGTTGCTTTCATTTCAGCACCCACATGGTGTGAGTTCAGGGCCATGATGGCAGTGCAGATTAGAGTGCAAGCGTTGTTCCAGAATTGGTGACAGGACTCTCATGGTCCACATTTAGGGATGCTTTTAACTGTCCGTATGGGGTGATTTAGTTTACGATGAAGTTGCAGACAGGAAACCAGAAAGGAGTGAGGTGGGTGGGGAAGGTATGGGGATCTCTGTTTTCAGCTTTGTATGTATGGAAGCCATTGATAAAAAAAATTCTTCCAATCAGTTTGTCAAAATGTGCCTACAGCACTAACAATTTGTGGAGCATCTACCTAGCAAATATGTTTAGGTGTCATGTTATTTAACACTTACGATGAAGCTCTACCTTTTACTCCTCTGCATTTGATTTGTCTGCTTTATAATCTTTTCATTTTCTATAATCTTTTTTTATGGCTTTTGCCTGGTGTGTTTTACTTTAAGGTGAGGTTTGATTTCCAGTTCACTGGAGGGGATCGGCACCTGCTAGAATATTAGCCTCCATGGGGTCCTACAGTAGCCCTCTCCAGGCCTTCAGGTTTTGACCTTCCTGCCTCAATGATAGGAGGAACTTCTGGCATCCCATTTTTCCTGTTGTCATCTTAATACATAAGCTGCATGGTGGGAAGTTTGATCTGCAAAATGCCCCTGGAGTAACCATTTCTATGGGGACATTTCAGCTGAAATGTGTTTCTTTGAGTGGCTATGAGTATTGGAAGCACACTTTCATGTTCAGGAAAGATTGTGTGACCGGTTCCATGGAGAAACTGTTTAGACCTGTGCTCTAACATGTGGGTTCCTGATGAGCCTGTTAAACCTGTTGACTTCTTTCACCTGTGTTGGGCAGACTCCATCCTATTCTCATGCTGGGCTTCATCAGATGACTACTTTTGATAGAATGACTGGTTTCATGCTCTGCCTACAATTACTGCACAAAAATTGAGCCACACTCCAGCTCCACCACAGTCGTTGTAGCAATATATTCTAAATCAGTTGCTCATTATTAGATATACCAGCCTGTGCCCCATTCCATACTGCAAATTCCCTCCTACACCTACCAATCGTAAGCAATCTAGTGTACTGAAATAGTTTTATTGGGTTGCGCAAGCATCTCTCCTCTCTTGTTTACCAGTCCAACTTTGTAACTCGCAAGCTCTCTTTTGGACCCTAGCCCTAAACTGAATAAAGGCTGGTTGTCATCTTTCCAGAAGCAGAGCTTACTTAGTTCATGCCATTTGTACTGGTTACTAAAGTGATTTTTGGATTCACATACACACACCCTACCCCTCCTGAAATGCTGATTTTTATGTGCGCATTTTTAAGCTTTAACCAATCACTTCTCCCAAACGCCCATTTTGCAGTTTTCTCACTTATTCTACGTTCTTGACTTCTTCACTACAATACAGTCCTTCTTTATCTCTGGGCGATACCTTCTCTGAGATTTGCCTCCCATCGATCTTGCTCAACAGCAATTTCCACCTACACGGATGCACCTAAACCATCTCTGATGGCCACATAAAAAATCAGCTGCTATTCAGGTGTCCAGCTTCAAATATTAAGAGTCCATAAATAAACACCTCAAACAAGGAAGTTCGTACATTACTTAACACAGTAGTCACCTGAGCTTCCAAGGCTGTTATTCCACCTTCTAAATTTAAAGATATCATAACATTGTTGATGGGCCACTGTCGCAGATCCCTGGCAGAAAATCCAGTACTTGTCTTGTATTAAATGTGTTTGATTTAGTTTGTATGCTGTCCATGCTTATGGCGCAGTAGTCCATTCTTCATTAATTGTTTATATTTTTGCCTAACTTTCACCCTCACATTTCGATATTCGTATGCTATGTATGGATGAACTGGTGGATACGTCTAGCCATAGCTTCTTCATGTTTCAAATCTTCACCAGGCTAGATCTGCTTACTCTGCAATTACTGCCAGTTGGTGCTATGGTTCCTCTTTCTGACATGATGACATAGAGCCATCCAAAGTGCCACTGTGTGCCCACATAGGCTCCTTTATTCCATTCCCTGTGATGTGGTTCAGGATCCATCAGTTAGACATTTTATCAGTCTAGTCTTCTGAAATCATCTGGACGGTAGTTCTGGGTCAGGGCTCTCTACTTCTCACCCAAAGTGCCGGGCTTCAATGGTATTTTTGTGACTGGTTGGTTGATATTTGTAACCAGGGTAGCCTTCACCAGGCAGTTCCTCTTTCTTGGCACACTTCAGCTAAAAGGAACAAAGTAGTCTTGAGTTGTGGGAGTGGAGATGGCGTTTCGTGTGGAAACGAACACAAATGTTGCTACATCCTAAAAATGTATGTTTCAACTGTGTTGGTGTGCATCAGTCGCATTATTTATGTTGTATCTTTAAACCGTATTTGCAATGTTTTTTTCAGAAACAGTTTCCATCATGATGATGCAAGCGTTTCTCATGAATGCTAAGTTCGAGGAAGAAGGCGAAGAGATGCAAAAGAGCACTGTGAGTTTTTCTTCTTGAGCATGAAAGTAATGAATGCTTTTAAAGTAGAAAGTAAAATTTAAAGATCGTGCCATTTTCTACATAATTACCACATCACAACCTTGGTAAAAGTTATCCTTGTCTGTTCAATATGATAAACATATTTTATGATGACTTGCTTATTTCATGGTTGCTGCCATCCTTTGAGCGTTCTGCTTCGGACTAAAACACACTCCGACTGTACCCACACTTTGTGCCGATAATATTCTGTGGGGGGAGCAAAGGTACCAATCTGTCAACGCTCTTCAGCCATTGCTTATTGTGTCCTTTTTCAATTTCAATTAGCTCTAGGCCTGGGTGCAGTTCTGCTAAGCGGAATTCCGCTAAGTGACCAAAAAACTCCACTATGTTGCATTCCGCAAGCGGTGGAGTGAATTATGTTGGCGCTATTCGCATGGATTTTTAGCACCGGATGTTTGTCCCGCGCTATAGAATCGGCAAGAACTGAACCACATACAGCGCTAGAGGGCGTTGCTTCTTTATGCCACTCGAATAGATGTTCTACTCAAGCGGCAGCTTCCTCAACGTGAAGAAAAGGTTTCTCATCATGAGTGATGGCGACCATCTGCAACCGCCCACATTGAGAAGGAGCGAGGAAGAAACTTCACTCTGCTGAGTTTTTCAGAACTCCACTTACTACACGGAGTGGGCAAAACTGCGGGAGCTGAATATCACGCCCAGGCCTTATCGGCTTACATCAGCCATTTATGGATGGTAACTGACATTAATGATGAAAGCTATTTCATTGGTAAAGTTGTTGCTTGAGTCCTCTCAAGCTCATTTGTGTTCATGTGTTGGAATAGACGGTGGATGGCATGAGACTGAGACCCAAGCAGACCGTTCAACCCTGCTGCTCCATTGACTGATCAACATGAGCAACATGCCCACCACAACCCCTAGGTGAAGCTAGTTAATTAGATTGAGCCCCCTCTCTAAATCAGAAGTGCTCAAAATTATCTGATTGTCTCGGAACTCAATTACCACCTTTAATGTTCCCTTATCTCTTTGAGGTTGATCTCAATTTCCAGTGTCTAACTTCACCAGCTTAATAGGAAGTCATGCAGTTTGGGCACGAGTCAAAGGCATGGAGCCATGAAGGATGTGAACAAAAAGATCATTGTGGACAGTGCTTCCTCAACTCTAACGCACCCCAGCGCTTGGTTTTGGGCCGGCCCAATCATTTTCAATATTCATTTTGAAATATACCTGAAAATTTAGTAAACCCTTAAAAAAATAAAAATGAATACAAAACATTACATTATTCTGTTTGATGTCTATTGTGGTACCTTTGTATTAAAAGCTCATACCATTCCAACATGGCTCCTTTTATTTAATTCATGAGGTGATGAAGACATTCATATTTTCTAAATACCTGACTGTGCAAGTCAGCGTTGCTGAGCCTCAGATGGGATTCTATTACTTGCAGGTTAAACAGTTTAGTACTGTTGTGTGATAGAGCCTCCACCTCCTACCACGTGATAAAGCTTTGATTCTCCACACCTAACATGGTCATGATTTATCTTGTCAATTGTATGCTAACAAGCACATGTTAGTGGTGAGTTCAGTTGTCTACAATCTCAAAGGTCCTTCAGTCATTTGTTGAAACGGACACAAATCTTTAATGCTTATTGAGAACCACATTGGTTTACTTTGTAAGTGCTGCGGGGAAAAAGTGTGAATTGGTGCATAGCCTATAAGTGCAAAAGATTAACATTTAGAGTATTGGCATGGTTGTCCTCTCTGTCAACACATTTAGATATTCTGTTTTTGATCACACAGTTCTTAAATACATGAAGTAAGCCTTTGGAATATTATGTTTGTTTGAGCTACTGCAGCAACTTAAGGCTAGATTCACAAAAGCCTTTTTGGCGTATGCCAAGTAGTATTCCAGTAGTACTAATTCGCGTACTACAAAATGCAACACAATCAATAACCAGAGATATCCACCTCTCCTGTCCGATTTATACAGAGCGCCCGGTCTTTGTGGTGGAGATTTGTGCTAACTGAAGTTTTGAATTTAGTAGTAAATGTAGAGGGGCATGCTAATAATAAACACATCCACTTGGAGTAAGACCATTGTTGAAAAAATATACTTCTAATTTTACTACATCCTAATGGTTATGAAAAAGCCTTCGGTGTACCCCAACCCAGCCCTTGAGTAAGTCGAGCCCCACACATGGCCAGCCACTGGTACTGCACACTCATAGATCGATGAAGGCAAGCTATAGCACCTGACACCAGATGGGAAATCATTTAACTGAATTATTATATCCATATATATTCAAGTAAAAAACCATGAGCAGAATTAATTTAATTTTATAATTTTTTAATTGTAATACACTTACATTTGAAAGAAATGACTGACTTTTTTTTACATCTTTATGTATGGTTTTCACACTTGGGTACCAATCGGCATACACATAATAGTTGTATTAAAATTACAATCTTAAGGTAGTTTCAAATGTCCCAAGAATATTCTAATTAACTAGAACCTAACAATTTACCATATTTGTGATATTACTTTTAATGTCTTGTTAGAAAATATTATATATATATTTACAATTTAATGCAAAGTTAATTTAATAGGTAATGTGCAGTATATTTTTCTTTAAGTACTCCTAGGTTAGTATTTGTATAAAGTGATTTGACCTGTTTATTTTTCTTAAATAATATATTTGTTTACAATTCACTTTTTGTTTTCCTTATTGTGAGCTCCGCCCTGGTGATGGAGATCTCCACAAAGGTGGAAAATTACAAATAGTAACTCCTAAGTCTCCACTACTTCATGTACATCTACACTTCATGAACAGCAAAGAAGTTAAGTTTTACACCTAGGTGTTGGGAGTAGATCTATGCGCGAGTATAGTACACAAGCAAACTTTCCTCTGTGAATTTAACCCATTATGTTTAAAATTGACTTGTATCTTATGAACCTGCCCTTCTATTTTAATTAATGCCACAATCACCAAATCCACCCTAGATATGTGTGATTTTCAAGCAATCGGCGGCTACACTTGAGTAGAGATTAGATGTGCATAGCGAGAGCAAGAAGTTGGAGACTGTGCATTGCTCCTGTGTCCCTTCTCCATCTAATAATCATTACATGCTCCTACAATGTCCCATTTGCTCCACTTTTACCACAACTGAACCTTCCTGCTTCTTCCTCTACCCGACACACACAATCTGTTCCATCCACCTTTCACCACCCCCACCCAATCTGTTCCATCCACCTTTCACCACCCCCACCCTGAACTGGAGTTTTCTGATGCATCCGCATCACCCTGATGCACAGCACCTTATATGGGAGGGCAGCTCTACATCCTTAATTAGCTGGTTGGGGCGCTAACTCTTTTTCCAGTGTAGCATTGCGCTCTTTGTATACTGGACACACTAAAATATTGGCTGCGGAGGAGAAATGGGCTTGTGGGTTTTCAGTACCAGGTTTTCATGCATTAATTATAAAGGGGCTGTAGCAGTTCTTGTTGCTCTTCTCTCTACCAGAATGTCCCAATCTGTTACAGTTGGTAATTCCTGGTGTGTGTGTATTTTATAAGGGGTGTTACACTGTGAAAAACTCACTGTCTGCTGCTCAAGGGTGTCCGCTTGTGCAGCTGGGATGTGCAACTCGGATGTGTACCCACAGCATCAAGCCATACTAAACCTAGAACAGTAGCACACTTAGGGGCCGATTCCGATGTCGGACGGAAGGGCTCTGACCTTTGGTCGGAGCCCTTCCGTCTGCATTGGAAGGTGCCGTTCAGATTCCTTTCCGACTGAGCCATTCCGATGGGCTCGGTTGGAAAGGAATCTGCCTCTGATTCCCGGATGGCTTCTGATGGGATCGGAGAGCCTGTCTGCCGTCAGGAAGTCCTTCAGTAGTCCCCCAGCCGGCTCTTTTTTAAGACCGAGGGAGTACGATGGCAGTTTTCCACTGCCTTTTCATGCCGGTCTTTAAGGCACGAAAAGACAGTCAGAAACAGTCTATGGGGCCCCCAGTAGGGCCCCTATGGGTGCGAGGCTGCCAAATGGTGCCCCACTGTCGATCCCGGGGCGCCGGCAACAGGGTGCAGGGATTAACTGCACCTCTCCATTTCACAATGCAGGCATGCATTCCACTCGGAATGCATGCTTCCATTGTGCAACATACAAGTGTGACCGAACCGGGTTCGGTCGCATCGTACTTGCAGGGCTGTAACAGACGACAGTAGGTCGGTTGGTCTGTTACGGTTCCTGACCGATGTCGGACAGACTCGGGTCCGTCCGACATCGGAATCAGCCCCTTAGTATTAAATTACAGGTGCCTACATGTCAAACCTTTCTCAAATGTATGTCTGGAGCGTGTTTTCTGTATTGGAACTGTTGCAGTAATTCAGCGTCCGTTTCTTTCATCCAAAATAAACACCACATGTCTGATTCCTACAGCTTGGACTTTTTCCAGAACATTATTTTAGTAATACATAAGAGCAAGAGAATTCAAAGGCCTTGCAAAACTTTGGTAGAATAAATACATTCTTGTCTCAAACAATTCAATTTGTAGTCAGTTAAAAATGCTAATTAGCCTGTGGGAGGTGCCCTGACTCAGTATTTACAGCCCCCAGCCACCCCTCAGAAAAGGGCTACCTTAGATGGTTAAGTTGCCCACTCCCTGCAATGACCCAGGCCACTAGTTCTGGAAAATGCTGAGGTTAAATCAGCATGGTGGTGCTTAAGAGGGCAATGTAGACCAGAAAAGGTATTGCAAGTCTTAGTAAAGAAAACTACTTTTATTGGTTAGCCAGTATTGACATGGGGTTTTCTTTTAGAACCTAACTCTTGAAAGTGAGTTTTTAATTTGTTTTTGCTACTGGTGACAAATGTACAACATCACCTGCTGTGGTCCAAGGGAAAAATTACAAAATGGTTTCTGATATCATTGAATGAATGACGTGTGTTGCACACTTTTGCTTTGATACTTCGTATGCTTGCAGTAGATTTGAGAATACTTTCGAAAATGTGTCTTTGGAATTCGTTCCTGGAAGCAATAATGCTATGTTTCCTTTTAATGCTTCTGGCAGAAGTTATTTTGCAAACCTTCACAATCCTGAATTTGAATTAATTCTGAATCACTAGGAGCATGGGCCGACTTTGCAGGCATCCAGTGGCTTCAATCCTTCTTCAGATGCAGCAGAACTTGACAAAGCCATCAAAGTTAAAGGTGAGAATTTTGAATGCATATCAGATTTATGATGATTAAGGCCATGTTTTGATCGGTTACACAAAGAAGTAAAAAAAAAAAAACAAATCTGTGGCCACTTGCTTATGTTTAAGTTCAGAATCATAATAATGTGAAATCCATAGAATAGTCCGTTTCTACTGCCAGGCTTTTTAGACTTGCGAGAAGATAGTTGATAAGATAAAAGTAGACAATACTGTTGTAAATAATGACATGACTGGTTTCTTCGGATGTGAGCATAGAACGTATTGATGATTTGATGGTTGTGTTTTATATTGAAACAAGAATACCAGACTCCAGACAACAGGAAATTCTCACCAAAAAGTCTAGAGTAAGACCAATAAAAATCTGAGGGTATCATTGAATTAATTTAATATTTACTGTAGGATGGCTGTAATGGAGAAGATGGGGTGGGGTGAGGGGGAGGTGCTTGCGATTGAATGCATCCACTAAACTAGCTCTTAAAAGGCAAGGTGAGAGACTTTGTGAGAGGGGAGAGTTGTGAAATGATTAATGTTGTGGAGATTATCGTTTCCATTATGCAAAAAAAGACCAAGGATCCTGGGGTACTCTTCCAACCGTGTTCATATAAAGGAGCTGCTCTCCATCTAAAAGTTGGCAGCTACCAGGGTTCCATGATCTTTTTTACATTGTCCATAATTTCCTTAGGCAGTGAAGGGAGGGAGACTCCTAGGAAATTGACAACAAATATTACGAGGACATACAGGTAAGGAGGAGGGATTTTTTTTATAGTTAATCACCCACCCAGAGCAAATTCACATAGCAAATAACCATGTGACATGATTAAATTAGCTGCAATGTACAGGGGCTACGTTTCCCAACCAAAAGAATGGCAGTATTCATTCTGCTCCTAAGCAAGGCAGTGATATACCTACATCCGGAAACCTATGTAATGAAAGGCTGATTTAGAATAAAATTTAAATAGTTTCCTAGACAATTCTTTCACATTTGCCCTGGCAAAACGGGAGCGCTAGCGTTTCTTCTATGCCAGTACTTCAGTTCGGAGGTAACACAACAGTGGTTAAGTGGAGATAGGAGATTCCTAGCACTGACTCTAAAACTTGGATCATTCGCATTTACAGTGACCTCGCTTTATACACAACACAGGCAAGAAAAGCGGGGTTGGTGAGCATTGTTCTGGTTGGGACGTAAGATAAGTCTGCTCAGAGATTGGGATAGACCATCTATCTCCCTGGTAACAGAATGGGTAGGATGCATGGGGCAGCTGGGCTTAGAGGACCTATAGAAGTTACAACATCCCAATGACTTCACACATTACTCTGCAGAATATTAAATTCATGTACAAATGGATCACTTCATAGCTTACTTTAATGAGGTAAAGATTCATAGCCTCTGCCATAGGACCGATTTTCACTGTATGGGCATGCCCATATTTTACTTATACTGCTAATCCCTCCCATAAAAGTTTGTATGCTGATAATGGAGGTTAATAAGTAGCAAACAAATATAGGCGATTTAGGAAAGCCTAGAGAATTATATAAAATAGACCATAACAAGATCTCCTGGAGTTTCGTTTGCGACACTTTAAAGGCAGTTAAGCATGCACAAAAAACACAGGGTCCCAGAAAATTTGGCACAAACTTACAGCTGCCAAGGCACAAGTTAAATTGCAAGTCACACACAAAGCTAAATATTATTTACGGATGAAGCAACAAGATGATGACCTGGGTAATCAAGCAAGCTGAGGGCGAGAATATCTGACTGTATAATCGCTGCCATTGAAAACCAAGCTGAACAGGTACGGACTAGGGACCTCACAAATAGTTTTATCTTATATGCTCCAGAATACCTGCATGAAGTCATCCCCACCCATGCTCTGAGTGTCCAACAATACTGTTGTCTGGATCGCTAATGCAGATTTTTAAATTTTGTCATAGGCAAACATGGATCATGCATGCACTCCATGACGGATGCCTGTCTTACGGACTGCGGTTTTCTTGGACTGGAAGGGGTCTGCAAAGCACTAACCTCATATTGGTGGGAGGCTACTGCCTTCAGGAGTTGAGCAGCACGTTCGTTTTAGTGTTCTGTAGGAACTAACAGGTCTATTTAACCTGTACCACTGGCACAAGGTCTACAGACTCACTCATTTTGAAGTTCTGTTGCTGTGTGCTAAACTTGCCCTTAGATCAGTTTGGTCTGTAGTGCTGCTATTGGTCTCTGTGTACCCCAAATCAAGCAGGTGCCTATAAGATTGCTTTCCGGCCATACTCACCATAGAGTGAAGGACACAAAGTGTGCTTGTGGTATGGGGTTTCATTCAACCTCCACACAGGCTGATCCAAGAGCAATATGGGCAGCTACTACAATACATCCCACCCTCCCTGGGATCTCTAAGTCTCCAGGTCTGTCAGTTTGATTGAACACACTCTAGCCTGAATCACTACCTAACCGCAAATACCTCTAAAATTGCAGGACTTCAGTCCTGTTTACAACAGCACACACAGCCCTTCGGGGTTTAAACACCTCAACAAAAAAAAAAGGTGACCATTATATTTATTCCTTGTTAATAGACCAAGTTTTAATATTTTTTTTTTTTTTTTTTTTGTGGACTGATTCTAAAAGAATATATGATCTGGGACCAGGCTAAACACTGACAAACCTATATCCTTGAACACTCCACAACACTACTTTGGGTCGACTTGGTCCTTAAGAAATAAGTGTTGTCTTTCTATCCTATCTAGAAGTGTTGTAACCAAAACAATGTGCATGTTTATACAAAGGCTTATATCCTGCATTTATGCACTGATGTATGTGCCATGTTCTCTTTTCGCGAAGGTACACATCTATGTTAAGTTAGATATGTGACTAGTTTACATTGTGCATGCCAATGTCAGCCTAATACCTGTTTTTTAACTGAGACCCAGCCCCTCCATATTTACATATCCTACCCTCTACGCACTACAGTAACATTCTAGAAATTGTTCTTTCCAATGCTGCTGATGGATGCTTATGACAGTTTGATACAACCCCATTATCTGGCCTATGCAAATGACCAGTGGCACATGCTGTATGAGCATTAGCAACCGCTTAAGAACCTTCCTCGTTATGTAGATGATGTATTAGATTCTTGCTCTTTGTTTGAAATTAGGTCTGGAAAATTTGTCTGGTGCTGCTTGGCCAGCATGACCATTATATTCATTTAGCTCTTCTCTCTTGCAATAAATCTACCTAAACTATTTGGTAATGTGGTATAAAGAATCCGGAAAAAAAATAATGAAAAATTACGTTCATGGTGAATATGGTGTACCATCAATGCTTGCCCTGCCTTTCGCACAACCGTTCAGTTGCCATTGGGGGTGCGGTTTTAGAATTCTGCTATAGGATGATGATCTGGTCTTGACGGTGCATGGAATTTCACACATTGTAACATGGCATAGCTAGCAGAGTTGTGCAGATTTAGGTTCCTCTGTCCAAGTCCCATCTTTTACAGAAAGGCTTCCATTCTGGTCTCACTTGCAACCAGACTCAGCCCAGTTAAGGAGGGGGGCAGATACTCTAAGTGCGCAAAGTACTATAAAGTGAATTTGTTCCGTCTCTAATGGCAAAGGCTTGTTTACGGGGAAAGATTACTTTTTGAAATCATTACTCTAATATTTGCAACTTTCTTTTTCTGCTTTCAGGAGTTGATGAAGCAACCATCATTGATATCCTGACAAAAAGAAACAATGCACAGCGCCAAGAAATCAAAGCTGCCTATCAATCGCTGACTGGGAAGGTAAATGATTCTGGCATTTACAGAGAACATTTTTAAATCTCGTGTAACACAGAATGATCTATTGGAACTGTACGTACCAGATAGACTGCGAGTTAGCTCACGAAATGAAAATCAAGATCTTGAATGTTGAGTTGCTTTTGACTGACGGTGATGCAAGATCTTTTGCCAGTTTGGCTTTGTATACCTTCCAAGTGAATTTGTATCATTGGAGCTGGTCAGGCCAGAGAATTGAAGGGGGGAGACGAACAATGGTTGAGTCCGAGGTAACTTCTCCAGAACCCCAAAGTACGAGTCGGTCATGGAAAAAATTGTCCTGGAATCATGCAAAAAAATATTGTATAAGACGTGTTAAATATAGCATTTGAAAGGGCGATAAATGAGGACAAATTATATACATTTAATATTATAAAGACAAGCTAACATGTTTTGCAACATTTTAATAATTTTTGTTGCTTCATCGGGACAACTAAATTGTTTTTGTATTCATTTATAATATTGTGTACAAACAATCAGAATATCCACAATCAAAACCTAATCATATTATGAAATGCCTTAATAATACAAATTTAAGTGAAAGTTAACACCAAGACAGAGGATAAAAAAGAAGAAAAATAATTTCTAAAACCATATCTTTTAAAGGAATAGTGCTATCAATTTCTTGAGCCACTCCTAGATTAAAAAGCACCAGTCATAAAAATGTAAGTAACATGATTAAAACAATTAATTATTAATATTCCCTATGTCAATCTACCTAATATAAATTAATGGAGGGATGGCAAGGGCTTCATGTTGATTAAGTTCAGTGGCGCCTTAAAAATATTAAATATGGGTGACCAGATCTTTAAGTACTCCTTAAATAGTCAGTCACTGAAATGATATGTTATACCAGTCACACCGAACTAATCTATTACCAGTCTCTTGAATATTATATTGGGTTCATGGGCATTGGGGAGTACCTATGGTTAATACCGTTTAAGGCATCCAAGAGCATTAATAGTGGTGGCTTTCAATGATCCAGTAACCCACAAAAATGAAATCATATCAAATATGGCTATTTTTCAAGGTCCTCTCTGCTCAGTACGTTATTGCTCACAATTTGTTAAAGCTACACTACCACAGAACATTATTCTTACCTTGGCAAAAAATGTAAACTGATATTCAGTCTAAAATCCTTCAGTTGTGGCTCTTACTTCCATTCCCTTACTAAAATGTGGTTACTTTGGAGAGGAGTTGGCCTAACGGCTAGGGCGGTCGACCTCGAATCTGGGGAACCGGGATCGAGTCTCGGCAATGACGCTGAACATCCTGTGATTCTGGGCAAATCACTTAATCTCCCCGTGCCTAACAAAAATGAATGTGTCTTCATGTAACGCAACTGGTGCTATGTAAAGTGCTCTGATACCCGATACCTTTGGGTCTAGTTCGCTCTATATAAAACTCCATAAAAAAAACAGTTGCCTGCTGACTTTTAAAATCAGGAGTGAGGCCACAAGACATCCATTGTGATATGCTGTTTACTGTGTTTAAACTGATAAGGATGATTTTTCAACTTTAATAGGTAGTGTTACTACCTAGAAAAAAAAAATCAATAAGGTATGGGACAACAATAGTGCCACGGTTGCAACAACTAAAGCACTTGATATTTCTTTGTAAACATTTGTCATTGTACGTTTTTGCAGCCTCTGGATGCCGCTCTGAAGAAGGCGCTCTCAAGTCATCTTGAAGAGGTTGTTTTGGCTTTGTTGAAAACCCCAGCTCTTTTTGACGCTGAGGAGCTGAAAAGTTCCACAAAGGTAAATGAATCAGCCAGTTTCGTATTGAAATCTACTTTACTTAATTTGCACTTTGACATATGGAACGGGGATCGGTATTTGGTCTTCAAGTTATTCAGAAATCAATTTTTGCATATTGAATTTATAATGTACTTGGAATAAAACTGCACATTATTCATTTTTTATTAATACCGGTTGTCATTTGTTTAATGATTTGTTATGTAAATATAATGGGATCCCATTTAAGGGGTATGTAGGCTATTGATGCCGGAGTAAATCATACTTTGTGAACTCCCCAGCCCTCGTTGCATGGAGCTAAACCATGCCCATCTTTCATTCCGTGATCACATTTTCTTTTGTTTTTAATATACAGGGTTGCTGGTTGGAGGGTGGGTATATTTCCTATGTCCCTCCTTTTTATATTGTAAGATTGAAATTCCCTTAAAACCCAGCTCAGTTGATGCTCATCTGCGGTGTGGCCCTAGAGGTTCTTGTAAATGTGCCAAACCAGACTTTCAACAGGAAGGAGAGAAAATGAGGCACCTCAGACTGACGGACGGGCTGGTCTTCTGGTCTCTCACGGATGAGTCTGCATGCAGCAGAGCATTGTATACAAGTGCGCTGGACATGCAAGTGTCGGTGGCTTAATAAATTGCCGTCCAATCTTTCATGGCTCTGAGAGTCTGTATGAGGGCAGGGATGCATTGCTAAATGCAGCCATTTTGCCAGGAATCTGGCATGCAATCTGCTCTTCATAAACGGACTCGTGCTAAGCCCAGCCTGCCAGTCCTCAGTCCAATTGCTCATTCGCATAGAATCAACCAACGAGAGAAGGCTGAATCCCGCAAGGACGTGCAGTGAGAGGCAACTGTTTGTGCGTGCACACATCCCTGCCACAACCAGTCTCCTGCCTCCTTCCGCTGCTCCCTGTCTGTCCTCTCTGACCCTAGCCTATTGGTCCCACATTCTCACCCCTGTGACCTGGTTTATGCCAGTGGTCGGGCTCCTGATTCTGCAGTATCCTAGAACCACATGACACATAGGCCCCAGGGCTCAAAGATGATATGTTTCTCCAGCATTTTCCAACAGCTCCCTGCAAGGAGGAGAGCTGGGAGTAAAGGATTGTGGAGCTGCCGACCCCAGGTTCAGTGGTGCTACTGGAAGCCTTTTCGTTCTAAGGGCTTATTTCTCATGGCAGATGTGCTGAGTCTGGTGATGAGGCATTATTCTACCATTTACCAATCCTAATCTTGCCTGTTACTAAGCTTGTATCACCCTTGTTCAAATGTTCAATCCCTGGCACTGTACATATGTGTATAGTATTGATTATGCTGCTGTTCCTTGAATTGCTTTACTGATGAATGTGAGTGCACCCCCATTCAAGAACAAATTGTGCAAGACTTGTTGTATTGCATTGTTTGTGTACTGCTCTGTTAGTTTCTCAAGTTTATTCTGCTTACCTTGTTATAAGGGGCTTGGAACAGATGAAGATACCTTAATTGAGATAATGGTATCAAGAGACAACAAAGAGATGCGGGAAATCTGCAAAGTATACAAAGAAGGTACAGTATATGCGCTTTAATAAATCTCACTATATTTCCTTCATTAAGAACTATGAAACAATTATTTTAATATTTGCCAATGTTCATTGAGACGTAGGCTAATTTAGAGCCCTGTTGGAACTCATTTATGGGGTGGAAAAGAGCATAAATAATTTGTTCGTGTTTAGTAGTCTGTATTCATCGGTGCTGGCAGTAATTTCACACTTTTTTGTTTATGTAATTTTCACAACACCTCTGTTGCCTTACCTGTCTGTATTGATAAGTGTTTTCCATGGTAGACCTCAGTGACATCCTACGAGTAATGCTGTGACTAATCTTATGGTTCTCAAAGTAGTAATTTATTAATACAGACACATGTATAATTCAAAGCCAACGTAGCAATGTATGTAGGACACATTTAATTTTAGGAATTATAACTGTTTTGGATGGATACAATATGGTAGAACACCTAAACTTGATATTTGAATCAATTTAAGTAAGTATAAGGCATAGCTTTATAGTATTTTGGGTGTGGTTAATTCTCGTGTGTGGTTAAGACTTATTTTGTGCACAACATTCATTGGTTTGGGTCACATTGGAGAGTGTTGGAGCCAACATGCTAAATGAAAAATATTCCTGCCATGGCCTAATAACATTCATTGTATTCTGCATTAAGTCTTTTCTTTATTTAAATCCTTACTTTTCTTACTACCGGATATTATACCCTTTCTGAATTGTACCACATTGCTTGCACCACAAAATAATATTCTTGGGGGTAGAAGCACTGATTGTGCATAACCAGATATTTTATTGTCATATTGGTGATCTTCTAGATTCCGAGTTAACCTTTTTTTGCCACTTATATTTAATTGGAGTGTTCCAAACAGCCATCTACAGTTGTAATGTCATGCTCGTTCTGTATTCATTGGAATTAGCAGCAGTTTAGTGCTTGTCGCAGGAAAGGAGTGTTTGTTTTAGTAATGTAAAATGAGTGGTTTATCCATGAAGTTGGAAATGAAGAATACGTTTTAAACAGTAGCTTCCACCGTGGAAATATCGCTAAATGTACTTTAAGAAAGGTGTGTATTTAGAAGAGTTGGAGGGTAAGAATAGAAAGGGGACACTTAACAAAATTGACACTTAAGGGAAGGAGTTTCTCTAATCTTGCCGGTGGGAAATTTGCAGCAATATTTTTTTATTCAAAATGCGCACATATATAGTGTTGAAATAATCAACTGGTTGCTTCATGTTCTAGTCTTATGACCGTTCACTCCCCCAACCCTACTTTCAACACATCTTGGGAATGCAGATACAGGTCTGTGATCGCAACTCCTAACTCAAAGTGCAAAAAGTGCGAACAATAAATCCATGTCCAGACAAATACTTGCTTTTATAAGAAAAAGTTGTATTTTATTTCCAACTCTGCACATGCAAAGAAATGTGACATTCAAATGCAACAACATAATCCCCCTCTAGCTTTAGTAGTGTTCAGGCAAATTCCTGTCCCACCGTCTTTCATGTAACGTGTTCGGTGTTTTTCCCCATTCACTGGTGGTCTCATTCAGGGATTGCGCACTACTCCATAGTCCCTTTGACTCTTCAGGATTTTACTTAAAAAGGTCTATGATGCAGCAGCACCTTCAGCAGTGAATCCCCGGAGACTACAGGCCCTAGTTCAAGACTTAACCGCTCCTGCAAAACTGAAGAATTCAGCCTTACAGTGGGTGCCCTAAGCACATGCACTGGCAAGACCAGCTCCTGCTTGGAGAAATAGTGCCACTAGCAGTCCACACGGCAGCGTTCTAGGGACGCAAGCTCACTATGCAGCAGCGCTCCCCAGTGATCAGACCCAGTAGCAGCTAGCAATGATGCAGTAAGTCAAGTATTCCCCTGCGAAGGGTGGGGGAGGTGTCATTCAGCCCTCTGACTCCCAACTGGAGTCCCACGAGGGCAGGTTGTTCTCCTTGGCGTCCTCTTGCTCCACAGCGGTTAGTCAGGAAAGATCCTTTGCAGCGGCTGGACCCTCTGGTAACCGCCTCTCTCCCCTCCTGGGTGACAGCCCGAAGTCTGATGCGTTTCTCCCAGCAGCCTCTCCTGGCACACCGGGTTGCTGCTTGGGTGTTACCAAGTTTTACACCCTGGTAACACAACTTCACAAGCGACCCCTTCTGGCATAAAGGGTCCCTGCTACAAGCCTATGTGGGCTCGACACCCTCTGCGCATCACTAGATACTTGGCTCAGTCAATGGCTGCTGTCTTCTGGCAAACGGGGATCACTGAAAACAGTTCTGCACACTGGCTACAGCCAAATTAGTGCACAGCTGAATGCTCCCATCTCCCACAGGGAGTCCTCCCGGTAAGGTTCCCCACTGAACCTCGCATCCTGTTCCTCGCTCAATCTCCACTTCCTTACAAGGCACCCAGGTCCTGTCAAGTAGGCAGGCACAGGTGTTCAGGCTCCAAGGCGGGTGATGTCTGTTTCCCTGGGTGATATCAGCAAGGAGACTAGCGGGCCTTGGCCCCCAGTCCTGGTAATAGCCAAAAGTCTTGCAGTGCTTGCCTTTCTTATATTCCTTTTCCAGACACCAAATGTGACTTCGGGTCTAAGTCTTTGTAGTTTTATGTTGGGTTCTGCTTCTTTTGAAGCAGACACTTCCCTCCTTTTGTCATGAAAGTTGTCGGTCACAGCAGGCATGACTCTGAAGTGGTGTGGTCCACTCCCAAGACTTGTCGGTCCGAAATAAGACCTGAATGTCAGCCCCAGTGGTATGTGCATCAACCGGTTAATCCAAGGCTTCCCTTAACAGCCCCTTCTCCCTTCCTGAGATGGGTCCAGGCCCCTTCCTTGTGATCCATCACTGAATCAAAGAGCAATCTCTTAAAATGCAAAGGAAGTCACTACCCTCCCTCCTGTGTGTGACCCTCTCCGCTAACTGGAATACAGCAATCCATGAATCTGTCTGGGAGGTTCCGTCTCCTCCTCATGGCTCCACCAGGCAGGCCTGGGCTTCCCAAAATGGAACCCAGGGTCCTCCATATTATGCATCTTTGCAGGCACATTTACTCTGTGTGCACGCACAGCACACTTAATGACCTGCACTAATCTTTTATACATTGCACCCTTGCATGTATACATGCCTTCCGCACACAGTGTCTGCACACATTGTACAATACTGAAGCTTTCCTATATTCAACCAGGGTATGCCTATTTTATAACACAGCAAACACTAGGAGATGATGGACTGATGGACGGGGCACTGAAACTTTTCAGACCCCCCCCCCCCCCCCCCCTCTTTGCCACCCCAGTCCAGACCCAGCTATATGCATATCAGTCTTGACCCTGTGCCTCATGGGAACCGTCCAGCCCGAACTGCCAAGCCAGGTCTTCCCTGGACTGGAAACCAGCATCCTGGGACCGGTTTCGGGTAACACCCCTCATCAGCCAGGCTAGCTTGAATCCAGTGACAAAGTGAGCATGATGATGGAATCCAGCCAGATCTGTGACTGGGGGTGAGTGTCTGAAAAGTTTCAGTGCTCCGTCCATCATCTCCTTGTGTTGTGTTTATAGCACACGTATTGTACCTCACGCAAGTACATGTACCCCCCCCTGCACGTGCTTTCTTTACGCATGCACAGAACTAAATCTTTCATGTCCTGCATTCCACACAGGCATTCATACGCTCAGCACATGCACCAATTTCACATGTACTACTATAGACCTGTACTGTACCCTTCTTAGCCACATGTACAACTACGCAGGGTGACTACTCCTTCACTATGCAGCACTCTACATCCACTTGATGTAGGCCAAAGCTGAGTGAGCCTGTACACCTCACTCAGTGATGTAGGATAAAAAGTTCCTGTTCACACCTAATGATCACTATCGGTATGCTGCCACTACTGTGCTCATGCTGCTTAACTCCTGGTGAAGACTGTAGCATACCACCACTGAGGGTAGCACTTTGAGTGCCCCTCCCGGTCCAAAAAGGCCTCAGTTCAAGAGACTGGTTTATGTCCTGGCACACACACATGACCTGTGTTCGATTAGGACAAAAAAACAAAGCATTTGGGGTCCTGACAACAGTACAGTCATGCACTCAGGGCAGGGGAACACATCTAATTCCATGCAGCAAAATTTTCAAACCCAACAGTACCTGACTCGGGAACCATTTATTCAGCAGTTGATGAAAGGAATATAAGCCTTATTGAAGATGAACTACGTTTCTCCTTTCACTGCAGTACAGGCAGGTAAATTGCAAATTAGTATTTTATTTAAACAAGTGAAAGATGTTTTATTATATGTGTGGTAATTAATAATTCTACTTCTAATTTATTGGATTCTTCAATCCCTCTATAAAAATGTCACTTTCTCTTCTAATCGGTGACTTGTGATGCACACAGTCACCGATTTTATAAATAAATGACATCAGAACTCCAAGGTAGTAACTTATTACAGTTGAATTAACTCTACAAAGCAGAGAGGAGATATTTATAGCAACAGGCTTATTTTTTGCACTCCTTGGGAAATTTTAAACTATTTAGAATCTGTTTCTGCTACACTCTAAAAAAACAAAAAAAATTAACTGATTTCTATTCGATTTGCTTCTAGTTCTTTTTCCAGTAAAGAACTTTTTTGGGTGTTTAATTTTATACTAGTGATCCTATTAATATTCTTTGTTTGCAAATATGCTCTTTCATATGCATAAGCTACACACCCAAGGGTTTAAGTGATTTTGTGGTGAAAGTGATGGTGTTACCATGTATTATAAGAAATAAAGAACCCCTGCTGAAGATGAGGATGTTGAAAGTCACTTCAGAGTTCTATAACCTTATAAAGGAAGTCTGCCTTCAGCCTTGTACCTCCTATATTGCCATGGAAATCCTCCTTGCAATAACCGTATAATGTATGGCAGGGAATTTAAGAAAGCATTTATTAAAGATCTATAGTGGCTAAAAGCTATATATAAAATTACAACTGCAGGCACTATGGATGCATGTTGATTTCTTTGCAGGACAAAAGGTACCAGGAACGAAGGAATTACTGACCACACCCTTAATCTGAAGGAGCATTGTCTGGTTAACTTTTGATAAAATGCTGATCAACACCTTATTTTGTTCTTCACTTGCCTGTTGTCTAAAAACGAAATATTATACATACTAATAGATTTATTCAGTACTTAATCTCACTGAAAACAGTTTGTACATCTGAATGGTCACTAACCAGCTGAACCAAGGAAAGGATTTTATGCCTATAGTTTAATATACATTGAAGTACACAAGTTTGCCAGCAAGCATGTTTAAGGATTCCATGGGTCAACACTATGGTGGTATGCTTCATTTACAAAATTATCAAATGACTTTGTCTCTATTTTTCTTAAACTAATGGAGTGTTCAGGCACTTTATTTCAATGTAGAGAGGGGTCAAAGGTCTTCAATTTACTTGGACATGCCGATCATCTTTTAGAATTTTTGGAACATTAAATTTTATTTTACGCTTTACGGCACAAATACCCCAGTAAGGTCAGTGTACTGGCTCAAGACAAGAAAAATCCCATTGTTTTAATTGCTTCTGCACAGTGATTAAGTATGTAGCCTGTATTATTTACATACATTTAGTAATTGTGAAAGTACTCCACATAAAAAATCATAATTCTCTTTTAATTTCAGTTTATAAAAAGGAGTTGAATAAGGATATTGCAGCTGATACATCTGGAGATTTTCAAAAGGTCCTACTTGCCCTTGCTAAGGTACAATTGGGTTTAATGCTTGTGTGGGTGAATAATGTCAATGTTTCGTGATGCACTGTATTTATCCATGTGGTAATACAACCTGCCTGACCTTTTTAACAATTATCATATTGCAGAATGGTATTTAAAAAAAAAAAATACCTTTCGAGCACAGACTAAACATTGAAAGACTGGAGTGTTTCTCTTCCACATATTTCCAGCAATGCCTAGAATGTTGAATCTTGATACATACCTGCGTGACCAATTCCTTTTGCAAAATAAAATTATCTTTTTATTTAGTGTAGGTCTACATAAGTTATTAAATACAGGCTCAAACAACTTATAATCAAAACCACATATATTATAGTACAATATGGGCACATAAGCTGACAGCAAAACCTACAATAATGCTCCGAACTCATCCATCGAAATGACAAAACCAAGTTTCATACCCAAATTTCTGTAATACTCAACTTTCAATAGAGTTAATGCGATGAGTCATCATCACCCAATACACCGGGATGATTCATGATTAGCTTGGTATGTTTTGCGTTCCCTTACACAGGTGTGCAATTGTTCACTGAGAATGCCTACATCTTTATCTTGAACTTTTAAGACAATTTGACGTTCCTAAACATTGGAGTTTCTTAAAGTTAATTTTTGAAGAAACCTTTCAATTGAAAGCAAAATTCAAAAAATTTAAGATTATATTTTGAATGTTAAAATTGGTTAAATGTTTTCCGTTGATGTTGGTAGGTGATGGGCAAAAAGGCAGAGGTTTGAAGCATTCAAGTAGTAGCAGTTTGAAAGATACTTGGGCTATAACGGTAAAATACAACTTCAAAATATGTATAGTAAGTTGGAAGACCTAATTGGAGTTTAAACAACCTCTTTAAAATAATTGAAGAAAGCAACTTCCTTGTATTTGAGGAAATCCCAAAGGACCTAGAACATTTTTTTTAAAACTTCCAAATAATGCATATAGCCTTCTTAATAAGAAACCATTAAACCCACACGTTTCCTACCCAAAAAACTAAAGTATTACCAGCCACAAATATTGATTTTGCACAGTGCCCCAAAAAATTTAGCAATAGGTCATTTGGCAGCATAAAGCTTCCTGATGAATTCAGGTGTATGGCATCAAGCTTCATCTGCATATCTGTACAAAACGGAAATATCAATTGGGGTGGGTGACTTCCCACCTAAAGGAATAATCACAACCCTTAACAGGGTGAACCCTCAAACTCGCTAAACTAACCTGAGCACAACCCCGTAGTAGCTATGGCACAGGTAGTAATAAAGTTAAAATTAAAAACAAAAAATATCTCCCAATGAATTAGAAACATGAGTAAGATGTAATTAAACTAACCCTGGGCGTAGTTCGCGAAGTAGCACTTCGTGAAGCTACGCAAAGTGCAGTTCGCGAACTGCGTAGTACCTTGTTCGCACTGTGCCAGATGTCGTTTTAAATGATTGCACAGTGCGGACAAGCAACCGGCACTGTGCAATCATTGAAAATGGCATCTTGCACAGTGCGAGCTGTAGTTTTCTGCTGCTCGAGTAGATTTTTACTCGAGCGGCAGCTTTCTCAACGCGAACTGGTAGTTTCTCATCGCGAGCGGCCGCGAGCATATGCGACCACTCGCAATGAGAAACCTGACCTCCTCGCGTTGGGAATCTCGCCTGGGAGGTTTTTTTTACATGCTCTCGATCGCCAACTTGATGTTGCTGATCGCGAACAAGGATGTCATTTTGCTTGCTCGCGGTGGCCAACTTGAAATTGAGGAACGAGAGCAAGCAAAAAATGACCGCAGCACTAGCAACACTACGCTACGCGTGTTCGCACTGTGCTACGTGCAGTTCGCGTAGTGCGAAGTAGTGCGAACTTTGCAAACTACGCGAGCGTAGCGTAGTGCTTTGCCCAGGCTTAAATTAAACACAATTACACCAAAATGGCTGGAATCTAGTTAGGAGAACTGGAGATAAGAATTTTTAAGTCTGGCTAGCACGAAGAAGCAACAAGTGCCAATGATAGTCAGTGGTTCGGTAGACCGGAATCTAGGTGCAATTTGGCACTGACTGCTTTGAGGATGGAGTCTTCTACATCAATCAGGTTCGTCCTTGTCAAAGATTTTACCTTTGGACTTAAGTTTTTTTAAATTCCCAAATCACCACAGGAATAGGCTTCTAAAGCCCCCTAGGACACCAGGGGAGGCACTTGGAGACACACAGGGTTTTGGGCAGAGACTGGGCAACAAGGTCCAGTCTAGGTCCAGTTCCTACTGGTCAGCTGAGCAGTTGCAAGAAAAGGCGTCTTTTATCTTGTTGTGTCTCTGTAGCTTTAACAGGAAGTCCATCTTATGACTGTGGAGTCCTCTTCTTTGCACTGGGTGCAGGAGTAGGTCTAGCCCTTCAGGGTTCTTGTCATGTTGCAGACAGCATTTGCAGTACTCATTCAATCTTCTTCTGGTCTGGGAGTGTTCTGAAGTGGTTGCCTGGGGATGCCACACTTATGCCTGGCACGAGCTCGTATATGCCCTTACCAATTTGAGTAAAAGTTCCCTATTCCAACCCTCCCCACTGATGTTTTCAAGATGAAAGAATTTTTTGACCACATTAAACCTGTACTATGAGGTCTATGGGTGTTTTTTTTGGGAGTATACCTTGAGTAATAGTCCTCTTTTCCCACACCTATTCCTAAAATCCAGTTTGGGGCAGTCACTGTACTTCTACTAAACCAAGGGATAGATATCCGGCAGTATAAAGCAGGTCCTTCAGCAACTAGTCAGTGGACACACTATAATAGTTTGGGCATACTATGCCCCTTTCTTTCAAGTGCACCCCCAGTGCTCTATATAAACCCAGGAGATCTCTCAAGCAGGGTTTGACATTAAAGCAGGATTTGACACTGTAATGTCAAAGGGTGCTCACAGGTCCCCTCTCTGCAAGTTGAGGTGTTCTCTGCCCATTTAGGTCAGTCTGTTGGCTCCTGGGAGGTATCTCACACCTTTTTCACAGCTACTCAAATGATCATTACTAGCTTGCAGAAGTGGGAGAGCAATTACAAAGTTATTCCCTGGGAGCTACAGGCAGGTAAAAGTTAACTTTCTGAAAGCTACCTTTACTTAATATTTATTACAAATCCAACTTCCCCCATTGAATAGTTAATTATTTATCTAGCTAGACCCATTCCTGATACATAGTACTAGGAATTTAAATCTGTACTCTGGTTTTATACATAGGACAGCTAGGCCTGCTACGGTAAAAAATTGATTTACGGTGCCAGTCACTGTAAGGACGTGTTAACATTAAATGCATTTTTCCTACTTTTAAATACATTTAGTTCTGCTTTATGGGTGACAAGGACTCCATAGGGGTGACTTAATATTTGAAAGGATGGTTTTGACTTGTCAAATGGATTCAGTTTTTTCAGTGAATAATATGTACATGATTTAGAATGGTTATGACTTCTTGCCCCTTTAGTATTGCTTTCAAGATGGCAGATTAAATTGCGTTGATAACAAAGGATTTTTATACATACTGCTTAATCTAATGCAATGTATGATAGTGCTAAAAAAAAGTAGTGGAAAATAACCATGTAAAATAAGGTTTTCACTGGTTAAGAAAATAAAGCATTCCTCAGCAAGATTTTCTTTGATTTTGCAAACGTGAATGTTTTGCTTCCGTAGGGTGAAAGGAACGAAACTGCTCCTGCCAGTGAGGAAGCTGCTGATAATGATGCAAGGGTAAGCTTTGTCCGAACTACCAGACTTAATGAATATGCATGTATTACCTTGGTCACAGAAAATATAAGTGCACAGAATGTCTCTTCCCAACACTCGGAACTGACCGTACACATCTGGTGAGCTTCATAAATGTACAGGAAGGTCATACCATGAGTGTCTTTTTCAGCCTGGTACGAGCACAGCAAAGCAGCAAGCCGGTGCCCATTGCTGTGTTGTGCATTGGGTTCCTTGAGCCATCTGAAAATGAAGACCTGACAGTGGAGTACAGAGGGAAAGTCGGCAGTCTCCACCCTCCCTGCCCACACGATCAGTGGCATTACAGGATCTGGTTGTGCATAAATTTGCATTTACATGTGTACCTGGGGGTGGAACTGGGAATGTACATGCCACTACTTAGGTATTTTTATGAGTAGTGGAGTAAAGAATATACAGTACAGGCCAGGTATAGATCTGTCCCCTGGTACAATTTGCCTTCCCCTGTGGTAGTTCGGAACTTGGTTTGAACTACTGTAGGGGAAGGTGAGGAGTGCCATTCCCACATTGCACCACATCTATTTAAATGAGGGCTGCCCTGGAATGTATTTCTTATGCAGCCCTTGACACTCAGTGCACACACTAATAGATCACATCTGGAGAAAAGGATTTGTGAATAGGGTGTTCAAGTGTAACAGTGTTGATTTAACAGCACGACCAGTCCTTCTATTGACCTTAAAATAGGAGGTCCGTCTTATTTGGCTTTAAAGCAAACCCAGAGTTTGTCCAGTGATCTGATCAGATTCTGCTCCTCTCAGCCCTGCTGCGTGTGCGCATTAGAACAAATTACATTTAGTGCAAAAAAGGTCCCACCAGTAGCTGTGACTGTCATAAATGTTTTATAAACTGCATTAATGAATAGCAAAATATATGGCAGCTTTGCACACTTCTGCTGTGTAAAGATGATGCCATAGGAGCATGCTGCGTGTAGTCTCCACGTTCCGAATGAATGTTCTGTTATTGAAAAAATGTCACTAGTTTCCAGCTCAAATACCATTGTATTCCTCTGCCTCTCTATTGTTGTCTGTTCGTATCAAACAAAGAAACTATGTAATGACAGTGTGCCAATTTGAAAGCTTGTTCACAATAGTTAGCAAAGGTTAGTGACAATCTTTACCGTTGTGTAGTTGCAAAGTGATTATCTTCAAGCACTTATGTGAAACAAACTGTCAAGTCACTATTTTGACTCCTTATTTTAACTATAACAAAATAGATCTTTGAAGATCTGTTTCAAAATTCTAGTTCTTCTCCACTGCAGGGGTCTTGTGCACTGAATTCCTCTGGAAAAGTTAACCTTGCAGAGAAAAGGTTTCCAGCATGAATTATGACACACATGCAGGTAGCATGAATCTCACTCCATGAGTCTAGAACGAGGCGATTGGGTTCTAGCAGCATGGAAATTTAAGTTGCACTGAAAAAATCAGAAACACTGAAAAGTACACCAAGAGCAGCACTACGAACTTGGCAAAACTGTAGCCTACAAAAAAATCTTTACACACCAAAGCACATTGTAGGGGTAGTTAAATACTAGATATTCACCTACAAGTAGTGTTTTATACTTATTAAACCTCTACTTATCTTGGAAGGATGTGGCACCACATATAAATGGAATGTATATGTAAAAGGCATAAGTAATCGTACAAGTTTAGCACAGTTGAAATATTCAAAGCCATGGTTTTAATCTAACAAGAATAGTGGGATGCGAGTACACATAATGCAGGGCTATACAGGTATGTGTCAAAATTTGTATTTTAAAGAATGATGCATTATGGAGTTAGAACCTTAAACAGTGCACTCCCCAATACAACAGTGCAACCAAATGTCCTGTATCGGGTTTCTGTCTAAATTTATTAAAATGTTTGCCTCCGACTTACATAAGATGCAGTTAGGTATCCTACGTGGGGTACACAATTTGAAATTTCTCTCTTGTGTAATTGGCAACATGTCACAGGGAGGTCTTTGAAGTGTTCAAGGTTAGCTCTGTTTAAGGTCTTGGGTCTTACTTTTCTTCATGCCTGAATCCCGACTGGTATTTTATGTAGATTCGTAGAGCGCACTAATTGCCCATCAGGCTATCCAGGTGAATGTGCAAATAGTGTCTGTGGAGTTACTCAAAAGCTAGGTCTTCACTTTGTTGTGGAACCGAAGAAGTGAGGAGGAGTCCCTGAAGGGCCGAGGGAGTTTGTTCCTCATGCATAGAATGTGGAAGTAGGAGGCATTCATTACATTGATTTGTGCCGTCATGGTGACAAATGCAAAACATCAATTGATGGACAGAATGCAGAACAATGTCATACAGTCACCCCAGTACAGAGATCTGGGCCTAAATCCATCGTTTTTTTGCTCACCATGCCATTCCAGTTTGAACCCAGCCATATACAAATCAGTCCTGACCTTGTGCCTCATGGGAACAGTCCAGCCCGAACTGCCAAGCCAGGTCGTCCCTGGACTGGAAACAAGCATCCTAGGACCGGTTTTGGGTTTTCACCCCTCTTCAGCCAGGATAGCTTGATTCCAGTGGCATGGAGAGCACGCGACTCACGTCTGAGCATACCCGTCCCACTCGGGGTGACAAATGCAAAACAACAATTGGATGATTCCCAGGTTTCTTGTGTGGTAGGTGGGTTTTGGTCGAAGCGCTGCTGGCCACCAGGTAGAGTCAGATGGGGAGGTCTTGTTTCAGATCAGAATTGAGCTTCAAACTGTTTGTCTGCTACCATGTCACGGAAAGTTGATTCTGGTGATGGCTTACCCATCAGGGAGAGGATGAGTTGGGTGTTGTCGCTGTATGAGATGATGGAGATGCCTTGGGATCGGATGATGTTGGCTAGTGGCATCATGTGGACGTTCAGGAAGATGGGCCTGAGTGTTTAACCCTTGGGAACTTCATAGATCAGTTTCTTGGTCTCTGATGTGATGTGAATGCGGACATTCTAACTCTGGTTTCTTCGTGTGAGGAAGGAGCACATCCAGTTGAGTGTGGATCCTTGGGTGCCAGTCTTGGAGTCTCTGGTCTAAGTGTAGTGAGAGACCAGCCCGAAGGCTGAGGGCCGGTCTAGTAGAATGAGGACTATTTTTCTCTGTGGTTCAGGATGGTCCTGATGTCTGGCACCAGTGATAACTGTTTTAGTGCTATGGTTTTTTGTGAAACCTGACGGATTGTTGTGTAGGTTGTCAAGCTCCAAGTGGGTTGAGAGCTGCTTGTTGTTGGACTTCTCCATCACTTTGGCTTGGTGCAGGAGCAAGGATATTAGATGTAAGTTGCACAGTTCAGGTTGGCTGATGGCCGGGAGTGTGGCAAATGTGATGGAGGTGTAGATATGGGAGAGGGCGGTGCTGATTGGTGGCTTTCCTAGGTTGTAGATATGGTGGGGGCATGGATCTGTGGGTGACCCCGTGAAAGGATGATCCACATGGCCATCACTGTGTATTTCTTTGAGGAGTGTCCATTTGGTCAGGTAATGATCTTGGTTGGTGGTGAGTAGTTTGGCAATGAGGTCTCCAGGGTCAGGATTGTGGGCAAAGTTGCTGTAGATGTTAGTGAATTTGCTGAGCAAAAAGTTTGAGTGGTTACTGCAAAGTACTTGGGAGGGGTAGATGTCGACAGATGCAGAAGGTGTAGTGAAGTCCATTAGACAGAGAAGAGCTCTTTTCAGGTGTTGGAGTTTCCTTCGAAGTGGTCAGCGAGTGCAAGTTTTGGAAATACTGAACTAGAAGTTATGGAAGAAGCAAACATTTAAACTCTTTTCTCAGAGGAAAAAATATCAAAAGAACCTGAAAGGGAACATCAGGCAGAAGCAGGAATCGGGAACAGAATTCAACCCAAGGCTCAAGAAACAAGTGTGAGTGATCAGTCCGCTAGCAAAGCACTGTTGCAATACAAAGACCAATATTACAGGTCTGTTTTGATAGCACGGAAATGAAACCAAGGAATTTGACACAAACCTAATTCCAGCCATTTTGCATTGGACAAGAAATCTATCCAACCAAGGCTGTGTATTTAAAGTGAAATCCAAGAAGATTGCAAACCTAAATACACCTAGTACCTGGAGACACATGACACTTTTATCATTTTCCAAACACACTGGTGGGACCTCTGGCGCAGTTGTAAGCTAACTTCAAACCTTGTGGAGCGACATTCCACTCCAACCACCAGTCGCACATCCAATGAGGATAATATCTAATGAACTCCATCATGAGTTAATTCACTCCATTTTGGGAAACATGCAGCCTTTTATGTAAAGGAAGAAAAAGGAAAACAATGAGATTTATGGGAAAACATGGATTAAAATGGAGTAAATTAACTCATGATGGAGTTCATTGGAATTTGTCCTCATTGGCTGTGCGACTGATGTTTGGAGTAGAATGTCGCTCCACAAGTTTTGAAATTATCCAAATTTTTGCCATTAGGGCTGGGCTCTACACCTGTCCATACGCAAATACTTTTGACTTTGAGCATTTTGAAAAAAAGGACTGTTGAACATTTAGATGTGCATTATGTTACTGTATTAGTATTAGTAGTATTAGTATTAGTATTAGTAGTAGTATTATTAGTATTAGTAATATCATCTGCCCCAGAAATGGGGCGTCCCAGCGCGACCCCAACCAAGACCAGCTTACCGGAGACAGAAGCCAGATATATGCTAAGCAGATGATGATTTAACCAAGCCAGAGAAGAGCCAGGTTTTTATGGCTTTGCGAAAGGCCAAGTGCTTCTGAATTACTCTAATAGAAACCGGCAATGAGTTCCAGAGTTTGGCCGCCAAATTCCGAAAGGAACGGCCACCTGCTCTAGCTTTGAAGATGCGGGCGGTGCAGACCTGGGCACAGCCAGCTGATCTCAATAGGAGTTGTGGAGCATACAACTTAAGTAAGTTGGACAAGCCCACAGGGGCCTGACAGGACAAGATTTTGTGCACCACGCATAATGCCTTAAACTGAATGCATTTTTCTACCGGCAGCTTAGGGAGCAGAAAGGCCACTGAGCTAGATTTAGGGAGTGCTACCAACAGCCGTGCAGCAGCATTCTGGACCCTCTGCAGACGCTTAATACTGGCCTTATTAGCGCCTAAGTAGAGGACATTTCCATAGTCCAGCCTTGACAGGATTAAGGCCTGGAGTATGGTTTGTCGCACTTTAGGGGAAAAGAAGCCTATCACGGTCTTAAACCCCGTAAGAGCCCGAAACACACCCCAGCCACTGTTTTAGATTGAGCTTCAAATGTCAGACCCTGATCAAACCAAATCCCATATAATCACAGTTGTAAGTCAAGCCACACTTTAAGTCCTCAATGGTTCATGTCAACGAAGAGCTAGAGAGGAGTCTGTGCTGTCCTTACTTTGGATTGGCCAGAAAAGATATCGGACCCAGGTCCTAACACATCATTGGACGGATGCCATCCCAAACTAAAACACTGGTAGACCACCCTAAACACAACTGTAATCTCCATTGCAGCATCCTCACACCCCTTTGTGTACAAAGACATCTTGTGTGTGTTCTATCAGTGAGCGGGGCTGTGCCTGACCTCAAACAAGAAAATTTGGGGCATGCTGACCCTGACACAACACTTAACAACGATACCTGGTAGTCTATTTTCTCTCCACACATCTGTGTTCTTCTATCAATGTTCGTGTTATTAGTGTTGAAATGGTAATTAATAGGGTCAGTGAATGAATGGTGCACCAGAGTATAGACAGAATAAAAAAAATATATTTTTAATAGTTTTATAAAGACAATACAAAGTTACTACTACAAAAATGTTCCGTTAAAACACTTTGAAACATTATGGAGCTTTGTTGCAATGTCCATTACAATTTAACAAATAAGCCATTTCACCAATGATGAAAGATATTAATAAAGTTTTCAGCCTCAGAGTATCCTGACAGTACCTCAGTACAGGTAAACATCTGTCCAGTTCCAACTCGGATTACCTCGATTGACTCATTCTTTTCCAAACCTCCTAATTTTCCTCAAACTGCTGACAACATTTGACCCAACATACTCAGACGCACACAAATTGCATATTGAAGATTGCAAATCTGAGAGCTTGAACTAGGAATGGAATTTGGCCTTGATTTAAGGTGCTAGCTCACCAACTTTAACGAGAGCAATTTTGATTGTGTAGTGTCAAGAATATAAGTCATGATACTCCCGTTTCTAGATTGTTCCCGTGGCCTTGTCAGTTTCTGAAATGCAGCCTTAAAGGAAATCACTATGTTATATACATCCTGACAAATTAGTAAATTGTGGTGTTGGGCTCTCTTTGTGTGGAAGCACTGCATTTCAGATTCATGTAACCCAATGAAAATTTTGAATTGTATATATATTTTGACAGAGCGAACAGATAGTTTAAACAATTTCTACACACTTATGAGCCACAAATCATAATTGCAGAATTTGTAAGCACATGATCTGGAAAAGTCCAAGTACTGGATTTGTTTGGAAAGCACACATTACTCTTTTCTTCCAGTCACTCAGGATGCTGATAGTTAAGGAAATGGCTCTGGAAATGGCTTTAGTTAAAATCCATATGGGTAGAGTCTGAACTGAAACATGTTGCCTTGGTCAGTGTTTTTCTATACAAAATATGGTGTGGTAATGGTGTTCCAACTAATCAGCTTAAAAGAATTTCTGCGTATATATCATGCTATTTATTCTTGCTCCTGTTAACTTCATTAGGCCTTGTACGAAGCTGGAGAGAAGAGAAAAGGAACAGATGTGTCCGTGTTCATTGACATTCTTACTAAAAGAAGTTTCCCACATCTGCAAAAGGGTACGTTGTAGTTCTGCAGATACCAATGTCTTAACTGTCTTTTTTTTTTTTTAGTAGATATAGTTATTTAATACATATGCTTGACTCCCTGGAGAACGTTTCTATCTTCTATGGAAATCAGCCAGTGATCGACTTGTACCTTACACTAAATTCTTCAATAAATGTTGTGATGTCACCCAAACTGAAAATATTTCCATGGTGAACTTTCCTATAGACAACTGTCCACATGACCTAGATTAGTGTTATAGGACATACGTTGGCAATGTAAATGCTTCTTGGGACAACTT
Organism: Triturus cristatus; assembly: GCF_964204655.1. NCBI lineage: Eukaryota > Metazoa > Chordata > Amphibia > Caudata > Salamandridae > Triturus > Triturus cristatus. Next base: position 882,427,892 of record NC_140581.1, read on the forward strand.
GCATCAAAGCCCTTTAGGAAAGGAGATTTTTGGAACTAGGGATACAAGATATGTCAGATCACCTATTTATCTCTACTGAAATATTTTTGCAGCTTTATGTAAAGAAATACAATAATTTCAAACACAGTTTTGACTTTTCTTCTCCTCCCACACTTGGGGTTGCCCGTGTTTGTATTTCATTGTTCACCACATAAATTATTTCATAAAGCTATTTTCCCGTATGTGGTTTATCCAAAATAACAAGAGTAAATATATGCGAGCTGGTTTAATCAGAATCCACTCTTGACTGATAACCCAGTCCAGAGTGGATTCTGATTAAACCAGGTGACTTCTCCATGTGATCAGTCTGATTCCAACATATCTTAGAGGTAAACCTAGTTATGCCCCTTTAGAAAATCTGCATCAGTGATCTTTGTCTCCTTTACTATACATTGTGTAAAACACAACCAGTGGTGGTATGGCCTTTTTCTTACTAGACACATTTTGGGATTCACTCCCTACACCGCTCTAGCTCTTATGTTTTCAAGATGAAACAGAACATACTTTGAAAAAAAAATGTGGGTATTTGTTTAAAAAATATGCTGACCAGGCTTCCATGACGTAGGAGCCCACCCTACTACAACAAGTAACAGAAACCTACATTAACCTTCCTCGCCCTGGTTTTCAACCTACGATGTTTCGTAACAAAATCTATTGTCTCAGTGCTTTAAACACTAGTTTATGGTAGGAATGTGCTCTAAAAGCATTTTTCCAGTTGCATAAAGCCTTTCATTAACCTGTCCTGAAATCTGCTCTGCACTCTTTAATATGTTGTAGTTTGTTACTTGAGGTTTGGATGGTGAATACTTCAAAAAGTGTTAGGAAGTTATTTTTAGTACCTTGTATGTACAGAATATACAGGGTACACAATGTGTTACCCATGGTACCAGATTTGATGCTACATCCATACTGGTTCTAAAGTGATTCATTAAAATAAATGGGGCCAAGGTAGCACAGGTAACAAAGTGAAGAGGTGGTAAATGGGATCGCATTTGTTTTTAAAGCTGTATGCTTTCCAGTGCACTTATCCAATTCACGGTTCCCAGAAGTCTTAATAAACTACTATGAAAACAAAAATTTACTTTGTCATGTGTCTCCACGATTTCTTTAAACTCCTCTCCCTTTAACACATTCAAACTTTATCGCCAGAGTTTGTCACTTTGTCGAATGCATTTTTGACTTGCTAATTTGAATATTCTCTTGTTAGATTTTTTTCTGGACCCTTTCTATCTTATCCACGCAAAGCAAGTGTGTGGTGAGTGAGGAGCGCTGTTTTCTCCTCCTAGGTTTAGTTTTTAATTTAGCTGCTTTTGTTAGTTGCCATATACTTAAGTGATTATTTGAGGTTCCTTTTTTTATTTTTATTTTTTGTACAAAAATACACGTTCTAGCATATTTCTTATCTGTTCAGTTTTTCAGAAATACTGCAAATACAGCAAGCATGATGTGAACAAGGCCATAGATCTAGAACTTAAAGGAGATATTGAAAAATGCCTAATGTCTCTCGGTAAGTCATCTTGTGCATAACTGATAAAGAAACATTACATACTCTCGTGTGGCTAGGAGATTTAGCATGATTCACATTTTCATTGGAAAGCATTGCACAGTGGTGCTCAACATTAGTAATAAAAATATACCTACTTCCCAGAAGTTAGCCGTTTTTAGTGTACATATATCTTATCACAGTAATGGTAATAACCTGCACTTATAATAGTCTTCAGTCTTCCTGTTTTGTGTTCTGTGGAGTTTTTGAGGAACAGTTTTCTAATGTCCTTCATGCCATACAGATATCTATTTAGATGGCACCTTACATTCTTCAAGCACGAATGTCAAGACCCTCTCCAGTACTCTCGCTGTCTTAAACCAGGCACATGTGCAAGCTGAAGATGCATTTGATATTTGAATCTATCCAGTAGGCCATCATTTTGTGTTCTCTGGCACTTCAAATGGTCGTATCTTGCATAGCCTGCTGATAATCTTCACAAAATATCTAAAAAGACTGATTGTAGAAAACCTTCCTAAAGCACAAATGTACACCCCTATAGGGAGTTTTTACCCATTACTAACCATCATGAAATTTTGAGAATGTCTGTATGCAACAATGTGTCTGTCTGAAGGTGGGAGATCGGAGTGGCTTTCAACACACTCTGCACCATTTGTTTATAGAAAAACAGTGAAGGACCTATGCAAATATATGCACACATGTTCATACCCATGTGATGTATGACTTTCATCCATCCTGCAGGAGCTTTACGTACCCAGCAGTAAAATTTCACAGAGGAATCAATCACCACATATACATGTAATTCACACATGTACAGCTCTCAAATTGTGTGTGGTTATGATCCACAAAGCTATTTCTTCTACATATATTTATACAAATTGTAAAAGTGAACAAATTGCTCAAAGGCAAATCTTTTCGTTTGTGACATAGGTTTGCATATGTAATGTTTGCAACAGTTTACACATGCTAAAACAGAGAATATCAAAAGCATATAGAGAAAGGCAGTTGCATGTTACCTCTGTTCAAGAATAGTATAATTCAAGAATTTAATAGAGACCCACATGAAGAAAGTGAGGTTTGCCACAGTTAAACTATTTCTTAAGTAATCATCTCTTAAAGTTGACAACCTCAACAACTTTTGTCCTGCAATCCTTCTTCCTTAATACAGAAGGTGCCTCATCGGATTGCAATTGCTTGAGTCCCAACAGTTTATTGTGGAAGTTTGTTTGCTGCACCTGTGCCAGGATGGATTTCATCAGGGCCATAGGAATAACTCAATAGATCTAGCAATGCTAGCTAATCTTACGAGGATTTAGGTGTAGGAGTGTTGTGCTTGTCAGGTGTTGTGCCTGTTAGCTGTCAAATGCCTTCAAAATGATTGATCACATGATTATCTCTGGTTCAAACTTAGAATGGAGGAAATATCAGTGAAAGAAGACACCTGAGCTTCCACCTTTCAGCTCGGAGCCAAAACAGATTAATGCTAGCATTCCACTGGGTTCCATTATGTCCTTGGTGCCACATCTACAGTTAAACTCTGGCCGAATTGCTCCATCAAACACATGCTTAGGACAAAACCGCTAGTTTTAAATCTCTTATTCGATCAGTCAAGCTGACACACTTACCATCACCGGCTGGAGGACGACCGCCAACGATTTGCCCCGGAGTCTTACTAAGACTGAGCTTGTGGTTACTAAAAATGACCGTGAGAACTACAACCCATCTACGTGGTCTATTCCCACTGACTCTTTGCCTCCTTGTAAAAATGTGTCCAATGTGGGGATCCCTTTTGGTTGTCCAGTATCAAGCCCCATGATACCAAGCTTTCCAGCCGATGGTTTATAGAACTGCAACCACTTTAAGGAATACTGCCTCTTATTCAGCCCCACCATCTTGTTCCAGTAATTCACGTGCTTCCCAGGTTGGGCTGTGGAAACTCTTTTTTGAGAGCCCCTGCTAAACGGACCTGAACTGGTTCAGAACACTGCAGCCCCATTGTTAAATGGGCTCTCTGGACAGCACCACGTTAACCCTATCATTCCAACACTACGGGCTCCCTTTGTGCCCTTGGAGGACGTGGTCACTGCCCACAGTGCCACCTACCGATCAGATCCTAAAATGCTGCCAACTTAAAGAGCAGTCATTAATTTTCTACTCCCATGTTCTCCTTTCTCCTCCTAAAATGAGAGCGGCCACATATGGCCCTTTTTGGTTGCTGGATGAATTCTCCTTAAACTACATCTTTAAAAGTTTACAAAAGTTAATTAACTGCTCATTTTAGCAAGTGCTTGGCTAGGCCAACTGCAGCATTTTATCTGTATTTTACTTAGCTGTTTGGTAATCTACCATTACTTCGAGGCCACTACTACGACTTACCATTACTATGCATTTTTTGCTTAGCAGAATCTTTTACTTTGCATGCTTTAAGTTCGCATGCTTCTACTTCATATATCGTTACTTAGCAAAGTCCATTACTTTGCTGACTATTAACATTGTTGTTCGGAAAAGGAGGTGCTTCAGTTTCCAAACAACGACGTGCAGCTCTGACGACGCCTGTAGCAAGCGAAGAGGGGGGCCATGAGGGGAGAGAGTTAAGTGGGGCAATGTAGTTTTTGAGGTCGTGCAGGGGGTTGTGTTTTAGGGTTGTTTATGTAGTGTCTTTGGGTTTAGGGTAGAGGTCGTGCAGGGGGTTGTCTTTTAGGGTTGTTTATATAGTGTATTTGGGTTTAGGGTAGTGGTTGTGCAGGGGGTTGTCTTTTAGGTTTTAGGGTTGTGCTTATGTAGTGTAGAGTAGTGTATTAGGGTTTAGGGTAGTGATCTGCAGGGGGTTGTCTTTTAGGTTTTAGGGTTGTGTTTATGTAGAGTAGTTTATTTGGGTTTAGGTTAGTGTTGTGGTATTTGTGTGGTGTAGTGTAGGGTAGTCTTTTAGGGTTGTGTAGTGCTGTTTGGGTAGTGTAGGTTAATGTAGTGTATGAGGGTAAGGGTAAAAGTCAAAAAATGCATAGAAGTTGTATACTTAGTAATATACTGCGAAGTAAATGCATATTTAGTACTTTTAAAAGTAATGGTATTTGCAATGTAAAAACATCGTAGTAAAAATCTGCGAAGTAATGGTCTGCTAAGTAACATATATTCGTTGTGTTTTGGCATAGTACCAAAATTGTGCGTATGTGCGCTTTATAAATAAAATGAACTTACCACAGTACTTGCACAGTTCCTTAGCTGGAACATTTCATCCACTGTTGTGCACATTTGAACTTGTCATAAGTTAAAACTCTTTTAGGAAATGTGCCCGTCATGCTAGAGGTCACTCAATATTTGCTATAATTACTGGCAATTTTGCTCTCTGTGCGATTTCCGCCTTGGAAAGGCAGTAATGTTTGAGAATAACCATCATGCAAGCATTCTGTGATCAGCCACACTTAGAATGAAGAAATATCTGAAAATGAAATGTTTGATCTATTGTGCCTAGATTTGTTCACACGTATTATGATCTTAATATAATTGCACATTATAATATCGTCTCTGAATTTCCATGCAGTGAGTGTTGCTGCCAGCAAACCAGCCTACTTTGCCGAAAGATTCTTTTTAGCTATGAAGGTACTGTATTCACATTTTTATTCAGTTGAGTTTTAGTAAGTGATTGGGTTCTTAATGTGTATGCCTCTTTCTGATGGCTTTAACAGAACAGCTTTCGTTGCTTCTTACCTTACCAAATGTTTTTTTTCCAAAATGTTCTGCAAATTGAGGATTTTAAGAGTCAAAATTAAATTTGAGGCCAGTCTGTATGTGAAAAAGCTTATGTGCCTGTTGCCACCATTGTGTGCCATCACCTTTGTTTTGAAATTGGCCACAGTTGGCAACCTGAAATTGTCTTTTTCTGCTGCTATTTTTCCTCATTTCACCTTGCTCACAATGTTATCTGTCCGAGGTCCAATACTAACTACAGCAATAGCAGACATTGCATAAGTGTATTATGCATATTTGTTGGCTTGGCCATCATCGGCTCATTGAGAGGCAAAGGCAGGTGCCTGCTACTTATGTCAACCACTTGTCCGCTCCAGTCAAATCTGAACATACAGTGGACTACATGCTCAATTACCACCATAGTTTGAGGGTAAGCAATACGGCCAGCCTACACATGTATAAAGTAATTTAGTCTCTTCAGAAATATTCATGACGTGTCTGGCATACAGAAATTATGTCCCAAAGCTAGAACTTGAAGAATCACCAAATAGTCTATGTAGGAAAGTAGCCCATTTTGGCATGGTTACCCACACTTTTTGCCTGATAACTGATGTGATTTTGACTGAAAGTGCACTGGGTTCCTTCTAACCAGGTCCCCATTGACAGAGCTCTTTCCCCAAAATGTGCAATTTTTTTCCCCAATTGGAAAAACCTTTAGCACCCTCTGCAAGTCCCTTGTCCCCTGGTACCTAGGGCCTGAGGTACTAAAGAGGGTCCCTAAGGGCTGCAGCACAAATTGTCCAAGACTGCTGTTTCAGGCTGTGTGTCTTGGTGCAGACCAAAGTGGAAACATGACATTTCACACATCCCTGTGTGCCAGGTCCCGAACACTGCATTTAATATTTGTAAGCCACCCCTACAGCAGTCCTGCCCTAAGGCAGGGTGCTGAATATTGCATGTAAGGGCATACCCTCATGAGCAAATATGCCCCTGTGCTGGTCAGTCCTATTCCTGCCAGTACAAGTGACCAGGGAAGCCATTTTAAAACGTGCTGGGTACTGGTGAAAGTGAGTTCCCTAGCTACATTATGGCTTCACTGAAAATGTGGATGTTTGGTATCCAACATCTTGTATTGGTAACCCACACTGATTCCAGGGATGGATTTACCAATACATGCCCTCAGAGGACACCTTAGAGGTGACCCCTAAAAACCTACCAGTTTCTGGTGTACTAGCGGACTGTTATCTGCTAGCCTGCCACCCGAGATAGTGTTCTAACCTCCTAGGGTGAGAGCCTCTGCTCTCGGGAGACCCAGAACAAAAGCCTGCCTGGGAAGAAGGTGTAACACCCCCTCCCACAGAATGACCTGTTGATTAGCCTCCTTGGGCAACAACCCTCAAAGGGCTGCTGCCTTTGAAATGCACATCTGTCTTCCCCGCACAGGAGAGGAAACAGACCCCCTTTGTCTAAGGGCCCCTAAGCAGGAAAATTAGCTAGTTGGGTAGGCGTGTTACCTCCAGGCTAGTACCTCTCCTGAGGTGGGCTACTGTGAGGTGGACACTAGGTTTCTGAAGTAGTTATCTTCGTGATGGCATACTTAGGAATTCTGAGACGGGGTTATGCCCATTTCCAGCAGGAAGTGGTCATACAGGGGGCATAGTAACCCCAAGGGGCAGTAGCCCATTGACTACTACCCAAAACGTCCCTAATACCCCTTAGCTCTGTATTTAGGAAAGTCCCTGTCACCTGAGAAACAGATCCTGATGACCTAATGAGAGATGACACCAAAGAGCCGTAAAAGCAGAGGAGAAAAGCAGCTGACCTGGTTCCAGCCCCGTCGACCTGTCTGCATCCCTTGTTGAAAACTGCGCCAAAGTTGACTCGTCCTGCAGCTGTTGACTCCAGAAACTTGGGAGGACTGCCTGCCTTTGAAAAAGAACCTGTGGGACTGAAGAACTGTTCCCTGCATCTTGCAGCAACCCCATAGAAAGGAGTCAGAGGCCTCCGGATCCGCCAAAACCAGACTCCTGAAGCCGCCACTGCACCCGTTGCTACAAGCCAGAGTTGAAGGAGCCAACTGTGCCAGCAAGGTCCCCCAGCCCTCCAGACCTAGAGTCCATCGTTTCTTCACCCCTCGTGGACCCTCCATCTTTGCTTGCAGCCGCTGCACGTAGAGTGCCTCTACTGCGGCTGCTCCCAGTAACTCCTAAAGACACCTCTGCACCCGTTGCCCCTGTATTGTGGAGAAGAGGACCCAATGTGTACTTATGTGTCAGAGCATTGCGAGCCCTGAGCCCCCCTGGGGGTTCAACCCGACTGGCCTTCCAGCCAGAGGCTGCAGCCGCTTTTCGCAGTGACGAATCGCCATAGAAACCTATTGGGCTCAACGCTGTTTTTCACCCGCTGCCCCCTGTGCCACTGTTGGTGTACCGATGGTGCTTCCTTGGCCACCGCTCACCTTAACGCCTTGAAATTGGTCCTGTAAATTGCTGTACTGTACCCGTTGGCAGAATTTTTTCTTCCCTCCATAGGTTAACATAGCAGAACTAAAAAATTACACTGTTTTCTTTTTGAAGAGAAAATATATTCTATTTAAAAACTTACTTACCTTAGTGATTTTTCTCTGATGCATAAACCTATATAAAGATGCTTACTAAAGATGCTTACTATTTTATAAGTGTGTGTGGATCTCCTCCTTGAGTCATGTGTATCATGTATTGATTGTATTTTCAGATGTCAGGCACTCCTCTGTGTTAAGCCGAAGGCTGCTCAACCACTCTACCCCTTAACGGACCACTTTGGGATTGCATAGCAAGCTCCAGTCCACTCTCAAGGGAACCCCTGGACTCCTTACACAATATTTCAGACTTTTGATATATCCCATGAAGAGCCAGCTTCCTACAGTCTGATTCAATTGTCTGTTACCTGAGGAAAGTCGGTGGGCTTCCCACCGAGTGTCTTCTAAATGGCTGTGGTTCCCAGTCACCCATCTACACTAATGTTTAAATTATTTACCGGTTAATCCCATTTTTCTGAGACCAATTTTCCTATTTTCTTTCATTACATGTGAGGCCTGTCTGCCTCTTCCTAGACATGACTTTCTCCCAAAGACTTCTACTCCAAAAGTAATCAATTAGAAGCTTCTCTCTGCCTCTCCTCTTCAGTTTTATTCAAGTTAAAAGATGAATCCTAATAGTTTCATCTTTCTCAAGTCTCCCTGAAACCGCAACATGGAGGGAGATCATAATGAATGAAACATGGAAGATTTAACTCATTGAAATTACCTCTTCATCAAATTATTAATTCAAGTCCTTACCTGTGAGGTATACCAAAGTGAAGAACAGGATGACTTGCGAAGCAATGTCCAAAATGTAAAAATATGATCTTGCACAAATCTTATTTTACATATTCGATCATCGTAGGGAGAACATTTGAACCAAAAACCATCCTGTAAGTCAAAATCATGAGCAAGTCTATAATGAATCACAAGTGTTTAAAATGGTCTCCTTGGTAGCTGCCCACACGTTTCTGAAAGGGAATTTCCACTCAAGCTGTCAGTCCCCTAGTGAATCTTCTTTGAATTCTCTTTGGACAAGGGACTCAAAAAAAACCAAAAAAAAAAACCTGTTGTGGTAATTAAATCAAAGACCTGACCCACTCACATAGTCTGGGTTGAAGGTTACCACCCCTGTTCACTGGACAAAGTTTAAAAAACAAATCGGTTTAAAAGTATTTCAGCAAAGAGTCACAATTTAGCATAATACTCCAGGATTCTCTAAAAGCTTTAATTAGTCCATTGATCCCTGACTGAGGGACCTTTAAAACCGAAATGGAAACCTTTCTGCCAAAAAATCTAAATATAGATGGTCTCTCTTTTACAGGATCTACCTCCTTTCTTTCATGTCCAGTTCTCAACATGTTGCAATGATGAAAGTAAATATTTCAAAGTAGAGCTATATCTGGGAGCCTGAACCACAAAAGCCTGCTGCTTAGACCTTTTCTCTTCACACCTACTTGTTCTCCCCATGCGAAGTGGAGATAGATCAATGTTTTCTGAATAACTGGTAAGCTGAGAAGAGAAGGGACTGAAGGAGGCATGGTCTTCTGGCTTGCCATTATGAAAACCTGAAGAGGATACAAAGATGATCGGGATTATGACCGAGCAGCCAGAATGACACACTTTTTCACTTGAATCAGAAATGTTAAAACTGGAGAGAACCGGAGAAATGCAAACGGGAGACCTAGAGGTCAGACTTCAATGAGCATCTGTCCCGCAGGCACCATCTTCCATTTGATCAGAACCTTGGAGGAAGAGTTTATCTGGGTTGCAAAAAGATCTAACATCGAAGCTCCCTCCATCTGGCAGAGATGAGAAAGCACCTCCAAATTTACACAGTTCCTGAAAGAACAGGAACTTCCTGCTTAGAAAGTCTGAAACCCTCAAAATGGATCACTTCTAGGAAAATTACCTTCTTCCTTATCCAACCAAAAAAACCTGGCTTGAGATCTTGGACAGAAGATTTTAATATGTTCCTCTTGTTTGTCGGGTTTTGTCATCATTGTTTGCTCTGAGTACTGCCTTCGCTACGAGATGAGGATAACCCCCATCGAAGCCAGACAAATGGCTTCTAGTTCCTTCTATTTGGAAGAATTGCCTTTCTGGAGAAAATACCTCTTCCTATGCAGTGCATGATCCTCCATTCTGTTTCTTCTCTTGCAGTGTACAGCTTTCACCTCGCATCCTACCTTTTCCCAGTTATCCCCCTAACCCTTCACTGCATCCCTCCACCTCTCAAATATTGAACCAGCCAATCAATTCCCCCCCCCCAATCTACCACTCCACCCCGTCCCTGCTCCGCTGTTGCAGCCAGTCACTTTTTTTTGTCTAAATTTTATTTTTATTTTTGAAGAGCACTTGCTGCTGGACTGGTCCTAACTTTAAAAAAAAATGTGCAGTAGTATACTTCCTATATATATTTATTTTTCATTTACCGGTGTAGCATTATGATGCACAAGTGTGCATATGTGATGTCAACTTTGTGCTTGTCATCTATTTTGTAGACCGGCTTTGGGTATAGTTTGGCAGATGGCACTGAGAGGCAAGATTATTTTTTTTTTGACAGTGCTTGAGTGGGTGATGCTTTGAGAGCTAATTTAAAAAAACAAAGTTTTTATCAGAGTTTTGTGGTTTCTTATCTACACAACTTCAATGCTACTTCCTCCCAGATGCTCATCTTTGCATATAATCAGGCTCGCATATCAGGACATTATTTATCTAAAAATGTCATGTATATGTGAAATTGCTGACATTTCCTGTGTAAGCACTCTGAAGCTGCTTGATTTGTCTTCTGGTGTTCATGATGTACTATTGAAGGTTCGCTTTGACAAAGTATCCCAGCAGCATTGATACATAAATGTGGGAAGCAGGTGAGCCTACGTATTGGTGAACCCTCAAATGGAGGCATACAAAAGTTGGGAGCATTGAAACCAACTATTTGAGCTCAGAATGTAATTTACTTTTTTTTTTTTAATGTAATGGCAAATGCTTAGGTTTTAAAAAAAAATATGTTCCTGATTATTTTATTGATTCCAATATATCCTAGAGATTACTGCATTTGTGTCTGGAGGTTTTTTGGGGTTTAGTGTTAATCTGTTTTTGTGAGCATATGCATGGTATGGAGTTTATGGGCAAATAGAAGAATGGTGTGCCATTTTTAACCCATGTTCTATGTTCTCTTGTAATAGTGTGTTCTTTGTTCGTGCAGGGCTCTGGAACACGCCACAAAGCACTGATTAGAAACCTGGTTTCTCGATCTGAGATTGACTTAACAGAAATCAAAGTTCATTACAAGCGAAAGTATGGCAAGACGCTCTACCAAGCTATTAAGGTATGTAACACACTAGACAAAGTTAATGGGCCTGATTTAGACTTTGGGGGACGGGTAATCTGTCACAAATGGAATGTATGACGATACAACGTTATCATTTAGATTGCAGTACATTACATTGCTGTTTTTACAGCGCAAGCCGTTACAACGACTTGCTCTGGAGGGCGCTGGTCTTAGGAATAGTATGATTTACTATTCCAACTCCAGCCTACGTAACAGTAGGGAAGGTGTTGGAATAGTAAATCACAATATTCCTTAGTCTAGAGCGCCATCCAGCGCAAGTCATAACAACTTGCGTTGTTAAAATAGTGATGTAAATGTATTGCGGTGTTTTGACCGCGTTGTAAAGGTAGTTTTCCCACAAATGTGACAGTTCTCCCGCCCGCCTGCTTACAAGTGCATTTACAACCACCCCTTACAGAATTTCATCTAAGTACTTCTTCATAGGACGTCAAGATACACTTGCTCTTTAATATTCAGAAATTCATCTATCTGACCAGCGTCTGGGACAGAAGTGATTGGAGAATGAACTGGGCATGGGACCAGGAAACGTTTCTTCTAATCAGGCTTCCATAGTTTACTGTTAACATTACTATGTAGTCCACTATCAGCTTTACTTGTAAATAACTTATTGTTAAGCTCTACCTCACACAAATATTGCACCATTTAACCTCAACGGTAAGCCTCGAATACAGGTGTGGCAAACGATGAGGCATGCTGCTGCCTGGTATTAAATGTTTTATATTTTTCTGTAAAGTGGGCGCACAGTCCCAGTCTGATCTGCCCGATCTGCCCCCTCAAGAAGTGTGCCTGGCATCAACCAGGACAGTGCTCCATACAATTGTTTCATCCTGCATGTGCCTCATAGCACCAACAAACCATGATGAGCGGCCGTTCACACCATTTGTGTTGCTCTGCAGGTAGAGCTAGTCAGCCACTTAAGAGTAGTCATTCAAGCTTTGCAACCCCATCTCCCCACCATCCTACTCTGCACCTATACCATATGTGACTGCAGCCCTATGTCGTGGAGTGGGGGTGGGGGTTTAAAAAGGAAATGTGCATGATCCTTTCCTATGGAAGAGGTTGGACTATTATTTGACGTACAAATGCCTTTTTGTGGGAAGTTTTCAAATACATTGAATTATGTGATCACCAAATGCATTTTATATGGCAACCTACAATGGCAGCCAAAAGGCTTACAATGTGCCAGACTACAAGACGTACATATTTACACTTTGGTTTACCATAGCATCTTTAAGAAATCTCGCGTAGTTTTTTTAGCTTGTCTATAGTGGATTATGGATATTTCCCACTTAACATTTTACGTTTTTCTTTTGCTACACAGGAAGAGAAATGCAAAGGAGACTATGAACGCATTCTGCTGGCACTCTGTGGAACCGATAGCTAGATTACATACATTCTTTTCCTGTGGTCCAAATATTTACCATTAAGGGAAATAGATGTAATATTCTAATTTGTCCTGCATCAAAAGATGGAGGCGATTCATTGGATCTGATCTATAATCCATACACAAGATGTGAACGTCATTTTTTCATGATGAGTTGATGTAGGAAACTCAAACTTGCGCCCACAAAGTTAAACTTTGTATAAGGCAAAATCACAGCATCACGAAACCTGTTTGTATTCTGTTTATGTAATAAATACTCATTAAAAACTTTTACAATATTTCTCTTTCCCTGTTTTTCCAAGTAGTCTTGATCATTAAAATTTCAGTAAAAGCAGTGGTTTGTATAAAGATTATGCTGTCCCAAAACCGTTTTTCTATTTAGTTTCTTCAGTCAAGTTTTACTTTGAATGCCAGTCATCTGATGCAGAGCCCCCACTACGATGAAAATATTTTTCATAAAATCCAGCTCATAGCAGCCACTGATTACTGAAATAGTTTTCTCATTTTCAACTGGTCTTTTGTTCTTCCATCTCACAAAAATAGAAGTGCAGTGTTGGGAAAAACACTGGCCTTTTAGGGTGAGCAGCTACCTCCAGGTCATTACGTAGACCCATTTCCATTCCTGCACTTTTGTAATGAGGCCTAACTCACTATGTATGTTGTGCTCTTGTTTTATTTCCTCTGAACTAACTAGATTAGGGCACCTGAAATCAATGATTTATAGGTGAAAAGTTTGGCACTGGACCGTATCACCCCTTTTGTTGGTGCCAATACCATTAGGCTCTTTTGTACTTCGAAACATGACTTGCTCTCCGAGTCCAAGTAAGATTTTACTTTTCACTCGCAGGTAAACTGTGCCTCCTGCATAATAAAGCAAGATTTACCACATTAGAACATATTATTGTCAATCATCGTACTACATTCTCTAGTTACTGGCATCATTTGAAGGTTCTCCTTTTCTAGCCAATATCTGTAACAACCCTACTCTTCATGTGTTTATCGCCAGCATCAGTCACACCTACATATTCATCCACTTCATAGAACCACATGTTTCAAGGCTCACTATTCCATAGAAAGGCGTTCATTTTCACCGTCGCAGGGTACACGGTATTTGGGTTCCTGGAATGTCCATTCTGCAAAGGGTTAAAGGGCTTCACTAACCATGCCCCTCTTATGCACTTGCATAAGTTTTTTGATTTTGGCCGTAGTGTAGTATATATTTAATCAGATTTTTCCCTAAGTTCATTCATCACGCTTTTCTGAAATGTGAGAATTGGTTTTGGTTTTCAGTTAGCAAGGAAACTGATGTAAGTGGCTTGAGCAGAGAGGGCCCAGCCGCCCAATCATTGTCTGTGGAAGTGAGGACTCATTTATGGAGATAGATAATATAGAACAGAAGTTCCTAATAGACGTGTATGTGTTTCCTCTTGAAATCCATACAGGTTTTTTGCCATTGAGAGAGAGGTTGATATACAGATTGTCATTAACGCTGGCTACTCACAGATCACCAGGGTAATTCTTTCAAGATCAGTTTAGCTTGACAATGGCAAGGAGTGCCAAGTACGATTGTACATTTTTTGAATCACTAAGGTGCCTGGTTTGTTAAATGTTTTTAATAGGAAATTCTAGCTGTTGAAATAATCTTAATTGAGAGCCTCTGATGGCTGCAGTACAAATCCATCTGCATTGATAGGAAGCGTAGGGACCAAGTCGAAGACTGCAGAAATTAAATGAACAAGATGCAGTGGCACAAGTGGCTATCCAGCTGGAGCAGGACCTTCAGTTTGACTCCCAAACTCTACATACTGGTGGCAGGAGAAACCGGGAGCCCAAAAGGTGGCCTGCTAGAAGATCTACTTCATGTTGATCAAGATTTTGATCTTGTCTGTTTTGAGTTTTAATCACTAGAGTCTCATCCACTTGCAGACCACAGTAAGTCAGTTACAAAACGCAAACCCATTGCTTGGGGAGTTACTGGGCACCAACAAACGTTTTATATCCTCTGCATAACTATGTTCGTAGCATATGTGGCTGTAGACACACATGGTGTGCATACTCCTGCCACTTAATGTTGGGCTCAGATGTTGCAATTTATTTTTCATCAAAAAAGTCTTTTGAATCACAAGGTCTCAGTGACTCCTTTTGTAATTGTTGATGCATATGATCAGCAACTCAATTGTTGGGTTGTTTTTCTCTACCGTCCAGTCCAGATGTGATCCAGTGTCCTCCTAGTCGCGATTTTGCTGACTTCCACCCTGTCGTGAGTGCATCTTTGACACACCACTCTACTTGTGTGTAGGTTTCTTCGACATATCTCCGGGCCACTGCTCAGGTCCCTTTGGGGCATCACATATTCCGTCCTCCCTTCAGAGAATGACCATGCTTTCAAGGTGATGGAATGAATGGCTGACACAGTGGCCCCAGTGTCACTCAAATTATCACTGGGCCGACCTCCTCTCCGTGTGCAGCTTGTGCATCTTGCTGGCCCATGACGAGAGCTGCTGCAACTGCTGCTCAAAGTTTCATAATAAAGACAGTCAGCGCTGAGATGAAAAGTAGGCACACAACCGGATGGCTCAGTCCACTTTGGAGACCCCTCTTTGGGGAGGCTGACCCTCTAGCTGCTAAAGAGCAGGAAGAGGACACTGGTGAGTCACCAGAGCTTCTGGCCTGCCAGCCCAGCCCAGAGTACATACACTCAGACAGTCTTATTCCAGCATTGACAGCCCAAGCCAATATTCACTGGCAGAACATTTTGCTCCTGTGTACCCTGGTGTTTTGGTGACCCATGGGAGCACAACGATGTGGACCTTCCCCTCCACCCATAAGATTTGGAGCACAGGCTTCTCCAAGGAGTAGTTTGTGAGTCACTGGTAGCTCTCCAGCTACCTGTAAGTAGCTATACTATGTGCAACCTAGCCTACTAAATGTAGAAGCTTTTCCTTGTTTGAATTAATAAATGTATACCAAAATTGAGTGTATATTTTTGACAAATTTGTTTATTTTCAGAATTACTGATATTTGGAGAAAAAATGTCAATTTCCAGAATATGTTTAAAACTGATATTTGAGTGATCAATCATGTGACATTTGGGAGACATTTTACAAATGTTAGTCTTGTTGCCAGAGGTCTTGTTGCTGTGGCTGTTGGTTATTACCCATCAAGTGGCATTCCACGTTGACAGTCTTTATCTATTTTTATGTTTTTTACATCGCTGCTGGCAAACGAGTATGATTGCTGGTTGTAATCTTTCATATTGTGGACACTAATCTTTTCTGACGTGGTCACTATTACAACACTAATATTAGTAGCTCCCGGGAGTTTCATTGAACATAAGTAGCTCTTATTTCAGAAAAGGTTGGAGTTCCCTGCACCACGGCATACCATAACGTCATTCATTGTGCTAACGCATACCGCAAGGTGGACTTGTATTCTACACACAAGATGATGGGAGGCTGCTTTTCAGTAGGTCTATCCACTGGCAATAGCTCAGGGTAGCACTCCAACCCATAGTTCTTTTGCTTACCATGTCACCTAAGTTTGGACCCAACCACATGCAAATCAGTCTTGACCATGTTCTTCATGGGTACAGTCCAGACCGAACTCCCAAGCCAGGTCATGAACAGGAACGAAAGCAACCCAGGACCGGTTTTGCCCTAGTTATGGGCTCATCAGCTGAGTACAGTTTGGTAACAGTGAGCATGAGACCCACATCTGGGCATGCCCATGCCACCTAGGGTAGTACTTGAAACACACAAAAGGTGATGGGAGGAATGCTTGCAATTTGTTCAACCACTGGCAATGACTCAGGCTGGCACTCCAATCCATTGTTCTTCAGCTCACCATGTACTACCTGAGAAAAAATGGATTTTCATTCTTCATAAAGACTGAGCGCTCTATGCAAAATCTCCCCATGCTCAAGGGAATGGTCCAATCTGCACCGGATAGTTTGAAAGAGCCTGTAAAATCTTGCGTGGGTACTCCACACTTTGAAAAAAAAAAAAAATCAGCCAGCTCCCTCGCACCCACTGTACATACGTGGTCCTGATTCCCTGGTGTGATGTGATTTATTACAAGGACAATACTTTGAGCCTACTGGGACCACTGTCAGCATTTATGTATTGCAGTTTGTATAGAACAACGAAACCCTTGTCAGATTTGTTTGGAACAATATAGAGAACATTTCTCCATTTAAAAACGACAATCGTCACATTTATTGCGGGACTCGCTAATTTAGAGTGTGATTCCCATTGACACAATGATGCCTACAGCACTTTGTATACATACATAAACTGATTCCCTGGTGGTCACCACCACTAGGACTCTAGCAATAGCTCAAGCCACAGGAGACCCCGCATTCTGACATGGAAAGTACGTAGATGTTGCACGGAAATGAGTTGCGGCTAGACACTAGTGTATTGCTAATTTAGGAGGACTCCTATCTATATACGAAGGGCCCATTGGGATGAAATAGGCACTTGCAGCACCTCTCAGACACATACTGGGGGAAAAAGAACTGATTGTATAGGAGGGCAAGGCAATCTTGAACACCAATATTAGATGCGCCTTGGATGCTGCTGATAATGCTATAAGGGGAGTAAACCCCTCCATCTTGAGGTATCCTTTCTGGCTCTGAATGTCTTGCTTCAATGTTGAGGTGCCTTGTCAACTTGCCATACAAGAGGGAGCACTTCTTTGGGCTTCAAGTTGAGACAATGCTTGAGATGATGATAAAAAAGGACACACTGCAAAGAGGATGGATGCCTTACAGACCCCTCTCGGGTAGAGGCTTCTTTCATAGGCAACACTACAGGAGAGATTCCACCACCACCTCTCAAGAACGGTCCCACTCCTACCAAAGCAGACAGCATGGTTTCCAGCATCAGGCTAATAGACGTTTCAAGGGGCTCCTTTTGGGGTAACCACGCCAAGGTCTGAGGTAGAGGCACCCCCATAAAGGAATGCTCAGTATCCAAAACCTGACTTACCCCGTATTCCCCCTGATCACACACACCTCTGTGATCATGTGGTTCAAGGAGAGGGATCCAACTTGGTGGTTCAAGGAAAGGGGTTCAATTTCAACGAAACCTACATTAAACTTGAAATAGAGGTGCCAAAAAGTAAACTGAGTGACATAGACCATTAAAAACATGCATGTCCACAGTGCTTCAGAAGCGTGCATGAACTGAGTTGAGATATTTGGACTACAAATCTGCAGAAAACACTTTAGTCTCTGAAGCCTTTTGCAGTCGAAGAGAAGAAAAAGAACACAAGTCCCACAATGGACTTTTGTGTCAGGCTTTTAAAACCTAATGACTGCAAAAAGGAATCTAGTTAAAGAGAAGTAATAGTTGAAGAGGTAGGACAGCTCACCCTCTGAAAAAGAAAATTCCTAATACACTTGATGACCGAGCAACATACACAACAAATCAAAAGTAAGAAACGTCGGATCAAAGCTGAAATGGTCAGTGCTGGACACAGCAGAAATGTGAGGCATGCAGGTCTGTGCTCTGGGACCACACTTAGAAAGGCATAGCTTAGAGTCTCTGGCTCTAAACGGGAGGTTCAAGCCTTCCATTATCAATGGGCAAGTCACTGAAGACCGCTTGTGTGGGGGTAACTGCTGCTGAATCCCTATAGCAAATTAAAAAAAAAAAAGCCAACATAATAATGAATCTCTTTATTGTATAAACTATTCAGTGGCTCCCGTGCTCTCCATGCCACTGGAATCCAGCTGTCCTGGCTGAAGAGGGGTGAAACCCCGAAACCGGTCCTAGGATGCTTGTTTCCAGTCTAGGGAGGACCTGGTTTGGCAGTTCGGGCTGGACTGTTCCCATGAGGCACAGGGTCAAGACTGATTAGCATATGGCTGGGTTCAAACTGGAATGGCATGGTGAGCAAAAAACGATGGGATTTAGGCCCAGATCTCTGTACTGGAGTGAATGTATGACGTTGTTCTGCATTCTGTCCAACTGTTTTTGCATTTGTCACCCTGAGTGGGACGGGCATGCCCAGACGTGGGTCCCGTGCTCTCCATGCCACTGGAATCAAGCTATCCTGGCTGAAGAGGGGTGAAGCCCCGAAACCGGTCTTGGGATGCTTGTTTCCAGTCCAGGGAGGACCTGGCTTGGCAGTTCGGGCTGGACTGCTCCCATGAGGCACAGGGTCAAGACTGATTTGCATATGGCTGGATTCCAACTGGAATGGCATGGTGAGGACAAAACGATGGATTTAGGCCCAGATCTCTGTACTGGGGTGAATGTATGACATTGTTCTGCATTCTGTCCATCAACTGTTTTTGCATTTGTCACTTGAGAAATGTGGCATACACGTATACCCCTACCTAGATGAGTGGCTGGTAAAGGAGAGATCACAAAGAAAATACACACGGTATACAGACAACATTATGGACATTACACAAGCTTGGATTCTCCCAAAATCTGGAGAAATCGTCCACACTATTTAGCTCAGGGTTTCGTGAAGTGACTGAACTCATACAATAAGAAGGCCTTTGTAAGAAATTAGGCTATTAGTTTAGAGAGTTGGAATCCCGACTCAAGAAACAGACCCTCTTAAGGTGAACCACAAATGTCAATAAAAATGCTTAACCCTCTGGTATCTTAGTACAAAAGCAGACCAGGTTTGACTTTAAGACCATGCATAAATCAGTTATGCAACACTTGCACAATAATAAAGTGAAAATGCGACACAAAAAAATCTTAAACCAATTAGATTAATTTATTTACATTTTAATACATAAAATGACTTGAACAGCAAAACTCCTATCAGCAGAACCAAAAATAGGAATTTTTAAGGTTTTCAGAAGAAATAGCACCAAGAAGCACAAAGTGGCAATTGCAGTTCTGATCGCACTGGGCTGGGTGAAACTCGAAAGTTAAGCACAACCATGATGGAGCGTGGATCGGATACAGGGACCAGGTTTGTGCCGGTGGGATGTTTTATCATCTAACTTAGCCCAGTTTTCATGTGAGAAGCACTTAGCGACTGGGTCATTGGCGGTTGGCAGCAGGCTGTATTCAGAGACTGGCTCATCAACAATGGGTTGCTCAATTCCTAGGCCTCATCTGGACCTCCCATTGGCAGTGTGATCATAGTGTACAGAAAGAGCTGGTCAACAATAGGAACTTAACGTAAAGCAGTTGTCGATCTAAAGTGCTCTGGGCAGTGAAGTACGGGGTCTGTATCCAGGAGGGTCACATTGACAGTCAGCTGTGGCTCCCACGTTGGTCTCAGTGAAGCCTGTTCACAAGGAGACCAGGGACCGTTCTTTTCAATGCAAAGATCTCATTTTCACCTGGAGTTCAGTACTTGCAGTTTTTAGGTTGGTGGAATAAACTCTAATAGAGAAGGGTCTAAGGCCTTAACATCTGAGGGATAGGACTTCATCCAGCAGCAGGGTTCAGGCAGGCCCAACTGGTACTGGTCAGCTGGGCAGTTGTAGTTAAGGCCTCAGTTTTTTTTGTGTTTCTGTAGTTGAAACAGGCCAGCCAACTGACCCTTGGAGTCACTTCTAGGGTCCAGGGTTCAAAGCGAGCAAGTCAAGTATTCATCCTTCAGGGTTTCAACAGTAGGGTAGTCCACAAGTTGCATAGTGTTCTCATTCCAGGTTCTAAGGGTGCCACTTTCAAACCCAGATCCTGCCTGTGTGGGAGTGGGAAGGGGGGCGGGGGGGGGGGGCAACTACTGGACTTGTCCTGCCAGTTATTCCCTGGGCTTGGCTCCAGCCTGGTTAAGAGGACAAAGGCAAGAGCAGGTGTGGTGTCTGGTTTCTTTGTGTCTTTAGACCAGTTCCTTTGAAGTGTAATCAGAGTAGGGCATTAGTCCTCCTAAGCTTCCCTCTTAGGAAGACCCACTCCCTCTACACCCTTGACCCTGTTGTCCCCGGTCTAGAAGAAATGCATGTCGCACCACATGAGAGCCGTTAACAGTCATGTGACACTGGAAGAAACGCACATTTAGTTTAGGCAGAAAAAGGCTAACTTTCTCAAAGTCTTTCATATTAAATATTTTACATTTCAATTCCAATGAATGGAAGAAGTATTTCTCTAGTTATTTCCAAGCGGAAGTTACCTCTAATCAAATGTAATAGGGTAACTCAATGTTAGTCTAAGGGAGATCAAGCCTTGCCATGGTAAAAATCCAACTTTGGAGGTTTTTCCGCTGCCAGGACATGAAAATCTTAGGAGCACATTCCCTACGTTTTAAATACTATACACCATGCCCTAAGAGCCACTAACAAAATGTTGCCAGATCGGAATGGCAGTTTTAAAACTGCACTACAAGCTGCAGTGGCAGGACTGAGACATTTTACAGTGCTACTTTAGTAGGTGGCACAATTATTGCTGCAGCTCACTAGTAGTCTTCAATTTACAGCCCTGGAGGACATGTAGTACTATATGCAAGGGATTTACAAGTAAATTAAATGTACTAATCAGTGTATACCAATTTTACTGTGTTTGGAAGGGAGCTCACAAGCACTTTCTCACTGGTTAGCCCGAGTAAAGTGTCCAGTGTCCAAGTGCAAACAAATATGGGTTGAGCTACGGAAGGCAAAAACCCTGGGGTGACCCTGAAGAAAGGGCCAGGTCCAGCAGCCTTCCCTATGCAAGAGTCTTTGCATTAACAAAGCAAGCTCGTCTGTACTAGAAAGGACAGTATCTGACACTGAGAACTGTGATCAAATTGCTAGTAGTGACTGCATCACGTGTCCCACAAATCCCATTTTGCCAGAATCCATGAGACATATCCAAGAAAGGCTCCAGACAATGGTCACAGACAATGGGGGACGAAGAAAATCTAGTGGTTGTCATGAAGAAACACAGAAATACAATGGTGGAAGGAAGAAAAACACACAATAGGCAGGCTGTGTAAACAGAAGTCTCTTTCTGTGACTTAGAACAAATGCATTCCATGTTGTGACGTGGTGCACACAAGTGGAAATTCAACATCCGAGGCCAATGGAACCCTCAAAGCAGTGAAACCTATAAATGTGCTAGAATTCAAGACTGCCTTTCTGGCATTAATTGTTTTCCACATAACCTTAACAAACAAGGATTGATAAGATCCCGTGTCCTATCCAAAGTAGTTCAAGAAATATGGAAACGGTCAGTACAAAGAAAAATAACACTAATATCCATACACCTGTGAGCTGTAAAAACATGCTGAATCAGAGTGGTTAAGCCAAAAAGATGGCAACTCACAAATAGACCTGTTTGCAGCTCATGCAAAATGGGAAGACTTCATGTTCAGCTACTCCAAACCACTGCCCTGTCCATAGACTAATCAGGGAGATTTGAGTAGGCTTTTCCACCAATTACACTTGAAATCAATGCAAACAAGCCACCATTATGATCATATCACAGATGGCCAGACAAACATGGCAGAATGGCAAAACTCTACCTGTGTAGCAGAAACTGCTCACAATCTAAAAGGGCCAAGTATGTTATCTGAAGCCAGCAAGCCTCAGTCTAGTATCACGGCACATGAGTACCTAGTAGATCCTCAATCTGGTCCACAGTTCACTGCTTGCCTGTGTCCTGCCAGTATATCACCTGTTTTTTCTTGTGCCCGTTGTAACCTTATTTGCTCATCACTTTGTGTTTCTATTGTCCTGCATGATTTATAGGAGCCGCTCGCTCCTTTTCCGCTCTAGCACTCTCCCGCTTCCCACCCCCCAACGCCCACTGCCCCCTCCCAGAACACACTTAATGGAGGCCACAGCACGACCACAATCTGCTCCCCAGCAATAGGTTTCCCTGACTCTGCTACAGTTCACAGCGTGCCTGTGTCCTGCTGGTATTGCTATTGTTTTTTGGCTTTGGCCAATTAGTTTGTGATATAGTGGGGTTTGTGATGCTTGTATCTTATTTCCTGTTCCCCAAGTGTATTGAAACCTTATTGGCTCGCTACTGATGTTTGTACTGTGCTGCGCTATTTTTAGGAGCTATTCACTCCTTTCATGCCCTCTCGCTCTCCTGCATCCCTCCAGCCGGCACTGTGCCCCCCCCCCCCCCAGACCTACTTAATGGAGGCCACAGCACGACCCCATTAAGCAGATCGCCGATCCGCTACCCAGCAGCAGGCCCTGCCTAGGTTCACTGCTTGCCTGTGTCCTACCGGTATCGCCAGTGTTTTGCCTTGTGCCAATTAGTTTGTGATAAATTAGGGTTTATGCTGCGTGTATCTTTTTTCTGTTCCCTAAGTTTAATGTAACCTTATTTGCTCACCACTGTTTCTATTGTGCTGAGTCGTTTTTAGAAACTTGTGGCTCCTTTCCTGCCTGCCCGCTCTCCTGCTTGCTGCCACCCAGCACCCTGCCCTGCTCCCTCTTCGGACCTACTTACTGGAGGCTGCAGCAGGTGTGCCAAAGGTGAGCTCGTCTGTGCCAAACCACTCCCAGTACCAGGAACCCTGGTCTTCCGGCCACCCACAGATAATCCTCTGCAAAACTCCAAGCCCTGGACGCCGCAGCAATTGCTGCCTCGCATCCCCTCAATCAGCAGTGGGACCTTTCCCCTGTTGACACGGTGTCTCCACCTGCAACTTAGGAGCACTTGCCCCCATGGAAACCTTACACCTACCTCACTGACCACTACCGCTCCCGAACTCTGCCAACATGCTAAAGAAATTTGGGACACCATCACCCTCACCCCCAATGTTATCTTCATAACAGAGACCTGGCTCAACCCTTCCTCCACCCCTGATATCGCCTCTGCGACGCCGAGGGGCTACAAGATAAGACACCGAGACCACACCAACAAACACTGAGACTGCATCACCATCTTCCACAAAGAATCCATCCAATGCACTACCACCTAAGATGACACTACACCTATTTTGGCACACCAACTTCCAACTATAAACCAATGGCAGAATAACCATCAGAGGCAACCTGGCCTGAAGACCCTCTGTACCATGCCTCAGCTTCTGCAGCGCCATTCCTAAATTCATCCCCCCGCTTGCCATTGATTCCAGGCACTACATTTTCCTCTGTGACTTCAACTGCCACCTCGATGGCCTCTAAGACACAAACACTGTCAACCTCCTGAAAAGCATGAACAACATCGGCCATACCCAACTGGTCAAAAACCCCACACACAGCACAGGACACATGGTTGGCCCAATCTTAACTGACAGCAACAGTCAGCACAGTCATATTACTGAACTCACTTGGACTAATCATGCCATCATCCACTTCACCATAGCAGGATCCCCATGCACCACCGCAAAGCCTCTCGGCTCCTCCCACTGCAGCTGGAACCAAATCATAGGGACCCAATGAAGGAACGGCCTCAACACCACCTATCCTGACCCCACAACCAACGTGAACCAGACCGTCAAGAACTTCTCTGACTGGATCACCAATTGTACCAACAGTCGCCCCATCAAGGCCGCGAAGACCAGGAAATCCAACAAACAAGCCAGCTGGTATGCACCAAAACTCCAGACCATGAAACAAAACTGCAAATGCCTAGAAAGACTATGGTGCACCAGTAAAGATCTCCAAGACCGAGCCCCCTTCAAGTCAGCCCTCAACAAATACCATCAATGCCTGAAAGACTCAAAAGGATGACCCTGGCAGATTGGATCAAAGCCTTCTCCAACCACAGCAAGGAACTCTTCAACATTGTCCGAGAGTTCACCTGCCCATCAGCCACCAAGAACACAATCTCTTCTTCCTAGGAACTCTCTAACACTCTAGTGGACTACTTGCACAAGACGGCCCCTGTCTACAGAAACTTCAAACCCCAACCCTCCGACCTTGACAGCCTCCTCATATCCATGGATGTCATCTGCAACCATCTGCTCAACACAATGCAACAGCTTACCACACAGAGCACCACAGCCATCAATGAACTCTATCCACTCGGGGGGCGTGGCCAAGCCGCGAGCTAAGATGGCCGCGCGGCGCTGAAGCTCCGCCGCCAGCCCGGCGCTAAAGCTCCTTTCCTCCCCTCCTGCCGCGGGCGCGGTACTCCTGGCGGCGCCGCTGAGGATCCTGAGACCCCGGAATGAGCCGCGACGATGATTGGGGCGCTTGAGACCGGCTGAGGACGTACCGCCCTAGGTCCCAGGATGGCGGGCGACTGCGGGCTGCACAGACGGGAGTGTGAGACCGGGGGCCTTCCGTGAATCAGGTACCCGGGGACGGGGCGTGGGGGGGGGGCATTGAGCGCCGGGGTGCGGGCTGACGGGTGTCTGCGGTCCTCTCTGCGCCGCTGCGGGCTGAGGGGCGCCGGGTGCCTGGATCTTGCCGGGCGTGCCGGGCGTGTCCTTACTCGTGTCCTCCTCCCTGGGGCCCCTGGTTGCGTGGTCGGGGGACCGGGGGGAGGCTGCGGGGTGGCCCGCTGGCGTTGTGGGGGGGCGGGTTGGACGCTGCGCTGGTCTAGCGCTCGGGCTGTCTCCGCCTCTCTCCTCGGGCCTGCTCTGGACGTGACCTGTGCACTGCGGCCTGGTCGTGCTGTCCTCCCTCGCCCTACCTGGCTCCGCTGGGGCTGGGCTGAAGTCTGCTTCGCTATGGTCCCCCCCCATTCCACTCTGGACCCTGCCTGCTGCACCTGGTGAAGTCCCGGACCGACGGTGAGGTGTAGACGGGTCTGCGTCAGCATCCGGTGGGCACTGCGGCACCTGGGAGACCTGGGCGGCTTGACAACAGGCTGTACTATCCTACCGGACTACTGCTGCGGCATAGCTGAGCCGACCTTACACTACAGGCCGCGGGCTGGTGACCCCCGGACAGTTGGTGGCATGGGTCGCAAAGACCCCAAACAGAAAACATTGCCATTTGAGAAACTCCCTGAACAGCCTGCGGGGGATCGCCCTGCCATGCCGGGCCCGGCCGAGGGGGCGTCCGGCGGCCCGCTGACTGATGCCCCGTCCCCGGACTGGCTACAGGAAATGCGTGCTGGCTTCAGGGCCTTGGATGGCCGCTTCGATGCCCTGGACAAGACGTGGAGAACATGGGGGCTAAGATCCAGGCTCATGACCAGCATCTGGGAGAAGCTGAGGCCCGGATCTCTACTCTCGAGGACAAAGCAGTACAGGAGTCCAAGCGGGTAGACAAGCTTGAGCGTATCTTGAAAGAAGTGGCCATCAAGAACGAGTATTTTGAATCTCGCAGTCGGCGCAACAATGTGCGGATAACCGGGGTTCCGGAATCCACGGCCACGGGCCGGCTTGACGTTTTTGTAGAGCAGTTGCTTACTGACATTTTTGGGAGAGAAGCCTTCACTCCGGGATTTGTGGTTGAAAGGGCCCACCGCTCCTTGGGGCCACGGCCTAACCCGGGGCTCCCGCCGCGCCCGCTTATTGCCCGTATCTTGAACTTTCGGGACCGTGACACTGCCCTGCGCCTAGCCAGAGAAAAGGGTGAGATCACTTGGCAGGGCTTGAGACTTTCCTTCTACCCCGATTTCACGGCCACGGTCCAGGAGGCCAGGCGGAAATATGCGGGTGCAAAGGCTGCGCTGCGAAATCTGGGCCTCAAATATGGTATGCTCTACCCGGCTCGTCTACGGGTCGACATCGAGGGCCGTACTCTGCTCTTTGATACCCCCACGGCGGTGCAGGAATTCTGTCGCAACTACAAGCCGCGTCGGGGCCCGCCGGGGGGTGACAAGGATGGACGTTCCCCCCCCCCCTCGCAGTGGCTCTGCGCACAGCCAGGACCTGTTTGCGACCTCAGGTGTCGGCTGAGACGGCGCCCAGGCTCTAACTTAGCTTACATCGACTCTTGTTATTGGAGGACTTTTTGAATAATTGGTATATATTTGTTATGCAGCGCTGGGTTGATTGCGGATCGTCGTCACCCCCCTTTGGTTGAAACCGTTGGGAGCACTTCTGGGTTATGATGCTCTGCCTTCTTTTTTTGGTATACATTTGGTATTACTATTTAGAGCTATGTTTTTTTTTTCCAGGTTGGGAATTGCTTCACGTTTGCGTGGTTTGGCTGGGTAGGGGGAGGGGGGTGGGGATGTTTAAGTTTGCTTTTCATGACTTGGCTGTGTGTGAGCTGTTATCTTTGGTACACGGAGGCGCTACATCGCTCCTGCTCCTGCATGTTTGGCATCGATGGCCCAGATAGGTCTGAATGTAACTCCCGCCAATCTCTCCTTAATGTCTTGGAATGTCCGTGGCCTCAATAATCAGCGTAAATGCAAACAAATACTACATTACTTGAATCGGCACAGGGTCGACATTGCCTTTCTTCAAGAGACACACTTACACCCATCGGGGAACACCAGTTTTGCATCTTCCTGGGGCGCCCACCGCTATTTTTCCAATTTCAGCAACTATGCTAGAGGCACAGCGGTCCTAATTCATAAAAGGCTCCCGTTCCACTGCCAGACATTCCTGGGGGACAGGGAAGGGCGTTATTGCATTGTGAAAGGAGTACTGATGGGGCACGTGGTCGCTCTGGTATGTGTATATGCTCCCAACACTGATTCCCCGGAATTTTTCCATGCGCTTGCTGACCAGTTGGCCTCCCTGGCACCCGTTCCCATCCTGCTTGGAGGCGACCTCAACTTGCTACTGAATGTGGGGCTCGATAGCACCTCCGGGGCAACTGACTCCAAACCTAGGGCTAGACGCGCGCTTCTGGACTTTTGCACCCGTTTCTCTCTCACTGACGTATGGCGCAGGCGCAACCCAGACACTACGGCCTACACACACTTCTCTGGGCAGCACAACACCTGGACCAGGATTGACTACTGGCTCCTCTCCCCGGGCCTGTCCCTCTGGTTCCGCGCATCAGGGACCCTCCCTAGAACCTATTCTGACCATTCTCCTGTAGTACTGGGTTTGGAAGTTCCCCGCCCGGAGGGGTTTGAGCGGCAGTGGCGTTTTCCCGGAAGGGCCCTTCTGGATGATCTTTGTCCATGAGGTGTCTGAAGCAATAGAAGGCTATTTTGCGCTAAACACTGGCTCGGTAGACTCGTGGGCTGTCCTGTGGGAAGGGTTCAAGGCCTATATCAGAGGGGTTTGCATTGCTAAACAGGCTGGGGTCCTGAGGGCGCTACGCACAACAATCACGCGCTTAGAGGCGCAGCTGGATGAGATTGACGTGGAGGCGTGACGGTCGCCCTCCGACGAGGTGTCTGCCAGGCGCTTGAGCCTCCTGTTGGACTTTCGGGAGGCTGCGGACAAGGAGATCCTATATCTGGGGAAATATCGTGTGGCTCGGCGGTATGGGGAGGGGGATCGGCCGGGGCGCACACTCGCACAGGTTCTGAGACCGCCGTATAGTAAGTCCCTGATAACCGAAGTGCGGGAAGTAGATGGTACGCTCCGCACGCAGCCCGCGGAGATTCGGGATGAATTCCTGGCCTATTATACTGAGTTATATACCTCCAAACTGGGTGAATCCACGGCCGCTCGGGACGCCTACCTGTCGGAAATTGCGCTCGTGTTTCTGGATCGGGGCATGCAGGAGTTTATGGCGGAGCCCATAACGGTGACGGAGGTGCGGGGAGCGATTAAAGTACTCCGGAGCTCTTCTGCTCCGGGTCTTGATGGCTTCTCCGGAGATTTCTACAAGTCCTTCTCTGATTTGTTGGCGCCTAAGCTCATAGAGGTCTATGCGGAGGCGTTGGAGCGTGGTTCGCTCCCGGCTACTCTTCGAGAGGCGGTCATGGTCCTGCTCCCGAAGCCAAACAAGGACCCATCGATGTGTGGGTCGTATAGACCCCTTTCCCTCTTAAACACCGACTAGAAGATTTTGGCCAAAATAGTGGCCAACAGACTTTCCCAGCTGATGGAATTCATTATCTCGCCCATGCAATCGGGCTTTATCCCCCGTCGCTCGACGTCGCTGAATTTGCGGACGTTATTCACTGTTCTGCACAGAATTAACCCGGCCACACCTGCTGCTGCGATCCTCCTTGACACCGAGAAGGCGTTTGATTCCTTAGAATGGCCATTCTTTCTTGCCGTTATGGAACGCATGGGCATGCCGGCGAACTTTCTGGCCACGACTCGTCTCCTCTATAGCCGCCCCACGGCACGCCTGCGTATCAACGGTACATTATCCCGTCCTTTCTCTCTAATGCGTGGCACGCGACAGGGCTGTCCGCTTTCCCCGCTCTTGTTCATTTTAGCCATGGATCCCCTGATTCGGCATTTCCAGGAACGACACCTCCACAGGGGTCTTCAGTTTAGAACAGGCCCGTTGCTTGCCTCCCTTTACACAGATGACACTATCCTGTATGTAAGGGAGCCACATATCAATCTTGCCCCCCTGATTCGTGAGATCCTGCGCTTTGGTGGCCACTCGGGACTGGGCATAAACTGGCACAAATCCATCATATTCCCATTGACTAGCGGCACCTGCCCGTGGCAGTGTGAGTTCCCATTGGAGTGGTGCTCGGATTCAGTACGCTATTTGGGCATTCAGATCCATTTGAGCACAGACGAAATCATCCGCCTCAATTATGGATGCGCGGTGGCGTGGTTGGAGATGCAGGTAGAGGGTTGGTTGCGCCTCCCGCTCTCCATGTCGGCCAGAATAGCCATCATAAAAATGATAGTGCTCCCCAAATTTTTGTATCTTTTTAACAATATCCCTGTTCCCCTCACTCGGTCTTTCTTTTCCACCTTGAGGTCCCTCCTGATCCGACTGGTCTGGGGCGGGAAGCACCCCCGGATTCGCTGGAAGACTCTTACACTCCCACTAGATAGGGGAGGCCTCGGCGTACCGGATCTATATCTCTACTATCTGGTCGCGCAGTGTGCACATGCCTATGCCTGGTACCATCCGGACGCTAGGATCCCGTTTCTGCGCCCTGAGGCAGACTTTGTTCTCCCAGGCCAGTTGGCTGCCGTTTTGCCCAAGGGTATCCCCAGAAGCCCAGTGGATATCCAAACAGTGTCCACTACTAGCTGGGCCTGGAAGAAACTTTTGAGCTATTTAGCTCACCCTCGCCTATATTCCTCTTCGCTCCCTATTCGCAACCCGGGGCTACTGCCGGGCACAGATGAGGCGCTTGTGCAGCGAACGTTAAGCAAATTTAACCTTACCAAGATGGGAGATTTATACCCGGGAGGGCACATATTCTCGGTGTCGGAAGAGGCGCGTTTCAGCGAGGCTACCTTCATGGATAGGTTCGTTCTTCGCAGACTCTATTGCGCGGCCAGGGCGGTAATTGAGGGTTTCCCCCTTGAGCCTGCTTCCTTCGAACCCCTTACCATCGATATTGACAGGGATACGGGGGCCCACATAGTCTCGAGGCTGTACAAGGCGTGTGCGGCTTTGCTCCCTTGTACGGATGACCGGGCGCGGGCGGTGTGGGAGACGGACTTGGGTAGGCCTATTACGGATGAACAGTGGACGGCCTGCTGTAAGGTCACTGCTGCGGTGTCACTGAACAGTCGTCACAAACTCCTTCACTATAAATTCCTACGACGTTGGTACAGGACCCCAGACAGACTCCATTCCATTGACCCTGCACGACCTCACCTCTGCTGGAAGTGCTCGGCACCGCATGCGGACTTCGCACACTTGTCCTGGACTTGTCCAGGGCTGCAATCATTCTGGACACAAGTTTACAAGGTCTTAGAAGACATGTTAGAGCTTACACTTGTTCCCGCTCCAGAGGTTGCGTTGTTGGGCTATACAGCAAATTTCCCTAAGAACGTTCGTAGGTTGGCCGCTATGGGTCTACTTCTGGCCAAACGTGAAATCGCCAGGCGCTGGGGGGATAGACGGGCTCCTACGGTCAAATCGTGGCACACTGCCATGGCGTATTGCAGCACGAATAGCGAACTCTACTCCAGTCTCCTTCCCGCGGCGGCGCGTCCTAGGGACATCTGGGGCCCTTACAAAACATACATTGCGGGCCTCCCCGGTTCCCCCTCGACACCCACACATTCCGGTATAGTTCCAACGGGAGTGGGGTAGGCGAGTCGATATGGGCATTGGAAGAATGGGGACGTCAGGGAATGAATGGGATGGTAGGTTCCATGGGGCGTTTGTTGTGGGGGGGTGGATGGCAGGGACTTCACAAGGGTAGCGGGGTATGCGTGGAGGGATGGGGTGGCTATGGGCCCTGGGTGTGGATTGTTGATGTCAGTTTCATCTGTTTCAATTTAGACAAGTATTGATGGGGGATTGATCAAGGGGGTTCTGATGTCGGATGCCGTCCATAAGTTACACATCTTGTCAGGGAGCTGGAAGTGTTATGATGTACCTCCATACTTTGTCATTGGTGAACGCACAACTAGCATTTGTGTATCGTTTGATTTTGCAAATCTAAATAAAGCTTTAAAAAAAAAAACAAAAAAAAAAACTCTATCCACTCTGGAGCACCCACAGACCCCTGCCACCCCCACCTTTTCAACCTCGAGAGCAAGGGAATCCACTGTGAACTAGCCTCCCTTCTCAATGCATCCATCACCACAGCCACCTTCCCTAACCAATGGAAAAACACAGAAGTCAGAGAAGTCAAGAAACCCTCCTCCGATCCCATCAAACTCAAGAACTACCGCCCATCTTTCAGCACCCCTTCCCCACCAAAGTCTTTGAGAAAGCCACCAACTTGCAGAACACATGGAGAGCAACAACCTGTTGGCCACCTCCCTAACCAGCTTTGTGCTACATCCACAGCACAGAGGCCGCCATAATCACTGCCAATGACAATATCAGGGCCCTCCTCGGGGAGAGACCGCTGCTCTGATCCTTCTCAATCTCTCAGCAGCATTCAACACCGTATCCCACCACACACTTCTCAAGACACTCCACCGCATCGAGATCCAGGGAGACAACCTCAAATGGATTGCATACTTCCTCACAGGGCATACACACAGAATCTACCTACCACCCATCAGTTCAGAATTCAAGAGCATCATCTGCAACATCCCTCAAGGCTCAGCCCCACCCTGTTCAACATGTACATGATGCCTCTGGCCAATATCGTAAGGGTAGGAGCTTCAATCAGGGCAACCAGATTCTGGTTAGGCCTAGGCAGAGCTGGCATAGTTGCACTACGCGGAGTTCCATGGAGTTGGGCAAAAACTCTGTGGAACTCGGCACCGCGCCTCACCCCCCCTTATAAATATTTAAAAAAATAAAAGAAATAACATATAAATATAATACACTTACCTTTATATGCAGTGTCTCCGGGCTGTCGTCCTCCTCCATGCTGTGGTCGCCACAAACCCCTACGTCATACGTACGTCGTGGTAGAGCTGCGCATGCATGCACAGTCTTACCACGACATACGTATGATGTAGGGGTTTGCAGAGACCACGGCGAGGAGGAGGAGGGTAGCTTGGAGACGCCGCTTATAAAGGTAGGTGTATTATTTTTAAATGTTATTTATTTTATTTTTTTAAATATTAGGGGGGTGGAGCTAAAGGTGGGTCCTGGGGCTCAGAACTCCTTTCCGCTGCGGAGTCGGAGTTTTTCCTAAACTCAGTGTTCTCAGTGGAACGCAGAGTAGGCAAAAATCTACCAGCGGAGCGGAGTTCTCTGCCCACCGCTAATTCTGCTTACCCTTGATAGTGAAGCTCTTTACACCAACATGCCCCCAGATGATACAATTGATGTGATCAAAGAGATTTTAGCAAATGAGGATATCCTTGGAGGTAATAAGGAATCCATTGTTCAATGCATCACGATGGTACTTAAAAATAATCTTTCTATTTAAAGATGAACTTTTTAGACTATGCAAGAGGACCAGCATGGGGGCCACCTGTGCCCCCAGTCTGGCATGTCTTTGTTAGTGCATTTGAATCCAGACATATCTACAACGATATGGAACCTTTTTTCTAGAACGTTTTCGAGTGGTATCGATTTATTGATGACATTTGTTTATTTGGGAGGGTTCTGTCGAAACACTCTGTTTTTGGAATGGTTAAATCTGGGAGACCCTAATCTAAAGTTCACAGCACAGTGGAGCAAAACTATGGTAAACTTCTTAGATATTATGATAAAAAAACAGTGGTGGCATTCTAGAGGTAGTTTTGTATACAAAGCTCACTGATAAAAACACCTTATTACACTGTTCTAGTTTTCATCCGAAGTCACTCAAAGACAATATACCGTTTGGACAATTCCTGTGGCTCTGCAGGAATTGTTCTACCCTGAATGACTTCTATAAACATTCTGAGATCTTGAAAAAGAAATTGAAAGACGGGGGCTATCCTAAAAAGTTGATTAATTACTCATTCAAGAGAGCAAGATTTTACAATAGAGGGAGCATGTTCAAGAAAGAAACAAAATAGATAAAATAGTCTTTGTGAGTCAATTCTCCAATGTGAGTAACCAAATTAAGAACATCATTAACGAAAATTGTGATCTCCTTAAAGAAGGGGAAGCGGCTCAATTAAATAAACCCATTTTTGCCTTTAGACACAATCCGAATGTATGCAATAATCTCATACACACAAAGAAACTACAAGAGCTCAACACTTCACCCTTGATAAACGGAAGGCGGTAGGCAACTACAAATGTGGGAATTGCGCCATTTGCGACCAGTGTATTGTTAGCAAAACGTTTGAATATCACGAGGCCAAAATAGTATCTAAAAGCCTCAACAACTGTTGCAGCAGCAACATTATTTATATCCTATTATATCAGTTCGGACCGGGATATGTGGGAGAGACTGGATGCGAACGGAGATTGCGTCTAACAGAACATAAGTCAACTCTGAGGACTACTAAAATCAATACACCGCTAGTTGAGCATTTTATCAAGGCTGAGCATAGCCCTCTAGATTTTCAGTGGTTTATTTTGGAGAAAATAGTGGGTATCAAACGTGGATGCAATTTAGATTAAAAAGAGAAAACAGAGAGCAGTGGCATAGTTCTCCATATGGGCAGAAATGGGTTAAACACTAGGGAAGAATGGAACAAATTTCTGTAAACAGAATCTGGTCCCTAAGGCCTTTTTAAGACTCTAAAACTGTAATAGTTCGCTTCCTGTGATTCGTTAGTACATTTGCTCTAACAACTAAAACAATTTTTTTTAATAATGCTGTATCAGTTTATAAACAAAAGATATGTGACTATACCCCCATCCTATTTCATATAGTAAAGTTTTAGTATTCACCTTAAGGGTGTTATCCTATATATCTAACGATTGAGATTGTAGACACTCTAGGGATCCATATATAATATTAATTGTGCCTATATAGAATTAGATACCCCACTCCAAAATGGCCGACGTAAAACGGTGGGCATATGGCTGGTCCTTCTTGAAACACGTGACAAGAATGTAGAAGGTTGGACCATGTCCATTCACAAGGGATATGAATTCCACATGATTCGTTCTAACCTTTTTAACTAATACATTTTAAACAACTCTGTTTATTGTCAATGATGTTATATCAGTGTGAAAATAATAGATATGAGATTATATCCGCATCCGGTTCTAATTATAACTTCAAGATTCATATTGGTTTTATATTAAAAAGTGTAAATTTAAATTTAATCGATTGACATGTAGATATTTTTAGGTGTCCACACATATCAATCGTATCTATATAGGAGTAGAAGCTCCATTCCACAATGGCCACCATAGAACAAGGGGCAAATGGTTTGTTTCTTTTGAATTATGTGGCAGAAAGTCAGGGGGTTGTCCACCCATAGCTGGATATTTAAACCCTGGATGTGATCTACCACATTAGCAGATCGGACACACGGTCGCCGAAGGACTCAAACACTATAGGTGAGAGTATGAGGTACTGCCCGGACCTTGACACCATTTGTGAAACAGGGAACTTTGGCAGCAGACCCTAGAGACCTTAAATATTTATCGTATATTGTTTATCCAGGATCCAAATGCCTTCAGGAGATTGTTGGTCGCGTGGTTTGAGATCCTGGAATATCCACTCCTAAGGAGGGACAGTGTAAACAGAATGACCTGGAATCCTTGGGCACAATTGAATAGCTTTGGTTACAGTGTGATTCATGCTCCATTTTCTTCTTAGTAGGCAAACAACAATGATTGCAATGTGATTTATCTTGGGGTAATTGCCAAGCAACATATTGTGGTGAGCTTACAGCCGTGCACACTTTGTAAACTTTGTATTTAATACAAACTGTAATTCTACCAATTCGGTAACAGTCCTGACACGGAGAGTCGGGCGGACTTTATATATTCCCCTATCGTTTTTATATTTCTTAAAAATACAGAAGACTCACAAAGGGATTTTTTAATTGGGATAATGGTGTCCCTAGAGTAAACGATAGACCCATTTCCCTACAAGGACAATTCATGCCTGTAATATACTCGCCATAGTTACTTGGGTGAGTTGCAATATCAATATACAAAAAGGAATACTGGTGGTGAGCTGGTATATATGTATGAATGAATGGGCTTAAGGTAGAATTGGGTCGGTTAAAATTGAACAGTGTGGGGGACACAATGGCGATGTGAGGTGTCAAGAACATGTAAATATGTATGAGAGCGATCACATTTTGGTGATTTGGTGTTTGCACCATTTATATTTGTTAGTGCCACAACACACTGCTTTGGCGATGTGATAATACACAGTATCTTTATTTATCTTCATTGTGGGAGTTACTAATACTGAGAGAAATTAAGGAACTGATAACTTAAGTACTATGTGTATAGCTAGTAATGACTGTTTATTTATACATAGGTATTTGTTTGAAGATTCTAAAAGGAGAGGCACATTATATTTGTCTTGATAATTGTGCCATCACTCTCTGAACACCATTGAAATGCGTCCACACTTAGGATAAACTAAATCCAGTGTACCGGCCAGTCATTGTGATAAAACACTTGGACTGCATACATGTCTGGCATTTGAGAGGTTTATTACCTGGATTAGTCCACAAACCACTAATTAGTGTACTGTCCCAATTGATGTCCGTCTCTCTCCTTCTTTTGTTTTATCTTTCTTTTAGACTATACATTTTTAATTGTTTTTAGTATGTACTATTTGTAGGATTTATATATGTGATGTATTTGTTTTTGATACTTGATGAATTTTTGCATCTCCCTCTTGATTGATATGCTGTCTATGTAATACATAAAACTTTATATTGATATATGTGTTTTATAGAATATGAAGATTTATGACTTCTGTATAATGGACACATTTTTAATGGTTCCAACAGTTTTTAAATAAAATGTAGGTGGCATACCATTATTAGTTAGTGGTTGTCTTGTGGCATTGCAAATATAGGTATATGGGTTTTTTGTATGATTGACATGAATGGTTTGCGGTATATTTGAGATGACTGGTTGAAGAATTATTTTTTTGGGTTACCGAAGGGAATCGATCTCTTTCAACATCGTAAGAATCCATGGCCTCAACATCCTATCCTACGCAGACGGCACCCAGTTCATCCTCGCTCTCAGAAGATCCCTCCACCTCTAGCACCAACTTCCACAACTGCGTAAAGAGCTTCACTTACTGAATGACAACTAGCTGCATGAAGCTCAACATAGACAAGTCGGAGGTGCTGATCTTTGGGAACAACACCTCGCTGTGGAACGGCACCTGGTGTCCCTCCAAACTCAGACCCATACCAACAGACAATACCCACAACCTTGGCGTCATCCTGGACAGCAAACTAACCATGGAACTACAGATTGATGCAGTTTCCTATGCCTGCTTCAACACCCTTCTCATGCTACGAAAGATCTTCAGATGGCTCCCTGTCAACACCAGGAAAGCAGTCATTCACCAATGGGCTGGACTATGACAATACACACTGTGCAGAACTCACCACCCAACTCCGAAAGAGACTTCAGATGATACATATTCAGCTGCAAGACATCCTCTGCCTCCCCAGACAGACCTGCATCACCCCCACCTTAGGAATGTCCACTCACTCCCCATCCAGAAAAGATGCCAATTCAAGATGCTGACACACACCTACAAGGCCCTCCACTGTCAAGGACTAGCATATATCAATGGTCACCTGAATTTCCAACAAGCCTCCAGACATCTGTGCTCCTCCTCCCTGCCTTAACTCACACTCCCCGCATCCACCGAAGCAACAGTAGAGTATCTTTCTTCGTCTCCCTTGCCACCAAGTCCTGGAACATGGTCCCCTGCACCTCTGAACAGCATCCTCTCTCCCGGAATTTAGAAAGGGACTCAAGATCTGGCTTTTTGACTGACATCAGCAAGAACACAGCACCTGGATACCCTCAGGGGTGACTTGCAGCACTATGCGAATTAGAGTTGAGCTGGGTTGCATTGAAAATTTGGGCTCCTCAGACTACGTCAAAGATAAGTGGAAGTCCTGAGGGAGGTTCGGAGAGCATCAACGTGCAAATGTTGTACAGCAAAGTATGATAGATTCATCCACTTGTGCAAACGAATAAACATAAAGCTTCTGGGACACAACCATAATTAATTATGGCATATAGTACTACATGTACCTAACACACTAGACCAAAAGCTATCATACACATCTATCAAGAAACATCAGTTAACTATTATTTCATACACTAGAGGCAATATTGGAATATCCTTAACACACCAGTCACCAAAAGATTTTTAGAAGGAGGAAAAGGGTTTGCACTACCAAGGTTAGCACCCATGCCAATGTGCAATCTTTTTTTTTTTTTTGATAATCAAGTTTGTTGAATTTAGAACCAATGTGCAATCTTAATCTGGTAATACCCTCACCGTTTGAGCCGATGC
The DNA here is from genome assembly GCF_964204655.1 of Triturus cristatus. Taxonomy (NCBI): domain Eukaryota; kingdom Metazoa; phylum Chordata; class Amphibia; order Caudata; family Salamandridae; genus Triturus; species Triturus cristatus. The sequence continues at coordinate 882,465,062 of NC_140581.1, forward strand.
ACAAAGCGGAACTCAAATTCCTAACAATGAAGATTGCTTTGATTGCCATCACATTCCTGAGCAAAGTCTGGGAATTACAAGTACTCACAGCAAAATAAACTTACCTACAAATACACAGGCGGGGTGGTCATGAGGACAAATCCACATTTCCTACCAAGGTTGATATCACATTACCACAATATTTTGGAAGTACAATTATTAGCCTTTTCCAACAACCAAAAACATTTGCAGAAAACGCCCTTTACAAACTAGATGTCAGGAGAGCAGTGATGTATTACTGCAGGAAACAAGAGTTTAGGAAGGGGGACTTAATTTTTCATTGACTTTTCAACAACAAATTAAGGTTCACCAGTCAGAATATCTCAGAATCAGACACAAAGGGTACCATAACAAGATAGATAGTGCAAACCATCCAGATATGTTACAGAGTGGTGGGGATGGCACCAGACCCAAGACCAAGAGCACACTCGCTATGAAAAAGGGAAAAAAAGGATCAATTCTGGTCCCACCCCCTAGAAGATGCAATAGTACACTGCATGTGAATCCAGAAACTCCGAGCTACAAATGTAATCCCGTTGCTAAATAATCTAGTTCTTTCTGATGGTCCTTAATGAGCGCCTTGGCTCTAGGAGTCCAAAGAAAAAACCAAAACAAAAATAAACCATTGATTAAAGAAACCATAACTCATAGTGAAGACAGCCAGTGACTGTAGGTTGGTGACCCCTTGCCCTGGAAGAAACATTTGAATGGCAAAGCCACAGGCAAATGAATGAAGTGTGGCTAAAAAACCCTGTAAGTAACTTATGTCATACACCTAATTTTAATTACATTCGAAAGTCTTGGCTAGCACAGACTTGAAAAAGCCAATTGTGTCATTTGCTGTCAGGCTCTTGCCTTTGAGAGAGGAAGAAAAAAGGAAGGAAGGAAAGTAAGATGGAAGGAAAGAAAGAAGGAAGGTAGGCAAGAAAAAGAATGACGGACAGAAAGAAAAAAGGAAAGAAGCATTGAAAGACACAAAGCAAGGAAGAAGAAATCAATGGAGGAAAGAAGTATTGAAAGCAGTAAGTGAAATAGTGATAAAGTAAGAAAAAAGGAAGATAGGCAAGAGATAAGGAAGGAAAGGACAGCAAGAAAGAAGGAATGAAAAAAGTAAAGAAGGAATAAAAGAATGAAAGTAAGGATAGAAAAAAGAAAGTGAAGGGAAGCGAGAGGGAATGAAAGAATAAAAAAAAGCAAGAAAGAAGAAGGAAACAAGGAAAAAACAAAAGTGTTGCAAATGCTGTAAATTAAACACAATTAAAGCTGCTTTTCTTATTGGGCTGAGTTTAATAAAGAACCATTGGTGAAATTGAGTATAGAATAAATGTGTTCCAAAACAGAAGCTTTGGATGACTTCATACATAACAGTTTCAAATGGACACAATCGGTTATGATGTGACATACCAGCAGTCAAACTGTACACAAAGGACACTCCAAAAGGAACTTAGAACAGCATTTGTAGGAGAAAGGAACTGATAAAGCCTGGAATGTGGCCTGTGCTCACATCTGGTATAAAGTGTACTGCTGTCACATCAGACTCTAAACACAAAGGCAACATCAAAGCAATAAATAATAAAATATATATGTATATTGGCACAGGAGGGAACTAGCTTGTGCGGGATGTGCTCCTTGTGAAAGATCAAAATGCTGTCACTCTGTGTGAAGTTATCCAGTGGCTTCCAGGAGGTGGCTAGTAAGATGTGGGACCCCGTGAGAGATCGGTCACGAGTGACTGGACCACTAGAACTGATTTTGACCACAACAACCTCGAGACGGGCAATATCTATTTTCTATGGAACTTTGAAACGGGATCCTTCTGATCCCTGCTTCCAGAACCTTAAGGGGTGGTGGGGAGACAAGTTGTCAACAGAATTAACGGATGCTGCTTGGCAGGGTTGTTTGGGGTCCGTCAAATCGATTACACGGAACGCTCGGTTCCGCTCTAAACAACTCAACTATTTGCATGACACGTACCTCTCCCCAGAAAGAATATGCAAAATAAACCTAGGAACATTACCACACAATGTCCCACATACCAACAGGTTGAGGCAGACTTTATTCATATGGTGTGGGTATGGCCAGTGAGCTTGTATTACTGGCAATCTATGACCTTTTGTATTTCTACTACCACTAATGTGACCTCACTCATTGCATCCTTAACACAGGGAAAAAGACAAAATATGTGATGAGCTTTTCAGGGTCTAGCACTAGTTCTTGCGAAGCGCTGTATTGCCATGTCCTGGAAAGCAGTGACTGCCCCCTCTACGGCATGGCAGGATCTCGGCAGAGCTCTCAATACGAGCTGGTACACGAACCAGAAACAAGAGATGTACCCTCATGTGGCTATGGGATGACTATCTGACTAAGTTGAGGGACCTGCTAGCCCTGGATGGGTGACCCCGGAAAGTGACAGACTTCCTGTTAAATCTTAAATTCTATATATCCATGCTGGGTGGAGAAGTGGGATGAAGAGCGGTGGGAGGTAATGCGGGGCCTGGCTCTTATGTATATGTTGATTTACTGCCTGGCTACACTTATTGCTCATTTTATTCTCCTAGGTGTGAGAGGAATCACTTCTGCATAAAACTGTACATATTTGTATCCCTTACTTGTATTTGGATTCTTGCTCGTGACCCTCGGCATTGATGTGTTCCATACTTAATTTGATTCTGCCACTCAAGTGCTAAATATGTATCTCAATGTGCACAGACTTTTGTTATAATTAAAATCAATACAAATATTTACATAATAAAGTTATCCAGTGGCTGAAGTGGGCTGATGCCATACCCCATGCTGTATGCTGTAGAGGGCAGAAGCAAAATGTGAATGACAGACCAATAGATGAAGAAAGCTGGCTGAAAGTATTTTGTACATGTAAATCTCACCTGTTTCCGCAGGAGCGAGATGCAAGGTTTGATGCTGAGTTCCAACTTCCCACACTCACCAGAGTCAGCCCAACAATGTCAAAGCCAAAAACAGTGGGGATGGGGGAAGAGGGGAAACATAACAAAGAAAGTGAAAGGGAGATGTGTCACTGTCGTACTTCCTGCATAGATATTTTGGTGGAGTGGGTTGTATGCAATTCCTGGGTAGAAACAAGATGTAAGAGCGACCTTTGACCCCAGGGTAGGTCGCTCCCCTGCCCTCGCGGCGCCACCAGATCCTCTGTGCCTGCCTTCTGCTTTGTTGTTGTGCCAACTGTCTGCCTTTTTCCCCTGTGTATGATCGCGTCCCCTTTTGCTTTTTGTATCCCAGAGTGCCTGCTTTCCCCATGTGATCGCGCTCCCCTTGCCTTCTGTATCCCTGAGTGCCTGCTTTCCCCGTTGTGATCGCGCTCCCCTTGCTTTTTGTATCCCTGAGTGCCTGCTGCCCCTCGTGCCCCCGCCATCCCCCTCCGTCCTTCCGCCGCTTTTGTCGTTTTTTTCTCGCTTTTCCGGCTTTTGTACCCCTTCTAGGTACTTTTCCGCTTTTTCGGGCCTCCCCGCCTCCCCGAGGCCCTTCGCCGCTTTTCCCGCTCTTTTTCCCCCCTACCCGCCCTCCTCCCGCCTCCCAGCTGTCCCCGCCTCCCCGGCTACCCCTTATATGGCGGCCGCTGCGAGGCCGTGCAGCGGCCGCGCGCAGCGGGCGCGCCGCTGGCGCGCCGAGGCAAGCCCGTCTGCGCCCGTCCGTGCCTGGACCGCGCCCAGCACCCGAACCTCTGGCCCCCGCGCCCCCCGCCTGACCTACGACTCCGCCTTCCTCGCCAACCTCAACCCCGGCCGCACGCCGGGCTGCTACTGCGCCACCCCGAAACGTATTCACGGACCCTTCACCTGCAGCAACTGCCGCTTCACCTGCCTCTGAACCCACTCCGCTCCCGCCAAGAACTACTCCCCCCGGAAACAACCTCCACTGCATCCTGGTCAACACCGATCCATCCACAGGCACGCCATCAAACTGTGGAACCTCATCAACTCTACGAACCCGGACATCGCCTTCCTCACCGAGACCTGGATGAACCCCTCCTCGGCACCCGACATCGCCATAGCCATCCCCGACGGCTACAAAATCATCCGGTAAAGACCGCACCGACCGCACCAACCGCATCGGAGGAGGCATCGCCATCGCACACAAAAACTCCATCCGCATCTCGACCGACACCGACAACTCACTCCCCGACGCCGAACACCTCCACTTCATGATCCACAGCGACCCCAAAACCACCCTCAGAGGCACCCTCATGTACAGACCACCAGGACCTCGCACCAAGTTCAGCGAAGACATCGCAGACTTCGTCAACCCTCACGCACTCTCATCCACCGACTACATCCTCCTAGGAGACCTCAACTTTCACCTGGAGAACCTCACCGACAACAACACCACCGCCTTACTGGACAACCTCGCCAACCTGGGACTGCATCAGCTAGTCAACACCCCCACCCACGACGCCGGACACACGCTCGACCCCATCTTCTCCTCCAGCAAACACATCACCTTCAGCCACACCACCGAACTCACCTGGTCGGACCACAGCTGCGTCCACTTCATCTTCAAGAAGACCACCATGCCCCACCACACCCAGCAACCACCAAGAAGACACTGGAATCGTATCACCACGGAACAGCTCGCATCAACCCTCTCCCAGAACCAACCCACCAGCACCACCGACCCCAACGTAGCCGCCAACAACCTCACAAACTGGATCTCCGACTGCACCAACCTCCTGGCCCCCCTGAAGACTCAAGCCAGCACCAACAACCACAAGAAAAACTCCTGGTTCACCCCGACCTCAAGAACTCCAAGAAAGAATGCCGCGCCCGCGAGAAGACGTGGCGCCTTAACCAGACCGAAGAGAACATGTCAGCTCTCAAGGACGCCACCCGCCAACACCACCAACACCTCCGCGCCGCACGAAAAACAGCCTACCGGAACAGACTTGACAACAACGCCCACAACAGCAAGGAACTATTTGGCATCGTCAAAGAGCTCTCCAACCCGGAAGCAGAAAACAACTCCATCCCTCCCTCACAGGACCTCTGCGACTCCCTCGCAACCTTCTTCCACCACAAGATCACCGACATATACAACAGCTTCCCGACCGCCGACACGAGCCCCCCTCCGGAACCCGCCACCGACACCACCACCATCCTCACCTGGAAGCCTACCACCACCGAGGAGACCACCCGCATAATGAACTCGATCCACTCCGGATCCCCATCGGACCCCTGCCCGCACCACATCTACAACAAGGCCGACGACATCATCGCACCGCACCTCCGAGACGTCATCAACGCCTCCCTCACCGCCGCCACCTTCCCGGAGAGCTGGAAACACGCAGAGCTCAACGCCCTCTTAAAGAAACCTACAGCAGACCCCACCGAACTCAAAAACATCCGGCCCATCTCTCTCCTGCCGTTCCCCGCCAAAGTGATTGAGAAAATCGTCAACGCTCAACTCACCAACACCCTGGAAACCAACGACTCCCTCGACCCCACACAGTTCGGTTTCAGGGCCAACCACAGCACCGAAACCGCCCTGATCGCAGCAACGGACGACATCAGAGCCCTGACCGACAAGGGAGAGACCGTGGCCCTCATACTCCTGGACCTCTCTGCAGCCTTCGACGCGGTCTGCCACCGCACCCTGATACGCCGCCTCAGCAACGCCGGCATCAGAAGCAAGGCCCTGGAATGGATCGTCTCCTTCCTCTCCGGAAGGACTCAGAGAGTCCGCCTTCCCCCCTTCAGATCCACAGCCATGGAGATCATCTGCGGCGTACCTCAAGGATCCTCCCTCAGCCCCACTCTCTTCAACGTCTACATGACCCCCCTGGCGAACATCGCACGCAAACACGGACTCGACCTTGTATCATACGCCGACGACACCCAGCTCATCTTATCCCTCACTAACAACCCCACATCAGCTAGGACCAGACTACATGAAGGAATGAAGGAAGTGGCGAACTGGATGACAGACAGCCGTCTGAAACTGAACACAGACAAAACGGAGGTCCTCATCCTCGGTCCCACTCCCACCGCATGGGATGACTCCTGGTGGCCCCCCGCCCTAGGCAGCACTCCCCAACCCACCGACCACGCGCGCAACCTCGGCTTCATCCTGGACTCTTCCCTCACCATGACCAGACAGGTGAACTCGGTGACCTCGGCATGTTTCAACACCCTCCGCATGCTCCGCAAGATCTTCCGCTGGATCCCCACTGACACCAGGAAGACCGTCACCCACGCCCTCGTCACCAGCCGCTTGGACTACGGGAACACCCTGTACGCCGGCATCACTACCAAGCTGCAGAGGAAACTCCAACGGATCCAGAACGCTGCCGCAAGACTCATGCTGGACATCCCTCGCCACCACCACATCTCCGGACACCTGAAAAAAACTCCATTGGCTACCCGTCAACAAGCGGATCACCTTCCGACTACTCACCCACGCACACAAAGCCCTTCACAACCTCGGACCCAAACTCATCAACAACCGCGTCTCCTTCTACACTCCCCCGTGCACTCTGCGCTCCACCGGACAGGCCCTGGCAGCCATACCCCGCATCCGAAAAGCCACCGCCGGAGAAAGATCCTTCTCTTTTCTAGCAGCGAAGACCTGGAACTCTCTGCCCAGCCACCTTCGCGCCATACCTGACCACCTCTCCTTCAGAAGGCAGCTCAAGACCTGGCTCCCAGCGCCTTGAGACCCTTGATGGGTGAGTAGCGCGCTTTATAAATGCGATTGATTGATTGATTGATGTATTTACATATGTTGAGACCTTTACCTAGGTCCAACATTATTTCCCTCTAATTGTAACTACCTGGTTAGAGTCACTTTTCCGTTTTGAACAGTGCATAGAAAAGCAGAGAACAGATACAGGTGGATATATCTAGAAATAGAAAAAAACAAAGTTTTAGAAAATGTACTCTATGTAACAACATGATAATGTATGTAAAAATAGGTAGTGTAACTGACCTCAACATATATCAAGAAATAATCCAATAATCCAAGCAAGCCCACTAATTCATATCCAACATATATCAGGAAACCCCCCAAAACATATTTTCCCATACTGGATAAGAAAGAAAAATAATACAATAAAAGGTGCAGTGCCAGGAGATAGGTCTAATCAACTCCTTAAGGTATCAGGAAACTGATATATATATATATTGACACAAGCTATGGCTTTGGACAATAGACGGGTAGGGAACAAAAAATCTGAAATCTGACTAATTCATAAATGACCATAAAGAGTATAGGATAATGGCAAATAGTTAAAGATGATTCGTAAGAGGTTATAGGTAGTTGTATAGGTCCTCACCAATGTTCAAACCTAACAGGGCCATAGTATCTAGTTGCATAATGTATCTTGATTCTAATTGCCGTAATCGTTTCTCACGGTTCCCACCTCTGATGTGTGCCTGCACAGCGTCGATTACAAAGTACTGAATGCAGCTCAGGTCATTTCCATGAACTGCCTTAAATTATATATCTAAATGTACGTCCAAGGTCGTGGTTGCTCCCGGCATGCACCAAAACACAGGTGGTGCAGAAAAAGGCGCCACCGCTGGCTCCTTTTTAATATTAACTTCGAACTCCTTTAATAGAAGGAGTTTGCGGTTAATATTAAAATGGACATATGTTTGAGACAGGCGTGCCCCGTGGAAGGAGTACTGAGATGGATGGATGGAGCCAAGCAGGGTTTGAAGTTTGACACTGGAAGGTAAGACTCCCTTGGCGGGGAATGTTATCCTTGCATTCGGCTTCTTTTAACCTACTCGAGAATTTTTGCTGATACCAGGAGCAGGGAAACGAATGCACGTGGCTGTTCGGTGGGGACTGATTCGTTTATTTATTCTTCATGAATTGGACTATACTGGACTTAAATTTCATAACAACACTGCCCGCTTCTGACCAGTATTTTATTGCAATTTTGAAAGTCATGCGTGGGGTAGTAATGCGGCTTAATAATATTGCTTTGCTCAACCGGAACACTGAATTTGTTGAATTAGCTCCACAGAGAGCGAATTTAAAGGATTCATTAAATATGCTAATGTAACGGATTTCGTTTTTTAACTGCGATTTGAATATAATTGTAGTAGCTATCGGATTTTGATGTATTTGCAGACTGAAATTTATTTGAACTTCAAAACTGATGAAAAACGCTGCATTTTAAGTGAAAAGAACCTACATGATTTATTAACAGCTGGGAGTTAAAAACGAGCAAGTATTTTGTCTTCTTTGATTGGCTGGCCACCACTTGAACAATGTGTTGTGCCAGCCTTTACAGGACGCTGGGACATGGTCTCTTCATCCTGAAAATGAATTAATATATGGGGGCAGTGTGAGCACTCCCTGACCTCAAGGAGCAATTTTTGAAGGGGTGAGTGGTACCCCAAGGGACCCCTCCCTTGATTGGCAGGCCCCAACATGTACAACATGTTCTTTACTGTCTCTTTCTTTTTTGTTTAGCCAATCATCATTGGTATTACTCCATATCGGAGGTAAAATAAGTGTGGCCTTTCTTCAGCATTTATCACTAACACCAAAGACAACAATCAATTCTATTTTTGGGGTAAATATATATTGACATTGTGTAATATTTATAGGTATTGGTCCATTTCTTGGCTGTAGTATGCGTCTCTAATTTGGTGTTCTTTGATATCTAAGGTTTGGGTATCTGGTCTTGTTCTCTCTTTTGCAGTGTATAAGGTATATATCTTGTTCACGTTTTATTATGTACACGCTATGCAAGGTCCTTCGGCTTTTCCTTCTTTCAGGGACATGCAGAGTTGAATAAAAAAACATATTTTTATTACCACAGTTTTGGCGTTTTTCAAAGAAGTCACCAATGTTTCCTAGTTTTTGTACTTTCAACCTCCTTGTAGTTTTTGGTGGTAACCGGTGAAAAACCCATGGGAGCTCCTGGAAAGCTGTAGATTTCTGAAAAGTAGATACAACTCTGAATTCAGCAAGGGGTCATTTGTGTAAATCCCTCGATGTGTTGTCAAAGTAACTAGCTGTTGTACTAAAAAATATTGAAAATGAGTAGGAAAAACAGCCATTTGTGACAACATTTTTGTCTGTAACTTTTTGTCATGGTGGCTGATTTATAAAAGCAATATACGATTACATACACTAGACTCTTCTGGGGATATATAAGGTTTTCTAAGAATGCAAGGTACTCAGAGTCAATAACTAAGCTGCACCTTACAATGTTTTTTCATCGTGTACCGGGTGTACAGCAATGCATATGATAAAATATAAAGAACAAACAATTGGTATAAAGGAAACCTATGTATCTCTGAAATGGACACTAGATACAGAGTTTAGGAGCAGTAGATTTGTGTCTATCTCTGAATTTGTGGTTGTCCGTCCTAGGATATGATTCAGAGGACATTAGTCAAAATATCTTCTTTCTTACACACTGGCTTACATTCGGAAGACACAAATGCAGAGATATAAAATTGATCATACCAAATGTTCTACTATTCTGTATTCCCACATGTTTCCTGATAAAAATGGTACCTTGTGTGTGTAGGTCTAGTGCCTGTGACAAGAAAGAGGCCAAAACATAACGTGAACACATCACATTTTTTTCAACTGAAAACTTACCCTTTTGTTATTTCAGGTACCTGTGGATTTTGGGCCTGAGCTCAGTCGGCACCTATGGAGACCTAGCATACCTGCAAATTCTTTTAAAATAAATGCCCCAGGAAATCCAGGGTGGGGTGATTTGTATTGCTCTACCAGGTTTTTGTAGCAAGAAGCCCTTAAACCGTGCATAAAAAAAAAGAAAATCCTCCATAAAGTTCTGGAATCTGGGGGAAGCCACACATTTCATACCACCTATCATTCCCCCAAATCTCCCCATAAAAAGGCACCCCACTTGTGTAGGTGGGCCTAGTGCCTGTGCCAGGAAAGGACAAAACCGGAACATGGGAACATCACATTTTCCAATCAAACCTTAACCTTTTTTTTTTTAATGTGGGCAGCTATGGATATTGGGCCCTAGTGTAGCTGGCACCTAGGGAATCCTAGCAAACCTGCACATTTTTCAAAACTAGAGCCTCCGGGGAATCTAGGGTAGACAGAGTGGCTTGTCTCTCGCCAGGGTTTCTTACACAGAAGCCCTTGCAAACTACAAACTGACTAAAAACTAATTTTCCTCATGTTTCTATGATTAAAGGTTCTGGAATTTTTGATTAGCATTTCCCAGTAAAAATTGTACATCACTTGTGTCGGTAGGCCTCCTGCCCATAACAGGAAAGGCCCCAAAATGGAACATGGGCCCATGACATTTTCCCACTGAAAACGGACCCTTTTTTCCAATGTGGGCAAGTGTGGAATTTGGGCCATAGCTAAGCTGCCACCTAGGGAAGCCCAACAAACCTGCAGATTTTTGATAACTAGACACTCGGGAGAATGCAGGGTGGGGTGACTTGTGTGGCTCTCATCAGGTTATTTTTACCCAGAAGCCCTTGCAAACAACAAACTGACTAAAAACACATTTTCCTTATATTTCTGTGATGGAAGGTTCTAGAATCTGTGTGGAACCACACATTTCATACCACCTAGCATTTCTCCAAGTCACCTGATAAAAGCAGTACCTCACTTGTGTAGGTAGGCCTAGTGTCTGCGACAGGAAAGCACCCAAAACAGAACATGAGCACATCGGGTAGCTGTGGATTTGGGCTCTAGCTCATTTGGCATCAAGAGAAACCTAGCAAACCTGCATATTTGTTAAAAGTAAACTTTCAGGAGAATCCAGATTCTCCTGAGTTATTTGGCTTTTATTATGTTTTCTTACACAGAAGCCCTTGCACACCACAAACTTTGACTGAAAAATGCATTTTCCTCACATTTCTATGATGGAATGTTCTGGATTCTGCAAGGAACCACAAATTTCCTACCAATTAGCATTCCCCCATGTCTCCTGATAAATATGGTACATCACCTTTGTGGTTAGGCCTTCTGCCCATGACAGGAAACGCCCCAAAACGGAACATGGGGACATCACATTTTTCCACTGAAACTAGATACCCAACGGAATTAAGGATGACAATACCGTTGTGGCTCCCGCCAGGTTTTCAAACCCAGAATCTATTCCAAACCTCAAACTTCGACTGAAAGCACTAATATTCCTCATATTTCTGTGATGGAAAGTTCTGGAATCTGCAAGGATCCCTACATTTCCTACTGTATGCCATTCCTTCAAGTCTCCTGATAAAAATGACACCTTGTTTGGGTAGGCCTTGTTCCCGCCATAGGAAAGGGCCCAAAACACAATGTAGAAACATCAACATTTGCTGTCACAAAAATGACGCGATTTGACAATGAGTGTAGCTACAGTTATTGGGCCAGGACTTGGCAGCCACCCAAGGAAAACTACAAAACCCAGCTATTTCTGAAAACTAGACAACCATGGTAGTCCAGGGTGGTATGCTTGACGTGGATCCCACTAATGGTTTTTACTTACAATGTTCTACAAACCTCAAACTATGCCTAAAATCATGTTTTTCTTGTATTTCTGTGACATAGAACTCCAGGATATGCAGGAATCCACAAAATTACGAACACCCAGTGTTCCCATTTGTCTCGATAAAAACGTTACCCAAGTTGTGTGGCTAGTCCTAGTGGCCGCGACTGGCACATATCAAACGGGAGTCAATGGGACCCTGGTTAGATTTGTGCCTGTCGGAGGAACTAGAACCAGTCACACAAGTGGAGTAATATTTTCGTGGGGACAAGTGGGGAAATGTTGGGTGTTAGATTTTTATGAATACTTGTGGTTTCCATAGGTTTATGCCACAGAATACAGTGAAAATGGGTGATTTTATTTAGAGTTTGTGAATTGTATTATCAGTAAGGAAATATAATGGAATCCACAAGAGGCACACCACCCTAGACTCGCATGGATGTCTAGTTTTCAGAAATGTCCGGGTTTAGTAGGTTTCCCTTAGTGGCCTCCAAGCCCAGGCCCCAATGTTTGGTGGTTCACGTGAGGTACACCATTTTAGACTGCCCCAGGTATCTAGTTGTGCCCTGCTCCCACCTTAGAATAGGTGCATCAGTCTTTTTGCCACCCTCCCAGGGGGGTGGATTGAGAGTGTATACCTAAAATCTTTCCCTGGGGGACAGAAATGCCACTAGACACCAAAGGAAAATGATTTCCAAAAATGAGCAAAGGGGTGGGGGTAGGTCACTGAGGCATTGTGACTTGCTCTCACCCCAGAATAGGCGCATCAGTCTTTTTGGGACTTCGGGGTGTATTGAGGGTGCTTACTCAAAATCTTTTTTCTGGCGGACAGGAAGGCATCTAGGCACCAGGGGAAAAATATGCCCCCCCCCCCAAAAAAAAGGTTGGAAGCAGCTCACTGAGGCATTGCATCGTGCTCGCACCCCAGAATATGTGCATCCATTTTCTGTACCCCTGGGGGTGGATTGATAGTGTTTATCCAGACTCTGTCCCTAGGACGCAGAAAGGCAACTAGGCACCAGGAGAAAATAGGACCAAAAAATAAAAAAGGGGTGAGGACAGCTCACCCATGCTTTACACCATACCCCTAGTACAGAATGGGTACATTATTATTTCTGCCTTCCCCCGGGGCAGCTTGTGGGTAAACACCCCAACATCTTTTTTATATCACCCAGGTGGGCATGTTTGAAGTAAAGACCTCTTATCTGATCCCATGGGCCAGAGAGGCAGAAAGACTGTTAGGGTTATTTTAATTATGGGGTTTCAGCCCAATTTCTGGGTAGGCCACCCCACCCCTTGCAGCAATAAAAAAGGAATCTTCTTTGGGGGGGGGGATTAGAGGGAAAGACCTATTTGCTCCTGAGGGGAAGAAAGACTTTTGGGGTCATTTTGGGGATGGGTGGCTTGGCCTTATTTTTGGGATGCCCGCCCCCACCCCTCTATATAGGCAACAAAAAGAATACCCAGTGGGCTTTTGGCCTCCGTTTCGCAGATTGGGATAAACCCCATCAAATGCACCCCCAGGGAACAGAAAGAATGTGCATGCATTTTAGGGTTGTGGGGCTTGATTTGACATGTGGGATGGCCACCCCATCCCCCAAGTTTTCATATTGGAATACCCTGTGGTCTAGTGGTCTTTTCGCACCCCGTGGGTGGCATATTGGTGTTCAAGAACTCCAATCTGCCCCGCCAATAGAGTAGAAAGTCTGTTGTGCCGTGGGGGGGGGGAGACACTAGCGCATTCCCATGGGTGCTCTTCCCCCCTGCTTGGGGATAACCCTCCTGTGGTTGTCCCTAAGCAGGGATCCACTTGAGAAAGGTAACATTGGAAGGAGGAGATTCTCCTCTTTCAAATGATACCCCCCCGTCCAAATCAATGCTTGGGGGGCTGAGATATGCTCCCAAAAACTGGTGTAAGTGAAAATAAATGAGCCAATCGACTCATTTCAGTTTCTCTCTGATGACTGTACTGTGATATTTCAATTTGTGTTGATACAATTGCTCAGCCTATGCTAACTGTGATTTCCATTGCATTCCACTGTGAAATGTATTATAAAAGGCCCTGATTTTGGAGGTGAGACTGATGCTTTTGAGTCTGTACTGAGGATGCTTCCCATTTCTCTATTAATTTGCTGTGCACTCTGGGCGTAGTCTATCTTCCAGATTTAGGGCCTTATTATGAATCTTGCAGTACATGGATCAGACTCACTGTGGCAGTCTCCCCAATTCCCTATTATGACAAGAGCAGTCGGGCCGCCCTAGGACCACCGCAACCACCAGGGAACTGCTGTTCCCTGGAGGTTGCGCTACAGTACTGAAGCCGCAATATGCTTGGTGGGGCCACTGTGACCCAGCCAAGCATATTACGAGTTTCTTCACTGCCACACGTTTCATAGCGGTGCAACCATCATGAAAAGTGTAGTGGCCCCCTGGTGCCTCATGCCATGTGGATGTACACAGTGGGCACAACATATGCCCCCTATGTGCATGCACACCAGTACCTGCACGGCATGGGCTGCAGCAGTCCATGCCGTGCAGGTGCTGATTTTGATGTTCCCATTGCGGTGCCTATTTCATAGGCACCGCTGTGAGAACCCCAAAAAACAGCCTGCCAAACATGACAAAACTCCTAATCTGGCAGGCAGTTCAAACATGGGTTTGGCAGTGCAGAAGAGGGGCCGTCCCGCGCTGCCAAACTCATAATAAATTCCTTAGCCAAATGCTGCATCTATTTTATTTGCTAAGAACCTTTTTGGCAATTGATTCCTAAGCCTATGACTGATTAATTAAGACTAAAATATATTTTTGTCTTTGATATTGAACTTTAATATTTTAATAAACCTTCCTGGTTTTTTATTTTATTGTTATTTAGCCTTTATGAGCCAGTCCTTAATTATTGACTGTTATTTGAAAAGCTGTTTTGAAACTTATCTTTATGAACCCTATCACCACCATTCTTGAGAACAACACTGTCCCTGACCCGCATCGGTGCTATGACTATCATGTAGATTATCTAAGCGATAGCCCCAGCAAGAAAAAACTGTTTTCTTTTCATATAGACATTATTGAAGGTGCTCCACAAGCTAAAGTGAAAGCACAATTTCTATAATTCAATTCAATTTCGATTTATTGTTTGATTTGATAAAACCATTACAATTCCCCATCCCTATTTGCATAAAATCATGATAAAAGTTACTTTACATATTTAAAAAGTGCAATTGCGTTACGTTGAATGCATTTACAGAAATTCCTACTCACAAAAATATTCTCATCGGTGCCTATGTAGCGACTATATTACACTCTGGTGGGGGATGCAAATTAAGATTAAACAGCATAAATAAAATATAAGGACCTCTTGCAAAAGAGAAATAATTTGATACTGCCCTAATATTAAAGGCTTTAATGGACTTTGCTGTCTATTTGCAGCTGGCAAAGAGGCATGGCTTACTGTCCGCTTGATAATTATAGTTTATTGACTATAAGGAGATGACTACAATCCAAATTACTCGGCATCAGCCTGATATAAAAGTTTTATGACCATTGTCATATATTTGACGCCCCGGCAGGCCAAGATGATGGACGTGCCCTCCAGCCATCTTATTACCGCTTGCCTACTCGAGAAAATGTCCAGGGCATTAAAAATAAGTTTTAAGCACTGTCTCCTTTGGGGCAAAACAGCTGGGCAGGCACATAATAAGTGAATTAAAGATTCTGATTTGTAACCGCATAGTCGGCAGTTCTCGGAAAAGAAGGGCTTTTTCCAGATTGGATACAGATCTTTTGAATCGTGCACACCCATTCTGAAATTTGTGAAACTCTTTTTTAACTGCTGACTGAAGTGAGCAGATAAATAAACTTGAGGCCTTAAGGTTTTGTACGAGTTGATGACTGTCCACCCATGCCTGCGCTTACTGAGTTCTCTTTTGTCTGCCAGTAGAGATTTCCTTTTTTGCTGAAGCATTTGCAGCTTTGCTGAAACTTACTTTGTTATCCCCATTTTCCCATGCAGGTTGTAATTCCAGCACATCCAGAGATGTTTTCAGGAAGCTGCCCCATGACATCGGTATTTTGAATTTCATCTGGACCCTAATTTCGTCCCAACATAATCTGTTCATAGAGTCTGGGGCAGAGGAGCGAAATTTATGACACAGTTTGACAAAACCGCTCATTCCTCTGAAGTTTTGGTGCTTAAGGCCAAATTCCAGACGGACCTGAGTGGGAGATGCAGATTTTGGCAACGCAAGGACGGCCTTGTAAATCTTTAACAGGAGCTTGTTTAGTATGTTAGCTTCCTTACCACACCAGGTGGCTAAATCATACGATAAACTGGGCTGGATTTGTGCGGCCATTATTTTTAGCAAATGAGTGTAGTTCGGGCAATCGTTTTTTTTGCGTAGAAGCCTATAAGAGTAAAATAGTGATTGGGCTTTTGCTTTGAGAGCCAATTTATGATCTTTATAAGAGGCGGTTTGCCCTATTATTACGCCGAGATATCTATAGGAATGCTGTTCTTCCACTGTTGCCCCGTTAGCCGACCATTTAAGTTTAGCTTTTTTATGATCCACTAAACGAATAATTTTTGTTTTTTCTTAGTTTAGTTCGAGTTGCTCCTGCTCCAGGTAAGTTGCCAAGTTGTTTATAGATCTCTGTAAACTAATTGGGGTTTGGCTCAGCAATACAATATTGTCTGCGTATTGTAGAATGGCGACTGACTCGTTGGCAATTTTGGGAGGATGGCAATCGGCTTTTTCAAGGTGCGGAGCAATGTCTGAAAGAAACAAATTAAAAAGGCTAGGAGCTAAAACGCATCCTTGTTTCAAGTCTTGCTGCGTGTGGATACTAGAAGTTCTACTGTATCCGTCGCCCAACTTAACTCTGGCCCAAGTATCCGAATATAAGGTGGTTATGGCATTAAGCATTGTGCTCGGCAATCCCCAAGCCTCAAGTTTCTTCCAAAGACGACCCCTATTGACTCGATCGAAAGCGGATTTAATATCCACAAAGCATGCGAATAATCGCAATTTCTTTTTTTGCGCTTTTTCAATTAAAAATGCTAAAATAGTCAAGTTAGTTAGGGTGCCCATCCCTTGCCTAAAGCCCGTCTGGAACTTTGGGATTTTATTCTTCTCTTCCATCCAATCTTGAAGCTGGGCCAGCAGGCAAGAAGCATAGAGCTTGGCCTCCACGTCTATCAATGAGATCAATCTATAATTACCTGGATTGCGGTGGTCACCCTTTTTAAATATAGGGTAAATAATATTCCCTTTCCAGGAGGCCGGAACGTTAGATCGTGTATAGATCTCATTGAAGACGGGGGTAAGATGGACAGACCAAAAGGCTGGATCGCTCTTGAAAATAGCATTTGGAAGTCCGTTGGGACCTGCCGCTCCCTTGGACTTGAGTTTTGATATAAAAGCTCTTAGCTCCTTTGCATTAGATAGCTCGTGGCTAAATACTACTGGGCTTGCTGCATTATCTTCCAAATTGTCCAGGTTTGTTGAAGATTGCATTAATCTCTTAGCATGAGCTGAAAGCCATTTTGTACTTGACAGCCATTTTAGTTAGCTATGTGCTGGCCATTTGCTGTTTCCCTCTCTCAGAGTCTTGCACATGCTCAGATATGCTTAGCTAGTAGAGTGCACCTGTTCCTAGTATAGAACTGTCAGGCTGTTCTAACTGATGTCAGCAGCTTATTACTCCTCCTACTTGTTGACTGTGCAGTTTCTGTATGACCATCTATGTGCATAACTCTTCTCATGTGTACTTGTACCGCCTTTTTTCAGCCCCTGTGTGGGTATATAATGCCCCTGTTCTCTGTACTCCTTAGAAAATGTCTCATACAGTGATTTGAGAATGCTGTGTGACACATTTTTTCCCTCTTTAGAGGTTAAATAAAAAGATGTCTTTTATATTACAGCTTCTGTGCCAATCTCTTCTTTGTTGGTTTAAAAGGACCAGGTGTATCAGTGAAGCCCCTGAGAAGGTTTTGATTTCTACAAGGAGCTGATTGTTTTGCCTCCTGATCAGAGAAGTGCCCACTTTGCTCTTCTATGGCACCTGTTGCTGTGTTACTGTACAGGGATTTCCCGTGGTGAACCCACGTTTCTTGACCAATTCCTGCTTCTTGCTGTAGTTTTGGGCCCGATGACAATTTGTTTATAATGCCCCAGGAGTCACTGCTGTTGGACTTTTTACTAGCGGTCAGTAGATGTATCCAAATGCCCCTCTTATGCGCTAATTTTGCGCTTTTCAGATTCTTCCTGTAATTGCTCCTCAGTTGGCACAGCTTCCGTTTTTCTATTTTCCTGCCTGCTTTTACTGCACGTATTTGTGATCGCACCTCTCGTGCGAGCCCTCTTTTTTGTTCTATTAGCTCGTAATTGAACCAGGGTTCTCTTTTGATGACTATCCTTGAGTTGCGACCCCTGGTAGCTGGAAATCTTTGAACTAATAACTCAACCAGCTGTTCCCAGGTTTTAACGTAGCCGACTTCTGTATGCGTAACCTGATTGCCCAAAAATTCCCTAGCTGTCTCTTGAATGATTTGTGGGTATGCTCCCAGCCATTTGAGATTTCGAAGATTAAATTTTTCTGGGTAATGCACTATGGACTTAATTTTTGGTGCAAGCTTAGCTTTGGTGTTCATTTTTACGATAAGAGGAAGATGATCACTCTCGACTCGACATATAACTTTAAGGGTATCGACTTGCGAGAGTAGGTTATTACTTAAGATGACAAAATCAATCGTTGAAGCAATATTTCCACTCAGAAATGTGACTGCCGCTGGAATATCACCCAGAGATTTTCCATTCAGGATTATCAGGCCAAGAGATTCAAGTTATTTTATTAGCATTCTAGCTCCCTGTTTGTCCTGCATTTTACTTTCATGCAAAGTACTAGTTATTAAATTACAATTGAAATCACCTGAGATGATCATTTGGCAGTACTGATGACTTTTCTGCAGTGCTTTTATTAGAGTCGTTAGTGTAGTATATTTTTCATTCTACTCTTTCCTTTCGGGATGGATATAGACATTAATTGC
This sequence comes from Triturus cristatus, assembly GCF_964204655.1. NCBI lineage: Eukaryota > Metazoa > Chordata > Amphibia > Caudata > Salamandridae > Triturus > Triturus cristatus. Next base: position 882,483,601 of record NC_140581.1, read on the forward strand.
TAATAATTGCCACTTGTATTCTTCGGGCGAATGTCTGCTGATTAATTTGGTCACTTGGACCCATGCAGTCCCCGTATCCAGTTCTTCCGATGACCAATCCAATTTTAGGTTTATGAAGGTTGAGAGGCCCCCTTTTGGGTGCCCAAAACTTGAGTCTTTCAGCCAGAATGTGGAATTCTATGAATCCTGGGAGAGAAATTGGTGACATGTTCCAGGTTACCTGAAGCAGGATGATGTCTTGATGAGTAAGAAAAGTTAATGTTTCGTGGTCTTGCCCCATATCTTTGAAGCCATGGGCATTCCATGAACAAAACGAAATGTTGACTGAGTGGACTTCTTCCTGGCTGGGGACCGGCCTCCGTGCTCCTATAACATTTTTCCTTTCCTTTCTTCGTTAGGTATGCTTATTATTTAATGTTCTTGACACCCAGGACCAGTCCCTGGTCTCCAGAGAGCTTCCCGATGGGTTTCTGATGCTTCCTGTTAAGTTTGACCTGTCGTCATTACATAGCGTGACAGGCGAGTTTGAACGTGCACCTCGCACGCATGTGAAATTATTTTTCGCCGATGCGTCCCCATCTTTTAAAATTTTAAGAAGGGGATGCAGATATCTTGGGCGTTTATAGGTCTTCAGCATAATTCCCCATGCTCCAAACCTTGTACTCATTGAGTGTATTCTATCCGCCAGGTCCTTTGAGGACCAAGTAGTCAAGGTCTCTTCAACTCCCGCCCTTTGTTTAAATTCAACGGCTACTAGATCTCCGGAATGGATTCCTTTTAATTCTGGAATTTCTTTAAATAGCCTCAACCAGTTCCCTCTGTTTAATGTGTCTTGTATTCCTTTGGTCTTATATTCAGGAACGAATAGCAATTTCGTTTCGGATCCTTCTGATTGATTTTGGACACTGAAGCAGGAATGTGGATTTTCCTTGCTTCCAGTCACTGAAGTTGTTATTGATAGTGGGCTCTTTGGGGGTCCCAATTCACGATCCTTCTGATCCGCTTTTCTCTCTTCCGTTATCCGTTCCATCGGGCCCGGTTTGCTAATCATGTTGTTCTCATTTTGTTCTGGGCCGGGATCCTGATGGTGGAGCTTACAGTGTCGGGCTGTTCCGCTTATTGTAACCTCTATTAAGTTGGTAAGATTTAGGGGCGTGAGGGATGTGGATACCTGAGACAAATTAACTGGTGACGAATGCCGATCTCCCGCTTCTGGACCTTTTTTCGTTTCCTAGTTGGGCGTAACCTGTGTGTCCATAACTGGACCACTTTTACGCCTAAATTTACTTTTGCCAGACTCTTGAATTGTGTTTCCAGGTCCCTCTCCATTTTCTGCAGCTTCGTTGTTTTCCAATTGCTGCACTTCATGCTTAAGTTTCTGGCGAGCTTTGCCCTCTAAAGACCCATTACTCTTTTGAAAGAATTGGACTTTCTTTTGAGGTAACGCAGGGGAGATAATGCTTTGTTGTATTTCGCTAAAGACCTGAGGGGTTTTTGTGTGTTCTGGGTCCTGGTAAGTTGCCCCGCAAGGCGAAGTGTGAGTCTTTTCCTCTTGTGTGGCTTTTAATGTGACTGGAGAGGAAGTTTTCTCCAGAACTGGATTTAACTGTTTATTTTGTTTAGGCCGAGCCTTCCTTGCACGCTTTCTTTCCCGTTTTGTGGGATTCGCTCCCCCATGGCCTTCAAAAGGGTTTGAGAAGCGTCTGTATGGAAATCTGTTAGATCCGTTTGGATCTGCTGCTCCACTCTCTCTGTGTCGTTTGCATTGCTGGTTCCCGCTATTAATAGTTTGTGATAATTTATTTTCTCCTCTTGCTCAACAGTTTTATCCGGTTGATTATACTGCATGCTGATACAGGATTGTTTTACTTCCCTTAAAATGTCCTTTAGGATTTCTGGGAGGGATGACAGCTTCTCTATAACTGAGCCGCAGCCACAGGTAAAAGGTTGACTGTTATTATCTATTAGCTGGTCCATCTTTCCCCTTCTTGTTAGTAAAGATGTTATTAGATCCATTTTGGTGTTTATGCCAGAAATGTGACTGGCGATGAGATTAACAAGGTCGATTTCAACATCCATTTTATCTGATTGGAAGTTTAAAACCCTTATGGCTTGTTCCAGAGAATGAATCAGAGTCTGGGTCCAATGTGAGTTTGACTGATTTTCATTATGTTTCATCGAGACCTCTGACCCAAGCTCAATCCTGCTGACTGAAGAGATGGTTATTGGTGGAGAGAAGTTTTGTTGACTTGCTCTGGAGGAGCCTTGGAAATCCTCCACAGGTACTGAGCTCTGGTAAACAAGCTTGCCAGATGAACTTAAAGGTGTCGATACGGCTATTTTAAGACTTCCCTGTGGAGTTTTGTTACTTAAATCTAGTTGTGAGTTGTTTCCTAGAGGATTTTTTTCCTGACTCTTGGATTCCAGTAATTCCAAGATTTCCACCAAATTAGAGTCGTTTAGCATTGAAAATAATTTGGCAGGTCCTTCTGCCATAGGGCATGCCTGTGCTGAAAGGTTTGTTGATTTTTCTTTTGTTTCAAATATCCCTTTTAAGTTAGAGAGGCCTTCTTCATTATTGGATGCCGAATATTTTCCTACCTTTGGTCCTGTTGGTGGTATATCGCCGTCCAAGGCTAGATAATGGGCTGGCGAACTTGTATTGGGGTTAAACCGTGCTCTCCTTTCCGTGGAGATCTCAATACACCCCTCTACGGCGTTAACCACTTGCTCAGGTATATTCGAGTGAGGAGTTTTTCTAAGCACTTCAAATTTATTTGTCAATATGGTGGCTGACGTTAAAGGCGTTGACTGGTGAACCTGAACTATTGTGGTTAGTAGTTTTCCCTCATCTGGGCAAACCATATTTTTTTGTAGGATTAGTTCCCTATGTGAGGCATTAATTGAATCTTCTGGGATCCAAAGAGGGACTGCTCTTGGTTTGTCGGGGCAAATTGGACTTGGCAACTGGGCGGCTTCAATTGTTGGAGCGTATAATGCCGCCATTGGGTCCTTTAAGAAAAAGAATTTGCGGATCCCTGTTTTGTTTTTCCGGTTTGGCATTGTTATTGTTGGCGTTGGTACAGAAACCAGCCTCTCCCTTGGACCTTTATCCTTTATTGAGTGATTAAGCAGTGAATCCTCTTCTTTAAGTGTTTTGTTTTTTGATTTTTTACTTGTTTTTCTACCTGTTGCCGCTTGGCGGATTGTCCCCGATCTCATTTGAGCAGCCCTTTACTTAGCCTGACACCAGAACGCTAACACTAGAACTGAGTTCTTCGTGCTTAAAAGCAACTCTCCGTGAGTCTGTAGGATTTGTAAGAACGGAAGGTAAATGAATTCCTGAACCGTTTAATGGTGCCTACATGTCTGAATTGGTGTATTAATCAGGATGGAAACACAAGATTTTGATCCTGTTTTATTTAATGCCCAACCTGGACCTTCCTTTATGGGTTGGACTTTTGCAAGTGGTAAAAGGAAGCACAACACCCTATAAAAAGCGTGAAAATCGTCAAAATCAGGAAGGACTCTTGTTCTCGCCACTTGCCTGCTTAGTCTTGGTGGTTTCCGTGGTGAACGTTTAATCCGAGTCCTTCCTGCAGCTCCTGCCTTGCGGAGCTCCTTGATGAGTCCTGTGGTTTTCCCCCCGCCTTCAATGTTATATTTTTATTTTACTTTTTATTTTGCTTTGGTTTATGAGTCCTGGTCCACCTAGACCACCCGCTCCAGTTGATGGGCCGTTTGGCGTCCTCTCCGCTTCCCGCCTTCCTCTGCAAATCAGCGCACCTGCGCTAACCGCCCCAGACGCTGCTGGCCACCTGCTCTCCACTGATCCCGGTCCCCGGTTGGAGCAGGAGCAGCGACTGGGAAAAGTCTCTAGGACCCCTCAACTCCACGACTCCTCGACCCCACGGCTCCAGGGGTGTTGCGGGTGAGCAGTTCGGCGTCCTCCTGCTTCCCGCTTTGCTGCTCTGCTCTGCAATCTGCTCTGCAATCGACTGCTCACTCTGCTCGCTACCTTTATTTGGAATCAGTCCAAGGGTCGAATCCACACAGCCCACGGTTTTCCGAGTTTTTGCCTCTCCAAGACCAGTGGTGCGATGGTGTTTTAACTGATAGTTTTAGCAGGCAGTGCTGGGGGCTGGCTGGAGTTCTTCAATAGATTGGCGGGGAATTAAAGGCAGATTCTGTTTAAAAACATTTTTGAGAATGAGGTAGAGCGAGTGAGGTGGAGCGAGCTGGCAGGCAGAGCTGGTGGGGGGGGCCAGGGGGGTGGAAGGAGGAGGGGGAGGAGGCGGCGGTGATAGTGGTGAGTGGCGGGCAATTTGCAAGCTAATTGCGTTTTGCCGTGATGGCTACAGGTGTCAGATTTTGCCTGCTGCTGTTACCGCCACACACGATGTCCACACACACTCACCCGGGCTCTGCAACCCCCCTCCTTCCACGCAGCCTTGATTCCCGAACTCCCAAGCTGGTGTTTTCGGCCACAATTTTCGGCCGCGATTTCGGCCACAATTTTCGGCCGCGGTGCGTGGCTCTTCCTGCTTCCTGCTCTGCTCCGCTGCTGCCTGCTGCTGGCCGCATGTGGTCGAAAACCTGGACTGGACTTCCTCTCGCTCGAAAAACAATTCTATAAGTTCACACTGTGCTCCTCGGCAATCTGACATTTAAATCTGATATTTTGAGTGAAACATGTACTTCCAACAACAGCAGAAACCTTATAGTTGATCCCCTAGTGTGCTACTACAGCGTCCCACAGTGTTCTAATGAAGAACTAGAGCAATCACATTCTGTATTTATGAGCAAACTGTGTCACAACTGAAGCCATCTTGATTTAATCAAACCTATATATTCTTAGGCATTTTCTTTAGAAATTAACAAAATGAGAGAGTTGTTGTCATTGATATTATGTTTGGTACTATAGAAAGCTAAAATGAGGACACATTGTTTGAGTTCTCAAACATCTTCTTTATCAGTAAAACCTTCTGGCATGCAGGGTGAAACATGCACTTCCAAAACTAGCAACAGTCTATCAGTTAGCTCTCTAGTTAACTCCTGAGTAATCAACTTCTGTGTCACCACAGAGTTCTAATAAACAGCTAGAACGCTAACATCTTTATTCAACATAAAAGTGAGGCTTTCCTGATACTATTTTGCTGAAATATGAGCTGTTGAATTAAAATTAAACCTTTCCTGAAAGCAGAATGATATAAATATGCATTGAAATATTAAAGCAAGTATGAAACCAGGGGGTTCACAATTTTAGGGGTGGTGTGGGTTTTTAGTAATTTGAGGGATAATGTATTTTAAAGGGATTAAAAATTGTTACAGATATGTCTGCTTAACTACAGCATCTCCTTTCCACATTTATTTATTCATCCAACTCATCTTCTTAGTCACTTAACAGCTCCCTGATTTTAAAATAATAACATTTTGGTAGACAAATGTATATTGACTGAAAAAGAAAAAAGTTAAAGTGATGTCAAGTTAGGGATGCTAATAAAATCTTAGCTTACGTTAAAAAAGCCACACAAAAAACACATCATCATCATAGTTAGTGTTGAAATAAGATAAAAATGAATGTATAAAAAAATCGAAAACCCTGAAATTCACCAATTATAGATAACTGAGCTAACTCTAATTTGCACCTTTATGACCTCATATACTGCACTACTCGTGAGATGCTCAATGACATTTAAAGGCAGCTTTTCAAAATTGAGTTTGATTTTCAGAAGAAGAGATTGCTAGATTCTAGCACATCACTTTGTCTTTTTTGCTTCTAATTCATGCTCTCTCTTTGTCATTGTATATATGTCCTTCAATCATTTATTCTAGATTCACTTTTGCTGGACTTGTGCTGCTCCACTGAATCAAGATAAGGAAGTCAACTTAATTTTTAGCCTCCAGTTTCAAATTTCTTCACATTTACAGAACGTCATAAAATGTTTAGTTTTTAATTTTGTGTTTTTATATGCATACACTTTATTATTCTGCTCATATTTAATTTTCTAAACACTTTCATACTCTCAGTAGGTGTTGTGGACCACAGGTTAAGTAATGCTAGCATATATTTTTGTAGATTCACATGCTCCCATCTCTTCCCTGGAAGCCAGTGATGATCTCACATGTTATTTTCTCACATTCTTTCCCTTTCAAATGCACAGCACACTCTATCTTCAACATTGCTCTCCACTTACTCGCTTCCCTGCTAAGTGGAAAACAACCTGCGGGGTATCCTTTGTCCTTATGCATTGTAGACCAACGGTGGAATAACAGAAGGTCTTGTGGCTCAAACTTCTTCAAAGAAAAACAAATTGCAAACATCCATGCACAATAATAGTTGACAGGTTCATGCAGAACATGTGACTCTACAGCTCTACACAGTATGCACGGATGGTTACAGGTTGACTAACATTTCCATTTACACATTTTGGGTCTGATCCACAAAGGTAAAGGTACATTTTTGCGTAAGTTTATAATTTTGTCGGTAATTATTAACTATGATTTAATACTAACCTTAGGACTGCGGAGACTCCGCAGTTGGGGCAGAGAACTCCTCACATCATAAAAATGAGTGTGGCTACATAGTTAAATGCACTGTGTATGGAGGTGTGAATTATAATAATTTGAAGGTCTTGCATAAATTATAAATTAAAAGTATAAGTTTAGAAGTTACAATTTTTGTGTACTTTTATTTTTGTTTGTAGGTAAAGAATAACTAAAGTTATATAAATTTAAAAGTGGTGCATTCATTATAAATGTTAAATTATAAATGCTATATATAACTATAACTGAAGAATTTCTAATGTTTGTGTAATTTAAATTTGATTGTTATAAAAAGAATAAATACATTTTTCATAACTATAACAAAGGCTTAACCTTTGGCTTTTCATTGAATTTCAATTTGTTTTACATTTTTAATTTTAATACCAATTCTTTTTAGAATCTTAGTGTTAACTGTCACCCAGTGAGGTGTTATTAAGTGGAGTGTGGTACATTACAGTGGAGGAGAGTGTCGCAATGTGCACTGTCTTATAGTATCATAGAGGTACAGTGGAGTGGCATACTGGGGAATAGAGCACAGTGGAGACCTTGTACAGTGGAGTGGCATAGAGTGGAGTGTTGTACAGTGCACTGTGGTACAGTGAAGTGGCGTATAGTGGATTGGTGTAGAGTGGAATAGAGTAGAGTGGAGTGTTGTGCAGTGGCATTCAGTTGAATACCGTACGGTGGAGTGGCGAAGAGTTTTGTGTGTTTGACTGTAATAGCGTACAGTGAAGTAGTGTAGAGGGTAGTGGCATAGAGTGTGAATTAAAGTCCCTAAGGTCCTACCCCATCTTATGTAGGTCCAACTCCATCTTCACTACTGAGGTTGCTCTATTCTCACTCTCAAACAATGGAAGTCACCACCTTTCACAATTTATGCAGATTTATTGCCTTTCCTGCCAGTAGACACAAATGTCAAGCCATTCGATTAATGACATAGACATAACAATTAACGCTACATTTGTCTGCACCAAATGTCTACTCTTACCATGTTAAGGTAAATAAGAACACATAGAGACGTATTCCGTTTTAAGCTGATATGTTTATAAGGAAACGTCTGGGATGCTCACCTTGATGCACATAATCTATGTCAGACACTCCTAAAATTATGTCAGAAATTCCAATTTCTGATAATATGATGTAAATGAGGACTACCACTTGTCAGGAGAGGTCCTTCCCCCAGATTATCACCCAAGATTCTGCCAAAGATGTCTCACCTCTTGCCAGCACACTTCGCAGAAGCTACATCTCAACTGAAGCCCAAAGCTGATAAAGCCAATTCCCGGAAGGAGACCGACCAACAGCTACCGCAGCATATGTTTGCCCTTCGCTGGGAACACTGTCTTCATGCCTTTGCTGGTAAAGAAAGCCTTTGCTGTCAACAAAGTATGCAGTGGATCTCATCACTAATAAACTCTAGACTGCAAGTTGCTCTACCTTCAATGCTCTCTTAGTATAGCACATAGAAGTGGATGTTAAGGTGTTAGATTTTAAACAACATTTTAACAATGTTAGAAATGTTCATATTATTCTTGTTACTTATACCATGTCCTTTTGCTGTTATTTTTATATTCTGTGTAGTTGTTTTAGATGTACTGAGAAACAGGTTATTCCTGTAGTAATAAATGCTTTTTACTTAAGTGTTCTTTCTTCTTTGTACAGTGTGTGTGTGATATTGTGAATAACAAAATAGGTTTGTGATTGTTTCCACAGTGTTACTGATCCCCTTATGAGATTGTTAGTAACACAAAAGCAATGCCTCTAAATCAATTGCATGTTGACTAGTGTTTTTTGGAGCTACAATAACTTGTCTTTTACATTCATCGCTGCTGCACTAAAACATGTTCACCTGTGTCACATGTGGGCCATAAAACACACCTTGTAGAGTTACTCCAAAGTTGTAACTTATGCAGCAAGCGGTGCGGCATACAGTGGAGTGAGATACACTGTTGTGGCATTCAGTACAATAGCTCAGAGTGGAGTGTTGTGGAGTGGCGTAGAGTGGAATAGAATATAGTGGAGTGTTGTACAGTGGAGTGGCATAGAGTATGGTGCCATAGAGTTGAATAGCGTATGGTGGAGTCGCATAGAGTGGAATAGCATGGGGTGGAGTGGCAAGAGACGAGTTGCGAACAGAGGAATAGCATAGAGTGGAGTGGCATAGAGTGGAGTGGCATAGCGTAGAGAGGCATAGAGTGCAGTAGTGTACAGTGGAATACCTTATATTAGAGTGGAATACAGTGGAATGCCATGGAGTGGAGTGCTGTACAGTGGAGTTGGATAGAGAGGAGTGGAATAGCATAGAGTGGAATTTTAGAGGAGTGACATACAGTATAATAGTGTACAGCAGAGTGGAGTGAGGTACCATGTAGTGGCGTACAATGGATTGTCGTAGAGTGGAGTGGAGTGGAGATGTGTAAATTGCAGTGGTGTACAGAGGAATAGCGCACAGTGCAGTGGTGTACACTGAAGTGGCGTACAGTGGCATGGCATAGAGTAGAATAGTGTAGATTGTAGTGTGGTAGAGTGGAGTTATGTACAGTGGAGTAGCATAGAGTGGAAGGGCATGCAAGGTAATGACGTACATTGAGGTGTCATAAAAGTCAGTGGAGTAGAATGTACTAGCATACAGTGTAGTGGTGTAAAGTGTAGTTGAGTAGAATGAAGTGGGGTACAGTGCAATAGAGTAGAGTGACTTGGCATAAAATGGACTGGAATAGAGTGTAGTGACATACAGTGAAGTGTGGTGATTGAAACAGATGTAGCATGAAAGTTTGTTAACGGATGTAGATGTAAATGTTGCAGGAAAATATATTATTTGGCGTAAACGGTAACTGTTGGTAGTATGTATGATTAGTGTGAGTAGTTTTTAAGTTCTAATTTTTAAATAGTTATATTTTGTGCAGCAGTAAACCGCAGTATACAATAGTACATGCACATAAGGCACTATGTGAGTGACTAATGGCTGTGTTTATCAAGGATAAAAGACAGCTATGTTGTTTTCAGCACATTTTGTCTGCGTTTCGCTGCATTCTGGGTTAAAGTCTTAGACCTAGGTAAGTAGTAGGTTAAATTGTCTTTTCATACCTGTTACCACTTTATTAAAATATCAATAGAGAAATTTATTTGAGTTTCTGCATATTTTTTCAGTGGGTAGGGAGAGCTGTGCCTATAAAACAATTTTTTTAAATATCCCAGGAATTTTAGATAGTACCGTGCTGCTCCATTGACTTTTACTGAAGATTTAAATACATTAAATATTGAAAATATACTGTAGTACACTCTATATGTAAGATTTAGAGTACTACAGAGTTTTTTTAAAATTCATTAACATTTTGTTTTTGGTACCATGGTACTCCGTACATTATATTTTTTAATTATATGGAAATGTTCCCTCCCTATTGCCACTTTAATAAAGTGGTAATATGTAGGGGAAAAATATTAAACCTAATCCTCAACTACATCTAAGAGATTGATGTACCTAAGTACCTAAAAACAACATGACTGCCTTTAACTTTTGTAGAGGCAGTTATTAGCCAAACACATAGTGACTTGTCATCACTATGCACTACCGTACTTCTCGAAATACCATAAAATGTCAAACATATACTGCAGCAACATATATCACTTAATTAACCCCTTCCATGCTCATGACGGAACGGTTCCGTCATGAGCCACGGTTGAGCTGTGCTCATGACGGAACCGTTCCGTCATGGTCCCGCCCGCGCTCGAACCCTTCAGCACCGCGGCGGAATTCGCCCAGCGCTGAAGGGGTTAAAATATCTTATAACTAAAAATATTTACTCTGCTTACCTGTAGTATCCCAAAAAGTCAGCTGCGCACCATGATATCTAATCCTGGCAAATTTTCTCTCACTACGTGAGATACAAAAATCTGTTGAAAATGTATACTTGGAAAAACACATTTTGGGACCCCCTTTTGATCTTTGCACCCTCTTGACCAATCTCTGCAAACCTTATCCGCCAAAACAATACCCTTTCAGGCTTATAGTGCCTAATAAATTATGCAAAGAAGGAAGCAAGGAACTCTTGGAAGTTCCCACGTTTAGGTGGAGAGCTGCTCCGGTATAGAGCACCCTACAACACCAGCGACTCTCTGAATCTGCTCACCTCAAGTGTCTGTTTTCTAGCAAAGTTATAAGGCATAGGAATAGCACAGTACCATCCATGCCAAGCTAGAAAGTGACAAAGTCTTTTGTCATTTTTACAGCAAAGTCTTTAAGCATAGGATTAGCTAGTGCCATCCATGGCAATCTGAAAAATGGCAAAATCCTTTTTCCACTCCAGGCACAGTGGTATTACAGCTTCGGATTGGTAAAATACCATCCAAGCCAACCTGGAACAATTAAATGCAACCTCTGACACGTTTCACTCTTGTTGTGAGCTATTCAGAGAAGACTAGCTTTGCCCGGACACAAAGGAGCACCCGGTATAAGTCAAAACATTACCCTGTCACGTTTAGAGGGCTGCATAAATTATGCAAAAGGAAGCAAGGAACTCTGGGTAGTTCCCATGTTTAGGTGGAGAGCAGCTCCTTTATATAACACCCTACGACACCAGCAACACTTTGAATCTGCTCACCTCAAGTGTCTTTTTTTTTAGCAAAGCGTTTAGGCATAGGATTGGCACAGTACCTTCCATGCCAAGCTAGAAAGTGACGAAGCCTTTTGCCATTTTTACAGCAAAGTCTTTGAGCACAGGATTAGCTAGTGCCAACCATGGTGATATGAAAAATGACAAAAGCCTTTTCCCATTCCAGGCACAGTATTACAGCTTTGGATTTGTAAAATGCCACCCAAACCAACCTGGAATGAATAAAAGCAAACTCTAGCACTTGTTTTGCTCTTGTGATGACCTCTTCAGAAAGGTAAGGCCTCATCAAGACACAAGGTAGCACCCAGTATATGTCAAAACAATATACTTTCAGGCTTAGAGTACTGCATAAATTATGTAGTTCCCATGATTACGTGGAGAGCAGCTCCTGCATAGAGCACCCTACACCACCAGCGACACTCTGAATCTGCTCACCTGAAATGTCTGCTTTTGCAGCAGTTCTTAGGCATAGGATTAGAACAATGCAATCCACGCCGAGCTAGAAACTGATAGTCTCTTGTCATTTTCACAGCAAACCCTTTAATCAGATGATTTTATATATATATATATATATATATATATTCAATGAAAAAACCAAAGGTTTCACACGTGTTATAGTTAGCTGGACATTTCACTCGTAAAAAACCAATGAAATTTCCCCGTTATAGTTAGTTCAGCTAACTATAACTCGCGCGCCCGCAATGCACTACTGATGACGTCACATATTACATCACTCATGACATGGTCACTGACATCACTCATGACATCACTGATGACATATCAAATGACATCACTGATGACATCATCCTTGTGATTGTGTGTTTTTCTGAAAATTAAATATGTTTTATATTTATGTATATCTCAAGGTCAATGGAAGAATACATTGGTATTTTTAGTGTAACTGACTGATTAAGTGCATCATAGTGAATAAATGGCTTACTGAGTAATCTTTAAATATGAAAATATCTGTATCAGTTTCTTACTTTGTGTATAAGTGGCTGCATGGGTTGGTGAGTAGCTACATGAGTGTCTATAGAGGTTATTAGTTGGTTTTTTGTCAGTATGAGTGTCTGAGTGTCTGTATGGTTCGGTGGGGGGTATTACGTAGTGCATAGGTGCATGAATGAGTGACTCACTGTTTGTATGTGTTGAAGACAGCATGTGTGCAGGACTGTATGGGTGGATGAGTGTGTGCATGGGTGTGTTAGTGAGTGAATGACTGTCTCAATAGTGTCTCCATGAGTAACTACATATGTTTTTAACTAGTATATGTGACTATTGGTGTATATAAGTGAGTATATGTGAGAGTGAGAGATTGAAAGAGTTCCTGTATGAATAAGTATGTGTTTCTATAAGTGATTGTTTAAAAGACTAAGTATGTGTAAGTTTCTGTAGAAGTAGGTGTGGTGGTGTGTGTATAACTGTATATGCAAGTAAATGGATGTTTGATTCTTTATTAGCATGAGTAACTATGTGTGTGAGTAACTCTATGGATGAGTGGCGTTGTGTAACAGGATGTATAGGTGTATGAATACATATGATGAGTGAGTACATGTATGAGTGACTGTAGAGGACTGTTGGTGAATGAGTGGATGTGTATGTGGTTCTTTGAATTACTGAATAGGTTGTTGTAACTGATATTGATATGTTCATTATTTTGTACATTTTAGTTTCTATTTTTGAATGTGTGTATTAAAGGTTATATTAGGGGAAGAAGAGGTCTGCTACTCTTTCCAAGGATGATGTCATCAGTGATGTCATCAGTGATGTCATTTGAGATGTCATCAGTGATGTCATGAGTGATGTCAGTGACCATGTCATGAGTGATGTAATATGTGACGTCATCAGTAGTGCATTGCGGGCGCGCGAGTTATAGTTAGCTGAACTAACTATAACGGGGAAATTTCATTGGTTTTTTACGAGTGAAATGTCCAGCTAACTATAACATGTGTGAAACCTTTGGTTTTTTCATTGAATTTCTAAGGTTTTTTAAATGCTAATTCCTAACTATAACGTGTGTGAAACCTATGGTTTTTTCAGTGAATTTGTAAGGTTTTTTAAATGCTAATCCCTAACTATAACATGTTTGAAACCTATTGTTTTTTCAGTGGATTTGCAAGGTTTTTAAAATGCTAATTTCTAACTATAACGTGTGTGAAACCCATGTTTTTTTCAGTGAATTTGTATGGATTTTTAAATGCAAATTTTTTTTTGTCATTTTTTGTAAGCCTTTGTATAAAATAATATATGTACTATATCCTGCATTATGGAAAGGTTTTTTTTTTTTTAATGCATTTTTTTCCGTGCGCGTACGGTAAGCTGACGGTACGCGCTTCGTACGTCATAAGTACGGTGCGCGTACGTGATACGTGCGTGACGTACGCGTACACCCGGAAGCAACGTCACGGGTACGCAGGGGCGTGTAATGCGCATGCGCGATATGCAATACGTGCGTGACGTACGCGTACACTCGGAAGCAACGTCGCGGTTACGCAGGGGCGTGTAATGCGCATGCGCGATACGCAATACGTGCGTGACGTACGCGTACACCCGGAAGCAACGTCGCGGTTACGCAGGGGCGTGTAATGCGCATGCGCGAGTGTGACGTACGCGCTTCGTAAGCGCACCGTAAGCGTCACGTGCGCGCACGGCAGGTCATGTGACTTACAAAGAACACTTTTTATTGGTTGAAATTACTTTCACTTCCAAAAACTTCCCACACCACACCCATTCCCCTCATTACTGCTTGAAAGAACACTTTTCATTGGTTGAAACTACTTTCAGTTCCAGATTCTTCCCACACCACACCCATTCCCCTCATTTCTGCTTGTGATTCTCTAGGAGCAGGAGCTGGATTGACATTGGGATACAATGGCAGAACAGCAGACCTCTTCTGAGAGTGAGGCTAGCAGCACCACCATGATCCAGAGAAGGAGGAAACAAAAGACTTCTTTTGTATGGGAGTATTTCACTTTTCCAGAGGGGGAGAAAAAGGTGAATGCTCAATTGGTCACTTGCATACTTTGTGGTCGTGTTTTATCAAGAGGAAATCCAAGGAAGAAATATTCCTTTGGAAATCACTCTATGAAGAGACACCTCCAGGACAGACACCCAAGGACCTTTGCTCGACATACTGGAGAAAACTCTTCAGTAAGTCACCAGAGCCCAGCCTCAGATGCTCAGCCGAGTACATCATCGGCAGCTCAGCTGAGCCCTTCCTCTGATGTTGGAGCATCACCTTCTTCTTTTCCTGTGGACACCAACCCTCGATTTGGGAGGGTTGAAATGAGGTGTACAAGATGTGGTGGTCTTATTGTTTTTGGGGAGATCAGTCTTACCCTCCTTAACAATAAGATAGACCAGCATGTTTGTAGACGCTCATAATACTCCCATTCTTTCTTTCCTCCATCCCTGTATGAACCCAACGGCTCTTATAAGAGCCAACCTTACCTCTCAACTTTTTTTTTTTTTTTCTTTGAAATTTTTTTTTTTTTTTTTTTACCGTACGCGCACGGTAAGCGTATTTTTTATTTTTTTTTAAAAACACTAAAAAACAATTACCACATCTCAAGATCCTTGAGAAATTAATAACTAATTTTTAAAAATCTTTTTGAGATAAAGTGGAAGAAAGAGACCTTCTAATTTCTCACTTACCTGTCCCACCCAACAATTTAATTTATAATTAAAATGTAATTGTATCACTTTTACAGACTGACACATTATGAATCCACTTTTCAGATTTTTTTAAAAGCACATGTCCAAACTGCTTTTTCAGACCACCACCATGTGTAACCTGGGTGACTGCCTACATTCCAGCAAGGGCAACCAGCCTTAGTGATGCTGAATGTATTTGCATTACTGACTGAAACCTCAAACCCCACTCGCTTGTAAATACTGTGCATGATTCAACATGGTAAGCAGCTGGGTGTGTGCTAAGAGTCTGCTTCTGCACCACAAAATGGCTCCCCCTTTCCATCTAATGCAACTGTGAAATCACCAGAGCAATACGCAATAAATCTCTGCCTATAATTCCTCTTTGCACACAGAGTCATGTTTTCACATTAGTCACAAAACGAAATTTCTTTGCCAATTTGAAAGCACACTTACTGCTCTTTTTTTTGACAAGTGATAATCACTTTTACAGACTGACACATTATGAATCCACTTTTCAGATTTTTTTAAAAGCACATGTCCAAACTGCTTTTTCAGACCACCACCATGTGTAACCTGGGTGACTGCCTACATTCCAGCAAGGGCAACCAGCCTTAGTGATGCTGAATGTATTTGCATTACTGACTGAAACCTCAAACCCCACTCGCTTGTAAATACTGTGCATGATTCAACATGGTAAGCAGCTGGGTGTGTGCTAAGAGTCTGCTTCTGCACCAAAAAATGGCTCCCCCTTTCCATGTAATGCAACTGTGAAATCACCAGAGCAACACGCAATAAATCTCTGCCTATAATTCCTCTTTGCACACAGTCATGTTTTCACATAAGTCACAAAACGAAATTTCTTTGCCAATTTGAAAGCACACTTACTGCTCTTTTTTTTGACAAGTCATAATCACTTTTACAGACTGACACATTATGAATCCACTTTTCAGATTTTTTTAAAAGCATATGTCCAAACTGCTTTTTCAGACCACCACCATGTGTAACCTGGGTGACTGCCTACATTCCAGCAAGGGCAACCAGCCTTAGTGATGCTGAATGTATTTGCATTACTGACTGAAACCTCAAACCCCACTCGCTTGTAAATACTGTGCATGATTCAACATGGTAAGCAGCTGGGTGTGTGCTAAGAGTCTGCTTCTGCACCAAAAAATGGCTCCCCCTTTCCATGTAATGCAACTGTGAAATCACCAGAGCAACACGCAATAAATCTCTGCCTATAATTCCTCTTTGCACACAGAGTCATGTTTTCACATTAGTCACAATACGAAATTTCTTTGCCAATTTGAAAGCACACTTACTGCTCTTTTTTTTGACAAGTGATAATCACTTTTACAGACTGACACATTATGAATCCACTTTTCAGATTTTTTTAAAAGCACATGTCCAAACTGCTTTTTCAGACCACCACCATGTGTAACCTGGGTGACTGCCTACATTCCAGCAAGGGCAACCAGCCTTAGTGATGCTGAATGTATTTGCATTACTGACTGAAACCTCAAACCCCACTCGCTTGTAAATACTGTGCATGATTCAACATGGTAAGCAGCTGGGTGTGTGCTAAGAGTCTGCTTCTGCACCAAAAAATGGCTCCCCCTTTCCATGTAATGCAACTGTGAAATCACCAGAGCAACACGCAATAAATCTCTGCCTATAATTCCTCTTTGCACACAGAGTCATGTTTTCACATTAGTCACAAAACGAAATTTCTTTGCCAATTTGAAAGCACACTTACTGCTCTTTTTTTTGGCAAGTCATACTCACTTTTACAGACTGACACATTATGAATCCACTTTTCAGATTTTTTTAAAAGCACATGTCCAAACTGCTTTTTCAGACCACCACCATGTGTAACCTGGGTGACTGCCTACATTCCAGCAAGGGCAACCAGCCTTAGTGATGCTGAATGTATTTGCATTACTGACTGAAACCTCAAACCCCACTCGCTTGTAAATACTGTGCATGATTCCACATGGTAAGCAGCTGGGTGTGTGCTAAGAGTCTGCTTCTGCACCAAAAAATGGCTCCCCCTTTCCATCTAATGCAACTGTGAAATCACCAGAGCAATACGCAATAAATCTCTGCCTATAATTCCTCTTTGCACACAGAGTCATGTTTTCACATTAGTCACAAAACGAAATTTCTTTGCCAATTTGAAAGCACACTTACTGCTCTTTTTTTTGACAAGTGATAATCACTTTTACAGACTGACACATTATGAATCCACTTTTCAGATTTTTTTAATTGCACATGTCCAAACTGCTTTTTCAGACCACCACCATGTGTAACCTGGGTGACTGCCTACATTCCAGCAAGGGCAACCAGCCTTAGTGATGCTGAATGTATTTGCATTACTGACTGAAACCTCAAACCCCACTCGCTTGTAAATACTGTGCATGATTCAACATGGTAAGCAGCTGGGTGTGTGCTAAGAGTCTGCTTCTGCACCAAAAAATGGCTCCCCCTTTCCATGTAATGCAACTGTGAAATCACCAGAGCAACACGCAATAAATCTCTGCCTATAATTCCTCTTTGCACACAGAGTCATGTTTTCACATTAGTCACAAAACGAAATTTCTTTGCCAATTTGAAAGCACACTTACTGCTCTTTTTTTTGACAAGTCATAATCACTTTTACAGACTGACACATTATGAATCCACTTTTCAGATTTTTTTTAAAAGCACATGTCCAAACTGCTTTTTCAGACCACCACCATGTGTAACCTGGGTGACTGCCTACATTCCAGCAAGGGCAACCAGCCTTAGTGATGCTGAATGTATTTGCATTACTGACTGAAACCTCAAACCCCACTCGCTTGTAAATACTGTGCATGATTCAACATGGTAAGCAGCTGGGTGTGTGCTAAGAGTCTGCTTCTGTACCAAAAAATGGCTCCCCCTTTCCATGTAATGCAACTGTGAAATCACCAGAGCAACACGCAATAAATCTCTGCCTATAATTCCTCTTTGCACACAGAGTCATGTTTTCACATTAGTCACAAAACGAAATTTCTTTGCCAATTTGAAAGCACACTTACTGCTCTTTTTTTTTGACAAGTGATAATCACTTTTACAGACTGACACATTATGAATCCACTTTTCAGATTTTTTTAAAAGCACATGTCCAAACTGCTTTTTCAGACCACCACCATGTGTAACCTGGGTGACTGCCTACATTCCAGCAAGGGCAACCAGCCTTAGTGATGCTGAATGTATTTGCATTACTGAGTCCAACCTCAAACCCTTAAACTATTCTTTTTTTATACCAGTACACCTTAATTTATCGTGAAAACATAGTCCATATTATTTTACATGTTCCTCACATTTAAATTTCTCCCAAAACAGAAAATGATAAACACAACTTCAACAAAAGGAATTCCATTTCTATTATTCATTTCTTAATTTACCATATACATCCCCTCTCAAACTCTAAACTCACCTTTAAAATTAGTTAGCTGTGAAAGAAATGTGGCACTCAAACAGCAGATTATCAGAGCCAGGATCTCTTTTCTTTACACCTCTCTCCTATTCTCTTTCTATTGGTTGAAAACCAACCCTTTTCCAAAAGTACCCTTCCCCCAACTTGACTTCTGCCTAGTACCCTTCCCCCAACTTGACTTCTGCCTGCTACCATAGCAACAGCTCATGGAACACTGCTGTGTGGAGTTAGGTCAGAAGTTCGCCAAACAATGTTTCAATTCCACAGAGCAAGAGTGCTTGACTTTTCAAACCTAACAGCAAATCCAAAGTACTGTTCTTTGGTAACACATTTTTCTGTACCAATACAAAACATGCTTCATACCATTCTAGAATAAAAACTAGGCTGTATGTCTAAATTTATAGAAGCATGTTTTGTATTGGTACAGAAAAATGTGTTACCAAAGAACAGTACTATGGATTTGCTGTTAGGTTTGAAAAGTCAAGCACTCTTGCACTTTAAAAATGAAACATTGTCTGCTGAACTTCTGACCTAACTCCACACAGCAGTGTTCCATGAGCTGTTGCTATGGTAGCAGGCAGAAGTCAAGTTGGGGGAAGGGTACTAGGCAGAAGTCAAGTTGGGGGAAGGGTACTTTTGGAAAAGGGTTGGTTTTCAACCAATAGAAATGTGTGATTACATTTGAAAAAAAGGGGGAAGCACTGAGATTTGAAATTAACATGTATATGTGTGGAAAAAGAGAGGGAAAGTTTGCCATTATCTGGTTCTGCTGAGAGGAGAGAGGTGAACAGAACAGAGATCCTGGCTCTGATAATCTGCTGTTTGAGTGCCACATTTCTTTTACAATTAACTAATTTTAAAGGTGAGTTTAGAGTTTGAGAGGGGATGTATATGGTAAATTAAGAAATGAATAATAGAATTGGAATTCCTTTTGTTGAAGTTGTGTTTATTATTTTCTGTTTTGGGAGAAATTTAAATGTGAGGAACATGTAAAATAATATGGACTATGTTTTCACGAAAATTTAAGGTGTACTGGTAAAAATAAGGAATACTTTAAGGGTTTGAGGTTGCACTCAGTAATGCAAATACATTCAGCATCAGTGAGGCTGGTTGCCCTTGCTGGAGTGTAGTGAGTCACCCAGGTTACACATGTTGCTGGTCTCAGAAAGCTGTTTGGTATTGCTCTGGTGATTTTACATTTGCATTAGATGGAAAGGGGGAGGTTTTTTTTATGCAGAAGCAGACTCTTTGTACACAGGCAGCTGGTTATCCTGTGGAATCATGGATAGTATTCACAACCGAGTGGGGTTTGAGGTATCAGTTAGTAATGCAAATACATTCAGCATCACTAAGGCTGGTTGCCCTTGCTGGAGTGTAGTCAGTCACCCAGGTTACACATGGTGCTGGTTTCAAAAAGCAGTTTGGACATGTGCTGTTTTCAGAATCTGAAAAGTGGATTCAAAATGTGTCAGTCTGTAAAAGTGTTTATCACTTGCCAAAAAAAAGAGTAGTAAGTGTGCTTTCAAATTGGCAAAGAAATTTCGTTTTGTGACTAATATGAAAACATGACTGTGTGCAAATAGGAATTACAGGCAGAGATTTATTGCGTATTGCTCTGGTGATTTTACATTTGCATTAGATGTAAAGGGGGAGCCATTTTTTTGTATGCAGAAGCAGACTCTTAGCACACAGCCAGCTGCTTATCCTGTGGAATCATGGATAGTATTCACAACCGAGTGGGGTTTGAGGTTTCAGTCAGTAATGCAAATACATTCAGCATCACTAAGGCTGGTTGCCCTTGCTGGAGTGTAGTCAGTTACCCAGGTTACACATGGTGCTGGTCTTAAAAAGCAGTTTGGACATGTGCTGTTTTCAGAATCTGAAAAGTGGATTCAAAATGTGTCAGTCTGTAAAAGTGTTTATCACTTGCCAAAAAAAAGAGTAGTAAGTGTGCTTTCAAATTGGCAAAGAAATTTTGTTTTGTGACTAATATGAAAACATGACTCTGTGTGCAAATAGGAATTACAGGCAGAGATTTATTGCGTATTGCTCTGGTGATTTTACATTTGCATTAGATGTAAAGGGGGAGCCATTTTTTTGTATGCAGAAGCAGACTCTTAGCACACAGCCAGCTGCTTATCCTGTGGAATCATGCATAGTATTCACAACCGAGTGGGGTTTGAGGATTCAGTCAGTAATGCAAATACATTCAGCATCACTAAGGCTGGTTGCCCTTGCTGGAGTGTAGTCAGTCACCCAGGTTACACATGGTGCTGGTCTTAAAAAGCAGTTTGGACATGTGCTTTTATCAGAATCTGAAAAGTGGATTCATAATGTGTCAGTCTGTAAAAGCACTTATCACTTGCCAAAAAAAGAGTAGTAAGTGTGCTTTCAAATTGGCAAAGAAATTTCGTTTTGTGACTATTGTGAAAACATGAATCTGTGTGCAAATAGGAATTACAGGCAGAGATTTATTGCGTATTGCTCTGGTGATTTTACATTTGTATTAGATGGAAAGGGGGAGCCATTTTTTTGTGCAGAAGCAGACTCTTAGCACACAGGCAGCTGGTTATCCTGTGGAATCATGGATAGTATTCACAACCGAGTGGGGTTTGAGGTTTCAGTCAGTTATACAAATACATTCAGCATCACTAAGGCTGGTTGCCCTTGCTGGAGTGTAGTCAGTCACCCAGGTTACACATGGTGCTGGTCTGAAAAAGCAGTTTGGACATGTGCTTTTATCAGAATCTGAAAAGTGGATTCATAATGTGTCAGTCTGTAAAAGTGTTTATCACTTGCCAAAAAAAAGAGTAGTAAGTGTGCTTTCAAATTGGCAAAGAAATTTCGTTTTGTGACTAATGTGAAAACATGACTCTGTGTGTAAATAGGAATTACAGGCAGAGATTTATTGCGTATTGCTCTGGTGATTTTACATTTGTATTAGATGGAAAGGGGGAGCCATTTTTTTGTGCAGAAGCAGACTCTTAGCACACAGCCAGCTGGTTATCCTGTGGAATCATGGATAGTATTCACAACCGAGTGGGGTTTGAGGTTTCAGTCAGTAATGCAAATACATTCAGCATCACTAAGGCTGGTTGCCCTTGCTGGAGTGTAGTCAGTCACCCAGGTTACACATGGTGCTGGTCTTAAAAAGCAGTTTGGACATGTGCTTTTATCAGAATCTGAAAAGTGGATTCATAATGTGTCAGTCTGTAAAAGTGTTTATCACTTGCCAAAAAAAAGAGTAGTAAGTGTGCTTTCAAATTGGCAAAGAAATTTCATTTTGTGACTAATGTGAAAACATGACTCTGTGTGTAAATAGGAATTACAGGCAGAGATTTATTGCGTATTGCTCTGGTGATTTTACATTTGCATTAGATGGAAAGGGGGAGCCATTTTTTTGTGCAGAAGCACACTCTTAGCACACACCCAGCTGCTTATCCTGTGGAATCATGCACAGTATTCACAACCGAGTGGGGTTTGAGGTTTCAGTCAGTAATGCAAATACATTCAGCATCACTAAGGCTGGTTGCCCTTGCTGGAGTATAGTCAGTCACCCAGGTTACACATGTTGCTGGTCTGAAAAAGCTGTTTGGACATGTGCTGTTTTCAGAATCTGAAAAGTGGATTCAAAATGTGTCAGACTGTAAAAGTACTTATCACTTGCCAAAAAAGTAGTAGAAAGTATGCTTTGCAATTGGCAAAGAAATTTCGTTTTCTGCCTAATTTCAAACCATGACTCTGTGTGCACACAGGAATTGTTTTTAGATATTTAATTTGTGATGGTGTTATTGTGATTTTCACTTGTAGGAAAGGGGTACATAGTATTTTAAGATTTGAAAAGATCATAAAAAATGTAGTAATATATTTAAATAAAATAAAGGAATTTTTTTTTAGTTTTTTTCAGGTATTGCTGAAGAGCAGTGAACAAAATTTAAGATGCCTACAAAATCCAGACTAAAGAAAGACCACAAAAAAAACCTATATTTGAAGACAACTGGAGGACCTAAGTTAGTTGGAGATGCTCATGTTGGGAAAAAGAACAAATCTTCTGGTAAGCAGACAAAAGATTTTTTAAAGAACATCTTCAAAAAAAGGAAAAATGTACAAAATGTCTGTACTGGAAAGAATGTTTTCAATAGAAAAAAACAGGAAAAAATTGAGAATTTAGTTAATGCAAATATACCTTCTGCAACAATAAAGATTAACTTAAACAGAAAAACAGCGTTTAAAGAGATACGTAGAAAAATGTTTCAGAGAAGAGTTATGTCCAATTTGATAAAGGATGTCAAGAAATATAAGCAAAAGGCAAAATATTACAAGAGAAAAAAAGAAATTGAAGCCATTGCAGCAAAGGCATTAGAATTAAAAAGGAAACTATTCATTTTACTGAAATCACAAAGCAAAAGGAAAAGAGTAGTGAACAGAACAAACGTTTGTAAAGTGTTTTTAGGAAAATGGATGCATAGTTCAAGTAGTGAACCTTTTTTTAATGAAGAGAGTTATTTTCAAAGTAATAGTTTGCTGCATGCAGTTGACACCAGAGGTCGTGCTTATGAAGTGAAAAATGGTTGCATAATGGAGAAGGAGATAATGGTTCCAAGAGATGAGGTACAAGTGATGGCGGATGAGGCTATGGGGAGACGTCCAAAAGCCCCAGTGTACACTTGGAATTGTAGTAGTATTTGCACTGTGCGTCAGGAATCTATTGATAAATTTCGTGAGTTTCTAAGAGAATATAGTAAAAAAAGTGTAAAACAGAAGATTAAGGTGCTTCAAAGTCTAGATCCATGCAGAGTGAGAGAGAATACTGGTTTGCAGGGTCATTCTCTGGCTTGTCTATCTAGAAAAGTGTGTAATAGTGTTTTCCATCATTTTAGGATGCTGGCTGTTCATCATATTGAAATGAGAAAGTTTGTGAGACGGTTGTATTTTGCTAAAAGTCCAGCAATAAAGTTAGATGAATTGAATAGGGCTCTGTTCCGTGGATCGGTATCAGATGTAGAGAAGGTTGTTGATGAAATTCAGTTTTGTTACTTTGGTCCTGAACAAAACAGTGCAGAAAAGGACACAGTAAATGAGGAAGAAGTGGAAGAGAATGTACAACCATTTGTAAGTAAGACATTTAATGATCACATAACAAAATTTGAAAAAATCTCTAATGAAAGACCAAATATTACTTGTATTTGTTGCCGCAGAACTCATTATAGAAAACAAACTAGGAATGTTGATCTCTACAGAAAGAGTGAAAATGAAGATAATTATAAGTGGAAGGATTTTGCCACATATATATTTCTAGAAAATTGTTTTGAATTGGGTGAAGATCAGCGTATTTGTAAATACTGTTACAACAAGTTAGAGGAAAATAGAATGCCGACCAGAGCTGTACATAATAATTTAGAATTGGATGCTATTCCTGCTGAACTTTCTGAATTAAATACATATGAGTCTATACTTATACAATGTGTTCATCCGTTCCAGACCATAGTACGTATGGAGCCCAAAACTGGTAAATTACCTCCTTCAGATTTACTGAGAGGTTTAAAAGGTAGAGTGGTGATTTTCCCTTGGATTTGAAAAAAAATATGGAAACTATTGATGCGGATACTTTGGAAACTGAACCATTAGTTATTCTGGTTAATGGTGTACCTACAAAGAATAAGAAGATTTGGCAGGAGCTGGTAGATGTACGGAAAGTACAAAGAGCAAATTTGTATTTGAAAAGGAATAACAAATGGTATGAATCAATTTATATAGAAGAAGTAGAAGAAGATTTACAAGCAGACACAGAAACATCAACTGGACAAATTGAAAAAGTGGACAAGTCAAAGGAAGAAGAAATTTATGAACATTTTAGCATACATCCTCTTCATTCAAAAGAAGTTATGGGAGACAATATTAATCTGTTTCAGATGAAGAAAGCAAAAGGAACTCCCGTGAGTGTATGGGAGGAGAGCTTGGAAGCTCGATGTTTTCCCCAGCTGTTTCCTAAAGGAAAAGGAGGACGATACGATGAACGTCCAGAACAGATTCCAGCTTCTGAGTATCGGACTACAAGACTATATGCAGAAGATCCCAGATTTCGACAAAGTATTCCTTATTTGTTCCATCTTTTATTTGAAAGCGACTTGTCTGCACTATCTTATGCAGTAAATCACATTTTAAAAAGTGGAGTACATTTACAAAATGTGTCTGCTAAGGATTTTATGGAGAAAGTGCAGCACCGAGATGATCATTTGGAAACACAACTGATCAATCTGATGGCTTGTCAGCGTGGGACAAATGAATATTGGTACCGACGCCATGGTGAATTAAAATGCATGTTACGGAATTTAGGAACACCAACATGGTTCCTTACCCTAAGCTGTGCTGAGTACGCTTGGGATGATTTACTGGATTTTCTACGAGAGGCAAATTCAAACATAAAAAACATCGAATACAAGACAGCAGGAGAACTGTGCTCATTGGATCCGGTTAATGTTTGCAGATATTTCAATCATAGATTTGAGGCTATGATGTCCTTCATCTGCAATAAAAAAAATCCACCTCTAGGAGAAGTAGGCCAGAGGTGCTCCTCATATTCATATGCTGTTGTGGATCAAGGATGCCCCAAAGTTTGGAACAGATACTGATGAAGCAGTGTTATCTTACATTGAAGAATATGCAACATGTGCTATACCAAAAAGCACAGAAGAGAAAAAGTTAAAGGAGCAAGTTTTACGTTTCCAAAGTCATCGGTGTGGAAAATACTGTCGACGGAAATACAAGAGCAAAGAAAAATACTACACTAAATGTCGATTTGGATTTCCTAGACCTGTTCTTTCAAATGGAAGAGTAAACAGTTTTATGTCATCTGTGAGACATACTATCACAAGAAAATCACCTAAGAATACCGACAACCTAGAAAGAAAAGAAGAATCAAAAAATATAAAGGACTACAACCCAGTCATTTTATCCATGTGGAATGCTAACATGGATATACAGTATGTAGCTGACAATTCCATTGCTGTTGCTCGATATGTAACGTCTTACATTACTAATTCTGAAAAAACTGAATTGAAAGAAATGTGGGAAGAGATTTCTCACGAGAAGACTGTCAGTAAGAAGCTGTACAGTTTCAGTTTAAAGATGTTATCGCATCGAGAAATTGGATCCTACGAATGTTCAGATAGGTTATCTTCTGCAAGTCTACTCGAAATCAAGAAGAATAATTTGGGCAAGTTTAGGCCTTGTAGCAATGAGAAATCGGGTACTGAAATCTGTTGGAGAAATTGAAAATTTGGCCGAGAATGACCCAGAAAGTACAGATATTTTGAAATCAAACATGTTGGACACATATTATCCAAAAAGAAGTCATCATCTGGAGAACATGTGTCTCTATGAAGTGCTGCAGAACTACATTTATTCACGGAAAGCCGCAGAAGACATCAACAATGGAAAATATAAAGTCATTGGTGAGGAAGGATGTTTGGTGAAGCAAACAAAAGGAAGTTTGATAAATCACAGGAAGCTGAGTTGCGACACTACTGACAAAAAGGAATTTTACTACTTGGCTCTTTTACAGCTGTTTAAACCATGGCGTACAAAGGATGAACTACTGGGAGAATTTCAAAGCTATGAAGATTCTTTTAATGCTTGCAAAGACTGCACACAATGCAGTACATTCTCAACTTATCTGCAAATGTTAAATGAAGAAATTGAACAGGAAACTACAATTGCAGCTGAAGTAGCTAGAGACAGTTCTCAAGACAGCCAAAGTTCAGGAACACTCAGTCAAGATCCCCTAGGACAACCAATCGTTGAAAATGAAGCATCAATAGCCATGAATGAAGTGGAAACGGCTATGAATCAAGCTCAAGAAGAATTTATAGACTTACAAAATTTGGAAAGACAACTGAATGAAGAGCAGCAACAAATTTATGAAGAGATCAGAAGCAAAATTGATCACGGATTTCTACATGAAAAAAAGAGTGCTCATGCACATCATTTCATCCAATCAGGATGTATGTAAGTGGACAAGCTGGAACTGGAAAAAGTTTCCTAATAAAAGTCATCAGAAGCTACCTACAGCAAAAAACGGAATCTACTTTGTCTTGTGTGGTTACTGCTCCAACTGGGTTAGCAGCCTATAACATAAAAGGAATCACCTTACATAGTTTGCTAATGTTACCAGTGGAGCGTGAGAACAAAATACAATACAACAAGCTAACTGGAGAAGCATGCTTGGAAGTTTCAAGAGTATTGAAGAAGATGCAAGTTCTCATTATTGATGAGGTGAGCATGGTATCAAACTTAATGCTTGCCTTTGTGCATTTAAGAATGCAGCAAATTCTAAGGACAGACTATGACGTGTTATTTGGTGGAAAACATGTCATAGTTTTTGGGGATCTTCTACAACTTACTCCAGTTAAAGGACAACCAGTGTTTAATACTGTGACACATGAAGACACAAAGAAGTCATTGGGAAGCATCGGTAATGCAAATATTTGGTCCTTCTTTGAGTACAAGGAACTTACTACTAATATGAGGCAAGCAAACGATGAAGAATATGGAAGTATTCTGAAAGATATCAGAATTGGACTACTCACAGAAGTTGGCAAAAAAGCATTACAGAGTCGGCTGCTACATAATTTATTTCCAAAGGAAGAAATAGTTGCAGAGAAGATATACAAGAACATTGCAGAAAAGAAAAGTGTCATCTGCTTAATGCCAACTCTACGTGAATGCTCAATATTCAATGAGGAGCTTTTAAAATTGGAAAAGGAAGATATCAGGAAATTGGAAGCAGTGGACAAAATTGAGGATGGAAGAATTACTATCACATTAACAGGCACACTGAAAAATACATTGGATTCACTAGAGAAGAACATTTCCAAAACAGCTGGATTAGAAAAAAATCTATATGTTTGCATGAACTGTAGAGTATTTTTAAGGAGAAATTTGGATGTTGAAAAAGGTTTAGTTAATGGAGCTATGGGAAGAGTTGTGGGTTTTATTAATTATCAGAAAAAAGATGGAATTGAATGTTTAAAAATAAAATTTGATCAGATAGAAGAAGTTAAAGACATTTGTCGTTGTTCAGTTCGTTTCATGCTTGTGAAAGACTTATATGTACGTAGGAAGCAGTTTCCGTTTTCGCTAGCATATGCTGTAACTATTCACAAGTCTCAAGGATTGACTGTAGATTGTGCTTTTGTGAACATTGGTTCAACTGTGTTCAAAGAAGGTATGGCTTATGTAGCTTTGTCACGAGTGAAAACATTATCTGGTTTATTCATGATAGACTTTGATGACTCAAAAGTTAGTGCTGATACAAATTGTGTAAAGGAGTATAATAGATTAAGAAGAACCTATGCTCCTCATTTAGGTCAGTATCCTGTGTTGGAGAAACGTGTAGTTTCTCATAAAAGGAGAAATGAGAATATCTTTAATGAAGATGTAGAGAGGAGGAAAAAAAAGAGGAGTGATGTAATTGCAAGCAAAAAGAAAAAGGAAAATGAAGAAGAGGTTGTAGGATGTCATTTTGAAAATAGCTCTGGTGTCAACTGCTACGCTAATGTAGTGCTGAATGTTGCATTTTATCTGGAAAGTGTGCAAGAGCAGATAATAGTAAATCAGAGAAAAAGATTCTGTTCTGAGTTGAGTGTCCTTTTTCAAAAGCTGAGTAATGATAAAACTCAAATTGAAAGTGCTACTGAAATTAGAAAACTTTTAGATGTATGTTCAGGACGAACACAGTTTTCTCAAAATGTACAGCAAGACGCACAGGAGTTCTTGATGTTTTTTCTTCAGGTACTGGAAGAAGAAGGGGTTCCCATTGAAAATTTGTTTGGTCTCTCTTATAAATGGGAACATAGTTGTGAAAACTGTTACAATACATGTGGCTCTAATGTTGATTCTGAAAGGTTTATTTATTTAAAATTGCCAGAAAGTAAAACAGTCACTTTTGCTAAATTAGTTAAAGATGCTAATCATAACATGGAATGCAGTGAGTGTCAATCTGAAATGTTTTCAACGTTAATTTTAAAGGAATACGGACAATATGTAATTTTAATGATGCAACGATGTAAAGCTGATGGTTCAAAATTGGATACTTTAATAAAGAAGTTTACAGGACAGCAATTATCAATTTCAGGAAAAACTTTTGTAACAGTTGCAATAATTTTCCATGAAGGACCTACTGTTACTTCTGGACATTACACAGTTTATCTTAAATGTGAAAAAGGCTGGACACTGTGTAATGATTCCCAATTGATTTTCAAGCAACGTTTGCCTTTTGATTTAGCAAATTCCTATCTAATCTTCCTGAAACCTAAATTTTAGAGAGACTTGGCAAGATGTGTACAAAACAATTTTACCATTTTATTGGATTACCATTGGAATTTTCTTAAAAAATGATTTTTCAAATTATCATTTGGCCTAATGGAAAGGTAACCAATTGCAATGTGGACTTTTTAAATTTTTAATGGAACTTTGGAAAACCACAAATTTAGACAAAATCGGTAACATCTGCACAATTTAAATTTTGGAATGTTATTGGATTGCCATTGGAAATTTATTAAAAAAAGATTTTTAAAATTACTATTTGGCCATGAGGAAAAGTAAACAATTGTATTGTGGACTTATTAAATTATTATTTAATCTTTCGGAAACCAAAATGTTACAGAGAATCGGTGAGATCTGTACAATTTAAACTTTAGAATTTTATTGGATTACCATTGGAAATTTAATCAAAAAAGAATTTTAAAATTACTATTTGGCCTAAAGGAAATGGAACCAGATGTATTGTGGAGTTATTTGAGATATATTTTTGTGATTATACTTCTGAAACAAAAATGTCAGACGGTATTTTAAAGAAATAAGTATTGATATTAGTTAATATTTTTTTAGAATATTATGCATTTCTATAATGTTATGTTTAAGTTAAAAGAGATTCTGGGCTTTTTTTATACAATCTTTGAGATTGTTATTTTTTTTTTTTGCCCGCTGTTAAATGATGAATGCAATTGCTTTCACAATTTATAGTGAAATGCAATATATTCTGAAAACAGCAAAAAAAAGGTAAACATTTTTTGGGGAAAAATATGTAAATACGTGTACTGTGTAATATATTGATTTATTAAATATTAATACTTTTTTCTTTTTTTTCAGATTGTGAAAGAAAATTTTCAAAAAAAACCAACCATTTTTTCAAGTAATTTCAATTACATTTTAATTAAAAATTAAATTGTTGGGTGGGACAGGTAACTGAGAAATTAGAAGGTCTCTTTCTTCCACTTTATCTCAAAAAGATTTTTAGTATTTAGTTATTAATTCCTCAAGGATCTTGAGATGTGGTAATTGATTTTTAGTGTTTTAAAAAAAAAAAAAAAAAATACGCTTTTAAAGTTTTAAAGAAAAAATAAAAAAAAGTTGAGAGGTAAGGTTGGCTCTTAAAAGAGCCGTTGTGTTCATGCAGGGACAGAGGAAAGGAAGTATGGGAACATTAGCTGGTTGGACATTTGTGCTGATCTATTTTGTTGTTAATGAGGGAAACACTGGTCTCCCTATGAACAATTAGATCATGGCAAAATGAACACCGCATAGTAACCCTACCAAACCGAGGGTTCATTTCCAGAGGTTCAGAAAAAGGTGATTGTGCCCCCACAGATGAAGGGCTCAGCTGAGCTTCCGAAGAAGGACTCGGCTGAGCTGCTGTGGATGTGCTTGCTCAACTTACTGAAGGGTTGCCCCTAGTATGTCGTGCATGTGTCCTAGGATGCACATCCTCAAGGTGTCTCAACATAGTGTGATTCCCAAAGGAATACTTCTTGTTGGGATTACCTCGCGAAAGTACACGCTGGCACAGCTTGCAAGTCACCAAGGCAGCATTGACTTTTTTCTCACCCTCTGGAAAACTGAAATACTCCCATATGAAAGAGCTCTTCTGTTTCCTCTTTCTCTGCCTGATGGTGGTGCTGCTAGCCTCACTCTCAGCAGAAGAGTGCTGGTCTGCCATCGTATCACAAAGACAAGTCAGCTCCTTCTCCTAAGGGATCACAAGCAGAAATGAGGGGAATGGGTGTGGTGTAGGAGAGTTCTAGAACTGAAAGTAGTTTCAACCAATCAAAAGTTGTGTTTCATGATCACATGACCCACCGTGCGCGTACGTTACGCTTACGTTATGCTTACGGTGCGCTTACGGTAAAAGTGCGCATGCGCGTAAAAAAGACACGCGCTCGCGCGCATGCGTAAAACAGTCACTCCACAACACTTCCGCGTAACGTGCGCGTGTAGCGTACACGCCTACGCGCCCCACGCACAGTACGCGCGGCTACGCAAATTGCGTAACTATACGCAAACAGAGTAGATAAATTACGGACATTGCGTAAACCGTACGCTTACCGTACGCGCACTAAAAAAAAATAAAAAAAAAAAAAAAAATTCTATGTTATACTAATATATCTTACCTGTTTGGTAAAAAAAAAAGAGAAAACTTGATATATTGCATATTTTTTTTAAAAAAAACATAGTGTTTTAAGAGAATAAAAAGTTTAAAAAAGCTTGTTTTTTTAAAAAAAAAAACACATTTAAGATAAGAATTTATAATAAAAAAATCATACAAAATCAATAAAAAAAAATATGGGAATCACATATGTTATAGGTAAGAATTAGCATTTAAAAAACCATACAAATTCACTGAAAAAACCATGGGTTTCACACACGTTATAGTTAGAAATTAGCATTTAAAAAACCTTGCAAATTCACTGAAAAAAACATAGGTTTCACACATGTTATAGTTAGGGATTAGCATTTAAAAAACCTTGCAAATTCACTGAAAAAACCATAGGTTTCACACATGTTATAGTTAGGAATTAGCATTTAAAAAACCTTGCAAATTCAGTGAAAAAACCATAGGTTTCACACGTTATAGTTAGCTGGACATTTCACTCGTAAAAAACCAATGAAATTTCCCCGTTATAGTTAGTTAAGCTAACTATAAATCGCGCGCCCGCAATGCACTGCTGATGACGTCACATATTACATCACTCATGACATGGTCAGTGACATCACTCATGACATCACTGATGACATCTCAAATGACATCACTGATGACATCACTGATGACATCATCCATGTGATGGAGTGGCAGATCTCCTCTCACCCTAATATAACCTTTGATACACACATTCAAAAATAGAGACTGAAATTTTCAAAAAAATGGACATACCAATACCAATTACAACAACCTCTTCAATAATTCTAAGAACCACATAAACATCCACTCATTTACCAACAGTCCTGTACAGTCACTCATTTGTGTACTCACACATCATATGTACTCATACACCAATACATCCTGTTACACAATGCCACTCATCCACAGAGTTACTGACACACATAGTCACTCATGAAAATAAAGAAAGAAACATACATTTACTTGCATATACAGTTATACACACACCACCACACTTACTTCTACAGAAACTTACACATACTTAGTCTTTTAAACAATCACTTATAGAAACACATACTTATTCATACAGGAACTCTTTCAATCTCTCACTCTCACATATACTCACTTATATACACCAATAGTCACATATACTAGTTTAAAACATATGTAGTTACTCATAAAGACACTATTGAGACAGCCATTCACTCACTAACACACCCATACACACACTCTTCCACCCATACAGTCCTGCACATATGCTGTCTTCAACACATACAAACAGTGAGTCACTCATTCATGCACCTATGCACTACGTAATACCCCCACCGAACCATATAGACACTGATACTCAAAAAACCAACTAATAACCTATATAGACACTCATGTAGCTAGTCACCAACAAATGCAGCCACTTATACACAAAGTGAGAGACTGATACAGGTATTTACACATTTAAACATTACTCACTTAGCCATGTATTCAATAAGATACACTTAATCAGTCAGTAATACATCAATTTTTCAAAAACAAATCATCCATTTAGACACTTATATACTCATTTATTCTTCCATCGACCTTGAGATATACATATATAAAACATATGTAATTTTCAGAAAAACACACATTCACTGGATGATGTCAGCAGTGATGTCATGAGTGATGTCATTTGAGATGTCATCAGTGATGTCATGAGTGATGTCACTGACCATGTCATGAGTGATGTAATATGTGACGTCATCAGCAGTGCATTGCGGGCGCGCGAGTTATAGTTAGCTTAACTAACTATAACGGGGAAATTTCATTGGTTTTTTACGAGTGAAATGTCCAGCTAACTATAACGTGTGTGAAACCTATGGTTTTTTCACTGAATATATATATATATGTATATATATATATATATATATATCACAAGAGGAGTTCCCAGACTCCAGTAGATAGCTGGAACAGGTACAGACCACCACACGCTGGAGATTGTCATATGTAAAGGTTTATTCAGTAGGCATGACGCGTTTCGGCCGTGTTGCCACGGCCTTGATCACATGACACCATAAGGTCCATACACAACAAATATAGTAAACTGTGAACTCCTCCCATTAATATAAGCCAATAGGAATGCGGCATACAGAACAGCAAACTTCCACAATACAACAAGGGTAAAGAAAATAATAGAAAAAATACTACGTAAACTGTGCAAGAATTCTAACCATGACGAATAGCCACAGCAAGATGAATTAAACCATAGTGGTTACACAGTAGAACAATCCCCTGAAATAGAACAATGTGCTCGCATATCCTTAAATTTTGCAATGTGTAAAACAGCTGAGAGGAATCAGAGTCACAACACTTATATGTAAAAATCTTCCGTAAGAGAAAGATCGGTGCCTGCGGATAAACCTATTTACAATAACCATGTAGAGCCCCATAAAGTACATGATATAAATTAAGTGGATTATTATTAAATATGTTCCTTCTGGATGAATCCTATACTAAAAAATAGTTCCTTTAATTAGGATAAACCCCAAACTACAAAATGACACATATATATATATATATATATATATATATATATATATATATATATATTACCTACTGGCGGTCGCCAGTAGGTAGTTATAGTTAGGACCACGTTTCCATAGGAAAACCTCAACATTCTATTTTGAATAACTTTGGCGCCGGTCGACGAATCCTCGCGAATTTCTCAAAATAGGTGGGGCACTACGCTCCGCTCCTACCCTGAAAGTCTCGGGGGGGATCCGTCAAGCGGGGGCTGAGATAAAAGGGGGTCCCAAAACGCGTTTTTCCCATGCATTTTTCCATAGGACCTTTAGAACGAGCTACAGCCCGAACGGCTGAACAGAATTACTAGAAATTTGGCAGAGAGGTAGTCCCTAGGTCAAGGAAGTGCCTTTTGTAGGTTTGGTGTAAATCTGTTCAGTAGATTCTGAGAAAATAGCCTTTAAATCAATATATATATCTGAGCCAGCTTACGGTACGCTTACCGTACGCTTACGGTAAGCGTACGGTGGCGTGCGCGAGCGCGATTCTGATTGGCTCTTAGATCTTAGTAAACATTCGAATCGGCCGAAACCAGGAAGCGGCGGCCGCCATTTTGTGTATTTCACTCTGAAAAAAAAGAGTGAAAACAAGGAAAGGGGGCAATGAGGAGAGTTACAGACCCCCTTACATTTGTGAGGGGGTCAAAGAAGGACAGAAAAGTACAAAAAAAACATTTATTGATTTTTAAAAAAATCACGGGGTACGCGTACGGTAAGCTTACGGTAAGCGTACGGTAAAAAAAAAAAAAATAAATAAATGAAAATCAGATTTAAGAGTTTAGAAATTAGGGAGCTCTAAAGAGAGCTGTTGTGTTTATGGAGTCATTTTTTTAGTGGTACCTACAAGTAAGTACCGATGCAGAGTCTAAGGTTCAAGAGGAAGACTCTGTTCCCTTCATCATTGAAGTGCACACCATCTCCTCTATAAATGTCTTGCATGTCGTAACGCAAGTTGTTGTGGTAAATGGCACCCATACCATAGTCACGGAGGAAAGCAGAAACAGATTTGTTGACGTGCTTTCTTGCTTTGTCAATCTGTGGACAGAAATGATTGGACCAGTTCCATTTTTGCCTTTGGCATATGTTGGAAAACACAAAGGCAGTTTTAGGGAAAAGTGTAAACAGTTGTGCAAAGGTGTCCTTCATAAGCATTTCCAGACCTACCCCAGTCAAAGTGCCTAGGTCATTGCCACCACAGTGCACTATTATGAGGTCAGGGTGTTGGATTTGCATGAAGGATTTCACCAATGGCATCAATTGGTGCCACTTTAACCCTCTCTGACCAATCCATTTAATGTCTACATTTGGCAAAGCAAGGTCTCTCACCATATCTGTTTTCTCTGCAAACTTTTCACTCCAGAAGACATAGCTGTGCCCTACAATCCACACTGTGAACATCTTCAAAGGAGAACTGGATGCACTCAGGAGGTGTCTTTCAGTAGAATGGCAATATGAAAAGAAAGACAGTTTGGAAATGGAGGCATACATATTTTTTACAAAACAAAAAGAACTGATTGGCTGTTTCATACCATTCTAGAAAAAAAACTAGGCTGTATGTGAAAATTAATAGAAGCATGTTTTGTATTGGTACAAAAAAATGTGTAACCAAAGAACAGTACTATGGATTTGCAGTTAGGATTGAAAAGTCAAGCACTCTTGCTCTGTGGAATTGAAACATTGTGTGTCGAACTTCTGACCTAACTGCACACAGCAGTGTTCCATGAGCTGTTGCTATGGTAGCAGGCAGAAGTCAAGTTGGGGGAAGGGTACTAGGCAGAAGTCAAGTTGGGGGCAGGGTACTTTTGGAAAAGGGTTGGTTTTCAACCAATAGAAATGTGTCATTACATTTGAAAAAAAGGGGGAAGCACTGAGATTTGAAACTTACATGTATATGTGTGGAAAAATAGAGGGAAAGTTTGCCATTATCTGGTTCTGCTGAGAGGAGAGAGGTGAACACAACAGAGATCCTGGCTCTGATAATCTGCTGTTTGAGTGACACATTTCTTTCACAACTAACTAATTTTAAAGGTGAGTTTACAGTTTGAGAGGGGATGTATGTGGTAACTTAAGAAATGAATAATAGAAATGGGAATTGTTTTTGTTGTAGTTACACATGGTGGATTCATAATGTGTCAGTCTGTAAAAGAGATTTTCACTTGGCCCAAAAAAAAAAGAGCAGTAAGTGTGCTTTCAAATTGGCAAAGAAATTTCGTTTTGGCACTAATGTGAAAACATGACTCTGTGTGCATAGAAGAATTATAGGCAGAAATGTATTGCGTCTTGCTCTGGTGATTTCACAGTTGCAGTAGATGGAAAAGAGGAGCGAATTTTTGGGGGAAGAAGCAGAGGCTTAGCACACACCCATGTGCTTGCCATGTATAGTCATGCACAGTAATTAGAAGCGAGTGGGGTTTTCAGGTTTAAGTCTGTAATGCAAATACATTCAGCATCACTAAGGCTGGTTGCCCCTGCTGGAGTGTAGGCAGTCACAGAGAATACACACGGTGGTGGTCTGAAAAAAAAACAGCTTGGACATGTGCATTTAAATAAATTTAAAAAAAAGGTTTCAGAATGTGTCAGTCTGTAAAAGTGATTTCAAAGTGTAAAAAGAGATTTTCACTTGGCCCCAAAAAAAAAGAGCAGTAAGTGTGCTTTCAAATTGGCAAAGAAATTTCGTTTTGGCACTAATGTGAAAACATGACTCTGTGTGCATAGAAGAATTATAGGCAGAAATTTATTGCGTCTTGCTCTGGTGATTTCACAGTTGCAGTAGATGGAAAAGAGGAGCGAATTTTTGGGGGAAGAAGCAGAGGCTTAGCACACACCCATGTGCTTGCCATGTATAGTCATGCACAGTAATTAGAAGCGAGTGGGGTTTTCAGGTTTAAGTCTGTAATGCAAATACATTCAGCATCACTAAGGC
This sequence comes from Triturus cristatus, assembly GCF_964204655.1. Classification (NCBI taxonomy): domain Eukaryota; kingdom Metazoa; phylum Chordata; class Amphibia; order Caudata; family Salamandridae; genus Triturus; species Triturus cristatus. The sequence goes on from NC_140581.1 coordinate 882,519,785, forward strand.
TGGTTGCCCCTGCTGGAGTGTAGGCAGTCACAGAGAATACACACGGTGGTGGTCTGAAAAAAAAACAGCTTGGACATGTGCATTTAAATAAATTTAAAAAAAAGGTTTCAGAATGTGTCAGTCTGTAAAAGTGATTTCAAAGTGTAAAAAGAGATTTTCACTTGGCCCAAAAAAAAAAGAGCAGTAAGTGTGCTTTCAAATTGGCAAAGAAATTTCGTTTTGGCACTAATGTGAAAACATGACTCTGTGTGCATAGAAGAATTATAGGCAGAAATTTATTGCGTCTTGCTCTGGTGATTTCACAGTTGCAGTAGATGGAAAAGAGGAGCGAATTTTTGGGGGAAGAAGCAGAGGCTTAGCACACACCCATGTTCTTGCCATGTATAGTCATGCACAGTAATTAGAAGCGAGTGGGGTTTTCAGGTTTAAGTCTGTAATGCAAATACATTCAGCATCACTAAGGCTGGTTGCCCCTGCTGGAGTGTAGGCAGTCACAGAGAATACACACGGTGGTGGTCTGAAAAAAAAACAGCTTGGACATGTGCATTTAAATAAATTTAAAAAAAAGGTTTCAGAATGTGTCAGTCTGTAAAAGTGATTTCAAAGTGTAAAAAGAGATTTTCACTTGGCCCAAAAAAAAAAGAGCAGTAAGTGTGCTTTCAAATTGGCAAAGAAATTTCGTTTTGGCACTAATGTGAAAACATGACTCTGTGTGCATAGAAGAATTATAGGCAGAAATTTATTGCGTCTTGCTCTGGTGATTTCACAGTTGCAGTAGATGGAAAAGAGGAGCGAATTTTTGGGGGAAGAAGCAGAGGCTTAGCACACACCCATGTGCTTGCCATGTATAGTCATGCACAGTAATTAGAAGCGAGTGGGGTTTTCAGGTTTAAGTCTGTAATGCAAATACATTCAGCATCACTAAGGCTGGTTGCCCCTGCTGGAGTGTAGGCAGTCACAGAGAATACACACGGTGGTGGTCTGAAAAAAAAAAAACAGCTTGGACATGTGCATTTAAATAAATTTAAAAAAAAGGTTTCAGAATGTGTCAGTCTGTAAAAGTGATTTCAAAGTGTAAAAAGAGATTTTCACTTGGCCCGAAAAAAAAAGAGCAGTAAGTGTGCTTTCAAATTGGCAAAGAAATTTCGTTTTGGCACTAATGTGAAAACATGACTCTGTGTGCATAGAAGAATTATAGGCAGAAATTTATTGTGTCTTGCTCTGGTGATTTCACAGTTGCAGTAGATGGAAAAGAGGAGCGAATTTTTGGGGGAAGAAGCAGAGGCTTAGCACACACCCATGTGCTTGCCATGTATAGTCATGCACAGTAATTAGAAGCGAGTGGGGTTTTCAGGTTTAAGTCTGTAATGCAAATACATTCAGCATCACTAAGGCTGGTTGCCCCTGCTGGAGTGTAGGCAGTCACAGAGAATACACACGGTGGTGGTCTGAAAAAAAAAAAACAGCTTGGACATGTGCATTTAAATAAATTTAAAAAAAAGGTTTCAGAATGTGTCAGTCTGTAAAAGTGATTTCAAAGTGTAAAAAGAGATTTTCACTTGGCCCAAAAAAAAAAGAGCAGTAAGTGTGCTTTCAAATTGGCAAAGAAATTTCGTTTTGGCACTAATGTGAAAACATGACTCTGTGTGCATAGAAGAATTATAGGCAGAAATTTATTGCGTCTTGCTCTGGTGATTTCACAGTTGCAGTAGATGGAAAAGAGGAGCGAATTTTTGGGGGAAGAAGCAGAGGCTTAGCACACACCCATGTGCTTGCCATGTATAGTCATGCACAGTAATTAGAAGCGAGTGGGGTTTTCAGGTTTAAGTCTGTAATGCAAATACATTCAGCATCACTAAGGCTGGTTGCCCCTGCTGGAGTGTAGGCAGTCACAGAGAATACACACGGTGGTGGTCTGAAAAAAAAACAGCTTGGACATGTGCATTTAAATAAATTTAAAAAAAAGGTTTCAGAATGTGTCAGTCTGTAAAAGTGATTTCAAAGTGTAAAAAGAGATTTTCACTTGGCCCGAAAAAAAAAGAGCAGTAAGTGTGCTTTCAAATTGGCAAAGAAATTTCGTTTTGGCACTAATGTGAAAACATGACTCTGTGTGCATAGAAGAATTATAGGCAGAAATTTATTGCGTCTTGCTCTGGTGATTTCACAGTTGCAGTAGATGGAAAAGAGGAGCGAATTTTTGGGGGAAGAAGCAGAGGCTTAGCACACACCCATGTGCTTGCCATGTATAGTCATGCACAGTAATTAGAAGCGAGTGGGGTTTTCAGGTTTAAGTCTGTAATGCAAATACATTCAGCATCACTAAGGCTGGTTGCCCCTGCTGGAGTGTAGGCAGTCACAGAGAATACACACGGTGGTGGAATGAAAAAAAAAAAAAGCTTGGACATGTGCATTTAAATAAATTTAAAAAAAAGAGCAGTTTGTGTGCATTCAAAATGGCAAAGAAATTTCGTTTTGTGACTATTGTGAAAAGAAATGTAGTAATATATTTAAATACAATAAAGGATTTTTTTTTTAGTTTTTTTCAGGTATTGCTGAAGAACAGTGAACAAAATTTAAGATGCCTACAAAATCTCGAGTTCAAAAAACGCTAAAAAAAAAACTATATTTGAGGACAACTGGAGGACCAAAGTTAGTAGAAGATGCTGATGTTGGGAAAAAGAAAAAATCTTCTGGTAAGCAAAAAAAACAATTCCTAAACAAAATATTGAAAACAAACAAAAATGTACAAAATGTCTGTTCTCGGAAAAATGTAACAAAACCTACAGAACAGCAAAAAATTGAGGATTTAGTTAATGCAAATATACCTTCTGCAATTGAAAAGTTTAACATAAACAGAAAAACAGCATTTAAAGAGATACGTAGAAAAATGTTTCAGAGAAGAGTTATGTCCAATTTGATAAAGGATATAAAGAAATATAAGCAAAAGGCTAAATATTATAAGAGAAAAAAAGAAATTGAAGCCATTGCAGCAAAAGCATTAGAATTAAAAAGGAAACTATTCATATTAATTTTGAATAGGATGCGTACATTAGATAAAATGGTTAATGTACTGAAATCACAAAGCAAAAGCAAAAGAGTAGTGAACAGAACAAACTTTTGTAAAGTGTTTTTAGGAAAGTGGATGCATAGTTCAAGTAGTGAACCTTTTTTTAATGAAGAAAGCTATTTTCAAAGTAATAGTTTGCTGCATGCAGTTGACACCAGAGGTCGTTCATACGAAGTAAAAAATGGTTGCATAATGGAGAAGGAGATAATGGTTCCAAGAGATGAGGTACAAGTGATGGCAGATGAGGCAATGGGGAGACGTCCTAAAGCCCCAGTGTACACTTGGAATTGTAGTAGTATTTGCACTGTGCGTCAGGAATCTATTGACAGATTTCGAGAGTTTCTAAGAGAATATAGTAAAAAAAGTGTAAAACAAAAGATTAAGGTGCTTCAAAGTCTGGATCCATGCAGAGTGAGAGAGAATACTGGTTTGCAGGGTCATTCTCTTGCTTGTCTATCTAGAAAAGTGTGCAATAGTGTTTTCCATCATTTTAGGATGCTGGCTGTTCATCATACTGAAATGAGAAAGTTTGTGAGACGGTTGTATTTTGCCAAAAGTCCAGCAATAAAGTTAAATGAATTGAATAGGGCTCTGTTCCGAGGAACGGTATCAGATGAAGAGAAGGTTGTTGATGAAATTCAGTTTTGTTACTTTGGTCCTGAACAAAACAGTGCAGAGAAGGACACAGTAAATGAGGCAGAAGTGGAAGAGAATGTAGAACCCTCTGTAAGTAACACATTTAATGATCACATAACAAAATTTGCAATAGTCTCTAATGAAAGACCAAATGTTACTTGTATTTGTTGCCGCAGAACTCATTATAGAAAACAAACTAGGAATGTTGATCTCTACAGAAAGAGTGAAAATGAAGATAATTATAAGTGGATGGATTTTGCCACATATATATTTCTTGAAAATTGTTTTGAATTGGGTGAAGATCAGCGTATTTGTAAATACTGCTACAACAAGTTAGAGGAAAATAGAATGCCGACCAGAGCTGTACATAATAATTTAGAATTGGATGCTATTCCTGCTGAACTTTCTGAATTAAATACATATGAGTCTATACTCATTCAATGTGTTCATCCGTTCCAGACCATAGTACGTATGGAGCCCAAAACTGGTAAATTACCTCCTTCAGATTTACTGAGAGGTTTAAAAGGTAGAGTGGTGTATTTGCCCTTGGATTTGAAAAAAAATATGGAAACTATTGATGCAGATACTTTGGAAACTGAACCATTAATTATTCTGGTTAATGGTGTCCCTACAAAGAATAAGAAGATTTGGCAGGAGCTGGTAGATGTGCGGAAAGTACAAAGAGCAAATTTGTATTTGAAAAAAAATAACAAATGGTATGAATCAATTTATATAGAAGAAGAAGAAGAAGAAGAAGATTTACAAGGAGACACAGAAACACCAACTGGACAAATTGAAAAAGTGGACAAGTCAAAGGAAGAAGAAATTTATGAACATTTTAGCATACATCCTCTCCATTCGAAAGAAGTTATGGGAGACAATATTGATCTCTTTCAGATGAAGAAAGCAAAAGGAAATCCCGTGAGTGTATGGGAGGAGAGCTTGGAAGCTCGATGTTTTCCCCAGCTGTTTCCTAAAGGAAAAGGAGGACGATACGATGAACGTCCGGAACAGATTCCAGCTTCTGAGTATCGGACTACAAGACTATATGCTGAAGATCCCAGATTTCGACAAAGTATCCCTTATTTGTTCCATCTTTTATTTGAAAGCGACTTGTCTGCACTGTCTTATGCAGTAAATCACATTTTAAAAAGTGGAGTACATTTACAAAATGTGTCTGCTAAGGATTTTATGGAGAAAGTGCAGCACCGAGATGATCATTTGGAAACACAACTGATCAATCTGATGGCTTGTCAGCGTGGGACAAATGAATATTGGTACCGACGCCATGGTGAACTAAAATGCATGTTACGCAATTTAGGAACACCAACATGGTTCCTTACCCTAAGCTGCGCCGAGTACGCTTGGGATGATTTACTGGATTTTCTACGAGAGGCCAATTCAAACATTGAAAACATCGAATACAAGACAGCAGGAGAACTGTGCTCATTGGATCCGGTTAATGTTTGCAGATATTTCAATCATAGATTTGAGGCTATGATGTCCTTCATCTGCAATAAAAAAAATCCACCCCTTGGAGAAGTAGTGGATTTCTTTTGGAGAAAAGAGTACCAGGCAAGAGGTGCTCCTCATATTCATATGCTGCTGTGGATCAAGGATGCCCCAAAGTTTGGAACAGATACTGATGAAGCAGTGTTATCTTACATTGAAGAATATGCAACATGTGCTATACCTAAAAGCACAGAAGAGAACAAGTTAAAGGAGCAAGTTCTACGTTTCCAAAGTCATCGGTGTGGAAAATACTGTCGACGGAAATACAAGAGCAAAGAAAAATACTACACTAAATGTCGATTTGGATTTCCTAGACCTGTTCTTACAAATGGAAGAGTCAACAGTTTTATGTCATCTGTGAGACATACTATCACAAGAAAATCACCTAAGAATACCTACAACCTTAAAAGAAAAGAAGAATCAAAAAATATAAATGACTACAACCCAGTCATTTTATCCATGTGGAACGCTAACATGGATATACAGTATGTTGCTGACAATTCCATTGCTGTTGCTCGATATGTAACGTCTTACATTACGAAATCAGAAAAAACAGAATTGAAGGAAATGTGGGAAGAGATTTCTCACGAGAAGACTGTCAGTAAGAAGCTGTACAGTTTCAGTTTGAAGATGTTATCGCATCGAGAAATTGGATCCTACGAATGTTCAGATAGGTTATCTTCTGCAAGTCTCTACTCGAAGTCAAGAAGAATAATTTGGGCAAGTTTAGGCCTTGCAGCAATGAGAAATCGGGTACTGAAATCTGTTGGAGAAATTGAATATTTGGCTGAGAATGACCCAGAAAGTACAGACATATTGAAAACAAACATGTTGGACACATATTATCCCAAGAGAAGTCATCATCTGGAGAACATGTGTCTCTATGAAGTGCTGCAGAACTACATTTATTCACGGAAAGCTGCAGAAGACATCAACAGTGGAAAATATAAAGTTGTTGGTGAAGAAGGATGTTTGGTGAAGCAAACCAAAGGAAGTTTGATAAATCACCGGAAGCTGAGTTGCGACACTACCGACAAGAAAGAATTTTACTACTTGGCTCTTTTACAGTTGTTTAAACCATGGCGTACAGAGGATGAACTACTGGGAGAATTCCAGAGCTATGAAGATTCTTTTAATGCTTGCAAAGACAGCATACAATGCAGTACATTCTCAACTTATCTGCAAATGTTAAATGAAGAAATTGAACAGGAAACTACAATTGCAGCAGAAATAGCTAGAGACAGTTCTCAGGACAGCCAAAGTTCAGGAACATACAGTCAAGATCCCCTAGGACAACCAATCGTTGAAAATGAAGCATCAATAGCCATGAATGAAGTGGAAACGGCTATGAATCAAGCTCAAGAAGAATTTATACACTTAGAAAATTTGGAAAGACAACTGAATCAAGAGCAGCAACAAATTTATGAAGAGATCAAAAACAAAATTGATCACGGATTTCTACATATCAAAAAAGAGTGCTCATGCACATCATTTCATCCAATCAGGATGTATGTAAGCGGACAAGCTGGCACTGGAAAAAGTTTCCTAATTAAAGTCATCAGAAGCTACCTAAAGCAAAAAACGGATTCTACTTTGTCTTGTGTGGTTACTGCTCCAACTGGGTTAGCAGCATATAACATAAAAGGAATCACCTTACATCGTTTGCTAATGTTACCAGTGGAGCATGAGAACAAAATACAATTCAACAAGCTAACTGGAGAAGCATCCTTGGAAGTGTCAAGAGTATTGAAGAAGATGCAAGTTCTCATTATTGATGAGGTGAGCATGGTATCAAACTTAATGCTTGCCTTTGTGCATTTAAGAATGCAGCAAATTTTGAAGACAGACTATGACGTGTTATTTGGTGGAAAACACGTCATAGTTTTTGGGGATCTTTTGCAACTTACTCCAGTTAAAGGACAACCAGTGTTTAATACTGTGACACATGAAGACACGAAGAAGTCATTGGGAAGCATTGGAAATACAAATATTTGGTCCTTCTTTGAGTACAAGGAACTTACAACTAATATGAGGCAAGCAAACGATGAAGAATATGGAAGTATTCTGAAAGATATCAGAATTGGACTACTCACAGAAGTTGGCAAAAAAGCATTACAGAGTCGGCTGTTACATAACTTATTTCCAAAGGAAGAAATAGTTGCAGAGAAAATATACAAGAATATTGCAGAAAACAAAAGTGTCATCTGCTTAATGCCAACTCTACGTGAATGCTCAATATTTAATGAGGAGCTTTTGAAATTGGAAAATGAAGACATCAGGAAATTGGAAGCAGTGGACAAAATTGAGGATGGAAGAATTACTGTCACAGTAACAGGCAAACTGAAAAATAAATTGGACTCACTAGAGAAGAATATCTCCAAAACAGCAGGATTAGAAAAAAATCTATATGTTTGCATGAACTGTAGAGTGTTTTTAAGGAGAAATTTGGATGTTGAAAAAGGCTTAGTGAATGGAGCGATGGGAAGAGTTGTGGGTTTTATTAATTATCAGAAAAAAGAAGGAATTGAATGTTTACAGATAAAATTTGATCAGATAGAGGAAGTTAAAGACATTTGTCGTTGTTCAGTTCGTTTCATGCTTGTGAAAGACTTATATGTACGTAGGAAGCAGTTTCCGTTTTCACTAGCATATGCTGTAACTATCCACAAGTCTCAAGGATTGACTGTAGATTGTGCATTTGTGAACATTGGTTCAACTGTGTTCAAAGAAGGTATGGCATATGTAGCTTTGTCACGAGTCAAAACATTATCAGGTTTATTCATGATTGACTTTGATGATTCAAAAGTTAGTGCTGATACAAACTGTGTAAAGGAGTATAATAGATTAAGAAGAAGCTATGCTCCTCATTTAGGTCAGTATCCTGTGTTGGAGAAACGTGTAGTTTCTCGTAAAAGGAGAAATGAGAATATCTGTAATGAAGATGTAGAGAAGAGGAAAAAAAAGAGGAGTGATGTAATTACAAGCAAAAAGAATAAGGAAAATGAAGAACAGGTTGTAGGATGTCATTTTGAAAATAGCTCTGGTGTCAACTGCTACGCTAATGTAGTGCTGAATGTTGCATTTTATCTGGAAAGTTTGCAAGAGCAGATAATAGTAAATCAGGGAAAAAGATTCTGTTCAGAGCTCAGTCTCCTTTTTCAAAAGCTGAGTAAAGATAAAACTCAAATAGAAAGTGCTACTGACATTAGAAAACTTTTAGATGTATGTTCAGGACGAACACAGTTTTCTCAAAATGTACAGCAAGACGCACAGGAATTTTTGATGTATTTTCTTCAGGTAGTGGAAGAAGAAGGAGTTCCCATTGACATTTTTTTTGGTCTCTCTTATAAATGGGAACATAGTTGTGAAAATTGTTATAATATATGTGGCTCTATTGTTGATAATGAAAGGTTTATTTATTTGACATTGCCAGAGAGTAAAACAGTCACTTTTGCAAAATTAGTTAAAGATGCTAATCATAGCATGAAATGTGGTGAGTGTAATTCTGACATGTTTTCAACATTAATTTTAAGGGAATACGGACAGTATGTAATTTTAATGATGCAACGATGTAGAGCTGATGGTTCAAAATTGGATACTTTAATAAAGAAGTTTACAGGACAGCAATTATCAATTTCAGGAAAAACTTTTGTAACTGTTGCAATAATTTTCCATGATGGACCTACTGTTACTTCTGGACATTACACAGTTTATCTTAAATGTGAAAAAGGCTGGACACTGTGTAATGATTCCCAATTGATTTTCAAACAACGTTTGCCTTTTGATTTAGCAAATTCCTATCTAATCTTTCTGAAACCTAAATTTTAGAGAGACTTGGCAAGATCTGGACAAAATAATTTTACCATTTTACTGGATTACCATTGCAATTTTGTAGAAAAAATATTTTTTAAAATTATCATTTGGCCTAAAGGAAAGATAACCAATTGTAATGTGGACTTTTTAAATTTTTAATGCAATTTTGAAAAACCAATAATTTAGAGATTATCGGTAACTTCTGCACATTTTAAATTTTGGAATGCTATTGGACTGCCATTGGAAATTTTTACAAAAATGATTTAAAAAATTACTATTTGGCCATGTGGAAAAGTAACCAATTCTATTGTGGACTAAATAAATTATTCAAAAAATTTTCGTGAACCAAAATGTTACAGAGAATCGGTGAGATCTGGACAGATTAAACTTTAGAATTTTAATGGTTTTCCCTTGGAAATTTATTCCAGAGAAAAAAAAAAAATACTATTTGGCCTAAAGGAAATAAAATCAGATGTATTTTGGAGTTATTTGAGATATAATATTGTGATTATACTCCTGAAACAAAAATATCAGACGGTATTTTAAAGAAAAAAGTATTGTTTTTAGATGATATTTTTTTAGAATAATATGCATTTCTGTAATGATAAGTTTAAGTGAGAAGAGATTCTGGGCTTTTTTAATACAATCTTTGAGATTGTTATTTTTTTTTGCCCGCTGTAAAATGATGAATGCAATTGCTTTCACAATTTATAGTGAAATGCAATATATTCTGAAAACAGCAAAAATAAGGCAAAAATATTTTTGGGTAAAAAATGTAAATATGTGTACTGTATTATAAAATGGTTTAAAAATATTAATACTTTTTTCTTTTTTTTCAGATCGATATAGAAAATTTTCGTAAACTACAACCATTTTAAAAACTATTTTTTAAAAAAACAAATGAATAAATATTTTTTTGAGTGAGTATGGTAAGTCAATAGTAATAATTGTAGTCTCTCAAGGACCTTGTAATGTGATAAATGATTTTTAGTGTTTTTTTTAAAAAATAAAAAAAAAGGTACGCTTACCGTACGCGTACGGTAAAAAAAAAAAAAAAAAGTTTTTAAAAAAAAATGTAAAAAAAAGATGAAAGATAAGGTTGGCTCTTAAAAGAACCGTTGTGTTCATGCAGGGACAGAGGAAAGGAACCATGGGAAAATCATTCAAAGCTACAAATGTGCTGATCTATTTTGTTATTCACTAGGGAAACACTGGTCTCCCTATAACAAATTAGAGCTTTACAAAATGTGCAATGAATATCAACCTTCCGAAATCGAGGGTTCATTTCCAGAGGGCCAGCAAAAGGAGATTCTCCCCCCACAGATGAAGGGCTCACCTGAGCTGCAGAAGAAGGAGTAAGCTCTGCAGGTGATGGTCCAGGCTGAGCTGCTGTGGATGTACTGGCTCGTCTTTCTGAAGAGTTACCTCCAAAAAGATGAGCATGTGTCCTTTTGTGTACATCCTTGAGGTGCCTCATCATGGTGTGATTCCCAAAGGAATACTTCCTGTCAGGATTACCTCTAGAAAGTACACGCTGACACAGCTTGCAAGTAACTAAGGGTGCATTCACCTTTTGCTGGCCTTCTGGAAAAGTAAAATAATCCCAAACATAAGAAGGTTTTACTTTCCTCGCTCTCTGCCTCAAGACAGTGCTGCTGGTGCTAGCCTCACTCTCAGAAGAGCTCTGCTGTTCTGCCATCGTATCCCAAAGACAAACCAGCTCCTTCTCCCAAGGGATCACAAGCAGAAATGAGGGGAATGGGTGTGGTGTAGGAGAGTTCTAGAACTGAAAGTAGTTTCAACCAATCAAAAGTTGTGTTTCATGATCACATGACCAACCGTACGCTTACGGTACGCTTACGGTACGCTTACGGCAAAAAGTACGCGTGCGCGTAAAAAAGACATGCGCTTGCGCGCATGCGCATAACAGTCACTCCCCGGCACTTCCGCGTAACGTGCGCGTGTTGCGTAAGCGCGCACGCGTCCCACGCGCAGTACGCGCGGCTACGCAAAGTACGTAACTATACGCAAGCAGCGTAGATAGATTACGGACGTTGCGTAAACCGTACGCTTACCGTGAGCTTACGGTACGCGTACTATAAAAAAAAAAAATAAAAAAAAAAAAAAAATCTGGAAATAAATTTTACTTGTTTATTTTAAAAAATTTATATAAAATAAATATTTAATGATTTTAAAAAATTAAGCATAGTCTTTATAAAAGGTAAGAAAATTAAATTAAAAATATGTTTGAAAAAAATGAAGAAAAAAAAAAAAATAGCATTTAAAAAACCTTGCAAATTCACTGAAAAAAACATGGGTTTCACACACGTTATAGTTAAGAATTAGCATTTAAAAAACCTTAGAATTTCACTGAAAAAACCATAGGTTTCACACACGTTATAGTTAGGAATTAGCATTTAAAAAACCTTAGAAATTCAGTGAAAAAACCATAGGTTTCACACACGTTATAGTTAGGAATTAGCATTTAAAAAACCTTAGAATTTCACTGAAAAAACCATAGGTTTCACACACGTTATAGTTAGGAATTAGCATTTAAAAAACCTTAGAAATTCAGTGAAAAAACCATAGGTTTCACACATGTTATAGTTAGCTGGACATTTTACTCGTAAAAAACCAATGAAATTGCCCCGTTATAGTTAGTTCAGCTAACTATAACTCGCGCGCCCGCAATGCACTGCTGATGACGTCACATATTACATCACTCATGACATGGTCAGTGACATCACTCATGACATCACTGATGACATCTCAAATGACATCACTGATGACATCACTGTTGACATCATCCTTGTGATAGAGTGGCAGACCTCCTCTCACCTTAATATAAGCTTTGATACACACATTCAAAAATAGAGACTAAAAATTTCAAAACAATGGACATACCAATACCAGTTACAACAACCTCTTCAGTAATTCTAAGATCCACATACACATCCACTCATTCACCAACAGTCCTATACAGTCACTCATACATGTACTCACTCATCATATGTACTCATACATCTATACATCCTGTTACACAATGCCACTCATCCATAGAGTTACTCACACACATAGTCACTCATGCTAATAAGGAATCAAACATACATTTACTTGCATATACAGTAATACACACACCACCATACTTACTTCTACGGAAACTTACACATACTTAGTCTTTTAAACAATCACTTATAGAAACACATACTTATTCATACAGGAACTCTTTCAATCTCTCCCTCTCACATATACTCACATATATACACCAATAGTCACATATACTAGTTTAAAACATATGTAGTTACTCCTGAAGACACTATTGAGACAGTCATTCACTCACTAACACACCCATACACACACTCATCCACCCATACAGTCCTGCACACATGCTGTCTTCAACACATACAAACAGTGAGTCACTCATTCATGCACCTATGCACTACGTAATACCCCCCACCGAACCATACAGACACTCAGACTGATACTCAAAAAAACAACTAATAACCTATATAGACACCCATGTAGCTACTCACCAACCCATGCAGCCACTTATACACAAAGTGAGAGATACACTTAATCAGTCAGTTACACAATCAATTTTTCAAAAACAAATCATCCATTTAGACACTTATATGCCCATTTATTCTTCCATCGACCTTGAGATATACATATATAAAACATATTTAATTTTCAGAAAAACACACATTCACTGGATGATGTCATCAGTGATGTCATCAGTGATGTCATTTGAGATGTCATCAGTGATGTCATGAGTGATGTCACTGACCATGTCATGAGTGATGTAATATGTGACGTCATCAGCAGTGCATTGCGGGCGCGCGAGTTATAGTTAGCTGAACTAACTATAACGGGGCAATTTCATTGGTTTTTTACAAGTAAAATGTCCAGCTAACTATAACATGTGTGAAACCTATGGTTTTTTCACTGAATTTCTAAGGTTTTTTAAATGCTAATTCCTAACTATAACGTGTGTGAAACCTATGGATTTTTCACTGAATTTCTAAGGTTTTTTAAATGCTAATTCCTAACTATAACGTGTGTGAAACCTATGGTTTTTTCAGTGAATATATATATATATATATATTATCTACTGGCGGTCGCCAATAGATAGTTATAGTTAGGACCGTGTTTCCATAGGAAATCTGAAAATTCTATTTTGAATAACTTTGGCGCCGGTTGACGAATCCTCGCGAATTTTTCAAAATAGGTGGGGCGCTCCGCTCTGCTCCTACCCTGAAAGTCTTGGGGTGATTAGTCAAGCGGGGGCCGAGAAAAAAGGGGGGTCCCAAAACGCGTTTTCCCCATGCATTTTTCCATAGGGACCTTTAGTCCAAGGTACAGCCCGAACGGCTGAACAGAATTACTTGAAATTTGGCAGAGAGGTAGTCCTCAGGTCAGGGATGTGCCTTTTGAATATCTGGAGTCAATCTGTTCAGTAGTTCCTGAGAAAATTTCAGTTAAAAGTACATATATATCTATAAGCGCGCACCGTGCGCGCACGGTGACGTGCGCGAGCGCAATTCTGATTGGTTGTTAAATGTCAGTAAACATTCGAATCGGTCGAAATCAGGAAGTGTCGCCACCATTTAGTCTCTCGCAGTCTGAGGCAGTGAAAAACAAAGGTGGAGAACGTGAAAAGGGGGCAGGGTGGACAGTTCCTGACCCCCTAGCCTTTGTCAGGGGGTCACTGAAGGACCCCCAAGGGTGAAAAAAACATTTATTTTTTTAACGAAAAAGCGCGGGGTGCGCGCACGGTGCGTGCACGGTGCGTGCACGGTGAAAACCTTGAAAAAAAAAATATTGATAAATACATAACTTAGCATTTAAAAAAACGTACAAATTCACTTAAAAAACCATAGGTTCCACACACGTTATAGTTAGGAATTAGCATTTAAAATACCTTGCAAATTCACTTAAAAAACCATAGGTTTCACACATGTTATAGTTAGCTGGACATTTCCCTCGTAAAAAAACAATGAAATTCTCCCGTTATAGTTAGTGCAGACAACTATAACTCACGCGACCGCAATCCTCTGCTGATGACGTCAGATATTACATCACTGATTACATATGTGTCTTTCTGAAAAATAAATATTTGTAATATATGTATAGCTAAAGATTAATGGAAGAAGACATGGGTAAATAGGTGTCTTAATACAGTGATGTAATATCTGACGTCATCAGCAGAGGATTGCGGTCGCGTGAGTTATAGTTGCCTGCACTAACTATAACGGGGGAATTTCATTGGTTTTTTACGAGGGAAATGTCCAGCTAACTATAACATGTGTGAAACCTATGGTTTTTTAAGTGAATATATATATACACACACACTTTAACACTTAAAATGTAAAATGTACATACAAAAATATTTAAAGATTTATATTGTAAACTAACCAGTGGAGTTGAAATGTAAAGTTCCTCCCTATGTAATGGTCATTATTGAATGACGTTCTATATACTAGCTGTGATGGAATTACATGCAACCTTCATGCATCCGACATACAATATCTCACAGATCATGTTTCCTTTACTCCTTCCACTGCTTGCCTACTAGGTTTGATTCACCAAGAGGTGTATCACGGGCGCTGCCGTCACCACGCTGTTATTTTGAAGCCGTTAGTCAGACACGTACATCGGAATGAGCAAATATTCTGACCCACACGGAGGCCTGGTTTTAAACTCTGCTTGTTGGATTGATCCCCGGCGTTTTGCGTTTTTAAAAAAAATGACCAAGGGGCGTGTACCCATGAATTAAATGGTCCCGTGTGCATCTTTATCCTCGTTTTGAGTATCATGGAGAGGATTTCCTGCTTTCCTATAGTGGCCCATAGGATGATTAGAGCCACAAGCTAGGATTGGACAAACGTTTTGTCAGATACAGATCTCTGACATATTATCGACAGACACATTATCGAACTACACAAATATCGCATCAAATATATCGACATCAAAAATATCGACATTGTATACTTATTTAAAAAACGACACTAATATCGACACTACAATATCGTAATACAATTATATCGATCACACAAAAATCGCACACATAAATATCGCAATACTAAATATCGACATGAGTAAATAAATATGACACATGTCACAAATATCGATAACCAAAATATAGACATCAATAATATCATTATTTTTAAATATATCGACAATTCTAACACTAATAAAACCAATATTTTAAACAACATAAAGACAATAATTTCCCAAAACATACATTTTTCAAATGAGATTCTACTTAAACATAAACATAACATTTATAGCGATCTCAATATTTAACAACATAATAAAAAAACACTGAAATAATTATCACATTGGCATTTCGAACACATTTAAAAAACATTCGCTACACATTATAAACAATCTTTTTATATATAATGATTTAAAACTCTCCTCCTTTAAAACTAAATATACTCTTACTTAGCATTTTCCATAAAAGGAAACCAATTAACTAAAAAAAAAATCAAACCATCCAATAGAAAGGCCACATACAGAAAACAACCAATAACATTCAAGAAACAATTTAAAACCACTATATAAACCAATTAAAACAAGTCTTCTACTGTGCCTTAAACCAAAGCATTGAACGAAGAAGAAACTCTGCTAAACATAAGAAACCTACATCCTACTACTATTCTAAAAACGTAAGTAAATATTATTTTCTAACTAAACTGCCAAATTAAACTAAAACACTAATTTATCTTTACTCAAATAAATAACTAACGTATATATTCCATCTCTTTATGTTTCCACTACAGATATTACTCCAAACACTTAAAGAAAATATTGTACCTAATGTATTTCGTGTTTCTATGGGTGATGTGGTTAAGAAAAACATACGTTCTGATGATTGGGATGTTCACGCCATTGAAACACTGTTTTCAGATTTGAAATATTATGCCGCTTTTGATGCTGAAGATTTATATGAAAATGCGGCTAATTATGCGGAACAATATTGTTTTCAACATTATGGCAATCACTTTCTGCATAAAGCAAACACTTTTTGTAATTTTGTAAATTTTACCCAATGGGAACACTGTCCCACTCCCTCTTTCGGCAGTTCACCTACATTAGTTGATAAGTATACTTATTATACTGATATCAGTGTTTCCAACCCGGCTTCCTTTTATTTTAAGGTTATGCCTGAGTCTGCCACAAAGGTTAGACTCACACACACCAAGTTACTTTATTCTAAGTCCTTTATGGACGAGTTGTCAATCAAAGGTTATGACCTATGGAAGGCTACTATTGATCTTAAATCGGTTTGGGGTTCCAAACCGTGGCAGGTTCAGGGAACTGAAGCTTTGCATCGTACCTGTCTTGTACCAAATCATATGTTGTTTTTAAATTCAACCATCTTCCGAACCACCTGTTTCGGATTGGCCACTCCTAAACAACTAAAGTCACCTTCTGTGCCGGATCTGAGTGCTTACCCCAATTGGGATAACCACACGGATCTGTCCCTTCCTGCTTTGCAGTCATTGATTTCTAATACATCTTTCAATATTTCGAAATTTAGTAGTGATGGATGGTTAGTTTGGCAAAGCAGTTCAGATACATGTCAACGTCGTTTTCTAGGTCTGAAACCGGGGTATACTCAGCAACGAGTGGACCCTCGGTTTGAGTCGTCACATACCGTAACTACATACTCTGTAGGAAAGTTATGTCAATCCTGGCTGCGACATTCCACCTTGGCATCTGTCAAAGTTCATTTATCAAGATTACATGACAAAATAGATTTGAATGATTTTGTTAAAGATACTGTGGGTGGCAGATCCAAAAGGTGGGCGTATGCTATTTACAACGAAGTATGGAAACTGTCGCAAATAGAGGCAGCATCACGATTGAGAGCTATTGATCAGGCTAATATGGAAAAGGTATTAGCAGTTATTGATAACAGCATTAGCACTCTTTCTTCCCGTATTTATACATTGGACAATATTGTTTCTTCAATTGTTGATATTGTGCATGATGATGTGTCTGTATTGTATCATGGTCAAAATCAGTTGCGTTCTGTTATGCAGTTTGCATGGACATTACAAACGTTAAAGGCAGGGAAGGTCCCCTGGGACTATTTGAATACAACATCTTTATTTCTTCCCTTTAACCTTACTGAAAAACAGCAGTTCATGTCCATGAAAGATGCTACATATTCATTGTTACATATTGAAAAATTAGAACCTTTACCTTTCTCTGTAGCGGAATTGGATACAGCCGTGTGGTTATTACATGGGTTGATCACTCTCCCGTTCGAGCTTTTCAAGTTTACGTCCTGTATGAAACACTATGCTCTGGGTAGATATGAACAGCTGCGCACCACTTTCATACATGAGGTTTGGTCCCTCCCTTTTATGTATAGATGTACAAGGGACGGTACTGAGGTTTATCTGACGGGTGAGGAATGTACAACGACACCTGATCACTCTGTAGTATGTAGGCACATTCAGTTACACGGTGCATGCAATGTTCAAGCTCCAAATTTGGCCTGCGTCCTGAAAGGTATCCCAGTGCCAGTGATTACGCCATCTTTCACGCTGCTTGCAAACGGTAGTTATTTAATTTTGAACAATGAAGCTTGCTGCGGGATGTTAGTGGGAATCCCTTACATAGTGACTGTATCGCAGAGAGTTGTCTGCTGCAATAATGTTCTATTTCCACCCCCGCATGGGCGGCTGGATGTTTCCATCTGGCCTTCGATTCCAACCTTGAAGGCAGAGTTCAACAAGATGAGCAGAATAAGGGCGCTATTGTCCCAAAAGGAGGTGCCATTGACTTCCTCCCGTGAAACATTTGTCCTTCACGTTGCAAATACGCGTACTGAGCTACAGGCGCTTTTGAATACTGACCTCCCCCTACATTTTGGTGCTTTGATCCAAACAATTTTCAATGCCTCGTCCACGACCGGCCTGGCTCATTTTTTTAAGCTTGTGGGCTCGGGCCTTGTGACCTCTTTCCAAACTATTTTTGGTGTGATTCCGGCATTTTTTCATTCTATTTTCTCGAGCATCTTTGGAGGTGTCCCGCTGATTCTGGCGCTTGTGGCAGGAGTGCTGCTTTTACTTTTCATACTGCGAAATGGCTGCTCTTTCTGTGCCACACGACAACCTGTCCCGTCTGCATCTTCTCCGTGACAGGATGCTTGAATATTATGGTACGCTGCCATTGGCGACTTTGAGCCTGGCGTATGGATTATCCTTCCGGTATTCCTACTTCACCTGCGTACAGCCAGTCTTTCACTGCCTAGATTGTCCCTTTGAATGGCCTTTGGATTTGTGCTTAACCAACACGGTGTCTCCGGTGCCGGATTATGATCGACTGATGAGGCCCTTAGTGTCTCACGAGTTTGCCTGTTCTGGTGTTCGGATTATGGCCTGTGGTGCGGCGCATGGTATCCTGGGTAATTGGGACATCGCAAGAGCAGCCTATGATTTCTTGAATATGAGCTATCTGGAGGAACAATTCGGTTGCCCTCTGATTGTGCTAGAGGCTCCGCTCATTGAAGAACATGTATGTTCCTTTTCTTTGATTAATTGGATGGCTGAAACTTTTCGTGGCTCTGCAAACGATTTCTTGTTGGAAGCAGTGGCCACGTATGCTGCATATACGTTCATGGATTGAGTGAACTGTGGTCCTCTAGGTTTTTTCTCCAGTGCCTTTGGACTGCTATCCACAGCAACATTTTTTAATTTTTCCCATCACACGTTTGTGGTTTTTTGGTTTTTTCTCCCCTTTTCGGTTTTCATGTTTTCGGCTTTTGCCTGAACTATAAATTATTTATTAATTGAATACGCCTTGTTCTGCTCTGTCGAAACTGAACTTTGCATTCTCTTTTTTCTTGCCTACTGTATAGTGCTTCGATCAAGGGGGCATGTAGTGAGGACTCCCTTAATACGTACATACATTGTTAAGTTAGCATAACCGCGTTAGATGTTAGAAAGCCATCTTGCCGCTTTTGCACACGACACTGCGTTTACATGTTATTGCTTAAACAAACTGCTGACTCGAGCTTTGCCTCACACGGAAGCAATCTGTTGTTACCATCCCGAGCTCTGCGCAGCGACCTTGGTCTGTACATGGCGTGACAAAACAGTCTGGTTTGTTAGACAATGCATGTTTTTTACTCTAGGTTAATCGACCCACTATTTAGACATAACACACAGGCAGCTGTAAATACCTGAAAGTTGGTGCTTTTAATAACACAGACATCATGTTTATTATTCAGACCGAAGACGAGCCTTCCTGCGAGAAGACTCCTGATGCTCCTGTGATGTGATTTCACTAAGCTGATCTTTGAGGTATGGGGTCCCCTATTCAAGCCTAAGAGACCTTCTATTAGCATAATAATAATATTAGCTTCTTAGTAAAGGGAAGGTGGTATTATCCACTGTCATTATAATATGATCACCCCTTTTATATTCTATGGTATTGTAACGATGCTGATGGTTTTGATTTTAATCATTTGTCTGCTTGTATTAGCCAAAGTACTGCATCTTAGGACACGTGGTCTATAAAAATAAACTCTTTTTATTTTCACCGTGTCTCTGTTGATTCTTGTTGTGGACTGATGTGAGAATAATATACGAACAGGTATTTCCGATTCCCACCATTCCTGAGAGTATACTGAGTCGCTTGTTCTGGGTTGTCTTTTCATTGGGATCTCTGAGCCTAATCTCGGATAACGAATGGGACACTAATACTAGCCGGATACTGGGTTCTGGGTTCTGAGGTGAGTTTCTGGTACACCACAATTCACTGAGTTGGCAGTATGTGCTGGACACAGAACTTAATGAATTTACTATTCCCACTCCAATCTATATTTAATTAAGATAAGTGCTGGACACTGAACTTAATTAATTTACTATTCTCACTCCAATCTATATTTAATTAGGATAGATGCTGGACACTGAACTTAATTAATTTACTATTCCCACTCTAGTCTATATTTAATTAAGATAAGTGCTGGACACTGAACATAATTAATTTACTATTCTCACTCCAACCTACATTAAATTAGAGTAGGTGCTGGACACTGAACTTAATTAATTTACTATTCCCACTCCAGTCTCTATTTAATTAAGATAACTGCTGGACACTGAACTTAATTAATTTACTATTCTCACTCCAACCTATATTTAATTAGAGTATGTGCTGGACACTGAACTGAATTAATTTACTATTCCCACTCCAGTCTATATTTAATTAAGATAAGTGCTGGACACTGAACTTAATTAAGTTACTATTCTCACTCCAACCTATATTACATTAGAGTAGGTGCTGGAGACTGAACTTAATTAATTAACTATTCCCACTCCAGTCTATATTACATTAGAGTAGGTGCTGGACACTGAACTTAATTAATTAACTATTCCCACTCCAGTCTATATTTAATTAAGATAAGTGCTGGACACTGAACTTAATTAATTTACTATTCTCACTCCAACCTATATTTTCTTAGAGTATGTGCTGGACACAGAACTTAATTAATTTACTATTCCCACTCCAATCTATATTTAATTAAGATAAGTGCTGGACACTGAACTTAATTAATTTACTATTCTCACTCCAATCTATATTTAATTAGGGTAGATGCTGGACACTGAACTTAATTAATTTACTATTCCCACTCTAGTCTATATTTAATTAAGATAAGTGCTGGACACTGAACATAATTCATTTACTATTCTCACTCCAACCTATATTAAATTAGAGTAGGTGCTGGACACTGAACTTAATTAATTTACTATTCCCACTCCAGTCTATATTTAATTAAGATAAGTGCTGGACACTGAACATAATTAATTTACTATTCTCACTCCAACCTATATTAAATTAGAGTAGGTGCTGGACACTGAACTTAATTAATTTACTATTCCCACTCCAGTCTATATTTAATTAAGATAACTGCTGGACACTGAACTTAATTAATTTACTATTCTCACTCCAACCTATATTTAATTAGAGTATGTGCTGGACACTGAACTGAATTAATTTACTATTCCCACTCCAGTCTATATTTAATTAAGATAAGTGCTGGACACTGAACTTAATTAAGTTACTATTCTCACTCCAACCTATATTACATTAGAGTAGGTGCTGGACACTGAACTTAATTAATTAACTATTCCCACTCCAGTCTATATTACATTAGAGTAGGGGCTGGACACTGAACTTAATTAATTAACTATTCCCACTCCAGTCTATATTTAATTAAGATAAGTGCTGGACACTGAACTTAATTAATTTACTATTCTCACTCCAACCTATATTTTCTTAGAGTATGTGCTGGACACAGAACTTAATTAATTTACTATTCCCACTCCAATCTATATTTAATTAAAATAAGTGCTGGACACTGAACTTAATT
Source organism: Triturus cristatus (assembly GCF_964204655.1). NCBI lineage: Eukaryota > Metazoa > Chordata > Amphibia > Caudata > Salamandridae > Triturus > Triturus cristatus. Next base: position 882,541,204 of record NC_140581.1, read on the forward strand.
AATTTACTATTCTGACAGAAATCTATATTTAATTATGGGATTAGTAAAATTCTAAATTATATTTAAATTTTCTAAATATTTTTTTTTTTAAATTTAAAAATATATAAACATTTTAAATTAACTTCCCAACCTTATCCCCTATAACCCAACATTCCGCTCCTAAAATTATTTGTAAAATTCTAAATTTAATTTACAATTTCAAAATAATTTTTATTAAAAATTAACAAATATATAAACATTTTTAAAACACTTCCCACCCTTATCCCCTATCAACCAACATCCCGCTCCTAAAATTATTTGTAAATTTTGAAATTTAATTTACAATTTCTAAATATTTTTTTTTAAAAATTAAACATTATATAAAATTTTTTAAAACACTTCCCACCCTTATCCCCTATAAACCAACATCCCGCTCCTAATAATATTTGTAAAATTCAAAAATAAATTTACAATTTCTAAATAAATTTTTAAAAAAATTAAACAATATATAAACATTTTTAAAACACTTCCCATCCTTATCCCCTATAAACCGACATCCCGCTCCTAAAAATATTTGTAAAATTCGAAATTTTATTTTCAATTTCTAAATAATTTTAATACAAAATTAACAAATATATAAACATTTTTAAAACACTTCCCACCCTTATCCCCTCTAAACCAACATCCCGCACCTAAAATTATTTCTAAAATTCGAAATTTAATTTACAATTTCTAAATAAATTTTTTTAAAAATTAAACAATATATAAACATTTTTAAAACACTTCCCACCCTTATCCCCTATAAACCAACATCCCGCTCCTAAAAATATTTGTAAAATTTGAAATTTAATTTACAATTTCTAAATAATTTTAATACAAAATTAACAAATATATAAACATTTTTTAAACACTTCCCACCCTTATCCCCTATAAACCAACATCCCGCTCCTAAAATTATTTGTAAAATTCTAAATTTCATTTACAATTTCTAAAAAATTTTTTACAAATTTTTTAAAATATATAAACATTTTTAAAACACTTCCCACCCTTATCCCCTATGAACCAACATCCCGCTCCTAAATTTTTTTTTACAATTCTAAATTTAATTTACAATTTCTAAAATTTGTTTTTTTTAAATTAACAAATATATAAACATTTTTAAAACACTTCCCACCCTTATCCCCTATAAACCAACATCCCGCTCCTAAAATTAAATATACATTTCACATTTTAAATAAAATTGTCGAATTAAATTTTACAGTATATTAAAAAAATTAATTAACTTTTTTAAAACACTCCCCACCCTTATCCCCTATAACCCAACATCCCGCCCCTAAAACAATATAAATATTTCTCATATTATATACATTTTAACTATTTATACAAACAACTTCAAAATATTTACTAAACATACAATGACGATATTTTCACATGTCGATATTATTACTAACGATATTACTTACATCGACATATAAGTAAAAAAAAAAAAACAATATTTTTCACATCGATATTATCTATTTCGATATTTTGTACATTCGATATTTTTGACTCGATATTTCTGTCCCTCGATATTAAAAAGTCGATATATAGACTGCTCACCGTCAGATACCCCTGCTCCTATTTTTAATATAATAACTGTACAATGTAAACATTGGTCCTGATGAAGGTGGTGAAAAGAATGGTTGTCCCACCGAAACGTACGTCGACCACTGACCTGTGGAAATCCGTCCAGTGATATATATAGGAAAAGAGACAGATGTGATGTGCTTATACAATAATGAAATGATACAGTGATTTCTATACACTGTCGAAACTGCTGGGATGTTTCTATATAACAAATTAAATGATTTATTGATCTTATACACTGTCGGATCCCATTTGTGTCGCAATTTGTACTTTTAACTCGCATGTATTACAGGTTGAATGATGCGTATGATATGTAGTGTGTATGCTGTTTTTGTATGAGTTGGGTGGGGTAGGGAGCTAAAAAGAATTGACATGTTTTTGATCTCAAATGTGTATATTTATGTTAAATTTTGTTGAAATACTTTCATCATGTAATTTTGTGATTTGTGAACTCAGCACTTTTATAAATGAATTCTCACTTTTTGAAAAGGAAAATCAAAAAAATCAAAAATAATGTTTTTCAACAAAAACTGCTATTTCTAAATGATTTCTCTGTAGAAGGAAAAAACTGTTTTTTTGGGGCGTGTATAAGCTTCAGGCTATTCTTAAAAGAAATATAGGTCTGTTAGAGGTCCTTCATAGCTTTTCACCAAGAGCCTAAATACAGCAAAAATGTATCTCTTCACAAGCTTCCCCCAGCTGAAAATAGCTCTTGAGTGGCTTAGTGGACTAATGCGTCCACTGTAGGGGCTGTGCTTGACCTCAGGGTGTTTACCACAATGAGCTGCTCCTAGTGTGATGTCCCAAATGCGGTTACAAAAGCATTGTGAGTATAGGCATCTCACAAAAAGTGACGGACTGGTCTCACACACCACCTGGTGTCATGCTTCATCATCGGCCAGTCCTCGCCCTCTAAAACCTTCGTTTGATAGAGGGCGGGCATACACCTGACAACAGGGATGCACTTCTAAATTACTAAGTGGGGGCCCGTGATAATGTGAGTGAGATTAAAAATCATTATAGTTATCAGGAGTTCTGATTTAATGTGACTAATAACCGTATGATATTAAAAGCATTGGATGGTGAATGGGGTAGTTAGTGTCCCCTAGCTGTCTCGTGAGTGGTCAACATGTTTCTGCTGTAACGGCCCAGGTGGGTCCAAGGCATTCATCAGGACCTAAGTGTACAAGGGGCTCCGTTCTTACCAACTGGTGGCAAGAAGCTACCACTGCGCGGGTATGGCAAAGGCCACTCTCCACTTCCTAAATGGCTTCCAAAGGTCAAGCCCTGATTGCAAGAACTACTTGCCCCATGGGGGGAGGGGAGGGGAGGGGAGGGGAGGGGAAAATCCTGTTATCCGCTTGTCACAGGAAAGGTTTCCCTCATGTATCCTAGGCGGCTGCTCCCGGTCCTCGCTCCTCGCTCCTTTGTGATTAGCTTGACCTCATGGTCACATGTTCAAATCCTGCCGGTCCACTCAGGTTTTAATCCTTCTGAGGTCGATTAAATGAGTACCATTGACTTGTTTAACAATAGACATATGTTATTCAGTTCCAAGATACCCTTCTAGGCGAACGTGTGCTTTACAAATAAACATGTTATGTTACAAGGAGCAAGAACTCTGTTACCATCACAAAGCAGGTATTTATATGATATATTTGCCAGTTCCCAAAATCCATCTGTACGTTTCCCCTTGCCTATGAATACATTTACAAAGGGTTTGTTATGCAAAGTGAACAGTTCCTGCTAAAGAAACAACTTGACACAATCCACATTCAAACAAAGGATACGGTTTCTGGCTCAACCACTGGAAAAAGTATCCTGGCCTCCTACAACTTGAGGCAAAAACCACCATCCTTTCCTTGCCATCTACTCCTTTGGCAGCTGAGCATCAGAGAGTTGCATGTCCCTAGGCATGTAACTCTTAAGTAAACATCAGTAGTGAATATGGTATGCTTTTTGTTAGACAAACAGAATGTGCAGCAAGGTGTCATGCTTCATCATTGGGCTGTGCTCCTCATTTTCCCAGCGGCATTGCCCACTACGGGAGCCTGAGCCAAGGTAGGAGCATCGCTAGTTGCGCGCCCCCCTCTACGTGAGAACCATGTACCTCAACCACCCAAGTAATCTACTACTGGTAAGATTGCATGTCTTCGGCCCCCGTTGAACCTGCGAATTTGGTTGTTTGTTTGTTTATTTACTTTACAGGGTGAGCAACGAAGCGCTCACTAGGCAACCCCGTCTACCCACGACCCCACCAGTGGGGGTGAGTAGCCATTCCGCATGCTATCATTGAGCACTAGCTTTCCCTTAAATAAAGGATTGAGGAGTCGCATGTGAAAATAACGAGCACGAGCTCCCCTTTAACACAGGGATTCTGCACAACATTCCGTAGCTCACCAATCGGGCTCACATGTAACTGCTTACAACTTCTGAAACGTGTTCATTGGGCAGTATTTTGACCAAGGTGCATGTATACGATTCTTGCTCACATGGCGATTTAGCCTTGATGTTTATGTTACACACAATTACGATCACTGAGGTTCTATTGTTGCTTTTTATTATTTGTATTACTCACCAGTTTGCGCACGATCATTACACCTCGTGGACCTACTGTCCTCGCATGAGCACCATGACACCATTGGGGATATTGTCTCTCGTACCATGCGAGATGAATTGCTTCAATTAGTTGTGCTTTCTTCTCTTTTATTTTACTTTATTACAGGTCTCTTCCTTCCAGGTCCTTCACATTCCCTGGATCTCCAATTTACAATGCCGGTGATATAAATATCCTTTACGGCACCGGCCTTGTAGTAATGTTAGAGTTTTGGAGCACACACTCTCTAGACATCGGCCCTGAAGAATTGCCGAGTGACCCGCTAGGAGCTACAGGCAAGAAACATGTCTACCACGCACACATACTAAACCCTGTGGATCATAGTACATCCATACAGGGCCCACACTTTTTAATTAGGGTAGCACACCCCGTGAATAAAATTAATTCCCTCAGGGCAGCGCTAAACGTATTTTAAATCACCCTTCACACTCACTCACTACACAGATCACTCACCTTCATGCACGAAACGGCTGTCTCTTAAAAGATCTCTGGCAAAGAGCCCCTTCGCGGGAGCCCGTCGGGCATTGCAGGGCCGGCCCGACGAGGAGCACAGCCCAATGATGAAGCATGACACCTTGCTAGGTGTGTGAGGGTATTCAATAAGAGACTTGCTTCCCCCTCCTCCTTTGAGGAACTGCACATTCTGTTTGACTTTCATACTTCTCTAGAGCATTGCGCAGGACCTCGTAAAAAAGCTCTAGGTTACTCTTTTGGATTCAAATGCTTTTTGATAGAACCTTCCTAGAGAATGTATCAAGCAGACTTCCTGTTTAGTTCCTGTCTGCACAATAAAACTGAATCAAAGAAGCATACTTTAGCATGTTTTGTTGGGATGTCGACGAGGATATAATCAATCCTGGTTTTGGTTGTCCCCATCTTGAACGCATGACATGCTTCTCTGTCGGAGTCAGTCCGACCATTACACGCTCGAACCCCATAAGTCATAGTGAATGATAGAACCTGATGCCCCACCCTAGCATGTTTCTTAATAGGTGGTATCAGGGGCTTGGGAATCACTTTGGTTTTATCTCTGTCTAATATTAGTTCTTGTACATAGACAACAGGTTCGAAAGTTGTGTTAAAATCGCCTGCAACTATGAGTCAGTGGTTCCCCATTGCAGTTTCAAGAAAATTAGTTAAGGTTATTAATGTGTCAGATGGCTTGTGTGGAGTCTTAAAGCAGTTCCATATGTTAATTAATCTGACCTGAGTGTTCCCTTTGAGAGATGTTAGTTCTAGCCCTAGTATTTCCTCTGAGCCGAGGTTTAAAACCTTGATTTTACAGGCCAGAGTGTTTTTAACCCAGATTAGAAGACCACCAGCTGGGTGACCAACACTGGACTGCTTTGCTTCGATACTGTAAGTGGTGAAACCCACCCTATGAACAGGTTCAACCGCCCAAGTTTCCTGTAATAGGCATAGATGGAAGTCGTCCACTAGCTTACACCAATTAGGGTCAAGTAGCTTAGACCTGAGGCCTGCAACATTCCAGGATAGAAGTTTAAGTTCCTGGAATTCGATTGTAGGTTCCTGAGTGAGTCCTAAGTTAATAATTACTACCTTAGGCTCAGTTTGTTCATGGTGATTGCTTGTCATGATTGCTTGATCACACCAGGCAGGATTATTATTGTAGGTCACAGGGGTTACATCTGACTGTGAAATGGGTGATTCCTCTAGTGTCCTTGTGAAGGCGTAAAGGGTGATGGAACAGATGCCCTTCAGGAAATGCCCTTGAAGCCATGCTAAGTGTCCTTGAGCTGACTACCACAGCATCGGTAATCTTCCCTCTCTACAGGCCACCATGCTGCAGAGTGCATGTTTTGTCTTGCATTCCATTGTAAGAAAAACATTTGCTATAGGAGGGACAGGCATATCAGGATGCAACAACAGCCAATGGAAGAAGCCTAGGACATCATGGTAAACCAGACTGCTTGGCACTGAATAAGAAGAGAACATAAAATCCTCAGGTGTCCCACCTCACCAACCCAGCCCGGAGGTAATCGACTCCAACATCTCTGATGCTGAGAACAGGACAGAGAAGAGGCTCTGTTGACCTTCACCAGCAGCGGCTCTTACACCAAGTTGACACTCAGGGAAGTGAGGATGCTTGTAGTTGAAACTCACATGATCCCCATGAGAGGCCACACACTGGGGCAGAGCACCACTCTCGAGAGAGTCCAGCGACCAGTCCTGAGCACAAAAACTGCCATCTACAGGTTCTCCGCTGCCTTCGGGCTTAGTTCGGTACATAGTAAAGGCATTAGAGCTGAAAAAGATCTGACAAAGGTCACCCACCCCTTATCTATCTTCCAGCCACAAGATATTTCCAGCTCTGGCAAGCCTGACACCCTTCAAAGTCAAAGGCACTATCGTCACCTGATCCTCCTTCCATGCCAAAGTCTGCATCAGCACTAAGACATCCTTCCTCAGTCGCATCTGACCACTCTGGAAGGCCAATCCTTAAAAAGCTGCAGGAGGAGCTGAATGTGAGACAGAAGTGGATCTTCATTGACCCTCATACTGGGAAAATATCTGCCAAAGCATCTCCACCAAAGACTACAAAGCCTTTGTCAAGAAAGAGGAGGCCAGCTTTTGCAGAGGAACCTACAAAGGACAGCCTTCAGAGCTCACATCAATACTTGAAAGTCTCAAATATATGACTACCAGCACATCTCCTTACCTACCACCTCCCCCTCCTTCTCCACCTCCCTCATCACTTCAACAATACTACCCCCAAGGTTCACCACACTCTTATTCATACACTGGCAGCCCTTATACCCTCCGGATGACTATGAAGTTCCCTTCTACCAGTAGCCTAATCGGGATCCCTGGGATGTTTCTGATATTGATCCAACAGGGAACACATCCCAGTCAGGGCTTCTCACCCCCCCTTTCCAAGATGACACTGCTGCATATCATGGGGTTATCCAACTGGGGCTGCCTCTCACAATGTAGATAAGCATGTGATGCCTGAGGTGGAAGATTTCTTCATAGAGATACTCTCCAGAGCTGACCAGTCCACGTAGGTCCTTCATATGTTGATGCAAATGCTTAAGTGTGCCCCTAAGCCTGTCAAGGCTAGGGTAGTTACCTCCAGAATGAAGAAAAAGTTGAAACCCTCTCCAACTGATACTGCCTACATCAGGGTTCATGTTCCCCTTTGTCAGTGGTGCATACTGCCCGTTAATCGGGCCTCTGCCCAAGCCACAAGCAACACCTCACAGCATGACAGACTACGCACATCGATGCAGTAGGCTAGAGGGTAGCAGTTGGGATTACCACCCATTGGTGCATTGCTAATTCTGTGTGTCTCCTTTCATGATGATATAGAGCTCAGTGGGAGGAGATGGAGGAGCTCATACAGCATTTTCCTGATGAGTTTAAGAAACAGGGTGAGCAAATAATTGCAGAGGGGAAAAGTAAAACAATGTTTGTAACATGTATATGCATATGCTCTGCATATTCCAGTCATCTACTTTTGAAACTGAAGGATGTTAGCTGCTTTTGTGCAAAAAAGACTTTTTGAGTCACCCTTTGACTCCTTTCTTCATTGACAATGTGCATTGGAAGTGGAACCTCACTCCTTATGGGGTGCACGTTCGCTCCTTTGGCACCACGCAGTAGATCTTACACTGCCATCGTTGAGAAAGCTTCTTTGGCACCTGTGTTCTGTTTTCTCTCTCTTTTTGATGATTAGGAGACCATCACAGAAAACTGTGTCCCCGACTCACGGGCCACTCATGCCCTTTTGGGACTCCAAGTTCTTTCCCTTCTTTGACTCTGGAGAATGAAGAGGTGTCAAGGACGATGGAGTGGACTCCCTGCAAAAAGAGCCCTCAATGCTATTCCAAATACCCCTAGGCCAATCTCCACAGGGTGTCTAATTTCAACCTCTCTGGACCACAAACACACTGATTGCACCTTCTGCCTAACCTTTTAGTGCAAAAAGAACCTTCAACTTTGCAGAGAGACACTGGGCAAATATCAGCAATCAGCAGACACCTCACCTGACATTCTCACTGCAGTGCAACAGCTCAGCAACAAGAAAGAGTAAGAGAAGGATGTTGAATCTCGTGACCTCCTAGCACACCAATCCAGCCAAGAGATAATCATCTCTGGCACCTCCGAGTTGGAAGAACAAGAAGTGGAGGTTGTTCCATTTACCTCTACCATCCCTGAGCCTCAAACCAAGCCAATGCTAAGGGATGTGAGTATATGTGAACCCAGAGAACAAAATAAATCTCACAAAAATTCACACATCAAGGTTTAGCCTTTCCCCCTCAGGGAGTCAGGCATCCAGCCTCGGCTACAAAACACAGCCGCTTATAGATCTTTCATAGTCCCCCGGTTCCACTTAGCACTGAGGCACAGGATCGGAGCCAAACAGGACTTGTCCAAGAGCCTCAACTCCCAACTGTCCTCTGGCACTGAAAAGTCGAAGCATCCTTTGAAGTCAAAGGACCCATCAGTGCCGAAAACTTCTTCGGACCAAAGACAGAGTCAGTGCTGATACCGCTGTTAGTGTGAAGACCATCTTCTACCACCAGCTACAATGACTCAGAGCCCAATCCTAGGAAGATTTCAGCAGGAACATAACGATTGACAAAACTGCATTTTTATTCATCTTCATACGGGGACATTTCCTTAAAGTTTCCAAAGACTTCAGAGCCTCAACCCAGGAAGAGGAGTTTGGCTTTCAAGTAGGAGCCAATGTCATACACTCCCTCATAGCCTGAACTACAATCCAAACATTTCAAGGATGTAAATACAAGCCCTCTCCACAAATTGCTGTTCCTTCTACTCCTTCTACTCCACCACTTCTTCTTGGTCTGCCTCCACCTCCCCCATAATCCCCTGCACATTTATCAGCAGACAGCCTCAGTCCTTGCTACCTGACAGAGCATTATGAGACCTCATTCTTCTAACATCCCACAGAGGACCTTAGGGAAAATTATGAGGTACACCCTCAAGGTGATTGAGATCTAAAGCCCACTCCTAATTAGTGCCTTCCCTCTGAGGATATAGTTGCATGTCATCGGGTAACCAAAGGGCTGTGCCATACGAAACACTATCAAAGTCTGAAAGCTCTATGCAGTTCCTTTCTATGTTCAGCTCCTCTGTTGACCCATTCAAAGTGCCTGTCAGGACCCAGGTGGTTACTCCTAAGGTTAAGAAAAGGTTTAAACCTTCTCCCCCCGACCCCACTCATATTAATGTTCATATCCATCCAGATTCCCCGGTGGTGTACACTGCTCGTAAACAGGCTACTGCACTTGTTACCAGTGATACCTTTCACCCAATGGCTAAAGAGCATAAGAGGATAGATGTTACAGGCAAGAGGTTGCAGAGGTGGCTGCCACCCATTGGCAGATTGCTAAATCCATAGACCTCCTCTCACGGTATGATAGGACCCAATGAAAGGAGTTCGAGGGATTGTTACAGCACCTCCTGGAGAAATTCAGAAAAAGGTGTAATGATCTCCAGTGCCTCTAAATGATGTGCATTGAATGCCACCGATACAGCGGCTAGAGGGATGAATACCTCCCTCATCTTGTGATGTCATTCATGGCTTTACATCTCTGGCTTTAAGCCAGACATTCAGCAACACCTCATTAACTTTCCCCTTTGACTGCAGGTTTCTCTTTGGCCCCTCCAGTAGACAAGGTGCTATAGAAAATTGAAAAAGATACAAAGATAGCCAAATGTATGAAAGACCTTAATACACCATCCACTAGGGGCTCCTTTCTTAGGAAGCAATAGAGGGAGAAGCAAATACCACCTCTCTGGAACAGCCTCAGTCATACCAACGACTGCAGCAGTCTTACCATCAGTAAGGAGGTAGAAGTTACACACAAGGGACATTCTGGGATAATAATAACTCCAACAAGGACAGAGGCAGAGGCATTCCCACCCAGGGAGCCTTTACCTCAATGCATTGTCTGACCATGCATCCTTCCCAGTCACACATCACGTCTGGGAGAGGTTGCAGGGATTTCTTCCACATTGAGAGGAAGTCACCTGAGATCATTGGGTTCTAGGCATGATCCAACATGGGTATAGCCTGGACCTCCTCCCAACCCCACCAAACAATGCCCCCCTTGATCACACCCTAAGCTTAAAACATGTCTGCCTTCTCCAGGAGGTGGTGTGTGTGCTCCTTCTCAAAGGGGCCATAGAGCCAGTGCCTTTACAACAACAGGGCACATGGGTTTACTTTCTATACTTCTTAATTCCCCCAAAAAGGATGGCTCCCTCAGAACATTTTTATATGACAGCCCTTCAGGATATTATCCCTCTGCCACAGCAGGGTAACTTGATGACTGACCTAGATCTGAAGGATGACTAGTTCCACATACTCATGAATCAATCTCATTGGCATTGCCTTCAATTCCTGGTAAATGGACATTACCAAATCAAGGTACTTCCCTTTGGGGTCACCACAGGCCCAAGAGTGTTCACAAAATTCCTAGCAGTCATGGCCACCCACCTCATGAGGGGAAGCACACATGCAGTGGTGTGACAGCAACAATCTGCTGCAGGGAGGACCCTTCACGAACCCTGTTCCATAAGTGACCATCGCCACAGATGCACATCTCTTTGGCATGGGGGGCACATTCCACAGTATGACAGTTCAGGGTTTCTGGTCACGCCAGTAACCAGGGTTTCACATTAACTACCTCAAACGTCTTGCCATTTACTTAGCCTTCAAAGCCTTCTTTCAGAACAATCAGGACAATGTAGTAGTCATAATAACAGACAATATAACTGCCATGTAATACCCACAGAAACAGTAGGGTGGCACCCACTCGCCACAGCACTAGCGCAGAAGATTTGGCATTGCCGATTCACCATCAAATACACTTCCAAGCGGAGTACCAACTGGGAGTGGACACTGACTTTGTGGACCTGTTCAGCAGGATTCATCAACAAGCCCATGAGTGTGAACTCCACCCACATGTCTTTGTCCTCTACTTCCAACAGTGGGATTCCCACAAATAGACATATTCTCCACTCATGAAAATGCAAAGCTTCTCCTTCAGGTATCCACACTTGCTGTCAATGGGCAATGCTCTGTTGGTGAACTGGTCAGAGATATTTGCCTATGCTTTTCCTTCTCTCCCACTCCTTCCATATGCGGCCAACATTTCTCATCCTAATCCTGGTGGCTACCACTCAGGCCAGAGCACCATGGTTCTCATGAGAAACTCCCCAACAGGTCTGAGAATCTCACATAGGTGCAGGACAAGATTATACACCCCAGCTATCCAATCTAGCCAGTCTTCTTTACTCATACAGACTCAGCTGCTGAAAGGGTCTTTCACACCTTAGTCGTTAAGAGAGTCCTAAAGTACTACACTGACAGAACTAAGCGTTTTTGTAAAACTCAACAGCTTTTTGTCATTTTCACTAAACATCTTAAAGGCTGCCCAATATAAAAAGCTGGCATAGCTGGATGTACCATTACATTTATTCATACATGCTACCTTAAAGCTAAATGTTTCTCCACCTGAGGTCTCTGAGTCAGGTTATCTAACTCTTCCACAGGAGTGCATGAGCATCCTAAAATAAGCTTACAGATTTACTACTAGATCCTGCTATGCAGCAAAGTGGAAAAAGTTTGTCTACTACATTGTCTGTTAGTTATGTCACTTTGAGAAATCAGGGTTACCATTTACGTCCAAACTCCCACACCTTGCAGCTATTGCTGCATACATTCAAAACAGAGAACACTCTTCTTTTTTGTTTAGAATTCCAGTCATTAAAGCCTTCACTGAAGTTATCCCACCCAGAGTTCCACCTGCCCCTCTCTGGAATTTCAATATAGCACTCATAAGACTTATAGGTCACCTATTTCAGCAATGCATTCCTGTCCTTTGCAGGTTGTCTTGTAGAACGTAGCTTCTTCATAGCTATTCCCTCCCTAATACATATTAATAAGCTACAGGCCCTCACTTTGCAAAAACCTTTCACCCACCTTCATGCAGATAGGGTAGTTTTCAGAAGTGACCCCACATTTCTTCCCAAAGTGGTCTCTCCTTTCCACTTAACCAGAAAAATTAGCTGCCAGTCTTCTTTACTCATACAGACTCAGCTGCTGAAAGGGTCTTTCACACCTTAGTTGTTAAGAGAGTCCTAATGTACTACACTGACAGAACTAAGCGTTTTTGTAAAAAGCTGTCATAACTGGATGGACCATTACATTTATTCATACATGCTACCTTAAAGCTAAATGTTTCTCCACCTATTCAACACTCTACCTAGACGAAGGGGGCAACAAGGGCTTTTTTAGGGACCATTCCCATAACTGACATCTGTAAAGCAAATACATCGTCAACTCCACACATCTTTACTAAGCACTACTGTGTAGATTGTCTTGTCTGGCAACAGGCTGGAGTTGGCCAAACAATATTAACAACTTTATTTCAGACATCTGTATAATACACTGAATAGTTTGGGAAATACTGCGTACAGTCTTTGTAGACCTTGCATATCTATAGCCACACATGGTACGAATGGAAATTAGTTACTTACCCTACAAGCATCTATTTATATCTTGTAGTTCTGTAGGTACCTTCCTTTCTGAATTCAGTGGCTTGCCACACATCTCTGTAATATTAACATCAAGTACTCTTTAACACCATTTGCATAGTCACCATATTCTCACTACTCCATACTTGTGTTCACCCAATGTTAGAAAAATTATGGAATTGGTGCCCATGCCATTGCCAACTAAAGGAGGAGTCACAGGATACCTCCAGATTCGTAAAGGCTTCTTTGAACCAAAACATCTTGCAACATCCAAGCCCAACACTAGATGGCAGGAGTGTACAGACCATGCTAATTTACAGCCCTGCCATGCACAAACATATGCTAACATGGTAACATTTTCCTTGTAATGCCACCATATGCTCTACCAATTTAAGGTGTTGCCTTTTGGGAGGACCACCGTCCCAAGGGTCTTCACAAAATGTCTAACAGTGGTAGCCATCCACCTCAGAAATTGAAGTTTTACTCTAACTAGGAGCAAGCAAGCAACAGTTCCTAGTCGACACCCAAGTTGCTATTTCTCTGCTCCACACATTGGGATTTACTATAAATGTCACCAAGTCCCATTGTCAACTCATCGTCAACCCCTTCATGGCCAACCCTTCATGGGGGCTAGTCTAAATGCTGCCACAGCGTACCCAAACAAGAAATTGGGGCTGGGCTTGCTCTGTGGTTGGACTAGGCATCACTCCCCAGGGTGTAGGCGACTCTGGATGTGAACTGGGCCTTTCCTGTGGATTGCCCCACTGTGGTGATCTCCTCTCCTTGTGCCCCTCCCCAGGAAGTGGGGCTTGCATTCTGCCTTGGGCAGCACCTAGCAGAGCTGGTGTGAACCAGGGAAATCAGACTTTTTCATTAAAATAAAGCATAACAAAGGCCCGAGGCAGGTGTTGATGCAATTTGGTTTCTGCCCAGGGTTCTGAATAAGTATATGAAAACAAAAGAATTATCAATGTACTTATAGCACTACACAAAATAAGAAAAGCAAACAGATTACAGAAAAAGATGGGATATAAGAGAAAAAAGCAAGAAACTTGCAAACAATATGCATCAATAATCCACTAACATTGAAAGTGAATCACAAAGTATATCACAGAAAATGCCAGAGATATCCAATCAAAACCAGCCTACCAAAAACGAACTGCATCACCTAGTGAAAATGGTATTGAGTCTATGAGCACCGTTCAAGATGAGAACCTCATTGTTTCTAAAGTAACATACCCAAGAAAGTTAAGAAAAAAGGAAACCTCAATAAAAATCTTAAGAAAAGATGTGCAAAATCAAAGGGACGCTTTAAAGAATGTAAGGCAATATTCAAGAAAGATACAACAAAAATCTGATGGGGCAGAAAATGCCACTTGCCAGATCAGTACTGATGACAATTATCAATATTACAAAGACATTAATCAAAAAGAAAAGAAGAAAAACCCAAAATATATCCCAACTCACCAAAACTCCAGACAAATAGGGCTACAAACATCTGTGTTAAGAAATTACAGTTATTAAAATAACAGATGCACTTGAGGAAGCCAACTTAAAAAAAAAGTAGTGGGGCCAGACACTGGTGGCCTAAATGATCTGCATAATGTTCACAAAAACTAACCAAGTTTGCTACCTAGAATCCTATCAACTTGGTTAGAAATAAGAAGAGTCCCAAAATCTATCAAAAGGAACCGATTGATATGAATTCCCAAGAATGTACCCTGAAACGAGCTGAACAAAATAAGTAATTGGATACCAATTGTAATTGGTTCAGCAAAATTCCTCTGAGCCAAACTTTAGTCTCTGTCTGTGGGCGACATACCCGTGTGGGATCCATCTGAGACTGGCAGGAGGGAGAGGGTGCGGGCCCTTGGGAGGTTCCCTCCACCACATTCTCCATGGCATGGAGGCCATCTCCTCCCTGCTTTTTGCTCCAGGGTGCAGGGATGGGGGGCATGATCCCTCGCAGGTCAGCAAGATGACCGAATGGCTGGAGTGGGCACCATAGAGTCACCTGAAGGCAAGAAACTGATGACTGGCTCTAGAAAGGACACTTCTGAGCGCTGGTAACTCTGCTCATTGTTAACTACCATGGGCCTGGGCCTGGACACTCTGGTTGCCTGGTCAGCCCTGGCCAAATGGTCACTGGGCTGGCCAACTAGATAGCCAGTCAGTGGCTGGGCAACAAGATGACTGGAGGACCGGTCTGCGTGGCTATCTCGGACTTCTGTACTCCCCTGGGTACTTTAAGCTTTTACTTTGTGGGAGTTTAATAGTGGAGGGAAAAGCAGCTTTATAAGTAGGCCTGGGGGGAGAGGGGAGGGGTTGGCTCCCCAGGCATAGACTGCAGGAAGGTGGAAGCGCTGACCCAAAACACTCTGAGTCAACGGACTGGGATGACAGTCTCTAAGCAGGCATGGTGGCTGTAGACTGGTGAGGACTCTTGAATTCCCCCAGGGTGTGGAGCAGATCTCAGAGAAAAGTGACGTTGGATAGGTGTGGAGTCTATGGGCTCCTGCAGGCTGAACAGCTCCAGAAATACCCAATGAGAGGTGGGCAAAGCCCTGGCTTTTACAAGGGAGGTCAGGTCCCTGTAGGCCAGGGCTACAGGCTGCAGGCAGTGACACTTTCCCTACCCGGAGCAGGGTGGTGTCAGACAAGGGAGAAGTCTGGGGCTCCTTTGGGATTCTGTAATCACCTGTAAGAGGTTGGAGAAGCCATGGTGTTCACCTGGAAGGCTTTTTTCCCTCAGGCTGGTGGGGCCAGCTGGCAGGCAGAGCATCCTCGCCTGTGCAGGACAGGGTAGCAGCCCACCTCCAAGGGTTTGCCAGGTTTTTAAGATGGCCACCAGTTAGCTTGTGGGCTCCTCTTTGGCAAAAAAGTAATTTTCAACAGCAATTCAGCCAATGCACATGTATGGGTGTGCCAACTCAGAGAACCAACCACTTTACCGGCCAACCAGCTGTAATTTGAATTCCACCCAGGCCTTATGATTATCAGAAGGGACATCAAACATCGTCTGGTCCTTGTGACATGCCCTGAAGTGACATCACATGATCTTAGGCCCCAGACCATAAACTGGAGTGCTGTTAAATGATCTTTAAAGTTAACAGCATGAGGGAAAGAGATACCACATGTACAAAATATTAGTGGAATATAAAATAAAAAATCAGTTATTAAGACAGATAAAGACCTACTTAAGTCACCTGAAAAACACTTGGGACATCAATGTAGATACAATGTATGACGAACCACAAAATAATTTGCCTAACTATGCTCCTCTTTAAAGGTGGACTATCTCTCATAATACACTGAAACTGTCCTAAATACATAAGTTCAATAACAAATACCGAGGCTCACTCATAAATGCAAAGGCAAATCCACACAAAACATCAGGCACAAGCACCAGATGTCCTGTATTATATCAAATAGCCATGCCCAGCCTCCAGTGCACAATTACGCCTCAAAATACCAATTAGGTACTTCATTCATCGGTCCAAGAATGGCTGATTCTTCCAAGGGATGTTTGTATTGGCACACGTGGTTCTTCTGCCATGCATTGTGGAGGTGCGAGGTGGTTGGACATCTGAAGGTCCTCCCACCCCCCCACCCTGGCAGCACTTGCATGACGCACGTCTCTACCCCAGCCAGGAGAGAGAGAGCACGAGCTCACATTCACATTTACCTCACACCTGTGCCGAAATTTTGGGAGTCAGTGATGAAACCACACAACAGGCAGTCCTCCGTTATTCTGTGCCGGCTGTAGAGATAAAGAAAGGCATCTTCTCTACCTTACCATTCTTTCTTCTCCCCACACCAAAACGTGAAGAGGTCAAATAAATGTGTACCCTCACACTTCCTGTGTGTCAGTAACTAGGGGGCTACGGAGAGGTCTGGGAAAGGGCAAGATGCAAGGACCGTATGAAGAATGCAAGGTTTGAGATACTCAGTTTTCCTTTTTGTTTGAGGGCAAACACTAGAGAAAGCTTTATGTGCAGTTGGAGTACTTCGGCTCTTACAATCCCTTACTCCGTTACCACCACAACCAGGGAATAGGACTTTGGATGCTGCTTCCCAATGCCCATGTGACTGGCTGATGCAGAGGGCAGATGAGGAGCAGCAGAGATGCCGCCGGGTGAGGTGAGTTTGGTGCCTCTATAGATGATATCAGGGTGGCACACTGACTAATATTTTTCCTCTAACAGTGCAAGTTAGATGATTTGCATGGCATCATGGACAGGGAAGATATTTTACTCAATCTGTCAGTGACTTTCAACACCATTGATCAGTGAAGGTTAATCCTTTGCCCCGGAATACCCCAAGGCAAGGTTTTGAGCTGCAATTTATCTTTCATAAAAGCCGGTCGTTTGCTGAAGATTGGACACATTCCCACAGAGCTGCAATCCTATGTGGCATACCCTAAAGTTCCATTATAGTAAAGAATATGTACAATTTGATATGTATGTGGCACCATTTAGCTTAATGTTTGAAGGGTCAGGAGACTCAATGCACCAATATGCTGATGACCCCCAATCCCATGCAAAAACATCCTGCTTGAATGATTCTCACCTTCTGCATTTGACCCACACAACTCCAGATTGTATGTGGATAATCTCCTGATGCTGAATCCAAGAAAACTGTTTTTTTTCTCTCATTATGCCTTACATAAAAACACATTTGACCCAGTGCTCCTTAATAAACTAAAACGGAATAACTCCTCCGCTCCCCCAGTAGTAAAAGCACTTGGCTTTATGCAGGTCTCCTTACTTTCCCTGGCTCTTGACAAAGTTGTGACTGCCACCATTTTCATTTGCATTCTCACAGCAAATGAAGTCTTTACTCTTTCCTAAACACTGAAAACTGGCATTCTGCACCTTTGTTACCTTCTGCTCACACTTTTCCATCTTCCTCGTTGGGTGTGCCTCATTACTCGCTTACTCCGCTCAAGCTCATATTACATTCCACAAAAAGACTCTTATCTTCAACAAGGAAATTTAATCACATCACCCCTATCCTGAATGTTTTACACCTGCTTCACATTTAAGGAAGGATCAGATTTTAAATATGATGTTGTGTCTATAAAGTCTGGAAGTGAAATAAGCCTACCTGTATTGTTAGTCTTCATGCACTCTCTGGCAGACAAAGGGACCCCTGAAGCAGAAACTCTCTGTAACGGGAAGTAACAAGATTCAGAAATACTCAAACTCAAGACAACTCGTTCTCAAGAACAGCAACTGGTTTCTGGAACTCACTTCCTGCTGACTAAACTCTCTCCTCTGTCCTTTAGGCACATTTTACAAGTCTTCTTTTACCAACTGCTTCTGAATTAAGAAAGTTATCCTGCAGAAATGCTAAGTAGAACTTTAAACATATTAGACCCACATCTCCCTCTGTAATTGTCTGTAGGACATATTTTGGCGGGTTTCAGGGGCGTTATAGTTAGCTGGACTTTTCACTCGGACAAAACCATTGAAATTCCCCCGTTATAGTTAGTTCAGCTAACTATAACTCGCGCGCCCGCAATGCACTGCTGATGACGACACATATTACATCTCTCATGACATGGTCAGTGACATCACTCATGACATCACTGATGACTTCTCAAATGACATCACTGATGACATCACTGATGACATCATCCAGTGAATGTGTGTTTTTCTGAAAGTTACATAAGTTTTATATATGTATATCTCAAGGTCGATGGAAGAATAAATGGGTATATAAGTGTCTAAATGGATGATTTGTTTTTGAAAAATTGATTGTATAACTGACTGATTAAGTGTATCTTAGTGAATACTTGGCTCAGTGAGTAATGTTTAAATATGTAAATATCTGTATCAGTCTCTCACCTTGTGTATAAGTGGCTGCATGGGTTGGTGAGTAGCTACATGAGTGTCTAGGTTATTAGTTGGTTTTTTGAGTATCAGTATGAGTGTCTGAGTGTCTGTATGGTTCGGTGGGGGGTATTACGTAGTGCATAGGTGCATGAATGAGTGACTCACTGTTTGTATGTGTTGAAGACCGCATGTGTGCAGGACTGTATGGGTGGATGAGTGTGTACATGGGTGTGTTAGTGAGTGAATGACTGTCTCAATAGTGTCTTTATGAGTAACTACATATGTTTTAAACTAGTATATGTGACTATTGGTGTATATAAATGAGTATATGTGAGAGTGAGAGATTGGAAGAGTTCCTGTATGAATAAGTATGTGTTTCTATAAGGGATTGTTTAAAAGACTAAGTATGTGTAAGTTTCTGTAGAAGTAAGTGTGGTGGTGTGTGTATAACTGTATATGCAAGTAAATGGATGTTTGCTTCATTAATCAGCATGAATGACTATTTGTGTGAGTAACTCTATGGATGAGTGGTGTTGTGTAAAAGGATGTATAGGTGTATGAGTACATATGATGAGTGAGTACATGTATGAGTGACTGTATAGGACTGTTTGTGAATGAGTGGATGTGTATGTGGATCTTAGAATTACTGATAGGTTGTTGTAACTGGTATTGGTATGTCCATTGTTTTGAAAATTTTAGTTTCTATTTTTGAATGTGTGTATCAAAGGTTATATTAGGGGGAGAGGAGGTCTGCCACTCTATCACAAGGATGATGTCATCAGTGATGTCATTTGAGATGTCATCAGTGATGTCACTGACCATGTCATGAGTGATGTAATATGTGACGTCATCAGCAGTGCATTGCGGGCGCGCAAGTTATAGTTAGCTGAACTAACTATAACGTGGGAATTTCAATGGTTTTGTACGAGTGAAAAGTCCAGCTAACTATTACGCCCCTGAAACCTATGGTTTTTTCAGTGAATTTCTAAGGTTTTTTAAATGCTAATTCCTAACTATAACATGCCTGAAACCTATGGTTTTTTCAGTGAATTTCAAAGGTTTTTTAAATGCTAATTTCTAACTATGCCTACAGAGATAGGACATGTGAAGAAAGAAGAAAAAACGCACAGAAAGAAAAAAAAGAAATGCAGAAAGAAGCAACAGAAGTCCTCAAAGACGAAGAAAAGTGCAGGAAGTAGGATAACGTGCAGAAAGAACAAACAGAAGAGCAGCAAGAAGCCTTGTTGCAAAATCATCCTGTACCCTCAACTTTTTCAGACGGATACTGGTGGTAACTGAGTCTGACTAACCAGTCCTAGAGCCAGTGCTATGTGAAAAGACACTCAGAATACAGCGAAAACACCTACATACACTAGGGAACACTATGCGTTGGGGTCCCCCTGTGATTAGCATGACCTCCTCTGTAAGCCCCTAGTATATAATAGGGCAGGGGATTAAAACTACCTCTTAAAATGCGCCACAGGGCGTGTTTGCACACGTCACCTCAGGCCCCGTCCCCTCCCTTCACCACTGTGTAAACACGCCGTGTGGCCATTTTTAGTTGTGAGATTAAGTCCCCTTGAATCCTGAGGGTCCCTAGGGTCCAACTAGACCACTAGGTACCTCCTGTAAGCGCCACAGAGCTGCGTTGCAGAGAGATGTAAAAAGGGGCACGGTCTAGACCACCTCTCTGCAACGCATCGCAGTGGCGCTTACTGGAAGCACCTGGTGGGCTAGTTGGCCCCCAGGGTCCCTCAGGATTGAAGGGGAATTATTTCCCCATCTTAAAACGCGCCACTGGGCGTGTTTGCACACGTTAACTCAGGCCTCGTCCCCTCCCTTCACCACTGTGTAAACACGCCCTGTGGCCGTTTTTAGTTGGGAGATTAAGTTCATTTGAATCCTAAGGGTCCCTAGGGTCCAACTAGCCCACTAGGTACCTCCAGTAAGCGCCACAGAGCTGCGTTGCAGAGAGGTATAAAAAGTGGCATGGCCTGGACCACCTCTCTGCAACACAGCTCAGTGGCGCTTACTGGAAGCACCTGGTGGGCTAGCTAGCCCCCAGGGGCCCTCAGGATTGAAGGGGAATTATTTCCCCAACTTAAAATGCGCCATAGGGCGTGTTTGCACACGTCACCTCAGGCCCCGTCCCCTCCCTTCCCCACTGTGTAAACATGCCCTGTGGCCATTTTTTAAGTTGAGAGATTAAGTCCCCTTGAATCCTAAGGGTCCCTAGGGTCAAACTAGCCCACTAGGTACCTCCAGTAAGCGCCACAGAGCTGCGTTGCATAGAGGTGTAAAAAGGGGCGTGGCCTCAGAACACCTGTCTGCAATGCAGCTCCCTGGCGCATACTGGAGATACCTGTTGGGCTAGTTGGCCCTCAGGGACCCTCAGTATTGAAGGGGAATTAATTCCTCAACTTACAACTGGCCAGGGGGCGCATTTGCAGAGTGCTGCAAGGAGGGGCTGTGGCCTCCGGCGCGATGCCGGTCTTTTATTTATTTTATTTTTTTAAGAAGGGGGGCTGTGTGGCCCTCCTTCTTTTTCTAATTTATTGGCCCTGGGGACCCCATCCCCCAGGGCCTGCACGCTAATTTTTTTTGTTGAAAAAAATAAATTTGGCCCTCCCAAGGCCTTAATCGGCCCCGGGGACCCCAACCCCCGGGTCATGGCCTTTTTTTTTTTTTTAATTCTTTAGGAGGGGGGCTGCGTTGCCCCCCTCCTCAGGCCATTTATGGCCCCGGGGTCCCCATCCCCCAGGGCCGGCCTTTGTTTTTTATTATTTTAAAAAAATATATATTTATAGAAACACCTAGAACATGCCGGACAAACCGTATGTACCTATCACCATGACGATTTGCGTTATATTCATTAAAAGGCGACTATGTATACAATGAATCCACGTGGAATGTATTTACACCGCTAGTGAAGCTCTGACGTGTCTGACGCCCTACCGTGCCTAATCCCGGCACCCCCGCCGGTGGGTACTCTCCAAGTAGACACCCTTGTTGTTTATTTATACAAACATGGGTAGCTATTGACGGGCACATTTAATACACACGCACACCAAGCCATTCAAAGGGGATTCGACAAAAATTCGACCAAACTATGCAAGAAACCCCCCTCATGGTTAATAAAACACACATCCACCACCATATGTGTAATACTTTTTCTATTTTACTCTCTGGAAAGGAGACAAACCTCACTTGAGAGTCACAGCGTGCTTCTGGCTGAGCCCAATGCTGTGTTACACCCACCAGTGCCCGCCGAGTGCCACACACCTCTGTGTTGTATTCCACCAGCTAGTGCGTATGCTATGACACTCTCTAGCCCATGTGCACTGTAACACCACCCCGTGAATATGTCATGCCACACTTGCCTTCGTACGGGTTATATTGCCCCATCTAACGTGCCTTCCTCGATGCCTATGTTATAACGCACAGCTCTATGCCATGCATATTACAATCTGGGATCCATATCTTTGTCACAGTGCATATGCAACGTTACACTCCCCAGCACATATTTTATATTACAACTTTAGAGACTAGTTAGGTTACATAACACTGCCCTGTGCATATTAAACTCCAAGGCGCATATTGCATAGCACGCGCTAGTGCCTGTGCCATCTCGCGCTCTCCAATGAATCTGTCATTGCGCACAATGTATTGCATATTATATTTCACGCCCCAGTTCATCTTATACCACACTTTTTGGTGCATAGTTTATACCATATACTATATCTAGTTTTCATTTTCAATCGTGCTCTCAGGACTATGTTCTATATAACACTGCATCCACCTACCCTTTTCACGGGCATTACATTTTGCGATGGGGGTGGAGGGTCAGGGGGTGTTTCTGCCAAGTGAGCCCGGAGTCACAGTCACAAACGTCCTCTTCTTCCTGAATAAAAGTGAGATTATGCTGCATACTTGTTCATATTTTAAGTAGTTCGCACAGACACACATTTTAAAAACAATAAAGTTCCTAATACCCACCTTCTCCGAACAGTTAGCTTGCTGCCCCATCCACCTCCTCCCTATCCTCTGTTGTCTGAATCCATGGACTAGCCTCCTCCCTTCTGCCATGCATGGTCTATGTGTATGCCATCATAGTCTCACTGCCCTCCATTTAGCATGATGTACCATTCCACTCCTCCTGCCCTCCATTGCCCAATTCTATGGCCCATCATTGACCTCCTGCTTAGCCTCTGTGCTTAGCTTGCTGCCCCTATTCTCCTTCCCCCTGCCCTCCGATGTCTTTGTGCATGCCCCTGCTCCATCCTTTTTGCCCACCGTGTTCCATGGACTTGCCACTCCTATCTACTCTGAGTGTTCTGTTGAGCTGCCACTCCCCTCCCACCTGCCTAGCATTGTCAGATGACTGTAACCTGTCCCTGCCACCTCCACCCTGCCTGTCCACATGCCATGCCCCTATCCCCTTCCTCCTGTCCTCCATGGTCCATTTTACTGCCACACCCTTCTGCCCTCCCTGGTCTGTTGTGCTGCAACTGCTCCTCCTGCCTGCCCCGCGCGGTCTGTTGTGAGGCCCCTTCCCCTGAACTCTCTTGTCTGTGCCCAGGTCCTGACCCTCCCTTCTACCCTCCATGGTACTTTATGCATGCCCCTGCACCCTCCTTCTTCCCCATAATAGCCATTGTGCTGCCACTAACCCTTCCGCTTGCCATGAATGGTCTTCTGTGCTGCCATGGCCCCTCCCAACCATCCTGTGTGGTCAGCTAGCTGCCCCTGACCCCCTCCCACCTTCCCTCCATGGTCTATGTGTATGCCATCATAGTCTCACTGTTGCTCTCCATGGTATGTCTTGTTTCTAGTGCCCATCGTGCCTGACCTCAATGGTCATCTTGCTGCTCCTGCCCTGCCCTCTTGCCCCCAGCCCTCTGTTTCCATGTGCAGACCCCTATTCCCTCCCTCCTGGCTTGTCTGTTCCATTTTAATGCCCCTGATCCGTCCCTCCTGCCCTTTATGGTCTGTTATGCTGCAGCTTTCTCTCCTGTCTGTCCATTATGGTCAGCTAGCTACCATTGCCTCTTTCCCCTCTGTTCTCTATTGTCCATGTGCATGGTCCTGTCCCCTCCCTATTGCTTTCTATGGATTGTTGTGCTGCACTCCCGTCCCCCATGCCCTGTGTGGTCTATTGTGCTGGTGCAAACCCTGATGCCTGCCCTGTAGGGTCAGTTTGGTGCACCTCTCCATGTCCCTCCTGTACTCTGCTATCCGAGTCCATGTCCCTACCCCAATTTCTCCTGCCTACCATGATCCAATGTACCATACTTGCGAACATTTTGAACTTGGTAAGAGGGAGATTTTGAAAAAAAACTGGGGTATTGATTTTCCCCCTTGAGTTACATTGAAAAAGAGGAGATTGTAGACAGGAGACAGATCAAATAAAGCCCATTTGAGCTTAAAAACATTGGACATTTCCTGGCTGAAATGGGTCTGTTGGCATGTATGGTTGTACTACCACTGCCTCTTCCTTCTGCCCACAATGGTCTATTATATTGCCACAGCCTCTCTTGCCAGTCCTGTATTGTTGGTTTGTTGCCCCTGCCCCCCTTTCCACTGCCCTCCATAGTCTGTTGTGCTGCCACTGCCTTTCCTGCCTGCCCAGTGTGGTCAAATTGTTGCCTCTGCACTCTCCTACCTGCCTTCAATTTTCAGAGTCCATGCCCCTGGCCTCTGCTTCTCAACTGTATGCCAATGAACAACTAGATTGCTAACATTCTATATTTATTACAAAAGTGTGGAACGCCTGACGTCATCTTGATGTAATCAAAACTGTAATACCTAGAGCACTTCCTTTAGAAATTACATATATGAAAGGGTCTTATTTGCATCAAAATTATGGTTAGTGCTCTAAAAAACTAAAATGGGGACATATTTTCTGAGTTTTCAAATAGCGACAAAGAACTTTTAAATTATTTGTAATCTTTATGTTTTTTTATCCAGTTGACCACTTGATTAAATGTTGCACCTAGGGGAGAGGATGTGGTGTTACTTCCAGAGCTGCAGACTTTGCACCTGGGTAACCAGGTTGGAGTTTCTGCTTCAGCTCAACATTCTGTGATTCTGGTCAAATCACTTAATCTCCCCATGTCTACAACCAAAATGAATTTGATCTTGCGTGATGTAACCAATGCTCATGTAAAGCACTCCAATACCTGACAAGTCTGCACTATATATAACTGCAAATACACAAAAACTAAGTGTTTTGCACACTTCTGTCTTTGGGCTACATGTGGGCTACATCTGGGTGATATTTGTGCTGCATTTGGGCTCTTTTGTCTCTGGTGGCCATCTTGGGAGATTTATTTGTTATCAAGTTTCCTAATTTCCTCATTTACTGCAGTCTCCTCAGTAGGAAATGCTTTCAGTTTTTTACTTTGATTCCATCAAGAAGGTATTCAGATATGTCACACATTTGCCATAAATTCTGAATGTAAGCACTCTAGTTGCTCATTAGATCACTGTAGTAAAGCTACTGCTCATCGCAGAAGTCTGCTGCTGGTATTAAAAGTGCATGTTTCATTCTGCATATCAGAATTTTTTAATGAAATAGAAGAGTATTTGAGAAGTCACTCAAAATGTGCCCTCATTTTTCTTTCTTCAGCACTAATCATAATTTCTATGGCAAAATGAACCCCCTCATTGTGTTCCTTTTTAAATTAAATGTTTTAAGTGTTACCAGTTTATTCCAATCAAGATGGCTTCAGGTGTGCCATACCTTTGTCATAAGTAAGACTGTTAGCACTCTAGTTGTTCTTAAGAACACTCTGGGACATTCTGTCATTGGGCTATACTTGGGCTACATCTGGGTGATATTTGGGCTCTTTTGTCTCTGGTGGCCGTCTTGGGAGATTTATTTGTTATGAAGTTTCATAATTTCCCCATTTACTGCAGTCTCCTCAGTAGGAAATACTTTCAGTTTTTGACTTTGGTTCCATCAGGAAGGCATTCAGATGTGTCACACATTTGCCATAAATTCTGAATGTTATAGCACTCTAGTTGCTCATTAGATCACTGTAGTAAAGCTACTGCTCACCAGGGACGTCTGCTGCTGGTATTCAAAGTGCATGTTTCAGTTTGCATGTCACAATTTTTTTATGAAATAGAAGAGGATTTCAGAAGTCAAAATGTGCCCTAATTTTTCTTTCTGCAGCACTAATCATAACTTCTATGGCAAAATGAACCCCCTCATTTTGATCCTTTGTAAATTAAATGTTTTAAGTGTTACCACTTTATTCCAATCAAGATGGCTTCAGGTGTGCCATACTTTTGTCATAAGTAAGACTGTTAGCGCTCTAGTTGTTCATTAGAACACTCTGGGACATTCTGTCATTGGGCTATACTTGGTCTACATCTGGGTGATATTTATGCTACATTTGGGCTCTTTTGTCTCTGGTGACCATTTTGGGAGACTTATTTGTTATGAAGTTTCCTAATTTCCTCATTTACTACAGTCTCCTCAGTAGGAAATACTTTCAGGTTTTTACTTTGATTCCATCAAGAAGGCATTCAGATGTGTCACACATTTGCCATAAATTCAGAATGTTAGCACTCTAGTTGCTTATTAGATCACTGTAGTAAAGCTACTGCTCACCAGGGAAGTCTGCTGCTGGTATTGAAAGTGCATGTTTCAGTCTGCATGTCAGAATTTTTTTAATGAATAAGAAGAGTATTTGAGAAGTCACTCAAAATGTGCCCTAATTTTTCTTTCTGCAGCACTAATCATACTTTCTATGGCAAAATGAACCCCCTTATTTTGTTCCTTTTTAAATTAAATGTTTTAAGAGTCACCACTTTATTCCAATCAAGATGGCTTCAGGTGTGCAATACGTTTGTCATAAGTAGGACTGTTAGCGCTCTAGTTGTTCTTTTGAACACTCTGGGAAGCTGCTGTAGAACACAAAGGAATCAACTGACAGTCTCTGCCCTTGTTGAATGTACATGTTTTACTGAGAATGTCAGACTTCATTCTCACATGACTGAGAAAGATAATGTGAATTTACAGAACATATGCTCTCAGTTTAGCTTATAGATCACCTTCCAAACCTCTGTGGGACAAGCATGAGAAAATAGTTTTCTCTCAAACATGGTTCATGATATCACAGCAGAAGGCTTTTTCACATGGTAAAATCACCTTAGAACACACCACAATTCCTAAAGTGAGCATGGTACCATCAACAAATGATTTATAATGTAACTAAAGTCTTAAAACCTTCTATTAACTGCAATGCTTTTTAATTAGGTGCTATCATGTATATTGGTCCCAAGATGGCTGCCAACACTTCTTGGATGAAGTACTGACAGCCAATCAGATCTCACGATGAGATGTGTGTTTAGGCTCCGCCCAGATATATCTATCTTTTTAACTCTAATTTTCTCAGGAACTACTGAAAGGATTTACACAATTTAAGCAAAAGGCATGAGTCTGAACTGAGAACTACCTCTTTGCCAAATTTGGTGTAATTCCGTTCAGCAGTTCGGGCTGTAGCTGCGTCAACAGGTCCTATGGGAAAATGCATGGGGAAAACGCGTTTTGGGACCCCCCTTTTTTCCCGGCCGCCGCTTGACGAATCGCCGTGAAATTTTCAGGATAGGAGTGGAACGGAGCTGGCCAAAAGTTTGGAAAATTTCGCGAAGAGTCGTCAATCGGCGCCAACGTTATTCCAAATAGAATGTTTCGGATTTCCTATGGAAAATAGGTCCTAACTATAACTACCAACTGGCGACTGCCAGTAGGTAGTATATATATATATATATATATATACATATATATTCACTGAAAAAACCATAGGTTTCACACACGTTATAGTTAGGAATTAGCATTTAAAAAACCTTGCAAATTCACTTAAAAAACCATAGGTTTCACACAAGTTATAGTTAGCTGTACATTTCACTCGTAAAAAACCAATGAAATTCCACGTTATAGTTAGATCAGGTAACTATAACTTGCACGCCCACAATAAACTGCTGATGACGTCACATATTACATCACTTATGACATGGTCAGTGAAATCACTCATGACATCAATGATGACATCTGAAATGACACATTGTGCATTGCGGTCGCGCAAGTTATAGTTACCTGATCTAACTATAACGTGGAATTTCATTGGTTTTTTACGAGTGAAATGTACAGCTAACTATAACTTGTGTGAAACCTATGGTTTTTTAAGTGAATTTGCAAGGTTTTTTAAATGCTAATTCCTAACTATAACGTGTGTGAAACCTATGGTTTTTTCAGTGAATTTGTACGGTTTTTTAAATGCTAAGTTATGTATTTATTTTTAATTTTTGCTCTGTGGGCTCTGTGGGCACTCGGTGGGCTTCACGCACCGAGTGCCCACGTTGCGCATTTCGTACTTTGCACGCCTCGCCATTTTTTACAAAATATAAATTGTTTTTTTCTCCCTTGGGGGTCCTTAGATTTATATATTAAATGTGATTGTTAATTCTTTTTTTTTTTTTTATTTTTTTTTACCGTACGCGTACGGTAAGCTTACCGTACGCGCACTCCGGGATTTTTTTTTTAAATCATTAAATTTATTTTTCATACTTTCTGGTCCTCCGTGAACCCCCTGACGAACGCTAGGGGGTCTGGAACTCTCTTCGTTGCCCCCTTTTCATGTTATCAACCTTTGTTTTTCAGTGCGAGAGACAGAAAATGGCGGCCGATACTTTCTGATTTCGACCGATTCGAATGTTTACAGTCATGTAACCACCAATCAGAATTGAGCTCGCGCACGGCACCGTACGCGTACGGTAAGCTTACCGTAAGCGCACGGAGCGCGCTTACAGATATATATATTGATTTAAATGCTATTTTCTCAGGACCTACTGAACAGATTTACACCAGACCTGCAAAAGGCACATTCCTGACCTGAGGACTACCTCTCTGCCCAATTTCAAGTAATTCTGTTCAGCCGTTCGCGCTGTAGCTCGGACTAAAGGTCCTATGGGAAAATGCATGGGGAAAACGCGTTTTGGGACCCCCCTTTTTTCTCAGCCCCCGCTTGACGAATCCCCCCGAGACTTTCAGGGTAAGAGCGGAGCGTAGTGCCCCATTAGTTTTGAAAAATTCGCGAGGATTCATCAACCGGCGCCAAAGTTATTCCAAATAGAATGTTGCGGATTTCCTATGGAAACACGGTCCTAACTATAACTATCTACTGGCGACCGCCAGTAGATAATATATATATATATATATATATATATATATATATATATATATATATATATACATACATATATATATATATATATATTATAAATCCAAAGATGCGGCACTCAGGAAAGAGATTTTCAAAAGTTAATTTATTTTGCAACACAGCTCCACCAACGCGTTTCAGCCAACAAGGCCTTGATCACGGTCAGTGAGTCCTTTCTCTATTGCACCTTATATACATCCACTAGGCCTCAATGTTGCATTGTGGGTGATGTAGTGCATTAAAAAACAAAAATGTATTTAAATCCAAAAGGAAACTCATTTTCGACTGTTGAATAACAGGAAAAGACGCTTTAAACTAAGTTAAGGTCTAGTACCAGACATTTCATATATTAATGGTTATAAGTTATTATGCTAGTAAAGAAATGTTCAGTAACAATAATATCATGATATCTCAGAAAGTGTAGATTTCATCTTCAAGTAACTGTATAGTACAATTGTTATACAAGCGGCATTATTGATAGAGAATACAAAGGTTTCAAAGTACTGTGTTTTCATGGACGGAAGAGAAGAAAAAAGGGAGAGGAGCACAAGCAAGAGAAGAAAACACAAGAAAGGTGAGAGAATAAAGGTCCCAATCAGGTTCATCGGATCAACAAATTCATCATGTAACGGGACGTTATTCTAAGTGTACATAGAGTTCTTCGTCATTATTCATGCCTCTCGGGTTCTTTGTTTTGAGTTTGATTATATAGCGCGATTCAAGTTGGCGTAGCTTCTTGATTCTATTACCACCTCGTTCGTTTGCTGGGATGGTGTCAATACCATAGTAGCACATTGATCTCCAGTTCCCCTTCTGGCAAAGTATCATGTGTTTAGCAGTTGCATAAGCAATGTCTTTGTTTTTAACTGCTCGAATGTGCTCAAGAATACGCTTTTTTAGTGGGCAGATGGTGCTCCCCACATATTTCTGTCCACATGTGCACTCAATGACGTAGATCACAAATTTGGTGTTACAAGTTATTCTTGTCCCTATAGTTACAACATTTCCGTTGGGCTCTGTAATAGTTCTTATGTTTTTGCCAATCTTACATGCCTTGCATGAATTGCATTTGGTAAATCCATTTTGTTTTTCTGTTAGCCAAGTTGTTTCTTCTCTTTGTACGAAACGGCTTTTGACAAGCATATCCCTGAGAGATTTGGTTTTTCTGTATGTAACAGTTGGTTTGGTGCCAACTAATTTCCCTATATCTGGGTCTTTCATGATTAAGTGCCAATGTTTTCTAATTTTGCCCATGATGGTGCTACTTTCTTTGCTGTAGGTAGTTACAAATCTCGGTATTTGTTTTTCGTCTTCAGGTGTTGGTGTCATTTTGGGTATTAATGTCTCTGCTCGAGTTTTATTGTCGATTCTTTTTTTATTTTTCTTGAGAGTCAGTTCTGAGTAACCTCTCTGTTTGAGTCTTTCCATGGATTCATGAATTTTACTTTCGGCATCTTCTGGTTTAGAGCAGTTCCGTTTTAATCGCATGAATTCCCCATAGGGAATACTGTCCAGAAGGGGTTTGGGGTGGAAACTAGTCCCATGTAGGATACTGTTTGTTGCTGTTTCCTTTCTGTATAGTGTCGAATGGATCTGATCGTTCTCAATATAGATCAAAGTGTCCAGGAAAGGGATTTCTGACCTGCTCATACTGTATGTAAACGATAGGCCGATTTCGTTGTTATTCAGTTTATCAAAGTATTTTTTGAAATCCTCATCTGTGCCATGCCAAATTAAAAACAGGTCATCGATGTAACGAACCCATAATACCCATCTTCTCTAGTTCATCCTGGTTGTCTAGGTTCCACGCTATAGTTTTCTCCCACCATCCCATGGTGATATTAGCGTAGTTTACAGAAAAGGAAATGCCCATAGCTGTTCCGCACATTTGTTTGAACAATTCTTTATTGAAACAGAAAATGTTATTAGTGAGACACATTTCAATCATGCTAAGGAGCATTTGAGTATGTTTCAATTCTGTGATTTTCCTTTGTCTCAAAAAGTAATTGCATGCTTCCAGACCCACCTCATGTCGTATGGATGTGTATAATGACACCACATCTATGGTGATTAGCAGAAACTGGTTGTTCCAAGATATACCATTCAAGACACGTAAAAAATCTCCGGTGTCCCTAATGTAGGAGCTCATGCTACGAGCTATTGGGGCGAGAAAATGATCCACATATTCTGATACGTTCTCAAACATAGAATCACATGAGGATACGATCGGCCTGCCCGGTGGATGGTTTAAGGTTTTGTGGATTTTAGGCAAGAAGTATATAGTTGGAATAGTTGGAAATTCATTCGTCATGAATTTCAATTCCTCTGCACTAATTAGATTTTCGTTATGCCATTTGGTTAGTTTTTCACTAAGGTCCTTTGTCATTGAATTAATTGGATTAGTGGTAATCCTGTTGTAATTCGAGGTATTGTTCAATTGTCTATATGCTTCATTTAGGTAATCTTCAGTGTTTAGAAGTACCGTATTGCCGCCTTTATCCGCCGGTTTTATTATCAGATTTTTATTTTGCATCAGGTTTTTGATTGCTTCTCGTTCTTTTTTGCTCATGTTCTCTCTATGTGTGACATTTCTGATATTTGTAATTTTATCCAGTTCCTCAATTACTGCCTCGCTGAATTGGTCGAAGCGATTTCCAGGTGGTAAGACAGGGCAGTACTTTGATTTCTTCTTTAGTCCACTATCTGGTCTTTTGTCTGTTTCTATTGATAGATGTTCAAGAAGTTGTTCCTCAGTCATCTCATCGTCATTTAGGTCATATAAGAGATCAAAGATGTTCTTTAAATCAGTTGCTTGGTCAATACTCAGTATAGGTTCCTGATTTAGAAGAGATTCATCGTTAGGTACTTGTGCGCTCATCATCTCTTTAGAGGCTTTGTTCGCATGGATTTTAGCAAGTTTCAGTTTGCGGATATATTTATACAAATCTATCCTCACTTGAGTATGGTCAAAGTGGCTTTCTGGACAAAAAGATAGTCCTTTATTTAGTGCGGATTCCTCCTCAGGTGTGAGTACATGTTTCGAAAGATTAATGATCAGGTTGACATTGTGTGTTTTTATTTTCGATTCCGTAGTGAGTATTGTCTTTTTCCGCTTTGCACGTCGGGTTTTTCTGGTGCTTGTGAGGGGTGTTCTCCCCTTCCTCGTCCGCGATTTTGATTTCTTCCGCGGCCTCTTCCTCGTGTCAAAGTCTGATCTACGTGCATCAACCGCATTTCCTCTAAAAAAATCGTTTTTGGGCCAGGTGTTGCTCCAATATTAGATTCCCCTTCACTGAGGTCTGATTCCCCTTCAGTTGTACTGTCTGTTGATCTTGGAATTTGTGCGGGGTAATTTTTCTTCAGAGTTTCGAACCTTTTGGCAAAAGTGAGGATTCTTCCATAACGATAGTCTTGTTCGTCTCGTATAAATTTTCGTTTTTTCCGTTCCTGAATTTCGTTCTCATATTTTTCCAGTCTTGATTCCATGTCTTTACGTAGTTTCGTAACTTCCTCCGAGTTTGGATGTGCTTGTATCAATGTCTCTAATTCTTCGAGATGTTTTGTTATTTCCAGCAAATCGATATTTGCGTGCTTAATCAGGATGCGCATCATATTCATGGAACATTGGGCGTTATTTTCTGCCCATTCTTCTAATAGTTCAATTTTAGTATCAGGATGTGTTGGCATTGTGAAGATACGAAGTCCTCTAGGGACTCGTTTGACTTCAATATAGTTTTCAAGTGCAAGTATCTCCCAACTTTTGTTGATTTCCCTCTTGTATAGTCTCTCCATTTTATTGAATTGTTGTTTAATCGTGAGATCAGCCGGTGATGTCGTTACTCTGGCGGTAACGTCCTCTGTTTGTTCCGTAGGTTCCGTCACTTTGAATAAAGTTGCCGCTGTAATTGCTCGTTTTCCTTTCCGAGCTTCCATTTTACAATTCCTGTTTTATTAAGTCGAAAAAAGACACTGGAGCTGTGTATAAAATTGTTGCATATATTTGATGTTGATATATCTGAGATATCATGATATTATTGTTACTGAACATTTCTTTACTAGCATAATAACTTATAACCATTAATATATGAAATGTCTGGTACTAGACCTTAACTTAGTTTAAAGCGTCTTTTCCTGTTATTCAACAGTCGAAAATGAGTTTCCTTTTGGATTTAAATACATTTTTGTTTTTTAATGCACTACATCACCCACAATGCAACATTGAGGCCTAGTGGATGTATATAAGGTGCAATAGAGAAAGGACTCACTGACCGTGATCAAGGCCTTGTTGGCTGAAACGCGTTGGTGGAGCTGTGTTGCAAAATAAATTAACTTTTGAAAATCTCTTTCCTGAGTGCCGCATCTTTGGATTTATAATTGACTTTAGGGCCTGGATCCGGCCCGTATGCAGAGCACCCGCTGCCAGTGTGCCCCGGAACTTTGGGTCCCTTTGTTTGGTGATATATATATATATATATATAAATCTTCATGCTCCTTAATTTCGGCACACATGTTGATGGATTTCTTGTCATCATTTATTATTGCCCACCATGCAACTGTGTTTTTGAATCTGCTGGCATAAGTAGCTGGAAACCTCTGGTATTCTGAGGGGGATTTCATCTACATGTGCTGTATAGGAACATGTTTTCTTTCCATTGCAGCAGACATTAACCATGCCATGCCAATTACAATGCATCTAGTTGTGTTTTGGTCAGATATGACAGTACTATCTGTGATTTGTCATTCAACGCAAGCTTTGCCTATTTTGTCAAGGTGAGTACTCCGATGTGTCCACCCCCATGCTGAGAAGCTTGAGGAGACCATTTTTAATGGCAAAGCCATGTCACACAAAAATGTGCCTATGTAATCTGCACACTTGTACTCACATATTACACATTGGTGCTAACAGCATGCTTGGATGCTACACTCTGTTTTTGCCTACTGGAACTCCAGAACTCAGCAGATCGAACTCTACTTTGTCTAGACATCAGTGTCATATTTATATATTAGTTTAACATCTTTATATGGTGCGAAGGCATTGAAAATAGTACGTGGGCGCATTCCATTTTTACATGGAATACAGCAAACATTTAAGCGAGGGACGAAGTACAGAGAATCAGAAGCTATTTGTTCAGCAGAAATATTTCAGACACTGTTAGTATAGACAGAGATCGCCTGTCATTTTTTCTCTTTTTTCCAGTTGTTACCTTGTCTGATGATGTCCTGATGCTGCCCATCTGAGACTTTAATTTTCTCTGCTAGATATTGTGAGGTTTTGGCAGGTTCCCTCTACTTTTTTTGCCCTACTGTTGCTGGATATTAGAGCTGGTGTAATAACTCTGTAGTGACCAGTGGTGGCTCCTTCACTGAGGAGGAGGAGCACTTCCCTACTGCTCCAAAGGAAACATATTGTTATAATCATTTTATTTTCCCCATTGAAGTCAGTGGCTTGTGGAGGTGGGACGGGGCTGGCCAGAGCAGAGAGAAGAGGGTTTAAACTTCTTATGTGCACATGACTGCTTGGATAGCCCTCTCTGCCAAACAGTCCTGCACACTTTGCATCTCCCCCACCAGGCTTGCTTTACACAACCTGGTGAGGAACATGCAAAGAATCACAGTCCCCATTTGAGTGCCTATCCATGGTGCTCAGATCAATCACAACCCTGTATTGCAGCTTTGTGATTGCCTATGGGGAGCCTTTGAGCCCGGGTGCTTCTTGTTGCCGGCGGAGACAAGAAGAAGAGGACGGAGGAGAGACGGCGGCCTGCTGACCCAGGTAGGTGATTTTTTTTCATTCCCCCCGCTTCACCACTCCCGTCCGGAAACAGCCACTACTGGTAGTGACCTGGGTGTCGTGACCCGGCCTCAGTGCATGTGCTCTAACACTTGGCATGAGTTAACTTACTTAGAAGTCCCTAGTATATGGTACCAGGGGTATATCAGGCCTGAAAGTTAAGTGTCCCCTGTGGACCATGCACTGATTGTGCCACCGCAAGTGTGAAAAGTCGAGCCTGCCTCCCAGTCTGCAGTGGCAGACTGGTAGAGCAGTTTAAAATTGCAAACTTGACCTTGCCATTTCAAGTTATGGCAAAGCCCAAACTTTCCTTTCTAGTTTATATATGTCACCCTAAAGGCAGGCCCAATGAGCCCTAAGGCAGGGTGCTGTATATTCAACAGGAGGACATGGGTTTTTACATGTCCTGGCAGTAAAAACTCTGCATTGTTGTTTTTACTATATCCAGGCTAGCAGCCCCATTGGCGAGTATGGAGTTACATGCTGACATCTCAGCCATGCTAAATTCTTATTGAGTCTACTAAATATGATACTTCAAGGTGTCAAGAGATTCGCTGCATTAAAGCTGACTCGATGCTCATGTCTAATTTAATGCAACTTGTGTACAAATGGCAACTTTAAAAAGTTGTATCTTTGTTGCCCAAAGTTTCCAGTAGCTGTGTATAGTTGCTCACAAGCTGGTGTCCCCAAGACTTCCTATTGTCCTACAGGAGACAGGTGTGAATGACTTGCTGAAAAGGAACAACAGATCTACTGAGAACGGAGGGGGACCTCCTTCCAGCAGGACGGCCAGATAGAATGTGAGCCCAAAAGTCTAGCTTCAAAATGAAAGCCACCTTTGATTGGCAAATGGTAGTTACAGGCGAGAGGGCTGATCTTGTCTTTTAGCAGACAGGCTAACATCTCGGGCTGAGAGGGAGAAGCCATTCTCAAATCGTATTTTTTTTTAGTATGTAACCCTCCCCCCAGGTAGCCACACCTCAGGATTGGGCTAGGGAGCTCCACACATCAAAAGAAGGGTTCTGGAATGTGGAGACTGGTTAGAATGGTGCGTTCTGGATCAGCTAGATTCCACACTTTCCAGGCAGACATCATCAGATGGGAGCAGACCTGCTAGCCCATTAGCTAGTTAGTCATCACATCCCCCTGGGTGGGAAACTAGCAAAAAAGTGGCACCCCTGGCACCCATATCACATCTGAACTGGAGAGAGGACTGAAGAAGGGCATTGTTCCCAGGACCGGGCACTGAGAGGCTTCACCAAGGGCTGCAGTGCACCTGCTGCCACTTGGGCTAGCAAGGACTGTGCCTGTGGTGTTCTGCTTGAGGGAAAGTTATGCCTGAGCCCCTTACAGAGAATATCACTCAAAGACTCATTTGCCTGACTCCCTGTTATAGTCAGAGGGCCATTAAAGATGAGAAAACTGCTCCTTTGGGAGACCAGCACCAAGATGCTTGACAGACACTAGATGCCAAGGTGCGGCCTGGGAGACCCAGTCCTGACACTCAGAAGTTGCAAAAAAGTCTGTGGGCTCAGGAGAGTCGTTGGAGTGCAGTTTGGTCAATCAGCACGGAAATTACAGCAAGTAAAAGGGGACTGCTGGTTCTGCTGTAACCAGAGACCAGTGGTAACTAGTTGTTGTGCTGAACTTCACTTGGACTTCATTCCCGGTGTTCGTGGACCAAGGCATGGCCACATGAAGACCCAGGCACCGACTCAGCATTCTCAGTATTCTTGAACATCTTGAGCATCCTTCATTCTTTGCATCAGGACCCCTCCAATGACTTATATGTCAGATCATCAATAGGACCTGGAAAGGGAGTGAAGACTACTTTGACTACGAAGAAACTGTTCAACTGGACCATATTGCCCCATCTCACTTGTTCCCAGTTAGGGAGGGTCCCCACATGAGTGCCCCTTAAAGACATTTCAAGTTACTTGTGGCTAATCCTAAACTGCAGGTTGCAATAGATTTCAATGATTTATTGTATTGAGTGAAAAGCTGTGATTTATTTTTCCTTACAAAAAATTCATATCTCGAGAACCTTCTGGTGGGTTTTTTGTCATTGAGGTTGCTAATTTAAGATTAAAATACAACCTATCTTATTATAAATTGGTTTTGTACTTCTTAATGCTTTACACTTGTTCCTTTTTTAAAGCCTGATTGCCCTGGGCCACAGCCACTCAAGACTTAGTTAAGGTATTACAAACAAATGTGACTGGATCTGATACAGAACTGTGACTTCATTACATGGTGAGGTCACACAACCACACCATATATTAAACCACTTTTCTCACAGATATGAACTGGTACCATGTTTGATGGCTTTTTATGTGATGCATCAGTCAATGTTCTTTAAGGTTAGGGTGAGTTATTTATTTATTTACATTGATACAACTCTTTGTTGACGATTAAGGAGTCTCTTAGTCTTAAGAGGACACGCCAGAGGGGAAAATTGTTGTCTAACTAGTGGATTAATTTATCAGTTAATTAATCCTTAGGAAAATGGAGGAGGAATGGCTATAAAATGTTTTCTTTAGATTGAAAATAGACAGGGTTTGGCTTTTTCCTGAACGGAATGAGTGTTGGTTCAGAGCAGATAGCCAGAGGTAGCTGGCCCCATAAATCAGCTGGAGCAGCAGCATGGTCCACCCCTCAAACTTCTCCTTACTAGGATTTCGGTTATGTGGCGAGCATTTTGTAGACAAAGATATACCTATGGGGCATTTGCGCTTTCCTAGAATGGGTGGTGAAAGCTGTTGCAGGTTCAGAACAGATGATCCACTACTTGGACGACTTACTGTTTGTGGGGAAAGCAGAGAGCAGCAGAGACTGTGCAAGGCTGACGTGGTCGGTGAGTTGGGGGTCCCTCTTGTGGAGAAAAAGACTGAAGATCCTTCTTCATCCCTGATGTTTCTTGGGATTGAACTGGACTCTGTAGCTATAGTCTGAGGATCTGTAGTTACCCAGGTATAGACTAGCCACACTGTGTGGCCTGCTGTGGGAAGTGCTGGAAAAAGACAAATTCAGTTGTGGAAGGTACAGCAGGTTTTGATATACCTGAACTTTGCCTAGAGAGTGGTTGCTTTGGGCAGGATATTTTGCAAGATGACTGCTGTTGGAATTTGGCCCTTTTTGCAGGGTCATCCCTGACCTTTTTGCCTTCCTCCTAGTATTTATTCTGACCTAGCGTTGGTGGTTTTAGGACTCTGGGCACTTTAGCACTGCTGGCCAGTGTAAAGTGCGTATGCTGTCGGTGGTAAACATGGTAAGATTGGTGTACACCTGTTTGGCATATTTAATTTACCTGTCAGTCCCTTGTAAAGTGGTATTTCAGATACCCAGGCCCAGTAACTTAAATGCTACTGGTGGGCTTGCAGCGCTATTTGCTCCACCCACCAAAGTAGCCTTTTCAAACCTGTCTGAGGTCTCTGCCATTGCAAGGCCTGTGCGGGCAGTTTACTGCTGCTGTGACTTGGCACATAAAGTAGGTGCCACTTCTGTGACCCCCCTTTTACTGCATATCAGTCACCCCTAAGGTAGGCCCTAGCTAGCCCTATGGGCAGGGTGCATTGTAGGTAAACGGCAGGACATGTACCTTAATTGTGTGACATGTCCTGGTAGTGACAAACAGCTATTTTGGTTTCTCACTGCTGTGAGGCTGTCCTCTAATAGGAATGCATTGGGGATTCCCTGATAAGTGTTTCAGTGGTAATTCCTGAT
Organism: Triturus cristatus; assembly: GCF_964204655.1. Lineage (NCBI taxonomy): Eukaryota > Metazoa > Chordata > Amphibia > Caudata > Salamandridae > Triturus > Triturus cristatus. The sequence goes on from NC_140581.1 coordinate 882,579,535, forward strand.
ATGAGAGGAGCAGCGTGCTCAAGTTTGGTATGTTTGGAATAGTAATAATAAATGCTGCATAATGGTGTTCGCAGATTTATTATTACTATTTTAGAAATGCCACTTTTAGAAGTTGGCATTTCTGTGTGCAATGTGTCTTTGTGCCTACCTGATGTGTATTGCATATCTGGCTCTGGAGAGACAGGGGCTGGTGAGGTGTGTGGCTCCAGAGGGGCAGGGTGAGTCAGCGCTAGGCTGAATAGGCAGATCTGCATTTGGATTTGCGGGAGTAGTCCCTGCCCCTGATTAGGTCTGTGCCTGCTTTGTACAATGCTGGCTCCGCCCCCCTTTGGTGTGTCTGGGGCCAGGACCTGCTCTGACAATAAGGGTGTTTGAGCACTGCATAGAAATGTTGGCGTGCCCCCCAGAGCTGGTTTGGACCGGGTCTAGGCCTGTGCCAGGTGGAGAGAACAAAGACCTGGCTGATATAAATATTGGGGCTGTGACCCCATGTCTGTGTGCTTGGGTGCTTACTTGTACTTGTTTTCGGGCGAAGTGCTGCTGGGCATCAGGAGGAACCACCATGAGACCCAGCTGCAGCTTCCTGGGGGCCCCTACGTGCTGGCCTGCCTGTGCACAGCTCTGCCCTTTTTGAATTTTGGACCTAGCGCCTCGTGAGCGCTACATCTCTATGGCCTGATCCCCCAAGTGTGGGACTCCACTTTGCCTGAGTGGCAGGAGCCCAAGGATCGGGCTCTCACCTTGCAGCCGGGAGGGCACGGTCGCACCGTGGCAGGAGAGCCCCCGATCAGGGAGCCAGGCAGCTGTTGCCTGGTGGTGGGCGGGACTCCCGGAGTGATGTGGAGAGCCCCGTGTGCTGCAAAAGTCTCAAGGAGGTGGTCTCCAACTTTGCCCGGCAAGAGTGCGTGACGAGCACTCCAGTGTTGCACTTTCTTTGGAATTTCTGAGCCCCGGGGAGAAGGGCTCCAGCTCCGCTTGATCTGAGCGAGTCAGCCAGAAGTTAGGCAATGACCCTGACCTGGGCCATGGCTGGAGACAGAAACAGAGTTGAGGCAGGAAGCCAAGCAGAGGACGTCTGGCTAAGGGTGGGGCTTCCGCAGCATTGAGGAGTGCCTCACGTCGTATCTTCCCTGCCTTCGTGTGTGCAGAAGAAGAAGAGAGTGCCTGAGTCGACCCGGCCCCACAGGGTGGGATCGGAGCAACCCCAGTGACTACAGGCTGCTTTCTACCTTCCTCAGCCCCCAAACAAGTGGTGAGAGGGGCTGACGTTGGGCACTGTTGGTGCCGCCTGATTCACCGACCGGAAGAGAGGAGTTCCGGTGAGTGGGGCTCGTTGGGCACTCTGTGGGTGCCATTCTTCTTATTTCCACAGCTGTACCGCTAGAGTGTGGGGAGCTGCAACAATGGGGGCAGTTCTTTAGGTTTGACTAAGAGGAAGGGGTGAGATGCACGCCCGCCCACCAGTGCATTGCACACGTTGTCTTCGCTGCAGAGGCAGCTAGAGGTGCCTACAACCATTTGGTCACACAGTTGCACTGCCTGATTGCGGGCAGCTGCAACGTTGAGGGGGCATTATTTTAGGTCTCAAGAGAGACCATGGTGAGTTACACCATTGCGACCCCATTTCTGGCACCGGCCTGTTGGGCCTGCTGCAGTGGCAGCTTAGCGCCCTGACTATTTGGACATAGGGCATGGCAGGAAAGTTCCAAATTGGCCCCAGACGAAGGCCAATTGGCCTGTGAGCACCTGAGGTGCTGGTAGAGCGCAAGGCCCTAATGTGATGCATAATGTGTTTATGCCTAATGTGATGCATAATGTGTTTATGCCTAGTGTGGTGCATAATGTGTTTATGCCTAATGTGATGATGCTGAGTACAGTATTTTACCAGCAGTTGCTTGTTGCTCTATATTTACTACTTGTGCTTTCTAATGGTGCTGACAGTGGCCCGATTGGCCCTGTCATGTATATAAGTCCCCTGTAAAGTACTACCTAGTGCCAGTTGGCACAGTGTATATTTGTGATTATTTTCTAATTTGTTTATGATAATACAAAATCTATTTTTATATAACCTTGTGTGGAGTTTCCTTTGTGGTGTGCCTAGTGTGTCGCTGCTATGAGTGTGTGTTGCGCAAACACTTTACACATTTCCTCCGAGATCAGCCTGACTGCTCATGTCAAGGTACCAAGGGGGTGAGCAGGGGTTATCTTCAGCTTGTAACTCCCTTGCCCTGACTAGAGTGGTGGTTTCTGCCTGGCTTAGGTGAAAGCCCTAGCCAACCAGAAATCCCATTTCTAACAACTGCCTTTATTCATGAGGGGAACATCCAACCCGTATAACAGGGTACGGCGGATCACAGAAGAAGCAGGAGGGATTTGCACACCTGGTGCAAATTTCAGGGTGGCTACAATGGGATCACAATGTGGCTGGCCCCTTATCTGTATGAATGGGTTGTGAGGATTTTCTTAGATACTTCGGGCAGGTGGATTTGATGTGTATTGCAGCGGGAGATGGTGTGCTGAGAGGTAGACAGCTGATTAAAGGGCAAGATATCACAACATCAAGTTTTGGGATGTTTTCCCATTATACTGGCATTACAGCTGTGGGGGTACAAGTTGGTGGACAAGAGAGTGATGTTAATGTTTGACAACCATGCAGTGGTAAGTGTGATCAATGAAATGATGGCATCCGACCACTGGGAATTGCAGCTACTGAGAGAACGAGTCTTGAGAAGCCTGAGACTGAATGTTTTGTTCTGAATGTGACACTTACCAGGCCTAGAGAATGAGACTGCCAATACTTTGACTCAATTTCAGTGGTCGAGATTCTGTGGTCTGGCACTGGGGGCAGAGCTTTGTGGAGAGCAAGTACAGACAAGCTGTGGGATCGAGGAAGGTAAGAGCGAGACATTTGGCAGAAGGTTCACTGGTCCCATCCTTGTGAAAAACATAGAGACAGGCATGGATGGTGTTCATGCAGAATAAAGTACAAAGGAGAAAGAGTGACAGGGAGGTCGTGGAATGGTGACAAGAGGATGTGGGCCAGTTTGTAATGTCCGTGGTAGAGAAAGCAATGTTCCTGGTAAATATAGCTGGGACGTTAGCAGGTGTGTCCTTTAACTAGAAATGTTTTTGGTGACATGAGGGGGTGGAATTTGTGTGGTGGATCCAAGAATATTAGGTTCGGAAGAAGGGTCTGACAAAGGATGGGAGAAGAGCCATTACAGTTGGTGTGATGAACATCCTGCAGCAGGTTAGATTTGAGTGCACGTCAGCCTGGGTAGACTGTTCAGAGCAATCTTTACAATAATGTTTTTGAGAGCCTTCAGGGTGTCAGATGTTTTAGGAACTAAGGCGTACAAAAGGTTGGGTGTGCGGGATAGAGGACACACATGGAAGGCATGGACATTAAGACACTAAAGTCACGATGGATCGGCAAGGGAAAGTGTATGGGTGCTGAGGAACAGATCTGCTGACAAAGACATTTTCCCAGGGAGAGCTTGTGAATACTACTTGGAGCTGAGGGGGCGGGCATATGTTCCAGCATGAGAAGTGGGGTAAAGCGTGGTACACGCATGTGCTAGGGGTTATCGAGAAGTCTGGGCAGTTGACCCTAATAGGAGTATGGAATGCATTCCTTTAGGATGGGGGCGGTGCCGAAGCTATTTATACTGAGATGGCAGAGGAGAGGCCGAAGAAGATGGGGAGATGGAGATGGAACAAGATGAGGGGCACTTCAGACTGGAAGGCACTGGGGCCAAACACTAGGTTCAGGTTTCCAAACACTAGGTTCATGTTAATGTCTCTTTTGTGGGGATGACACTGTATGTAAGAGGAATATGGAATGGTGAGCACTATTGTGATGTGAGCGGGAGAGCATGCAATGAGGCAATGCTATGGCCAGCAATTAGGATTACGAGTAGAGAAAGTAACAGTTGTGTGGAAGGGTATTGGGGAGATGAGATGGGGAATTATGGCTTTGAGGGGAAGCAGGCCCAGGCCGGACTTGATTGTGATGCACTTAGGGGAGCGCACCGTGGTGCAGCTGTCTATGTTGGAACCTCTGAAATCAATTAAAAAATATGACAGAGGTGCAGGAGCAGTGGGGGGTGGCTGGTTTAATGAGGACACATTTGTTACTGAGGGTTGTGAGGAGGGGTGCAAGGAAGCTGGCAGCCATCGATTAAGGCAAGGAAGGAGGTGAACAGGGAGATTGAGTGCTTTTACAAGCCAAGGAACATGATAGTGGTACATCATGCGACATACCATAATAGATCCCGAAGGTCTTTAGGCCAGATGGGGTGCATTTGCTGATATTTGGTAACAGATCACATTTGATGACGGTGATGGCAGCAGTGGAGAACTGGTGAAATGGGACAGAAGGCATGAGGCATGAGGCATGTGGTAAATAATTTAATTACCGGGACTTAATTTGATACGGAAACATAATAAAAATAGTTCAGTAAATAAGAGGCAGGATCCGTGGTATTAGAGGTTCTAAATGGGCTTTATTCCAATGATCGATTATAATCGGTTGCTCCAGGTTCCATCACCACGAAGGTTCAGGAAGTGAAGTACATACGTTATTGACAATCAATTACTTTTATACAATAGGCATTACAGTGAGGCCAATACAAGAGGCGTAACAATTGATAGTGGTGATAATATATTCATACGTAGCAAAAATAGGCGTAACTGGGAGTGATGAAAGAACGTCATCAGATGTGATGTCATAAGAGGGTGGTTACATGAAAGAATTTCGCAATGTCAGCAGAAATACTTGGCAGATATGCGCGCGCAGCAGTATGACGTGTGATTGACGTGCAACTAGGGGGTGAAGGGGACTTGACATTTAGCTCTACATGTGGCGACAGAAGTCTGGAGGGTCAAGTCAACCTAATCCCAAATCATATCTAACATCCTATGTTTAAAGAACTATGTTATCCAAAAGAGAGGTCTCTTAGAGTAGAATCTTATTCTATACTGACTATACTGACGGTTAGTGCGTGTACAAGCGTCTAAGTGTCTACACTAGATGCGAGGGCGGAATCTTCCATAGTAACAGGGCTATGAATTACTTGTATGAAGACAGAGAAGTCGGGCCTTTGCTTGGTAGCTGGAAGAATGTTTACTTAAGCTACTAGACAGGAATGCATTGGGCAGGGAGCGGAGCAGATAATTTTCGAAGGTGAAATACAGTTCTTGGCAGGCAGCAAGCTGATGTCAGGCTTCGTGAGCCGCGCAGAGAATGAGACAAAGTTCATGGTCACAGATGCAGGCTCGGACTGGAGCTTCAAAGACGGAAAGCAAGAAGAGTTCGATGACAGAATCAGGGCCTACTTGCCTGGACTGTATAAATGGCATAAGTGAACCATATAAAGGCAGTGGCCTTTCGTACTTAGGAATGGAATATCCGGCCCATTCATGGCGGATCAACAGAGGACATGTTAACGGTGGACGCACATGTATTTGCGTCTTCATAACTGGAACTGGAGGGAACATACATGTACTTGTAACATGCACATAGAACCGTTGGGGTCCAAGATAGGGGACATAACTGACCAGAAAAATCCATATTTCCACATTCCCTCCTTGTCCCCTACTTGTCCGTCAAGAGATATCAATCTTCATTAATCCATTGATCTGTTCATATAGCATCATTTGTTCTTCTTTCTTCTTCCGGGATCTTGAATGAAAATCTTGATGTGGAATGCACGATGTGGCACACAGACCACAAATCGCTGGTCCACATTGCAGGCATAAGCAGCAACTGAATAATATGAGAAGGCCAATACCTAGGAAGGATAGAACTCTCCATCCCCAGGCTGATAACACGCTCCAAAACCAACCGGACCAAGTCCAGGTGCCTGGATTCTGGTGTATCTGGCTTACAATCTTATGAAGGCGGGTTATGGCCTTATATACAGATGGCGAATTTTCTGGTATGAATATGCAACAGCTTGATCCGATGACCCTACAAGCTCCGCCCCTATCGGCCAGGATGACGTCAAGGACAAGACGATTTTGAAGCACAACAATCCGCATAGCAGACTGCTCTTCTGTTAAATTGCCTAAGGCGGAAATAGTTTCGTTCACTACTGCTTCAAGGGTTCTAGTCAATCTACGTATCAGCTTACTATTAGTAACGGTACCTATATAGGGAAAGAGACCTTTATTGAAATCTGTGTATTTTTCCCATGCCGTTTCAGTGTAATCGACTATTGGGAGATCTCTCCTTTCTCTATTGTGTACTAAATGAGTATTTCTGTGATAATCAGGAGGAGCTAGGAAAACAGGTGGCAAAAGGAATCCAATGTAGCAGGTACCATCCCAATCTAGAGGCAAACGTACATATGCCGTCTGACCACATATAAAATAGGAATGGCGGGAAGCTCTAAATGTAGACTTGCCTTGATCACTAAATTCTACTACAGTGGTGCATCTACTATGGCCCATATGTATGGAACCATTCTTTCTTACACATAATTCACCTTTTACTGGAAATATTGACATAGCGGGCAAAATTGGAGTAGCTTCGGATTCGACATTTAGGATCATAAGATTAAGCGTAAAATTACCTAATCCATATACTTCATTTTCTAGATCAGTTCCTGTTCTTTTGGGAAGTCCCTCCTTGTTAGGATAGCAGACCTTAAGTAAAACTAAATTCAAATGTCCCCATACCCAGTTATCTTGATAAACTGCAGAATTCGAATCCAGAGAATTAATTAAGCTAAACCATGCTCCACAGGAGCCGTTGTGTGTGAATGGGTATGGAAAAAGAGGTAGAATTCCTTTATAGTTCTGATGGGGAGGGAGTCGGCCACATATCCAACAATTTGTAGCATTGCTAACCTGATGGGAATGATGTAACATACTAATAAAAGTGTTATTGCGCAGCGCAAATCTGTATGACAATTCAAGCGGAGGTAATTCACTAAAAGAATGTTCAGCAGTAACATTGTAAACATGTCTAGAAATAGGATAATATATGTGCAACAATATACTTGCAGTAATTATTAAAAGACTTGAGAAAAACAAAATTAATAACGTCACTATGCAATGACTACGCAGTGATTTACAGTACGCCTGTCGTTTCAACATTTTTCGGGTGCTTTCTCTATTCAGGTCCAAGGGATACATGTCAGAGACAATTCAACCGCTTCACCTTGGAGAGGACTTAAACAATCAAATTGCTCGACTGATTGGGCCTGAGCTTTAATTTATAAAGTTCGGAGTCACTTTTTTCCACAAAAGGAAGTTTTGAGTCAATGGGTGAAGACACACAAGGTGTGCTATTCACATCTGATTTCAGTCCATGAAATTTCTTGATATGACTTGAATGAATCCATCCTTTTCTGCCTTCGATCTTCACGGCTGTTCTTGTTGTGAGCAACACCAACTGAGGTGACCTCCACCTAGGTTCCAGCTGCGTCTTTCGATCAAAGTTCCTCACGAGGACTAAGTCTCCCGGAACCACGTCATGGGGTTTCACCTCAGTGTTGTCAGGAAAAGCTGCAGCTACCTGTGAACGACAAGATTGTAGTGCAGACATCAAGGAAGCCAAGTAATCTGTCAGCATGTTACAGTCAATATCAGTTATTTTGCGTGGTATAGGCGTCCCCCACATATTTGGTGGTCTGCCGAAGATCACTTCATACGGGGATAGCCCTGTTCGAGAGTGTGCTACCATTCTTTTGTAAAAGAGTGCAACTGGTAATGCTACTACCCAGTCGACACCTTTCTCTCTGCATATTTTGGATAATCTTATTTTCAGAGTCTGATTATGTCTTTCTACGAGACCTGCTGCTTCGGGGTGTCGGACACAGTGGAATTTCCACTGATAGCCTAACAAAAGTGAAACGTGTTTCATTAATTCGGATGAGAACGGCTGGCCGTTATCTGAGTGAACAACACGTGGTAAACCGTATCGTGGGAAGAATTCTCGAACCAACTGTTTGGCAGTAGTCGGGGCAGTGTAATCTGAAACCGGGTATGCCTCCGTCCAACGGGAAAGAGCACACACAACTACGAGAACATATTTGAATCCTCTGCATCGTTCCATCTGGATATAATCCATCTGGAGGACTTCAAAAGGGTGATCAGGAGGCTGAAATCCACCCTGTTCTACAGGAACGCTTTTTCCTGGGTTGAACTGGCAACAGATCAGACAGGTACGAACCTTTTGTTTGGCTGCAGCTCGTAAATGCTTGTTGAACCAAATATGTTGAATGCTGTCTAGCATAGCTTTCTCTCCTAGATGCGCTGGACTATGGATAGTGTTAATAATGACTTGGACCATTGAATCAGGAAGGAACCACACAGACTTTTCCTTCATCAACCATCCTTGATCCGTTTGGATCCCTCCTAATTCCGTCCATTTCTTTATTTCTTCTGGTGTAGCATGTGTCTGTATATCAATTACGTCAAGAGTAGGATCTTTAACCGTCATACAATGTGTTGGCGTCGGGACTATTGTCTTTGTCATATCGGATGTTTGAGTTTGAGCAGTCTGTTTAGCTGTTCTATCAGCTAGATCATTGCCTTGAGAAATGATATCAGTAACTTTCGTATGTGCTTTGCATTTCATAATCGATATTGCAATGGGTAAATGTATTGTATCTAATAAGGCATGAATGAGGGGTCCGTGCTGAATGTGGGCACCGTGAGAAGTTAAATAACCTCTCTCTCGCCACAGCACGCCGAAGTCATGTACGACTCCGAATGCATAACGTGAATCAGTGTATATGTTGACTTTTTTATTTGTGGCTTGAATACAGGCTTGTGTCAGAGCGACGAGCTCTGCTGCTTGAGCGGACAAGGTATTTATGCAATTTGTTTCAATGATTTCAGTATCTGTTGTGACTGCGTAAGCGGCCACTAACTCTCCTGTACTTGTTCTCATACATGAACCATCTACATACAACGTCAGGTCTGGGTCTGACAATGGGACATCTGTCAAGTCTTGTCTGGGTTTCGTTGTGATTGTAATAACATCAATACAGTCATGGGCTAGTGGGTCTGTTCCATTTACAGGTAAAAGTGTGGCAGGATTCAATGTGTTACAACGTCTGATTTCTATATGTGGCTGAAACAGTGTTAGTTCATACCCTGTAAGTCTTGCTATAGTCAAATGTTGTGTTTGCGTTCGATTCACAAGAACCTCCACTGCATGTGGTACTTGTACTGTCAATGGATGTCCTAACACTATGGCATCGCTTTGTCTGATTGCTAAAGCTGTCGCTGCCACTGATTTTAGGCACGCAGGCAGAGCCTGAGCTACGGGATCTAATGTACTAGAAAAATAAGCACATGGTTTGTGTGATCCTGCTTGTTCCTGTGTGAGTACTGACAAGGCAGTACCTTCGCGTTCTGTAATAAAGAGTGTAAACTGTTTACTGTAACATGGTGTTGCTAAAACAGGTGCTTGGCATAGAGCTTTCTTTAAGCTTTCAAAAGCTTGTGTGTGTTCCTGAGTCCAAGGGAGAACAGTCGATGTGGCTGCCTCCTGTGTTGTCAACTGAATGAGTGGTTTTGCTAGAAATGCATACTGAGGGATCCACTGTCTACAATATGAAGTGAGGCCTATAAAAGCCCGCACCTCCTTTTGTGTCTTGGGTATTGGCATGTTAGCTATTAACTGAATGCGGTCTGGTGTAAGCTGCCTTCCCTCCTTGGACAGCGAGTGACCAAGGTAAATAACTCGCTGGACACAGAATTGCAGCTTAGAAGGGGACACCTTGTGCCCCTTTTCGGCTAGAAATTGTAAAACTGTCAGTGATGCTTTTTCACATTCAGGTTCGCTTCGGGCGGTGATCAGCAGATCATCGACATATTGAAGCAAGGCAGTGTTAACTGGCATGTGGATGCTGTCGAGTTCTCGTTTCAGTGCTTGGCTATAGATGCTGGGGCTTTCTGTAAATCCTTGAGGTGCGCGTGAGAATTTGAAGCTACGTCCATTTAAACTAAATCCGAACAAATATTGGCTTTCCGGATCTATTGGGACGCTGAAAAAGGCATTTTTTAGATCAATTACAGTAAAGAATGTTGCTTCGGAATCAATAGCTGTCAGTAATGATGAGATATCGGGGACCACAGGGAATTGTGGCACAATACACTTATTTAATTCGCGCAGATCAACAACCAATCGATATACTGGCGGGGCCTTCGGATCTGTTCGTTTGAGAATCGGAATTATCGGTGAATTACATATATTGGAGTCGGTTTCTACAACCACTCCTTGGGCAATGAGTTCGTCAATGATTTGCAGTAAAGCCACTACAGCATCTGGTGGTAACTTGTATTGTCGCATTCGTGGTAGTACCACTCCTGCCTTTAGTGTGACTCGATATGGTGTAATATTCATACAACCAACATCAGTAGGGCCTTGTGCCCATAAATGTGTAGGTAAAGTCTGCAATCGGGGATCCATGTCTCTAGACACATAATGACCTTTAAAATCACGTAAAAACAATCTTACTCCTTCCGGAGAACAACATATTATAGCTCCTAGAGCCTTCAGTGTTTTTATTCCTAACAGGTTTTCTGGACATGATTTAGTAAGCAATAAATCTGTAGTTCGGGTCAAAGGTCCTATCGTAAGTGGAAGAGGTTGTGACACTTCATTAACAATAGGTTTTCCTGAAAAACCAAGGGAAATATTCTGTGAGCCTGAGAGGGGTGCCCCTGGAACTTCACTACGTTTTATGGTTGTTCGACTTGCCCCTGTATCGAGTAAAAATTTCCTGTCTTGGCCTAATAATTCACTATGTACATAAGGTCCTTCTTGATCTACAGGGATCTCGATAAGGGGTAAGTCAACTTCCCTCTCTAGGCTGGTTCATGCATATCGTTGATAATCAGGATAGTCATACTGTGCGGTCTGGTACAGTTGTCGTGTCGTGGTTTGCGTGGCAGCAACAGGCAGCGCTGGTGCAGCTGGCACAAACTGTATAGTCTGTTGTGGAGCTGGCATGGACTGTGCATGCTGCAAGGCTCCTTGTTCATTCTGATCCTGTCTAAGTGGCCGTGGTCTTTCTTTTGTAATGCCCGTGGCGATATTACGCTTCAGGACTGGACAATCGTGTACATGATGACCTAGTTGTTTACAATAGTTGCATGTCCCTTTTACAGGTCCCGCTAAATCGCCAGAATGTGTCGTACCCTTTTTATGTCCTTCAACTGGAACTGTCTGGGAGACTAGCATTTTCATTTTCGTGTCTTTCATGCGTCTTTGTTCATGATCTTGTTCCTCTCTAATTCTATTGTGATGATACTGTAACATTTGTAACATTTGTGATGGAGTGTTACCTTGCCAGGTACTCTCGAATTTTAATACTCTGTTCTTCACTTGGGGCAAGGAATTTTCAACTAATTTTGTCACAAACAGATGTGGGTATGATTCGCTACTTGCTTTTATACCACTATTTATACCAAAACATTTTTCAAATCGTGCATAGAAATCACTAGTGTCTTCATCTTGCTTTTGTTTACAGGCTGAAATTGCACCCCAGTCTTCCTTTTTCGTGGTTAATAAACGTGGCAGTACCTGTACTAGTAGACCTGGTAGTGCTTTAGTTTTGTCCCCAAGCCCCGAACCTGGACCTCGGGCCTTTTCTTCTGCTTCTAATGCTGTCCAATCTATCTTTTGGTCTCCTACCTCCCACTCTTTTTCCTTGAGTTTTTCATAAATGCCAGCAGGCATCAATACCTTTAATATTGTCATAATGTCGGGATAGGTATACTCTCCCATGAGTAACATGTCTTTAATTTCTCGGTGGAAACCCGCTGGGTCTTTGTCATGACTGGGTACCACTTTCTTCATTTCCAACAATTCTATTTTCGATATGGGCGTATATACATATACACGTTTAAACTCATTGTCCTCGCCCTTTATTGGGTGCACTTCTCGTAAGGGATTCTGTCTGTCCATGTAATACGTGGTTCTTTCCTTGATGGGCAGTGAGACATGTTCTGGGCATATAAAAAGAATGTACTGCTTTCTTGATTCTAGTATTTCTTTAATTAGCTTAGTACCTGAACCTCTCCATCTATTCGTGAGTAATTCGGTCAATATATCAGGTAAGGGACCAGGATCTGAATGTTGGCTTTTATATAGTATAAGAAGTTGTTGAATCATATAAATCCCAGCTAAACGCTGTTCATCTGGGGTGAGATTCAAAAATGTGTGTGCTACTGTGTCATCACTATACTTCCCGGGACTGTCAACCCAATGGACAGCTGACCTGGCTAATTCTTGTTCATCCATAGAATCGAGAAAATGATAACCCCTTCGTTCTCGGAGTAATTTATCTGCTGCTTGGAATGAATGCTCGTTAGACCTTATATTTATTATTGGTGTTTGAAATTTCCTGTTATTTTCTAGACACATCGGACGTATCGGATCAGTAAGACATCTAGTACTATTACAAGATCTTCTTCTACCTACATAGGCTATAGTTTCTGACTGTCCTGTGGGCAGTCCTGATGCTTCTTCCTCGCTTTGTTCGAACTGGTCTACCGCTAATCTTTCTTCGTGTAGGCGTTCTATTTCTTTACGGATCTTTCGGCACATGGCTATTATACAGTTTTGCTTATCATGTCTCCCTTCTGATATATTCTGGCTCCATCTGGTAAGAATCTGCATTGCTTCCGGATCTACCCCCGGTCGGTCTTGATTTCTGATCACACAATTTATGAGGAAACGCAACAGTTCCCCCTGTATTTCCACTTTCTGGTATTCCATAGCTCTGTTAATACATTCAGAATCTCGCCCGGTTTGGACAAAATGATATATATTATCTAGATGTGCAGTCATTCCTGGTAATTTCCCTAAATACACTGCGGCTCGTCTGATACGTAATGATGCTAGGGTCATTTCGTCCTCTTTTCCGGGCACAGGGTCATATCTACAATCTATAAGAAGTTCCTTAAGCGTACGGGCATTTATGAGTTTGGGGGTACGTGAATGTGCTGACTCTTGAAAAGTAAGTTTATTTATTCTAGGTGGCGTAGAAAAGATATTGGTAGCACCTCCGGTAGCCCCATCTGGGGTATCGGGTGTGAAAGGATTCGTTGAACGTGATACAGCAACTATAGGCGTGGATACAGCTATAGAAGTAGCTGTAGGAACAGATGCAGAAACAGATGTGCTTGCCGGAACTTGTGTCAGAACTTGTTGCTGTAGCGATACGGGTACTGGATCTTGGCGTTGAACCTCCCTGGCAGGCGGTCTATGTGGGGCGGGATTAGCATACTCGGGAGCTGCGTCATCTAAATATGAGGAAAGAAAAACATCTTCTGCGGTTCTAGGATGCCCCTTAGGATGTACCTTTATTGGAAATAATAGGGTTGGCAAGTCTTTTGGTATCCCTGGGGTAGCCTTAGGTAATCCTTCGGCCAGAAGGGGATACATACCATTCATAAGGGCATTTCTTTGTCTGTCTACTTGTTCTGATTTCACTCGTGCACCTTCTTCAATTAATAGATTTTCTCGGACTTCATTGGAATTCTCTTTACTCTTCTCTTCCTGTCTACGTGCTTTTTCTGTACGTCTATATGATTCTTTACGCCATAATTCAATGGCGTCTTTCTGTGATTGTCTAGCTTTCTTTTTCCATAATTCTTCCTCTACTTTCACGATGCACTCTGCATCCCAGGTCCCCGCTGCGGGCCACCTCTGACTTTCTGGTAATTCCTTAGTGTAGTCTACCCATAGATCAAGAAATAATATGGCGTCTAGGCCATGTTTATGATACATGAAGTACCCTGGAGTGTCCCTAGGAGGAATAGGAACAGCTTCTTCGAGTACCCCTTTTCTAGTTGTGATCTGTCTTAATTTCGAAAAGAGCGGCATATTGAGAACTGATCTGATACTTGATCTTGAACAAACTTAATACAGTAATCACAATAATGAACAGTCATTCATACCACAATATGCAGAACGTACTAAAAAACATTTAACATTTAACATTTAACTGAGCAACAATAATGATGACGATCTAAAGAAAACTTAATCTCTAAACATAATACTCGACTTGAACTGAATTATTCTGAATTTATATACTTGATATACTAGATATACTGCTAAACAGTACAGATACACTGCTGAAACAGTGCAGACCGGGTTTGTGTACCCAAACCCGTCTGGACCGGCACAACTTATGTGCACGCCAGAACGCCTCCCCAGTAATGGTACTCACCGGGTAGCTCGGAACGGAAGGCCTCGGAACGGATCTGAACTGAACTTGAACCGGACTGGACTCGACTTGAACACTTCGGAAACCGGACTTGACTTGGGACTTCGGAAACTGATGGGCCTCTGTATACCTCGGATCTTGCTCTCTCAGCTAGGCTCTGGTCGGGATACTTCGCACTTCTCACCGCCTCGTCTGGGTGTTGATCGCAGCCTCAGTCGCCCCCGCTTGACCGGAGGGAGGCACAGGAAATCCTGCTGGTACGCGTTATTGTCCGTCCAGCTGTGGCAGGAGACCGGGCCTGCAACGCACCGCCGGCGCGTGAGATGAGAAAGTGTCCCTGTTCGGGCGCCATTCATGTGGTAAATAATTTAATTACCGGGACTTAATTTGATACGGAAACATAATAAAAATAGTTCAGTAAATAAGAGGCAGGATCCGTGGTATTAGAGGTTCTAAATGGGCTTTATTCCAATGATCGATTATAATCGGTTGCTCCAGGTTCCATCACCACGAAGGTTCAGGAAGTGAAGTACATACGTTATTGACAATCAATTACTTTTATACAATAGGCATTACAGTGAGGCCAATACAAGAGGCGTAACAATTGATAGTGGTGATAATATATTCATACGTAGCAAAAATAGGCGTAACTGGGAGTGATGAAAGAACGTCATCAGATGTGATGTCATAAGAGGGTGGTTACATGAAAGAATTTCGCAATGTCAGCAGAAATACTTGGCAGATATGCGCGCGCAGCAGTATGACGTGTGATTGACGTGCAACTAGGGGGTGAAGGGGACTTGACATTTAGCTCTACATGTGGCGACAGAAGTCTGGAGGGTCAAGTCAACCTAATCCCAAATCATATCTAACATCCTATGTTTAAAGAACTATGTTATCCAAAAGAGAGGTCTCTTAGAGTAGAATCTTATTCTATACTGACTATACTGACGGTTAGTGCGTGTACAAGCGTCTAAGTGTCTACACTAGATGCGAGGGCGGAATCTTCCATAGTAACAGGGCTATGAATTACTTGTATGAAGACAGAGAAGTCGGGCCTTTGCTTGGTAGCTGGAAGAATGTTTACTTAAGCTACTAGACAGGAATGCATTGGGCAGGGAGCGGAGCAGATAATTTTCGAAGGTGAAATACAGTTCTTGGCAGGCAGCAAGCTGATGTCAGGCTTCGTGAGCCGCGCAGAGAATGAGACAAAGTTCATGGTCACAGATGCAGGCTCGGACTGGAGCTTCAAAGACGGAAAGCAAGAAGAGTTCGATGACAGAATCAGGGCCTACTTGCCTGGACTGTATAAATGGCATAAGTGAACCATATAAAGGCAGTGGCCTTTCGTACTTAGGAATGGAATATCCGGCCCATTCATGGCGGATCAACAGAGGACATGTTAACGGTGGACGCACATGTATTTGCGTCTTCATAACTGGAACTGGAGGGAACATACATGTACTTGTAACATGCACATAGAACCGTTGGGGTCCAAGATAGGGGACATAACTGACCAGAAAAATCCATATTTCCACACGGGCACAGACAGAAAGAATACTTCTGGGGAAGGTTTTTCTGTTGGCGGAAAGGAGAGTTCTGAATAAGGCAGAGAGAAATTTGCAGGTTTAAGAGGAGAAGGAGGAAAGATATGTGTAGAATAAGAGGGCGTTGCCACCTGGGTCACTGTGGGAAGGAGAGAAAAGAAGCTGCAAGTGTGCAAAGGCAAACACGTTTTTGTTTGTTGTATTTAAAGGATAACGTCACACTGGGGGGGGGGGGGGGTGCAGATTCAGGGGTGGGGAGCTCAGATCAAGGCAGGAAAGGAGTTTGCAAGTTTAAGAGCAGGAAGGGGAGAGATCGGAAAATTAAGAGGGAGGAGAAGAAAAAGTTGCAAGGCGAAAACGTTTTTAGGTGATATATTTAGAGGGTTGTATCACACTGCATTGGGGAGGGCAGAATCCGATATGGGCAATGTTTGGGGGTGTCGGATGAGGTTAGACTGTTTTGTTAGATTAGATGTTATGATTCCCAGAGAGTGTGGCTAAGCTGGAGGTTGTATCGGAAGATCTCTGCTTACTTCCAATAAAGCAGCCTTTTCCACAAACAAAAGAGCCTCATGAGTGGCCCTTTGCCAAAGGGCAGGCAACCTATAAATGATGCTGTTTGTCTTTATTCTACTAAGAATATAGGGCGTTGGAGATAATAGACTTAACTGAAGAGTTAAACTAGAAAGCTCAAGCAATTGTGTACAATTAAAATACAATAACATTGAAGTGGATGGATTTCTGTGTTTTCACGTGTCTAATAAATAATTTAAGCTGCCCTTTTGTGTTTAAAGTAGAAAATATCACCCACTATAATATAGTTTATTTTCTTTTGTCAGTTATATTTCTGCCAAATGCTACTAGTTTCAGAAACGAGCTGCAGCCATTTTTTTTTAGATCTACCCTCAACTGATCTGATGCTCTTTAATATGCTAACTCTATTCTCAAAGAAGGCCACACGATGGCGCTCTCTGCTGCCGTTGTATGCGAGAAATTGGGCTTGTTGGTTGAAGTTTTTAAGATTCGGCCAGTCTTTTTAACCAAATACCTTCCATGTTAGAGTGACTATCACATGGTTTCTGCCACGTGTACAGGCAAGTTTCTGGGGTGGAGTTCTGGAAAAGTAGGACACGTTTCCTGCGGTCACAGAATAAAAGATTTCGTTTACTCTTTGAAACTCAGCCCTCTAGTACAAACTGCTGCGCAACACACTGCGTAAAAGGAAGAAAGCCAAAGGGTGGGGCCGAGAAACAGTAAGATTGAAAGCTCTGCAAATGAATCATGTTGAAATAAAACTGACAATAAAAAACACACCAGTGGCACAGCAGAACTGAACACCTCCTGCGTTATTTGAATTCTCTATATAACACAGCTAGAAATGTTCTTTAGGTGGGCACCTAGGCCCTCGTTAGGAGTTTCCCAGGGGTGTTACTTTTGTTTTCACTCCAAGTAAAATCCAACCCAACGTGGGTCTTTAATTTATATAGTGTGATAAATAGTAGCTATTATAAATTTTAACACGAATATGTGCATAGCATGCAGATTGTTGTGCTTACCACACCAACATTTTCACGTTGGAGTAATTACTAATCCTTTTTGCTTATTAAAGTGTGGCAGGTTTGACTTGCTGACATTTAAAGGGGATGGCGGACTTTATTGTAACTGGCCATTACTGTGCGTGGGAAAGCCTACTGTACCTATAATTCCAAACCCTTGCGGAAACAGGGGTCTGCGCATGGATTGGAATTTTACAGCCTTTTCGCATTAAGGGTCTCAGGTGTTATGAATGAATTATTTCCTGTCACCACATGCAGCATTTATAGTACTCAATTTGCAATACCTACCCATAGTTGAGACCACACCCTTATGTAGTATAGTAAAAAGCCTGCTCCATTCACTCACTACAAATTGTTACATTTAATAGCTGACATTCTCACAACAGCAGTCAGCAGACAATATTGAATACATTTATGGCAATCAGTTTAACCATGTGATTTGGACCCAACCCCATAATTTAGGCTTTGCTGTGTAGCCTTTCTCTATCAGTTATCAGCATCGTGTGAAGGAATGTGTAGCCCTGGTTATTTTGCGACACCATCTCTAGGGGCCGTATTTTAGGGGTTGGCACTGAGCTGTACAGGGGCAGTGTATGATGGAAATATATAATGGTTGTCATGAAGTATGTATACTCCACTTAGTTATTAGTTAGTGGTCCATTAATACACCATATACAGCTTCAATAATAACTAGTACTGAGCCGGCTAAGTGCTATAAGTGCCATATTCAGCTTCATTCTGAAGTTTCCACTCTGGGCTGTAAACTGAGGAGTGTCCTACAACTACACTCTGGTGGGAGAGACACAAGTGGGCAAAAGTGAGCTAGAGTAAGGTAAATACCTTCTAAGCACACTAAGGGTGCACATGGAATAATCAAGCCCTGGGCCCTTGGCTGAATAACCTATGGGTACCTGACATGGCTGAGGTTGTGACTTAGGCATTCTTACTTACCTGCTCATTCCTTCCATCCCAGGAGTCATTGTTGATGCTTCCACTTGGGACCACTAACTGTAGCTTCAGAAAAGGTGTTCTTGTAGCAAACACTTGCTGCATACTGTGCATATTCTGTAGGGAAGAGAGCAATTCACATGCCATTGCTGATCTCAGGGATATATCTCTCAAAGAGGCTGCCAATTGTCTGGACATACCCTTGGCTAAGTGGCAAAGGGTATGCTCAGACGTGGGTCCCTGGCTTGCTGTGCCACTGGATTCAAGCTAGCCTGGCTGATATGGGGTGAAACCCCGAAACCGGCCCCAGGATGCTTGTTTCCTTTCCAGGGAGGGCCTGGTCTGGCAGATAGACTGGGCTGTTCCCATGGAGAGCAGGGGCAAGAGTGATTTGCCTATGGATCAAACCCAGATCTCTTGACTGGGGGTGAGTGGTTGAAATGTTTCAGCACTCTGTCCATCATTTTGTTGTGTTTGCAACAACCACACAAGCACCCAGTCCAAGAGATGGTGGAATACACATAAGAGCATAAATATGTGCAGCCATTCACATAGACCAGTAAATATATATAGTTGGTAAACTTATTTTTTTATTATGCTTACGTAATAGGGCAAAATAAAGGCATTTTAGCTATTGTTCAGTTGGCTGTCATTTCCAAATTCCACCAAGTTCACTAGGGTTAGTACAAAAACACTTCTGGCCCACCTCGCTTTCATAATTTTCTGCTTCCTGATACCCGGTGAGAAGGCCATCCTGGAGCAGGAGGTAGTCAGAGCCTGTAGCCTTCTCGCTGTCACTAGTGAAGTGCTTTGAGGGCTCCAGGGAATGGTACTAGGTGCTGGAGGATGCTGGGCCTTGTATTGGTATAGTGCCATGGTGCAGAAGTAGGCCAGGTTGACAAAGCATTGGCCGCAAAAGATAAGTATTCTGCTGCTTCAATAGGCTGCGTAAATGGTCTATTTTATAACCACTAAAACTATACATGCTTTGCCCATTCTTAACTCGGGAGCTCTAGGTTGGCCCAAACACCTCACAGCACTCTAGACGTGGCCTATGGCCATCAACCATCACCTATTACCTTAGCATGCTGGTTATAAAAAAGTCTTCTCTGATCTCAGCAAATGTGCACACTTACTGTGACGACACAAGCAGGGTATTAGCGGAAGCTCACTGTAATTGGCGAATTTCTGTGTTTTTTTACATTTTGTTTTGTAACTACAAAGCGTGAGATTGCTCTGTCGAAGAGACTGGCCACCCAAAATCTTACAAATATCAGAAGCTCATAATTAGGGCTCCCGGTTTTATGGTATTTATTTTTTTGACATTTCCTTCTGTATTTATCCATATTTATTTTTTACTAATTTTATCTGTATTTGTCCATATTTGTTTTGGGTTTTGTGGAAAAATGAAACTGAAATTAGTATATTTCCACATTTTTTTAACCAGTAAATATACACTCGTGCTTGAATGCCTACTTGGTTTTAATGTTGTAAACCCCCACAGAAGATAAATAAATGCACTTATAAGAAAATATGCATTTTTCAGTATCAACCTTGTGCATATCTACTGCTGTTAAAGCTTCTTTACTAAATTTCCTTTCTTTTTTAGCCCCCTTACCTATCAAGCCACACAGTTATTAGCCTGGCAGTCATGGCAGACAGTGTTTAGAATTACTCAAAAAGCAACCCCATTTCCGTTTTTATCCACATTTAAAAATAAACACAGACAGGGAGCCTTACTCACAATCCTCACAATACAGCTGTGCTCTTAAAGGTCAAACCAAATCGGATTTGTCAATGGTTGTTACTTGTGTCTTTACTACTACTTTAGCAGAAATCAAGCCAAACTCATCGAAGACGTAACAAGATTCTGGTATGTGGAAGGATAGTATGAGTGTTGCCATTGGCACATCGAGAGGTATGCAAATCTTATCAATAACTGCACATTTACTATTTCACCATGCCAATACCGTGTCCACCGTTTTCATTGGTGCATGCTCCGAAAGACATCCTCTTTTCCCAATGCCCATTTTTCACCTAGGTGTGTGCTTTAAGACCCTCTGTGCATATCGCTTTGCGGGTTGTGCTCCCTTCTGTGTTATATAAAAATGTTAGTCTTCGAAAAGACATGTCTTTCGGCAAGCTGCAGTAAACCTGCAAGTTTGACATTTCATCCACACTTTTGCAAATTGAGATCATTTAATTCTGTATTTTATTTTCATTGGGGATTTCGTAAAGTGCACTAAACTCCCTGAGGTGGCCTCAGATAGGTTTGAGGAGGAAATGATGAGTTTCATTATAGTACATGTGCCATAACCGGAGTGGGAGAACCAGCTATTTATCCAGTAGGAAAGGAGTTTAAAGAACAGACCCGCAGTCGAATATGTCCTCAGCGGGTTGAAAGAGCCTTGAGAAAGAACTTAAGTCCCGAAGGCCTCAGTGTGGAAACAAAAGCAGACAGGTGTGGGATCGGTGCAGTACTTTTGGAGATGAAGCGTTGAAGCGGTGAGTCTTTAAAGACCATCTGAATTTAGGATTGTCAATTTCCAGTCTCAAATAAAGAGGCAACTAGTTGCATAGAAAAGAGCCCAGGTTCTGGCCAGACCTGCTGCCTTATCATCTGTATCCAGACAGATGAGACCACAGTGGGCACCTATTGGTGGACGACCAAAGTTTTCTGATTGAGTGGGGCAGTAAAAACAGCCTTGAAAGAAGGTTTGTCAGCCAGCCTGAAGCTAATGGTGTCCAACAAAATGTATACGTTTTAAATGGTGATGTATAGTTTATTGAGTGCATTGGAGGGATTATAGGACGGGTATGATGTGGTAATGCTGTATCTGAACAAACAACACGCAAGCTGCGTGGTTTTGAAATCTCACGGGTTTTGAAAGAGAAATTCTGGGGAACCAACAAATGGACTATTGCAGCAATGAAGACATGACGTGACCACAGAGAGCATTAAGGTGAGTTTCGGTGAGCAGTGAGGACATCTCATCCCATTTAAGGAAGCACAGATGATAGAATCCTGTTTTGTAGGGTAAAAGATTGATCAATATCAAAATACACCCCCAAATTGCATATTTTATACATGTGGATTTAAGTGCCCAGTTCCTCTGGCCAGGACAGGGAATGAAATAGGATTTATATGGCCTATCAGGAGGGTTCTTTCTCCATTCAGGTAGAGAAAACTATTCTGCATACACTGCTGAACATGAAAAAGGCAGTGAGATAAGTTCAAAAGATTGCAAGGTTCTTATCCAGCTTGAAGATTAATTTTGCGTCATCTACCTCCATGTGATTTCCATCTTGTAGGAGTCTAAGATGTCAGCCAGGGGGCCTTGGAAGCATTGAATAGCATTGATTGTAGGGCAGAGTGCTGAACAATGCTACTTTTGATTTTGGCAATTTCTGACAGGAATGGGTCTAATTTCTCTTGCTGAGTACCCCTTGCACAAATAATTTGAACCACGGCAAAACTATTTCGCTGATACCAGTGGATGTAGACAGTATTTCAATTACCTGATGTTTAATAGTGTCAAAAGTAGTCAATATGTCTAAAAGCATCAGCAGTATAGGTAGCCCTAGTCCCAGATGTGGTCTCAGTGGTGCTACAAGGTCTGAAGCCTGGCCGTAATCACATATAAAGTCATTTAAGTCGTATGGTTTATGATGTCCTGTAGACCACCTTTATGGTAATATAGGCCTGTATTATACATATTACTTGGTATGTATTTTTTATGTTTTATTTTTATTTTGAGGGATTACCTGGAAAATAGTGTTTTTTCAAACAGCAGAATGTTGATTGAAATACTTTTGTGAAATACTGCACCACTTTGTTTACATGTCTATAGAAAATAGATGAGAACATACTTAATTGTGTAGTTGACATTTTTTAAATAATCACCATTTGTTAAAACCCATTATGTCTGTAGAAGTGATACATTGTTGAAGCTGTTCTCTGCAATATGCAGCTAACTACAGCCACTGATTGGAATTACAATCTTCGGGTTTTGTCAAGAGCGGCCCGTGCAGGTAAGAGCGATGGGGCCCAGTTGGAGGGGGGTGTGGGGGGGCGGGGGATTTTACAGATGACAACGAGGGAAAATTAAATAAATAATTAATTTTCCCTTGTCGTTGTCAGTCGAAATTCCCCCCTCCGCCCGGCCCCACCGCTCTTACCTGCTCGGGCCGCGGCTGAATTTTGTTTACTTTCATAAACAGAATATTAATGGACAACAGGAAACATATGCAGCGTCATTTGATGCTGTTATAATAATGATGAAACCTTTGTTTCATATAGACCCATGAAATATTTTTTCATATTTGACAGAGGCCCCTGAAATATTTTCCACATTTTACTAGTCCACGTGCAATATGTTTTCTATAATGTTGTACGGTTCATGCTTTCTCAGTAAAACTGTGCGTTTGTTGTACAACTTAAATGTCAAAACTGCTCTCGAGACTGAGTTCACGCACACCGTCAGGATATGTTGGCCTTATTCCTGGCTGGCTCACAGTGCACCATCTGTACCCAAGGTAACAGGTGGAATGTGCAACCTCGGAACATGACAACTCTGACTCCCCAAGGAAATCGGGGAAACAGACCTAAAGCCCTTTTGTTGAGTAACACATGCATGTCCACAGGGAAACACAAGAAATACTTGAATTGGCATTTCAATATGTATTGAACAATAAGATTCTTGTGTAAAATACATGTGCTGCAATTATTAATAGAATGAAACAAAACAGGGTAATCAGCATCAGAAGAATGGTAAAAAAAAAATAAAAAAAATCAGCCAATGCGCTGTAACCTAAATTATATGCTTGCATATAAGTACAGTTATAGTTATGCTCCTACCTAGTGCTCCCCATCCTAGTGTGCCTAGGGTAGGGGGTAGGTGAATCTGCCAGAATCCCAAAGGGGGATCTAACTTCCCAGTTACCTGTGTATATGTTTCATCTGGGAGCCCGTCTTGGTGTAGAGCTGGGTAACATCCTTCTCAGAAGGTAAACAGGATTCAGCAAGGCTGGAATTCTGGCATGGGGGCGACCTCAACAGTGTTAGCAAAATGCTGATGTCGTTTATATAATAAACGTCACCCATGTTACCATGCCGAAGTCTTAGTCAGGCAGCAATTGTTGATTCTATTTTTACAGGGTTGTCAATGAGTGGGCAATAACAAACATCAACATTTTGCGCAGTGAACTAAGTCCTTGTACAGAATGTTCAATAATATGCCTATGAAGAAATGTAGATGTAAGCAAAGCCATTTCAGAGAATATTGTCCTATACAGATATGCAAGCGAATGTGTGTAAAATAGCAATGTTCAAGAAAAGATGCCATTTTTAAAAGTAAGCATGTAAAATGGTGGTGTTCCTACCCGGGCCTAATGTTACCACATAACACCCAATCCTTGGATGTAAGGCAACAAAAAAGCTTCCTAAAAACTATGCTAAAATATAGATCAATCATGTATGAAAACCTAACAGCATTGTGTCCTTTAATAATAAAAGCATAAAGAAAGCCACACTGTATTGAAAATCAATATAAAAAGCAAATAAAAACTACATTTAAAAGCAATTTAGAAAGTAAAACCAGGGCCAAATTAACAAGTCTCCACTGCTCAAAACTGCTAGATTGTTTAAATGTTAAGAGGAGTAGATGAAACATTGCTGTTCCCAGCCACCACAGATGATGTCGTTGGCATCTCTCTCACCAGCTCTAGTGAACTAACATGTTTGAATCCACCTCCCTCAGCAGACACTGAAGGTGTGACAGCCAGTAGTGCATCTGCAGAGGAAGAGCCAGGATTCAAGACACCAGGAGCGGAAGCATTCCAGGAAGGCTCACAATATGCATTTTAAAGCAACAGCAATTGGTCAGGGCTTCAGAGCAAATGAGTCTTTAGGAGACTCACAAGCAGTTCTATGTCTGTAGTTTGGACCAGTTGCATTCCCAAGCATCTATTCAGAGTACACTCAAAAGTGCACAGCTGACAATGGAATACGGGCTGCACGCAGTGTATCCAGATAGGCTCAAAGAACAAGAAAAAGTTGTCATTTAGTTCTTGAAGCAAGGGTGCACAAAGGACTGCATCATTCTCTCACGACACAGTATCACATGTGGTGGTGCCATCCCTATCTGGCTGTGTGACAGAATATCCATTGCGGAGCAAATAAATTAATACCAGTATCCCGACAACCAGGACCTGAACTCTCCAAAAATGCTTCCAAGCACAGAGTGTATGAAAGATGGAATAACTCCGAAGACCATCTGGTTTGGTACTAACCATCCCGGAGCCAATTGGCTTAAACAAGTGTGCTACCCCTGCAGTATTCGAGATGTTAAAAATGCGGTGCACTAGCTCCCCAAAATGGTGTAGGAAGTTGGTGCAAAGAAATGATGTTTAAAGCATAAAAGTTCACATTAAAATGTTTAATCAAAGGCCAAATTGTTGTATCCATAACTGTATAGGCAGGTCAAAAAAGCACTTGTCACGACCGCAGAAACCGTTACTAGATGTTGGATTCCTGGTTTCATCCCGCAACAACCTTGATTATGCAACATCAAGTAACTTTCATTGGAAAGGAATCATCGGAATGCTGGATGAATTACAGCAGCTGGGGAACCTTTCAGATATCATGACAAGTTCGCCTTGGACGCATTGCATGTGCCCTTGAGTGTGACCTCGCTGCAAACTAGGGAATGGCCTGAAGTATTCTTGCACTCTGCTGCTAAGAGAAACCTAATTTGCACCATTCTTACAATGATAAGTGCAAGGTAGAAAAGTTGAAATTGGCAGAGAATTAAACCTGTATATTATCCAATCTGCTAATAGTACCTCTCCGCAATAAATGGCAATTTTTGTGTAACATAGTGTATGTCACATATCTTCTAGTCATAGTGGTCTGTTATTTTGTTACGTTGTATGGTAAAAACAAGCTAGTGGCATTTAAGTGCTTCCATTGAATGCGACCAGTAATTAAAGTCTATAGAGTCCAACTTACTGGCATGATAGACCTAAGTCATGTTATGAAAGGAACATGTCACTCTGTATGTCAATAGCAGGCAACACAATGTTGCCCAGAGAATATATCCTAGTGGATAATATAGTCATACAATTATCAACTACTGCTAGAGCATTTTCTAAATTTGCTCTGTCAATTTCACATATTCTTTCAGCAGCTTCCTGCTGTGAAACTTTCTGCACTTTATTGTATATTGCATGCAGAAAGCGCTTTTGACATAGCTTTCTAGGACCTAACAAGACCTCCTGTAAACCCATCTCATCAGAAAGTATGGACAGGGGTTGATTCACCTCAGCCAATGTTTTAGCCACCTCTAGGCACAACTTTCCAGGGCTGTATGTTTTTACCACTCCTGAGTGGTGTGTCTTGCACATAACGTGGGTTTGGCCTACATATCCTAAACCCCTTTGTGTTGTCAAGAAAATGTGCCTGACATCCATTAGTATCCAACGGCCACACTAACCATCTCTCTGGACTGGAACATGAAGAAGTATATGCCCCATTACCAAGCCTGCTGTCAAATGTGTCTGCCGTCTAATTAATATGTGAATTGTTGTCAATTCTTAAAACATGCAAATGTGGGAACCTTTGCTGTATTTAGATACTTTATCTTGGCTAAGCCAAGACAGGATATCTGCTGCACAGTTTTATTCAGGAAAACCATTTATTGTGGTATAAGGCATTCTCTAAATAAAGCCTTGTTCCTCTAAACTTGACAATCTTTTGTTCCCCTAATAAATTTAAAATCGATATTGTCTCTCCAAAAGTCATACCCTTGTATTGACAACTGGGAAATGAAAGATGCAGAATAAACCAATTTAGTGTCAGTTAGCATTTATTTCTTTGCTGGGAAAGGTTTAAGTTTGTAACAATAGGACTCTAGGTCCACTAGATTGTGAACAGAAAACAAAATGCAAACTTCTGTCCAAATGTCTTTGAGCTACCCTGGGGGGGTATAAGGCAGTGTTCCCATTGGGTGTAATTAAATACTGCACGTGGATTACTTACTTTATGTAAATATTGGTGACTATAGTGGTGAAAACAGAGCATTTCATCAGAATTAGATGTTCCATCATACATTTCTTCACTGTTAAAAACAGTGCAATGCTCTAAATCAGCAAGCATTTCATGCACTGTGTTAATGTTCCAATCATCAGAGATAGTACCCTTTAAAGATATACAAGATACATAAGAGACTTGTAAAGCCTCTGTCGGTCTGAATATATCATAAGGTACCTTATCCCAAACAATTCCATCAGCAATTGGAGCCGCTGGAATTTTCACCAGGGAAAGGTCTCTTTGCACTTTGTGTGGTGAATAATGGGGTTTTAAAACTTTATTTAGCAGTTCAACAGCAGAGCGTTCTGGGAGATAGTGTACATTCAGAAACAAGAAAAAACCCGTCATAAAACCAATCCAAATGTAAGAGGAAAAGTAATGAAATTGTAATCCAGATGTAAATCCATGTGGTATAAAGCACGTTGTTTGAGCCAAATAAAAAAATTCACGTGGTCCTCTCTGGGGAGGTGGGTCTGACGAATCAGACGAAAAGTATTGAAAGTCGACAAAATACCTGGAGGCAGTTGTACAAACGTGGGAGGCTTATGTAGCTGTGTGGAACTGGTAGATGACTCTAATGGTGGTACATTATAAACACCATCGCTGATTGCTTGTTGAGTTTGAAAGCTGTATAGTCATACATGATGATTGTAAAGTTGTTGCAGATGTAACAGGAAGTAGTGACACTTCAGTGGTAGCTGACTCCCTGCTGGTAGAAGAAACTTCATCGTTGGTTAAAGCTTGTGACAAGATTTCCTGTAGGGTAGTGAGAGGAGGCAGGTAAATACCCAGGAACCCTTGCAGCCTACAATGTACAACCAACAACATGAGGTGGTTTGATGAGATCAATGGACATGAATCTCTTGTGTTTGCTACCAGCAATGTTTGCTACCAGCAAGGGACGGTAAAAGTACAGTTCTAGCATCTTCAACAGGGAGGACAGGTACAGGCGCTCTGTAAGGTGGCCAAACTCCTTTTTGTTCACTATCTTCCCCCATATAATAATAATAGTACATTTATAAAGCGCAACAGCTACATCTGACAGAGGTGTCCCGGCGCTATCGCAGGCAAGCAGGAAAGATAGAAACTCGAGAGTCTAGCGCTGGTTGAATAGCCAGGTCTTCAATGCTTTCCTGAACTCAGATTCCGATTGAATTAGGCAAAGTTTAACTGGAAGAGAGTTCCATAGTCTGGTCATAATCACCATGAAGGATCTACCGCCAATGCATGCCTTCACATATTGAGGCACGCAGAGCAAGTTCTGGAAGTTCGATCTTAGCGAGCGTTTTTGATAAGATCACCGATCTTTGGAATCCAGCCAGAAGTTGATGGTGCTTCCTTCACTTCACCAGTGGTGGAACGTCCATGTTGGACTTCGCTCTGAGCACCTCTGAACTTGTTCAGTTCCTGTTAAACACCTAAATGTTCACTGATACCAAAATGCTTTTCGGCCCCCACTGTACTGGGATGGTTAAGGTCTGGAACCCACATCTTAACCCCGAACAGGATCTCATAGGGAGTCTGGCCACCCAAGGATCTTCTAGGCAATTTGTTTAAGGCTCTCTGTGCCCCATACAGGTGGTGAATCCAACTGCAACCTGATCTGAATACTCTAGCTGTTACATACTGCTCTAAGTCACAGTTGTTCCTCTCAACAATCACATTTCCTTTGGGATGGTAGGGTGAGGAGTAATGCACAGTCACACCCAATGTTCCAATGGTGTCTCTGTAAGCCCTAGAGGCGAACAATGAACCCTAGTCCAAATGGAGTGCGGCTACTGTATATGTGCAGATAAAACCTTGCAAGTCGTTTATAGCAGTTCTAGTGTCAGCTGAACGCTGTGTCCATACCCATAGGAATCGAGAGCAGGAAAACACTGCTAACATGATGTATTTGTAAGACCCATCTGAATGTAAGGGTCCACAGTGGTCCAGATAAACAGAAGCTAAATGCTTGTTTGCGATCAATTGAAGTGTCTGTGGTGGGCGGGCTCTGGTGGGAAACTTCATCTGCTGGCAAATCTCACATACAAGGAGAAAGAGCCTGATTTATATTTCAGCGGATGGGTTACTCCATCACAACGGTGACGGATATCCCATCCGTCGAAATATAAATCCCATAGGATATAATGGGAGTTATATTTTGGCGGACGGGATATCCGTCACTGTTGTGACCGAGTAACCTGTCTGCCTAGTTCTAAATAAGGCCCAAAGTCTTTAGCCTGTTTGTAAAGACCTGGCTACAAATAGCGTTGCTGCAATAGTGAAATTGTAGCCCCCAACCTCATGTGAGCAGATGCTAGACCCTAATGTGCTGCTAGTATTAATCCTAGCCTGCAATCTGAATTAGGTATAACTCTATCCTCCACTCCATGAATATGAGCAAATGGAATGTTTTGTGCACTTAACTAATAGGAGTATTTTAGTTGAAAACCTTTCAGGAACAGGGTGCCATCGCACGCAGCATTGACAGCCATCATATTGTCTCCTTCTATTCTCGCACTGGAGTGAGTTAATGCAGCGACTGTATTCCTACATGTTGGTTGCTCATTGTGTGTGTATTACATGAGCCTCTGGTGAACCTGTTTTAAGTTTAGCCACTTTTCCCCAAAGCATTGTGTACCCTTTGGAGTCTCTGAAACCATTCTGGCTCCAGTAGTGTAAGTACTCATTATAAGACTGGACACAATAATACAATTCGCACACACTAAGTGTGGGGAACTCAGGATCTGCATTTTCAAGTAGCAGAATTAGAGCTTTCAGTTCAGCCAGCTGTAGAGAGCAATCACCAAGTGACTGCGTAAATGTTTTATGAGGTTGGAATTCACCATCCCTCGTTCGACCCCTTACCACTGCGCAAGGGGAAGAATACTGGTGTTTTGAACCTACTGCAGGCTGGGCAGACACATCAGTATAGAAGATAAGATGGCACTGATCTATAGGCGTTATTTTACTGGGCAGAGGATATTCATGTTCACATTAGAGGTATGCTTGTGTTTGTGGTGTAGAGTCTAAAACATAATTTATATCTGTTGCTGTGAGTGAGTTGGCCCATTGTTTCCATCCTGGATGTTAAGCTTATATGTTGGGAATGCTTGCCTTTTTGGTAGCCTCAAAGGCTGGAATGGGAGTCATGATGATTATTCATTTTTCCTGACCAATGATCTTTCTTTCACTACAGCTGTATGTATTGCCATCAGGATCTTTTCGGTCAGTGCAAAACACGTGTCTGCATTAGTGTATAGATGCAATTTATATGCAATTGGTACAGTGTCTTCATTGAATGTGACATAAGTGTATGCTGATGTACCCACAATTATGTGGATCGCCAAATTTATGGTGTTGACACGTGTGTGAAAGTGTTTGGAAGCTGGCATGTCATCTTGTATTGAATGAAAAATCTGTGTGTTTTCAGCTGTCCAATGTGTACTGCAAAAAGTCTGGATGTATGAAGTCATACAACTGTTTTACCCGTTGTGCATAATCTGGTATGCATTTTATGCCAACATTCAGAAAATCCAAAAAGGATTGGAGTTCTTTTTTGTATATGTTTGTTTGGAGGTTGCAGAAGCTCACACTTCTGTAAGAAATGTGTTGCAGGACTTTTACCTTTCCTGGAGAACTCGTATCGCAAGAACAGGACACAGAGATCCGCAATTTTGAATTTTTTAAAGTTGAATTGGTAGCCCATGTGAGCAAATTCTAGATTTATGCAATCTACTCTGGTGTGTTGTTAAGTCATCACCGTTAGGTATATATCATCGACATAGGACAATACTTTGTCATCAAATTCTTATAATAGTTCTGTTACATGAGCTGAAAACAGCCCTGGGCTATTCTTATACCCTTGGGACAATCGACAGAACTGCTTATGAGAACCTAAAGTGCTAAATGTGGTGAAGTAACTACTTTCAGGTGCTATGTTATGGCAGAAGACCCGTTTGATTTTATATTTTTTGCACACTATATTGTTCATTAGTGTCCCGCCATGCGCATTTTGTACAGCAAATGTGCATGTAACAGCGTTCAAGTGTCTATAATTTAAGACTAAATTATATGAATGGTCTGGTTTCATTAAAGGGAACAAAGGATTATTCATTGGTGAGGTGCACATTTTTAGTACACCCTGATAATCAAGTTGTGTGAGTATCTCTCTAACTTGTTTTTTGGCCTCATTAAACATGAGGCCAAAAAACAAGTTAGAGAGATAGTAGTTAATAGTCCACATTTAGCACTTTCGGATCTCATAAGCAGTCCTGTCGAAACCAGACTCATGATGGGGTATTGTCTTTGTGGTTTTGGGCTACACCTCACTTGTATAATGTGGTACGGGGATCCTTTATCTCAAACCACATGGTTGTGTTGTAACGTCGGAGCTTGTGCTAAGGCCCACTCCTTGGCATATGTGTGTTTTACTGATTGTGGAGCGAGGTTGTAAAAATCAGGTAAAGTTTCCGTTTATCCTCATGGGCAATCCGTGACAAAGTCTGTTGGGCAATCTTTTTCAGTCAAGAGAATGTCATATCCAAATTAAAAGTACTCGCAAAAGATAATGTTGATAGCACGTGGTATAACCCCCTCAATCTGAAGTTGCAATTCATATAATTGACTTGGGACACTAAGTCTCTGGTCCGTTATTTCCCCCTGTTCATAGTCAATAATTGCTACTGCCGCCAGACGCTCCATAGGATTCTGGAAAACTTTAGTGACTTTCTGCCACATTGTCAAGAATGGTCTGAGCCCACTCCCTGTTCAGAAGCAGAGTCCTCAATATCTGTGGCATGCTTGATTTTAATGCAAGCCACTTTATTCTTCTCCATGAATTGAGACTTTTTCCTTTTTTATTTTGAAGTCAGAAGACTGTTGTGAGTCCTTCTTCAGCTTCACATACTTTGTTCTTCGCTGTGATCGTCCTCCTCTCAGTGAGCATTTTTCGGATGATTTCTGAAAGGACAGAGAAGGATGTGTATCAGTATCCTGATGCCTATCAGGAGATTTGATTTTGTCATCATTACGCAAATTCTAGTGCTATTCAGAGGACTCCTGTTGAGGAGATCCACTGGGTGTCTGTAGGAAAGTAGGGTCTGCTTCTTATGGTTACCCCCACATTTTGCTAAATGTGATTCTGTTTTTGACTAGTCTGACTGGGATTCTGCTAATCAGGACCCCAGTCTACCTGCGTTCTCCCTAAACTGTTATGTCATGTACTTAGGTACACTCCAGAATGGATACTGGGGTACCCATGTCAGTCCCTAGTATATGGTACCCATGTACCCAGGGCATAGGTACCCCAAAGGTCTCCCATGAGCTGAAGCATGTATTATGCCACCCATGAGAGGCCATGCAAATGGAACTACAGTCCTACCATTGCAGCCCATGTAAGTTGGTGCATGCACCACTTACTTAGGATATAGGTTTACTATATCTAAGGGTCACTACACTTAAATCCTATAAGTCACTGCTATAGCAGGTCTTAACAATCCTGAAGGAAAGTGCTTGGTTCTAAGTGAGAGGGTGCTACTGCATGAGCAGGACACCCCTGCAGCCTGCGGAGTCCATTCTCCCGGGTTGTTAGTGCAGCAGCCATTTATGACATATAGAGTGGCATTATGGGACCTCGTGATGACCAACTAGAAAATGGCTGACAGTAGCCCTATCGTGTTTGGTGTCAAACATTGTGGAATCATAACCCCACACTGGTAACTGGTGTGGGAGGTATGATGCCACCCCTCAGAAGCGAGCTTCGTTGGGTCCCTGGTATTCCCGGAACTAGCCTTCTAGTCCCAGGCAGCAGAAAATGGTTTCTGCCAACCAGAGACTCACTTCTGCCCTCCTGCTGTGATCCAAGCTCGAGCAGACGAAAGGTGGAGCAATAGGCATCCTGTCGCAGGGAGGTGTGACCACCTCCCATTAAGGATTTAGTGTATTAGGGCTGGGTGGGTGCGCTTGCCAGCGACCAAAAGTCTGCATGAGGGGCACATTTGGTGTCTCTGTGCATTGTTCAGTTCAAACCAGTCCTGGGAGCCATTGGCGCCTCTGGTGCGTAACTGGACAAATGACATAGGAGTAACCTCCCCACTGTCCAGACCCTCCAGCTCTCTTCCGTGGGTACAAAAGGGCTTACCTGGCTGTAGGACCCTAGATTGGACGTGGACAAGATTCTGAACAAGAAACCACTGAACTTCGACCGTCTGGACACTCTGAACTTCGCTGGACTTCGTTTGGGACCGACTTCATCTCTCTCTCAGTCTGAAGCATCGTCTGTGCCTGTGTACCATACAGGCTCTGTGCAGGACCTGTGGAGCATCAAGGACAACTGAAGGTATCTCCCTTGGAGTGAAGGAGTCACTTCCTTGCAACCGCAGGCACCACATCACGACTGACCTGTCTGCTGCTCTTGAGCTCCTACAGACTCTGAAGGCTCCAGCAACAAAGGAGGTGGGTTTCTATGTCCCACAAGGTCTGAGCTGCCCTCTCACTAAGTTTGAGACCAGAATCCCTTGTAGGGGCTGCAATACCCGTACCCCTATGCACCACATTAATTTGCAAGTGCATATGCATGTTGGCATTTCCCGAACAAGTGCACTCGGCTCCAAGTAGCCCCAACCTCTGGCATTATTTCCGACAAAGAACTCCAGCTTCCTCACACCGAGTGCTCCATGGGCTGCTGCTTTGTGAAATCACTAAAGGTCCCCTTGTGACTCCTGTGCCTCCAGCCTGTGGATCCACTTGAGGGTCAAATCTTTTCTTCTTGATCTCCCCTAGTTGCTCCAGGCCTGCCCTGACTCCCCTGTGTTTGGTGAGTCTCTTGGACCTTGCTGGTCCGAACCATAACCTTCTTTCACCTTCTGACTGGGTTGCAATTTCCAAGGCTTGTTGGTGCTCGCGCCGGACACTGACCCCTCAGCACTCGACATCCTTTGTGGGACAGCTCACATCCAGCTCCTGGTTGTCCTCAACATCTACTGGTCGCTGTGGCTGCAGAGTCAAGAACCCCCTCAACGCACTTGAAGCACCCGACATCAGTGGGCATTCGACTAGCGAGCCCCTGGTGACTCCTGAGTGACCCAGACTCTGTCCCCTCTGCTCTCAGGTACTCTTCAACAGAAATCCTCCTTTGGATTCCAACCAACACTTTTCTTCCTTCCAGCAGCTGCTCTTCTTTGAAGTCCTTCACTGAGATCGACAGCAGTTTCTAACGCCACTTCAGACCTATGCACCCAGGTTCCCCGGGAGAGGTAACTCTAGTACTATGGTATCCATGGGGGGTGGCTCTCCAACCTCTTAACTTCTATGGGGTTTATTCGAAGTCCACTGGGAAGGGTCCTAAAACTTTAAAACTTCAACCGCAACGTCCCCATAGAATTTTACGGAGCACGCAGTCGTGTTTCCACACTGCACCCGTCCTCCGTGGGGTCCCTATGTACTCACCTTGGGTGGTTCCTTGGGGTCCCAGAGATTCCACATCCTCTAGACACTGTCTTAACTCAAGTCGTGGTTCTTATACCACTATTTTAGTATATGGTTTGGCCTCCCCCTAGGCTAGAGCCCACTGTGTGTTAGTGCTATTTACTATTGTTTCTGTGCTACAGTATTGTGTGCTTTGTGATTATCTTTGTGTAGAATATACAGTGATGTACTGGAGAGTGTTATATTAATAAATACATATTTTTATAACTACTGTGTGGTTCTCCTTTCATGTAACCAATACTATAAGGTTGAATTCTGGTAAAACAAGCTGCTTACCATTCTTTCAAGACTAAGCCTGAAGTTTGCTCTCCAAAGCTTCCACTTGGATAGCTTTCTAAGGTTATCTTTGACCTCTTAAATCACCATAAGGGTTGTTTGGACTGCTACAGGGCGCCCACTTTAATTAGTGGACAGCATATACCAGACCAACTTCTTACAGTGTCTTAGTTTTTTCTATATTTTTCTTACTCTCCCACCATTTTTTAAAAGACTGAGGTGCCTGCTTTGAGTTATCCTTTTCAGAATTATACTTAAGTTGTGGTTTATTAGGTTTGGCTCCCAAATTATCTCTAACTATATATGTGTAGGTTTCTGCAATAATTTTAGGTAATTCACGCTCCTGATTTTCCAAGCAACCTGCGTGAGTCATAGGAGTATAGACAACTCTACTGCTTCTCCTTTTACATTACTTAATATGATTGAGGATACTGTAGTAAAATTGCCCATGAGTTTCATCCCCAAATCGAGGGCAGGGGCTGTCCCGTACTCATTCTGAATTTGTTTAAGCACCTCAGGCAAAACAGCTAATGACGGTGTCCCATGTGTTCTAGTATAAACTGCAGCAAAGACTGTGCCCCAAGTGGCACAGTCTTCCACCGAGGGAGCCATTCTCATTGGCAGGCATATTGTGAGAATTCTCTGTTTTTCTTGGGGTCTCATCTTTGTTTTTTTTAAAAGGCTCCATCTGCCTACTGCATGTCTTCTTCTCTCACCAGTGCTATTTTTTTTCTTGGTGCTTTTGTAAAGTGTCCCGTGGCAGCATGCTTACTGTTAGTAACTTTCTTTGGGCCATATTATCAAGCATCGGCAATAACATTATCGCCGCTTTAGCGGCAGGAAACTGCTGCTAAAGCGGCGATAATGGGCTTGAAAATATGCCCTTGTGAATTCCCATAGAAGCCCAGGTTCACACCTTTAGCGGCAGTTTCCGGCCGCTAAAGCGGCGATAATGTTATTGCCGTTCTTTGATAATATGGCCCTTAGTTCTTTGTGCTAAAGTGGCAGTTTAATTATATATAACTTTGACCAATGTTTAAAATTTATGGCTCTTCACTCGCACTGTCTCCTGTAGACTCTAAGCCTCTTTCGCCTCCCACCCGCCCCATACCAACACAGTCAGATGGCCCTCACATTTGAACGTGCTGCTTTATCTGCCAGGAAATCGATCTTACAGCAATAAACAAGACACCAGTCTTCCTTTCATTGTGGCCTTTGGTACAGCCTGACCGCTGCTTGCCCAGACAATCCACTTTGCCATGTAATAGGCTGTTATGTTCTGTACTAGTCCTCTAGCAATTGAAAATCTGTTTAAAGACAAATGTTTATCTGCATGGGCCACATGCTGTTCAGCAATAAATCAAAACCAAAGGGGCTGATGGATGGAGTGTTGAACATTGCAAGCACTCACCCCCAGTCAACTGATCTGGTTTTAATCCATCATCATTCTTTAGCTCACTCTGCCACCCCAGTTCAGACATGGCCATATGCAAATCAGTCTGACCCTGTGCTTCATGGGAACAGTCCAGCCCGAACTGCCAAGCCATGTCTTCCCTGGACCAGAAACAAGCTTCCTGGGACCGGTTTCTTGCTAATCAGCCGTCATCAGCCAGGCTCTGATTCACTTTCATCTTCTTTATCCCAATCCAGACGTCTGCCATGAACTGCCACGTCTTACACAGCCCTCTGTGTCTTTGCACTGCATCACTGTGTATTGCACAAACACAACTAACTAAAACAAACACCAACTAAAACATGCAACAACGAGTTATGATACTTCGTTACCACATAATTACGAAGTAATATATAAATAATTAATACCCACTGTTCAATCGGTTTTTGGGGTTTCTATTTTTTATATTAATATTGGTGATTAATATGATTTTCATGCTTGAAGTTAAATATATAGTCTGAACTAACATGATTGCAATTTAAACGAGTATATATGACGTGTAGACAAGTGTTTATTAATGTGCTTTAGTCATGCCACATTTCCCATGAAAAGCATCCTTTGAAACGAGATGGATGACATCTCTATGACTCCCTCCTGCTTCCCACTCTGCACACACCCTCTCCCCACAGGCTTAGCAGAGCACACAGGAGAGCCGATGATACAATGGTTACTTGCACTATTGTAGTTGTCTTGTTAGCACTGAGCCTGCTAAGGTGCGGTTGTACGATTGCAACACAGGTAAAGAACTGTATATTTTCATACTGGATCCAGTCATCGAAAGAAGGTCTTATTGTCAACGTTTCTTTCATATTAGTTATCACATCTCTGGAATATATGAGGGGAATGTTTTTTTTTACTAAAACTGGGATATTGCTTATGTGTTAATGTAATGACGTAAGCAAGTAATGCATTTATTGTATGATTAACAAAAGCCTTTGCAGTCCAACATATATTAAACAATAAAACATTCAAATCAAACAGGTGAGTGAGATTAAAGATCAGCGGGCATATATAAACAAGGTTCTATTGCATTTAAGGCTCAGTGTTGACCTTCTTCCGTATGCTAATCTTTTAAATTGGCAATGCTTCCATACAATTATTAGAATGTGCAGATATAGCTAGGACTCGACGAGAGTCTGTAAAAACGTGCAATAAATACTGATGAAATCACACTGTGTAAATCATTATTACTGTGTGAATGCAAAAAACATATAAAAAGACCCTCATATTTAATGCATAATCAGGGGCCACATATAAAAGAGTACTTTTTTAGCCTTCCAACTCATGCAGTTTCAACATATGGGAAAATACTTTCATTTATTATACTGTTGAGTGTATCAGGTTGTGCCAACCTGATTTTATGGCACAGCTTGATGAATGCATTTTTCCTCAACATCGATTGATGGAGGAGGCTGACCTCTAAGCAAACCTGGGCCTTTGATGCTCACTTTGGGAGGCGAAGGACGCGTTTGTAAATTTTTGTATTTAAGTGTCGAACAAATTAGTGTCTTTGCCGAGAGTGATTTTACTTCCATATGAAAGAATTGGTAGAAACTTCGCCTTTATGACCTGCAGTATTGGGACCTTGCTAGGACCCCTCAAGTTTTTTCCTACAGGTGACAGAGTGGCCTGGAGGGCATGTTTCTTATTTTGTATTGAAGACATTTGCTTCATATAGGACCTGTTTGCATCTAGCCAAACCCAAAGGTATTTATATTCCGACACCTTCTCGGTGTTAGATCTGCCCATTTGACACGTACTTGGTTTTTTTGTCTCCTCTCAAAGATTATAATTTTAGTTTTTTCCAAGTTTACCTTGTTTTGCTTTGTATATTCAAAGAGTATTTCTTAATCTCTGCAGACCCACTCGAGTGAAGCTCAGCAGAACCAGATATACTGCATAGAGCTAGCTGGATAAACGTTAGTTCCTGAGGATTAGGGTGTGTGAATTAACTTTATCCAGCGCTCCTGTGAGGTCAGAGATAAACAATTTAAAAAGCAGGGGGGGGGCGAAACACACCCTTGTTTTAGGCCTTCTGTGGTGACAATATTCCTTGACAGGATGCTCCCATCTCCCAGCTTCATTTGCAGCCAAGTTTCAGTATATAATAACTGTATTGGTCTCAGGAGCTCCATCTGCACCCCCAAACTTTTCACATCTCTGAGAGTTGTGTTGTTGAGCTTTGGTCAAAAGCTGCCTTAAAATCAAAGAAACACATATAGTGAGCGAGTCTGGGTTGCACGATCCATTAACATTGAAATATCCATTAGGTTCAATTGAAAGCACTGTTTTTGGCGAAACCCCTGTTTGATTTAGGATAATGATCACACAATTCTTGGCACACATGTCAATCACGACAATCAGGCGATAGTTGTTTAGTTTTGTTGAATCCCCACCTCTATGCATTGGGTGAATTATTGAGCCCCTCCAGGAATCAGTAAGTTTTTCTAACTGCAAATTATATTTCTAAAACACGGCAAGCCTGTTGGCCCATTCTCAAGGACTGGGAAGTGTTTAATTAGGAAAGTCACCCAGGCCTGCTCGGTCATGTTTGCATGATTGGCTTTCCAAGGTCCATGCTCGTTTTTATTGATCAAGTGCCAAAAGTTTGCGTCATTTCTATCCTTCCTGGTGCAAACACATTTTGCCCAGTATTCATCATGTTTTGCCTTTTTATATGTCCATCGCTCCTCCTTTATATTGCTCCTCTGCACTTTACTGTCACCTTTAATATGGTGGCATTGTGGGGTAGCTCTTAACTGCCACATTAGCTTGTTCACAATCCTTGTAGAGTATATCACTTTGGGTTGCAGCCAATGTTTTGTCTAAACTGTCAGAGCAAGCTCTTTGTTGTAAGTTTTTCTCGGATATCGGAGTCTGATGTGTTGTATAAATCTGACCAGCTGTCTATATGATTCTTTTGATCTGAGTTATTTTGCATAAATGTGTTACAGCAGTTGAGAATAACTGGGGCTATAGCTTCGTCCTATGGTGCTTATGTTTTAATAAAATTTCCCTTGTGTTCTGATTCACTGACAAAGTGATACTTTTACTCTCAACACAGTGGTTTAGCAGTTTTCCTAATTTGATATGCAAGAATTGAGTTTGAGGGTGAGCCAGAAGACTTTGCTGTTCCAGTAGGGATGCTGTTAGTTTTATTTATAAATTTGCTGCTCATTTGGGACTTAGAATTATTTTTCTGATTTTGCGTTCTCTGTATAACTTTGCATCTGAGAATCTTCATGGCACTGATCGTACCGCTTAATTTTTTTGAAAAAACTCTTTACCTTTTCATTGATCTAGAACTCAGTTAATGAGTTGCCCTATTACTTACTGAACTGTTGTTACTTTGTTGATTGATGTTTTAGAAGGAGCCTTAATGCGTGGACTCATTGCTTCATGTAATTGAAGTTCAACACAATCTCCGATCCAGTAAACAGTGGGAGAACTGAATGAGGTAAAAAGTTTGGGTGCCTACATTTTGGGGTTCAGTTTGGCTCCCGCACTGTCACAAACAGCAAGAAACACATTTCCCATTTGCCTTTGCGGAGAACAGATGTTTCCTATGCATGGAAGTCTACTTGTGGTAGCCGGGTGCAGCAGCTGGTAACATGGCTTACTTTTGTCACTGTCCTTGCAGCCCCTATTCTCGTGGGTCATGAAGGCATCAGCACGAATAGCAAAATAACAGGGCTCTCATAGCCCTGTTTATATCCTTCAGTTTTCACTCCTTGTCCTTCCTTTATTCATGCAGCAACAAACAGACGAGAGGCTAACTATGGCAGTGGTGGCTGGTGAATAGTGCATTTTCCAACAGAGTTTAACTAAGAAGCTGACCAAAAAGCAAGAGGTATTCTAAGCATTACTTAAAGAAACTCATGTAATAATATGACCCGAGGTCACCTGCCAAATCATCACTCATTCCTGTGGCAAAAGTATCCCTTCTCTATAAGCGGCCATGCATACTTAAGAGCTACTGCTCAAATGTTCTTGCGAAAGCTAGTTTCACTCACTGCTCACTTGCAATAAGACATTCACTGATGGAACTGGTTTGTGCATAACCAACATGGTATCTTGATAAAGCTACTTAGCTTGCAAAGCATTTTGCAACCTCTAGATTGTAATTGGGAATGACAAAATGTAAAAGACTATCCCATTCTCTTTGATGTATGTGTGTGTGAATATGTACATGTGTGTACTTCTAAGGGCCTCATTACGATGTCAGTCAAAAAGCATTCCGAACAACTCCTTGTCGGAATGGCTTGAGACCGACTTGGGTTCGGGGAGTCCAACCGACCAATTACAATATTTCCGAACACCGTTCGTTAGGACTCCCATTGACTTCAATGGGAACCTGCATCCGGACAACAACACAGGGTCCCATTAAAAAAAGGGGGGTTTCGGAAAACATTGCACCCTGTGGCGGGCACCCTATGGTGCCTAAAATATTGTGCATGGTTGTAAAGAGGGTTCCCATGGGTACTCCAACGGGCCCCAACCAGAGGCGTCCAGGTGAACGGGGGCCTGCTACGGGCCCCCAAAGTCAGTTTCCGACAGCAGTTTTGTGTCGGACAGACAAATTCGGAAAGGCTGTCAGAATACGACATTGTAATACATCGGTCGGAAACGCGGTCCATAGACTTGTACGACTCGGCTCCGACCAACTCTGAGTCTCCAAATGCCGGTTGAAACTCAGTCGGAGAGACTGAACGGTCACCTTCTATCATAATCAGTCGGTCGGAAATGTTTCCGAGTCGGTCAGTAACATGGGTTCCGACACAGGTTAGGAAATTCCGAATGCCTGTCGAAGCCTTTCTGGCCGAATTCGTAATGAGGCCCCTAGTGGCATTACTTCACAATTAAGTGCCTCTGTAGTGATTGGGTGTCAATTTTCTTGTGCCTGCCTGCTGATGTTTGTATGCTTGATTGTGCATGTTTGTTGCAGAAGGACAGATCAAGTTGCTATAGCTGTGTCACGTGCAATATTAACAATTAGTACAGTAATTAGCAATGTATGAGAGTGCTGTATAATATACCTTCTAAATTAAAAAGCATGAACCAATATTTTTTGCATTGGAAACAAACATTCTCACTGAGCTGAGCAGAGGATGTAAGAGTGATATGATGATCCTGCACCCAAATTGAAAGAACGCCTGTGAGAGAAAGACTGAGAGAATTCATTTCTACATTAGATATGTGTTTGTAAAATCACGTTCGCCTGTGGTCGTCTTGGCACTGAATGACAATGTTTAATGATAGCCAACTCAATGATACTCATTTTATCAACCTTAGGAGGATAACAGACTAGGTGGCACTACCAGAATTCAAACATGCAACCACAAGGACAAACACAGAACCCTGCAGTAGATGTACTACTCAATTGAGCAATCAGATGTGTCTACAAGGCCAAAGGCTGTGCCTGACCTGTTTC
Source organism: Triturus cristatus (assembly GCF_964204655.1). NCBI lineage: Eukaryota > Metazoa > Chordata > Amphibia > Caudata > Salamandridae > Triturus > Triturus cristatus. The sequence goes on from NC_140581.1 coordinate 882,620,500, forward strand.
ACTTTAAACCTTCACCAATATCACATTTCAGCCCAACCATTGGTGCATATTCACCTATCCATCGATTCACTCTCTTTCACCAGCCCTCTGCTTCATTCGATGAATTCACATTCTCCCACCCACCCACTGTTTTGCTTTTACTTGGTAAAAGGCTTTCTTTAGGGCTCTGCTTTGTATTTCAGTCGCTTCATGGTGCTCTAACTCACTTTTACCCAGCCACTTAATGTTCCCAATTGACCCACTCCCCTACTTCCATTCACCTATCCTCCCACTTTTACCCTCATTCAATGATTCACTCACCTTAATCCGACTATCTTCACTTACCTTTTCATTCACATTCATTCACCAGTCACCCACATATACCCACTCACTTATATTCTCCTACCCACCATAACCTCTCATTAACCTACCATCTGGGTTATTTCACATTCACCTACTCACTCAGTCCACCTCTGCAAACGTTGACTCAACCAGTCATACATTGTATGCATTCTCACCCATTAAATTACCAGCAGTTTCACTAACACAAAAAGCACACTTAAAAAGCACACTTTAGTGGTTTCAGCGCTTATTTTAGCTGTATTTCAGGTCATATGTGTATAATGTGATGGTAGGCACTGGACCGGTACCTCCTGGAAAAGAGATCGACTAGCACAAAGGAAACAAAGAAGGGAAGGGATGTCAGGAAGTGAAAGCAATTTTTAGGGCCAAGCCTATAACAAGCATGAGAGCAGTGTGAGGATTGACCTGAGCGGGCTGGTCTGACGCTAGCTCTGGCACTGGGAGCCTGCTACTTTTCTCCAACCCACCTGTCAACACAGCTGGATTGGAGAAACCTAAGTGTGCATGTTTGTTTGGCCGGCCCAAGACAGCAGGCCAAACCGGCATGCGCACTTTACAGTGACCATCACTCTTCCTCCCTGCCATGGCCCGGACCTGCCTCGTCCAAAACTCCCTGGCTCAGTCAGTCAGCAGAAAATAACATTAATAGATAGTTTTATTATTACTTTATTTTTTGCTGACTGACGCTGACCAGTGGGGCAATGCTTCTCCGCCATTATGGAGGAGCCACCCCTGGATAGCTTTTCATTGGGTTTGTCATTTTTGCTGTCATCTGTGCCGACTCCAACTTATATGTCTGTAAAAAGATATTAAATCTCTGGGTCATTTCATTGGGACTCCTAGAGCTTATGGTGTCCTCTCCCAAACTGTGCATGTTAAGTTCTCCCAGTATGATTATTTCAGAAACCGAATGGTTGCTGATTAGTTTTTCCAGATGGGCAATCAGCTTTTCTGTTTTTTCCAAGGTACTATTGCCATGGGAGTTGAAGTAGACGTTGATGATTAACGTTGACTGACTACTACCATTTAGTCTATAGCCCTTTATTGATCCTGCTTATAGTGACCCTGAGTGTGGGTGCTAGGGATATTTTGATCCCTCACGGACATCCAAAGTGGTGTGTGATTAATGAGGCTTGCTGCTTTCAAGCCAGTGACGCTACCCTGTGATGATATAGGATAGGGTGTGGAATTTGTTGCACAGTGACATGCAGCAATGTAAAACCTGGACTGAGAATGAAATTCCCAACTCTTATTTTTGAGGGGGCTAGTTGGAGGGGGGGTGAACTCTTGCAAGAGATTGCACCTGTACTATATAAATATCATGGCTGTGCATAAGTAACCCCTTTCAATGTTGTAGCAAAATAATTAGACACATGCTCAGAAATATGCCCTGGGACTTTCAAAAGTTTACCTGGCCTTCTAGAGCGAGCGTCGTATAGTCATGCATGACAGTAGTGTGAGATTTATAAATCTGCTTATTTGGGGTAGCAGATTCTAAAATAAGGGTCCACAATAGAATGTGGTAGAGCCCCAGAGCTTTTAAGTTGCAGCCGCCCCTGGTCTGTGGGACACTTATTCACGGGGTCAAAGGGTGCTTGTTGCCATTTCAGCCTCCCCAGGAATTTTGTTGAATCTGCTCCATGATCCCATGATAAACGGTATAACTGGGACTGCAGACCAAATCCTAGGGTGGATGTTGAAGACTGCTGCTCAGTAGCTGACCAGGGTGAGAACTTTGTACTTGGTAATCATAAAACCCTGACCTTGACTCCTTGGAAAGGGCAACCTAATGGTTTGTCCTGGAAATGTTTCATTTACATTCTCTTCCTCTGGAGGTCCATCCCTTTGTACCTTTACAAGAATTTGGATTCCTGCTGTTCTAACCAGTATTCTCAAAAAGGTTTCTCATAATTCTTCCAAGTCTTCAAGAACAATTTCTGAAGATCTTAATTAAAGCGGAACAGCGGGGGTTCAATTAAAATTCATATTTGTGATAATTTTCTCAATGTTCCTTTAGCTGGACGAGTGCTTTCTAAGGCAAGGAGCAGCTGCTTAGGGCTGCTTGACCTCCAAATGGAATTCTGCTTACAATGAGGGAATGGAACACACATATCTCTATGCAGTCATGCATTCCTCGTATCACTCCCTTTCTGGTCAGCAACACTAAATCATTGTTATCCATCCAAGAAAGCCCCCATAATTTACACTAAAGGTGTCCTCTAGGCACAAAACAGCTTGTGGCTAATAATATTAGCGTTTCCCATGTGTTTGTGTCTGTTTCTGATCTCAAAGATAAGTGGGGCTCCCAGTTCAATGGTATTTAGTTTTTGAAAATATATGGCAGTATGTATCCATATTTAGTTTTTGCCCATATTATTAGAACTGGTTCATATATATCGTATTTCAGAAACAAATGAAGTTGTATCTAGTTCCACATTTATTTAACTGAGACATGTATATTCGTATTTTGATGCCTGTAGAGTTTTAGCACTCTAAACCGCCAAATATGATATGAACATACTCTCATGGGAAAATATTAGCGTTATAATGCAAACAAGCATAAGTGCTGTCAGTCTGAACAGGTATTGGCCTGGAAGATTTGAATGAAAAAGAAGACCAATATTTTGTATTTTTCTGTTTTAAAAAGTAAATACAGACAGCAAAAACATTATTTTCTGTCTGTACTGATCTATACAAATGAGTAAAAACATAAAACTGGGAGCCTTATTGATACGTAATAAGGATTGGATTGAGCTAATGTTTTTTAAACTGTGCTTCCCATGTAGTGACCCCTTGTTAACAAGGTGCACCTCCTACAAGTTAGTGATAACTTCCTGTGCAGAAATCAGAGCAAGTGCATTTTGCTCTTAGCTCCTAATGGCTGCAAGGTATGGAAAGAACACAGCTGATTTTTTTCTGAGAAATAATCTGAAGACTACAAAGTAGCAGGTGTGGAAGAGAGGGATGGAGGAGACTTGGGTTACAGGTGACACCTACTCATACCAACAACCACACACAAAATATGTATGAGGACAGGCCATGGACTGTAATAGAGTATATAATCCCTCTTCTAGATCTACGTGCGCTTTGATGCTGGAGTAGATTATAAAGTGCACCGAAGCAACTATAACCCTACTTTTAATTTTTGATAAACTCGCTCCAAAGTACAAACAAACACTATGGAGACAGGTCCTCACAATCATAAGAAAATTAAACATTAGCAATGTGGGCCATCCTGTGTTGCACTTGTGTATTGTTCCACTGTTATATAAACTGTTACACTCAACTTTTTAGTAACCTCACTGCTTAAGAGTCACACTCAATCTGAACATTAGTACAACAACTGAAAAAGGAGTATTCAATGTAACATAAATATCACTCAGTTTGAGCACTGGGAAAGTTCCATATGTTACAATATCCATAAATATCCAATAGAGCCAGTTCAATTGAATTCAGTTCTTCGGGAGTCTTGTATATGTGTTCAAATCCAACTTTATTGATTCTTTTCATCAAACAAATGTTAATCAGACCAGACAACGCGAAACATTCATCAGGGTTGGACAATCCACGATTTAATTATCCCAACGTAGTGTAAAATGTTCACCCATATCAAGTGCCTTCATAGGATAAAGTCTTAATACCGGGTGGCATAGCACATCCCTATTGCATCTGCTTCGCCCTTGTCACAGCAACCAATACACGGAAAATCAGCCTCAGGTCCTCATAGCGCACCAATTCTCGCAAATATAGTGTTTGTTTGGCTCTGTTGGGGTTTACCAGCACTACAAGGATCGATCCAGTTGACATAGTGTGGGCTAAACATGCCACATACACCTACATACACATAGGCACACACATATCCACACAGGCACACACAGTTTGAAACATAAAGGAGGCTGGTTAGCCACTGATCTAAAAATCTGCACACTTAAAGATCTGCCAGTACTGCAGCTAGCCTTTAGTACTGTCTGGAGGATCTGGTATATATATATTGAGGTTTCCTCTGCAGCTTTTTTTAGAAGCCTCCCTTTGATAAAAGATACAGAGCTTTAGGAGTCATCATCAGGAGAGTGCCATGCGCCAAGTCAACCCCTCACAGTATGGCATTATGCTATGTTCCACCCAGAAGATCCCAGACACATCCCTATCGGGTGAGAAAGTCCCACTTAAAGTCAGACCTCCTTTAGGTTATTATATTATTTAATCTTCTGCTTAGATACAAGATTCATCGTGGGCATTCCATTAGTGACCTTTTGCAGAACAGTCTGCTGTTTGTTATTTGGGTTCTGTGGTGAAATTCTTTGATTAACAGCTGCAGGCAGGAGTATCACGTCGAATGTTGCTTTTTCTGTAGCAAGCACAACCAGCTCACCTAAAAGCAACTTATAACGCAATATTTCACAACATATATTTCTACATGATTTGTCTTAGATATTGTGCTTGAGAAACAGATATGTGTCAAGAATTGGTCAATCACTTTGGTCGGGACTATGAAATTACACTTTGTTCAGAACATCTTACAAAATAAAACCAAGGACACTTGCATCACATATTAAAATGCCACGCTGCCTAGTAGGCGATATTTCTGCCTGCAGTCCAAATAGCACGTTGGAAGCCAAATAAAATGTATTCTGTAGATACAGGATTGTTTGACTATATTTAACGTACTGTCTTATTTTGTGAGTAAAAGTACAAATAAAGAAATATTTATCAAATATTAGATTGTTTATATAAAGTGAATATTGCATTTGTTTTTAAAAAGTTGAGCTACAATTAAAAAGTCAGATTAGTATGACTAATATAGCGTGTTTAATCATTTAAAGATACATCAATAGCTCAAACTGCTTTCAGTTTAGAAAACCAACAACCAGGGCTGGTATCCGCAATGAACAGCAGGGGGAAGAGTCAGTTAATATGGGAGCACTATAGTGCTCCTACTACAGGCTCCTACACATCCTCCGGCTCACTTTTGATTCTCACCAGCACTGACTCAGCCTTTCATCTTTCTCAAGCTGATATAATGTACATCACCGACTAGGAAGTGGTAATTGGTTACTGCACACGGGCTCGGATAATCTGCCAATGTTTTAACCGTATAAATAGAAACATTGATATCAAGCTAAATGCCAGTAAGTTATCCGCATTCCAAACAAATGGTTCGATTCGTGAAGGCATGCACTTACAAAGTCAGATATGTTCTCCCTGGGGCTTCCTTTTATATTTGTTGTAGATTTACAGTTTTATGGAGATTTATAAACATGCCTGAGAATAGTCTTCGACTATTACCGCAGGGCGAAGACCTGATTCACAAAGGTAAACTTACACTTTTTTATGTTTATTTTTTTTTGCTATTCACAAGCTTAAGTTATTAGTACTTTTACGAGTGAGGATGAGAACACCGCACATAAAAAGATGGACAAGTCCTATCTTTTTATGTGCAGAGTTCTGCCCCCGACTGTGGAGTCTGTACAGTAGTAAAATGAATATGAACTCATTGTGAATGGCAAAAAACAGAACACTTGCACAAAAGTGTACATTTACCTTTGTGACTCAAGCCCATGGTTTTCGAGGGGTGCACCTAATGGCCATCATTTACTTTCCACCAGACTGAAAATGTACATTTAACAAAATTCTTTTTTACACCACATGGGACTTTTTTTTTACTTATGGAAAATTCCTTTTCTCTTAACTTTAAAGACATTTGGATGTGTTCCCTGTAAATTCTGTCCATGTAAACACATTTCTTCCAAGCTGGCTGATTTTACTCATTAGTCCAGGGTGCAAGTGGTCCTGCAAAATTCTTATCTGTACCTACAAACATATGAGTTTGTAGATAATCTGTGCATTCTGCATGACCCCCCACTCTTGGCACTCCCACTTTTGACCCCTGGACTCCAAACTTGAGAAAATGCAAAATCCACCAAAATGGGACAATTCATGGTAATGTTGGTTCATCTTACGATTCTAACATTCAACATAGTAAATGGAACTAAGAAACACGTTACTGCATCTCTACCAATATTTGCATGTAGGGCAAAAAGCAAGCCAATTACTCAGGCATTCAGGTCAATTTAGTCTCCCTATTCCAGCTATCCCCAAATAACCCGCTATCATCAGCTCAACTAACAGGCAAACCATTCCTTCAATTATATCTTACCAGCAGTGGCGACTGGCACAGGTAAGCGTGGTGAGGCGGGGAAGGGAGCGGCAGGGGGAAGCCAAGAGACGATAGACTAATTATACCTATTCTGTCATCTGTCGACTTCCCCCCACTCCCAACCCGCCCCACCTCCACCCCACCGCCCCACTTTGCTTACCTGTGCCAGCCAACTGCTGCTTACAATGTGATGAACTCAGGAGTGTTTAAGGAAATGGCGGAATCGTATCTCACTCAAAGCAGTCAAAACATACATTGGCAAAGACTATAGGTGTTCCCTTAATATGATAATGCATGGACATGCATAAATTCAGGCATGCTCAAAATCACACAGACTATTATTGCTCTGTCACTTTGAATCCTGCTGCATGGCCAGGGCTGGACTGGTTACCAGGCGTTTCAGTTGGCTGGCAGGGTGAGGCCTGTTTCACTGCACTGGTAGCTGGCTTTGTTTCTGTGGACCTGCCAACCCTTCAAATAAACAGTGCAAAACAAATAGCTTTTAAGGTACTTTAAAACTATTTGTTTTTCCATTGTTTATTTGGGAAAGCTTAGTTGTCAGTCTGGATCTGTACATGGCACCGAAAGCCTGGGAAATGGAAAAAAGGGCAAAGACAGAGAAGGCACAGAAAGAGACAACGTGAAGAGGAATGTGGCAGAAATGTTCTGTGCACATTTGTGCAAGCCTCTATTAAGATATGTTAGCACTTTAAAGGCATACCTATTTCCAATGCTTGTTTGTTTACCGAGTGAGTTGCACTGATATCAAAGGCTATACTCAGAGATGGGCCCTGTGCTTGCTGTCAATTAAGGCTCAAGTTGCACTTAATAATGAGGCCCAACATGCCGAAACCTGTCTTTGGTTGTTTGTGTACCAGTTTATAAAGGGGACCCTCTATAGCGGACGATGCTGGACTCTTCCCACTGGAGCAGAACCAAGGCAGGCTCATTTGCTTATCATTGGTCTCTGTTTGTAGTGGTACAGTGAGTGGAAAGATAATTGACTAGAATGTATTCCCTAATAGTTGCTGAGGTTATTCAAGCATTGCTCTCGTCACTGTTTTCAAGTGGTTACAGATGAGGACACTGCTGTTGACCCTGCCTTGTTGGTAGTGGTTGTTGCTACTGCTGTCCCCTCTATAGTAGCAGCTGTGGTTCCTGCTGTGTTTAGAGTTGTGGTTGCTCCTCTTGTCCCCTACATGCTGATCACGTTTGTCCCTGCCATTGTTGCAGTTGTAATCATTGAGGCCGTGACAGCTATTATTGGTGCTCTTCTCCTCAGATGATAGATCTGGTTGCTTCTCTAGTGCCCGCTGTGGTTATGCTTATATTTGCTTCTGCGTTCCATTCTAATGTGGCTCCTCTTGTTACTGCTGTGGTCACTGAAGTGGGTGAAACTCTTGTAGCTAATATTGTTGCTGATGTGATGGTGGCCAGGTTGATGCTGGGGCTCCTGCTGTGGTTATTCCTTTAGTCTTTGCCAATGTTCAGCATTCGTCAGTCTTATGGTCCCCAGTTTAATTATATCTTTGTTCACAGCTCTGGTGCCAGCTATGCCTACAGCCATTGTTTCTGCTTGGTACCTGTTGTTGCGGCTGTGGTTGCTGCAGTGGTGGCGGATATGGCAGCAGTGGTGGCAACTGCAGATGCTGCTGTGGTCCACGATGTAGTGCCAGCCATGTCACTAATGTGGTTCCTGATGCTATGACAGCATGACTGCTGCTCCCGCTGTGTTTCCATTGCATTGCTAGCATCGTGTTTTGCTGCATTTGTCCCTTCCATGGTGGCAGCTGTGGTTGCTTTTGTGATCTCTGTTATGATTACAGCAATGGCTGCTGATGTTGTTCCTCTGATGTTGTTCCTCCTCTGCTGATAGCTGTTGCTGTTGTTGTCCTTTCTCAGGTGACATTTGTGATCACTACTGTGGTCACTGTAGTTGTTGCAGCTGTGCTCTCTATTATAGTCAATACAAAATGAGGGGTAGAGAAGGTAATGAAGAGGAGAGCTCATCCTCATCAAATGTAAATTGCACTCATAATAGAGAGCCCCGCCATGCCAAGTGCACTGCCTAGACCTCCGTACAGAAAAAGCAAACACTTTTTGAAAAGAGAACACTCACTCACCAGGGTTACCCCTTGGTGGCATGCTTCATCATTGGGTTCCTTCCTGTTCTGCTGTGGAAAGGGTGTGCTGCTAACTATGAATTACACAAGAGAACTGTTAGAAATGGGGCTCTCTAGTTGGCAGAGGTAGGTACCTTTGACCAAATAGGGACCCTTGCTTCTAGTCAGGGGAAGGGGGATCCACACTTTAGATAACCCCTGCTCACCCCCTTGATAGCTTGGCACGAGAAGACAGGCTTATCCCAAAAGCAATGTGTAAAGTATTTGTACCAACACTCACAGTAACACAATGAAAACACCACAAATGGACACCACACCAGTTTATAAAAATAAAATATCTTTATCTAAACTAAACAAGACCAAAAGGACAAGAATCCAACCTACAAAAACTCAGTAGAATGTCTTTAAAAAGGGTTGTTGCAAAAATAAACTTGTAGATGATAAATGCGACACTTTAGTCTCAAAGTACCTGGGATGCGTAACGCAAAACAAACAAAACGGGCGCTGAGAAGGTGATGCGTTGATTCTTCCTGCGCTCCAGTGTGATGCGACAAGATGGCGTCTTTACAGCAATGCAACAACGTGGAGGCGATGCGTTCATTCCCCGGCGGCCGTGCTGCAGACCCGGTGGTTTTTTGAGCTGCGACAGGCCCTGCGACACGCTTCCCCGGTAATGCGATGACACCCTCGGCGACTGCGACACTTTCTCCGGTGTTGCGGCGGCACACTTTCTCAGCGATGCGACGACCCTGCGACACACTTCTCCGGTGATGCGACGGCACCCTCTGTGGTGGCAGCACGCATCTCCGGTGATGCGAAGGCGAACAGCGGCAGCGGTGACACGCTTTCTCGATGATGCGACAGCGGCTGCTGCGGCAGTGTCATGCTTCTCTCTCGTTGTGTCGCACTTCCAGCTCCCAACACCAAAAAGGCCTCACACAGTTACAGGCCCACCTGGCAGACTGGAACTCCAAGCAAGGAAGTTCAGGGAAGCTGGGGGTGAAGTCCTTTTGTGCCTGGGACTTCAGAAACAGGAGGCCAGCTCATCTCAGGCCCTTGGAGACTTTTCTTCAGATGGACACAGCACACAGCAAAGTCCTTCTTCAAGCAGGGGACACAGCACACAGCAAAGTCCTTCTCCTTCCTTTGATAGAAATAGCAACTGCAGGCCAACCCCAGACACACTTGGTTAGTACTTCTCCTTCAGCTCTTCAGATTTTCTCCTCAGCAAAGGTTCCTCCTTGATTCCAAAGTAGTCTAACTTTCAGGGGTTTCAGCTCTCATATTTATACCCCAAAAGTCTTTGTTCTCTATGTATGAGGGGTCCTGGACCCAGTCCAAAACAGTTCTGGGGGCACTCTGCCAGTAGACATCATCTTCCTTTGTGGGTGAGGGCCAGGGCCATCAGACACACCGCAGGGGGGGATCCAGCATTGTGGTAGGCAGGCACAGCCCTATTCAGGCCCAGGTGCTACTCCTCCCACCACTCCAAATACAGCTAGGTCTATTCAGCCTAGTGCTGACTAGGCCTGGGCTAAAATTCCGTTCCGCTCGCGGAAATTGCGATAATTCGACATTTTCGTGTTCCGTGGAGAGCGTGAAAATATAAAAATGTCCGCAATCCGAATTTTACCGGAAATTTTTTGCTTGCTCGCGCTGTAAAATAATACATTCTCACGTGTGCGCGATCGCCTTACCTGAATCCCCGCGTTCGCCGACAATTTTTACCGATCCGGTCGCGTTCTCCACGAGATGTTGGATTGTTCGCGCCCGCAGTAACGTCATTCATCGCGCGATCACGTCTTTCTTCTCGCGATCATGCACCGCGAGACAAGTGAAAAGAAGATGGCCGCTCCCGCGAGCAACCGCATGGGTAAGTTGGCGAGCCGCGACCACGCAGAAAATACCGCGAACGGGCGGAAAAAAAACTTCCGCATCTTCACAATATTTCTGCGTGTTTGCGGTGATTTTTAACATTTTCGCGATAATTTGCGAAAGTGAATTTCGCAGATTCCGCCCACCCCTAGTGCTGACTCACCCAGACTCCTGGAGCCAGCCCAGCCCCTGTCACTCTCAAACCAGACAGTCAATCCACAAACAGGCAGAGGCACACAGGAAGGTTGAACATGAAAATAGCCACTTTCTAAAAGTGCTATTTTCGAGCACAGTATTTAAAAAACATCTTTACTAAAAGACTTGTTATTAAATTCTGAGTTCAGGGATACCAGACTCCAATTTTCTATCTTGCTCCTATGGGAAGATATGCAGGTAAACATGTTACACAGCATTCCCCAATCTGTCCTATGGGCAAGATAGCCTTTCAATAGTGAAAAACTAAATTGGCAGTATTTCACAATCAGGACATTTTACCCACACTAGTACATGTCCTACCTTTCGCATACACTGCACCCTGCCCAGGGGGGTACCTTGGGCCTACCATATGTGTGCCCAATGTGTAAGAAAAGGGAAGGGTCAGGCCTGGCAAGTGAGTACACTTGGCCAGGTCAACAGGGCAGTTAACAAACTGCGCACAGGCACTGCGGGAGCAGGCCTGAGACCTCTCTACAGCACTACTCATGTGGGTGGCATAATCAGTGCTGCAAGCCCACTAGTAGCAGCTGAATTACCAGCCCTGACACACTCAGTGCACTTTACTAGGGACCTACTGGTTAAACAAATAAGCCAATAATGGATAACCAATCACAATTTACAAAGGGAGCACTTGCACTTTAGCACTGATCAGCAGTGGCAAAGTGCCCAAAGTATCTAAACCAGCAAAAATTAAATCTAGCACAGTGTCAAAAATACAGGATGTAGAGGCAAAAAGTCATGGGAAAGCACGCCAAGGATGCCAGGTCTAACAAGAACTGAATGGTATCAGACCAATATTTTCCGAAAATAGGAGATGGAGGTTTTTTTCTGAGATTGAAATACCTGGCCGATGGCTGCTATTACTGTCAGGATCCCCAACAGAACCTAGAGGTGGCAAACACAATTTGCTTCTTCGTGTCGCACCTTAGGAGCCTGTATGCCTGGTGTGAATGCCTGCTGCAGTGTTGCTGTTGACTAGAGAAGCCACAGCATCTTTCCCTCTACACGCCCTCTCCATCCCAATGCCTTTCCCCCTGCGATTTGCCACCAGAGCAGTGTCTCTTCCTGTAAACCGAGGGAAAGTCTCAGGAGGAATTAGTAACTAGTGTTGCTGCCCCATTGGAATCATCTGGGATCCAGGCAAGTAGCTTATGACAGAAGAATTGCTCTTTTTGCATTTGTCACCCCGAGTGGGACAGGTATGCCCAGACATGGGTCCCGTGCCATTTCCATGCCACTGGAGTCAAGCTATCCTGACTGATGAGGGCTGAAAGCCCAACACCGGTCCTAGGATGCTTGTTTCCAGTCCAGGGAGTACCTGGCCTGGCAGTTCAGGCTGGACTGTTCCCATTGGACGCTGGGTCAAGACTGATTTGCATATGGCTGGGTCCAAACTGGAATGGCATGGTGGGCAAAAAAACGATGGATTTAGGCCCAGATCTCTGTACTGGGGTGAATGTATGACATTGTTCTGCATTCTGTCCATCAATTGTTCTTTTTGCATTTGTCACCCCGACTGGGACGGGTATGCCCAAACGTTGGTCCTGTGCTCTCCATGCCACTGGAGTCAAGCTATCCTGGCTGATGAGGGCTGAAAGCCTGCCACCAGTCCTAGGATGCTTGTTTCCAGTCCAGGGAGGACCTGGCCTGGCAGTTGGGGCTGGACTGTTCCCATTGGGTGCAGGGTCAAGACTAATTTGCATATGGCTGGGTCCAAACTGGAATGGCATGGTGAGCAAAAAACAATGGATTTAGGACCAGATCTCTGTACTGGTGTGAATGTATGACATTGTTCTGCATCAATTGTTCTTTTTGCATATGACAGAAGGCTAAGCCATACACCTAACATTCCTTCTGGGAGACGCCATGACCAATCAAGACCAAATATTCACGGACGATCTAGCTCATGCCTTATCAGGGGACCTCAGTGACGCTAACAATCTGGCTGAGTTAATGCAGCAGTTGCAACTAGATCGGAATAGGTTAGAAGGAGAAAATACAACACTTAAGGAAGAGGTGCAATGAGAGAGGACACATTTCACACAATGGAGGAATACTAAACCCCAGGATAGTTGCCCAGTTTTGACCAGCCTGTGTTTGGAGAACCATTTCCGAGAGGGGCGTTTACAACTACTGACCAGTATCTGCATGTATCTGTCTCTACATCCAGTCCTGTGCCCTTAGTAGCTCCAGAACGCTTTCATGGTGACAGTAATACATTTGCAGCCTTTATGAGTCAACGGCAATTACATTTCCTATGCAAACCTCTGGCGTTTCCCAATTATGCTGCTAAAGTCGCATTTGTAATCTCTTATTTGGGAGGTGTATCTGCTAACTGGCCAAATCCTTTAATAGAAACAAAAGATCCCCATTTGTACAACTATTCTGCTTTTATGGCTGCCATGGCTAAGCTATTTGCAAAACATGTTTTTATCCAAGCAAGGGACAATGAGTTTTGAAACCTATGACAAGGTTCTAAGGACAGGCTGACTTATATCACTACTTTCAATTGACTGGTGGCAGAAATGTGCTGGCCAGAAGAGAGAAGAGCATTGTTATTCTATCGCGGGTTAAGAGATAACCTTAAGGATTCCCTCTAGCACATTGTTGATCTGCCAGACGGCTGTGCAGAATTGTTTGGACTTGTGGTTAAGCCAGATCACTGATTGGGTGAGCAAAAAGGTGACCGATCTCACAGTGACACCAGAGTAATTGTTCTGAAAAACAAGTCAGACAGTAAAACTCTTGATACCGATTCTATGCAGATAGGAGGTATAAGGGTTCCACTATCTAATGAGGAAAAGGAACGTCACTGCAAATGTCTTTATTGTGGCAAAGCTGGTCATTTTGCTAGGGAATGTTCTGCAAAACCAAAAAAGACTAAGGATGTGGCTAGTGTGGTGGTCGATCAAGAACAGGGAAAACTAAAGCTCTCGACCTAAAGGCAGATCATCTTGTCGAGAGAAGCCGTACAGATCTCACAATATGTAATCAATGTAAGAACATGAATTCCGCGCCATCTGACTATCCAAGTCACGGCATTCCTATCCCCACAGCAGAGGCACATAATATACATGCTTATGGACTCAATGGCAATTTCTTTGATCTGACCATAGCTGCCAGGCTCAGAATTACAAATGTTGCCAAAGAAAACCCTGAGCCTGTGTGAGAAGTAGATGGTTCAAAATTGTATTATAGACTAATTGGCATGCTGAACAACTTGTCTTTGATATAATAGACACTCCCACCTTTGGGGTAACTTTGGGAGTACCTTGGCTAGAACACCATAATCCAAAAATCGATAGGGTAAATTGCACCATAACCTTGGACTCACCATTCTGCACTACTAGCTGCTACCAAGAGGCTCCAGAGGTAGGAATATCTCTTCATTGTGCCTCGATCCAATGAACAGTAAACCTTAAACTACCCAAAGAATACCAGGACATTAAAGAAATATTTGACCCCGTGAGAGCCACCCAACTGCCTCCACACAGAGCCTTTGAATGCCGCATAGATTTCCTCCCGGGAGCAACGCTGCCGTGTAGTAGAGTTTACGCGTAGACAGAACCTAAAACTCAAAATCTATGCAAACATCTGCATGAACTACTAGCGATAGGTTTTATACACCACTCCATGTCACCTGTGTCTTCCACACTCTTCTTTTCACCCAGGAAGAGTGGGGAATTGAGGGCTTGTGTGTATTATAGAGGTCAATAAGGTGACTATTAAGAACTTCTATCCTCTCCAGTTCATTCCGGTGCTACTTGATCAGGTCAGAAATTCCACCATTTACACAAAACTAGATTTACTGGGAGCATACCACTTAATCCATGTACGAGAAGGCGGTGAATAGAAAAACACCTTGAGGACTAATTTTGGGCTGTTTGAGTATACTATTATGCCCTTCGGGCTATGTAATGCTCTTGCAGCATCTCAATATTTCATTAATGAGGTCTTGAGTGAGTTTTTGGATGTTTGTGCAATCATCTACATGGATGACATTCTGATTTACTCATACTCAGAACAAGAACATGTACATCATGTATGCATCATCTTGCAGCACCTTAGGGAAAATGCTCTTGTTGCTAAATTAGACAAATGTTCCTTCCATGTACAGACAGTAGAGTTTCTGGGGTATCACTTATCTCCGACAGGCATAAAAAAAAATAGAAGCCATTACCAATTGGCCAAATCCAACAAATGTCAAGGAAATTCAAAAGAAACTTGGCTGCGCAAGTTTATTTTGGCCATCAAAATGGTCTTCACTGAATGTAGGCATTACAAACAGGGGGCTAAACATATAGTCACAATATTCAATGATCATAAAAATTTAAATTCATTAGCTCTGGAAGGGCTCTCACCCCGTCAAATGTGTTGGCTGCATTTCTTTAGTGGGTTTGATTTCATCATCAGTTATCACCCAGGGACCAAGCAGTTACAGTCTGATGTTCTTTCTAGACTGGGGTGTACTCACTCTTCCCATTTCACATCATACTCCCCTATTATCATTAAACCGAAAAAATATAATTGCAGCCAGTGAGGGTGACACCTTTATGGTGGCCTTACATGAAGAATATAAAAAACGAAAGCTCGAAGAATAGATCAAAACACCATACTATCACAGGCAAGCTGTTCCTTCATGCTCAGAAACTATACATCCCCACTATAGAATTAAGACATAATGTAATTCAATGGAATCACAACACAGCATTAGCAGAGCACCCAGGTATAATGAAAACTCCAAGGAATTTTCAAAAAATCTTCTGGGAGAACAACATGCGGAAGGGTATGCAAGAATACGTATCTGGCTGCCCAACTTGTACATAAAGCAAGAATTCTCACACTGCACCTGCAGGCTTATTACAGCCTCTGCTTATATCCCCAGTGTATTGGTACAACATTAGTCTGGATTTTATTCCAGCCTTCCAGCAAGCAATACCTTTACTACCCTTTTAGTAGTTGTTGATATGTTATAAAAAATAATTACACATTTCATCCCCCTCAAAAAGAAAACCACTGCTGCATAATTTAGCTAAATATTCATTGATCATATCGTAAGACTGCATGGTCTACGACTAAAATCCTCTCAGATCGTGAAGTTCAGTTCACATCTCAAGTTTAGAGAACACTTTGTGATAAGATAGGAATAGAGGTAGCCTTCCACCCATACACGACAGGCAAACTGAACGGGTCAACCAATCCCTAGAAACTACACTGATCTGCTTACTATCCATGTACATAGGACAATGGGATCAGGCCTTACCCCTAGCTGAATTCACATATAATAACAGAACCCACTCGGTCACAAACTGGACAACATCATCAGGCCCTTCCAATTGATATCAGGAGTTTCTATTACGCTACCTTCAGTCACAAAAAAATTAGAACAACTACATGAGATTCAAAATCCCGCTAGGACAAGTTTAGCAAAAGTCAAATTTGTCTTGAAGGCACAAGCTGACAGGCATAGAACCCCAGCACCTATATACAAGGAAGGAGACAGGGTAAGGTGATTAACAATACATCTACAACTAGAAGGCCCAAGGAAACTGCAACCACAATTTATAGGTCCTTATGACATTATCAAGATAAATAATCCAGACACTATCAAGCTACGGATTACCCCTGAATACACAATCCACCCAGTGTTTCATGTTTCACTGGTCAAGCCATACCACCCTGCCACATGAAAAGATACCCCACCCCACCTGCTCTGATTAATGGCTAACAAGAGTACAGAGTTCACCGTATCCTGGACTCTAAATAATCTCAGGGAAAACCTTATAGATTGGAAGGGTTATGACCCATCAGAGCAGTCTAGAGAACCAGCCTCCTCGGTTCATGTCCCCGTCTGGTGAGATGATTTCATGCCCTCCACCCCACCAAACCACGACCTCTAAGACTGCCTTTCGGAGGGGCGACTGTCAGGATTCCTGCCACAGCTCACCTCTCTTGACTATCATAATATATTGGTATGACTCATATAATTCCTTCCAACACTTATGAACAAACGTCTTGTACTCTGACTTTAAAACCATATTACATGCTGTTGGTAATAGCTAGCTGCAGCTGGTGTTCCCCGGATTATTTGAAAAGGCTTAATAGCTTTTACAAATGTTTTGCCATGCATATGCAAGGTCAGGTTTCAGGCACCACAGAAACCTCCAGAAAATCCACCAGAATAAGCATCAAGCAACCAGCATAGATGACCGCAACGTGAATGTTCCAGAAGACAGCCCTCATCAAATTAATCCCCTGCACCTGTTCCTTGCTACAAGTAATTAGAAAGCGACCTTTGTGAACATTATAAAACAGCTTCTAAAAGACAGCCTCATCAAATTAATCATCTGCACCTGTTCTTTGCTATAAGCAATTAGAACGTGACCTTTGTGAACATTCTTTTTTTTATTTTTTATTTTTTTTTATCCTCATATCGCCACCTTTCTTGCTAGGGTTCTCTCTAATCTCTCAAGGTCTCGTGTAAGGGTACCAACTAGTTGACCAGGAGAAAAACCAGAGTTATATCCCTCAAGCATACTGCTGTGTCCGCCACACTTCTCCTCTGCTCGATATTACCGCCACTGCGAGGAAGGTGTTGCCGTCAGCAGGTATTGGCATAATCATAGGATTCACAGTTCTTTATTTCTCCATCTTATTAAAGGTGCCCATATTCTTAACTCGCTCATAGGATCTCATGCCAAATCAGACTCGCTTATATAAATTATATTCCTTAAACAATCACTAAACAAAGGTGCGTTTCCTGATTTCCATAGCTTACATATCTCCCGTCTGGCCAACAGGATCACAAAAAACAAATATTTTTCATTACACAAAGGGATCTGCACATTTCATTCCAGGTATAAACCCAAAAAAACTAACAAAGGGCAAATTGTAATCTGAATCCCAATCGTTTCCCTGATAAAGTCGCGTACTGAATTCCAGTATAAAGATATATTGGGACAAGTCATAAACAAGTGAATGTCGTCTGCTGATGATAGCATACATCTGGCACAATTATACACATTACTAGTAATCTTGGTTAATTTTGCAGGTGACCAGTACACTCTATAAGTAGTAAATAGATGGTTTCTTTTAAGTGATGCTGGTTTAACTACTATTCGTAGATAGTCATAAGATGTACGCCACAGTTGGGTTACATCCTCTTTGCCAAATTCCCGGCCCCAGAGCTTCACAATTCCGATCTCTAGTTCCTTATCCATCTCCAAAAAAGCCCAATACCAAAAAGACACCTCTTTTTCCCACTGGCCAGATCTCATCACCTGACTGAATTTTGTATCGTCATCCTCTTCCTCCCAAACCTGTGCAGCCCACCAAGAGCATAGTTGATAATACTTGAATCTTGTTAGCTGTCCTTTACAAAGACAATTCAGGTCTCCCGAGCACATTAAGTCAGAGCCCTGCTTAAGATCAGCCCAATAATATAAGCCGCCTATTTTCAGAGGCTGACTTAGTTGATCTCTTAAGCATTCGGGTGTGCCGGGGGAGTCCCATATTGGAGCATTACTAGAAAAATAGGGGACTTTAAAGACCTTCCTAACATACATCCAGGTGTTCAGGGCAGCCTTCAATACCTTTAGCCTTATCTTCTTAAAAAACTTGGGATCTCCAAATTTAAAAAGAAAATGCCTTTGGCCCTGCAGAATATCTTCTAACATAGCAGAGAAGAGTAAGGCGATAGATGACTTATCTATCTTATTAGCCATCATCCGCACATTTTTAAACTGAAAAGCATAACAATAAACAAGCAGATCAGGAAGTGCTAGCCCACCGACCTCCAGTCTCCTCCTCAACTTCCTCCAAGAAATCCTGGGGCCTTTGGATCGTCAAATAAAACTGCCTATTTTACCCTGAAGTTTTGCAATTTCTTCTTTCTTAAAAATCAAAGGGATAGAGTTAAAAAGAAAAGTAATCTTTGGTAGAATGATCATTTTTATTAAATTCACGCGACCATATATATTTAGGGGTAAATTTTCCCATTTTAACAAGAGTCCTGCCACTTCCTGGTTAGTTTTCCTCCAATTACTTTTTGTTATATCCTCAATTTTTTGTGGAATTAAGATCCTGAGATATCGTATTTGGGTTTTCACCCCATGGCTTTGCGAAACCTGATTCCACTCCATGATCTCCGTTTTGTCAGTATTTACTTTATAGCCTGAGACCTGCCCGAATGACTCTGCCTTCCTCATTAGATTCGGAATGGCATCCTGCGGATTTCTTGTGGACAGCAGTAGGTCGTCAGCGTACAAAGCTAATTTAACCTCATAGCTTTTAGATTTAGGATGGAGGTATCTGCTCTAATCAGGTTTGCAAAGGGCTCAATATATAAGTTAAAAAGAAGCGGGGACAGGGGACAACCTTGCCTTGTCCCCCTAGAGATAGTAAACCAATCAGAGAGTACTCCATTTACCAAAACCCTGGCCTTTGGACCCCGGTAAATTTTTTTCACTGCCATGACCATATTGCGCGGAAATCCAAAACTATGTAGAGACTCCCACATATAAGGCCAGTGCACCTGATCAAAGGCCTTAGCTGCATCGACCGCTACTATCGTGAGTGGCTCCCTCCTAGTCTCAGCTATATCAACAACCCCTACCAACTGGAACGTTAATTCATTTAGTTGTCTTCCAGGAATAAAACCTCTTTGATTAGAATGGATGACCTGTTTTATTATCCTAGCTACCCGAGCCGCTATAACCCCAGAGAAGATCTTATAATCCGAATTCAACAAAGAAATCGGTCGATATGAGTCAGCAGTTCTCGGGTCTTTATTTGGCTTTAAAATCAAGGTCACTTTTGCCTCTGACCACGATGCAGGAGCGTTTTCCCCACTAATATAAATTAAACAAGGCTTTTGAGACTGGAATTATTATGTCTATGATAGATAAATATACCTCCACAGGAAGGCCATCTGGCCCTGAAGCTTTCCCCTTAACCATTCTCTTACACTGAACTCGGATCTCACCTTCTGTAATCTCTCCTTCTAGTGCTTCCTGTTGCTCATTAGTAAGCTGAGGGAGAGCCGTCTGTTCTAACCACTTTACAATACCCTCTTGATCAGGATGAATGTCCTCCCTATATAAATCCTTCATAAAACTACAAGCCTCCTTACAAATATCAAAGGAAATGATGGACGGAGTGTTGAACATTGCAAGCACTCACCCCCAGTCAACTGATCTGGGTTTGATCCATCACCGTTCTTTAGCCCACTCTGCCACCCCAGTTCAGACATGGCCATATGCAAATCAGTCTGACCCTGTGCCTCATGGGAACAGTCCAGCCCGAACTGCCAAGCCATGTCTTCCCTGGACCGGAAACAAGCTTCCTAGGACCGGTTTCTGGCATTTCAGCCGTCTTCAGCCAGGCTTGCTTGAATCCAGTGGCAAAGTGAGCAAGGGACTCACGTCTGAGCATACCCTGCCAACTTATGGCGAACAAAGTAAAAACCAAAGGAAATGATGGACGGAGTGTTGAACATTGCAAGCACTCACCCCCAGTCAACTGATCTGGGTTTAATCCATCACCGTTCTTTAGCCCACTCTGCCACCCCAGTTCAGACATGGCCATATGCAAATCAGTCTGACCCTGTGCCTCATGGGAACAGTCCAGCCCGAACTGCCAAGCCATGTCTTCCCTGGACCGGAAACAAGCTTCCTAGGACCGGTTTCTGGCATTTCAGCCGTCTTCAGCCAGGCTTGCTTGAATCCAGTGGCAAAGTGAGCAAGGGACTCACGTCTGAGCATACCCTGCCAACTTATGGCGAACAAAGTAAAAACCAAAGGAAATGATGGACGGAGTGTTGAACATTGCAAGCACTCACCCCCAGTCAACTGATCTGGGTTTAATCCATCACCGTTCTTTAGCCCACTCTGCCACCCCAGTTCAGACATGGCCATATGCAAATCAGTCTGACCCTGTGCCTCATGGGAACAGTCCAGCCCGAACTGCCAAGCCATGTCTTCCCTGGACCGGAAACAAGCTTCCTAGGACCGGTTTCTGGCATTTCAGCCGTCTTCAGCCAGGCTTGCTTGAATCCAGTGGCAAAGTGAGCAAGGGACTCACGTCTGAGCATACCCTGCCAACTTATGGCGAACAAAGTAAAAACCAAAGGAAATGATGGACGGAGTGTTGAACATTGCAAGCACTCACCCCCAGTCAACTGATCTGGGTTTAATCCATCACCGTTCTTTAGCCCACTCTGCCACCCCAGTTCAGACATGGCCATATGCAAATCAGTCTGACCCTGTGCCTCATGGGAACAGTCCAGCCCGAACTGCCAAGCCATGTCTTCCCTGGACCGGAAACAAGCTTCCTAGGACCGGTTTCTGGCATTTCAGCCGTCTTCAGCCAGGCTTGCTTGAATCCAGTGGCAAAGTGAGCAAGGGACTCACGTCTGAGCATACCCTGCCAACTTATGGCGAACAAAGTAAAAACCAAAGGAAATGATGGACGGAGTGTTGAACATTGCAAGCACTCACCCCCAGTCAACTGATCTGGGTTTAATCCATCACCGTTCTTTAGCCCACTCTGCCACCCCAGTTCAGACATGGCCATATGCAAATCAGTCTGACCCTGTGCCTCATGGGAACAGTCCAGCCCGAACTGCCAAGCCATGTCTTCCCTGGACCGGAAACAAGCTTCCTAGGACCGGTTTCTGGCATTTCAGCCGTCTTCAGCCAGGCTTGCTTGAATCCAGTGGCAAAGTGAGCAAGGGACTCACGTCTGAGCATACCCTGCCAACTTATGGCGAACAAAGTAAAAACCAAAGGAAATGATGGACGGAGTGTTGAACATTGCAAGCACTCACCCCCAGTCAACTGATCTGGGTTTAATCCATCACCGTTCTTTAGCCCACTCTGCCACCCCAGTTCAGACATGGCCATATGCAAATCAGTCTGACCCTGTGCCTCATGGGAACAGTCCAGCCCGAACTGCCAAGCCATGTCTTCCCTGGACCGGAAACAAGCTTCCTAGGACCGGTTTCTGGCATTTCAGCCGTCTTCAGCCAGGCTTGCTTGAATCCAGTGGCAAAGTGAGCAAGGGACTCACGTCTGAGCATACCCTGCCAACTTATGGCGAACAAAGTAAAAACCAAAGGAAATGATGGACGGAGTGTTGAACATTGCAAGCACTCACCCCCAGTCAACTGATCTGGGTTTAATCCATCACCGTTCTTTAGCCCACTCTGCCACCCCAGTTCAGACATGGCCATATGCAAATCAGTCTGACCCTGTGCCTCATGGGAACAGTCCAGCCTGAACTGCCAAGCCATGTCTTCCCTGGACCGGAAACAAGCTTCCTAGGACCGGTTTCTGGCATTTCAGCCGTCTTCAGCCAGGCTTGCTTGAATCCAGTGGCAAAGTGAGCAAGGGACTCACGTCTGAGCATACCCTGCCAACTTATGGCGAACAAAGTAAAAACCAAAGGAAATGATGGATGGAGTGTTGAACATTGCAAGCACTCACCCCCAGTCAACTGATCTGGGTTTAATCCATCACCGTTCTTTAGCCCACTCTGCCACCCCAGTTCAGACATGGCCATATGCAAATCAGTCTGACCCTGTGCCTCATGGGAACTGTCCAGCCCGAACTGCCAAGCCATGTCTTCCCTGGACCGGAAACAAGCTTCCTAGGACCGGTTTCTGGCATTTCAGCCGTCTTCAGCCAGGCTTGCTTGAATCCAGTGGCAAAGTGAGCAAGGGACTCACGTCTGAGCATACCCTGCCAACTTATGGCGAACAAAGTAAAAACCAAAGGAAATGATGGACGGAGTGTTGAACATTGCAAGCACTCACCCCCAGTCAACTGATCTGGATTCAAGCAAGCCTGGCTGAAGACGGCTGAAATGCCAGAAACCGGTCCTAGGAAGCTTGTTTCCGGTCATGGATTAAACCCAGATCAGTTGACTGGGGGTGAGTGCTTGCAATGTTCAACACTCCGTCCATCATTTCCTTTGGTTTTTCCTTACAAATATCCTCATTAGTATGAAATATTTCTCCGGAAGCTCTGCTAATTAATACTTGAATATTATTTCTGGCTCTCTCCGCCTTAGTTTTCCAAGCTAATAGGGAGCTACATTTTCACCATAAGCAAAATGACTAAGTTTACTCGCCTTCCATCTATCAGATATTCTTTTATCAATATTTGCTTGAAACGTTGCCTGTAACCCTTCTAACTCTTTGCTTTAAAGCGGGAAGATTCTCTGAGTCATCCATTGAGGCCTTCTGTAATTTTCTGTCTTTAATCTTGATCTCCTCCAGTTTGTATTCCTCAACTCGTTTCTCCGTCCTTCTTTTCCCTATCATTATGGATCTTAAAATCCCCCTTATAAGTATCCCAGACTGTTTGATATCCTACTGATCCCATTTTCACACAAAAAAAACCTCAGACTTTTCTCTTAAATCTCTAACTATCCCTTCATCTAAGAGAAGGGTTCTATCTACAATCCATCTTCTCTGCCCTTCCTTTTGCTGGATTTTCAAAGCGAGAGCTACAGCTGAATGGTCCGACACTATCGCGGGGATATGTACAATTTCTAATACATCCCCCATCAACTCTTGGCCTTCCAAGAAAAAGTCAATTCGAGAATGGTGTCTATACTTTTTGCTATAAAAAGTAAACTCTTGTGTGTCTCCCCTCTTAATACGCCAAATAACAACTAAATTGAAATCCTTCATCATGTTCTTTAACCTGGAGAAAGATCTAGATGGGTTCATATAATTTACCCTGGAAGTCCTATCCAATCACTTATCCATAACTAGATTGAAATCTCCTCTCACTACAATAGGTACTGTTGTCTCTAGTAGACAGGACTCCATCTTAATTAAAGCCTCCGGATCGTCAATATTCAGACCATAATAAACTGCACATACCAGGGGCCTATTTTGAATTACCAGTGTCGCCACCAACCATCTACCTGAGCAATCAGTTTCATATTTAAGTAATCTAATTTCATTATTACTTTTAATGATAATGGCGACTCCTCGAGTACTCCCCCTCTGATCCGAACATATTACCTCCTGGACCCATCTACACTTTTGAAAACATTGTCTACACTCTAAATTTTCCAAATGAGTTTCCTGTAGTAGTATATCTTGGGCACTGCTTCCCTTAAGAACTTCCAAAACTCTAAATAATTTCCTCCTGGATCTTAATCCATTCACATTCCAAGTTAGGAAATTGGCTGTTTTAAAACTACCCATTCTCTAGCCCACGAGTTTCAATTCTTACCGAGTTATCTTGATTCAAATCCGCAAACATATAAACACTCAACACACCCTCTAAACAAGATACGCGAATGAGGACATTTTTATTTTTTATTTTACCCCCACTGCTCCCTCCACCCAGTGCCCCCCCTTCTCCCCACCCCTGGGAAACCCCCCTTCATCCTAAGGCGATGCTCTCCGCCCTTTGCGTCCTCCCGATCCCTCCAAGAAGAAAGAGAGAAAAAAAAAACATAGCATATGAAACAGCCAAACTAAAAGAGAGAAAAATTCTACCCCCAAGTTACTTCATGATCAAAATACTATTTTCCTAAACTCAACCATATCCACAATATCGACCATTGACATATTGACATATACGTATACTTGATCAGATATCTTATCATACCATCTGTGATATGAAAGTATCAACCTCCTCTGGGTTACTTATATTAAACATTTTGTTCTGCCACATAATCTTTAACATTGCAGGGAATTTCAGCTGAACCTGTGCTTCCTTACTCCGTAGCTCCGTGATTCTGGTGCCCAACTCCCACTGCCTCTGAGCAGTCCTTTTACCCAGATCCAACCTTATTTGGTAAGAAAACTCATCATGATTTAAGGAGCCTTTGTGAACATTCTAAAGTACCTTCTAGAAGGTAGCTTCACCAAGCTATTAGAATGTGACCTTTATGAACGTTCTAAAGCAGTTTCATTCAAAGACCCTCCATACTCCTCCCTTTTGTTTTTCAGCTTCCAGGACTCTGTCTTGCCAGCTCACCTGATCCTCCCGCTTCGACCTCACTGCAAAGAACGTCCCACATTAGTCTTGTACCTGGATGGAAAAAAGAACAAGAAGAAAAGGAGAGACGCATTAACAGACTTGATTTTACTATGTGCTGACCTCAGTCACAACATCGGGCTGCAAACAAATATAGTGTTTTTGTTCAACTTGTACATACCAGTGGCGGTGCGTCCATTGGGGGCGTTGGGGCGTTGCCCCACTAAGCACATGAACGACCGTCACAGTAGTCATCATGCTAACATTATGAAAACAAATATTTTGGAAATCGATCGCACTGACTCGCACTCCGGGACAAGCCCGACTCAATCTGGACGGCGCTGAGGGTGTGGGGGCGGGGCTGCTGCAGTGAGTGACACAGCGCGAAAATAGCGCAGCAGGCCAGCAGCAGCAGTGTGCGCATGTCAATTTGTGGGCTAGTCATGACTGGCCCGAACATGCGCACACGCACACAACAATACCTTGACCTTCCCTCCTCCCCTAGCGACTCAGACAGTGTGTGGCGGCGAGGCGAGGGACCCTTCATACCGCAGCCCCCGGGTCTCATTATGGGCAGGGAGTAACCCTGCTCTTGGCCCAATCCTATTGCAGTGCGCTGCTAATGCAGCGCCAGAATTGGCTAAGACACCGCAGCCTGCATGGTGCCGCGCGTGGGTGGTGGCAACTGCCCAGTGCCGCACTTATGGCCAATCACAGTGTGGCTGGCTTATGTGAAGCCAAGCCATGCAGTAGTGATTGGCCATTGATTTCCCGACCTCTACGCTGATACGCTCGCTGACTCGGCACGTGTCGCTCGCTCGTCCCCGCGCTAGTGCTGCCAGTGCCACATGACTCGAGTCACTCACGGACACGGAGTCAGTCACGAGTCGCTGTCGTCGTTATTCACCTGGCAGAAAGGTAAGGCGGCACTGATGTTCTATGCATTGAACCTGAATCACCTATATAATAGATGGCGCGCCCGCAAGGTCTGATTAACGAGAGACTAACCTGGATCTTGCCCTGACTTAACCTACGCCGCGCCGCGGCCTACCCCTCTATACTGGCCCATCACTCCTTTTCAGTCTGTTTATTCCCCCCTCGCATACCCTTTCCTCAATAAAAACCTACAAATGTGGTTTTGTGCTCTTGTTCTCAACTGCGGTCCAAGCTCCCCAAATGGCCAAAGTGTTCCGACCCTACTCGTCAGTCTCTATATAGTGCTGCTGGCTGCTAGTGGTAAGTGAGGGTGTGCACATTCATGCCGTAACACCCCTTCCCCCGCCGCAACCCGTAATTATTACTTCATTAAGCAAGGAACCCCCGTTACCCCCGTGTCTCGAGCCTTTACTAGACAGAGACTCACCAGAGAAAAATGAACTGCGTGTCTCCCCTTCCCTGATGAGAAATTGAGAATACACCTCAAGTAAATACAACGAGCAGTAAGGGAGAGGGTAAACCCTTTAAATAAATGATGAAAACTCGAAATATCTCTCCCATGGCGAGGAAGCAAAAGCATCAGTGATGGAAATACTAGAGCACTTCTGACTGGAACGCAGGTAAATCAAATGTAATCTGAAAGTACAAAAAGAAATAGAAAGCCTTGTTTCTGGGAAGAAACTGTGAAAGCTGGAAAATTCAGGCTCGCATTTTTATTTTATATTCATTTCAAAATAAGAGTTTACCATTGCCTATTTTGCAACTACATTCTTGCTTCTACGCAGCTTTCGGGGTTGAACTTTATTTTAGGAGGTTGTTTCTTTTCGAGACGGCGTTCTGGGTCCTGCTAGTCACTTCATTTGCCCCTGACTGTTGCTCAGAAGAGGCTCGCCCATCATTTCTTCCACAAACATGCACGCAGCAGTGCGCGTTGTGCAGTCTTCATGAGGGATCACTTCCCGAAGCACATTCCATCCGAGGGCAAATGAAAGGCATGTACAAAATGGCCACAACATTTAGAAACAATCGTTTTGCTGCTTGCCACAAAGCCATAGTTTTCAAATACGGTCATTTCTGTGTGTCTTTTTGGGGGCCACATTACTTCGGTTTTTGTGGAGGCAAGTTTGCCCAGCCTGGCTGTGGTGAGGAACCGACAGTCTTACAGGTTATTGCCTTGCCTGCTAAGATAGCTCAGTGAGTTAGCGGCATGTTGTTGAGATACATTCATTACAATAACGTGGACCGAAATCCTTCCACCTTAACTGCAAGGAAATTGCCAACACTTCAGTGCAGTTTTATGTTATTTGACGTTCTTTCAACAAGACAATCTGCTTTTGAGCGCCTCAATGACATTGTTTTTGTTCCTAGGGCTAATCTACCAGCAGGTGGTTCTGGTTTCAGTACTCTATGGGAGAAACAGGATACAAAAAACAATGGAAGAGAAGTTGAAGGACATTTTGTTTGTAATAAATTATTTTTGGGATATAAATTATGGGAAAATTATATTGGAGTTGCAAAATGATGATATGGTGTCTGTGTCCGCCATTTTGCCTGTCTGAGATCTGTTTTCATTATCAATATGCGTGAGGGAGTTTCAATGTCTTTCTGGATAAAATGAACATAGTCTGTAACTTTGAGAGATTTTTAGAGAGGTGTGCTGCGTATAAGAAGCATCTCGAGGGAGAGGTGGAATTGACAAAACAAAAGAGAGGAGACAGTGAGAGGTTTAAAAATAACTTGAAGGGACAGAGAGTGAAAGGGCGAATACTATCGAACGAGAGAGAGATAATTTACCACAAGGGGGAGAAGAGACGAGGTATTACGTGCCCAGAGTTGCTTCTTTGGTGTGGCTTCTGTTGGCAGAGGTCCTTTCTTTGTCAAATGCAGGAAATCACCAGACTGTGCATTACCTCACCTCTGCGACGAGGACCACGGGAATGCAGCTTTTGTCCGATATATATATCGGGGCGTGAATCCTCCAACATCACCTACTCGTTCTTACTGTGGCAGAGGGGCAGAGACGGCAGCAGGTCAGATATAGGCGGACTAGGCGACGGCGTAAGCTAGCATCTGCCAAGATCTGGGTGGCGGTGCATAGATTTACAATATTGCATTGTGACCTGACTCACTCGGGCCCTAGCTAGAACGACAATAGTACGTGAGCTTTTCCTATTGTGATTGATTGATTGACGTGACGATAATGGTGGTTGCTTGTTTGCTTCGCCCACTGGCTCGAGCGCGACATCTATAAAACCGCAAAATAAATAAATAACACGCTGACCAGTGTCTAGCGCTGACATGCCAGGGGTGGTGAACAACACAGCAGAATTAGGGTGCCCTGCCTTGTAGAGGGGTTCAATGCATGTGTGCCACTTCATTCGTTCATCTGTTTATTTAATAACTCATTCGTTCATTAAACCATTCACGTAGCGTTTTCCATTAAGTTATTCATAAATGTTTGCCAATGTATTAATTAATTCATTCATGACTGAGAACCATGACTTATGAATTTGCTGTTAAATGTCACAAGATGCACAATTACCACTGGTCATTGTGCATCTTGTTTTACCACATGTGTGCTGTCCTAATCCCCATTGGGCATTGAGGGTCTGATTAGCTGTAGATGGTCTATAAGCCTGTATCAAATAGTCATTGAAATTACGACTGTGTTAGTTTGACCACCTAAATGGGGTCAGGAAACTTAATTTTGCCCCTGTGGACAGAACGAACCAATGCTTTAATCACCCTCTGAGCTGGAAACCCCCAGTGTTAGCATTAGGCTTCAGGAGAGTTCATGTACCTGATGCAGGTCACAAAATGCACATGAGGTCAGTGAGTCACTGCATTTGTCAGAGAGATCATTTTGTTAATTGCCGTTTGTAAGTAAAGATCCTAACATACAACAGTGAGCTATGAACTGTCATCTAAGAGCTGCATGCAAACTGCAAGGTAAAAATTGTAGCGTTATGTTTTTTTCCCCCAGTCTTTGTTTGATTACCCTAATCTTTCAAAAATAAATTGTTATATTTTTATTTTCAGCACCTGGTAAAGCCTGACAAGTTGCAACTGAAACCTTTACCTAATTTTTGGACAAAGAGCAAGAGGCCCCAACCTCCTTTGCTGCTCTTTCATCCCAGCTACGACCCAGCAAACACCAGTGTTAAAGGTAAGGAAACTGATGATATTTTTATTCAGATTGGAATTAGGGCTATGTTTGTGGTCACTCTACATGGTGGTTGGGGTGGGTGCACATTCTGTACATTGTACCCTCCCTCAGTGGATGGAATTTACTAATACTGAGCCTTAGCCCTGTGGTTTGGGCAATAACGGTTGTGAAAGGCACTATCTATTCCTTGCCTTCTTCAAGGCCCTCAAACAGTGTCTGTTTCAGTGCCTTCAGCAACCACTATGGCACACAGAGGCAGCGAGCAGCGGTAAGGCTGTATTTTTAGCAGTCCTGTTGCGCAAAGGGAGCTGTTGGAGTCGGAGATATATTGCGAAAATGCACAAGATAGATGTATTTATACTGAAATTTGATATTATTGCACCAAATCTTATACGTTGTACTTTGACTATTGACAGGCTTCTTTCATATTGGTAAGGACAACATTGACATGATGAATACGGTAGAACAATTAATTACACGGTCATTCCATGCACGGCAACTAGAAGAGAAACTACAGATAAAGAGATTAGGACCTGATCGGCCAGACCTACAACTACAACAAGTTACCCAGGACAGAGGAAAATCTTACACACGTACATTCTCAAACACCTGGTACACAAAAGCTGAATGGCTTACAGGGTGTCCGTCAAGAAACAAACTGTTCTGCTTCCCCTGCTTGCTGTTTAATGGTGATTTTCCTTGGACAAGAGAAGGAGTGATAGACTTGAAGCATCTGTCTGAAAAAATCAAGAAGCATGCACACACAAGAAAGCATATGGAAAACGTGACAAGACTGGGAATGTTGGGAGACACACCGATTGAGCAGGACATAAACAGTGCATACTGCCAAACAATACAGAAACACAATGAAACAGTTGATAGGAATAGGCACATACTATCAAAAATAATTGATTGCATTAGTTTCTGTGGTGCTTTCGAACTGGCATTGCGAGGCCATGATGAATCAGAAGATTCCACAAATCCAGGAATATTCAAAGGCCTTGTGGATTTAATAGCACGCATAGACAAAGAAATGGAAGTACATTTAGCAACTGCTACAGTCTTTAAGGACACCTCTAAAACTATACAAAATGAACTCCTTGAGTGTATGCTCGAAATTCTGAGAAGCCATATCGTCCAAGAGTTGCAAAACACAGACTTTGTGGCTATTCAGGCTGATGGCACCACTGATGTGGCCACACAAACACAGTCCGTATTAGTCTTTCAGTACCTGGACAATGACAATAATGTTGTGGAGAGGTTCTATGGTTTCACTCATTTAAGAGACTCAACTGCAGAAACCATTACTGCAGCTATACTGCGTCAACTGAACTTCATTTTTCCAGAGGTGCACCAAAAAACAAAACTTATTGCACAAAGCTATGATGGTGCGTCCGTAATGAGTGGAAGCCTTGGTGGAGTACAGAAAAGAATTAGAGATGTGTACCCTTATGCTCATTACGTGCACTGTTACGCCCACCAACTTAATCTTATTATGCAGCAGGCAGTATCAAAGATCTCTGAGACACGAATTTTCTTTCTGGATGTAGGAGGCATGGCAGCATTCTTCTAACGTTCCCCAAAAAGAACGGAAGCACTTCAGGAGATTGTGGACAAAAGGGTTCCAAGGGGATCCTCAACTCGTTGGAACTTTAACATACGTACAGTCCAACTAATATATCAATATAGGGAGGACCTTGTGAAATGTTTTCATAATATAGAAGTCAATGAAACCTTTGATTTCAAAACTCAAAGTGAAGCCCGTGGCTTTGCTAGAACACTAGAAGATAGAGAGTTTCAGTTCTTTCTGTTTTTATTTCAAGACATAATGTCAGCTGTCGAAAATTTATACAATCAGTTACAAGCACGAGAGATCGATACTGTCTCTGTGAAAAGAAATACCGCTATGTTTGTCGAGCGCATAAGCATAGTGAGAAATGAGGTTGACAATTTAGACAGCAAACTGCCAGAGGCTTCAATTTTTGGAAACCACAGGAAAAACATCACCACTCTGGTCCGAAATGCAAAGGAGATATGTGACATTGTAATTGTGCATGCACAAGAACGTTTTGCTTTCACAAAACATTTGGTGAGTGCCGCATTATTGGAAAGTCAAAACTTTGCAAAATATGGTGAATCCTTCCCTCAGCATGCTCTGCATGAGGCTGTGGAAGCTTATCCCATGCTCAACCAAGAGGACCTCAAAAGTGAGCTGACTGTACTGCACTCAATGCCTGTGTACCGAAATGCCAGAGATGCCAGGGCTTTGCTGACTTTAATTCATAAACTTAATATGGAAAAGACATTTACAGAGACAGTGACTTTACTTAAAATTGTCATAACCACTCCTATGACAACAGCAGAGGCAGAACGATCTTTTTCCGCCTTAAAGAGGATTAAGACATTCCTAAGAAACACCAAGCTTCAGGAAAGACTGAATGCTTTGGCAATGCTCTCTATAGAGAGCAAGTTAGTTCAAAATATCTCTGATTTTAACGTTCAAGTAATTGAAAAGTTTGCTGCTCTTAAAGACAGACGTGCTGAGTTTAGATACAAAAAGTAAACATATGTATGTTCAATGCTGCTAGTTTCCGACCACCTGTTTAGTTGTTTGTTAAATAAAAAACACCTGTGAGGTACTCAGAAATGCATTATATCTCAAAGTCTGTTATGAAGCTCTGTGGTTATACTGAATAAGCAGCTACCTATGTTATATGACATGATCTCTTTAGTACTGTAATAACTGCACTTTCTTCATTGCTTTATTAACCTTTCTGCTTTCTCAAATTTGCTTGCAAATGCACCATTTTTCCACTCTTTTTTCAAAATTTTCTCGGGGGGGGGAACCCCCCCGAACACCCCTTAGTTTGTTCGGGCTCGCTCGCTACGCTCGCTCGCTATGCTGAAGTACGCCAAACATTTTACGCCCACCACTTTCAAATGTCACCATCCGCCACTGGTACATACTGTTGGCAGGGTTCTGCCAGAGAGGACTTGGGTGAAGCTAACCCCATCCAAATTTGCTTGTGGGTTTGATGCTGAAATCATACTCACTACAGTTTTGAAAACTTTGATGAAGGGGCCTCTACGGACAACCTAAGTGAAGACAAAACAAAAAATTGGTTGAGATTTGAAAAGCTTTCAGGAGATGATACTTTAAGAGATAGAGTTAATACTAGACTAACTCCTTTTTATTTTTTTGTTTAGAGGTATCATATCTGCCGGTACCATTCATTAGACTGGTGTGACTGCTTGCTGCAGTGCTGCTGTTGAATAGACGAGCCACAGCACCTTTGACTCAACACTGACTCTCCATCCCAACCTGTAAAGTCTCACCTGGTTTTCCTCAGGAACGACATGCAGAAAGGTCCCAACGTCCCCTACCCACCAATCCTGCCCAACAGGGTCAAAGCAAGAATGATGTGATGGGGAGATAGGAAAACAGGAAGAGAAATGAAGAATGGTCCCTCGATTACCTCAAACAAACAGGTATGATTTTGCCTTGGTGCAACCCCACACTAACCCCATGTTCATGTATTTTAAAAAACCAAAGGACTGGATACTTGTTTGATTACCCTCTTCCACTGAACTCAAATAGTAACTCTCACTGGAATGTAGGTTCAACCTATAGATATGAATCATAGATAAAGAGAAATAATGTGATCATGTTTTAACAGAGAGTCAAAGAAGTTCTCAAAACTTATGCATGCAAACACTCACCTGCCGTTATGAAGTATTAGTGAGTAGAGCCAGGTCAAATGTTCATATATAAAAAATATGTCTTTCCCAGGATTTTAAGAAAAGAGGCTCACCCAGATATATGAAAAAAAATGAAATACATAAATAAGCAAAACATTTGCAGGCTATAGAAGTTTCTTTAACTGCAGGAAATCCATTAATATGCTGTTTCTATTTTATAGCTGAGCAAGAAATGCAAAGCAAGAAACCGAATCTCCAGAGTCACAGGGACCACCATCAGATTAGTACTATAAATTTGATACAGAATTATAACAGTAACACAACACATTACTGCAAATAGGAGTCAACGGTACTTTAAAGTTTTTTGGTTTCTTTTGTGTTTTTTTCATGCTGAAGGCATTGTAGCAGAGCCTGAAACCCTGTCATGGAGGACGTAGATCAATGAGCCCGAGTGAGCTGCCACACCTGCCCACAGCAGGAATGACAAAACCAGCATGCACCCAGACCCGAAAGTACTAGGTAAGTAAAACAGAAGACCCGCACGCAGATACTAGAACGTGAATTGCTTTCCGATGTCCTATGCCCCTTTTATCCTTGTTCCTCTCCACTCCAACTGCAACTTGCAGCGGAAGCGGTGCAGTCATGACACAACCCCCTTCCCCCTGAGATTTGCCACAGGAGCAGTGTCTCCTCCTGTAAACCGAAATCAAGTCTAGATTCGATTCGGGAACTAGCGTTGCCTTCGCATTGGAATCATCTGGGATCCAGGTAGGTGGCTTATTGCAAATACTTTAATACATGCCCCAGTTGGTATGATTAAAATCTGGGAAAGTTGCGTGGGGCTCAATAGCCCTAACTTCCTCTTTGTACCTGATCGACATGTTTCTGCCACCTTTCCCTGTGGCTTCGTCAGGACCATAAATCGTACTTCCTAAGACCTCTCCTTACATAAATGCAAGGTGGAAACCAATTATGCACTCTGTATGCCAAAATAAATATGTGCTACTTGGTGTCTGTTTCAGTGACTCTGCAAAAAAAGGGGAAAATTAGCGTGGAATGTCCCGAGAAACTGAAAATAAACGTATGTGGCCATCTGCGGAGTGGAGATCAAATCAATGCATTCAATATTGTTGAATCTAGCCATTAGCCTTATCACTGTGGCATGATTGGTGGAAAATGTCCATATGGTGTGAAATGTAATCAAAGAGTGAACACTTCTAACAAACACCCAGGACATTTGCCCATGTGGTACACCACTCACACCTACCACACTGCACACATGGTGGGAGAGGGTTCTCCTAACAAAAAGTATTTGCTTTTTTTGTAAGGAGGTCTGGTCAGTCCACTTGTCAGGGTAGGGCTCTTTCTTTTGAGTACAGACTCTGTTGTAGTGACAGCAGCTGTTCTTGCTTTATTTCCAGCTGTGGTGGTTGATGTGGCTGCTGCTGTAATCTCTGCTGTGGATTCTCATCAATGTCACAGGGGGCACAGTTTGTGTCAGGGAATGTCTAAATAATGATCATAGGGAGAGACTACTTTTGTAATCCCTTCTCAAATGCAAAATGTTTCTTCTGAAATCAGTGCCTGATTGTTGTCAGGCAGCTAACACCGTTTCGAAACACTGTTTCTAAACAGACTTAAACATTACGGCCATTTCACAATGAATCGTCTACTCCATGTATAGAGATGGGTCCATTACTAATTCTAAAGAGCTAATTCCACTACTATTTGTCCACCAAAGAGACTCATGAAATGTCTTACACTGTTGCCCTCAGCCTCTATTTTCATATACTGTCGTAGTTTTAAAGATAATTTAAGCTTTAAACGACTGACTGACAGACTACACTTACTATAAGCACATTTTTCAGAAAAAAATAAGAAAACAAAAAACACTTTAAGAATTGTTCTGGCAGAAACATTTCATACCCACATTTAAAGATGTACACCTAATGCCTCATTCATTTTTAGTCCAGAAGGCTCACAGGTTTGTAAAATCATGCAAGATCGAGATTCGAGTCTACTTAACTGTTAAAATCTTTCCCCACCCCTACGGTGTGTCCTAACACTGTCTAAGCCAATAAACAAATATTCCTAATAAAATTTGCTATTGGAAGTCACAAGCATCTGAGTCTCAGTTGTTTTCCTATGACAACATTTGAAGTGTATGACATATACATATATACACACATTACCTACTGGCGGTCGTCAGTAGGTAGTTATAGTTAGGATCTAGTTTCCATAGGAAAAGCGTTTTTTGATTTGACAATAACTTTGGCGGCGTTTCACAAATCTTCACATATTTTCAAAACGAATGGGGCGGTCACATCAGCTCCTGTCTTGAAAATCTCGGAGTGATGCGTCAAGTGGGGGGTTCCAAAACGCTTTTTCTCCCTGTTAATTTCCATAGGAAACTTTTGATGCGGCTACAGTCCGAACTGCTGAACGGAATTACAACAAATTTGGCAAAAAGGTAGCTCTTGGACCAGAACGCACTTTTGTTAAAAGGTGTAAATCCGTTCAGTTGTTCCTGAGAAATTTAAAGATTTCTCAGATAAACAACTGTTGCCGCGGTGGATCTGCAAACCCTCCTGATATCGTGCCTGAGATCTGATTGGCTGCCAATACTTCAAACCAGGAAGTGCTGGCAGCCATCTTCTGACTCTATTGAACCAAGTCACAAGACAAAAACATTAAAAAACAAGAAAATGGGGCAGGATAGAAACACCCTGACCCCCTAGGCCTGTTCATGGAGTCCCACAGGGACCCCCGGGGTATAAAAAAGCATTTTTGTAAAACCTTTCGGTGGGATTCATGGTGGATCAGCGAACCCTGCAGAAAATTAAAAACAAAATGAAGCGCGGGCTCCTGCGCTTGGTTTACTTTAGGCCCTGTGTGGGCCAGGTCCCGGGGACAATAACAAATAAAGATGTGGGGGCCCGCATGGGCCCCTGCAGCTCCAGGGTCCACCACCACCTCAGGCTAATTTGTTTTAAATGCTGGTAGTCATACAGCCCCCCCGCAGCCCCAGGGACTGCCACCTAGTTTAAAGTGTGGGGGTCATGCAGCCCACTGCATCCCTGGGGACTGTTACCTCCCTGGGGCTATATTTTATTATAATGCGTGGGGGACTCTAGCCACCCACACTGCTGCCTCCCTGGGGCTGGGTAAAAAATAGAAGGGAGGCTGCGCGACCCCCCCTCCTGGAGCCATAAATGGCCCTTAGGGCCGCCACCCCCAGTGCCAGTGCCAGCAATGTTCTGGGGTGCCCACCCCAGGGACTTTGCAGTTTGCTATGGGATGGCGGGAGCACTGCTCCTGCCATCCCATAGCAAACAAGCACTCTGGTTTGCACAAGAGAGAGCATTTTGCTCTCGCTTGTTTAAACTGGAGCACTTTGCTTTCATCTTAGCAGCTCCCTGGGGGTAAAAAGCAATGCCTGTTACCTCAGGAGACGGGAGACAGCTGGGACAGCAGGGGCTTCAGGCACCACCGTGGTCCCCAAGGAGATGGCCATGCTCCGGGGATGGGATACCCAGTGCCGAAAATGGTCTTGGAGGGGGCCACTCGGCCTCCTCCCTTTAAAATAAAATAAAATAAATGACCGGTCCCTGGGGGATGGGGTCCTGGGGGCTGAAATCAGCCAAGGGAGGGGGCCGCACAGCCCCTTCCCTTAAAATAAATAAAAAAAAAAAAAAGTGGCCTGGCCCTGGGGGATGGGGTCCCAGGGCCAAAATGGACCAGGAGAGAGGCTAACCTCCCCTTAAAAAAAATAAACAAAGGAATAGCACCCAGGGGATGGGGTCCCCGGGACCGATATCGGCCTGGGGAGGGGGGCCGCGCTGCCCCTCTCCCATGAAAGAAATAAAATAAAAATTAGCCGGGCCCTGGGGGATGGGGTTGCCAGGGCCGAAATCGGCCTAGGGAAGGGGGCTCCCATCCCCTTAAAAGAAAAAAAAAAAAGCACTAGCCCCAGGGGATGGGGTTCCATGGGCCAAAAATGGTGACTGAGCAGGTGTATGAGTGGCAGTATGGGTGAGCAAGTGGACGTGTGTGTAGATCTATGAATTAGTAAGTGGCTGTGTAAGTACTGCTTATTTGGTGTAAATCCATTCAGTAGTTGTTGAAAATTATAGTGATATCTCTGGCCGCGGATATTTCACTGTGGTTTCACGAATATTCTTGAATGTACACCTAAACTGGAATGCTCTGATTGGCTGGACGGAACCTGAAAGTTGTGGGCACTATTTTATTGCTTGGGAACAGTTCCCGGGGCTGAATATTTCTTAAAAAGCTAACAGGTACTCTGACCTCATGTTTGAGAAATGGGGGTGTTAGTGACAAAGGTTATGCGACCTAAATTGATTTTTTTAATTGCGTGTGATATTTGTGACAATGCCGCGACTGTCAGCACACCCCCATTTACCATCAAGGGGGGCGTTGCGAATTTTGACGTCGCTGTGAAGATTGATGGAAATGTAAAAAAAAAAAACAGTGAATCATCAATATGCATTTTTTTAGAGATTTTGATAAATGTTTTTATAGAGTTATTTATGTAGTGAGCTATGTACTGTGATGGTTAGAATTAATTATATAGTTAGAATTTTTTAATGTGGTGGTGGATTTTAAATTACAGCTTTTGCTTTCTGCTTTTGGGACGTGACCGTGGGGATTGCAATGACCAACGTCATCGCGATCTCCGGCCTCACCGTGAAAACAGAAAATAGGTTTTAGAGATGGTTGTTCTAGAAATACACTAGAAAACATAAGTTTGAAGTGTACAGTAATAAACCCCTAGTGTGTAAAATACTGTAATATGTGCGCATATATGTGTTTTCACTTTATGGAAAAGGCGTGATCATCACGCTTAACAACATCATCGCAACATTCCACATAACTGCAAAAACGTAAATTTGGTCTGAAAGATGGTGTTTAAAGAAACTTAGTAGAAAAATTTGAGTTGAAATATGCTTTGAAAGAAGTACAAATACAGAGAAAAATATTACTATCCCTGTGAATGTAGTCAGTGGACATTTCCACATTCTGGACATAAATGTGCTGACTTGGTTTTGGACAAACTATGTTTAACGCCTCATTTTAAGAAGATCGAATGAACCCACAATTTTGCACAGTTCAACATGTAAATAAGAATGTTGTCACACTTGATGCTTTGTAAGCTAAAATTGTAATGGTTTTACTTAACTATACAATAAAGTACTGTATTTGCTTTGAAAGAAGTATGTATATAGAAATATGGGTAGGGCAATGTTCAGAATGAATTTTTTGCATGTTATTTTTGAATGTGTTGGTGGTCATTGAATCTCTGCTTTTGTTTTCCGCTTTTGCGACGTGTTCGAGGGGATTGTGACAGCATTGCGAAGAATGTCTAAAACTAAAGAAAAGAAAACCTTTTAGAAAGAAAAACACTATATTTCTGGTACAGGGGAGAGGCTCTGACAAGAGCTGTTGTGTTGGTGGTGTGTATATGGATGCTATACATACGACCGGATGTATAGTTTCAGGTAACCTAGAACAATAAGTGTCCATCTGGCTGCATTCAGGTGCGATATCTTGAGACTGTTGTTGAACTTCAGAAGGCACTCTTTGTCCAGATGTTGAAGCACTTGCTTAAGATGGAGATGGACGTTCAACCTCTTGTTGTCTCTTTGCAGCTTATAATTGGTTGTTGTGGAAAGTTCTGATATGGTCGAGCATTGAAGTTGTTCTACAAAAGTATTTTTTATTTGGACCTCTCGACAACTTCTCACAAATTGTGCATTGCACAATTTTTGCTGCAGTTTTGGATTCTCCAGAAAGAATTGTGAAGAACTCCCATGCGAGGCTGCTTTTTTGTGTGGCGTCCCCTCATCTTCAGACTCTTCAGAATGCACTTCCTGGCCTTCCTGGTTTTCCTGTTGCTGTTGGTTTTCCCCTTGTTATTTTGTTGTTTGAGTTGCCATTTCATTAATAAAGTTAAAATTTCACCAGAAACTTCCAGCTACCTTTTCTCACTGAACTGCTATCAGAGAATGAACCAGAAAGGTGTATGGTTGCGTTCTTTCCAATATTATAGTTGTAAAGTGTATCATCCAATCCTATTTCTTTGTTTCCCGGTTACATGGTCTTCACAGCGATCGGCATCATCGCGAAGACCGTCAAAATCAACAGAATAATATTTTGTTTGAAAGTAAGTAGCCAAACGAAAATGTTAATCAACTGATATTAAACCCAAAAGAGTATAATACAATGTAATATGTTCAAATATGTTATACAATTCACCAATAACATGGGTTTGTCATGGTTACTGATGTCATTGCAACTTCCAGCATCGTTGCGATCACACAAAACCCCAAATAAAAGGCTTTTAATTGAAAAATTACTTCCAAAAGTTAGGTTTCAAGAGCATATCAATAAACAATTTGAGTCAAGTATAAAGTTAAATATTTCTAAGTATGTCTCCCCAAGTTTTAAAAAAACACACGTGCGCTTCACGACTACCGACAATGCTGTGGTCCATAGAGTTCCCGCAAGTATAAAAAACATCACATTGAAGAGGTTTTTTTTACAAAACCATCACAAAAACTCAAATATAAACTCTCTATTAATAAACAACTAGTATCTGCTATTAAGTAAAGTATGTCTGTGTACATGTTTAAGACTTCCTCAAAAACATGCTCCTTTCGAGACGTCACCACAGGTATCGCAACGTCATCGTAAATATAAAAAACAACGCTTATTAATCCACTGAAGAAAATAGGAGCTTATAAAACTACCTCTCATAGAGCCATTTTAGATCATAGGTTAAATAGACGTTACAGTTGGGAAATAGAGTTTGAAAAACCTTATTAATTCACTGAAAAAAACAAAGCTTACAGGGGCGTTAGAGTTAGGAAATAGAATTTTAAAAAACCTTATAAATCCAGGGAAAAAACTAAGGTTACAGGGACATTATTGTTAGGCTGACATTAGGCTTGTACAAAACCAGAGAAATTTAGCAGTTATAGAAAGCTGAGCTAACTATAACTCGCGCCTCGCAATGCACTGCTTATGACCTCACATATTACATCACTCATGACATAGTCAGTAACATCACTGATGACATCTCAAATGGCATCACTGATGACATCACTCATGACATCCACTGACTGAGAGTGTTTTTTAAAATGTTTATGAGTGTTAAATATACATACCAAGGTGTATTAGTGAATCAGTGTGTGTATGAATGCCTGATTGGATGATTCAGTGAATGTGTGAGTAACTGTATAAGTGAATAATTAAGTGTCTCATTGAATGTATGGGTGAGTTACTTGTGTGAATGTCTACATCTGTCTGTCAGTTGGTATTTAAGTCATTGCATAGATATGTGAGTGGGTATGTGAGTTTCTGTATGGGTGAGTGATTGGCTATTAGAGTATGTTTATAGGTGTCTCAATGTCTGTGTGGGTGGGTGAGGGGGCGTGTAACTGCCTGTATGAATGTGTGCATGGGTGAGTTATTGGCTCTATGGGTTAGTGAGTGAGTGAGTGAGTGAGTGTGTGTGTGTGTGTGTGTGTGTGTGTGTGCGTGTGTGTGTGTGTGTGTGTGTGTGTGTGTGTGTAAAGGGCTGTATGGGTGAGTGAATGGATGTGTCAGTGGTATATGGGTGAGTAACTGCATATGTGAAATGCAGTATAGGGAAACTGAGTGGTTGTGTTTAGACTTATGAATCAGTCAGTGGGTGTGTAAGTACTGGTATGGGTGTGTCAATGGTTTTGAGAATGCTAGTGTAGAAGTTGGAGTGGGTATCTGAAAGGTTATATTGGGGTGTGTGAGGGATTCTGTGGATGATGTAATCAGTGATTTCATCAGTGATGTCACTGACATGTCATGAGTAATGTAATATGTGAGGTTATAAGCAGTGCATTTCGGGGGAGCGAGCTATAGTTAGCTCAGCGGAATTTCTCTAGTTTTGTACAAGTGAAATATTAAATGTCAGCCTAACTATAACATCTCTGCAGCCTTTGGTTTTTTCACTGAATTTCAACACACACACACACACACACACACATATATACATATATCCTGCCGCCGAGGACACACCACCCGATAAGAGCGCCACAATGCCCCTCTTTTCGACCAACTTTGTGGAAGTCGAAGGATGCTAAGGGGCAATGGCTGTCGCCTCAAATTGGCCAAGGTAGGGGTCCACGCAGCCTTGAAAGCGGGTCTGCTATGGAACAAATTGGGCAAAAATTAAATAAATACACGGACAACAAAAGACCAGGCATCACCCACTAGAGGGTCCAAAGTATTGTAATTGACATCGGGAACCACAAGTCCCATAATGCAAATGCGATGCAGCGCGCGCAACGAAATTAGTTTTACTTATTTAAATGTGTACTTACCTCCGTTCATCCAAATTCCGGTGTTTACATTTCACCACCCTGCCCCTCCCCCGCCCCGCATCACTGCCCCACTGTCACTCCCTCCACGGACCGCTACTGGTGGGTGAGTAGTTATTGGTATTGGAGTATCTATGGTTGTCAAAATGGGCGTCTGAAATTTTGAGTCGGTGTATCAAAGGTTATATTAGGTTATGAGAAGATGCACTAATTTATCACATGGATGACGTCATCAGTGATGTCATTTGAGATGTCATCAGTGATGTCACTGACCATGTCATGAGTGATGTAATATGTGACGTCATCAGCAGTGCATTGCGGGGGCGCGAGTTATAGTTAGCTGAACTAACTATAACTGGGGAATTTCTAGGGTTTTGTACGAGGGAAATGTCCAGCTAACTATAACACCCCTGAAACCTATGTTTTTTTCAGTGAATTTCTATGGTTTTTTAAATTCCAATTCCTAACTATAACGCCCCTGAAACCTTTGGTTTTTTCAGTGAATTTCAAAGGTTTTTTAAATGCCAATTCCTAACTATAACGTGCATGAAACCTATGGTTTTTTCAGTGAATTTCAAAGGTTTTTTAAATGCTAATTCCTATCAATAACTTATCTCTGAAGATATCATGAAAAGCATTATTTTTTAAAAGTAGGGTGCACATTAGTTTTGTGGAAAAGCATCTTTGTGATTGGTTAAGAAAAAGAAGTTTCAACGTGGAGTACATATCATAGGATAAAATTTGCTCAGCTCAACCACACCTGCTACTTGCATTTGGAAGGCACTGTTCGAACTTAAAACAATCGTCAACTTTTAACCTGCACGTGTCGTTAAATGTTCAAGAAAATGTTACAAAAAAATATCGTAAAGTTTTAAAAAATTGATGAACTTTTAACCTGCACGTATTGTAGAATGTTCTAGAAAGTGTGTTGATAGAATACGTTCCACTTCTGACTTCTATGTGTTGTTGAATATTAAAAAAAACGGTTCATATGGAAAAATAAAAAGAAACCAATAGAGAAGTTTTGAAACCTAAAAGAATCAAGGAACTATTCTAATTTATTCTTTACATGTCTTTATGTGTGCAGCAACAAAATTATAGACACAACAGCACTAGGAAGAGGAAGAAGCAGGGAGTGGGGGGAGGGGGGAGATGGGCAGAATGGCACACATGCACAATTAAGTACAACACACATATAGACTAACAATGGCCAAAATGAAACACACCAACAAGGAGCACAAGTCACACAACCTGCCAACATCACACCACTGAATGAGCATAGAAGTGAAAACAATGCTGCATTCATACAGGATGTATACAAAGGCCAGTCGTTGGTGTTGTGGGATGTCTGCGACCGTGGTCATCATGGATGAGATGCCCAGCATGTGGCACATGGTCGAGTTCACTGTGTGTTATGTTGCCAAACAGCTGCTTCTCCCTCCCACGAGCCCCCACACTTTTGTACGGTGAGCTGTTGTATCTCGTGCACTCATACGGCACGCCATTGTAATGCCTATTTGCGCATGTCCTGCTACATTCCAACTACAACATCACAGTGCCGTTTGGAGGGGTTGCATGCCACTATACAACGT
Source organism: Triturus cristatus (assembly GCF_964204655.1). NCBI lineage: Eukaryota > Metazoa > Chordata > Amphibia > Caudata > Salamandridae > Triturus > Triturus cristatus. Next base: position 882,662,984 of record NC_140581.1, read on the forward strand.
CGACTGCTGCGGCTCTTGTAACAGGCCACACCAGAACACAGAGACACACTTACCGTACTTCCTGTACACGGACATGTCCGAGACACCCCGTTCCCCTTGCCGGATAGGCACACCCCTGCACTGACCTGTGAACAACCGACCAGCACACGCCAGTTGTGCATGCAGGAGGATGCGTACGTAGCTACACATCCAGCCTCACTGCCAACGCTGAGGTGACAGCATGCTGTGATGTTGCAGGGCTCGTGCCTATCATGCTAAGACAATGACCACAGGGACACACTAACTAAGATGTGGGTTTGGGGGGCATTGGAGGTTCTGGAGTTGTTGAGATGAGTCTTCTGGCCCTCATGGGTATCCTTGTATCATGCTCATTGACTCTATGGCACCTGTGGGTGTTCTGGTGTGGCTCTTGGCTGAGTTCCCTTTCATGGTGCAGTTAGTTGTCCTGCTTAACACCAGCAGAAAGCAGGTGTAAAATCCCTGGTGCTAACGTGTCTTATTGCCGGAATTTGTTTCGCATTGCAATTGGTGTGAAAGTTGTGATGTGATTTTTTTTGTGTGCACAACAATATACGAACTGAGCAGTGTATCTCGTCAACATCCAGCACCTGACGCACTATTCCCAATCAATATAAATACAATGAGATTTCTTAATAGATTTTGTGTGTACACTGTATGTGCAGCCAATACCTCAGTGCAATACAATACAGGATTTTAGTATTTAGAATAAATCGCAAAGGTGCACCTCGTGTCTTTTTGCACGGGAACGGCTACTCTCCATTTCATTATCAGCACTTTAACGGAAGTAAAGTTGAGATAAATCTAACACACTATTCAGAAGTTGGTGCAAACTGCAGATATCACCAGTATTCCAGTGATAAGTGCCCCAAAATTTAACACCATGGTGGACTCCATCAAATAACAGTAATAAGAACAAGAAAGAGTCACACAGCAGTTAAGAGAACAACCAAAAACATTATTATTTTTTTTTTAAACTTTATTTTTTATAATAATAAATATGTAAACGATAAACTATTTTCAAACTTTATTTTTTTATTAACATAATTATAAACAATAAACTAATAAACAAAATGTAACAACAATAATACAAAACAACAAGGCGGAACACTCCTGTGGGAACCACGGATGTCGACGACAGACCTGGAAAATCAGAAAGATTGTTAAAAAAAAGCAACATGGTATTCTCAACAAAATACCACAAGAAACAAATCACAGATATATAAAATGTATACAGCTAACACAATTTTATAAGTTTAACTTACAAAAACTGTACATGTTGCCGCTTTAAAATATTTACTGAATCTGAGGATTTTGTTTTGCAGAAGGCACCACGCCCACAACGATTTTCTTCAGTGGTGAAGACATTTTTTACTTTTTCCAAGGGGCAAACAAAGACCAATGCCACCTTCTTCATTCGCAAGATTTGCCAAAGAGTTCTGTTACGAGGGGATCCTAACAAAAAATACTCGTGCGGCACAGCAAGTATGATGATACACCTAAGGACCCTTCATCCAAACAATCTTGCACGAAAAGAGTGCAAACAGATGAGAAACACTCCTGTTCTGTATCTGTAAAAAAGAATCACAAATTAATGTATATTAATAACTTTCAAATTTATACTATTCCATTACTGTACAAACACATTTTATATAAAAAATGACTAAGAAACTATAGCCCTGAACCACAAGTGTGACGATCGTTAAAACACTACATGCATAGTGCATACTACTTTGAAGCAGTTCATGCCCTAAAGCCTACCTCACTAAAAGACTACATGCTAACTGACTAAATTATTACAGTACTATAAGGAGACACACTGGGTGAGTGACAGGGTGATTCCTAGAAGAGTATGAATACTAACTAGGGAATTGAAGGTGTGAAACACAACTGTGTAGGTGATTAGAGGACTGCATCCATACTGCATAGGCATTTAAAGCAGTCCATGTGCTAAGGCCTGGCTCACTGCATGACTACTTGGGTACTGACTGAATGATTAGAGTACAGCAAGGAGAGTGCCTAGGTGAATTTATAAGTGCTAGGCTTTTCGCACAGGGAATGGATTAGTTCTTGGTACTGAATGGGTCACTAGAGGAGTGCAAAGGCAGTCACAAGTGCTGGACTGTATGGATACTGACTAGGAAATTGAAAGTGTGAAAGACAAGTGTCTGGGTGGTTAGAAGACTGCATGCATAGTGCATAGGGGTTTGAAGCAGTCCATGTGCTAAGGCCTGGCTCAGTGTATGAATACTTAGGCACTGACTGAATGATTAGAGTACTGCAAATATAGTATCTTGGTGAATTTATAAGTGTTTGGGTTTTAGCACAGTGAATGGATTAGTACATGGTGCTAAATGGGTCACTAGAGGACTGCAAAGGGAGTGACAGGGTATTTCCTGGAAGTGTATGGATACTGACTAGGGAATTGAAGGTGAGAAAGACAAGTGTGTAGGTGGTTAGAGGACTGCATGCATAGTGGATAAGGGTTTGAAACAGTCCATATACTAAGGCCTGGGTCACTGGATCAGTACTTGGGACTGACTGAATGATTAGAGTACTGCAAGGAGAGTGCCTGGGTGAATTTATTAGGGTTTGGCGCAGTGAATGGATTAGTACATGATGCTGAATGGGTCACTAGAGGAGTGCAAATGGAGTGACAGGGTGTTTGCTGGAGGTGAAAGGATACTGACTGGGGAATTGAAGGTGTGAAAGACAAGTATGTAGGTGCTTAGAGGACTGCATGCATAGTGGATAGGGGTTTGAAGAAGTCCATGTGCTAAGACCTGGCTCAGTGCATGAATACTTAGGCAGTGACTGAATCATTAGAGTACTGGAAAGAGAGTGTCTTGGTGAATTTATAAGTGTTTGGGTTTTGGCACAGTGAATGGATTAGTACATGCTGTTGAATGGGTCTCTAGAGGACTGCAAATGAAGTGACAGGATGTTTCCTGGAAGTGTATGGATACTGACTAGGGAATTGAAGGTGTAAAAGACAAGTTTATAGTATGTTAGAACACTACATGCATACTGCATAAACATTTGAAGCAGTCTATTTGGTACTTAGAAACTGACTAAATAATCAGACTACTTCTAGGACAGTGCTTAGGTAAAACTTTAAAATTTTCAGTTCTGCCACAGTGAACAGAATAGTACATGGTACTGCACCTTAGCGTCAAACCCTGACTCATGTTATCAATGCATAAGCAAAGACTAGCTTCTAATGCTACTAAAACTTGACAACATGAGAGGTTTTAAATTAGTTATCTGTCAGCAAATACACGATGTTACCAAATGCTTCTCTCACAGTGGTTCTCAAATGCACACAGACTCCCAGTGTGATTCTAGACAACAACCACTATACCTAGGAGTTTACCAAAAATCATTCATTACTGTGGAAGTGGTAAGCGAACTGCACACAATCTTCATATTTCAGGACTGCACTTTTATGTCAAAGCCTGACTCATATAATCAAAGCATAAACAAAGACTGGCTTCTAATGCTACTAAAACTTCACAACATGACCCGTTTTAAAACAGGTATATGTCAGCAAATACACGATGCTACCAAATGCTTCTCTCACAATCCTTACCCAAATGCACACAGACTCACAGTGTGATTTTAGACAAGCAACACTATCCTAGGACTTTACCAAAACTCATTCACTACTGTGGAAGGGGTAAGGGGACTGCACACAATCTACATATTTAAGTACAGCACATCAGTGTCAAAGCATGACTCATTTAATCAACATATAAGCAAAGACTGGATTCTAATGCTACTAAAACTTCACAACATGACAGATTTTAAAACAGTTATCTGTCAGCAAATACATGATGTTACCAAATGATTCTCTCACACTGATCCCAAATACACATTAACTCACAGTGTGATTCTAGACAAGCACCACTATCCCTATGAGTTTACCAAAACTCATTCACTACAGTGCAAGTGGTAAGGGAACTGCACACAATCTACATATTTCACGACTGCAATTTACTATCAATGCCTGACTCATTTAATGAAAGCATAAGCCATAACTGTCTCCTAATGCTACTAAAACTTGACAACCTGACTGGTTTTAAAACAGCTATCTGTCAGCAAATACACGATGTTACCAAATGCTTCTCTCACAATCCTTACCCAAATGCACACAGACTCACAGTGTGATTTTAGACAATCAACACTATCCTAGGACTTTACCAAAACTCATTCACAACTGTGGAAGGGGTAAGGGGACTGCACACAATCTACATATTTAAGTACAGCACATCAGTGTCAAAGCATGACTCATTTAATCAACATATAAGCAAAGACTGGATTCTAATGCTACTAAAACTTCACAACATGACAGATTTTAAAACAGTTATCTGTCAGCAAATACATGATGTTACCAAATGATTCTCTCACACTGATCCCAAATACACACTAACTCACACTGTGATTCTAGACATGCACCACTATCCTTAGGAGTTTACCAAAACTCATTCACTACAGTGCATCTGGTAAGGGCACTGCACACAATCTACATATTTCAGGACTGCACTTTTCTGTCAAAGCCTGACTCATTGAATCAAATCAAAAGCCATAACTGTCTTCTAATGCTACTAAAACGTCACAACATGACAAGTTAAAACAGTTATCTGTCAGCAAATACACGATGTTACCAAATGCTTCTCTCACAGTGGTTCCCAAATGCACACAGACTCACTGTGTGATTCTAGACAAACAACACTATCCCTTGCACTATACCAATACACATTTCTTCATCTAGAAGTAGTACTACATTTTAGTATAGAAACATAACATAACTCATTTCACAAATTCATAAACAATGACTGGTTTCTAATTCTACCAAAATATAAAAACTGAACAGTTATCTGTTTACAAACATATGAAAAACACAAATGCTTATCACAGAATGGTTTCTACATGCACCCACATTGTAGAGAAAAAAAGTACTCCCTACACTTTAGCAGGAAAAATACATTAGTCTGATTAAAATCAAAATAGTCTACATACATCCCCTCACAATTAAATAACTCATCTTTCAAGTTCTTTTGTAGATTAAGAAGTATATCAATCACTCACCATATTTTCTTTTACAGAATCTCTGCACTGTGCACCTCTCAGCAAAAGCAAAGAATGAAAAAGTTTCCCTTTCATTTTCCACACATATACATGTAAACATCAAATCACAATCCTTTACACATAAACTTAAAAGCAAACACACATTTCTATTGGTTAAACATTTCAACCCTTTCCAACTGAAATACATTTCAACCCTTCCCCCAATCTGCCTTCTGCCTGTTACCATAGAAACAGGTCATGGAACACTGCACTGAGCTCACAGGTCACAAGTTCAGCACACAATGTTCCTACACAAGACAGGAAGTGTGCTTGACTTTTCAACATATCAGCTTATCATATATAATGTTCCTTACAATCTGTTTTTGTTGACCAATAACAATCATACCTTTAAAAAACAGAAATATACACCCTACCTTTCAGTGTAGAAAGTTGTCATACAACCAATAATTTCTTGTCGTTTTTCAAAAAACGTTGCCGTGGATCCACGCACCCACCGCGAGAGAATCCGTGCATCCAACGCGATAGGATGCACGCACCGTGCGCGCATTTCCCCCCCCCTTTTTTTTTTTAAAAAAAGGGGGCCCCAGGGGGTCCTTCTGGGACCCCCCAAGCACCTCTAGAGGGTCAGAGTATTTCCACTCTGCCCCCTTTATATGTTTTACACACTTATTCCCCTTGCATCTTCAGCCTCGCTTCTACCGAGGCAGAAAATGGCCGCCAACAGTTCCTGGTTTCGAATGTAGAGAGACACTCGACAGCCAATTAGCATTCAGCGCGCGATCGGGAAGGTGCGCGCTCGGTTCGGGGAGGGTGCGCTTACGGTGCGGGTACGGTCCGCGGATACTCTGCGGCCATAGATATCACTAACTTTTTTACCCTAATTTTCTCAGGAACTACTGAACAGATTCACACCATATATGCAAAAGGCACAAGTCCGAACTGAGGACTACCTCTTTGCCAAATTTGGTGTCATTCCGTTCAGTGGGTCGGGCTGTAGCTGCGACAACAGATCCTATGGGAAATTGCATGGGGAAAACGCGTTTTGGGACCCCCCTTTTTTCTCGGCCCCCGCTTGACGGACCACCGCAAAACTTTCATGGTAGGAGTGGAGTGGAGCGGAGCTGGCCAAAAGTTTAGAAAATTTCGCGAGGATTCGTCAACCGGCGCCAACGTTGTTCCAAATAGAATGTTGCGGATTTCCTATGGAAAATAGGTCCTAACTATAACTATCTACTGGCGACTGCCAGTAGATAATATATATATATATATATATATATATATATATATATATATATATATATATATATATATATATATATATATATATGTGTGTGTGTGTAGAAAAGGTAGGTTGCCCCCAGAGAGAAGCCACACACAGCGGGTTTGCTGCACACCACTCAGCAGGCGGCAGTGAGGTTAGCAGAGCGCATGCAGTCCAAGCGCCAAGCGCGTTTCAAGCTCATGTGAGCCCTTGATCACTGGCAATATGGAGGCAGGCAACAGGAGTAAGAACAACTGATTTTATTCAATATGGAGTCCCATCCATGTGGGTGTGTCCAATAAGGCATGCTAGTCCAAGTAGTCCATATTATTCGCCACACTCGAACTCCCAAGTTCTTTAACCAAGTGGATACTGTTCCTGCCTCACAAACAATAAAACATCCAATTACGGATTTAAATTGGCAAAATCCACACTGGGTGCGCGGATCCTGCCGATTAAAAAAAAAAAACAGAGCGCGGGCTCCCGCGCTTTGTTGCTAAATTGCCCCTGGGGGGGGGCCAAATCCCGAGGGCTCTGCAAGTATTGGGTTGGGGGGCCCAAGCCCCGGGTACCTCCACCCTCGGGGCTTTATGGAAATATGTGGGGGGGCTCACAGCCCCCAAGCCCCAGGGACCGCCACCCCCTGGGGCTTTGTAAAAATATTTGCGGGGGCTCACGGCCCCCCTGCAGCCCTAGGGACTGACACCCCCCAGGGCTTGTGTATTTAAAAAAAGAAATACCCTTTGTGGGGGGCTCGCACGCCCCGAGGACCGCCACCTCCCCGGGGCTCTAAATATGTAAATTGGGGGATCAGTGAGTGAGTCCCCAGCCCCGGGAACCAACACCCCCGGGGCTTTCTAAATTGGTGGGAGGGGGGCCACGCGGCCCCCCCTGGAGCCAATGATGGCCCTGGGGACCGCCACCCCCCAGGGCCGGCTCCTGCAGTGTCCCGGGGTGCCCACCCCTGGGACACTGCTGTTTGCTATGCCCCAGCCATAGCGCACTTGGCCCCCCTCCGCCCCCAAAAATAAAAATATATATATAAATAAATTAGAAAGGCCGGCCCCGGGGCATGGGGTCCCCGGGGCCTTTAGTGGCCAGAGGAGAGGGGCAACGCAGCTTCCCCCCAATTTTTTTTTTTAAAAAGGCCATGCCCCGGGGGATGGGGTCACCGGGGCTGATTAAGGCCTCGGGAGGGGGGCCACGCGGCCCCCTTCCCAAATTAATTTTTTTTTAAAAAAACAATTAGGGGGCGGGCCCTGGGGGATGGGGTCCCCAGGGCCAAAAAATAAGAAAAAGACGGGGGGCTACGCAGCCCCCCTTTAAAACAAAACAAAAAAAACACCGGCATCGCGCCGGGGGCCACGCCCCCTCATTTCAGCACTCTGCAAACGCGCCCCCTGGCACGTTTGCGGATTGGGAACGAAGTCCCCTTGAATACTGGGGGTCCTTGGGGGCCAACTAGCCCACCAGGAACCTGCAGTTTGAGCCAGGGGGCTGCGTTGTAGAGAGGTGTTCTGAGGCCACGCCCCTTTTTATACCTCTCTGCAAAGCAGCTCTGTGGCGCTTAATGGAGGTAGCTGGTAGGGTAGTTGCAACCCAGGGACCCTCAGGATTCAAGGGGTGGTAATCGGCCCAAATTAAAACACGCCACGGGGTGCGTTTGCACAGTGGTGAAGGGAGGGGGCGGGACCTGAGGTGAATGTGTGCAAACACGCCCTGTGGCGCGTTTTAAGTTCAGGAATTAATTCCTCTTCAATCCGGAGGGTCCCTGGGGGCCAACTAGCCCATCAGGTACCTCCAGTAAGTGCCACAGAGCTGCGTTGCAGAGTGTTGTAAAAAGGGGTGTGGCCTCTAAACACCTCTCTGCAAGGCAGCACTCTGGCGCATACTGGAGGTACCTGGTGGGCTAGTTGGCCCCCAGGGACCCTCAGGAATGACGAGGAATTAATTCCCCAACTTAAACCGCCCCACAGGGTGTGGTTGCAGATATATCACTTCAGGCCACGCCTCCTTCCTTCACCACTGTGTACACATGCCCCGTGGCGCGTTTTAAGTTGGGGGATTAACTCTCTTTTAATACTGAGGGTCCCTGAGGGCCAACTAGCCCAACAGATATCTCCAGTATGCGCCAGGGAGCTGCGTTGTAGAGAGGTGTTCAGAGGCCACGCCCCTTTTTAGACCTCTCTGGAACGCAGCTCTGTGGCACTTACTGGAGGAACCTAGTGGGGTAGTTTGACCCTAGGGACCTTTAGGATTCAAGTGGACTTAATCTCTCAACTTAGAATGGCCACAGGGCGGGTTTACACAGTGGTGAAGGGAGGGGACGGGGCATGAGGTGACGTGTGCAAACAAGCTGGGGAAATAATTCCCCTTCAATCCTAAGGGACCCTGGGGGCCAACTAGCCCACCAGGTGCTTCCAATAAGTGCCACTGCACTGCGCTGCGTTGCAGAGAGGTGATGCAGGTTGTGCCCCTTTTCACACCTCTATGCAATGGTGCTTACTGGAGGTATCTAGTGGGCTGATTTGCCCCTAGGGACCCTCAGGATTTAAGGGGAGTTAATCTCCCAACTTAAAACGGCCACAGGGCGTGTTTACACAGTGGGAAAGGGAGGGGACGGGGCCTGAGGTGACGTGTACAAACACGCCCTATGGCGCATTTTAAGTTGGGGAAATAATTCCCCTTCAATCCTGAGGGCCCATGGGAGCCAACTAGTCCACCAGGTGCGTCCAGTAAGCACCACTGTGCTGTGTTGCAGAGAGGTGGTCCAGGCCATGCCCATTTTCTCTGCAACGCAGCTCTGTGGTGCTAAATAGAGATACCTGATGGGCTAGTTGTACCCAAGGGACACTCAGAATTCAAGGGGACTTTATCCCCCAAATTAAAACGGCCATAGGGCGTGTTTGCACACGTCAGCTCAGCTTCCCCCTTCACCAGTGTGCAAACGCGCCCTGTGGTGCATTTTAAGAGGTAGTTTTAATACCCCTGCCCTATTATATACTAGGGGCTTACAGAGGAGGTCATGCTAATAACAGGGGTACCCCAACGCATAGTGTTCCCTAGTGTATGTAGGTGTTTTAACTGTATTCTAAGTGTCTTTTAGCATAGCACTGGCTCTAGGACTGGTTAGTCAGAGTCAGTTACCACCAGTACCCATCTGAAAAAGTTGAGGGTACAGGATGATTTTGCAACAAAGACTCTTTCTCCTCCTCTGTTTGTTATTTCTGCACGTCTTCCTTCTTCCTGCACTTTTCTTTGTCGTTGAAGACTTCTGTAGCTTCTTTCTGCATTTCTTTTTCTTCTTTCTGTGTGTTTTTTCTTCTTTCTTCACATGTCCTACCTCTGTAGGCATAGTTAGAAACTAGCATTTAAAAAAGCTTTGAAATTCACTTAAACAACCATAGGTTTCAGTTACATTAAAGTTAGAAATTAACATTTGAAAAACCTTTGCAATTCACTTAAAAATCCATAGGTTTCAGGTACGTTATAGTTAGGAATTAGCATTTAAAAAACCTTAGAAATTCACAGAAAAAATCATAGGTTTCAGGGGTGTTATAGTTAGCTGGACATTTCACTCGTACAAAACCATTGAAATTCCCCCGTTATAGTTAGTTCAGCTACCTATAGCTAACGCCCCCGCAATTAACTGCTGATGACGTCACATATTACATCACTCATGACATGGTCAGTGACAACACTGATGACATCTCAAATGACATCACTGATGACATCATCCATGTGATAATTCGGTGCATCTTCTCACACCCTAATATAACCTTTGATACACCCACTCTAAATTATAGACTGTCATTCTCAAAACCATAGACACTCCAACACCAATAACTACATACCCACTTACTGATTCTTAGGTCTACACACCCATTCACTCACTCACCCGTACGACACTCATACTTATGGTCACTCAGTACAGGACTATCATTTGCACTCATAGACCTATATAGACACTCACACACCGCCACTCATCCACAGAGGTACTGACACACCTACTCAGTCATGCAAATAATTAATCACACTGCCATTTACTCACCTATACAGTTTTACACACACCAGCTCAATTACTCATACAAATACTAGCACATTCTTACGCTCTTATACAATCAATGATACAAGCACACACTCATCCATTCAGCCACTCTCACAATCACACGCTCTCACTTATAGCCATTTATGTACTCCAACACACATATATACTGCCTTTCACATATGTAGCTACTCACATATGTACCACTGAAATATACATTCACTCACTAACACAACCATACACACACTCACCCACCCATACAGTCCATCACAGATGCACTCTTGAAACCATGCACCCACTCACACATCTATGCACAGAGTCACACACACCCCACCCACACAAACACTCAGGCACCCATACAGATACTCAGACAACCAATCTATAACCCATATAGACACTCATGTAGCTATTTGCAAACCCATGCAGCCGCTTACACACCAACAGACAGACAGATACAGACATTCACACAGTTTAGTCACTAACCCATGCATTCAGTAAGATATGTTTAATCACTCACTTATATAGTCAGTCACGCACCTACAAAATCATCCATTCACACACTTATACACCCACTCATTCTTCAATATGCCTTTCAGTATATACAATAAACATATTTAAACTTTACAGAAACACACAGACACTGGATGATGTCATCAGTGATGTCATCAGTGATCTTATTTGAGATCACCCAGTAGAAGGCAACTCTCCGAAATATATATATATCACATTAAGAACACCTCTTTTTCTAAATAAAGAGACGTACCCGGCAGTCCATGGGTATTCACTCTGGTATAGTTTAATAGAGTGTTGCTATCAACTACGCGTTTTGTTGTTAACGACGGCGAGCCCCATTTTCTTTTGCATTTAAAAAGACACATTTCCTCACAAGACATTGCCATAGAAAGAGGACAATTTGAGACACACTGCATTGGGCAAATAACAGCACCATCTTAGAACATTCAATTCTGCACTAATTACACATTAATTTTTATCCATCAATGCATTCCATCATCATTTTACATACCATTCAATTCGATAGTTCCATATAAATAAGTGCATAAAATGAATAAAATGTCTCAAAAGGAGAGTTCCTGCTTGTTAACCCAGTATACAACTAGCCAAAGACAGCAATTATGCCCTATTTCATTTCGCAATATTGTACATCTGTTTAGAAACATTTAATTTGCTTAATCCCATTATTTTAAAAATACAAAAATTTACTCATTTGATAGTAATGGATATACTCGAGAATTTTAAAGTGCTTTTGTACTTTTCGTACTATAGCTGCCATTTCCCACATAGAATCTCAAAGTAAACCCTACAGTACTTGTCTCTCTGATCTCAAATGCTAGTGCCAATTTTAATTTTCAAAGTGCTATTGCTTATTACATTTCTTAGTGACTTAAAGTGACTTTCTTCCACCAAAGTGCTAGTGCATGATAAACTTGTTCTTTTTAAAATCTAACTTGGCTATCTCGTGTGTGGAGACTCTTAATGCAGGTTTAGTATAGGCATGTGAACAAATCCTCATCCTCATTCAACCCATTTGGTTCTTTGCTGACCAGTTCAAGGATACAGTAAGTTTCCAGCTTCCTTAATTCCTTTTCCTGGTTTCCACCTCTTCTCTTCTTAGATACCTGTGCTATGCAACTATATCGCATCAATAACAAATCACTTTGATGTTCCTTCTAAAAATGCCTAGCCACAGGGTAGCTCCGGTCTTTCTTAATTATGGCTCTCCTATGCTGCAAGATCCTCTTGTGTACTGGCAGTGTGGTACTGTCCACAGAGACATTTTAAAATGTATACCATGAAGCTCATTTTGCAAGTTAAAAATCTTTTTATTTTCACAGTTTTGTTAAAAACTGTCTTAAAAATTGATATATTGTCTCCATGCTGGCAAGCTTACCACTTCAGACACTTTTTAAAGCCTTCTTTCTGCTGGGGCCAAGATTATGATATGGTACCTCCCAGATAGTCACTTCTGACTATGTGATCCTTTAATGATTTAGATTTTCTATATGTTATCTCAAGATATTTTTTTATCTGGTGTCCAATTATTGGATCTCCCTGATAAGGTGCCAGTGCTTTTTAACAATGTGTCTCACCTCTTTGTGTTTAGTGTTATAAACCTGTGTGTATCATTTTTTCCCTTGTTTTTCTCCTTTCTGCTGTTTTAGATGGTTCGAACAGTACCCTCTCTCTACTCAATGTTCTTGCTTTCTTTGAGGTGTTTCTAATACTGATAGTAGATTCCACCTCTGTAAAAAACGACATGTAATTTTTTTTCCACCTTTTCATAGTCTTCAAGAGTACTACATGTTCCCCTCGTGCTAAAGAATCCACCAAATGGAACAGTGGCGTAACGAAAGTTCATGGGGCCCCCCTGCAATATACATGGAAGGGCCCCCGCTCCGGATTTATTCCGGAGCGCTCAGGCATAAGTACAGTGCCGAAGGGGCCCCCTAGAGCTCGGGGGCCCCACCGCACCACAGGGGGTGCGGGGGCCTGTGTTACACCCCTGAAATTGAATACTGCAAATGAGGGGTGTCCGATGAGAGCTGTTGGCATGCAGAATTGTATTTCCTGCTGTGGGTTTTCTAAATACTTTGGTTTTCAATTTCTCCCCTCTCACCCGTGCCCTTATATCTAAGAAGTCTATAATTGTTTTACTGTAGTGTCCTACAAATTTCAAATTCAAATCACTCGTATTTAAATTACTGATAAAATGGTCCACGTCTGTTTCCGTGCCCTGCCACAACACAAAAATATATATCCTACTTGCAGTCGCCATTAGGTAGGCAGCTGGTAAAAGTTAGGACCTATTTTCCATAGAAAAAACATTTTTTGACTTGCTCCTTTTGTGGAATCTTGACAAATTTTCAAAATAAAGTGCCACGGTGAATCTTGTTGTGCATGAGACGTTTGGAGCAATCCGTCAAGCAGGGGCCGAGAAATAAGGGGGGGGGGGTAAAGAATGTGTATTTCCCATCTTAATGCCCATAGGAATTTTAGACATGACTACAGCCTGAACTGCTTGACAGAATCATACCAAATTTGGCAAAAAGGTACCTGCTGGTCCAGAATGCAACCTTATGCAGTATCATAACATGGACAATCAAAGCAATACAACAGACCTGGAGTTAACAAACAATAAATTAGTGCACCTATGTGAAAGAGACAACTACAGTCTATCCTAGCCTTTAGGGTTCATGGGCATCCAACAAGACCCCCCTACCAATATGGCATGATTTGCAATGGATCTGCTCCACGTTGAATCAGTCAACATATTTGACTAGATCGGTTCTGGCTGTCAATAAGACCATATGCAGAAATCTTTTTCAGCAATCACTTTTAGTGTGTGAGAAGGAGATCCTCCAACTAGACTGTTAAAATGACCTAGAGGCCAACAGCACAAGAGGTTCTAAAAGACAGATGTTTGAGGAATACATTTGAGTCTCCCATCCTATAGCCAACATGTTTTGACTTCCACCTTAAGCTCCATATTGGCTCTGTGGTCTTATTCAGTGTTTAAGTATCCCTTTTATCACTAACTATACCCTAATTCAGAGCGTATTAGGCACAAGAGCACAAGGAATGGAATCAGTGTACAAGTGTGAAAGTCCACACGGAGAAGATATTATGTATAAATAGTAGCAACTATATTAAACCCATCAACTGATTCAAACTGTGGAAATATGATAAAATAGGGGGCCGCTAGAGGGCGCGCGGCAAGATTGCTGCGCATTAGTGCAGCTCCGCCGGCCGAAAACATTATTTGCTGTAAAAGAGCGTAGCCGGTGTCCAGAACTATGCCAAATATATAAAATTGTGCATCGGAATGCAGGCACTATCGGATGGAGTAAGAAACGGGCGAGATTGAAGCATACTTTGGTGGGAAAATACATCCTAAGTCAGCGCAATCCTAGGCTGACGTGAAACTCAAAATGGTGGCGCCCACCGAGTACGGATCTGGCATGTAACTCTGTAAATCAATACTGCCACCCACAGAACGCCTGACCACCGGGATCATCAATGAAAGTGAGGAGCGTGACGCACCGCCGGTGGCCCCCGGGAGGTGAAGAAAAGGTTGCATGCACCGCTCAAAACGTAGCGCCCACAGACCACGAAGAACGCACACAGGACGTTGGTGAGAAAATGGCGGCACCAAATAACGGTAAAGCTCAATTGCGGCTGCATCTTTCCTGATTGTGGCAGCATTATACAATAAATGTAAGGCGGTGGCCCTGGGGTCATAGATGTGTAACTATTCCTCCTGCCCAAATTTCAAAAATAGAAATGGAGGCTGCCGGTAGACTACGCCTAGCGGAAGAGGAGCCACACAGGGGGCACTACGTGCACTGGGAGGGACTCCCATGCCCACCATCATGCAAGTAGACAGGTATGGACTGTGGTGATGAACCCTTGCCCCCCCGCTGCCCATATTGTGTTGTGTTGTGTAGAGCTACCTATATCCGTACAACAATCCAATAACCACGTGACAGCTGCAGTGAGAGTGCGACACGATCACTTGGGCAGAGTCATGATAAATATATGGAGGAAGGAGGCAAGCCACTGTAGTTCAGAAAGCGTGGAGGACTATTCACACACAACGTCACCACGTGACAGCGCCCCTGCACTATCAATATGAGGGTATACCCTAGGACGCACAGGAGTTGAGAGCACCACCGCGAACCGTGCGGAGACATGGATTAACATAGCAGGAACGCCGATTCTACCCTAAGCAACAACATATACTGCGCTCAGAGACATAACAAAGTAAAGTGACTGCATCAAGAACAAAAACGGCGATGTATTAATTGGGGGAAAACGAGCAAATTATCATTTGACGTGCGCCGCACCCTCAGGACAACCTCAGCACACTCTGACACGGAACTGGAGACTGAACACGCCAAAGAATCTACCATGGATGCTGCACTACTTGTCATTCAACAGAGTCTGAAAGCCAATGACAGCAAATAGACAATCTCACGACACAAGTGGATAACATAGCCGCAAAATTAGATAAACAAGGTGAGTGCTTAGATGCTGCAGAACAGCGCATATCAGCGGTGGAAGACGAATCTGGAGCAATGGCTCAAAAGTGCAGAGCAATGGCAAAGCAGCTAGATAGCATAAAAACAAGAATGGAGATTTGGAGGCGAGATTCCGCCGGAATAAAATACGTATTTTAGTTATTCCGGAAAGTGGAAATACTGGGCGCCTAGAAACGTTTGTCGAGGACATGCTGCGTGAAATCTTCAGAGCAGACAGCTTTTCCTCCCTACTCATTATTGAACTTGCACATCGATCACTGGCTCCTAAACCACCACCAGGAACCCCACCATGTCTGATCATATCCTGAATATTAAACTACAGGGACAGAGACACGATTTTGCGCCTGGCGCGAGAAAAACAATAGATCACATACCCCAACTATAACATCTCCTTTTACCCAGATTTTACGCTGGCGGTACAAAGAGCACGCAAGGAATTTGCCCTGGTAAAGAAAGAAATCAGAGACATGGGAGCGGAATACGCCATGCTCTATCCCGCGAGGCTACAAATCACCTATGAGGGTCAATCAAGAATACTACCTATGCCAAAAGCTGTTAACGAATTCATTAAACAAGCGGCATCCAAAAGGAAATCTACGGAGTGCACACCTACACCCTCGCAATCAGATGATGAAGAGGTTGACTGTCTATAAAACTGTGGTGAACGGTAAGGCAAGATCTCTTCACATGCAATGCAAAGATCAAACTTTTGCAACCCGGACCAGAATTGCATAACGTAGGATGGATATCTTGCCCAAATGGGCAGACGACGCTATGCATAAGATATGGACAATGGGACATTATATATGCCCTCTGTTGGATCAATGCAAAAGCATATAATGTGGATATACAAATATATGATAGGACGAGGATGATAATATTATAGTGCCACACAATATATGAAGTAATAAGTATACCGAGTGAATCTGTACGTAAGACAGCTAAGAGATAGAAGGGTATCAGATATTCAAACGCTATAGCTGTAGGATGCCTGTGTTGGTCAAGGAGCAGGGAATAAACTACTAGGTGTAAGAACATTGTAAAGCATGGAAAACTGGTGGTAACATATCAAATGAGAAACTAGTAACATGACCAGCTGATGATTTGTACAGGAATGTCAAGTGATGGACGAACGATGCACTAAAAGTGAAGTACATATATATTAACTCTATACGTAACAAGATAACCGGCTATTCTATATACATTTAGGCTGCATCCACCATGCGGGTGTTAGTGTGTGCACTTAGCGGCCCCCTTGTGGGTATTCCTCAACGAAGTTATGATGTTGATGTTGTTATTAAGTTGGGTATGTCTTTGGCATAATTGTGATGCTAAACTGGGTGGGGGGAAGTGGGATTGTATGTTCTCTCAGGTTCAGGGCACAGAGGTACAGTGAGAAATCCAACATTGAGACTAACAGGTTATTGGAGCAGTACACATAAACGTATAATATGTATGATATGCACCAACAAGGGATTAAGATCATTCATTAAGCAATATTACACACTCTGGAATAGGAACAAATATGGGTATGTCATTGATCCGTATGCTAACATGGAATGTCAGGGGGCTAAAATATCCCAAGAAAATAAGGCAAATATTTGCCTATCTAGATCGTCATCAAACTGACATTGCTATGCTGCAAGAGGCACATCTAGCGAAAACCGACAAATGTACACTGGGTGAGAGATGAGCTGAAACAACATTACTGTCTTCCTACTCCTCGTATTCCAGGGGTGTCATTACACTTATAAAAAAGGGCACGCAATTTGTGGTTGACCACACTATCACAGACGATCAAGGCAGATTTCTTGTAGTCACAGGGCGGATGCACGGCACAAGAATGGGTCTCGTTAATGTCTATGGACCAAACTTGGATGAACCAGATTTTTTCACTAACATATGGAAACAGCTGCGATACTTCCCAGAAATGGAATTATTCTGGGGGGGGGGGGGCGACCTCAATATTTCTCTTAACAAAGCACTAGACTGATCAGGTACAACAAAAGAAATGCACAAGCTGGCGGTTAGAGTAGTAAAGGATGACATGACGGAAATTAGAATGGTGGATATGTGGAGGATGCGGAATCCACATAAATTAGAGGGAACACATGCGTTCTCAGTCCACAACAGCTGGTCCCGCATAGATTACTGGTTGACGACGAAGTTGGCTAGCACCTGGACACAAGACATACAGCATCTCCCGAAAACACTCTCTGACCATAATCCAATACTAATATCCATAGATCTTCCTAACTACAAACCTCCACCCTATATATGGCGCTTCAACGCCAAAGCACTACTAGATCCACTCTACAACTCCACCATTTGTACTGCAACAGAAGAGTATTTTCAATTGAACAAAAACTCAGTAGAAGACGTCAGCGTATTATGGGAGGCTTTTAAAGCCACTATACGTGGCATCTGTATAAGCAAAAATGCAGGAATACTACGGGATGTACGCACTCAACTCACTAAGTGCAAAAATAAATTTAAGCAACTAGAAGCAGAATTTGAGCAATCACATAATGCGGCTGTGTTGAGTGACATTAAAGACGTACTATCAGAGTATCAAGAATATGCAGACACCGAGATTAAATGCATATCAAAACGCCAACAAGCATGGACATATGGGGAGGGTGGTAGATCAGGACATATATTAGTGCAAAAGATATGCAACGCACATCAAACACACATTGTAACTAGCATTAAAAACGCACAGGGTGTACAATACTATGCAACTACTGATATATTAGCGGCCTTTATGGCCACATATGGGGATATGTATGCTGAACGCAATACGGCCACAGCCCAGGAAATTATGGAATACCTGGAAGACATAGCCATAGCATGGCTGTCTGATGGTCAGAGAGAATATCTATTGCAACCAATTACAGTTGAAGAGGTCACGACAGCCATAAAAGCGTTGCCTAATGGAAAAGCCCCAGGACCTGATGGGTTCACTGGGGAATTTTATAAGGAGTATGTAGACCTACTCAGTCCATACTTGGTGGAAATGTATGGGAATGCTCATGATAACCAACAACTCCCGCCCACTCTACGCGAAGACTTAATTATAGCCCTATTAAAACCAGATAAGGACCCTGATAATTGTGAATCATACTGCCCTCTTTCGTTAATCAACACAGATGCTAAAATATTAGTGAAAATTATAGCCACAAGACTACAGCCATTAATTTAAAACATCGTATTACCGGATCAATCTGGTTTTATACCAAACAGATCCACTGCACACAACATTCGAACACTCGACGCACTCTCCCATCAACTAAACCCTGAGCTGGAAGCGACGGCAGTTCTCTTAGACGCTGCCAAAGCGTTTGACTCGGTGGAATGGATTTACCTTTTCACAGTCATGCAAAAAATTGGGTTTCCCCTACCCTACTAACATGGATGAAAATATTGTATACTAAACATATAGCGCGTATCAAAGTAAATAAGTACGTCTCAGACCCAATACCCATACAGCGTGGAACGAGACAGGGATGGTCCATGTCATCATTATTATTCGCAATAGCGCTAGAACCACTAGCGTGCAAGATTAGACAACAGCACATGAATACAGCACTACGATTTCTGCAGCATCCTATAGATATATCACTATACGCAGATGATATGGTGCTATATATTCGAGAGCCTAGCATTAATCTGGCCCCACTATAACGGAAGTACATAAAATTTGGCAGGCAATCAGGCCTTCAAATAAATTGGAGCAAATCCGTAATTCTCCACTAAAGGACATTACCAAACCACATCCAGTAGAATTCCCACTAGAATGGCATACAGAGCCGACTAAATACTTGGGTATTTGGTACCACAAAGACCTGGAGACAGTGATTAGAGAAAACTATTGAACAGCGATAACTAAGATTGAAGAACAAATTGAGCGATGGATTCACCTACCACTATCACTAGCAGACAGAATGGCCATTGTTAAAATGATTGTACTCCCTAAATTTCTTTCTTTCTTTATTTAATAACATTCCTATAACTCCGACAGCGGCAGTCTTCAAAAGATTAAACACAAGCATAATCAGACTCATATGGGTGGGGAAGCAAGCACACATTGAACTGAGATCATTAACACTACCATATACGAAAGGAGGGTTTGCGGTACCAGAATTATTGTTATATTTTCTATGTGCCCAAGCGCAATATGCACATTATTGGTACCATCTGATACGCTATATGCCACATGTAGTGGTGGAAGATGGCGATGCGCATCCAATACCTCTCTATTGTATACTGCCGCACCAGAGACCCCATGTAGCCAAGAACGAAATTACCACTATAAGAACCAAAAATTTGTCGTGGCAACGCATGGGAAAGCTAGCGCACAGCTTACCACTTTGCGTCCCAGCACTGCCACTGAGACAACACCCGCCGTTAACAGTGACGCAAACTGGAGATGGTATAGAAATGCTACAACAGGTCGGAATAGTCAATATGGGTGACCTATTTATTGACGGCAAATTTATTGAGAAAAATTACCTTAGTTACATAAGAAACCAAACACTATTATTTCAGTTTACATATCACAGGCTGAGAGGAGCGATCAGAAACCTCTATCCTACATTTCCACATGAACCACAAACATTGTCAGCGTTGCAAATGCTCATCACCAACCCTAGCAATGCCCATATGGTTACCAAACTCTATAAGCTATTGCAAGACGATATAGCGAGTGACACTAGTAAGGCTCGAGAGCGCTGGAGTGTTCAATTAGATGCACGACTAAGCGAAGAAGACTGGCAAAACTGCTGTGCCTTAACAACAATGCTCACCCCCAATGGCAACCTGCGAATAACCCACTATAAATACTTACATCAAATATACCACACTCCGCTTAAGTTGCAGAAATGCGGCCTACGTGCCGATTCTAACTGTCGACGCTGTGGGACTGCAGAACCTGATTTTATGTATTTAGCATGGCACTGTGTAAAAGTCAAGGAATATTGGGAGGCAGTAACTATGGACCCGATTCACAGAATTAACTTAAGACAAAATCCTAAACTTACTACTTTTGGTATTCACAGAATGCACTTACTACTTTTGGTATTCACAGAATGCACTTACTACTTGTGGTATTCACAGAATGGATTTACGACTACTAACTTTACGTCCGCACTCGGGATGGAAATTCCGGCCCGGAGGCGGCGCTTCCGGGCCGGAGGCGGGGCTTCCCGGGCCGGAGGCGGGACTTCCGGGCCGGAGGCGGAGATTCCGGCCCGGGGGTGGGGATTTAGCCATGGCCAAAATCTCCACCTCTGGGCCGGAAGCTCCGCCTCTGGCCCGGAAGCCCCGCCTCCGGCCCGGAAGCCCGCCTCCGGCCCAGAAGCTCCGCCTTCGGG
This sequence comes from Triturus cristatus, assembly GCF_964204655.1. NCBI lineage: Eukaryota > Metazoa > Chordata > Amphibia > Caudata > Salamandridae > Triturus > Triturus cristatus. Next base: position 882,683,825 of record NC_140581.1, read on the forward strand.
CCGGAAGCTCCACCTTTGAGCCGGAATTTCCAGCCCGAGTGCGGACATAAAGTTAGTAGTTGTAAATCCATTCATTCTGTGAATACCAAAAGTAGTAAGTGCATTCTGTGAATACCAAAATGAGTAAGTGCCTTCTGTGAATACGAAAATGGTAGTAAGTTTAGAATTTTATCTTAAGTTAGTTCTGTGAATCGGGACCTATGACATTAAGTCAGATCCTAGAAACAAAAATAGAATGAACGGAGGGCGCTAGAGGGCACGCAAGCAGTATGGCCGCACTCCTGTGAGGCTCCTGTAGCCTGGAATCAAAATCCTCCATTTATCCTCCTAACCGGCCTGCCTTCCCGATAAAAATGGACTGCGGCTGTTGCTAACCTTATCCTGCAGCTTCGGTGGTGGACTGAGAGCAGTGCGTCCGGCCGGACCGGAGATAGAGGCGGCGCAGGATTTCCCGAGCCCTGGGCTGACGTGAGGCGGAGCGAGCGGCCGGGCCTTGGAGCTACGCCGGGCCGGGGCGCCCCACGAGGCAGGTGGGCCTTGGATGGCGGGTCGATAGAGTGGAGTCCCCTTGATTGCGGACGAGGAGTGGTGGCGGAGAGCGGGGGATACGGCACCGTTGTTGGCGCACGGCCTGGGATTGGGGGGCCCCCCCCTGCGGGATGTTCTGTTGCAGTCTGCCGGAGATCGGAGGGAGCTGGAGTCCGTGGTGGACGCCGCTATCGGTGAGGGGGCCTTGCCCGCCCCCGCCTTGCCGCGCTGAGTCCGGAGCCTGGTGGGCGCATTGGTGTTGAACCGGGAGTGGGGTGCCCGACTCCCCCCCCCGCGCTGACCGCACATACGGTTCCACCTGCTGCTGGTCTTCCGGCGCCCCGGTGCTGTGCTAGACGCCGCTGGATGAGGCTGGCATATGGACGACGGCATGCTGGGGACTGATCGGGCCTCGTGACCGGGGGCCGAGTGAGAGGAGGGCCTCATTGCTGAGAGCGCTGTGGCGAGCTGCGGTGGACTGGTGGCGGTGACGCAGCACCGGAGATCTCAGGTTGGTGATGTGGAGCGGGGGCGCCGACCTGAGCATTGGAGCACATTCGCCGGCTGAGAGACGGGCATTCTGGTGTGACTCGTCTCTTTGCAGCCCCTGTTGTGGACACCCCAGCCCTGCGACTATACCCTGTTTCCCCTGCTGATGCCGGGAGATGGTCAGCGCTGGTCCATTGGCCTGGAATAGGACGGGCTGTTGGAGAGCCTTACCGGTGGTGCATGCTTCGCCTCCTGGGCGGTCGACCGTCCCTCTCTGGAGGCATTCCTGATGCGCTGCTGTGCGCCGGCTGCAGACGAGCTTGGAATAAGGGGCCATGCTTTCCCACTGAGGGCGCTGCGGCTGTCGATGGGCTGTGGCGGCCGGCACTACTCTGGGGAAGGCGGGGATAGCTGACCCCCTCCCTACCAGTCCCTATTTCTGTGTGACGGCTCAGACTGCTCTGTGTGCGATTGTCGACTGCGTGCGGGCGTGCTGTGCTGCACCTGGGGACTCTGACCTTCGTCTTGCCTACGTGGCCCGCAGACGTCCCCCCCCTTCGCATAATTAGCCGAGGTTCCCTACAGAAGGCCCAGGATGGGCAAACAGGACAGTAGGCAGCCTAAGCTGTCATTTGATGCCCCGGCGGCTAAGAAAGGATTGCGGGGTACGCAGGATCCGGGGGGCTCGCACAGCCCGCCGTCGGCTGCCGCGGGCTCGGGCCCTCCTCCGTCGGACCTGCAGCAGCTGATGCAAGAGATGAGACAAGGCTTTGCTACCATAGTTGACAAGGTGGACCGCCTCTCCTCGCTTATGGATGCTATCGCGCAGAAAATGGATGTCCATGAAGAACGTATCACGGAAGCGGAGAGACGGATCTCTGATAATGATGATACCACCGCCTCGCATAGTACGCAACTCTCGCGAATGGACATTGTCTTGAGAGTTATCGCCGCCAAGAATGAGGAGTTGGAGGCTCGTAGCCGGCGGAATAACATACGCGTGGTGGGTGTACCGGAGTCCACCAACACTGGGCGCATGGAAGAATATGTGGAGAAGATACTCCGGGCCTCCATTGGTTCGGACAGGTTCTCTAAACAATTCATCGTTGAGAGAGCGCACCGCTCACTGGGGCCGCGGCCCCGTCCCGGGGCCCCTCCCAGGCCCATCATTGCAAGGCTCCAAAGTTACCGTGATTGGGATGCTGCACTGCGTGCCGCACGCTTGAACCGAGCACTAACGTGTGATGGTGTCAGCTTTACCGTGTATCCGGATTTCACGCCTGTCGTCCAAGAACAGAGGCGTAAGTTCCTTGATGTAAAGAAAAAACTCCGGGCTCTGCAAATTGACTACGCGTTGCTGTATCCGGCAAAGCTGAGAGTCACTCATCAAGCTAAACAACACTTCTTTACGAACCCGCAGCAGGTGGAAGACTTTTTGAAATCACTGAGGGCTGCACGGGCTGAGCAACGAGTAGAGGTGGAAGCCGAAAATGAGGATGAACAGTAACTGCTGGTCGGCTGGCTTCTATGGCTGGGCCTCTGGACATGGGGGCGGTTTGGCGGACGCTATCCTGGAAGTCCACCGCCCGAGCCCAGTTGAGAGACGGCACCGAGGGCTGAATATGATCGCCCTGGTCGGGTACAGGCCGGGGGCTGGTAACGTATTCCAGGCACCACCCTCCCCCCTTCTCTTGTCTTTGATGGGGAGCGGGGCGAGATGGGTGGATATGTGTGTCCCCTGGATGACCCCCATAGGGTGTACCCCAATGAACAAACTGACTATGTTGCTCCTGTTGAGCGTTTTGCTGGCAATTCTGGGAGGGGGGTGGGAGGAGATTTCTGGCACGTTGGGGCTGCTTCAGTGGGTGGGGGGTGGGGTAGGCGGTTGCGTGACACCCTTGGTGTCTTCCTTTTCCTTTCATAGTTCTGATGTTTCACTGCTCACAGGGAACAGAGTGATTGGTTTGGGGTTTATGATGCGGGCGTTATTTGCTGGATTGTATCATGGGTTCGGGAGGGATACTTGGCTTGCAGCTCAGTCTGGGGGCACGGTGCAGATTGGGGTAGCCTTCCTGGTTTTAGCTGCCCGCTGGGAGGGGGTGGACATAGCCACTCCAGGACTCGCTACAGGGTCCTTAGCCGCCTTGGCTGTGTGTGACGGCGGGGGCAGGGGGACGTCCAGCCTGGGCGACGGTGGTAAGCTGACCCCTTACGTTTTAGCAAGGCTGAGTGTACGCGCTGGGCAGATTGCTTCCACCAAGAATGTGACTCTGGGCACTGGGGTGGGGTGGATATGCCTGGGCTCGAAGGATTGGTGGTTGGGACGAGTTCCTGTTTCCGTATTTTATGGGTATGTCAAGGCTGTCACATCAGATGGAATTGTACTTACAAATGGCACAAGATGCATGTTGGGGGTATCTGCGGGGAAGGGTGGGGGGGTGTTTATTAACATTGTTCTATTGTTGTGCGCAGCTGTGTTCAGGGCGTTACCGCCCACAGAGTTAACAAAGGCTTTTGCTGTGCGTTCGCGAAGAAGCCCCCCGGTGGGGCATGGAGTACACGCAATTATTGGAGGTGGATACTGTCTGGGCTTGACTGATGCTTTAGGCTGCGGAACGATGGTATCTCCGCGCGTGATGAGTGGAGCAGATGGCGTGCACAACTGGGGGGGGATGTATGAACGAATGCTCTTTCCCAGTGCACTATATTCCTGGTTTATATCGACCTGTCTATGGGGGACACTGACTTGAACATACTCACTTGGAAAGTCAGAGACCTGGGTGACCCTAGAAAACATAGACACATCCTGTCCTATTTATATCGCCATACAATACACATTGCGTTTCTTCAAGAGACCCACTTCAGGTCGCAGTCTGCTCCTACCTTTGCTGGTAGATGGGCGAAATACACTGCCTTTTCTTCCTACTCATCATATTCTCGTGGTGTTGCCATTCTGGTCAAACGAGGAACACCCTTCATTCTGTCAGGTACAAAAAGTGATACCCACGGCAGGTACTGCCTGATGTGGGGTAGACTAGGACATAGAATGGTTACCCTGGCCTGCTTCTATGGTCCCAATGTGGACGACCCATCCGTCTTTGTGCACCTCGGCGCAGACATAGTGGGTGTGGGCACGCAGCACCTCATATGGGGGGGGGGATTTCAATGTCACGCTCAATCCGACGTTGGACAGGTCCCACCCGGCCCCACATCATTATACCCGGTCCCGGGGGGCGCTTTCAGAGATCGTAGAAGAGCATAGACTAATCGACACGTGGAGACACCTCAGGTGCGCTCCTGGGCCCGGCTCGACTATGTCTTTCTGGCCCCACAGTTTCATGTGGCGCTGGTGGGGGCGCGACACCTCCCGAGAACCTTCTCGGATCACGCGCCAGTGCGAGTTACCTTGAGGGCTGCGGACCTTGGCCCCCCACTGGCGGCTTGGCGCCTGCAGCCCATGATGCTCCTCGATGCCCCTTTCCAGGAGGAGCTGCGGGAGGACTGCTTGGATTTCTTTAAGCGCAACAAGGACTCCGTGAAGGATGTTGAGACCAATTGGGATGCGTTCAAGGTGACCCTGCGTGGTCTGTGTATTGCCAAGGGGTCGGGTGTGCTGAAGAGTATTATGGCGCGCCTGCGCACCTTGGAGACTGACCTTCGGACGCTGGAGACATCGCTGGCTGCAAATCCTGATGATGCCACGTTGGCAAGCATTCGGGACAAAGTAACGGAGTATACTGCTGAGGCCGCTAGGGAAACGAAGTTTAGAGGCAAGTATTGGGTCGCCCGGAGTTATGGTGAGGGCGAGCGGCCGGGGAAAGCCCTGGCTGCGACAATGAGGCTAGTGCGACCGTCTAATAGTATCATGGAGATTGTTGGGGCGGATGGCACATTATACAGAGATACTGCGCAAATTCTCAACACGTTTGTGACACACTATCGCGTGCTGTACGCGTCAACTAGGACTGGGGAACTACAATTGCACGACTACCTGGAGGATGTGTCCCTGGGGTGGCTAAGTGATACGCAAAGAGAGTTTCTGAGTTCCCCCTTTGAACTGGACGAGGTGCGGGAGGCCATCATGCACATGCGGTCAGACAAGACCGCCGGACTGGATGGGATACTACAAAACCTACATTGACTTTATGGCACCAGTCCTGAGAGAGGTGTATGAAGATGCGTTAGAGGTGGGCCACCTGCCCCCTTCGATGCGCATGGCCCTCATCACGTCGCTCCTTAAACCGGGGAAGGAGGCGAATGACTGTGACTCCTACCGGCCTCTCTCCCTGCTTAATTGCGACGTGAAAATCCTGGCCAAGCTCATAGCCACTCGCATTAATTTGCTGCTCGCTAACCTGATACTGTCCGATCAGGCCGGGTTTGTGCCAGGTAGGGCTACGTCCCATAATCTACGCACTTTCTTATCGATCCTCAACTCTGTGCATGATGACCTGCCTATGGCCGCCGTGTTCCTTGATGCCATGAAGGCTTTTGACTCCCTCGAGTGGGACTACTTGTTCCAAGTTTTGGGACGCATGGGATTCCCGAGCATATTTATTTCGTGGATCAGGTTGTTATACACCGCTCCCGAGGCCAAAGTACTGGTGAACGGCCAACTTTCCTCTGCGTTTCCTATTACCAGAGGCACTAGACAGGGCTGCCCCCTTTCACCCCTGCTGTTTGCTTTGGCCATGGAGCCTCTGGCGGCCAAACTGGGGCAACATCATCGGGACAAGGCGTTGCGCTGTTTCCAGAGGCAGATATTAGTATCCATGTACGCCGATGATATCAACCTCTACGTGCGCGACCCGAAGGATAATCTCAACCCGATCCTCCGGGAATTTATTCGGTTTGGCATGATTTCTGGTATCCAGATCAACTGGAGCAAGTCTTGTTTGTTCCCCCTGATGGCCTCCACTGGGCGCTTTGGGCTGGACTTCCCCCTTGCCTGGTGTGAGGGGTACTTCAAATATCTGGGCATCCGTATAGAAAAAAACAGGGAAGAGCTCCTGAGGGCTAACTATGGGACGGCGATGTCCCGCATTACGGATTGCGTTACTCGGTGGATCGCTCTGCCCCTCTCCATGGCTGGCCGGTCATCATTGATTAAGATGGTAATATTACCGCAGCTTTTGTACCTCTTTCTGAATATTCCCTTTTATCCCGGTGTCTTTTTCTTTAGACAACTCCGCTCGGAACTCATCAGACTAGTTTGGGGCGGAAAGTCGCCCCGGCTCAAATGGGAGATCCTTATTAAGCCCTACGATCAAGGTGGATTTGGCATTCCCAACTTTGAGCTCTATTTTCAGGCAGCCCAGGCGCATTACGCTTACTTCTGGATACGGCAGCCTCGATATATGCCGCAGCTTGCAGCCGAACACTGGCTGGCGCACCCCATTCCTATAGAGGGAGCGTTGTACATCCCAGTGCAGGGTAGAGACAAGACGTCCACGACCTTGATTAGCACGGTGTCCGCGTGGAATCAGTTGGCTGCGACTCTAGAGCTTGACCTGGTGTACGCGCCGCTCTTGCCTCTTGTTTACCACCCAAGTATGCCCCTGTTGCAGGAGGCGGGCTTCCGGAAATTACTTCAGACTATACATGTGGAGACGTGGGGGGACTTATACCACAATGGCACGTTCCGGTCCATGGAACACTTGTATGACAGCATACAGCCTACTCCCCTCGATGTTTTTCTATACCCCCGCCTCCGTCAGGGAGTGAGGCCACTCATGCCCGGCTTCCCACAGGAACCTCCGCATATGGCTCCGCTGCACCGCATACTTAGCGATGAAACGCCAGCCAAGCTCGTTTCCAAAATATACCGATCGGTACATTCCTCAACACCGGCGCCGCAGTTGGCAGCCAGGGAGAAATGGGACCGTGAGTTGCAGGCCCCATTGACGGATAAACAGTGGCAATTCTGCTTAATGCAGACGGACCGCGTTTCCTCTAATAGCCGCCTCAGAATTATCCATTATAAATACATTCACAGACTGTACTACACACCGGCCAGACTTCACGGCTATCGGCTCCGCGAGGATGATAGATGCGAAAGATGCCGGGCTCCTGGTGCGGATTTTCTCCACCTAGCGTGGACGTGTGACGCAGTGCACCGCTATTGGTGCCAGGTGTTTGAAGCACTCTCTAAGATGATCGACACAGTGTTGGTGCCCGCCCCCCTCCTGGCCCTCCTGGGCTATGTAGAGCCTATACAGGCGGCGCATCGCAAATTCATTGCACTTGCTTTTTTGCTTGCTAAGAGAAGGGTGGCGTGTCGTTGGGGCAGAGGCAGGGCCCCAAAATTCAAGGACTGGATGCGGGATCTTGTATACTGTCAGGACTAGATCTGTACGTACTCTGAGCTTATGCCACCAACGTCAAGGCCCACAGACATTTGGGCTCCGCTGAGATGCTATCTCCTAGCCGGGGCGACTGCCACGGACGACGTACTGACAACTGGGTGATCTCGGGCTTGTGACCTCAGGTGCTTGGGGGGGTGGCTTCCCGGGGCTGATGCCAAGGTGCTATGGTGCTGTGGGCTCTGAGGCTGTGGTTCTCCAATCCGGCTGGCATGATGCGATCTTATTGTGCGGTGTGTCAGTGTACGGCCCCCCCCCCCCCCCGTGATGTGTACACCATGGTATGACTGATGTGGGTATGTCCCTGGATGCTGTTTTGCACTGGTTTTATACTGCTGTTCTCGCCGGATCTGCCCGACTTGTACTACCTGTTCCACCTCCACGTCTTTCTCTGTATTATCCATGATGTTTTGTGTACTTGGTGTCGCTCTTTCGAATGCAGCTGTATGTTTTGTTCTAAAATTGCAAAAATAAACTTTAAAAAAAAAAGAAAAAAAATAGAATGAACGACAAAAACCTGTCTACTAGGCTTGATTCGACAACTGCAATCTGTAAAACGTAAACTGTGTGCCATTGCTCTACTGTTAGCAAAAAGAAGAGTATGCATGTGCTGGCACAGCAAACTATCACCCAGTACGAAGCAGTGGCTACTACACATAGTATACTGCAGAGACACTTTGAAAACCTACGAGGAAGAACTCCCAGCAGTCTCAAGGCCTAAAGAATTCTGGACACTTCTAACGGATTATTTGAGATCTAATCCAGACTTGTTAACTATTTCTGCTGTATAATTATACACGCTCCAAATGTAAGATAACGTAAATAATACTAAATTGCACTGTATCTCATAATAATGTCTGTTATCTACGCGGCTGCACAGTGAGATACTGAAACCTGAGATGATTTGTTTTGTATGTTCTCATGCATAAAATAAAAAACCTAATAAAAAGAAAAATAAATATGATAGAATAGGGAGAAAAAAGATACTGGTCAACAATTACAAATTGTAATGTTAATATTAGTCAGCTATACACAGATTCATACATCACAATTTTAAGGGGTTGGCACCTCACTGCACTTTATGTTATAAAATCTCAACAGCCATGTATTTACTGTACACTTGTGAATGTGTATACATTTCTTGAAAAACTATTGAGAGTGAATGCTGTCTTTCCTATAATGAGTGACCATTTGTAGTCAGGCTCTAATATTAAATAATAACATAATGAAAACAGTCCTTCAGTGTTAACCATAATATTTGAAATGGGCCATCAAATAGATGGTCTTACTTAGTCAAGCGGTTGTACCAAGTTCGTGCACCTATACCTCACAGCATCCTAGCCTCGGGATGATGGAGTAGCACTGCTAGGATGCTCATATTTTCAGAACCATGCTGTGCAGATGTGGTATTATAATAACCATGCTGCTCCCTCCACAATGGCCAGGTCTGGCTCCATTCACCCAACAGTACCACCCACACTGGACACAGGGAGGAACATCAGGCACATTTTCTACCATTCCTGTGCAGTGATCTCTCATACAGAATACTTCTCCTGGTAACTCATTGTGGTTTGTGTCTGGTTCATGACATACTTTCACCTCAGGCTTCTCCTCTACATCCTTCTGTGAATTACTTAAACTGAACAAGGCATGTTTATATGTGGCTTAGCAAATTCCCACATAAAGCTTGCATGCAAAATTGAATTCTCTTGTATTTCCATCAAATAAGTAATTCTTGTACATGATTGAAGACAAAGAATGAGATATCAGAAATTGCAAAATGGCCAATGGAGAAGGAGCTCTTCTCGCAGGCTCCGAGGATAAGGGATCGCCATCGGTGTAAATCCTCGGGAAATCCTGCCCATCGAATCCTGCACCCAGCCTGGCATTCAGGGGAAAGCAGTAAGCAAGCGTATTTGTCCTTACCTGCAAACTTAAGCCCCAGACGTACTATATGCTGCCCACCGGTACTCGTGGGTAGTTTCTGCGACAATCTCAGTCCCTGTGACTGGTGATCCACCAACAGACGAACCTTTGTCGTGACAACCTCGATCTTTCTTTGGCGGAGATCTCATCCTCTTCCCTCTGACCGACCCACATATTGCCCTTTTCTGGGGTTGTGACGGCTGAATCGCTGCTTGGTCTCTCCGGCACTGGAGGCGACCCCCCCTCCACCTCGCCTCCCGCGATCCCAACGAAGGACGAAGTGCCCCCTTCTGCTGTGCTCTCCCGTCTCTAAGGCAGTTTGGGCTGAGCAGGATTTACACCCACCCCGGCCCTGTGCAGACCCCCATCTTGGCCGCCACACCACTTGCTTCTCCGCCTACTCAGTTACCGGACAAGGCTGGGGTTTTTCGGAGCTTGTGTTGTCTCCTGCCCCGCCCACTCTGGCCTGTCCTGAATGCCCAGCTTGGTGGAACTTCTACACAGACCACAGGGCCTTGTTACAGACCACCACTGGGCCACCACGCTACCTGCTAAAATGCCTCAGCTGACATGGGATTCAGCTGGGCTGAGACGTAGCGTTTTGGATCTCCCTCCCCACCCGCTTTAGCTATTCCAGAGCGCCCTGCTTGCTGGAGCTACATCTGCGCTGCCCATCGCCCTCGGGCTACACGGGCCTGACCGGCAAGCTGATTTGTGCGGTTCTCCATGAGGCAGTGATCATAATGGCTCTTGGTCCTCTCCTGGGCTCTTGTTTGGGTCTTTCTTGGTCCCTGGCTGCTGCTCCAATCCTTACGACAGAGGTGAGCGCCGCGCCTAGTGCCCTCGCCATAACTGTCGACTGTTGTTTCACCCTTGGGGACTGGTGTTCCCCCCCCACTGGGGTCCTTCTGGTTCATATCCATCAAACTCGGGTGGGTGTTGGTGGCTCCCCGCTGGGTTGTCACTCTTGCCTTTTATGCTGCCTGTGAACCTCACACTCTCACTGCTGGCTCTGCTATGCCGTGGCTGCCTTTACCCTCTTCATCCCCCTGAGTTTCCCCCCCACATCGTTACCTGGTTTCCCTCACCTCATTGTTTCTCTTGATCCCAGGTTTTTTACTACCTCATTGTATTGTTTTACTACCTCATAGTATTGTTACTACCTCATTGTATTGTTCTCTGACCTGGCCCTACTCTTTTTCCCATACTGCTGACCCACTTTTGTCTGAGACCTTTCACCCCCTTCCATTTTGTATGCCACTCACTCTTCACTATCTTTGATGACTTCTTAAGATGGCTACCCAAATACCTCAATCGACAGGAAAATAAAAAAAGGACTCTCCTAACACTTAACTCTGCTGAAACTGAGGTAGGACTGCCTCTATCTATTCTGGATTAAGGAATGCCACTCTTGGATTAAGGTCTTCCTTAGCCTTACTTGGGTCTAAAAAATTTTTTTTTAAATGCTTATGTTGATATTTTTCTCAATATTTTGTTAGCACTAGTTTTGTCTGCCCCCCATTTTATTTTATTTTGTACTCCTATACTGATGTAAATGTTTTTATGCATTGCCTTAAGTACTTGACCTGTTCCTGTAATTGTGTTGTTGAGCTCCATTTTTAAATACTTCGCAATGCCTAAACCCCCTGCACAATCCCCTTCCTTAATCCCCATCTTTCACATTTTATTTTCTGGTTCTCAATACTGATGCTCTCTTGCTATGGATATTTTTAATTGTTAATTATTTTAACAAATTACCCCTCCTATCTCCTTGCATCGTTCTCTCCTCACCCTCGACTGATTTACCCTCCAGAATTTCATTCCTCCTATCTCGTACCCATATATCCTTCTTTCTTTTTCTTCCCCCCTGTTTCTTCGTGCGTCCCCCCCAAATCCCGCCTTCATTCCCCCTGTTCCTGGTTTCTCCAGATATGGCCCCAACTCATTGAACATGATTTACCCTTCTAATCTTTCCAAAAATCCCAAGAAAAATTTAAAACATAAATTAATGATTTGTCACCCTGAAACGCTAATAGTTGCTACCTACCACAGCCTTTCCTCTCCAATGAAAACAAACTTTATTTTCTACTCCAAACGCCCCACTAAATGGAAAAACACTTTCCTTCTCCACCTTCTAATCACTAAATCTAGTAAAATTCCGTACAGATTCAAACTGTCAAGAATCCCATCCCTAACCTTCCCCGGGGAAATTGACATTTCCATATTCAAAGCCAGCAACATTCTGATTCAAGCATCGGAATACCACCTCAACATTTTCGACAATCATTTCAGTACCCTGTCCTATCAACTCTCCCAACTAGTCCTTAACCATTAATCAACCCAATTGCCTGACGCCCATAGGTCGTCTCCCACCACCCCAGTTCAGACCCTCCCTCCACTACCCTTTGCAACCTTACTCACAGTCTCTGACAAAACCCCTATCATCCATGGAGGACCCCACCCTCCTACTCCCCCTAGACTGTTAGATCTCTCCCCTACTCATACAATCGATTGCTCCCCTCCTTCCCCTACCATCTTCCCTGACTCCCCCTTACCCTTCTCCCATTCACTTGCCTGTTCCCGGGACTCCCCCTACACTCTCCTCTTTGTCTAATCCTTTGTCTCCTCCTCCCACTCCTGCCAACAATCTTCCCCCACCTGCCCCTACCACCCCTCCTGACTCTCCCCTTAACTCTCCATACTCTCTCTTACACCTGCTTGTGACACCCCATGCACTCTCCGCTATGTCCTATACTCTGAACTGTCCTCTTCCCTTCAAACAACCCTCTCTTGACCCTTCCATCCTCCCAGAGTCTCCCACTAACTGTTCCCCAACTCACATACCTCCTCCTAGAAGTCCCTCTGATCCGACCTCTTGGTTCTATGCTACTCTTTCTATCGACTGATCCCCTCCAGCCCCTATCATCCTTCCTTTCTCTCCCTCTAACCCTTCTCCTATTTACTGGCCCCCACCCCTGGGATCTCAACTTTATTCTCCTATATGTCTAACTCTCCCTCTCCTAATAGCATCCTTCCCAATAAATCTGATGTGGTTGATCCCTGCAGCCCTTACTCTCTCTTGCCCTCTCCCCCCACTTTTCCTGGCCTTACTCTCACTCCGATCATTGAACTCCCTTCCCCTGTCAACACCGACCCCACCTCATCCCCTTCATCCTCCTCAGCTGGCTTACCCCCTCAATCTGATAGCACAGACCCTAAACAACACAGAACATAAACTCTCCCCTATGACTATTGAACTAACACGACTCAGAGAAGATATTAACTCACACAACTCCAGGAGCTGCCCCAACCACACTGATTCCGTTTGCTCTGGCTCCAATAACGTTTCACATCACACTCGATGGTGGACTACACCCCTTCGCAGGCGTACACATAGGCCACTCTGTGCTGCTAGCTACATCTACACTTCTGACCTAACAAACCTATGTAACTCCTACCTACCTAAGCCTCGGATAATGGCTCACCCACTCCCTTACTCCAACATCCCTGTTATTGTGGGCATTAACAGAGTCCCTTCTTCACCCATCTCACCTAGACTTCCAGCACAACTTACCACCATCCACTCTCTAAACCCTGTTAAGATTAACCCAAATTCCCTTTCTTGCATGCTTGTGAACTGCAGATCGGCAGTCCGACATGCGACTGAAATATCAAAAACTATCCTCAGTGAGGCTATTGACATCGCCTTCCTCACCGAAACCTGGCTCGATGACCACTAGACAGCTATTCTTGACTTACTCATCATTATGCCATCATTAGGCAGGACAGACCAGACAGAAAAGGGGGTGGGCTAGCTTTAATCTATAAAAATGAACTTCAACTCTCCCTTTTAAAGAACACGGATCACTTGACATTTGAGTACCTTGGCGTTGAACTCCCTATCAAGGGCTCTCCCCCGATTACATAACATCTACCACCCTCCGGGTGATCCTCTCCTCTTCGACGATGAATTATCCGACGTTCTCACACACTCCTCCCTTTCTGACTCTAAAAATCTCTTTTTAGGAGACTGTAACATCCACTGGAATAATGCATTTGACCCCACTGTCATGCGCCTCATTAACCTTCTTGAGATGAATGACCTTCAGCAACTATGCCACAATCCAACCCATATTAAAGGGGCCACACTCAACGCCATCATCTCCAATACCGACTTGGCCTCCCTTTCCAACATCATCCCCATCGACTGGTCTGACCATCACTTCATTCTGTTTAAGATCGCAACCAGTGCCCTACTCCCTCCTGCATCTAATAAAAACCCATGAAGTGGACCAGGAACCTTAAGCAAATCCCCCCTGGTGAACGTAAGTCTAAACTCCAAGCTCAACATCATTCCACCCCTCTCTCCCAAAATGCTAACAAACTCACTGAACGTTTCAATAAGACCATTAGAGATGTCCTGGACCAAGTTGCCCCTCTTAAACTTAAACAACAAAGAAAAATTCAATCCAAATCTTGGTTCAATCCTTAACTTAAAAAAGAAAGACGACAACTCAGACTTTCAGAAAGAACATGGAGACAACACCCCTCACTCTCCCATCTTGCCGTCCTCAATCAGCTAGATCAACTTATAAGAAGCACATTTCCAATGAAAAGGCATCCTTCTCTCGAACTCAACTTGATTGCGCCAAAAACAGGCCCAGAGAACTGTTTAACATTGTTAGAAAACAAACATCATCTGCCCCTCCAGAACTGACGGCTTCAATTGAGAGATGTGAGGAAATTTTTTTGATTGAATAAATTACAGTTATATCAGTATGTTATCTCATTAGTACATATGCATATAGAGAATAAAATAAAATAAGCTTTTATACCTTAAGGTCGACCTATTTGGTGTTACTGCTAACTTGGTTTTGATGTACTTAGTATCTATATACTATCTGAATAGATTTTTCTGTTATCATTTTGTAGCCCTGAGGAAGTCGTTTGGGCCATTGACCCTAAGACGAAACACGTGTTGGCTGCAAACATCTCTGGTCTGCTTTTAAATATGTTTCATCATGTTAAACTCATGAGAGGAGATCCTGACAACTGAAAATAATAATGAAGAATACCCTTTTACATATGGATTGGACTCTGTTCTTGGAAAAAAAAAATTTGGAAAAAAACTTTTGACAATTGATTTTGGCTGCTGATTTGGGTGTGTTATTTTGCTCGGGAACAACTCATTGCTTTTGTATTTATCTTCTGTTATCTGATATAGCGGAGGATCATTGGGACATCAGTGGCTGTTTCCCTCTGTTCCCTGGAGCATTCTTTGTTTACCTCCTATATACACAAATATTGATTTTGCGCTAATGTAACCTAGCCACGGTCCGAGGTCTCACTCCTATGACCTTGCTTTCTGTTTTCCCTGCATTGGTTATCTCTCTGTTTCTCCTGGCTCTCACTTCGCTCTCTCTTTTTTCATCTCATCATGTCTACTCTGACCTTACCCTCTCCTGAGCACTACACCCCTTCTCCTACCATTACCCCTTACCTCTACATTTTTTTCTTCCCTGCTGATACTCTTCGCTCTTGCCCTAAGTTGTTCACCCATTTATATTATTTAGATGTGATTACCCGTTAACCACCCAGAATTTTGGCCCCCATAACTTAATGTGACATGTACCTGCTTGTTTGGTTTACCCTGAAAAACTGCTACTCTTGATTGCTTCCTCTCATGTAAAGTACATTTTGCCCCCTTTGTTTAACTTATTGCGAGATGTACTTGCTTGTTCTGTTTTTACCTTGAACATCTGCTTTTCTTGACTCCTTTTGCTCATGTAAAGCGCTCCTATACCCCTGGGTCTATCCAGGGCTATATAAAACCTTTCAAATAAATAAAATAAAAAGAAATAAATCATCTATGATTTCTGACATTTCTTTCCCTTGCAACTAGTGTCAGAATAATTATAACCCTCAATCACAAATATTTACACTGCACCTTATTTAAGTAGTATGAACCTTAGTTAGAAACCTTCCTGGAACCTGATGTCAACAAAGCATTATTGACTTTCAGCCCCCTCATTTCTTAGAAGCATGTAGTGGAGTATCCAATGAAGATCCTGCCGCCTGACTCTATAATACCATCTATACTTCTCCAACAGATTAAAATAACTTACCTTGCTTCAGGAAATGTTTACAGCTTAAATAAAGTACTTGATGTCAGCAGTGGTTCAATGCCAAAAGACAATTAAAATCTCTTGTTTTGCTATATAAATAAATATTAACACTTACCCACTCACTGGATGATTCTCCCACTCACTCAATATGCCAAGTGTAAAATAGTATGAAGTGTCTGCATAATGTCTTGGAGAAGCATGTTTTTCTATTACTAGGAACAACAAACTAACCTATTCAGTTTCCTAACCAATTTATCTGAATGATTTATCAGCAATATTAACCTGGACCTTATGCCTGCTAGTTCCATATATATTGAAATAGTGGCAGGTATCTGACCCAAATGGCACCAACAGACTCAACCTGCACTTCAAGCATCATCCTCCAGGCCTGCAAGAGAATGGCCCTCAGATATGGATAATTCCCTAGCACCTGTTGACTCCTTCTCTGGCACTGACTGGAGCTTTGAGCCAAGGCCTCCCCATACCAGTGGTGCAAGGTGGCTTTATGTGAACTTCCCACCGTTGCAGTTTTAACAAGCTAGCTCTTTGCTCCAACCTATCTTTCCCCAGCAAAACTGCAGTCTTCTTCCCCTCCTGGTAGCACACCTCACACACCTGGGTAGCTGGGTACTAGGAAATGAATCAGTAGGGCAACCCTTCTGGGGTTCCGTGAAAGGAGTCAAACCCCTGAGCTGCTTGATATGTTACAGTGGTCAACCGAGGTAGAGAGTCTGGTTGCAATGGAGGCTCTCTTACCCATTCTCTTTTCTGCCTCTCCCTCCTTCATTCCATTATTAACTATCGGGGCTGATGAAAATGACAGATAGGTAAACAGGACGGACAAGGAAACTCATCTGCTATAGGAAATGAGATAAGTCATAGGGTAAACCTCACTAATGTAAACATTCCTTTCATGTTGGCTGCTTTGTGAGGTGTGAATCCGCCACATTCACCTTGCAAATCGGTGCCATCTAGGAGAATAAAGAACCACCCAATAACCAGTGATTTGGTTACCACTTTGGGAAGGATAGTGATACATTCAAAGCCTAAAATGTTCAAATCCAGTGGTCAAATCAACATTTTGGAAGTCTCATACACAATATTGGAAGCTGATTTCTTTTTAGGACAAAGCCATCAAATGTAGTTGATAACCAGGTGACATGCTAAAGGGAAAGCTTCTGACAGAAGTCTTCTGCATTGAGAGCCAAGCAGGAGGCAGAGCAGCCAATGTAATTCAGAAATTCCAATTAGGCCACATGTAGTTGAAGAAACAAAGAGGAGGTTTCAGGAAAACATTCAGGTATATGTGATTGAACTGTAGTCAGAAATGATTTTGTCTGAGGTGTCATCATTGGGTAAATACTGCAAACATAATTTAACTATGATACTCATCCAACCACAAGTGTATATGTCATCAAATGAAAGATTAACATCAGCATTTCTTTCCCAGGACGAGACCTTAAAAGCTGTCCATGCCATACAGCTGACTTAGGGCTTGATTTGTACTCCATCAGAAATGTGATGGCTGTCCCCTATATGCCTTACTGCAAGTGCAATATTTCTAGTAGGGCAGAATGGATATCTGTCAAGTTGCAAAGGAGTAACCCATACCCCACACTCTAAATCCAGCCCTTAATCTAGAAACTCCAGATTCAACATACATCAGAGTACCCAGACTGCCCCATCAGTATGACATGCTTTACTTCCAATGGACATACTAAAAGATTGTTTTTTAAAAACGTAATGACTATAATCAGAACACCCTGGCCTGATGGGATAAGAGGTCAGCTGTACCTTGTATTTGTTATGCAACATAGTTTTATCTATGTAGCATTGCAGATTGTTGTATACTGAGCAAATAGAACCGTATTAAAATTGAAAAATGTGTGAAACAGCTGCTGGATAATTTAATCTTTTATATTAAATATTGAGTCTTTCAAATCTGGAATATAAACCAAAGAAAAAAGGCACTTGAACACTTTGTTAATGCAAACTGCAGGTCACATGTTGGACTGTTGCCAGAGGAGCCCAGAACCCTTCATAGGAAGGCTGATAGCTTCAAAATTGAGTGCCCAACAACATAGTTTAAAATAATGCCAGAGAAAAAAAAGAAAACATCAATTCCTACATAGAAACCTGAGGCCCTTATAGCACATCACAACTGCCACAATAGATTATGAAAAGTTATGATTTTCAAAGCTGGTAGTGTAAAGAAAAGTGAGATTTTGTTAATGATGCAGAGGCTCTGATTACGTGCAGTCAACTTTAATGTTTTTTTCCTTCAGCAGCACAGTTCCACAGCAACCAAAGAACTAGGGCATCCTCTTTAATGCTGTCTTCTTGTTAAGTCGTTACATTCCTCACCTTGAATTCTGAAGAAACTTCAAACCAAGACATCTCTCTTCTCTCCGGTGACCAACAGTAAAGAACTTTTGGCATAAACTTAACCTCATCTTCAGTGATGAACTTTTTAGAATTTTTGATGTAAAGTAAGCCTCAAAAACTAGCCTGCAATAAATCCAAGAATTAGAACAAGAATAATTTAGCCAAGAATGGAGAATGACAAGAATTCATTTACAAATGGTATGTTACAAACTATGGGGCTTATTTACAAGCACTTTGCGATGCTGGTGCGTCACTTTTAATACAGGAAAAAAGTGATGTACTGGCGGCACAAGGCGCTTGTAAATTGCGATTCTCATATTACCATGACTAGAGAATCTGGATTTCATTAAAGACACGGAGGCTGACATTATGCATTATTCCTTTAATGCAGTCCAAGCAGCCGCATACATCACAATATCAAAAGGATCCAGAATAGAACAATAGTAACACATAAGAGGCATGAGCCATCAACAATCTGCCTCTTTTAAATGTGGAGGAAAATAAGTTCATGAAACTTGAAACTTCTAAACTTCAAAACGATCTTTTGATGAGCAGGATGAAGGAGAAGGAAGAACGAAGGTAAATCCAAAGGCCAGATGACACGCAGTTAAGGAGTGTTACCTGAAAAGAGAAAGAAGTAAATATCTCTGAATGTAAAAAATAGTGTAAAGCTTATCGAAGAAGTAAGAAATTAAACAAGTACTGTTAATAAAAAGTACATTAATAAACTGTAATAAAAAGAGCATTAAATCATTGTAAGACCACCGAGGGGTGGGATGGGAGGTATAATGTCAGCCTCCAAGTCTTCAATGAAATCCAGATTCTCTAGTCATGGTAATATGAGAATCGAAATTTCATTACAAGAACGGAGGCTACATTATGCATGTTGGTAGCTTTGTAAAACAACATCAGGCATATGTTCGATAGGCTTGCAATAATGACGTGCAAAGGTGCTAGCATTTGATCAGCAGCTTTAAGAATGTCGCCCAACTTACCTCCAGACCGGAGAGTTTTAAAGGCCATAGCACCTCTAAGGGAGTGAGCTTAAAATTTCTTTGAGTCAATACCTGCTAAACTCATAACAGTCTTAATCCATCTAGCAATAGAGGTCGAGGTTATGCCTTTGTGGGGTTTAACAAAGGATATAAGTAATTGGTTAACACCCTGAGGGTGAAGAGAAAACATTCTGCGATCATACTCTCTCATGCAGTCCACTACGCAAAGCTTTGTACATAAATCAAAACGTGGGTAAAAGATTGAATCAGACATAGTCTTTGTTCTTCTATAAATCTCAAATTTGACTCCGAACATGTTATAAGATCTATTCATAATCTCCAGGGCTTTGACACCAGAGACCCTTCTGCATGAGATTAGGCATGGTAGAGTAGCCAGCTTAATGGAAAGGTTTTTTCTATTTAGGAGAGTATTAACAGGCCAGTCATTGAAACAATCAAGGATTAGTTTGACATCCCAGAGACTTTCATATTTAGGTTTAGGAGGTCTTCTTAAACGAATGCTTTTCATCACTCTACAAACAGTGAAATTTGTACCTACCTTTTTATCGTTGACAAGGACATGACCAGCAGAAATAGCCGATCTATAGCAATTGGTAGTTCTATAGCTGAGACCTTTATCAAATTGTTCAACAAGGAAGTTAACTATGTCAACAATAGGTGCTTCCAAGGAATCCAGGTTCCTTTCCAGGCACCAACGTACCCAGATATCTCTAGAGGGCCCCAGATCTTGTTTAGGGTACTGAACACGGAAACATTCAGTTTCCAATCGCTGTGATCTATCAGGAATCTTGAGTTCCAGTCTGCAGAGATGTTCGATTTACCCGGAAGGTATTCCGCTTTCAGAGTGATCTTGTGTTCCAGACAGATCATCCAAAGTTTTTTTGATAGATTTGAGAGGTCCGCAGATTTGGTGCCTCCTAGACGATTTATACAGGCTACCGTTGACATGTTATCCATCTTTAGAGTGACTGACCTCCCCTGGAGAGAATGTTTGAAGCTCATGAGGGCGTAAAGCCCAGCTGTTAGTTCTAAATATTTTATGTGGTGAGATGATTCCTCTTGTGACCAGATACCACCAGTGTTCTGATTGAGAAGGCAAGCTTCCCAGCCATGAAGCCTCAGATCTGATTCTAAAACAAACTCTGGTTTTGAACCAAAGATTGCTTTTCCGTTCCACGCGTCTAGGTTCTCGAGCCACCAGGCTAGTTCCGATTTGGCTTCTTGATCCAGACAGATCCGATCTCCGTACCAGAGGCCAGATCTTAGGGCTCTCACCTTTACCCTCTGGAGGGCCTGGTAGTTGAGGGGCCTAGGAAAGATGGCTTGGATGGAGGAGGAGAGGAGTCCCAGAAGTCTGGCTAGCTCTCTCAGAGATAACCCTTGTTGTTTCAGGACGTGTCTTATTTCCTTCCTGATTTTGGTAATTTTTTGGGAAGGTAGTAAAAGGAGACATTTCAGTGTGTCTACTGTGAAACCTAGGAACTGCAGAGATCTGGAAGGGGTCAGAATTGATTTTTCTTTGTTTATGATGAATCCTAAACTTTCTAGGAGATCCATCACAGTCTTCAAGTCTTTGGCTAGTTGTGAAGGATCTTGAGACATTATAAGAATGTCATCTAAGTAAATGATTAAACAAATGCCCCTTATTTTTAGAGATGAGGCGACAGCTCTCATGACCTCGGTGAAGCACCAATGGGCAGAGGAGAGTCCGAAGGGGAGAGCCGGAAATTGGTAAAGAAGATTTTTCCAGACAAATTGAAGAAAGGGTTGGTGGGATTCGGCCATAAGAATGGAAAAGTAAGCATTTATTAGGTCCAGTTTGACTAATCAAGTCTCCCTCTAAAAGTAAATCCCTCAAGACATGGATCCCCTCTATCTTGAAGTGTCTGTAAACCAAATATTTGTTTAGATCTCTTAAGTTTATGACAGGTCTCCAAACTTTGTCTTTCTTTTTTACAAGAAAGTGTGTGCTTATAAATCTTAAAGTTTCTAATGGGACCTCTATTACGGCTCCTTTCTGAAGTATAGAGGAGATCTCCTCCTCTATTATTTTTTGTTGCTATGGAGAGAGAGGCATGTCTCTCGGGAAAGAGGTTTGTAAAGGTATGTGAGTAAAGTCTATCATAAACCCATTGAAAGTGTTTAAGACCCAAGGATCTTGAGTGATCAATCTCCAATTGTGAAGGAAGTATTTGAGTCTGCCACCCACTTATTGGGGGAAAGAAGG
The DNA here is from genome assembly GCF_964204655.1 of Triturus cristatus. Lineage (NCBI taxonomy): Eukaryota > Metazoa > Chordata > Amphibia > Caudata > Salamandridae > Triturus > Triturus cristatus. The sequence continues at coordinate 882,704,883 of NC_140581.1, forward strand.
AGAAGGGAGAGGGGAGAGGGGAGAGGGTACTCACTTGCAGGGTTGTTTGAGATGGAGGTTCCATGGGAGCTAAATCCTCTGTTGCGTTGGCCTCTACCTCTCGGGGGTAGAATTGAGGCACGTTGTACTGCTGGTTTTGCGAGGGTTCTTTATCCGCCATGTCACTTAGTTTTGGATTTATTTTTGTCAAAACGACTCTTCGTCTTTCTGCATTAATGCTAGTGTTGGCATTACCCAGTAACATTAATGCTCTCTGGCTCGATCCCCTGATGAGAGGGGTGCCATTGATGTGGCTGTCTTCTGCGGAATCTAGGATTCTAGCTAATGGTCCCAGTACATCAAGAAGACGATCTTGGCACCCTTTCAGGGATCTTTCCATCCCTTTTCTTGGATCACGTCCAAGTTTGAATAGGAATTTAATGAGTTCAGGGTCCAAGTTGGGGGTATAGCAGGTTTTATCCTCGAAGGTCTAGAGCATTCAGCTCTAAGGATGTTACGAGTGTCCCTTTCTAAGAGGTTTCTTAGCCATTTTTAATGAATTTTGCGACGTGGTCCTGAGGGAACCACTCGGAACTTCTTGGGTGTATCAGATTTAATGGGGAAAATATAATGTTATATAATGTCTTTAGAGGATGATGGGAGTTCCTCTTTTGGATTGTAAAATTCTTGATCATCTTCATCAAGATTAAGGACATACTCATCAGGTGTGTCTGAGGATTCAATATCATTAGATTCGTTATCTCCCATATTGTAAAGAGCATTATGATATTTTGTGCCGCTAGGGACACCCAGATGTTTTGTGCCGCTAAGGACACCCAGATAAGTTGTGCCGCTAGGGACACCTTGGGAGTTCGAGGTGCGAGGACCTCCATTAGAAGTTGAGGTGCTAAGACCTCCCTGAATTGATGAGGTGCTAGGACCTCCTATATTGCTCTTATCAATGTTTTTAGTTTTCTTAAGTCTTTTACCCCTTAATTCAGTGGTGTCAGAGTAGGGGTTTGGAATTTCTGTGATTTTGTCCTCATCAAGGAGTGACCTTTTAGAGGACATGATCTGACTTAAGGACTTAAACATGCAGGACCTCATTTCCTTATGAACAATTTTTTGAGGGGCTTCGTTGTCTATGTTAGGAGTAGGGACAGAAGCCTTGTCTGAGTCAGAGTTGGACATGGTATATAGGAAATATTAACTTGTAAATAGTGGTATAGCCCTTTAATGAAAAGATAATTAGGGAGGGATTTCCCTTAATAATAGTGACATGGTTTATAGATGAAGGAATGGCAAGAGAATATTTCCTCTCTTATTATTATTATTATTTTGTTATAGAATGTTGAAAAGTCCAGTTAAATGAGGATATCCTGCTAAAAACCCATTTTTTAAATAAATATATATATATATATATATATATACGGTTGTAAAACAATGACTACTTGCGGTGATACGAAGAGCAGCAGCTGATCACGTTAGCACCGAGTAACTGACACTCTTGCCATCAGCTGCTGTTGCTATGATGAAATCGGGTCTCGAGCGCGATCGTGTAGATCAGCTGGAGGCCGGGAGACAGAGTTATGAGGAAAGGCACTTAGCAACAGGTGGAGGAAGCGTCACCATTGCTAACGTGCGTTCCTCTAATCCAACAAGAGATGCAGAGCCGCGTTAGAGAGCGCGGCCTGCATCGGGGGCGCATAGGCATGAAAAACCGAAATAATAAAAGTAGCGAAGAGAGGTGAAAAACGGGAGTTAAATGGAGACATTAGGTAAGCTCATTATGGCATGAGGAGGTAGAACAAGGATGAAATAGAAGAATAATTTTTTAAACAAACATCAAAATATTAAGGGTCGATTAAACATCTAAAAATCTTTAAATATATTCAAACATTAAAAAATAGTACATAAGCTGATAATATAGTACATAACCTGAAAAGAAAAGGCAGGTTAATCTGGTCAGTCACACAAGGATGGGACTAGGGAAAGGGGTGTAGGGAGATCTCCGTAAATTGGAGATCCGTATAGAGGCAGTAGGAAGGGGGGTGGGGTTAAGTCACAAACAAGAGAACTTCAAAATAGAGATAAAAAATGAATAATGGTAATTAAGGAAAATGAACTTATCTGCTTGCATCCGCATTTAAAAGAGACAGATTGTTGATGGCTCATGCCTCTTATGTGTTGCTATTGTTCTCTTCTGGATCCTTTTAATATTGTGATGTATGCGGCTGCTTGGACTGCATTAAAGGAATAATGCATAATGTAGCCTCCGTTCTTGTAATGAAATAAGCCCCTCAGTTATTAAGAACACATATTATAAGGAACACATATTTATCCTACTAAGTGAAATCCTGACCATTCACAGCATAGGAGGGAGGAATAATAAGAACATCCATGTATTTGATACAATGTTGATTTTATTTATACTACCAGCTTTGAAAATCACAATTTGTTTCTAAATAACAAAAACTGTGATTATGTCCAAATTCAAACCTGTTGCACAGTACATTCAGCAACAGTAATTAGTTTCAAGTAAAATTTAGCAAGAATTGCCGCATTTTAACATTCAGCTGAATATAAAAAGGCTCCCAAACATCCTCCTAAAACATATGCTTTAGCAACCAACACTCATCTGGAAGAATGTGCTCCAACCTCACATACATTCACACCTCCTCCAGCATAATACATCTAACTCATCTTGTAATGTTTCCAATAGCCACTGGTTTATACAGCTTCATATACGAGATCAAACAATCTGCACCAAAGTCTCTCATGTCCCAAGTTGTAATCTCATACACACATAATTTAGGTTGTTCTCTATAGATAGGGTATTCTAATGCTCTGGGAGATGTTTAAGTCATTCTAGTTATTTTGAAAATCACCCTCTATGGTGCATAAATCCTGTCTGAAAGACACTAAATAAAGCAACATTGCTAGCTTTCATGATACATTTTTCAAAAGCAAATCTGTTATTTAACTAATTCTTCAATGAACAAAGAACCACACCCATGTCCCACAAAATAGAATACTTAGGTTTTGGGGGTACTTTTTAGATGAAAACTTTTCATCAGTTTACATGCTAATCAAATCTTGCAACCTGAACTTCATACATTAGTAAATGTCCTACCGAAATATAGCTGATCTATATGAATTCACTGTTTGGTAAGTTAAATCTTTTTTAAAATAGATCCCAATAGATTTATTACCTGAATACAGTTGCTCTCATGGAATCCAAATTTTGTTCACTACACCAACAATGCCAATCGTTCCAAGCTGAACAATATAACTTTTCAGTTCCTGGCACCCACGCCTCTTTGACCAACTTCACAGCTTCTCTTGAACGTCCATGGACTCTTGAGGGACCCCAAAACATTCCAAACCATCAGCTGTCAATGACCTTTCAGAACCATGTCATACAACTTTCCCTAAGCATTCCACAGGAGGGTTAAAAACAAAGGATATAACAGAGGGAGAGGAACACTCAACCCAATCACTGTAGGGAACCAGGCTTGAACTGAACACCAGGGAGTAATTAAAACCGTACCTTTCCAATCTCTATCCATCTGCAACAATTTTCTTGGAATCATGAGAAAAAGAAAAACAGCATAAACTCCTTTCTCTGGCCACATATGTAAAAAGGCATCTACTTCCACTGCTTCTGAGTCTGGACTCCAGCTGTAATTCCTGTGGAGCTGTATTTAGACTCTTGACACAAAAGGATCTAAAACCAGGGAACCCCATCTCACCTGCAACCTCAAAAACATATTTAGCTTCTATTCACCCTAATCTGTCAAGTACCTTGAATTCCAATCCACATCTACATTTAGCTTCCACAGAACATACTTTGCAGTCACAGAAATCTGATGTTCCAGGCAATAATGCCAAAACTTTCTTGCTTAATCTCTCAGGTTTTTCAACCTTGTTCACACCATATGATTGACACACCTGACTGCTGACACACTGTCCATTCAAAAAATAATAGACCTCTTTGCTCCTTGCTCAAAACTGTTCACTGCACAGGAACTGCCACCAGCTCTAAACAATTGATATTCAAAATCTGCTCCTCTTTTGTCCACTTCCCACCTGTACAGTGATACCTTGTCTTTGCACCCAATCTGTCTGATTTCTAAGATCATTTCTACCTTGTCTCCAAAAATTGCTTTTCCATTTCAGGCTTTCATGTTCCTTAGCGCCAAAGGATCTCCTCTCTTGCCTCGCCATTTCATCTTATGTGACGATGACACCACCAACCTTTCGGAAGATATTCTGCTTTTAATCTCTGCAATGATAAATAATAGAAAGTATTTGACAAATTGTCTGGACTGTCAATGACATGAAACCTACGATACAAGCCAGCTCTTTCAAAGGTAAAGATTCTCTGTTCATATTTTTTATTAGCTCTTTCAGTACCTGACTTATTTGTTTTCTGCTGGGAGACTTAACTAATATAACTGAATTCACTATGAACCCCCATTAACTCTATCTATCTTCCTGGCACCAAAGCCAATTTCTCCCTGTTTACTATGTATCCAAGTTCCTGTAACATATACATTGTCAAATTCAAATGTTGCTAATAAACCTTTTGTCCTGTGCCAAGGTGTCAAATTCAAATGAACCAATAATGCCTTCTTGTCCTGCGCATCCATACACTATTGGATGCACTTCTTGCTGTTATAAATAATATACTACAATCATTAACAACTTAGCAAAACAGCTCAGAGCAAATGAAACCCTAAAAGGCAGCCAAACAAAGCACCACTATCTTTTGCCCCACTGAAAAACTAAATATCTTTGATGATCCCTGTGAATTGGAATAGTAAAATAGGTGTCTTTGAGATCTAAATAACCCATCCAGCCCAGATGCCTCAGTGCATCTCGCAAAATATGAATTCCTTTAATTCGAAATGTAGATAAACTTCTGATTTATTAAAATCTTTTAAGTGTATTACAGGTCCCATCCCAGCAATTTAAATCTCTTTACTTTTCTTTTTCCAAACCCTGCCAGTCATACTACCCATTTCGCTGACTCAAAACTTATGCAACAAACTTAACACCTTCTTTATTGATAAAATCAAGATCATTAAAGACAGCAATGCCCCAAGCTCATTCTCTAATAAAACCACCCCGGAAGACAGGAATTGCTTCACTCTATCTGCTTTTCCTGTTATCAGCAAGGATTGCCTTGTGGACCTACTGATCAAAGTCAAATTGGGCTACCCAACTGACAGCTGTCCCCCGAATGTCTTAAAGAACAGTTTTCTCTAATTTCCCTGATTCAGCTATATCCCTACTCAACCTGTCTCTTATCCAAGGCAAAGTACCAAGTTCATTTAAGGAGGCCACAGTGGTACCCCTCCAAAAGAAAGCTGGCGAAGACCCACTACACTGAAAAATTATTGTCCCATCTCCTTCTACCTTTCTTAGCAAAGATAATGGAGGCACATGTAGCTCAAAACCTTTGCTCCTTCTTGAATGAGTCCGAATTCCTCGATCCGTGCGAGGCCAGTTTCCACCCGGCTCACTCCACTGAAGCCTTCATCCTCTCTGTGATTGATGACATGCGTGACACATGTGACAGGGGCTACACACAGACACGTGTTCTGCTCAACCTATCGGTGGCCTTTGGTATGTTTGACCACAACCTTCTGGTGGACCGTGTTGAGGCTGCAGGACAGCAGGGCCCAGCGCCCAACTAGATCATTTTCTTTTTAAAGGATCAATCACAATCCATTCGTCTGAACGCTTTCAACTCACCCAAAGTCCACCTAGACTGTGGAGTACCACAGGGCTCCTCCCTTTCTCCACATCTCTTCAACCTGTACATACGCCCCCTAGTCCACCCCCTCAAAAAACTGAATGTCGATATCTATAATTATGCAGATGACATGCAGCTACATTTTAATACTGACAGTATCTCTGTATCTAAGGAGGTCTTCCAAACCACAATGCTCGATGACTGGATAAACAACAACAACCATCTAAAATTAAACTGAGATAAAACTAAGATTGTCTTCACCACAAACAAGTTCGACTTCTGGAATACATAATGTTTAGTCTTCCGAGATGGATGCTCCCCCCTCTTCCAAGTATTCAGTAAAAAGCATTGGGGTCCTTATTGATAAGTAACTCTCTATGCAACCCCAACTTAGAGCTGTAATCTCCTCCTGCTTTCTACTGAGAATCAGGAACATTTTAAAATTCCTCACCCCTGAGGCCCACATTCAAGCTATAATTGCCCTGGTCATCTACAGAATAGACTATGTCAACTCCCTCTAAGTGGGCCTACAAAAATGTCTAAATCGTAGGCTTCAATTAGCTCAGAAACAGGAAACCTGAGTAATCTTCCAGCTACCCAGACACTGTCCCATCATCACTCTGATGAAAAAGCTTCACTGGCTTTCCTGTGGCACAAAGGAGAATCTTTACAACTCGCTGCAATATCTTCAAAATCCTCAATGGAAAAAGGTCCTGCTTTCATCACAGCCCAAATTAAAAAGTGCACCTCTAAATAAACTTTAAAATCCGCTCTCATTAACTACCTGGCAATACCTAAGTTCAAAAAGAAGAGAATGGGTGGTTCCAGATATTTAGTCACCACCCCCACGTATCTGGAACTCCTTCCCTCTCGAGATTTGAACAGCTCCCAACTACATGAAATTCAAACACGTTAAAAACTTGTTTTTTCATACAAGTAACTTCCTATTTCCCTAGAGCTAAGACACCGACAGGTTTACATGCGTTCAATAAATAACAGTAACATAATATAGCATAACTTTTTTAACAAACTCTAATTGCTTATAAAACTTTCTTGGTCTCTGGCATACTCATTTATGGTTCCTCTCCTAACTTTTCCTGATTTTCATTTTCTTTACCAATAATCCTTACGAAACTGTTAAATTGATCTGATTTGGAAAACAAACCTGAACTGAATCCTGGATTCACTTCATCTTGTAACAGCACACTGTCATTAAAACCCATAGATCTTGAGTTATTTTCTCCCACATGTAAACAAACAGCTTCACATGTCCTCCTTGGAAGGGAACAATTGGAAAGGAATACAGACCCACCTGAAATGTTGTTCATATTTTCTTCTCCCGCTCAAAGGCCCCTAGACCTACCCCCTATTACTCTTTGGAGATGAAAACAACTGGCAACCTGACTGTTTCAAGACATTCAGTAGCTCTGAAAAAAGGGTCTCCCTGGTAAAAAATATGAGGTCTGTATTGGCAATAACTGGGAAAGCAATCTCTGCCTCTCACCCAGTCCTCCCAAAAACATCTCCTGCAAAAAAAACCTTCTCATAGCCAAATGGACTTTATCCAAGTTAGTGGATGTTGTTGTGTATTTTTTGAGTTCCTTCACATTATAATCCCCAAACAAAAGACCCTGCACCTTATAACCGTCCTCAGTAAGAGCCATGTCTACCAATTCTGTGTCAATTCTCATAAGAATGGATTTTCTCCTTCCTAGCAATTATACCGTATACTGCTGGATCTAGCCCCTCAAACAGTTTAAATCGACTCTGTACAGAATCGACCCATGTATAATCTATTCAGGCATTACAATGTTCAATTTGAGGAATACTCTATGGTAACTCTCATAATTGTAGAGTAAAGTATTCAAAACAAAGTGTCATATTTGATTATCTATATGAACCGTATTACATTGTATACGTATGCATGGGTTCATTCTGTACCGATTTATGCAAGTCTTTTTATATAACCAAATATGGATTTACGCTTATTATCAGAACTAAGCTGTTGGCTGCCCTGCATAGATACAGAATCTGGCAGCCCAAGTGTGAGGACTCAGGGGACTATTAGCATGGCGGGCGGGTCACCACCACCCGACCGGCGGTGGCGATCGGCCTGCCAAAACACCCCGCCGGACAGCCATTTACACCCCGCCACATTAGCATGGCGGGGGGGTACCGCGGCGGATGGAAAGACCGTCCGCCACTTTTCCGCTGGTAGGCAATCGTCACGATTGCCTGCCGGGCGGAAAAGGCCCATAATATGGTGGCGGTGCCTTTCAGGCACCGAAATCCATATTATGATGATGTCGGTGGAATGCCTTTCCATGGCGGAGACCCCGCCATGGAAAGCCATGCTGTGTTCACTTTGGGGGCCCGTTGTGGGCCCCCAGGGGAGTGATGGGGTGGGGGGCTGCACTTGGGGGGTACCCCCCTACAATGGTATTCACAAGGTGGCAGACACCACGCGGTGCCTGCCACCTTGTGAATGTCAATGCACAACATGCATTCTCAACATTATGGCGGGTGCTGCTTACAGTACACCTCCCGCCGCAATGTTGAATAGGCGGGATGCGACCGTCAGGGTGGCGGTCGCATCCTACTTGGCAGTGCGGGACTGCCGCACCACTGGCAGCCGGTCCCAGCACCGCTAGGGTGGCCAGCGGACTTTAGTCCACCTCACATCCTAATGGGCCCCTCAGTTCGTGAGTGATATATATGAGAAGCAGTTGAGGTGTGTAATATGTAAATATTACCCCGCTGATGATGGATAGTATGATTTGATGGGAGAAGAGGTGGCATTTATCCAAGAAAATTGATAGTCATGGAGTTATCTGGACTTTTTCTTCAATTACAGACTCAAGGTTGCAACATGTATAGCGTAATTCATTACAGATGTGACATATGAAGAAAGTGTACTTGATGTTTGATATCAAGAAACTAAAGATACTTTTGAAATATAAAATTTTATAATGATGTTGGTTTGGATGAGGTTGCCTCATAATTAAATACTGACAATCGTTAAGAGCTAGGGATGGTCACATATATTTATAGCAAGTGACATATACCCTGTCGGCGATTTATATTGATAGATGCTGAGCTCATATTTGGGGTTGTTATCGAGTGGTTCACTTTTGATATCATTTGGAAATCACTAGATGATAATGTAAGAGAATCGTTTCGGAGAAATTGTTATAGTGCTCAATGATGTGCATGATTAATTAATGATATATGCAGGATGGCTATATCTTTTACTAATTCTTTTTTAACATTTTTCAACATTTTGTGTAGAGACGTTTTTAATCATATTCTGAATGTATTGCATATATGATTTTTATTGTTGCCCTGAGAAAGTCCCATGTGAACGAAATGCGCGAAAGTAAATTTATATCAGGAAAAAGAATTATTCAATAAAGTATTATGTGTTAACTTAAGTTATGGGCCATCATGACATCATTAAAGATTTCATTTGATATTTGGATGTAATATGTTCATCACCCACTAAAATTGGATTTTTTTAAATACTTTGAATGGCTAGGACTATATACTTTGATATAGTGGAAACAGAGTACTGGGTCATATTGCTTTAGTATCTCCCAAAGTAATCTGTGCTAAACCTCTATTACATAAATCTACTCTCCTCACGAAACACTAACCGATTCTATCACTATCTAAAATGGCTGACACTACTGACTTTCTCAAGATACTTAAATTTAGATTTCCAAATCTAAAATGGCTGCCACAATCGACACAGAAGTCCTATATCCTCTTCTCTAAACCTTCTGCACATTATGAGAATTATTGTTGTTAAAAACACATTTGTCAACTTAAATATAGTCTCTAAAACCAGGATGCTCTAGTCCTATTTCTGTCTTTCTGCACACATCAACACATTTGACTGCAACCTACCATCCACCAACAGCCCTTGCACAGAGGGCATTTCGTGCTGACCAGACCCTCCTTGAAGAGTCTAAATTCTCACGTTACGGACTATGTAGCCGCGAATTTTCTTAAAGCTGCCCTTCACGTAAGTGCCCATTTATGAATCTGAATCTATCTCTGGCCCCATCTGAAAGTCCAGAACAAAGTTAGAACACATACACTAAAGTGAAGATCATAAGAGTGTAAACATGTACTCAATAAAAGTTAAATAAAGGCTCCTTAATGAAATTGAACCAAAGAGCAAAAACCCTCACCCATGCACCTTCAGAGAAAATAGGCGTGCAACTTATCTCACAGGAAGCCACATTAAAAAGGATGGCTCCTGTAGATTGAGAGCGTTGTTTGCTGTTTGAAGTTCTCGGTTGCTATGCGACTGTACTGCTGAAGGAAAGAGCATTAAAGGACACTGCACATAATCAGACCCTTTGTTCTTGACATAAAATTATGTTTTTGCTGTTTCTCTCTCCAAACAAATAAAATGCCTTTTAAATAACTTTGAGGAATTAGTGTTCAGTATAAAATGCAGTAATCTATTTGGATTCTGATTCAGCAAAAGTGTTTTACAAACATTTTAATCTCTCTAACTATACCTGGCCCTTGCTACGATTAGATAACTTGCATCACTGCACTTTACCATGGAGGCAATGGTTCTCTGATGGATCTTTCTCCATCGGAATGAGGGGTGAGGGATCAGGATGTCCTAAAACCATTGTCCACCGAACGAGGACCATTTAGTGGTAGCCAACTCACAAATTAAAGATAAGGTTCATATACACTACTGCCAGAACCATGCTATTCAAGTAAAGTACGGCAACGGGGAGACCCAACTTCCTGAAGAAGTTTAGTGTAACCAGAATTATACACAATAAGAGTTCTGCTGTTGCAACACAGGATAAAAAGCAGCAGAACTTGATGCTCTGAAAATAATCTATGATTCTCCATTGTACGCATTTAGAGTTAAATAAGCACAGTTTTAAAGAAAGAATATTAAGACACAATAACAGACTCAGGCAATTTTAGATAATTTGGTTATTGTATTAAAGATCCAAAATCAATGCAAATAAGTAACATTTTAAGCACTCTAGTCCAGAATCTAACAGCATGGAGTACGAAAACACACATTCTGTCAAAGTATTCTGATCCATAAAGAGGATGGTTTAAGATCGAAAGGCAAGAGGATGGTTCAGAAATTCAAAAGGGTTCTATGGTAAGGGACAATGGGATCAATTTAAAGTCCACTAGGGGAAAGTCCATGGGCATGGGCAAAAGGGGAAATGGAGCAAAATCAGGAGAATTTAAATCTGGTTTCTCACCAGACAGTCCAAAACAGTTCAGCAAATAAGATCATAGGTCAGGGATAAAAAGCAGGGGGCATAGAAAAATAGATAGGTTGTTGGCAAAGAAGAATTCCAATCGATCTGTTAAGAGCAGAGGCATCAGCAAAGTAGTCCAAAAATTAAGAGCCATGAGGATGGTTAATCCCAAAAAGGGCAACTCCAGAAAAAGAGCTACCTAAAGGATCCTCATGCCCCTCCTTAGGGATATCATTGTTTATAGCCTTTATGACATGCTGGGTGACATCGGTCATCAAACCACAATGGTGTGATTATTATGTGGTTATTCTTCCGATCGTCAGGTACAATTTCGATACTCCAGCATGCTGTCTCACGCTGGTCATGAGAAACTACTGTCTTTTCCATCCTCAGTGGTGAGTTGACAGTTGTTTGCTGTTTGCCGCAATGTTTTCATGTTTGCTCCTGGAGTGGAACTTCATCCTCCAGGATCCCTCATCCTGAGGAGGCATGCACAGGACACACATCATGCTAAAATTGCTCCAATGCCCCCAGGACATTTTTTGCTGCTTGCCGCATTGTTTTCTTGGTTGCATCTGGAGTGAGACTTCGTCTTCCAGGATCCCATGGGCTGAGGAGGCTGCACACAGGTCGCACATTGTGCTAAAGGTGTTGCAAGGCCCTCACGGCGCAGGACATTATTTTCTGTTTGCTGTGCTGTTTTCTTGATAGTACCTGGAGGGCTGGAGTGGGACTTTGTCCTCAAGGATCTCTCAGGCTGAGGAGGGGAGGCACATGTCACACATAGTGCTAAAAGTGCTCCAAGGCCCCTGCGGCATGGGATGCACGCGGGCATGCCTGGGCCGCACCTGGGCTAAGCCTTGGCTAAGGGCTGGCCCATCTTCACCCGTCATCGTCCGGTGGAGGCCGGGCTGGGCCACATCTTTTGGTTCATCTTTCCAGAAGGTACTGTATTCCCCGCAAACATTCCCACCAGTGTAATTGGCAGGGTTTTATCTTGTTCTCTGTACCTAGCTTCCTGATTTGGTTTTGGCGTTTATTTAAATTCCTCCTTTTTGGTTACCAGTGACGACATTGGTAAAAAGAAGATAACAAGTTGGCTTTCTGTCCCAACCCCGCCTTCTAAAGGCACTTCTATTGATCGTATGCTCGAACATGCCATGAGCGTTATTAAAATGGACATTGCCCATACGGAAAGGAATCTATCTCTTAACCTCTGACCAGTGTCATTGCTGTGGTGTTGGGCCTAGTCTATCAAATTCTCCTTCAGCGGTCCTCACCCCTGCATCTACAGGAGCTGTGGCCAGTAACCAAGCTCACCAAACCCTAACGCCCCTTAACCCCTCGAAGTCTTCTCACACTATTTCCACTGGTTTTGTGGTTACTAGCCCTGCATCCATAAGGATACAAAAATAAGGCTCTCGTTTAAAGCAGCTCATTTCTGGGGCAATCCCCCCACAGGAGGCATCCCCTTAAGCCTCCCAGAAGACTGCAGAGATGGGCGCTGGAAGTCCTCCTTACATTATATCGCCTTCTGGAGATGTAGGTGCCCCACACCTGACTCAGGACAGCATGGAACTTCTACAAATGGACTTATTGAGCAACTTAGATCTTAGCTGGAATCTGAAATCTCTTTTATGCACTTGCGTTTGGACGCTATATAAGCCAGGTTAGCGTAATTTCGTCTGCGCCTGGATTTAACTACTTCAGTTTGTGATAGTAATGACTCTCCCACTACAGAGTCAGTGCAATCTGCATCCAACCAGCCCCACAAAGTGGCACCAGTCTCATCTACTAATCTGACAGCACATAGGGACTCAGGCCTGCCCAGGGAGATCCCACTTGCAGAGCAACCCCATTTGAATCACCCCTTAAGTCACACAGAGGGAGTCTTTCCTGGAGCCAGAGACACAGGAGAGGGGGTCTATCTGTACGGCCCCAACCAGGAAGGAGTTGACAGCTTGGTCCATCACTTCCTGGGCCCGTTAAGGCCGTAGTAAGTCTTCCTCCTGCTGCATGTCTCTCTGTGGCTGTGCTCACAGGGGTTTCTCCTCTAAGCAACGGGCAGAATAAATCCTATGAGGAACTGTTTAACAAATGGCCAAATAGGTTAGTACAAAATAAAGGATTTCCCTTCCATCATGCCAAAGATATTAAAATTAGTGCGTAGAATCAATTGGATAGGTCCGGACCCCACAGATCCCTCAGGCAATTGTGTGATCATGAATTTTAGATTTCCCTACCTAGTGCATAATCTATTGTTTGGAGTTTGTGTGTACTCTATCACCTGGAGCAACGTCATTTTGGTTTCCCTAGGGTTTTTTAATAAATCCCTGAGATGTCATAGCCAGAGTAACATCTACCTGCAGGCCCCCAATTACACAATCAAATTTCCCTTTCACCCTTCAGAATCAGTCATCTGTATGCCTATCTGCTGTTCGCCCAAGTGAAATGGCATCCAGGACCCCCACCTAAGTTCTGACAGACTTGCCACAAAGATCTGCTGTCGTTCCTTCTATCCTACTGCCAAGAGACTTGAAGTCTTTGAATGTATTGATTGACTTCCATCTAGTTACCTTGGCACCAGCCATAACCACGTCCATACCAAGGACGAACTTACAGGCACCAGTGCTGATCGAACATTTTCCTTACTTAGTTGGAACATTGTAGGCCTCAAGGGAAAGATTGACAACCCTGATTCACGGGCTTTCATCAACAAGTAGGACATTACAGCACTACCGGAAACCTGGGCTACTACCTCTATTTCATGAGAAGGACACACATGTTATTCCAGTCAAGCTATCATTTCCCCCTCCTGAAAGAGCCATGGGAGTGCTCTCGATTTGGACCAGCCTAAGTTTTGATATGGAAGCAGCAGTTATTGACACTGTATATTTGGATTTTTTACTTTAAAGATACTGGATAGAGCATCAATTTCTATAATAATGATTTGGTTAATTTTGTATGTGTTCATTTTACACAGCTGTTTAACTTTCTTCCCAAGTTGCAGTATGTAGAGAGCAGTCCTAAAACACAGCCATCATATTTGCTGTGTAGAGATTTTAATGCTAAACTGACATCACACAGGATGGACAGGTACACCAGAGGTGGATTTCAGTGAGAAGACCTGTGACAAGATAGGTGTAGAGTTGGCTGGCTATTTAGCTGTGCATGATGTAGTCAACTTAGTTGACAACCTTAGAGGGGATGGGCGATCCCTACTGTCTTTTAATGGACACGGTCCTGCTTCAACCATCAACTACATGTTTGTGTCCAGGAACATTCTGCCCTGGTTTATCAAAGGGGAGGTTGTGCAGACTGAGTAGAGGACCACAACACCCTATTTACCCTAGGTCAATTGCCCCTCAGCAGACTTACACACCACGTTAACAATATTTCCATTATATAACATTCCACTGATGGACTCAGGCTCATTTCATGGCCGAATGATCCATCAGATACCTTGGCCACACTTTCAACTCAGCATCAGGAGTTATTCTTGAACTGTTTGGCAGAAACAAGTGGGGACTCTATGCTATACCATTATTATGATCTAAGCCAAGCTCGTTATTAAACCCCACCTGGCTGATGATTGGGACCCCCCGATGGTTTGATGAACATTGCTCGGTGGGTAACTGGAAATTGAGACAGGCATTGGTCCCTACCCCGAGAATACAGTCAGAGGTTCGGTGTGCCTGCTCTGCATATAAGTCCGTTCTTAAAACCAGGATGGAGGCCTTGCATAAAAAGGACTGGGAGCTTTTGGAACAAGCTGCCATGAGGAATAACAGTAAGAGTTTCTGGTATACGGTTAAGAGAATTCGGCATAGATATGCCACCACAATCCTCCTTCTCCTGTGCAACATTTTAGCTTCTGATTGGGTATCACACTTCATGACCCTCTATCATTTAGAGGGGAATGAGGATGTGGATAAGTCTTTACACATTAGGCTAACAAATTTTCCACATTTTACCATATCTTTGCCGGAAGTAGAACTGGCTATATGCCAGAGTTCAAGCTGGAAAGGCCCTGGACCAGACGGGATTCAAATAGATCTTATATAATGTAACATAGATCTGTGGGGCCCATTGATAGCTCCCTGAATATATACATCCTATGCTCCAGGACCTAATCCTCTACTGTGCCATTTTTTATTGTTGGGCAGGCGAGGCATCTTTACTGAAGGTTTTTCCAGATCCTTTCTGGTTTTCTTTCTTCCACTCTCCTGAAGAGGCTCTGAATCTTAAAGGGCAAAAACAGGTTGACACCACCATCTGGAGGAGTCTGCATTTCTTAACTTATAAATCTTACAAAAGATAACCCTACAGACACACACCAGGATACAGAGGGCTAATTGGTCCTCCAAGGGTGTTCTTGTTATAGACTACCTCTTTATAGTATTTACAAGCAACTGGAAGACTGAAGAAAGTTTCTAGTTGCAATACAAATCAAACAATTAGACTTTGTACAGCAAAGTATAATTCCTCCTCTTTTTTCTAGGCTGTTAATTTTGTATTATATATATATATAATGGTGGTACGTGTTGCACTTACCGATTAAAATTTCTTCACGCACTGAATTACTTGGGTCCTGATTCGTCCTTCCAGAAGATGTGGCAGCAGAGGCGAAGTTCCTTTCATATATATATATATATATATATATATATTCAGTGAAAAAACCATAGGTTTCACACACGTTATAGTTAGGAATTAGCATTTAAAAAACCTTAGAAATTCAGTGAAAAAACCATAGGTTTCACACATGTTATAGTTAGCTGGACATTTTACTCGTAAAAAACCAATGAAATTCCCCCGTTATAGTTAGTTCAGCTAACTATAACTCGCGCGCCCGCAATGCACTGCTGATGACGTCACATATTACATCACTCATGACATGGTCAGTGACATCACTCATGACATCACTGATGACATCTCAAATGACATCACTGATGACATCACTGATGACATCATCCAGTGAATGTGTGTTTTTCTGAAAATTAAATATGTTTTATATATGTATATCTCAAGGTTGATAGAAGAATAAATGGGTATATTACTGTCAAAATGGATGATTTCTTTTTGAAAAATTGATTGTGTAACTGACTGATTAAGTGTATCATAGTGAATACATGGCTTAGTGAGTAATATTTAAATATGTAAATATCTGTATCATTTTTTCACTTTGTGTATAAGTGGCTGCATGCGTTGGTGAGTAGCTACATGGGTGTCTATATAGGTTATTAGTTGGTTTTTTGAGTATTAGTCTGAGTGTCTGCATGGTTCGGTGGGGGGTATGACGTTGTGCATAGGTGCATGAATGAGTGACTCACTGTTTGTATGTGTTGAACAGAGCATGTGTGCAGGACTGCATGGGTGGATGAGTGTGTGTATGGGTGTGTTAGTGAGTGAATGACTGTCTCAATAGTGTCTTTATGAGTAACTACATATGTTTAAAACTAGTATATGTGACTATTGGTTTATATATGTGAGTATATGTGAGAGTGAGAGATTGAAAGAGTTCCTGTATGAATAAGTATGTATTTCTATAAGTGATTGTTTAAAAGACTAAGTATGTGTAAGTTTCCGTAGAAGTAAGTGTGGTGGTGTGTGTATAACTGTATATGCAAGTAAATGTATGTTTGATTCTTTATTAGCATGAGTGACTATGTGTGTGAGTAGCTCTATGGATGAGTGGCATTGTGTAACAGGATGTATAGGTGTATGAGTACATATGATAAGTGAGTACATGTATGAGTGACTGTATAGGACTGTTGGTGAATGAGTGGATGTGTATGTGGATCTTAGAATTACTGAAGAGGTTGTTGTAACTGTTATTGGTATGTCCATTGTTTTGAAATTTTTAGTCTCTATTTTTGAATGCGTGTATCAAAGGTTATATTAGGGGAAGAGGAGGTCTGCCACTCTATCACAAGGATGATGTCATCAGTGATGTCATCAGTGATGTCATTTGAGATGTCATCAGTGATGTCATGAGTGATGTCACTGACCATGTCATGAGTGATGTAATATGTGACGTCATCAGCAGTGCATTGCGGGCGCGCGAGTTATAGTTAGCTGAACTAACTATAACGGGGGAATTTCATTGGTTTTTTACGAGTAAAATGTCCAGCTAACTATAACATGTGTGAAACCTATGGTTTTTTCACTGAATTTCTAAGGTTTTTTAAATGCTAATTCCTAACTATAACGTGTGTGAAACCTATGGTTTTTTCACTGAATTTCTAAGGTTTTTTAAATGCTAATTCCTAACTATAACGTGTGTGAAACCCATGGTTTTTTCAGTGAATTTGCAAGGTTTTTTAAATGCTAATTGTTTTTTTTTTCTTCTATTTTTTTTAACATATTTTTATTTTATTTTTCTTACCTTTTATAAAGACTATGGTTAAATTTTTAAAATTCTTTAATATTTTTTTTTTTTAATATATTTTTTAAAATAAACATGTAAAATTTATTTGCAGTACTTTTTTTATTTTTTTTTATTATTTTTTTAGTACGCGTACCGTAAGCTTACGGTAAGCGTACGGTTTACGCAACGCCCGTAATTTTTCTACGCTGCTTGCGTATAGTTACGCAATTTGCGTAGCCGCGCGTACTCCGCGTGGGACGCGTGCGCGCGTACGCTACACGCGCACGTTACGCGGAAGTGTCGGGTAGTGTCTGTTATGCGCATGCGCGCAAGCGCGTGTCTTTTTTACGCGCATGCGCACTTTTGACGTAAGCGTACCGTAAGCGCACCGTAAGCGTACGGTAGGTCATGTGATCATGAAACACAACTTTTGATTGGTTGAAACTACTTTCAGTTCTAGAACTCTCCTACACCACACCCATTCCCCTCATTTCTGCTTGTGATCCCTTAGGAGAAGGAGCTGGGTTGTCTTTGTGATACGATGGCAGAACAGCAGAGCTCTTCTGAGAGTGAGGCTAGCACTAGCAGCACTGTTTTGAGGCAGAGAGCGAGGAAACAAAAGCCCTCTTATGTATGGGATTATTTTACTTTTCCTGAAGGCCAGCAAAAGGTGAATGCACCCTTAGTAACTTGCAAGCTGTGTCAGCGTGTACTTTCAAGAGGTAATCCTGACAGGAAGTATTCCTTTGGGAATCATACCATGAAGAGACACCTCAAGGATGTACACAGAAGGACACATGGTCATCTTTTTGGAGGTAACTCTTCAGAAAGACAAGCAAGTACATCCACAGCAGCTCAGCCTGGACCATCATCTGCAGAGCTGACTCCTTCTTCTGCAGGTCAGGTGAGCCCTTCATCTGTGGGGGGAGCATCTCCTTTTGCTGGCCCTCTGGAAATGAACCCTCGATTTCGGAGGGTTGATATTCGATGCGCCTTTTGTCAAGATCTAATTTGCCATAGGGAGACCAGTGTTTCCCTAGTGAACAACAAAATAGATCAGCACACTTGTCGCTTTGAATAATTTTCCCATTCTTTCTTTCCTCTGTCCCTGCATGAACACAACGGTTCTTTTAAGAGCCAACCTTATCTTTCATCTTTTTTTTACATATGTTTTTAAAAACTTTTTTTATTTTTTTTTTACCGTACGCGTACGGTGCGCGTACTTTTTTTTTTTTTTTTTTTAAAAACACTAAAAATCAATATTCACATTACAAGGTCCTTGAGAGACTACAATTATTATTATTGACTTACCATACCCACTCAAAAAAATATTTATTCATTTGTTTTTTAAAAAAATAGCTTTAAAAATGGTTCTAGTTTTCGAAATTTTTCTATATCAATCTGAAAAAAAAGAAAAAAGTATTAATATTTTTAAAACATTTTATAATACAGTACACATATTTACATATTTTTCAAAAAATATTTTTGCCTTATTTTTGCTCTTTTTTTTTGGCAAGTGAAAATCACTTTTACAGACTGACACATTATGAAACCACTTTTTTGATTTTTTTAAATGCACATGTCCAAACTGCTTTTTCAGACCACCACCATGTGTTACCTGGGTGGCTGCCTACATTCCAGCAAGGGCAACCAGCCTTAGTGATGCTGAATGTATTTGCATTAACAGACTGAAACCTGAAAACCCCACTCGCTTGTAAATACTGTGCATGATTATACATGGCAAGCAGATGGGTGTGTGCTAAGAGTCTGCTTCTTCCCCCAAAAAATCGCTCCCCCTTTTTCCTACTAATGCAACTGTGAAATCACCAGAAAAAAACGCAATAAATCTCTGGCTGTAATTCCTATTTCCACACAGAGTCATGTTTTCACATTAGTCCCAAAACGAAATTTCTTTGCCAATTTGAAAGCACACTTACTGCTCTTTTTTTTTGGCAAGTGAAAATCACTTTTACAGACTGACACATTATGAAACCACTTTTTTGATTTTTTTCAATGCACATGTCCAAACTGCTTTTTCAGACCACCACCATGTGTAACCTGGGTGGCTGCCTACATTCCAGCAAGGGCAACCAGCCTTAGTGATGCTGAATGTATTTGCATTACAGACTGAAACCTGAAAACCCCACTCGCTTGTAAATACTGTGCATGATTATACAGGGCAAGCAGATGGGTGTGTGCTAAGAGTCTGCTTCTTCCCCCAAAAAATCGCTCCCCCTTTTTCCTACTAATGCAACTGTGAAATCACCAGAAAAAAACGCAATAAATCTCTGCCTGTAATTCCTATTTCCACACAGAGTCATGTTTTCACATTAGTCCCAAAACGAAATTTCTTTGCCAATTTGAAAGCACACTTACTGCTCTTTTTTTTTGGCAAGTGAAAATCACTTTTACAGACTGACACATTATGAAACCACTTTTTTGATTTTTTTAAATGCACATGTCCAAACTGCTTTTTCAGACCACCACCATGTGTAACCTGGGTGGCTGCCTACATTCCAGCAAGGGCAACCAGCCTTAGTGATGCTGAATGTATTTGCATTACTGAGTCCAACCTCAAACCCTTAAACTATTCTTTTTTTTTCCAGTACACCTTAATTAATCGTGAAAACATAGTCCATATTATTTTACATGTTCCTCACATTTAAATTTCTCCCAAAACAGAAAATGATAAACGCAACTTCAACAAAAAGAATTTCCATTTCTATTATTCATTTCTTAATTTACCATATACATCTCCTCTCAAACTCTAACCTCACCTTTAAAATTAGTTAGTTGTGAAAGAAATGTGGCACTCAAACAGCAGATTATCAGAGCCAGGATCTCTGTTCTGTTCACCTCTCTCCTCTCAGCAGAACCAGATAATGGCAAACTTTCCCTCTATTTTTCCACACATATACATGTAAGTTTCAAATCTCAGTGCTTCCCCCTTTTTTTCAAATGTAATCACACATTTCTATTGGTTGAAAACCAACCCTTTTCCAAAAGTACCCTTCCCCCAACTTGACTTCTGCCTAGTACCCTTCCCCCAACTTGACTTCTGCCTGCTACCATAGCAACAGCTCATGGAACACTGCTGTGTGGAGTTAGGTCAGAAGTTCGCCACACAATGTTTCAATTCCACAGAGCAAGAGTGCTTGACTTTTCAAACCTAACAGCAAATCCATAGTACTGTTCTTTGGTAACACATTTTTTTGTACCAATACAAAACATGCTTCTATTAGTTTACACATGCAGCCTAGTTTTTATTCTAGAATGGTATGAAACATCCAATCAGTTCTTTTTGTTTTGAAAAAAATATGTATGCCTCCATTTCCAAACTGTCTTTCTTTTCATATTGCCATTCTACTGAAAGACACCTCCTGAGTGCATCCAGTTCTCCTTTGAAGATGTTCACAGTGTGGATTGTAGGGCACAGCTATGTCTTCTGGAGTGAAAAGTTTGCAGAGAAAACAGATATGGTGAGAGACCTTGCTTTGCCAAATGTAGACATTAAATGGATTGGTCAGAGAGGGTTAAAGTGGCACCAATTGATGCCATTGGTGAAATCCTTCATGCAAATCCAACACCCTGACCTCATAATAGTGCACTGTGGTGGCAATGACCTAGGCACTTTGACTGGGGTAGGTCTGGAAATGCTTATGAAGGACACCTTTGCACAACTGTTTTCACTTTTCCCTAAAACTGCCTTTGTGTTTTCCAACATATGCCAAAGGCAAAAATGGAACTGGTCCAATCATTTCTGTCCGCAGATTGACAAAGCAAGAAAGCACGTCAACAAATCTGTTTCTGCTTTCCTCCGTGACTATGGTATGGGTGCCATTTACCACAACAACTTGCGTTATGACATGCAAGACATTTATAGAGGAGATGGTGTGCACTTCAATGATAAAGGGAACAGAGTCTTCCTCTTGAACCTTAGACTCTGCATCGGTACTTACTTGTAGGTACCACTAAAAAATCATTTCATAAACACAACGGCTCTTTTTAGAGCCCCCTAATATCTAAACACTTAAATCTGAATTTCATTTATTTTTTTATTTTTTTTTCTACCGTACGCTTACCGTAAGCTTACCGTACGCGTACCCCGTGATTTTTTTAAAAATCAATAAATGTTTTCTTTGTACTTTTCAGTCCTTCTTTGACCCCCTCACAAATGTAAGGGGGTCTGTAACTCTCCTCATTGCCCCCTTTTCTTGTTTTCACTCTTTTTCTGAGTGAAACACACAAAATGGCGGCCGCCGCTTCCTGGTTTCGGCCGATTCGAATGTTTACTAAGATCTAACAGCCAATCAGAATCACGCTCGCGCACGCCACCGTACGCGTACCGTAAGCTTACCGTAAGCGTACGGTAAGCGTACCGTAAGCGGGCTCAGATATATATATTGATTTAAAGGCTATTTTCTCAGAATCTACTGAACAGATTTACACCAAACCTACAAAAGGCACTTCCTTGACATAGGGACTACCTCTCTGCCAAATTTCTAGTAATTCTGTTCAGCCGTTCGGGCTGTAGCTCGTTCTAAAGGTCCTATGGAAAAATGCATGGGAAAAACGCGTTTTGGGACCCCCCTTTTATCTCAGCCCCCGCTTGACGTATCCCCCCGAGACTTTCAGGGTAGGAGCGGAGCGTAGCGCCCCACCTATTTTGAGAAATTCGCGAGGATTCATAGACCGCCGCCAAAGTTATTCAAAATAGAATGTTGCGGATTTCCTATGGAAAAGGGGTCCTAACTATAACTACCTACTGGCGACCGCCAGTAGGTAATATATATATATATATATATATATATATATATATATATATATATATATATATATATATATATATATCTTCACTTAAAAAACCATAGGTTTCACACATGTTATAGTTAGCTGTACATTTCACTCGTAAAAAAACAATGAAATTCCACGTTATAGTTAGATCAGGTAACTATAACTTGCGCGGCCACAATAAACTGCTCATGACGTCACATATTACATCACTCATGACATGGTCAGTGACATCACTCATGACATCAATGATGACATGTGAAATTACACATTGTGGATTGCGGTCGCGCAAGTTATAGTTACCTGATCAAACTATAACGTGGAATTTCATTGGTTTTTTACGAGTGAAATGTACAGCTAACTATAACATGTGTGAAACCGATGGTTTTTTAAGTGAATTTGCAAGGTTTTGTAAATGATAATTCCTAACTATAACGTGTGTGAAACCTATGGTTTTTTCAGTGAATTTGTACGGTTTTTTAAATGCTAAGTTATGTATTTATTTTTTATTTTTTTTTCTGGTTTTTCACTGTGCGCACACCCTGCGCGCACGGTGCGCTTCGCACACCCTGCGCGCACTGTGGGCGCTCGGTGCGCTTCGCGCACCGAGCACCCACGTTGCGCAGTCCATGCCGTGCGCGCCTCGCTTTTTTTTTCACAGTAACATTTGTTTTTTTCTCCCTTGTGGGTCCTTTAATTTATTTAATAAATGTGATTGTTACTTCTTTCTTTTTTTTTTTGCCGTGCGCTTACGGTAAGCTTACCGTACGCGCACTCCGCGATTTTTTTTTTAAAAATTATTAAATGTATTTTTCGTACTTTTGGGTCCTTCTTGGACCCCCTGACAAACACTAGGGGGTCTGCAACTCTCTTCGTTGCCCCCTTTTCACGTTCCCCACCTTTGTTTCTCAGTGCGAGAGACAGAAAATGGCGGCCGACACTTCCTGATTTCGACCGATTCGAATGTTTACAGTCATGTAACCACCAATCAGAATTGAGCTCGCGCACGGCACCGTACGCGTACGGTAAGCTTACGGTAAGCGCACGGAGCGCGCTTACAGATATATATATTGATTTAAATGCTATTTTCTCAGGACCTACTGAACAGATTTACACAAGACCTACAAAAGGCACATCCTTGACCTGAGGACTACCTCTCTGCCAAATTTCAAATAATTCTGTTCAGCCGTTCGGGCTGTAGCTCGGACTAAAGGTCCTATGGGAAAATGCATGGGGAAAACGCGTTTTGGGACCCCCCTTTTTTCTCAGCCCCCGCTTGATGAATCCCCTCGAGACTTTCAGGGTAGGAGCGGAGCGTAGCGCCCCATTAGTTTTGAAAATTTCGCGAGGATTCGTCGACCGGCGCCAAAGTTATTCCAAATAGAATGTTGCGGATTTCCTATGGAAACACGGTCCTAACTATAACTATCTACTGGCGACCGCCAGTAGATTATATATATATATATATATATGTGTGTGTGTGTGTGTATATATATATATATATATATATATATCAACCACCAACTCCAATCTTCACCAAAAGAAAGGACACCGACACCAACGACTTCACTGAATTCACGCGTTTAATGCTCTTACTCCATTGCTCGGCATCACCTGCCTTAATATATATATAAGTGTATGTCATAAGTGTTTGTTTAAGCTTACTTCAGATACCAGTCCCCAGAGTAAAGATTTCTATGCGTGATAAATAATCAGAATAAATAATGCTTTGTATAATTAAATGCATCACCAGTGACTAATTTAATTTTTCACGGTGGAAAGTACTTTGAAAACTATTTATTCCAATTTTATACCAGTTCTTTTGCTTATACTGTTTCTTACCCAGGTATTGTGGGATCATCTGTGTGAACCCCTATATGTGTATACATACATGTATTCAAGGCATGTACATTAAATGCTACTCGTGGGCCTGCAGCACCCATTTTGCAAACCCACTAAAGTACCGCTTTCAAACATGTCTCAGGCTTGCCATTGCAGCCTGTAGTGCAGTTTTAAACTATCAATTAGACCTGGCAAAATTAACCTTTGACCAGGCCTAAACTTTTTCTTTTTAATGCATTTAAGTCACCCTTATGGTAAACTGTAAAGGCCCCTTGGGTAGGGTGCACTACATTTAAAAAGTAGGACATATGTTCTTAAGTTTTATATGTCCTGCTAGTCAAAAACTCCTAAATTAATTTTTCACTACTATAAGGCCTATATCTCCTATTGGAGAGCATTGTGTTACCTTATTACATTTAGTAAGTTATAACTTTTGATTCGGAGCTGATAGGTATGTCAAATGTGTGCTCAAAAAAATTGCAATTTAGAATCCTCTTTGTTGGCCCTGGCCCTTTCGGCATGGTCACCCCCAAATCTTCACCCCTCCTGTTTTGGTAAATTTGTTTTGTTGTCTTTTAGGACTCTGTGCACTATACCACTTCTAACCAGTACTAAAGTGCTTGTGTTCTCTCCTTTAAACATGGTAAAACTTGCTTATGCCCCTTTGGAACATTTAATTTACTTATGAGCCCCTAGTAAAGTAGTACTAAAGGCACTCAAGGCCTGTAAATTAAATACTACTAGTGGACCTGCATTACTTATTGGAGCTGTTCCGTTCACCACTTAAACTTCAGAGAGCTTGCCTTCAGCACACACAAAGGAACCAGACACTAGTCTTTTGTCACCCCAGACCTCTTGGAGCCATGGCAGGGAAGACCTCTCCTCAATCAGATATGAAGGTAGCCTAGGAAACTCTCCCACTCCACAGGATGGTACTGCATATAAATATTGACCCCAGAGCACCTCTTCATTATACCTCTGGAACTGTGCAAGATTTCAGAAAAACTGGACTCCCAGAGGACTGCCATGCTGCTACCAGAGGACTGCCATGCTGCTTGAGGCCTGCCTTTCTGCTTGAAGGAGAATTGGACCATCTCCTTGAGACCAGAGACCAGTCGGCTGGCCTCCTGCATGAGCTACAGATACATAACAATAAGCTCCAGAGAACTGGAAGCATGAGCCAGGACTCTGCTGGAGTGAATCCTAAACCCCAAGTCTCCACTACCAAATTGAAGTGAAGCCCCGGTGCCACAGGGCTTCAGCCTGAAACGCCCGGGGATAACTTTACTCTCACGTCATTAGGGCGTGGAGATCAGTCCCTGAGGCTCTGTCTTTGCTGAGCTGATGACCTCACAGACCTCGGGGCTATGAGATTTTCAGCCCAGCAAAGAGTATTGACTTTGCAGGCACCAGCTTTCACAGAAGTACATTAGGGAAGAGTGCAGCAGTCATCAGGCCAGCCAGCAACAGAACTTAATTTGTAAGATATTAAGTGACAGGGCTCTGACCAGGAGGCCACTGCAACTTGCACCACCCATCGCCCTTGTCATCGCTGCCAAAACAACTACTAACCATATCTCTCACATGTAAATGCGATAGTTCAGATTATTCCAGGCCCCTAGAGCTAAAGGAATGGCTGGGAAGGCAGGTATTAGCACTATTTTAATGTATATTGTATTCCTAAACAACCATTGTTCTGCTCATCTCTAAATTAGATGAGCAGCGCCACCATGTGGTAGACTGTTCTAAGAATGGTGTTGATACTTAGGTGCCAGTGCCGAGCACTGGAAAACAATTGAGTGCTGGTGCTGAGCACTGGAAAGGACCGGCTCAAATTAAGCACTGGCCAGCAGGATCGACCCGAGTCAGTGTGAATGTGTTTTTTTCAAAGTGATACTGTAACTAATTCCTGTATTATTACTAGCTCAAAATAAAAATGTACTCCATCCAGTCTCTCAGGAAAAAAATAAAGGGGGCGGAGCCACTCTGACCATGACGTGTAACCACCCTTGCATGACAAATTCCCATCAGTCGTGATAAGGGAGAAGGCCTGGGGCTAAACAATGCCAAAAACTGCAAGTGACAGGATCAAGGTGGAGATGCGAAGGGCTGGTCCAAGAGAGGTTATACATGTCATGAGCAGAGAGTTACAGAGGGACACACAGCAGTGAATTAGCTGTCACACCTGGTGCCAACAGTCATAAACCATACAGTGTCAAGAAATAGAAGCACCACCTGGCATTCTCGGGAAACTGTGAAATGAGTTGTGCTGCGTGTGCACGCTGTGAACCTGTGTTCAAGACTACTGGGGGTGTTTAGAGGAGAAGACAGGCACAGCGCTGTGCAGGCAGAGTAATTTGTATTTCTTCACCTGGAGAGTGTGAAGACAGGAGCTGTGTCCTGCTTATTCCCATTGTCGGATCTCCTTGCTGCCCAGAGCCCGTATTATGCAAATGGCGCGTATTCATTGTTTGCACCAGGAAACATCCATTACCACGTGGGCATTGCATCGCAATGCCTTTACATCGTGGGAAATACAATGCAAGCCGTTACAACAACTTGCGCTGCATGGCGCTCTAACCTTAGGAATAGTATGATTTACTATTCCAACACCTTCCCTACTGTACGTAGACGGGTGTTGGAATAGTAAATCATGCTATTCCTAAGTCCAGCGCCCTCCAGCGCAAGTCATTGTAACGACTTGTGTTGTAAAATCTGCGATGTAACGCTCCGCGATCATTTTGATCGCGTTGTAACGTCACATATTCGTTTGCACCAGCCCATATTATGCAAATGGTGCATTTTCACTATTTGTGCCTTGTGCCTCTTTGAAAAGGTGTGATCAGCTCAAGCAATAAAAATTATGCATTATGGTAAATGAGGTG
Organism: Triturus cristatus; assembly: GCF_964204655.1. Classification (NCBI taxonomy): domain Eukaryota; kingdom Metazoa; phylum Chordata; class Amphibia; order Caudata; family Salamandridae; genus Triturus; species Triturus cristatus. The sequence continues at coordinate 882,731,760 of NC_140581.1, forward strand.
CCCCCAGGGCAGCCGCAAAATGTGCTGCCCTGGCGGCAGCACATTCCTGTGAAAAACAAAGCAGCTTTGAAGCGGCGCTCTGTGTTTTCACAGTGCAGGCTGCAACCTGCCCGCACTTTGAAGAGGGAATAGAGATTCCCTTGCAGGTGGGTGTAGAGAGTGACAGCACTTACCTCCAAGGGAATGTCTGGGGGGTCAATGGGACCAGCTTCCCCCGCTCTAGAGGGCTGCCATCAGGAGGCACACTGAAAGTGCGCCGCCTTTAAATGGCGCACTATCAGTGCGCCTCCTGGGAGCTTTTTTAACTCTGGGCCCGCGTCTGTAATACAGCGCGGGCGCAGATGCAAAGGGATTCCATCATTTGCATGGGACACATCCCCTCTGAAGATAGCTCTGGCATCTTATGTGCACCAGCGCTATCGGTTCTATAGAAGGGGCCGCACAAGCGTCTGCGAACCCTTCTGTAATACTAAAGTGCACCGGGGGCGGACAAAATGGGTGCAAATGCCTGTTGCGCCCTCGGAGCACTTGTATAATTCAGCCCCTGGTGTGCAGTAGTAGCCCCAACCTGCGCCGATGACTCCTGCTCGGGACCCAGGGGTCAGCAGTAGAGAACCTGTGTCTGTGAAAGAGGCGGCGGCTCAGGAGCAGACCACACCTGTCCCCACTTTTGAAAACCCCAAGGAGAAGTGATGGGTAAGGGGAACAGGCAAGGAAGCTCTACCCAGGGATTTTTTTAAGCTGACCGAAATGCTGTATTCTAAAGGTTATCAGGTAATGAGCTTCAAAGCTTCGTCAGTGTAAGTAAGTGCTATATATTTATACAATTTACAAGCAGACACAGAAGCTTGAGTCCATTAGATACACAATCGGCCTAATAAGAATCACAGCCAGTCTCTCCTGCTCACTGGGTAGTCAGAAGAACAAAGTGATGGAATCAATGTTAAAATCAATCTCCTCGACTCAAGCAATCGTTCTAAATGTTATTTTGCTTTCTACAAGGTGATTACATAACTTGTTGTGCCCCATTCTTCTACAGTAACATGTGTCATTTATTTTTGATTGGAGATGCACTGGATCTGAACTGCATAGCTAAAATGAAAAGAGAAAATGGCACAGAATGTATTTTGCAGTTGAGGAGTGGTAGGTGTATCTCGCCAAAATGTACAGAAAGGAATGTTTTCTTTGAACAGTTCAGTAATCATGTATACGAAAGGGAGAGATCCTAAAAATACTGGTTTCATGTTCCATGGACCAAGTGTTTTTTCTTTACCAAGCACTGATTTGAATCTGTGTTCTACTTAACATCTGGATGACAAAATATAACTTAGTTAAACTTTGTTGCTTTTGTTTAGAGTTCAATAATGTCACACATAATCTTAAAAAAAGGAAACTAAGGGGCATATTATCAAGCCAAGTGATAAAATTATGGCCGCTTTAGCGGCAGAAAACTGCCGCTAACACGGCGATAATGGGCTTGATAATATGCTTTATGGAATTCCAATTGAAGCCCATGTTAGATGTCCTTCACATCTAACATGGGCTTCAATTGGAATTCCATAGAGCATATTATCAAGCCCATTATCGCTGTTTTAGCGGCAGTTTTCTGCCACTAAAGCGGCAATAATTTTATCGCCTGGCTTGATAATATACCCCCAATTTTCTGTTATGAACGCTTTTAGAGTTTCTCTGCTTGGGAGGTTAGGAATCTCACTTACATCTCTGGAGTTTTCACAGGTTGGAGGGTCTGAGACTGAACACATGCCGTAACACATAGCAGCATAAAGAACAATGGGGGATATTCTCAAGAACGTGTGATAACCATCGTAAATTTACATCGCATCTTCACATCGCAGTTTATCGCGGGAAAATAACTCTGTGTTAACGTGGTATTCTCAAGCCAGCGGTACCATGCGATAGGCTCACGATAACACGTCAAATGTCCACAATAAAGTCAACGCATCTCCGCAAAAATGCGAAACATGAACGCAAAAAAAGCTGAGATGAGGCCAATCGCGATACAAAAATCAGCAAAAAACAGCTACAGGCCTGCAATTCCCTCGCGTCATGCGGGAAAATGCACTATAAAAGCAAAAAAATAAACACACCAAAACCAGATCAAACTGCGTAGTACCATGGATGCACCCGGACCGAGTGCAGAGGACAACCCGAACCCCAGAAGCCCCACGGAGGACCAGCCAGGAACCCCGTGTATGGGGAAGGGCAAGGAGAAGAGGAAGAAAAAGACGGGGTTCAGTCCGCAGGAAGACCAGATCATCGTCACGGAGGTGATAGAACACTACCAACAACTGTTCGTCACCACCACTGCGTCATTGGCAACACAAATGGAAATATGGCAGTCAGAGTATTGAGGAGGTCAATGGAGGAGGTCAAGAGGCGCTGGCATGAAGTGCACAGCCAAACCAAGGAGTAACTCGCTGCCAACAGGAAGGCAGCAAAGGTGACTGGAGGTGGGAGTCCTGCGCCACAGGAGGAGCTGGATGACCTGGAGGAAATGGTGGCCACAGTCATCAGTGTGGAGACGGTGCAAGGAGTAGTTGGGTGTCTGGACACAGCTCAATATAACCTGACTTAACAAAAACAGGGCGAGTAATGACCAGGGACTGGGGGGACGGAGGGAGATGGGCACAATGGCACACATGCACAATCATGTGCAGCACACTGCACACCCACAATGAGTGTGGAACATGTCCCTGATACCCTTGGCACACTGCATCACACATAAAAAGACCAAGAAGGCCCCCGTCCTCAATGTGCACAAATGGGCCCCCCTCCATATCACCAATGCCACAACCTACCCATGCACATGTGCTGAATGCAGAAAAACAGCGGCTCCGTGAGCCACATGAACTATGCAAGTGACACTGCATGACAGATAGCATGGCTGCAGTCACAATACATGACATGGTGCACAAGACGACATTGAGGTGGCTGAGTGTGGACCACATCTGTAAAGGAGCAGGTCACACTCTGACACATCCACGTGCACAAACAGCCCCTGACGTCAACAAGACATCTGCGGACTAACCATACCAAACAGTACAAAATATGTCCAAGAGCAGAAATGACCCAGCTCACAAACATCCAAGCATCCGAAAAGCACACAATTCAAAGGCACACCGACTCAAAGGGATAAGGGGCCAACAAATCAGAGCTGCAGGTGCGACTCGCCAACAATGCAGCACACACACAAAGCAATCACAGCACATCAACATTGATGACAATGTCGTACAAAGTGCAACCCTTACACCAAAGGATAGAGGACACAACTGGTGCCGCCCGTGTGTAGAAACTGGCCAATCACACCTGGCATTGCATGACACTGTGAGATGATAATGTACGAGTACAACCTCACATCCGTCATGTAGTCGAAATGTCCACTGTCTCCCATCAAATAGCCAGCTTCACCCAAACAGCCAAAATGTACATCGTCATGCAGTTTGAATGTAAACATCTCCAAAGCGTGAACATACATGGAACACACTGTTAACCTGCATCTCCCCGTTACATTGCAGAGGGACAATCAACACCTCCTGCAGAGCAGACCACACATCTCTACAGTAATGATGAAGCGGACACCCTTCACATTTGCCCAGACACCCTCCAACGGCTCGTGGACAGCTTCCGCGCCCCACCCCAGGAGCAGGGCAGCCCGGCTGCATCACGGTGACCCCACCCTCTGCACAGACCACACAGCAGGAAGCACACACCACCACGTCTGGCTCACAGGACCCCCATGACCAACACATGGAATTCCAACGCCGTGTGTTAGGGTACCAGGAGAAGATGGCTGATCAGCTGCGGGTGGGGTTCGACCTCATGGCAGCCAAACTCTATGCCATACGTGGGTGTCTGAGTCCCATCAGGGACCACTTACAGTCCTTAACGGACACCCACTGTCCGCACCATGCTCACCAACAATCCTTGGCTGACCTCACTGGGATCATTAATCGGATACAAGAACTGTCTGGTCAGACAGGCTCCAGCGATGACAGCACAGAGTTGGCACAGATGCGGAGGACAATGGAGACCATGGAGCTGATGCAGGCTGGAAGTAGGGCTGACACGCTGAATACCAGCGAGATGTAGCTGGGATCTTCCATGCATTGCAGATCCTCATCTTGCCATTGCTGCCACTGAGCCGGTACCAGGTAACTGCTGCTGGAACTTCGACACATAGATTTCCCCCCTCTGATCTGTCATGGGCACACAGTGATGCAGCCCTATCACCTTCGCACCCAGATGTGTCAGTGGCCCACATTGATGCAGCCATAACACCACCACACACACCTGACACACCGGACACAGAAGACGTGTCAGAGGAGTAAGATGTGGAGGGTAATGACTGTGTGAGGAATGAGGCAGTAGCATCCGTACCCGCAACATGGCCTGTCCCTGCCTGGTTCAGCCCTGTGCATCATGTCCTGGTACAACACCTTCCACTGTCCTAAGGAACACTCTGTGACATTCACCTGGACCCCGACATGGCCTGCCATATCTGTTCTGGTACCAATGACACAGCAATCCGGCTGCAGAATGAACTCTTCCCCTTCAGATTCACCTTGCATTCCCCCAGGGACTCTGGTTGGCCCACAACTGGGCAACCACGTTATGTGGGCTTGAACTGGCCATGTACCCCTCCAGCTCCGACACTTCCCAGAATGTGAATAAAACATTCCAAATCACACAGATGTGTCATGTCTATGTTAACTCACGTATGCAAGTATGGATGAATGTAAGGACATTGATTGCACAAAAAGGTACACCCTTGTAAATGTCATAAATGCGCATTTTTGACCCTGACCCACATGGCCAATTAGATGACTGTGAAGGTGTGAACTAGCTGTGGCCTCATTGCACATGAACAACAATCTTGCAACCCCCCAACGTAGCCCCACGTCAATGTATTGAATAGGGCTGTGTGTACAAATGTCAAAATCGGTAGCACGCCTGAAGTAGTGTCTCCCATTGTCCGTGGCTACAGAACATCTCACACATATCAGTGTGGACACAGTATATTTAGATGGATAACATTCCTCTACATGGCCAGAAGTTGGATACCATACTCACATTGGTGAAGACACGTAAGTGCACAGGTCTACCAGCAACTATCGCAAACACAATGTCTGGCTCACAGAGGTGGAGCTGTCAATAGGGACTCACCCCCAAGTGAAATGCATCAGTCAGTCCCTCCCTGTGTACGGACAATGCTCATTGAGGCACACGATTTGTCTTTCAAATCAACACTCATTACAGTTGAACACTAGTGAAGTTGCATAGACTTTATTAGCATGTGTGTGTAAGTACGGGCAGGGCAAGGGCCACACCATGCAGACCAATGCTTAAGACACTTACAGGCAGCATAGGAACATGTCGAGGTGCAAGAAATGGGGAGGCAAAAATGAACACAAATCATTACGGATGGCAACGTGCTCAGCCCACCTTGCCTTGCTGGATGAGTCATGTGCTGTTTGGCGTATGCTCAGTGCCCTGTGTCAGGGGAAACGACTCACAGCCCATGGGATCTGCATGGTGCTGTACCACCGGACTGCAAGGACTGTCTGCTCTGCTGACAGTGAGCAGGTGAAAGGGTCCGACAAGTCACATGTCATACTACAGTGCCATGTGTGTACTTTGCCCCCAGCAGTATGTCCGAATTGGGGAAATTGCCAAACGGCGCTGTGCAGCTCCGCACATGGGACTGCATCACCTTGCACAGGTGTGTATACACACACGTAGTTCCACACACATGCATTCTGAGTCCAGGCGAAGACCGACATGTCCACTGTTGTTGTGGGTTATGTGAGCACTCCCCAAGATGCAACACGGTGTGGGGACCTGTGCTGTGGGTGACAATCAGGTGTGGCTGCAGGAACGTAGTTACTCGTCAATGAATGCGAGCGCAGCTTTATGGGCAATCTGTTCCAAGAGCACGTCGTTGTCAAGTTCAAGGAACACGAGGGAGAGCCAATCCATTATCTGATCTGGGCAGATGTGTTCCGTCCATGCCATTTCACCAATCCGCAACACAGACCAATAGGGGAGCGCATCAATGTGGTCACTGCATATGAGAAGTTGTGCAATCTCCCATGCACAACTGCCAGCAAATACGCCAAAGATCACGGCATCCCATGCACGGGTATCCCGGTGACACTCTTGTTCATGGGCCAACAGGGGGCACACACACAAGTCATAATCCAATTCAGCTACCGTTGCGTTGGATAGGCAGACCTCCATGGGCCACTCGAATGAGCATGATCGACAGTGGAACCAGGGTTGGACGCATGTGACGTATGCAAGTCGGAAACTCCGACGGAAACTGATTCGCAACACTGCCATTTGGCAGTGATCCCAACAGATGCAGCATTCGTGCACAGTACAGTTCCACATGACAGGGGTTGTACATGTGCCCGGGATGGCCTGAATTGCGATTGTTGGTCTTGTAGCACAGGCAATCCTCAGACAAGTAGCAGTTCGGTGGACGATATGCCACAGCTCTGGGAAATGAGTCATATGTGTGTGCAACGTTTGGACGTAAGGGTTGTTTTTTACCAATGTGTCAAGGGCAGCCCTGGCAGGTGTAGCTCGGGCAGGGACAAGTGTGTGTGGAGTGTGGATACCATGGTCTTTCATTAGCACAGTTCGTGGTGTGGGAGTCGTTGGAGTCTAGTATGGTATCTCACGCAGGGTGTGCCAGCTGCATTCAAGACCAAGGTTGGAGGTTCAGTTGTCCTTCCACCTTGTGTATTGAGACAAAGGAGCTTTCATACCTAATTTTAGTCTGACTACTGCTTGCATTTCTTGAATGTGATGTGGCCTTCGCGCTGACATTGATGCCAGGCCTTAGATTTGGGGGGCACCATTTGCGAAACACAATCACCAGTTGGCATGTATGGATGAGCCAAGGGCCCGATTGGCCTTGCGCTCCTTGTTCAGTCTCTCTACTTTGCCAACTGGCTCCATGATTGGTTACACACAGTCATTTGCAGTGATAGCATTATACAATTAAGATGGTTTTGCACAAAAGTGTGCATTTCCTACATGTTACTTTAACTTCCATTTATTTTTAATTCAGAGAGAGAGCGTGTATGCACACGCGTGTGTTTATAAATATCAATTTAACCTGTGATGAAAGACGGCATGAAGATACAAAAGGTATGCTGTTCCTAATATCGAGACAAGGGAAAACTGGTTCTATGTGGTCATGAAGTGTAGGAGGATGAGGATTCCTCCTCTTGGAATATAGGGCCCTCACACACCCGGCAAGGTGTTATGCTTCATCATATGGGCTGCTTCTTGTCAGGTCGGCGCTACAATACCTGAGGGGCTCCCTATTAGGGGCTCTTTGGCGGAGAATTTTTATTCCAAATGCCCTTCAGTGCCGTGGGGGTGAGGGGCCTAATTAGTGTAGATGAAAGTGTGAAGGTGTGTAACCTGAAGGAAATTTTAAAACAGGTAAGGGAGTACCAGCGAAGACTATTTTAATCAATGGGCTTCCCACCCTGATTACAAGATTGTGTCTCAGGTAGGGCGCTCTATTGTGCGGTCAACATGTTTCTTGCCTGGTAGTTAAAAAACTCTAGTGGCGAATCATCAGGACCTAAAAAAATCAAATCTATCTACATGTGGGTGGTTGTATGGTGTGATCTACCCTTTTAAACCAACCTAACACATGCTATGTGTAGTACCTGATAGCAAATGACCAACTTGGTAAAGGAATAAAATAGTTATTAGAATCAGATGTACCAGAATAAACAAAACTCTCGTGTTCCCTGTGTGACAAGCTCACAGCACACATTGGTGATTAATAAAAACATACGTAACATGAGTGCCATGTGGGTGACTCTCACAAACATTTTATCGTGAGGATTACACAGGCGCATCTGGTGGAACACCACCATAGTTGCAGAAGGAATTGATTAACTCACCCTAGTTGGGTTTCTCTATCTACTTCATCGATACCCGGCAGGTATCCCACAAGGAATTGCCTTGTGTGCTGCGTGGGTTGTGGATGAAAAGAAACAAAAATTAGAGCATATCACATAAACAATGTGATTAAGGTGTGCTAAGCAATGCAGGAGTCTTTCAAACTAGTAACGATGTTACTAGGGGTTCATAATAAAATACGGTGATTAACGGGCTTCGCCACTACCGCGAACAGCCTGGGCATGAGTTGAGTAAGTATTACTTTGCTTCAAAATAACAGCACTAGTATTGGTGTAGGTATAGCATATCGGGTCTATAAATAATCTGAAATCAAATTGTTTGCGGCGGGGCTGTCAACTATGGTGGGGTTCCACCAGATGTGCCTGTGTAATCCTCACGATTACATGTTTGGGAGAGTCACCCACATGGCACTCACATTACGTATGTTTTTAGTCATCACCACTGTGTGCTGTGAGCTTGTCACACAGGGAACACAAGAGGTTTTTTTTAATTCTGGTACATCTGATTCTAATAACTGTTTTTATTCCTTTACCAAGTTGGTCATTTGCTATCAGGTACTACACATAGCATGTGTTAGGTTGGTTTAAAAGGGTAGATCACAACATACAACCACCCACGTGTGGATAGATTTGATTTTATTAGGTCCTGACGGAGTGCCACCAGATTGTTTAACTACCAGGCGAGAAACATGTTGGCCACACAATAGAGCACCCTACCTGAGACATAATCTCAGACATGAGCCTTCGTTTCTTTTAATGAGGGTGTGAACCCATTGAGGTTCTGTAATTCTCGAGTCTGACTCCATTTTGTTCTGTGCCACCATTTTGTGTTGCCCTCACGTAGGCCTGTGAAGGTAGCCTGGCAAATAAAGTGGCCTGGCCTTCTTAGTTCATGTATACATTAACCAGGTTTCTTTTTGACTCTGAAATGAACTGTAAGAAACTGACCTCTGCACCTGAAACTGACCCCGCAAAGCCAATTTCCCTGATCGATCTTTGTCTGAGATTGATAATCAATGTTCAGGACATCGTTAACTTTTAATTTCCTTGCACATGCCTTATCTTGTTCAGCATCTGTTACCGTTTCTTTTTTTATGTTTCTTCAATACATGGGTTATGCTTTCAATTATAGGTTTGTCCGGCTTGTGGAGATTGAATTTGGCACATTCCGAATAATTAACTTTTGGGTTGGGATACTGTAAATTGAGGTTTTGTTATGTGACACTTTGTTTGAAAATGTACTTTATTGGCTAGAATTTTGTGCAGTGGGTGTACATTTATAATGTGAATATTGGGTATAAATGGAGACGTCTCGCCTTAGTAAAATGAGCAGTCTCCTGAGAATTTACACCGTGATGTATTTCTAGGATCACTGTTACTAGCTGCAGCTAATAAACTTGGTCTCTGATGCCATCCAGAAGTATTCCGTGTCTCTGTATACCAAGACAGGTGAACTCGAAGCTCTTAAGCGTGCCCCTGACGCTGCTGGGTTAAACCTCGGTTCTTCAACTGGCGCCCAATGTTGGGCGACTTCAGCGGTACTGGTCCAAGCCCGAAGATTGTGAGGAGCCCCGTGAGGAAATTCTGGAGGACGGCCGCCACTTCATCGACCCCTGCATGTCGACGTGGACCGAAGGTTTTTTTTCTGCGAGGCTTCCCCTTTCCGACGGCTGCAAAGGACTGCTGCCCTGACTGTCGCCCTGTCTTGGACCCTCTTGTGATGATTTGTAAGGCGAGACGTTAGACGGTCTTCTGGTGGTGTGACAGACATTTTGGTTAAGTATAAGTGGGTCGCTCCCACGACTTTGTTTTGTTTCTTGGTTTTGATTCGGCCATTGCAATAGTCGAAGCCGGGGGGTTCGTATATTTGCGAGTGTATCATTTTTGATAACCCCTTGAAGTTTGAAGCAAGACTAGTGAGCTAAAAGATGCCTGGTTTTAGCAAATTTAGGAAATGGTTTTGTTGTAGTTGTAATAGGGATTCCCGATTGGAGGACTCGTGTCCGATACCTCCGGTTGGAACTCCAACTTATGAGCTCTATTCAAAGCATGGTGTAGGTCCCATTACCCTTAATGAAGTATGGGTTCGTTATACAAGGAAAGATGGTGTTTTACGATGGCCCCAACATGGTAGTTTTGAATTGGATGTTTTAGATAACCTAGAAGTTGCGCTATTTAAGAAGAAAGCCCGGCCGGCGATGTTTGACTCTTTCCGCCTTTGGCGTAAGGAAGCCAAACAGCGAGAAATTAAGCAAGCTAAGAGAGATAGGAAGGAAAGGAATATATCGGTAATGCAAGCTGCTAGGCAGTTTAAGGAAGATGAAGAAGATCGTGCGATTGAAGTGTCAGATAGACAACATTGCATGGCCATTGACAAATGTTACCCGGCTTTGCCACCTCCCCTTTCAAATGTGACTGTAGACCCTGAAAAGGATCCTTTGATGTCACATTTACTGAGATTACCATCTCCTTATGTGCAGGGTGCTACTGCACCTCCGTTACCTCCAGTTGTTGCACCCCTTCTTGTCGTTCAACCCCCTGTTGTTGTTCAGCCACCCGTTGCTTCACAGGTGGTTCTTCCTCCCCCGGCGCAGCCCCCTCCAGGGCCGCCAGCCTTGCCTCAAACTCCTTTGCCTTACACTCCTTTATCTTCGACTTCTCTTATTTCTGTCCCTACGTCTCTGTCACCTCAAAACACTTTGTCTCCTGTCCTCATGTCAACTTCTTCTCCTTCTGCTCGGTAACAAATGACTGAGACTGTCACTAGTCTTTTGTCTCCTTTCTTTGGGTCACTGAATATGACCCCTGTTTCTGAACGTAAGCAGAGACGTAGTCAGCTCCCTGGTCCCGAAGAGCGGGCAGTGTTAGATCTCCTTGCTCGTAGATGGGTTTCGAATACCTCCAAGTACAGTCCACAAGTGGTTATGGATATCTTCCTACAGTGGGAGGCACCAAAACAAAGGTATGTTTTTGATGTCATGTGTACCTTCCTTCATCAGGAGTGGGAAGATAATGAGTTGGGTTCAATTCCACTGGAATTGCTTAATGTTCAGTCTGAATTTGCTAAAGGGACGATAGTGGGTTCCGATGTTGAGGAAGCGGTAGAGACACTACTCACTTTTAGGTCTAGACTTTCACCTCAGTCATTGTTCGAACCTGACCCTTCTATTAGGAGAAAAGTGAAGCAGTATCCTATGAGAGAGGTTCCCCCTGTATGGAGAGAGGCAGTTGTGGCTGATGCCGCTCATGGTATTGCGGCTGCACCGGCTCATTTTCAGCGAGTGTGGGTGCATGTCCCTTGGAAGAGAGCTGAGGTCCTGGCTCTTAAGCAGACTTTGCCTGACCCCCGTAAAAATCCTGCTGGTTATTATAAGGAGTTGTCTCAGACAGTTGATGCGTGTGTTATGAATTTAGCTGACATAGATATGTTGATGGGTAATGTAGTTCCTCAACCCTTGTGGGCGAAGATCCGTCACGAGGATCACGCGCCAGAGTTCGGAGATACGTGGGTTAATATTACTGCTGCAGATGGTCGGCAGGTAGGAGGTGCCAAACCTGAACCCTTAGTTGCAGAACTACCTGGTAGGATTATTAATTTAATGAAAAACTATGATGCCTCCTCTGCGGGTGAATTGGGACAAGTTAGCAGCATGCACACAAAAGAAAGACGAGAGTGTGTCTGATTTCTTCACTAGGTTTGAGGACACATTCATTGATCATAGTGGTCAGGATATGAGTACAGAAGGTGGTCAGAGGTTGTTTGTAGATAAGTTTGTTTTTAATTTACTTCCTGAACTTTCTAATAAGTTAAAGGACTCTGAGAGTTCATGGGCTGTTTCTTCTTCGGCTCAGATATTGGCTACTGCACAATACTATGAGAATAGAGATAAAGATAAGAAGGATAAAGTAGAGAAGAAGACTAGAGAATTAAAAACGAAAGTTCTTCTGCAGCAGGCTTATCCGCCTCGCCCTAATCAGCGTCAGTTTCAGCAACCCCCACAGTTTCAGAAACTGTTGCAGAAGCCTGAGTCTTTTGCTTCGCGACTCCCGCTAGGCCCTAATCAGTGTGCTTATTGTAAAGAAGAAGGTCACTTCAAGAAGAGTTGCCCGATCTTGCTACAGCGTGCAAATGGTATGTCTGGTCTGAGAGGTCATGGTGGTTTCCAACAAGTACCTAGGGGTAGGGGACGTGGTACGTTTCCCCAGAATGAACGTTCCTTTTCCCCTCAGAATTCTATGAATTATTTTGACCAAAAGAATGTTCCGACCGTCCAGTCCGCTCAGTACTACACTGATGATTATTATGTTGGAAGTGAGAGTGCTGGTTTTAATGACAGTTAGGACAGCCATGGACAAAGGGAGGGAGTAGTGTCAGTTCCAGTAGACCAGAGTGGACCTTATGTTGAAGTGATTACATCAGGTGTGGCAGAACCTTTTCTTTTGGATACTGGTGCAGCAAAGAGTTCTATCATGCACTCTAAACTCCCCGGCGCACCTTTGTCTGGCTTGACCAATGTTTCAGTAGGATTTTCTGGCGCCCCAGTTCGTAATTCAGTTTCTTGTCCTTTGCCCCTTTCTATTGGTCCCTGTAAATTGGAGGCTCCCCTTATTCTAACGACGGGCTGTGGCGAGAATCTGTTGGGTTTGGACTTGTTGAAAAGATTGCATGCGACATTACATTGTTCTCCTTCGGGAGTACATCTTACGGTGGGTAAGAAAGTGATTTCCCCGATGTATCTGTCTAAGGATCGCCTTCCACTGGAACTGCGTTCTCTCCCTGATACACTTTGGGCTACAGGTCCCAATGATGTTGGTCTCTTGCAGATTCCACCCTACGTTGTTACCCTTAAGCTGAATGCTAAATTACCTCGCATTCCCCAGTACAAAATTTCCAGTGATGGCGAAAGAGCTCTTTTAGGGATTATCTATGATTTGGTTGAGAAAGGTGTGGTTGAAGAAACGAGAGGTAATGTGTGTAACAGTCCTGTTCTGCCTGTCCTTAAGCGTACTGACTCTTCTCAGCCACCTGTGTATCGGTTTGTGATCGACCTTCGAGAGGTCAATAAGATCGTTGTGCCATAGTTTCCTGTTGTCCCGGACATTACTGCTTTATTGACTATAATCCCTGCCTCAGCTGCTTGGTTTTCTGTTATTGATCTGAAGAACGCTTTCTTCAGTATTCCGATTGCTGAGGAAAGTAGGGATATTTTTGGCTTCTCTTTAGGAGGCCGCAGTTTCCGGTTTAAGCGCGCTCCTCAAGGTTATTGTGAGAGTCCCTCCATTTACAGTCAGGCTTTGAAAACTCAGCTTGATACTCTTTTTTGCATTCTGGTGTTACTCTTATCCAGTATGTTGATGATCTGTTGGTTGCTGTTGATGATGAAGAGATTTGTAAAGAAGTTACTCTTTCTTTGTTGCGACACCTGTCTGACCTTCATCATAAAGTGTCACCTTCGAAGTTGCAGTATTGCCACCAAGAAGTGACCTACTTAGGTCATCTCTTGTCGAAGGAGGGAAGGCGATTGGCCCCAGAGCGTATTCAAGCGATTGCCCAAATGACTGTGCCATGCACACAGAGAGAGGTGCGTGCCTACTTAGGTATCACCTCGTATTGTAGACAGTGGATTCTGAATTTTTCTTTGCTAGCGAAACCTTTGTTGGCACTTACTCTTAGGGACACACCACACCCTCTTCCTTGGTCTGACGAATGTCAGAAGAGTTTTTCCGAATTGCGTGATGCATTGTGTTGTGCTCCGGTGTTGGGTACCCCAGACTACAGTAAACCTTTTACACTTTATGTACGCAAGAGAGAAGGTTGTGCGTTGTCAGTGTTGACGCAACAATTTGGAGACAAGCAGCGCCCATGTGCGTATTTTTCAGCTACTTTAGATCCGGTAGCTAGGGCAATACCTAGTTGTCTAAGAGCTACAGCGGCAGCGGCTGTTTCTATCCGACAGTCTGCTGGTTTGGTATTGGATAATACATTGATTGTGATGGTCCCACATGCAGTGGATACCCTATTGAATAGAACGAAGACTCAACATCTTACCAGTGCGCGTTTGTCAGGTTATGAGTTGACGCTTTTGGCTAGCCATGTGCACATCAAGCGGTGCAACACATTGAATCCAGCTACATTGTTGCCGATTTTTGTAGAGACAGATGCTCAGGAACAGCATGACTGTTTTCGCCGGACAGAGGAGGAAACGAAGGGTAGAGTTGATCTGAAAGATACTCCTCTTTCGAATCCTGATGGTACCCTATGGGTAGATGGTTCGTGCTTTAAGCTTCCGAATGGAGAGACGACTGCAGCATATGCTGTCACAACTTTGCACACGATTGTTGAAACAGCACGTATTGCACAGAATTCAGCGCAAGCAGCGGAGTTGATAGCATTGACTAAAGCGTGTGTGTTGTCAAAAGGAAAGAGAGTGAATGTTTATACTGATAGCCAATACGCATTTGGCGTGGCTCACAGTTTTGATCGCTTGTGGAAAGAGAGAGGATTTCTTACTTCCCATGGTACGAAAATTCAGCATGGACAATTAGTGAGTGAACTTCTTGAATCACTTACTTTGCCGACCCAAATTGCGATAGTGAAGTGTAGTGCGCATAAGAAGGTTACGGATGATGTGGTTCAAGGGAATGCGTTTGCAGATGAAGTACCGAGAGAAACGGCGAAAGATGTGACGAGTCGGATGTATGTTGCTGGTCCTGCCCGATGGGTTGTGGAAGGAGGAATGTGTGAAGATACAACAGAAAGTGTGAAGATGATTCAGGCAGAAGCTACTGAGAAAGAATTGAGTATGTGGAGAGAGAGTACGGGAATGTTGGATTCAACAGGCTGTTGGGTTGAGTTGTCAGAGCACCAGCGATGGTTGTTACCGGATGCATATGTGCTTCCGGTGGTTACTATGGCTCATGGGTTGGCTCTCATTAGTTCAAAAGGGGTATGGAAGTTGTTGGCTCCGGTATGGCAGAATGGTGGAATTCCTAAGTGTGCTGAGAATTTGGTTAAACACTGCATGATTTGCTTGATGCATAATCCTGGAAAGGGAACCCCAACTCCAGCGGGTCATTTTGCTCCTCCAACGTATCCGTTCGAGGTGCTGCAGATAGACTATATTCATATGGAAAGATGCAATAACTTGAAGTATGTCCTTGTGGTTGTTTGTGCCTTTTCCATATGGATAGAGGCCTACCCCCTAAAGGATAATACTGCCTTGTCTACAGCCAAGGTTTTGCTCAAAGAATTCTTTCCCAGATATGGCTTGCCGAGGATGGTATGGAGTGATAATGGAAGTGAATTCGTGGGTCAGATTATGAAGAAAGTATGTGCGGGTCTGGGTATCAAGAAGAAATTTCACGCTGCGAATCACCCCCAGTCAGCAGGCCTGGTCGAGTGCTATAATGGCACTCTGAAGCTGAAGTTGGCCAAGGTGCAAGCGAGCTCTGGTCTTACATGGCCCGATGCCTTACAATTGGCACTTTTGTCCACGAGAACGACGGTACATTCTCGCGTGGGACTTAGCCCATACGAGATTGTTTTTGGTCGCCCGGCGAATGTCTGGGGTGTGCCGAGGCCTAAGAAGTACAGTGATATCGAGTACCCTATGTTGGTTGACTACTTACATGATTTGACTGCTAAATTGCGTGTTCTTCACCAACAGGTCCATGACACTTTGCCTTCAGTTTCTGTAGACGCAGGCCACACGATTCAACCTGGCGACTGGGTTCTAACCAAGAATTTGGAACCAAGATGGACCGGTCCATACCAAGTCCTGTTATCAACTCGGACTGCTATTAAGGTGTTCGGCAAGAAAAACTGGGTACATGGTACCCTTTGTAAGAAGAAACCTTTGCCCTTACCGTACGATAAGTGGGTCCGGGAAGGTGTTGCCGATTCCGAGAGTGAAAGGGTTCCGAGATTTGTACCTTTTAGCGATGCACATCTGGAATGGACTCAGTCAGAACGTGCGGATGATAAAGTCTTGCAAGAAGCTGTGCCGCCGTGTTTGAGACTTGATACTACGCACCCAGAGACACTCTTTCAGGATCAAACTGTGCCTGGTAAAGAACGCTACAACTTAAGGTCTAAAAAGGACAAATAAAATTTGAATTTTTTTGTGAATTACACTCTTTCAGACAAGAGACTATTTTTCTTATTCTTTTTCGAACCACCATCCGGGTTCAGCTGCAGGGTCGCGGTATAAGAACTTAAGGGGTGGCCCGCGTATTGACAAAAGGTCTGCGGTTCTAGGGACATCTAGGACGCCTGGACGCACACTTGAGTGAAGAAGGAAAATTGCCGCGAGCAGCACGTTAGAGGATGGAGTCTGTTGTAACTGAAAGTGATGTTGAGAGAATAGATCTTAAGACAAGATTTTGTACATTGATACATAGCAAATGTTTTATAATATTGTGCTTTTTGGTGTTTTTAACCTCTTCAGTGCCCATGACGAGATAGTCTCGTCATGGAGCACGGTTGCGCTGTGCCCATGACGAGACTATCTCGTCATGAACCCCACCCACTAATACAACGCCCGGCACAGGAGGGGGAAAGGGCGTGGCACAGAAGGGGTTAAGTATCACATTAGCTTGTGTGGGTTGGACTGTCTATGCTACACAACAGACATCTGCAGCCACCTCCCAACCTATGCTTTCTTTCACTACTGTTTCTTTGCACCAGTTGTATACGTTGCCTGAACATGAACAGACAAGGAGATCAGAATTTGTCAACAACTCGTTTATACAGTTGTTGCATCAGCATCAGTTAGTAGTAAGTACCACTAATTGTTGGGTTTGTGGTCTTATGCCTCATATGACAGATAAAGGTATGCCATATTTGGTTTTGCCTTTTTCTTTTAATGGGTCTGTGTGGGCTTTTCAGACCATGTTTATCTATGCAAATGAGGTACGCCCCTTACGTTCCCTTAAAGATAACTCGAGCAATAGTGCCTTAATAAGGGGAACAGTAGCTATGATCCGAGATATTGATGCATATAATGCTATCCCTAAGGATGAGGTCCAGGCTTACGTTGGTTGGAACGTGACTGGATATAGTACCAGTTTGACAGAGAAGGAGAGATGAAAAAGGTCTCCCCCTATTTGGATTGTACCCCACCGAGGCCACTTTTGTTTTCAAGGTAATGGTCGGAATCCGAAAGCTCAGCTAGGTAAGAGTGTGTGTGCTCAAACCTATGTCTATTCATCTCGGACTTCTCCACCGTTTGTGCCAGCTAAAGGCACATATTTTGTTTGTCATGGCAGAGCCTACACATGGTTGCCACCTGATTTTTCCGGAACGTGTTATGTGGCGTTTCTACTTCCCCCTACATACACTACTGCTTCAGACTATCATAGAACGAGATATGGTAGAGGTGTCTTCAATAAGGAAGATACCGCAGCACACGAAGTAGGAGATTTCTTCAAGGGCTTCTTGCCCTTTTGGGGTCCTATGATCAATAGTAGGCATATTCGACAGCTTGTCCGCGTTGTTGAAGCTACTATTAATGAGACAGCAGATGCTCTTAGTAATGTTACAGCTGAGCTTCAAGTGGACCGCCTTATGACTTTGCAGAACCGTATGGTATTAGACATCATACTTGCAGATCGAGGAGGAGTATGTAAATTGATTGGATCCAGTTGCTGTGTTTACATACCAGATAATGCCCCTACAGTGTACCAAGCCATCTCTAGGTTGTATACAATCTCTGAGTCTATCCATGTAGACGAAGGAGACTGGTCATTGACGGGATGGTTTTGGGGACTGCTGTCCAAATGGGAATGGAAGATTTTGACATTCCTTGGTATGGTTTTAACCATCCTTTTCTCTTGTTGTCTTTGCATCGAGTGTGGTCCCGCCATTTGTAGTCTTTGTGCTACTATGTGTGTTCGGAGACCTGTCCCGAGAGAAGTAGAGAATAATAAGATGATGCTACAGCAACACCTTGATGACCTAATGAATATCGACATAGACCTAGATTCAGATTAACATGAGTCTTAGGTTATTGAATATGTAATGGCAAAAGGAGGGTCTGAGGTTCTGTAATTCTCGAGTCTGACTCCATTTTGTTCTGTGCCACCATTTTGTGTTGCCCTCACGTAGGCCTGTGAAGGTAGCCTGGCGAATAAAGTGGCCTGGCCTTCTTAGTTCATGTATACATTAACTAGGTTTCTTTTTGACTCTGAAATGAACTGTAAGAAACTGACCTCTGCACCTGAAACTGACCCCGCAAAGCCAATTTTCCTGATCAATCTTTGTCTGAGATTGCCAATCAATGTTAAGGACATCGTTAACTTTTAGTTTCCTTGCACATGCCTTATCTTGTTCAGCATCTGTTACCGTTTCTTTTTTTATGTTTCTTCATTACATGGGTTATGCTTTCAATTATAGGTTTGTCCGGCTTGTGGAGATTGAATTTGGGACATTTCTAATAATTAACTTTTGGGTTGGGATACTGTAAATTGAGTTTTTGTTATGTGACACTTTGTTTGAAAATGTACCTTATTGGCTAGAATTTTGTGCAGTGGGTGTACATTTATAATGTGAATATTGGGTATAAAAGGAGACGTCTCGCCTTAGTAAAATGAGCAGTCTCCTGAGAATTTACACCGTGATGTATTTCTAGGATCACTGTTACTAACTGCAGCTAATAAACTTGGTCTCTGATGCCATCCAGAAGTATTCCGTGTCTCTGTATACCAAGACAGGTGAACTCGAAGATCTTAGGTGTGCCCCTGACGCCGCTGGGTTAAACCCCGGTTCTTCACCATTGATTAAAATAGTCTTTGCTGGTACTCCCTTACCTGCTTTAAAATTTCTTTTAGGTTATACACCTCCACACTTTCATCTACACCAATTAGACCCTTCACCCCCACGGCACCAAAGGACGTTTGGAATAAAAGATCTCGGCCAAAGAGCCCCTCATAGGGAGCCCGTCAGGTATTGCAGCGCCGACCTGACAAGGAGCAGCCCATATGATGAAGCATGACACCTTGCCGGGTAGGTGAGGGCTCTATATTCCAAGAGGAGGAATCCTCATCCTCCTACACTTCATGACCACATAAAACCAGTTTTCCCTTGTCTTGATATTAAGAACAGCATACCTTTTGTATCTCCATTATTGTTAGGGCATGTACGCTGGACCTGTCTAAAAAGCCCTCAGTCCCTCCTTTGCGATTGATGAAAGACCGCATCTCTGACTTTACCCCCATTGCACTCTGGCTCACAGCTCCTATAACGTTTCTTTTACCTCTACTGCTGAGCTTAATGGGATTCTGGCGAACTCATGGCACATGGCATGTGTGAATCCTCTGGCCTAGAGCCAGTCAGTCATGTGCACTCACTCTTACAGCTTTACTGAAGTCAGTTGAATTCTCCATAAACCATGCCATCTAAAAGGTGAGTATGGTGGGCACAGTATGTCAGTCAAGTATTCACCTGCTGCATGAGTGACTCTTTCCCAATCCAACAGGCTTTTTAGTGCCACTAAACTGTTAGACTTTTTTCCAGTCAGCCATAATGGCTTCATAGTTTGCTTATATCATTGGTTTGTTTCTGGTTCAGATATTATGATACTTACAAGTTTGGGTGCTACTGGAGCAGTATCTTTATACAGAGCCAAGTTTTTTCTTTGTATTTATGTTGCATTATGGTACTTGCAATGCTGTATTACATCAAGTATGAAGAATGTCATACCCTGCAACAAAAACAAGATTATTATAACTTCTCACACCTTACCTAACACAATTAGGCAGCTATTTGTGCACCAGAAAACAAGTGAAAACCTAGATGTGGACGAGACAAGAAATTAGCAGGGAGAACCAAGGCAATGGTCCAGCTTGGCTCCAAGAACCTTACACGAACCAACAGATGAAAATATTTAGTATGAAAGTCATGTAACAAACATCATGTAAAAGTATGAGAAAGCCTCCTCAAAATTCAGAAATGTGTGTTTCTTTCGCATGCTGAAGCATTTCGCTTTAGTACATCAGATTATTTCACTACATTGAGACATATTTATAAAAAACATTATAGCTTTTAAACATGAACTTAAAAACACTTCTTCCTCCTTGCCATGACAATAGTGCAAATTAAAGATTTTTTTTTTAATGGATATTTCTTCTCTTTCTAGCCAATTATATATTATGAAGATTTTGTTTAACAGAGTTTATTCTCAGGTTTGACCAGATTATAGAGAAAAGAAGCCTACATGTAAATCAGGTAGGAAAAGCATTTTAAGTGTCACTGAGTATCGATATGGGAAAACTGACCACTATATTTTTTTGTAGAACAACTATGTATTGACTCTGTTGGACCAACCTGAAAGCCATTTTAACTCTCCCATGCACTGGCTCAATAGGCAGCTTTGACCTATATAAGCAACATCAATAAAACTGTGATTAGCCCCAGGGGCGGCTCCTCCGTTGGAGCGGTTGAGCGTTGCCCTACTTAAATTATGCCCTAAACCTAAGCCCATAGATGAAAAATAAAATGGTAATTCATTACCATTTTATTTTTAATCCCCATCCCGAACAGAGCATTAGGACAGCGCGAGGCCTGCTGAATGACATCAATGGAAGAAGGGTGCTCTGTCTATGCACTGTTTAAAGTGTGCATGTCTTTTTGGCTGCCCATCTTGCGATGGCTAGACACACATGCACACTTTAAACATTTCTAACATACCTGTCTTAAGAGCAAGTACAGTCCTCCAGAGCGGTGTAGAGTGTCGAGAGAGGCTGCTCCCTCCAATCAGGGCACTGCTCTCATGCTGCATGAGAGCAGCAACAGGATTGGTCAAGGGAGTTGCAGCATCCAATTACTGGAGGAAGAGGTCCGGAGCAGAGGACGTTGTGTTCGTCTTTAGGTTTAGTGTTTTTTAAAATAGTATTTTCATGCACAATCTTACCCCCCTCGTAGATGCCAGCCGCCACTGATAATCCTGGCCTATCTAATTTTCCTCAATGTCTCATCCTGGCATGGATTCACAAAGAGGTAAGAGAACTCATTTTGCAAACATTTTGTGTGGGACATGTCAAACCACAAATCCTCTTACCTTCTGTACACATCCCTGAGGAGAAAGTCCAGCTTGCTTGGAAAGCCAGTAATTACTCCAAATGTTTTGACAGTTCTTCTACAAAAGCCTAATAAAACTATGGCTGAAAAGTACATATTTTACTCTACTTATAGGAAAGATCTGCATGAGAGAATTGCCCCCAACACCCTCGCTGATTCCATGCGCCCCACGTTGTACCCTCCACAGCCCACCACTTTCAAACTTCACCAGTCACCATTGGGCATGACCGGGCCGGTATGTATTCTTACTGAAGAAATGCTGGACTGCAAAGATACATGGGGTGCCTAAGGAGGGAGAAATGCCATAGAAGAGGTCCCTTGTTGCTTCTGATGCTCTTAAATTTTACTTACCTGATGCAGAAGTGGGTGTGGGACACCTTAGGAAGCTAAAGCTAAGCTCCAAGCTCCTTTCTTTGAGACCTGCAGCAGCACAAGTCTGCTGGCACTGGAACTATAATGACATCCCTCACTAAGGGGCTGACTATTATGTTGGTGGGACCGACACCGGCGCGTTGGTGTTGGACCCACCGACGTCTGCCCCTGCGGTCTACCCGGTGCATTACGATGTGACAGGTGGAGGATTCGGGCAGGGGGACCATCCGCGGCACTCAAAGTGCCTGTTGGTGTGTCGGAAAGATACCATAATCCCTTAATGACGGTGGCTTCGCCGTCAGGAATATGTCATTCTCTGACAGCCTTTCCACGTCAGCCTGTCCGACATGGAAAGGCTGTCAGAAAATGAATTGGGGGCCCCTAGCAGGGTCCTCTTCCACCTGGCCTTCTGGTATTGGGCATGGGGGCTAAACGTCCCTCCACCGTGTGGCAGTCACCAAAGGAAGCTTGTACTGCAGGTCTTTTCGACCCGCCGCACTATCTTCTGCTTACAAATGCATGTTTCATAATCCTGCGGTCGGAACCGCCGACCTAAGGTCAGGCGGTTGCAGACCGCTACGGTGTCGGGCGGACATAAGTACGCTCAACATCGTAATTAGGTCCTAAATGTAGCATTGGAAGCAGACACCTTGAGTCTGTGCAGTGGGTCTTTAAACAACTCTGCTTCTCGCCTGCAGCCTCTACCCCACCCTTTTCCATCTCATCACAGGGTGGGGTGAGTGATGAACACTGACTCCACCCTGTGACGAGTTGGGAAAGGGTGGGGTGACATGGTCTCTGTTAGAAATGGGGGTCTCTAGTTGGCAATGGTTTGCACCATGTCCAAGTAGGGACCCTTCCTTATAGGCAGGATAGGGGAGTTACACTCCTAAAATAACCCCTGCTCACTCCCTTGGTAGCTTGGCACAAGCAGTCAGGCTTATCTCAGAGGAAGTGTGTAAAGCATTTGCACATAGCCAACAGTAATACAGTGTAAGCACTACAAAAGAACACCACACCAGTTTAGGAAAATTTCCATTTTTTTTTATACTTAAGACAAGACCAAAAATGATAACAAAATCTACAATACAGAAATCTTCAGTTATCAAAATAAACTTTAAAAAAGTTCCTTGAAGTCAATAGCTCTATCTTGGGCTATCACGGCATTGTGAGCAATAAATCCAAACAGTTCTGGCTTACCGCTGCATCGCGGGCCAGCTACGGTGTCGGGAACACCCCCAAAACAGTACCTTTAGAAATGCAGGGCATTGGCGACCTCTTGTTGAGCTCCGAAAGCACGGCGTCCGCAGGCGTCGGTTCTGGAGGTCGGTGCAGTAGTCGACGGGCCCTTGAAGTCACACGCGTTGCAGATCGAACTCCCTGTGGTTGAAGTCGGGAGCACCGGCGTCGGCAGGCATCGGGTGCTGCAGTGCGAAGTGCAGCATTGCAGCGGGCTGTGCCCTCAGGTCGTGATGCAGGCAGCAGCTCAGTGTTCTCTGAAGTCAGAGAGTGTCTGTACCCAGCCCAAACCAGTTCTGTCCTCACTGGTGCAGCTGCCTGGCAGGGGGTGGAGACGGCATTGTGCAAGGCAGACCAGGCCCATTCAGGTGCAAGGAAATCTCCTCCCACTACTCTAAATGCGACCCAGGTCTATTCAGCCCAGCCCTGACCCATCGGGCTCTCTGGAGCCACTGCCCCTCTCTAGCCCCTATCATCCCAAACCAGACAGTCAATCCACAACCCCAGCAGAGGCCCACAGGGTGGCTAAGCAAGAAGATACCTACTTTTTAAAAGTGGTATTTTCAAACAGAGAATGTAAAAATTATCTTCACTAAAAGATGCATTTTAACATTCTGGTGCCGATTCCGATCCGGTAAAAAAAAATACTGTACGATTCGCATCCGTATTTTTTTACGTACGAGTTGCTCAAGTACCGTACAAACTGCCAAGTACGATTCGCATGGGAAAAACTCCATACGAATCACATCCGGAAAAATCCCCCACACGTCCTCGGGTCGGAAAATGTGTCCGACACATCCCCGGACGATTTACCGTACGAGTCGGAAAAATGAAGTCCGACCGCGCTAGTACGATCACTCCCGTCCGTTAGATTTTACAACTGTATGCTAAAAACACCGTACGGACCGAACTCCCACAGCA
This sequence comes from Triturus cristatus, assembly GCF_964204655.1. NCBI lineage: Eukaryota > Metazoa > Chordata > Amphibia > Caudata > Salamandridae > Triturus > Triturus cristatus. The sequence continues at coordinate 882,755,334 of NC_140581.1, forward strand.
AGCATGGAGACACGTGTCCGCATACGCGCCGAACACCCCACCACAGACCCCGCATGTATGCGTAAACCCCACCAGTGTATGTACGGACCGTACCCCCCCACCCCACCAGTGTATGTACGGACCGTACCCCCACCCCACCAGTGTATGTACGGACCGTACCCCCACCCCACCAGTGTACGTACGGACCGTACCCCCACCCGTGTATAAATGGAGCGTACCAACACCCCACCCGTGTATGTACGGACCGTACCCCCACCCCACCAGTGTATGTACGGACCGTACCCCCACCCCACCAGTGTATGTATGGACCGTACCCCCACCCGTGTATGTACGGACCGTACCCCCACCCCACCAGTGTATGTATGGACCATACCCCCACCCCACCAGTGTACGTACCGACCGTACCCCCACCCGTGTATGAATGGAGCGTACCAACACCCCACCAGCGTATGTACGGACCGTACCCCCCACCCGTGTATGTACGGACTGTACCCCCACCCCACCAGTGTATGTACGGACCGTACCCCCACCCCACCAGTGTACGTACGGACCGTACCCCCACCCGTGTATGAATGGAGCGTACCAACACCCTACCAGTGTATGTACGGACCGTACCCCCCACCCGTGTATGTACGGACCGTACCCCCACCCCACCAGTGTATGTACGGACCGAACCCCCACCCCAACCGTGTTCGTACGCACCCTACCCCAGGCCCACACACCAGCACCCTCACCCAACATCGGGCATGTACGAGTCGTACCAAGCCATAGCAAAGGGCAGCACTGTACAACAATATGGCCCATGTACGCACCGTACAGACGCCAGAAACACTCCTACTGAACCAGAACCAACCAAAAAAACACAAGGATAGTCAATCCGAGGCACACAACACCACAAAACATATCCAACAATGCCAAATACATCCTATACACTGACCTGCAACTGACAAACAGATAAACAGAGGCCCAAACCACTACCACTCCTTATAACACACCCACCCAAAGTTCAAACACAGCCACACCCACAAATGGACCAATAAAAAGGACCAACACACACAAACCATGATCCTTTGCAACAGATCCACTGCTGCCAGACCCCAGAGACAACGCACTGCACCATACTTCAACCATCAATACACCTTACACTTGCACTCCTTCACACAACCACCATCACAAACACACCCTCATCACATTCACACACACACACCCACAACCATCCACACCCACACCCCCACAACCATCCACACCCACACCCCACACCATGCCCACCAACAAGAATCCAAAGTTCACAAAGGACGAGCTGGAGTCCCTTGTCGACGAAATCATCAGAGTCGAGCCACAGCTCTTTGGAACATTGGTCAGACGGACCAGCATATCAGAAAAAACTGCCATGTGGGAGAGGATAGTCAATTCCGTGAATGCTGTTGGGTCCACCAGAAGGACCAGGCATGAGTGCCAAGCCAGGTGGTACGATCTGAGGAGGACGGTCCACCGCAAAATGACGGACGAGCACAACCAGGCCAACATCACTGGAGGAGGGCCATCCCGCAGACCGGTACACTACCATCCCTGGGAGGAGAAGGTGATGACCACGCTGGAGCCGTTGGCATGTGACGGACTAGAAGGAGTCCGAGAGCATGGTGAGTACACAAACACCTCACCTCACATGGGGGAAAGCCATATACTACCCAAATACCAATCATGCACGCAACCCCCCCAAAGCCAGCACCGGACACAACCACACTCCAAAAACACACACATGCCACTAGTGCCTCCATGCCCCATGCCCCAAGCAAGGCCATGCCAAGTCACAGGCCACACAAAACACCAACACAAGACAGGATGTCCCCGATGGCCGGAGGGTGGGCCTCAAAACTAACATAGAGCAACTCTGAAGCACACAACAATGCCCTCAGCCCATATGGCTTAGGGCACAGCCATACCAACAGTGTATCCCCACACAGTAATGTTTTGCCTGCTAATGGTGGCCGCGTTGCAGGACGACATGGGTATGAAGGCACAATTTGCACATAACAGCAGCCAATCAAGACGCAGCACACTGAAAGAGTGTCAGCACACACCGCCACAGCAGCAGCGCACACTCAGACACTCCGCCCAATGGGTGCCCGCAGAGAAGAAACAAACCCACATGAACAAGCCAATGGCCTTTGCAAGACCTGCAAACTGTGTGTGCCCAGGAAGCTGGGCTGAGGTGACAGAGGGTGACACACAGAGAGAGGGAGAAGGGCAGAGAGAGGGACACAGACAGAGGTGGACACAGGGAGACAGACAGAGGGAGGGAGGAGGCTGACAGAGGGAGGGAGAAGGGGAGACAGAGGGAGACGGACAGAGGGAGGAGGCTGATAGAGGGAGGGAGAAAGGGAGACGGACAGAGGGAGGAGGCTGACAGAGGGAGGGAGAAAGGGAGATAGAGGGAGACGGACAGTGGGAGGAGGCTGACAGAGGGAGGGAGAAAGGGAGATGGACAGAGGGAGGAGGCTGACAGAGGGAGGGAGTAAGGGAGACGGACAGAGGGAGGAGGCTGACAGAGGGAGGGAGAAAGGGAGATGGACAGAGGGAGGAGGCTGACAGAGGGAGGGAGAAAGGGAGACGAACACAGGGAGGAGGCTAATAGAGGGAGGGAGAAAGGGAGACGGACAGAGGGAGGAGGCTGACAGAGGGAGGGAAAAAGGGAGATAGAGGGAGACCAAATCACCCTTGGGTGGTGTGGCCATGTCCGCTCGTCAGCAGGTGGACTGTGTGCATGTAGACAAGGTTTGGCAGTGCCTTAACCCCCCCTTCTACCTTTGATAAACACTAGGCCATGTGTCAATCTGTGCACGAGTACATCCGTGCTGCAGGCACAAACAGAACCGTACACCCAGTACACCTACCCACTGTGTTCGTCAGAACCCTGTCACAAATTGTTAAGTTACCTACCTGCATTCTCAAATAGCATGGAAAAAACACCATTTGGCCACGTACAGTGCAACACGTAAGGCGGCTCTGCATGGCTTGCTACACCCGCTCACTACACTGCTGACTGCGTTCCCAAAATATGCATCAACTAAGATTGTGTCACACATAGGTAAAGTGTCGAAAGCTGTGGCCAAGGCACATACCCATGCACAAGTGCACTGTGTGAGGAATGCTAGCCAAATCCAACCACCCAGAGGAACTGTGCCAAATCAAAAAAGAATGAAACATGGATGTCGCATGTAACACAATTAACACTGTCTCTCTCACACACAGGTCAATGTCGTCGATCTCCCCCCAACACTGGGGGGGAAGACTCACAGGACCAGGCTCTGCGTGAAGAGGACCCCAACGCCAGCGACGACTCTCACCACTCCGTGGATGACCCAGACCAACCTGGCCCCTCTGGTGTCCAACCACCTGCAGCACCTGCGTCAGGTACAACTGTGCCAACCACCCACCCATTCCTGCCACATCCCAGGAGACACCCAGGAGACCTGCCCGCACACAACAACGCAGCCAGTCTGTCCAGGAGGGACAAGCTTCTTCGGGCACCCAGGAGGAGGCAGGCGACACCGCAAATGCCATCCCTCAGGGGTCCCGGAGACTCGATGTGCCCACAACGGCAGGCCAGGCGCAAGTGGGCAGGGGTGGTGGGAGTGGAGGACGGCAGAGGCCCGAACCTGCCCAGTTGGCTCAGGACCCGGCTATGGCACACGTCAGAACCATCCTGGACGCATACCGGCGTGACTCCAGAGGCATCGCCCAGGTAGTGGAGACCCTCAATGAGATGAAGGCCCTGCAGGTTGAGCATCATGCCAGGATGGAGGCAAGACATGCAGAGCACTTGGCGGTGCAGAGGGACCTGAGCCAATCCCTCCGTCAGATCGCCCAAAGCCTGGCAAACCCTCCCTGTGCCAGCAGGCGTAGAGCAGCACCAGCCCCAGGGAGGGAGGAGGAGGAGGAATCATCTGACGGAGCGTCCCTTGCACCGTCAAGCCAGGCGTCTGAGGGTCCCCGCATGAAGGTGGGTCGTCCACGCAAGAAAACGTGAGAGTCAGCGGAACATCACCATCTCCCAGGTCACCTGGCCTGGCACCTGGCCCTATGGCCCAACAGCAGCACAGCAGCAAAGGACATTCTCTGCCACATGGCCTTGCTGGTCACTGTCTGACCAATGTTGACAAAGACTGTGGCACAGATTCTGATGACTGTCAATGGCAAGGACACCAACTCCCCCTGTGAACTTTGGATTCAACACTCCCGCCAAGCACCTCTTGTCACCCCCCCAAACACGTACCCCAGCACTAATAAAATTCATCACAATCACAAGATGATGCCTTCATTTTGCATTATTCCACTACATGTGTGTGTTGTAAAGACAAACCATGTCTGATTCCTGAATTAACTCTGAACCACCATACCCTGGGGTCTGAGTCTGGCACAGGACACACATGTCCTCCGCCGCCTCCTCCTCCTCCACATCACTTGCCTCGTGCCCAAGCCCTTCATCCTCCACGGGTGGATGGTCCTGCTCATCTGGATCCAGGATGAGTGGCACAGCTTTCTCCACTGCCATGTTGTGCAGCATGCAGCACACGAGCAATATCTTGCAGACCTTCACCGGTGCATATGGGAGTGCGCCACCGGTCTTGTGGAGGCAACGGAATCGGCACTTCAGGAGGCCAAACGTCCTCTCTATCACTCGCCTGGTCCGCCCATGGGCGATGTTGTAGCGGTGATCGGCAGCCGTGCGGGGGTTGCGGAGAGGCGTGATCAGCCATGGCATGTTGGGATAGCCAGCGTCCCCTACATGGAAACATCATGGACAAGAGTGGGTCAGGAGAAGCAGCAAGACAGGAAGATGACGTTAAATACAGGACTGCCAGAGTATACCGACCAACAATACATGCTCGTTCGTTGCGCAGCTGCAGCATCATTTCAGGCACCCTGCTACGCCTCATGATGTACGCATTGTGTGCTGATCCTGGAAAACGAGCACAGACATGTGAAATCACCATGTTGGCAAGACACACCGCAAGGGCATTAATGGAGTGGTAATGCTTGCGGTTACGGAAGGCTACCTCCTGTGCCTGTGGTGGTACCAAAGCCACATGTGTTCCATCTATGGACCCAATGACATGGGGCATCCCTCCCAGGGCATAGAACTCACGCTTGACAGCTGTCAACTGCTCAGGAGTTGGGAATTTAATGAACTCATCAAGGTGCTCCAACATGGCCTCTAAAAAAAATCATGCAGAGCACGGCTCAACATGGTTTGGGACATCCCACCCACATGGGCAATGGTATGTTGAAAGGTACCCTTGGCCAAGAAATGTAGGGCTGCCATCACCTTCACCTTGGGTGTCAGTGCACCAGGATACCTGTGTAGCGGTTGGAGGTGTGCTGCCAGCCGTGTCGTCAAGTCCTCAATCAAACGTTGGGGGAAGCGGTCGCAGCGTATACAGTCATTTTCACGCATGTCAGCCAAGTCCGGAATTGCTCGAGGGAGAGGCGGAGCCCTGCAGTGAATTAGAAGGGACAACGAAGAGTGAGTACAGTACACCACCAATGTCAATGTAGTGATGACAGTGGTGAGGGTTTGATAATTTGGAGGAAGCTTGGCGCTCGAGCGTGTGCGTGGTTAGTCAAGTGAACAAAAATGTACGGTGCCACTAGGTCAGGGGTGACAAACCCAATGAAATTACCCCTGCAATGCGTAGGTCAAGACCTACAACAAAAACTGAAAATGAGATCCTGTGCACACGTATGGGTAATTGGCTGGTCCTGTATGTATTCAGTAAATGCCAGAAAGAGTCGGACAATTTCTTTGTAATGGATAAACACTGGTCGACATCAGGTGTGTTGCGTGCAACAATTCCTTTAATGAAAAGTTTCAGTGCAATATACAAAAGAAAATTGATCAGCCGACACGTGTTTCGTCACAACGTGTAGCTGTTGTGACTCATCAGGGCTAAGGAAGGAAGAAGGGGATAAAACAAAATGAATGCAAAATAAAGGTAAACGAATAAAAAACTTGAAAATAATATAAATGGAGCCATTGCAGCAGTAAAAAGGTATGAGAGCCAAGAAAGATCCGCTCGACATAGGGTGTCGGTGAGGGAGACGGAGGATTCTATGGTGTGACGGGAAAGGGGTGCCAAAATGAAACGAATGGTCAAGCAAGGTCGTGATGATCAGAAATGGAAAGTATACACAAATAAGGCAGGCAAATCTCGTGAATACTAGATCGGCCGTGAGGACATAGTCTAGCCCGAATGACTAAGTTAAGTGTCTATGACGCAAAACAAGCAATAAAATAAGAATATGATGTGTCATCACCGTATAATGTTGCATATAGAATTTAAAAATTGAGGAATTAAACAAAGGGGCGAAGGAATAAGTAAGTACCGATAAAGGCACGGTGGTAGATAAACGTGGTGAGGTTGGAGGTCGTATATTGTGTCTATAACAATCAAGTGATCAATAATGGGAGAAGTGCGAGGTCAATAATGGTATAAGCTAAACGTAGTGAGTCATGCCAGTGAGAGGATAAAGAAAGGCATGAGAGAGAATAACTTAACAGATGGCGATCCCTTGGGAACAGACTGTGCCCCACCACACCACGATCAGCTCCAACCTCCTCATGGCTCACCAGTCACACGGTCGGCTTTTTCAAATGTGGAAGCTGTGGAACTTGCAAATGGGCCATGAACGGTACCAAAGATTTCAGTGGATGGAATGGCAAAAAATACAATATCACGACTAACATTAACTGCAATACCAACTTTGTCGTTTACATCCTGCAATGCACCTGTAAATTACAATATGTGGGAAGTACTATCAGACCACTGAAAGAACGCATCAGCGAACATGTCAGAGCCATGCACAACCAGGATGCCAAGTACCCCATGGCTTCTCACATATCCACATGCAAAACTCAAGGACCACGCAAGAGCCTGACCTTTTTTGGTATTGACATTGCCAGAAACAGTGTCAGGGGTGGTAACCGTGAATTAAGACTGAGAAGACAGGAAGCAGCATGGATCATGCGTCTTCAGTCGGTCAAACATGGTCTTAACATTGACCATGAGCTGCAGTACTTCTTAGGGTCTTGACTGTTCATACTATATGTACTCTACCCTACCTTGTAACGTTTTCTGCTCAGCCCTTCTGGCCCGCCATTGGCACATTATCCGTGTATACATCTGAACCCAGTGATGTTTATTATTTATTGTTCTCTCTCATATGTGCATGTCTGGTTTAATTTCCCTCCTTTGCTCGTTTCAGGTGTTTTTTTATATCTTGCATTTTTTTATAGATCATGGTCACTGACCCTCACCGGCCTTTTGCATTCTTAGTTCTCACGTTATGTCTTATTTACTGTCCTAAATCTATATTTGTCATACTCTTTTCTCATACTACCCTTGTGTCTCTATTTCATCTTGATTAATTTTTACACACTTATTATCACCCTTACTATTCTTATCTCTTTCATCTTCTCCGGTTAATGTCATTCCTGTGGTGTCTTTATCTCCTCTGACCTTCTATCCCTCTTAAACATACTTTAATTCAGGTGCACCCTCCGACCCATTCCTACCAACCCACGTCCTCACTTCCGGTTTTTCAACCGGAAACACCATCTGCCGCTCTAGTTTCTCATACCTGTAGACTATTTAACTTCCGGTATTACTGATACTCGCCATTCCGCTCCCTGGAATCACGAGCTGATCCCGTACCCGAGTTCGCTCTTCAACCGGTAAGGCCATGCACCTCATACTCTTTCCCCTTCCCCACAGGGAACATTTCTACCTGTACTGACCGACATCCCTGTCTCTCCATCTTCACAGATCCTGCTATTTTAGCGTCATCCGTGCGACCCTAGTTCCCGCCGTCTCCTCAGCGGGTCCTTTTCCTCGGGTGACTTCGTATCGAGGTCCTTTTTGATACACACTTTTACTCCCGTACAGGTAGTTGCCACTTCCCTCATTCCTTTTCTTCTACTCACAACTTACTCTGTGCTACTGTCACGTTTCTCTTTTATTATTATTTTTCAACCGGGATATTTTCTCCCACGAGCAATTTTTGTATATTTCCTGTATTGCTTATAATTGGTTTTTTGTACCTGCCATGTTTTGTTTCGCATAACTCGCGTTACTCACATTATGAACCACTTACTGTTACATTATGTATACCTCTGTCACCTTTTTTACTTTTATCCTCAATTAAGTTTTCTATTTCATGCGCTTTTCTTTTGCGTTTACATTGATATTTATCGCTCAGGACCGTCACATAATTTGAATGATTCAGCCAGCCTAGTTTTTGAGCCTTTTACCCATTATGACCTTCTGATCGTTTCTAGTTCAACATGTGTGCTCAATTGACTGATTTCCGCCTTTGATTGTGTCAACCTATTTATGAATTTACGTGATGAAATTTTCCTTTGAACTGATCGCCATCTGTTAAGTTATTCTCTCTCATGCCTTTCTTTATCCTCTCACTGGCATGACTCACTACGTTTAGCTTATACCATTATTGACCTCGCACTTCTCCCATTAATGATCACTTGATTGTTATAGACACAATATACGACCTCCAACCTCACCACGTTTATCTACCACCGTGCCTTTATCGGTACTTACTTATTCCTTCGCCCCTTTGTTTAATTCCTCAATTTTTAAATTCTATATGCAACATTATACGGTGATGACACATCATATTCTTATTTTATTGCTTGTTTTGCGTCATAGACACTTAACTTAGTCATTCGGGCTAGACTATGTCCTCACGGCCGATCTAGTATTCACGAGATTTGCCTGCCTTATTTGTGTATACTTTCCATTTCTGATCATCACGACCTTGCTTGACCATTCGTTTCATTTTGGCACCCCTTTCCCGTCACACCATAGAATCCTCCGTCTCCCTCACCGACACCCTATGTCGAGCGGATCTTTCTTGGCTCTCATACCTTTTTACTGCTGCAATGGCTCCATTTATATTATTTTCAAGTTTTTTATTCGTTTACCTTTATTTTGCATTCATTTTGTTTTATCCCCTTCTTCCTTCCTTAGCCCTGATGAGTCACAACAGCTACACGTTGTGACGAAACACGTGTCGGCTGATCAATTTTCTTTTGTATATTGCACTGAAACTTTTCATTAAAGGAATTGTTGCACGCAACACACCTGATGTCGACCAGTGTTTATCCATTACAAAGAAATTGTCCGACTCTTTCTGGCATTTACTGAATACATACAGGACCAGCCAATTACCCATACGTGTGCACAGGATCTCATTTTCAACCAATGTCTATGTACTCAGCACATGGTCAACAGGCAATACACATATGCTACATACAAAGTCAGGTCTGTGCAATATGCCCTGGACACGTATGGCAGCCATGTGACACTCCTACCAAGAGACAGCTCCAAACGTGTATTCTCAACCTCATAATGCCATGCCATAAAACTAGCTGCGGGCCAGTGTAAGTGAGCAGGCAGACGCATTACAGGAGTGACAGACAACCAAATATGTGCAGAGGAAGGATATTCATTGTACAGACAGGTTGCGGAACACTAGAGGTACAGGTCACATGTACTAGAAAAATGACACACCACACACCTTGCCATTAAGGATTACATTTCAAGAAAGATCCCACATACATTGAGAGGATGCAGATATGTCCTTGTTTTGAAACTCCGTGTCGACGCATACACACACACCTTACGTCGGATTCCACATGTGGCCTGGCATGCGTAACACTGTGCCATGGCCATCTACACACAGACACATGTTGGTTGCAGCAACTGCAGATGCATTTGACCAAACACCTACAGCAAGCTAATGGCAACACACGACACATACATGACATAGTCACATCGTGCAACGCGGGTAGTCACATGTCAGGTGTGAAAACCCCGGTAGCTGGCATCAGGGGACAGTTGCGTGTGTTGTTGACTGTGCCATGGCAGTGACGCTTTTCACAAGTGTTCTGTACTACATGCACACATGTCAAAGGAGTGACGGGGATGTCTGGCACACAGTCCACCATCACACATGACATCTGTACACATCTCATCATACATCTATTGCCTTCACAACTCAGGAGTAATGTGCCACATTACAGCCTGACACACCTGTGCCCCACACATGTAGTACTGCACAGACAATGCCTTGATGTCCAGCCTTGGACAAGTATGTCAGCTCTATTCCTTTCTGTGTGCTGCCTGTCACCACTGTCAGGTGTGAAATGCACCGTACATGCGCTCTGAGGGCATGTGTACGTTCCCCATCACTATGGGAGTGCTGCCGTAGGCCTACCCATAGTGAAACGGCCCGTACACGCGTGTGTACGGGGCGTATCACTATGGGTACGCATACGCGAGCAAAGCCATAGTGAAACGGCCCGTACACGCGTGTGTAATGGGGCGTATCACTATGGGTACGCATACGCGAGCAAAGCCATAGTGAAACGGCTCGTACACGCGCGTGTACGGGCCGTTTCACTATGGCTTTGCTCGCGTATGCGTACCCATAGTGATACGGACCGTACACGCGTGTGTAGGGTCCATATCACTATGGGAGTGCTGGCGTATGCGTACGCCATAGTAATACAGACCATACACGCGTGTGTAGGGTCCATATCTCTATGGGAGTGCTGGCGTATGCGTACGCCATAGTAATACGACCGTACACGCGTGTGTAGGGTCCATATCACTATGGGAGTGCTGGCGTATGCGTACGCCATAGTAATACAGACCATACACGCGTGTGTAGGGTCCATATCTCTATGGGAGTGCTGGCGTATGCGTACGCCATAGTAATACGACCGTACACGCGTGTGTAGGGTCCATATCACTATGGGAGTGCTGGCGTATGCGTACGCCATAGTAATACGACCCGTACATACGTGTGTACGGGCCGTTTCTATGCTTTTGGGGTTCCCTAGGGCCCTGGAACTCACCGTACCTGTGTGTGAATGTCCAAATTACATAGGGGACACATGAGGGACAAGTATAAAGCCCTACATGCATGCTGGTTGTCATGAAGACCGAGTTTCAAGTTTTAATTTTTTCATCAGTTGCCCAGCCAAAGTCGGTTTGAAAGAATCTACATTGTTGCAAAGTGGTTGTAGAGTTGACATCATGCTCATTTAAAAAAAAATGCTAAGGCACTGACTGTGGTAGGTTTAAAGTGATTGGAGGAAACATAGGATGCAAATGTGAGTGACCAATCACTCTGTACTCCTGTGCATGAAACAGGGCAGCTAGGCAGATATAAGGCAGCCAGGTCCCATGAGAGAGCACTTGCCTGCACTACCTTTGATTCCACACCACAGCTGCTGCTCTGATTCCTCTGGCACCATGTCCAGGTCTGTGGAGAGGGCCCAGCCTTTCACACACGAGGAGAACCAAGCCCTGCTGGATGTGATCCTCCCACAGTACCCATGCTGTATGGTCGACTAGGGGTTCAGGTGAGTGCTGAGTCCACTAGCAAAGACTGTGCCCCTTTTTTGTGACTGTGACTTCTGCCATTGTGTCCAGGTGTAACACACATGCAATGTACTGTAGGGTGGGTCCCGGGTGAGGGAATGCCTAATGTCTCCCAGCCAGATCAGGATGTGGTGCATGTCTGCTCTCCTCACTTGCATTGTGTGTACTGGGACAATCACTGCATGTGGCATTACACATTCTGCCTGTCTAATCCTCCTGGGAATGTTGTTACTACAGTCCTAATGTGAATCTGTGCTCCCCCCAGTGTGACAGGTGGCAGTACCCACAGATGTGTGTTTGTTTAGTGTACCTGTGCTGACAGTGTACAAATGATGTGTTTGTCCCCTGGACATTGGTGGGTGGGTGTAAGTCCCCTGTCATGTGGGTGAGTGCATATGTGGAGTGTAGCACCCAGCTGCATGAGGGATGGATATACCCTGCCCATCTGATGTGAGCAGGGAGCAGTGCTGTGTGTCTGCGGTGATGGGCCAGCCCCACACCTGTGACACCCCCCAGTCTAGTGGCACATGTGCAGAGTGAGGTGTGCAGCTGCAGTCGGCAATGGCAGGTGATTGTCCTGTGGCTGTGTGTGTCTGTGTACGCTGCTGAGGGCGCCTCAGTGGCCTGTGGCATGTGACTGCTTTGAGGTGCTGCACATAATCCTGGTGTCGCTTGTGATGCACAGTGTGTGGCTGGATGATTGATTGTGTCGTACCCCTCATGCCACCTGTGTACTCTACAATGCCACCTAGTGCATTTTGCCTTCCACAGAGGAAAATGTCCCTATGACACAGGTGTAATGAGTTTTATGCATTCTATGCCCTGTTAAAACCAGCCAAATTGTCCTAATGTGTGTCTCTGTGACATGTCGCAGGTGTATTGATGTTGTCTCACTTTTTCTTCCTCACAGGTGAGCGCCTGTGCCAAGGAGCAAATCTGGAAGGACGCCGTCAGTGCCGTGAGGCAGACCGATGGTCGGAAGCGGCGCCTAGCCCAGGTGAGGAAACGCTGGCAGGATATCCGGTGCTGGACGCGGAGGATTGCACGGGTCCTGCTGGGGGACTCACCTGTGAGCCAAAAGAACCATGGGCGCCGCCGTCTGACCCACATCCACAAGCGTGTGCTGGCGGTCGTCTTCCCTGATATGGACAGGCGCTTACAGGAAAAGCAGCAGCAGGAAGGGGGTAGGTACATGTGTGTTTGTTGTGTGTCACCAGCATTTGTAAGTGCACAGTTGCATGGATACACTGCCAGGGTTTACATGTGCAGTGCAGTTCCTGGTCCCCAAAGTGTAGCAGTGCTGTCCTTCCTCCCTTCCCCTCCTTGCCATGTGTACCCTGGTCTGTGTGTAGTCACACTTGCACAAGGTTATCTAGGCTGCCAGTTTATCGATGTGCCCAATGCTTGCAGCTTCATGTGTGGGGGTGGTGTGTAACAGGTTTTGGGACCTTGCCTGTGCCCTGTCCAGTTCAGTACTTGTGGGGTCCATGTCAGTTGGCACTGATGCTGAGTCCAGACATAGGAGTGTCCTATTTTGTGGCCTGTGACATGATGTGCATGAGTGTGAGATATGCTGAGTGCAGGGATGGTGGCTTGTGTTGCAATCAGTACCATTCAGGATCATGGAGTAGTGTGGCCACTACTGTCCCCTGGGGCATCTTTTCCTAGGCATCATGTGTGTAATCCAAAAATGTCGTCAATCTCCGTGTCTACAGCATAGGTTGTGCTCTGTGCCATTGTACCCTGCCACCATTTGTATTTACGTGAACTCTGCTACATGTGTCCACTGTACAGGCTGATCAAATGTCCCTTGTTCATACTCACGGGGGCCAGTGCCTGTGTGTCTTGGTAAAATGGTCTGATGATGGCCATTTGTAGATGATGTATTTGTACCGGCGCACTAGGGTTTTTTTGTGTCCAATCAGGATTTCTTGCAGGCCATGTGTTTTTATTCCAGACTAAGAGATGTAAGTGCTTCCTGTGTCTCCAAAAATTGTCTCATGTAGGGGGTGGTTGGTGCGGGCAAGGCCTACATGTCTAAACCTGGAGTCTCCTTGCTAGGTCTGGGCAGTGTGTGATGTTTGTCTGGACATACACTCAAGGTGCAGTGACCCATTAATGTTGGGCATGTTTGTAAGTATGACCTTTGCAGCATGTGCCTACAGTTAATAGACATGGTTCCTGCTCATCCCTTTTTACGCCAATGCTGTGTGCCGCAGATGCTGTGCTGTAGTGTCCCCAGTGCCTGGTTCCTCTGTCCTAATCCATATCATGTTATTTGCTTTTGTGTCATGCTCTCCATAGTTGCTCAGTGGCATGGTGGGTCAACCAACTGTGTGTTGCAGGGCCTACATATGTACCTTGTATTGTAGATGTTACTCGTGTTGCTTTTCAGGAATAGCACTGTGACCTATGTGGATTCTACTCATGTGACATATGTATACAGGTGTCTGATTATTTTATGTCTCTTCACCTTGCCCACAGCATCGTCGGGGGACACCGAGGGAGACACTGACACGGACCGTGTGGAGGGAGCGAGCACCAGTGCCAGCAGCGCAGAGCTGTCTGGCACATCCAGTGGCACGGAGGCCGACGGGAGTGCAGCGGAGGACCTGTCCAGTCACATCACCAGCGACTATGACGCAGACGGGTCCGAGGCTGAGCACTCCGAGGGGGCGGTGGCTGGTCCCACAGCTGACACCAGCACTCCATCACTACCCGCCCCCTCCATTCCGATCACCGGCCTCCCACTTGCTCGTGTCCCTTCCCGCCGTGCTCGGTCACCACGTGTCTCCTTCTTGCCAGGCACCGCACCCCCTGCCCCTGTCTCCACTGCTGCCACCAATGCCGAGTCTGTGGACATCCTGCGGCAGTTGCGGGTTGGTCAGACTGCGACGCTTAATGTCCTCCATGGCCACAGCCAAGTGCTGAACCAGATGGAGGCATACTTGGAGGGCATTTCAGCCGCACAGTCTGACTAACGCAACTTGCTGAGGTCCATAGACTCGACACTGACTGCAGCAGTGGGTCTCCTGCAGCGCTACGTCCCACCCCCTACCCCTGCCCCATCCACACTTCCCACTCCCATGCCTGTCCCACGTACACCCGGACGTCAGCATGCACGCACCCCACCAGACACAGGCACCACACCAGCAGGGCAGGGCAAGCGCAGACCTCCTGGCACGCACACACAGGGTGAGGTAGGCACACCCACTGGGTCGGGGGGCAAACGTAAGTCACGCAGCCAGAGTGGGAGTCCGCATTCCGCAAAATCCACTCCCTCCAAATCCACTCCCCTCAGCTCTCCTGGCCACGAATCCAGCAAGGATTCCTTCATGGCCGCTCTATCCCTGAGCCCAACAGTGTCACCACCCCGCAAGTGGGCAAAGGAGTCCCCGGTCAGGGTAGTTGGTTGCCCCCCCCCTGTCCACACCCTCCCCCAGTGGCGCTGCGACCCATTCATCCGCCCCCCCCTCCTTGGGGCCTGTGGTTCCTTCGGGTGCAGGGGAGATGCTGGGGGACCTTGCAACCGTGTGCAGCGCCATCCTCACCACCTCCTTTGGCGCTGCCCCACCCCCTGTGGTGGAGTCTTCCGTCCCTGCACCCACAACGCCTGCCCTTGCCCCTCCTGTCCCTGCGGTGCCTGGTCCTTCCCCCCCACATTATGCCCCCCCCTGTGGAAGACAGGGTGGTCTGAACTATGCAGGCAAGCTAGGGGACACGCGTCCCACTGTGTCCCCCATCCAGCTGTGACTCATGGACTGCCCTATGGGCTTTGTAAATATTGAACTTTCTACGAACAAACAATTTTTGATCATGCTGATTAAAGCCATTTTTGTTTCCTTTGAACACTACTGCTTTTCTGATATTGCTGTTGGTGGGGCTGCTACATGATTTTGGGTGGTGATCATGTGTTGGGTGTGTGGGAAATGTAGTAGTGTGCTGGTCATAGGGGGGACCCTGGTATCTGTGTGCCATCACAAGGTGTTAGCTAAGTTTCTTTGTTCATGTAACCAGTTACTGCATGGTGAAATTGTCCCAAGGTGTGTTCCTTCCTCTGTGTACCCTGACATCTTCCCTGCAGGGTGTTTCCAATATGTTGTGCTGAGCTGTGTGTACATTAGCTGGGTGTGTGACGGACCCCTTCAACTTTGGCCATGCATGCAGAGCGATGTCTCCACCTGCATCCTTCGTGGCATCCTTGGTGATCACTGTACTTGTGTATGTGGACTGTTGACATGACTTCATGTGGACATGTTCCCTTTTAGGCAGTATGCATGTGTGTACTCCCAGCCTCGCACACATGTGTTACATGTACTGCAGGGTCTTTGTGCACCTGACTGACAATTGTGGCCATTGGATCTGTGGGTACTCCAACCTTTTTCTTTCCATGCCACTGCTGGGGGCCGCTGCAGACACCCCTCCTGTGTCTGGGCACTGCTGGGAGGACGCTGCACACACCCTTCATATGTCTGGGCACTGCTGGGAGGACTCTGCACACACCCCTCCTGTATCTGGGCACTGCTGGGAGTGATAGGCACACACCCCTCCTATGTCTGGGCACTGCTGGGAGTGATAGGCACCCACCCCTCCTGTGTCTGGGCACTGCTGGGAGGACTCTGCAAACACCCCTCCTGTGTCTGGTTACTGCTGGGAGGACTCTGCACACACCCCTCATATGTCTGGGCACTGCTGGGAGGACTCTGCTCACACCCCTCCTGTGTCTGGGCACTGCTGGGAGTGATAGGCACACACCCCTCCTATGTCTGGGCACTGCTGGGAGTGATAGGCACCCACCCCTCCTGTGTCTGGGCACTGCTGGGAGGACTCTGCACACACCCCTCCTGTGTCTGGGCACTGCTGGGAGGACTCGGCACACACCCCTCATATGTCTGGGCACTGCTGGGAGGACTCTGCAACCACCCCTCCTTTGTCTGGGCACTGCTGGGAGGACTCTGCAACCACCCCTCCTGTGTCTGGGCACTGCTGGGAGGACTCAGCATCCACCCCTCATATGTCTGGGCACTGCTGGGAGGACTCTGCACACACCCCTCCTGTGTCTGGGCACTGCTGGGAGTGATAGGCACACACCCCTCCTATGTCTGGGGACTGCTGGGAGTGATAGGCACCCACCCCTCCTGTGTCTGGGCACTGCTGGGAGGACTCTGCACACACCCCTCCTGTGTCTGGGCACTGCTGGGAGGACTCTGCACACACCCCTCATATGTCTGGGCACTGCTGGGAGGACTCTGCAACCACCCCTCCTGTGTCTGGGCACTGCTGGGAGGACTCTGCAACCACCCCTCCTGTGTCTGGGCACTGCTGGGAGGACTCTGCACACACCTCTCATATGTCTGGGCACTGCTGGGAGGACTCTGCAACCACCCCTCCTGTGTCTGGGCACTGCTGGGAGGACTCTGCAACCACCCCTCCTGTGTCTGGGCACTGCTGGGAGGACTCAGCATCCACCCCTCATGTGTCTGGGCACTGCTGGGAGGACTCTGCAACCACCCCTCCTGTGTCTGGGCACTGCTGGGAGGACTCTGCACCCACCCCTCCTGTGTCTGGGCACTGCTGGGAGGACTCTGCACACACCCCTCCTGTGTCTGGGCACTGCTGGGAGTGATAGGCACCCACCCCTCCTATGTCTGGGCACTGCTGGGAGTGATAGGCACCCACCCCTCCTGTGTCTGGGCACTGCTTCGAGGACTCTGCACACACCCCTCATATGTCTGGGCACTGCTGGGAGGACTCTGCAACCACCCCTCCTTTGTCTGGGCACTGCTGGGAGGACTCTGCACACACCCCTCCTGTGTCTGGGCACTGCTGGGAGGACTCTGCACACACCCCTCCTGTGTCTGGGCACTGCTGGGAGTGATAGGCACACACCCCTCCTATGTCTGGGCACTGCTGGGAGTGATAGGCACCCACCCCTCCTGTGTCTGGGCACTGCTGGGAGGACTCTGCACACACCCCTCATATGTCTGGGCACTGCTGGGAGGACTCTGCACACACCCCTCCTGTGTCTGGGCACTGCTGGGAGTGATAGGCACACACCCCTCCTATGTCTGGGCACTGCTGGGAGGACTCTGCACGCACCCCTCCTGTGTCTGGGCACTGCTGGGAGTGATAGGCACACACCCCTCCTGTGTCTGGGCACTGCTGGGAGTGATAGGCACACACCCCTCCTATGTCTGGGCACTGCTGGGAGTGATAGGCACCCACCCCTCCTGTGTCTGGGCACTGCTGGGAGGGCTCTGCACACACCCCTCCTGTGTATGGGCACTGCTGGGAGGACTCTGCACACACCCCTCCTGTGTCTGGGCACTGCTGGGAGGACTCTGCACACACCCCTCATATGTCTGGGCACTGCTGGGAGGACTCTGCAACCACCCCTCCTGTGTCTGGGCACTGCTGGGAGGACTCAGCATCCACCACTCATATGTCTGGGCACTGCTGGGAGGACTCTGCAACCACCCCTCCTGTGTCTGGGCACTGCTGGGAGGACTCTGCACCCACCCCTCCTGTGTCTGGGCACTGCTGGGAGGACTCTGCATACACCCCTCCTATGTCTGGGCACTGCTGGGAGTGATAGGCACCCACCCCTCCTATATCTGGGCACTGCTGGGAGTGACAGGCACTCACCCCTCCTGTGTCTGGACACTGCTGGGAGGACTCTGCACACACCCCTCATATGTCTGGGCACTGCTGGGAGGACTCTGCAACCACCCCTCCTGTGTCTGGGCACTGCTGGGAGGACTCTGCACACACCCCTCCTGTGTCTGGGCACTGCTGGGAGGACTCTGCACACACCCCTCCTGTGTCTGGGCACTGCTGGGAGGACTCTGCACACACCCCTCATATGTCTGGGCACTGCTGGGAGGACTCTGCAACCACCCCTCCTGTGTCTGGGCACTGCTGGGAGGACTCTGCACACACCCCTCATATGTCTGGGCACTGCTGGGAGGACTCTGCACACACCCCTCCTGTGTCTGGGCACTGCTGGCTGGGAGTGATAGGCACACACCCCTCCTATGTCTGGGCACTGCTGGGAGTGATAGGCACCCACCCCTCCTGTGTCTGGGCACTGCTGGGAGGACTCTGCACACACCCGTCATATGTCTGGGCACTGCTGGGAGGACTCTGCACACACCCCTCCTGTGTCTGGGCACTGCTGGGAGTGATAGGCACACACCCCTCCTATGTCTGGGCACTGCTGGGAGTGATAGGCACCCACCCCTCCTGTGTCTGGGCACTGCTGGGAGGACTCTGCACACACCCCTCCTGTGTCTGGGCACTGCTGGGAGGACTCTGCACACACCCCTCCTGTGTCTGGGCTTTGCTGGGAGGACTCTGCACACACCCCTCATATGTCTGGGCACTGCTGGGAGGACTCTGCAACCACCCCTCCTGTGTCTGGGCACTGCTGGGAGGACTCTGCACACACCCCTCATATGTCTGGGCACTGCTGGGAGGACTCTGCAACCACCCCTCCTGTGTTTGGGCACTGCTGGGAGGACTCAGCATCCACCACTCATATGTCTGGGCACTGCTGGGAGGACTCTGTAACCACCCCTCCTGTGTCTGGGCACTGCTGGGAGGACTCTGCAACCACCCCTCCTGTGTCTGGGCACTGCTGGGAGGACTCTGCAACCACCCCTCCTGTGTCTGGGCACTGCTGGGAGGACTCTGCACACACCTCTCATATGTCTGGGCACTGCTGGGAGGACTCTGCAACCACCCCTCCTGTGTCTGGGCACTGCTGGGAGGACTCTGCACACACCCCTCCTGTGTCTGGGCACTGCTGGGAGGACTCAGCATCCACCCCTCATGTGTCTGGGCACTGCTGGGAGGACTCTGCAACCACCCCTCCTGTGTCTGGGCACTGCTGGGAGGACTCTGCACCCACCCCTCCTGTGTCTGGGCACTGCTGGGAGGACTCTGCACACACCCCTCCTGTGTCTGGGCACTGCTGGGAGTGATAGGCACCCACCCCTCCTATGTCTGGGCACTGCTGGGAGTGATAGGCACCCACCCCTCCTGTGTCTGGGCACTGCTTCGAGGACTCTGCACACACCCCTCATATGTCTGGGCACTACTGGGAGGACTCTGCAACCACCCCTCCTTTGTCTGGGCACTGCTGGGAGGACTCTGCACACACCCCTCCTGTGTCTGGGCACTGCTGGGAGGACTCTGCACACACCCCTCCTGTGTCTGGGCACTGCTGGGAGTGATAGGCACACACCCCTCCTATGTCTGGGCACTGCTGGGAGTGATAGGCACCCACCCCTCCTGTGTCTGGGCACTGCTGGGAGGACTCTGCACACACCCCTCATATGTCTGGGCACTGCTCGGAGGACTCTGCACACACCCCTCCTGTGTCTGGGCACTGCTGGGAGTGATAGGCACACACCCCTCCTATGTCTGGGCACTGCTGGGAGGACTCTGCACGCACCCCTCCTGTGTCTGGGCACTGCTGGGAGTGATAGGCACACACCCCTCCTGTGTCTGGGCACTGCTGGGAGTGATAGGCACACACCCCTCCTATGTCTGGGCACTGCTGGGAGTGATAGGCACCCACCCCTCCTGTGTCTGGGCACTGCTGGGAGGGCTCTGCACACACCCCTCCTGTGTATGGGCACTGCTGGGAGGACTCTGCACACGCCCCTCCTGTGTCTGGGCACTGCTGGGAGGACTCTGCACACACCCCTCATATGTCTGGGCACTGCTGGGAGGACTCTGCAACCACCCCTCCTGTGTCTGGGCACTGCTGGGAGGACTCAGCATCCACCACTCATATGTCTGGGCACTGCTGGGAGGACTCTGCAACCACCCCTCCTGTGTCTGGGCACTGCTGGGAGGACTCTGCACCCACCCCTCCTGTGTCTGGGCACTGCTGGGAGGACTCTGCAACCACCCCTCCTATGTCTGGGCACTGCTGGGAGTGATAGGCACCCACCCCTCCTATATCTGGGCACTGCTGGGAGTGACAGGCACTCACCCCTCCTGTGTCTGGACACTGCTGGGAGGACTCTGCACACACCCCTCATATGTCTGGGCACTGCTGGGAGGACTCTGCAACCACCCCTCCTGTGTCTGGGCACTGCTGGGAGGACTCTGCACACACCCCTCCTGTGTCTGGGCACTGCTGGGAGGACTCTGCACACACCCCTCCTGTGTCTGGGCACTGCTGGGAGGACTCTGCACACACCCCTCATATGTCTGGGCACTGCTGGGAGGACTCTGCAACCACCCCTCCTGTGTCTGGGCACTGCTGGGAGGACTCTGCACACACCCCTCATATGTCTGGGCACTGCTGGGAGGACTCTGCACACACCCCTCCTGTGTCTGGGCACTGCTGGCTGGGAGTGATAGGCACACACCCCTCCTATGTCTGGGCACTGCTGGGAGTGATAGGCACCCACCCCTCCTGTGTCTGGGCACTGCTGGGAGGACTCTGCACACACCCGTCATATGTCTGGGCACTGCTGGGAGGACTCTGCACACACCCCTCCTGTGTCTGGGCACTGCTGGGAGTGATAGGCACACACCCCTCCTATGTCTGGGCACTGCTGGGAGTGATAGGCACCCACCCCTCCTGTGTCTGGGCACTGCTGGGAGGACTCTGCACACACCCCTCCTGTGTCTGGGCACTGCTGGGAGGACTCTGCACACACCCCTCCTGTGTCTGGGCTCCGCTGGGAGGACTCTGCACACACCCCTCATATGTCTGGGCACTGCTGGGAGGACTCTGCAACCACCCCTCCTGTGTCTGGGCACTGCTGGGAGGACTCTGCACACACCCCTCCTGTGTCTGGCCATGTACACTCCATACATACACGGGTGTGGGTACGGTCCGTACATACACTGGTGGGGTGTGGGTACGCTCCATTCATACATGGGTGACGGTACGGTCCGTACATGAACTGGTGGGGTGGGGGTACAGTCCGTACATACACTTTTGGGGTGGGGGTATGCTCCATACATGCACTGTTGGGGTGGGGGTACGCTCCATACGTACGCGGGTGTGGGTACGGTCCCTACATACACGGGTGGGGGTACGGTCCGTACATACACTGTTGGGGTGGGGGTACGCTCCATACATGCACTGTTGGGCTGGGGGTACGCTCCATACGTACGCGGGTGTGGGTACGGTCCGTACATACACTGTTGGGGTGGGGGTACGCTCCATACATATACTGTTGGGGTGGGGGTATGCTCCATACGTACATGGGTGTGGGTACGGTCCGTACATACACTGTTGGGGTGGGGGTACGCTCCATACATACACTGTTGGGGTGGGGGTACGCTCCATACGTACGCGGGTGTGGGTACGGTCCGTACATACACTGTTGGGGTGGGGGAACGCTCCATACATACACTGTTGGGGTGGGGGTACGCTCCATACGTACGCGGGTGTGGGTACGGTCCGTACATACACTGTTGGGGTGGGGGTACGCTCCATGCATACACGGGTGGGGGTACGGTCCGTACATACACTGTTGGGGTGGGGGTACGCTCCATACGTACGCGGGTGTGGGTACGCTCCATGCATACATGGGTGGGGGTACGGTCCGTACATACACTGTTGGGGTGGGGGTACGCTCCATACGTACGCGGGTGTGGGTACGCTCCATGCATACATGGGTGGGGGTACGGTCCGTACATACACTGTTGGGGTGGGGGTACGCTCCATACGTACGCGGGTGTGGGTATGGTCCCTACATACATGGGTGGGGGTACGGTATGTACATGCACTGTTGGGGTGTTGGTACGCACCGTACATGCACGGGTGGGGGTGCGGCCCGTACCCAGGCCTTTGGAACATGGGTACGGGCCGTACCGCCATTATTGGGGTGACGTAGGGGTGGGCGTGGTACAACTCGTACCCACGCTCTTAAGGCGTGGGTACGGTACGTACCGGACTTGTTGTGTTGCCGGTTCGCGTGTACATCCACTTCCGTTGCTGGACACGCCCCCACCCCCTCGAAGTGACCAGGCCCTGAAGGTCAGGTATGTCCAGGGCATGTATGATTTGTGACTTGGGTGGGGGTTTTGTGTCCTGCCCCCCCCCCTTTGCCCCTGGGTGTTGTTCTGACCTTCTGCGGCGTCTACGTCGGTTCCTGTAGAGCAGGTGGACTGCTATGAGGGCTGGGATGATACGTAGGTTCGGGTCCATGGCTGTCCGTCACGTACAGGTGCTCCTTGCGCGCGTCGTCCTGATTTCCCGGCAGTTTTTGGCAGGCGGAGAATTTTATCCGTGCGGGGTGACTTCGGTGCGGTTCGTACTTCCTGGTTCGTGAAACGCTGCCTGAAAGCGTCCCGACGTCACGTCTGCGCTTTCCCCGGATCACATTTGTATGTATATTTTGTTTTGTACGACTCGTTCGGAAATGGTGTTTCCGTGCGAATCGTACTTGCATGTATGTAATGTTTTTTCCCGGGTACGAGTCGGACGGAGAAAACGCTCCGACCAACGGTTCGTACCCGGTTTTTCCAGGATCGGAATCGACACCTCTGAGTTCAGACATACTAAACTTTATTTTTACACCTTGTTCCCAGGGTTAGTTATGTTTATAAGATGGTATAAACAAACTCCCCATTCTCTCCTATAGGAACAGGCAGCCTTGCAATGGTGAAAAACGAAATACACTGTAATTCACCACTAGGACATGTCACACACATCAGTACATGCCCTACCTTGAACATACACAGCACCCTGCCCACAGGGGTACCTTAGGCCTACCTTAGGGGTGACTTACATGTAGAAAAAGGGAAGGTTGGGGCCTGGCAAGTGGGTGCACTTGATAGGTTGCCATGCAGTTGCAAACTGCGCACAGACTCTGCGGTGGCAGGTCTGAGTTACTTTTTCCGGGCTACTTCTGTGGGTGGCACAACCAGAGCTGCAAGCTCACTAGTAGTATTTGATTTACCAGCCCTGGCACTCTGAGCGCACTTTACTAGGGCCTCACCAGTAATTCAAACATGCCAATCATGGAAACACCAATCCATAACATAATTTACAACAGGAGCACTTGCATTTTAACACTGAATAGCAGTGAGAAAGTGCGCAGAAACACTAAACCAGCAAAAACAGAGTCAAAACCGGGAGGTCAGAAAGCAAAAAGACAGGAGAAACATGCCAAAAGATGCCAAGTCTAACAGTCTCCACTACCAGATTGACATGAAGCTGCGGCGCTATAGGGCTTTAGCCTGAAACACCCATGCTTACTTTACCCCGACGTCATTAGGGGGTGAAGATCAGCCCTGAGGCTCTGTCTTTGCTGAGCTGATGACCTCACAGGCCTCAGGGCTGTGAGATCGTCTGCCAAGCAAAGGTTATTGGCTTTGCAGGCACCAGCTTGCACAGAACTACACCATGGGGAAAGTGAAGCAGCCATCAGGACAGCTAGCACGTTTGACTTGAATCAGTGTAAATGTGTTTTTTTCCAAAGTAATACTGTAACTGAATCCTATATTATTACTAGCTCAAATTATAAATGTAGTTTCCCCAGTGCCTCCGGTAAAAAACTAAAGGGGGCTGAGCCCAAACTGCGCCTTGAACTTTATATCTTCCATTTGCCTTTCTTTGCTGAGTGGATAATGCATGGAGTAAATTCATCTGGCAGTATAAGTTACCAAGCAAAACCAAAGGGTATGGTGGACGGAGTGTTGAACATTGCAAGCACTCACCCCCAGTCAACTGATCTGGGTTTAATCCATCATCATCATTATTTAGCTCAGTCCGCCACCCCAGTTCAGACATGGCCATATGCAAATCAGTCTGACCCTGTGCCTCATGGGAACAGTCCAGCCCGAACTGCCAAGCCATATCTTCCCTGGACCGGAGACAAGCATCCTGGGACCACTTTCTGGCTAATCAGCCGTCATCAGCCAGGCTAGCTTGAATCCAGTAGAAAAGTGAGCAAGGGACCCACGTCTGGGCATACCCTGCCAACTTAGGGCGAACAAAGCAAAAGCAAAGGGGATGATGGTTTTGCTTTGTTCGCTCTAAGTTGGCAGGGTATGCCCAAACGTGGGTCCCTTGCTCACTTTGCCACTGGATTCAAGCTAGCCTGGCTGATGACGGCTGATTAGCCAGAAACTGGTCCCAGGATGCTTGTTTCCGGTCCAGGGAAGACATGGCTTGGCCGTTCTGGCTGGACTGTTCCCATGAGGCATAGGGTCAGACTGATTTGCATATGGCCATGTCTGAACTGGGGTGGCGGAGTGAGCTAAAGAATGATGATGGATTAAACCCAGATCAGTTGATTGGGGGTGAGTGCTTGCAATGTTCAACACTCCGCCCATCATCCCCTTTAGTTTTGCAGTATAAATTACCAGGCAGAGTATTTACATTTTTACAGCTTCCAGTGGACAAGGGTGGATTGGTTCTACCTAAACTTAGATTTTAATTTTTGCTGGTTTAGTGATAGACTTTCAATAGTATTATAAAGACTCTGGGTATCTCCAACCACTTTATTTGGATACAATGTTACAGACTTGGTTCTATGATCTTTCCTATTTCAAACTAACAATGTTCAAACCCAAACTGTCTATGAAGCTGTCTGTCAATCTATCTCAGGGAAATTTTCAGTTCCAAAATTATAAAGATGTATATCACTTTGGCCAATCCAGGCTTCCCTACATTTCCACATGATTTATCTATGATATAATGGTCTAAGTCAGGAGTAAAACATATTGGACAACATTTTGAAGCAAGCCCCATAAAAACTTTCAGAACTCCTAACCAAATATGCAATATTTAACATTGATTTTTTTTTTTAAATATACTGTTGCACAATTTCTTTCTGAGACAATCTGAGGGGAATTATAAAATATCCAGAAATCCATTTAACAACTCACTTTGCATCCAAGTTTGTGGCTAATATATGGTTTAACAAGATTGATATGTACATCTCAGTATGTAGCGATCAATAATCAATTAAATATAGCTATTCTTGTTTTTGAATGTTTCAAGATTAAATATCCATCATTAAAAAGTTATTTGGGATATATATTATACAGCGTTTCAGTTTTGAGCCAGGGCTGCTACATACTTATTATGCTTTCATTGTAGACCCCTTTCACCTGATCCCATAGATATATTTGCCTCATGGCATAACATTTGTGGATTTTGGGAAGCGATGTTTGAGGAACTATGTAGGGTAACTTGGTTAAAAGTGAGTCTGAACCCTGAAATTATTATCCTGGGTATTTCCAATAGATTCCTTTTATATGCATTGGAATTGTATCTTATATGAATTTAATATCTTGGTTGTGTATTACCAGGTCATGGCTTAATTCGAAACCTCAATGGTGGTCATAGTTTTTAGATGTGAGTGGGCTAGACTTATCTATTATCTGTCAAAGTCCAACATGTGCACAGCTGAGGCACACTTGAGCCTCTTTATTCCAATTGGATGTAATCATTGATTGAATGGAAATACTGATATAGATTCTAAGCAACAGGAAACAAAGCAAGAGTAACGATACAGAAATAAGACACTGGAGTAGCAGGACTGCCTTATAAGAAGCAGGGAATGGAGGAAATGTGACAGAACACAACGAAAGCAGACATGTGTAGCCAACTAGCGGGGGCAGCAAGACAGACAATTTGCAAATATTCAGTGACAGAGCAAGGGTGTTGTGGTACCTAAAGCAAACAAGTAAATGTTTCCCCATACAGTCTAGTTAGATGACTTAAGACGTAACTTGACGAGCTGGTGGTCCCCCATACACCTGGGTGCTGGTGCCACTGCACCTGCTGCACTTTTGATAATTATGCCCCTGCAGATGTTTACAGAATGCCTGTAGCTTCCCCATCTTGTGATCTCAAGGCATCTGGTGTGTTAGAAGTAAAAACAACCCCAACATTTTAGCTCACATCAGCTTTCATTCTGGCACATTTAGTTTACCATCACAATACAGAGCTGTAATAGTAATTCAATTTTAGAACAAATTGGAGATGAGCATCTGGACAGACTGAACATCTCACACCTCACATAAGACATGTTAAGAGCTCTTATTTCAAAACATAAAATACCAGTAGCTCATGTGAGGTGCTCCACTGTTATGAGAATCAAAATCTGAAAATGTGCTTACAGGTTTGCGATTCAATATTCTTTGTCGCAACTTACAGTGCTCAACTGCATCCCACATATTGTTGATTCCACTAGATCATTAGGCATAACATTAAAAAAATACCTGAATATGCAAGATCACATCATTGCAACCACCAGAGGAGCCAATTACCAATTGAGTATCCAAGGAAAATCAAACCCTTCTTGCCATTGGATGAATTTCAGTTAGCAGTCCAATCCCTTTTCATCGCCTGACTAGACTACGGGAGTGTGACTCTTGCAGGATTACCCAAAGCTAGGCTGGCTCCAGTTAAGGTCCACTCTAATCTCTGCTGTGAGGCTCATCACGGGATCCAGTAAACATAACCACATTACACAAAATCTAAAACATCTCAAATGGCTACCATTTGAAGCAAGGATTCAGATGAAGATAGCCTACATTACGCAGAAGGCTGTTTATCATACCACTCCCCTCTACCTTGGCAAAATATCTCAAACTATCTGGTGGGAGTCATTCCCTAAGAAGTTCTATCTTTCTATTGTTGAAACCACAGATGTTCAACAAAAAGAAATGGTATAACTGCTCCTTTTCTGGTCTTGTGTCAAGAATATGGAACGCAATACCTCTGGAAACCAGATCAAACCCCTCAACTACTTCCTTCAAAACAGAAGTAAAACTGCTATGCTGAATAGATACTCTCAAAGTTAGTCCTTGAATCACACAGCGTGACTATTTTTCCTGAATACATTTCTGGATCTTTAATTTACAAAGAATCTACTAAGTTGTTTGCTACATTGTTTTCTTTGCTTGTTACTTTTCACTTTATAAGTTTTAACATGTTTGTTATTTCTACAGAATTTGCTGTCGATATCTGTTTATTGTCTGTTTTTAACTTGTTTCTACCATTTGTACAGCGCTCTGATCCCCAGACGGGTCATGTGCATGCTATATAAAAATCCTAAATAAAAGAAATAAAAGAAAATATTTAAAGGGTTGAAAATGTGTGTCAGGACATTTCTACTGTAAATGTTACCCTTAATGAATTGGCTGTTTATTTAGCCACTGTCCATATAGTACATTATCTCTGCTATTTTGCCCACAGCCAGTTCAATAGTAGATAGAATCTGCTATTTTGCTGCCAGCTGGCTAAATAGCGAAAACATCACTATTTTTCCAGCTGCAGGTTAAATATTAGAGATCATGAACTATTTGACAGACATTTGGGTAAACAGTGTGACGGAGGTCTTTATTTAGTTGGAGATAAAGAAAACAAGCGTTTTCAATGCAATAGGTCTCGAATTCGCGAGAGTTTGAGCTATTGGCATTGTAAATGTAAATGACAGCGCATTTTATTTATGTGGTTTGAAAGCCTGCAAGTGGGCGTAAATACGCACTTTTTACTTATAGTCCTTGCTTACAAGAAGCAAGGCTAGCAGTAACTGTGCCTCTTTTATTGCCAGTCTTCCTTCTGGTAAGCAAGGGCTACAAATACAAAGTTTGTGTTTACGCCCGCTTGCTGGCTTTCAAAACATAAATAAAAGGTGTTGTCATTTACAATGCCAATAGCTCAAACTCTCGCGAGACCTATTGAATTGCAAATTCTTGTAGTGTGTTGCTGTCACTGATCACTATGACATTTTCTGGCAGAACTGGCTGCTCTTTTTAAGGGTCTTGCTGTGTTTTCAGGTCTTGCTAGGGGTTTTCAGTACATCTCTTGACAGCATGCACCTGTCTGAAGGTCTCTTACCATGAAATGCTTTAGTTCCCTATTTGGGGGCAGGGAAGTAAGGGGATCAGATAGACTCACCCCTCTCCTCCTTGTTCTCTCTCCTAAGTTGTGTGCTCACACGCAAGTGGCCGGGCAGTAGTTACTGCTCTCTAAAGAGCTATTACAAGTATATGCATCTGATTGGACTGGTTGGAGAAGCATTTCCTCACTCCTCTGTCAAGCTGGCAGCCAATAAGAATCTGCTTAAATGAGTAAAGAAGGGATTTTGCTTCCAGCTGTCAAAGCAGATAGTATTTTCCACGTAATGCCTAAAATTATAGGCAAAGGGCATCTGTAATGGACAACTCATGCCTTAGCCGACACTGCACAAAATGGCTGAACAATTTATGAGCCATAAGAACAGATTGTCACCCTAACCTGAATCATATTTAGATTCAGTCCCTTACTAGTAATGGTTTTTGGTTGGTAAGATAGGGTTAAGGCTGCCAATCATCTTTGGATTCCGGTTGGCATCCAGTGAAAGTTTCTATGGGCAAGGGCAAAAATCTCCTTTTTCATTATTCTTTTAAGCCAGCAAAAAATCTCAAGTTCTGGTTCTAGATATGTGAAGACATTGAGCTGGTACTGAAGGCTGCTTGGATGTGGTGTACTAGTGTAGTTAAATGGACCATTTCTGATGTTGCTCTCAATAGAGACAAAGAGTGTCCCAGTGTAGGAGTGTATGATTTGATATTCCTGAGGTGTCTCATAAAAACACTTCTTGGTAACTGCCTTTTCCTGGAACTTCATGTTGAGACTTGTTAGAGCTGTGTGCTTGAAAAATGCTCATGGAATAGTGTAAGGAGTGGAAGGTCAAGTGATAGAGTCCTAGAAACATAGCAGGACTAGCCATGGTTTGGAAACACTAACCGCAGATAAACTTTCCTAAGGGTATTTTTGACATTATACAATTGGTGCGATGTTCAGCCCAGTCTGCATATTGCAAGCCTTCTAGGGGAAAAGAAATCAGCAGGACCCTAACCAAACACAGCAATTACATGCTTTAGTATAAAACAACCAGAACATTTCTGCAAAATATGCTGTACAGAGTTCAGAGCAGTACATATAGGAGTAATCAAGGAAACTGGGTGAAAATATCCAGCTTACAATCGACAAAAATATGCAGAAAATCAGGAGTGATGTCCAGCCCCAATTAATGCAGAAAACCCTGTTTTGATGTTCACTTGGAACGGTTTAGATCGAGGTGGTCCTCTTGTCACTAGCTGGTGCTGTTCTTGATTAGAAGTAATACTCTAGAGTTCGTGGGGAGTCGTTTTTAGTAGAGGGAAGTTTAGAGGCTTGGGGCCATATTATCAAGAAACGGCGTTAAAATTATCGCCGCTAAAGCGGCGATAATGGACTTGATAATATGCTGTAGAGAATTCCCATAGAAGCCCATGTTGACACCAGAACATGCGCTTCAATGGGAATTCTCAAGGGCATATTATCAAGCCCATTATCGCCGCTTTAGCGGCAGTTTCCTGCCGCTAAAGCAGCGATAATGTTATTGCCGTTGCTTGATAATATGGCCCTAAATTATCTCAGTATGTAGGAGGTGCAAGGCATGATGTGGCCAGTAGGTTGTGGCTAGTAGTGCAAAGTTGCATGCAGGTGTACGGAGGAGTAGGTGTGTGGACAAAATATATTGAAACAACGCTGTATTATTGGTAGCTGAAATATAACTCAATTTTGTTGCAGTGAGCCAGCCTAAAGTTTTAAATAGGCGATGAACAATTCTTTGGGAATGTTAAAAAGGGTTCCTATACCAAAGCTGATGACCTTGTCAAGATACTTTAAGTGATACTGAGGTAGGTAGGTAGGCTGATAAAATTGTTAAAAGTATTGGTTAAGCCATAAGCTTTGAACCGGCATCTCGCACCTGTAGCAATACTGTGAATGAAGGTTTCAATTTTCCAGTCAGCTGTATATGGGGAGAAAAGAAGAGATTCCAAAACTTATCTTTGGGAGTTCTCTGACAGATGAGGGTTTTATAGTGTTGAAACAGTAGAACACTGCATGGCTGCTTGTGCCAGGTTCTAGCTGTGTTGTAATCTCATGTAAGGGCTCTGTCTGGTCACTTGAGAACCTGCTGACCTGGAGATTACCACCACTGACTTTGAATTCCTGAATAAAGATTGTTGCTTCATCAGTGTAGCCTATTGAGTGCATCAAACTGTGAATCCAAGTAAGGAAAGTGTTGTGAGCATTGAAGAATGATCAACAGTGTCAAACACCAACAAGAGATTAAGCAAGATGAGAATGCATGATTTGTAATTCTAATCAGCAAATATATTATTTTGTGTGCCGAAAGCAATTGTACATACGTCTTCTTGGAAAGTAGGACGACATCTGACTGCCTATATATTCACTCAGTGGCCCAAGCTTGCATACCTCCTAGCTAATCCAGCAGAGTGGAAGGTTCAGCTATGCAGCAACCTAGGACATGAACCACACTTCCGTTCTGTGAATTTGTGACAGCAGGTTGGGTTCTCCCCTCTGTAATACTGCTCGGCTATGTAGCTTAAAGAAGCACATTGTGCAATGGCCACTGGAAATTTGTGTGTCACCATGAGTGCAAGGCACAGAAATCATGGCAAGACAAAACTTCCCAGAATTTACCGTCAATGTGCATCTGCTTGTGCTCTATGCACTCATCATTCTCAAGCTGCAGCGTATGTCATGAATATTAGTCCAGTAAAGAAAAAATGACTAACAACACAGTCTGCTTTTTTTTTCTCATGGCATACTGACACAGTGGAAGTTTTGAATCCCTTCCTCAGAGACATTAGTTTGTTTTTGCCCCAGAAGTTACTTTTGACAATAAAACACAATTGTAATTACTCTTCCCCACTTCTCAGCTACCTCCCTCCCCAGTGTTGGCACATTGCCAGTCCACCTCACTTGGAAGAAAGGCTCCCTCCACCAAAAATGAATTCTAAAGGAGACCTGTGGCAACCACTGGCACAGACTAAATGGTCCATTTGCTTCATTACAACTGAATATTAAAGCCATGAATCTTCCTAAAATAGTGTGGATGCAAGAATTAATTCTTTTCTGATATGGTGCTATGATGGAATCAAACACCATATCTCTTTTTTTCACCACCTCACACCTTTCCATCAGCTCTTGGGTGTTTATTTTCTCAGTGTGTGGCTTGTGTACATTCTGCTGCCTCGTTCTTCCACTTAACATAATCTGCCACTAGACTCTCTGTCCTCGGCGCTTCACCTGGAAATGTATCTTTTCCATTTCAGTCTTATTGTCATTAATGGTTTAATAATAATAATAGTAATCTTTGTTTGGCATATAAAAAAATATGACCATAAAAGATACACGTTCATCAGCACAACAATACAGTACATTAATCATCATATAATAAGAAAAGAAGACCGGTCAGTCAGGGCACCGCTTGAACATAAAGAGCAATGCTCAAAAATTTCTTAAAACATTCAAAACAATAAAAAGGTGCACCGCACACTGTCCCAACTAATGCACCAAGTACTTAAAGGTCTTCTACTTTTATGTTCCCCTAGTATTTCTTAGCTTTAGAGCGGATCTTAAAAAGTTCGAGACACATGATAATGTAAGAGCATCGGGGGACAATTTTTAAAAAAGTAAAGCCACCTGGGCCTGCTTAAAATTATGTTTCCTTAAAAGCCCCTTAAGAAACACTCTTCTCGGGAATGAGTAATACGGACACAAAAGAACAAAATGAAGGGTATCCTGTGGAGACCTATTGTCGCAGCCACAGAGCCCTTTTTGTTCTGAGGGTGCCGTATACCCCGCCGGTACAGCCAGTATGTGGTGCAACAAGTTCAATCTAAACCGTGTGATTAAAAATCTGTCATGAGCACTGGCTATGATAGTTAAGTACGGTTCTATACTTTGTGTCGACATGACTAAAAGATAATTTCTAACCGAGGGCTTTTTCAATCCATGTTCCTCCCTTTGGGCCCCAATTAATTAAAAAAACTGATCCTTAATAAGCACTTTATCCCTTGGGCTCATCTTATCCAGGTGAGAGAACAGCTCTGCCCTGCCCAACATAGTAAAGGAATCCTTTACATATTTCAACCATGGGATTTTTAATGCATGATCCAAGGCGAGACGGTCTTGAATTACTTTCCTGTTAAAACCTGTCTCCTCATTGGACCACATGTTCACCCAACACAGGAGGAGTTTCATCGCCACCAGGTCAGAAATATACTTAGACCCCAGCTCCTCATGAACAATGAACGAGGGGGTGCTTTAGGGGACTCTCAGTAGCCGCCTAAGATACCCGTTTTCTTCACTTTGTATTTCAATTGTCCTAATAAAACCCCACACTTCACTTCCATATAAAAACTTTGAATGAGTTATACCATTTTAGGATTGTCCCAGGTAACCACTTGCCTAACCTGTGAGCAAAGTATGTAATTTTTTCATCGAACAAGATGCCTAGATATGAGAAGGCCGGTACTTTCCCCAGAGTATGTGTGACGACTATGTAGGAATTCACCTTCCTGCTCCTTTTCCCTAGTTCCATTATATGTAGGATTTTGTTAAGTTAGGTGTCAAATCCAAATCATTCATGAACTCCACACACCCATCTAATAGGATGTGCAAGGCCTTAGGTGTGCGAGGAAGTAGGACCACATCGTCCGCGTAAAGTAGAACAGGGACTGGTCTTGAGCCTACTTTAGGGGAGTCTACTTGTAATGCGGTTAATGCCAGGTCGTAACCATTAATATATAATGTGAATAAAAAAGGAGCTAAAATACATCCCTGTCTAACCCCACTTAAACACTTAAAATAATATGTGGTCTTCCCCTCTTGTGTATATCTTACTGCAGCAGAGGTGTTGGAGTATAGAGCCATCAGTACATTAATTAGGGCCAGGTCTACCCCCAATAATCCCATGAGCTTCCACAGTTTAGTTCGACTTACACATTCAAAAGCTGCGGTAAGGTCCATGAAGGCGAGATAAAGCCCCCAGCCTTTGACTATTGTGTACTTCGCATTAATCAAATAAAGATTTAGACATTGCGCGACCGTGGATTTGCCCGTACGGAACCCATATTGGACATCCGTTATTATTCCATGGGTCTCTGCCCACTCAGACAACCTATACAATACCACTCTGCCCAAAACCTTCTTTGTCACGTCAATAAGGGATATTGGGCGATAACAGTGTGGGCTATTCCTTTCCCCTTTCTTGAATATCGGGACAATGGTTGCCGTGGACCATGAGGGAGGCATTTCTGTTGCAAATGTTGCATTTATTACCCTCACCAGGATTGGCGCCCATACCTCTGGATTACTACTGAATAGGTCAGGTGGAATGCCGTCTGGTCCCGGGGCTTTATTCCGCGCAAGACAATCTATTCCTAGTCTCACCTCATCCAGGGTGAAATAAATAACGTCCGTTCTCTAAGCACCAATCTGTAACTGTGGCTCATCTCCTCTCAGGGGCTGATTATACAGTCCCTCATAATGATCTCAGGTAAGATATTATGGGACAGACTTGGATTATTTAAATCTTTAAAACAGGGGCTGTTTATAACCTTCCAGAATCGGGTGGAGTTCTTAAGCTCAGCTGCCTCTTCTAGATCTTCCCAAGCCTTCAATTGAAGATGGCGCTTCCGAGTCCTAACTGCCTGTTTTTACACTTTACGGCAGGTCATGATCCAACCCCTATCTCTGGGTCATTGTTTAAGGGCCTTCTTCACGACTTTATGGGCCTTCGAGCATTGCCCATCAAACCATCTTGGCACGTCCCTGAGGCGTGTGGGTGCAGGTGCTTTTAAAAGGCTATCCACTAATTGCGCAATAGCTGTAAATGTCTGGATTAAATCCTGTCCCTGTGTATCTTGATCTAAACAATTCTGTATATCCTGCTGACCTCTCCTAGAAAGGGATTTATTAAAAGCAACTATGTTGACCTGCACCCATCGCAGCCGCCTTCCTTGATCCGTTGCAGAGATCAATCCCCCTGTCAGACTGTGCGAAACCAAATGCTGTAGTGGAGCAACAAGTGATAAAGTTACCGGATTATGTTCGCAGAATATACTCTGCCAAATGTCAAAACTTGTGATAAACCTCCTTAATATATGTGAAACAAAAATAAAATCAATAAATGACGCACATCCTCTACCCTTATACGTGGGGGGCACAGGTTTATCTGGGTGGCCGACAATCAAATCCATTGTGTGGGTCAGCCCAAAGGTATTTAAAAGCGCACTCAACTCCCTTCCTGACTTGGTGTGCTCCATGTGTGGCACTTTATTTTGAGTACATGCCTGCCAATCACACTCAGTCACCCTCAAATTAGGACACAGGGGATAATTAAAATCTCCCACTACTATTAAATGTACCTGGGCTCGTACTTCGGCTTGTAATTTCTCTAAGCAAGTGCTTAATTCATCAAAGGGTTTTAATCCCTGCATGTTTGGCTGAGCGTTATAAAAATTGATGAATGCCAAACAATAGTTCTTACTAACAAATGTTAGACCCTGTACTACTTCCGACTCCCAAGGGATCGACTTCCACCTCCCCTGTATCCTTAAATCTACAAACATAATTAGGGCCCCTCTGGCTCTCCCTACACTAGACCTTAGTGCTGGAAAAAAAAGTTTTGTACCCTTCTAAGAAGAAGGTATTTACTGGCTCCCATGTTTCCTGGATGGCAATTATATCAAACTTTCTAATATAACAAAGCCACTGCTCGTCCTGAAACTTGCTCGCCAAGCCTGCCATGTTCCACAAAATAAGTTTTAAGTCATCCATATTTCACCTCACCTGGGGGCCTGGGGTTTCACTATTATCCCCATCTGCACTGGGAAACCTGCTTTCCCTTAAGTCCCTATATTCATTGTGGGTTTCGCTAATTCCCCCATCATTAGCCACATCCCTCCCCCTTTGATCCTTGGTATGTTTTGTCTGATTGACCTCCATTCTTACCAAACTCGCTCCCTCTACAAGTCAATCTATGTCATTCAAGTCCCTCAGTGTAGCGAAAGCATTTCTTAACTGCAAAAGGCCCCCACTCCAACTCGGCCCCGCTTCCTGTGTAACCCCACAATGGGAGGATAAAAATTTGGACGGGGGTCTGTAAAAGAAACTCAATGGTACTGGTTTGATCCCAGAGTCTACCATACATGATTGCGAGGATGAAAACAAAATCTTCTGGGTCATTGACGGGTACCTCAGCGTGACAATCACGCTATCCCCTTCAAATATCTTCTTAGACCTGCCAATCCACGCCACCCTTCTCGCCATCAAGACATGTCTTTGGTCCGAGCTATTAAACCCAACGTGTTTTCCTAACCAGTGGGTTACCTTACCTCCACTAGTCCTTGACCCCCTGGATGCCGGCTTCCCCATTAATGGATATTAAGTATGCCATCTGCATCTGGCGGGAACCTGCTTGTGTGTTTTGTCAAACTCATTTTTAATGAACTTGTGTGCTCGTTTCTTGCGGCCATTGTCTTTGTCTCCTTAAGACATCAGTGGCAGCCTCAAAACCTTTGGTTTTTGGTGTGGGTTGGTGAGTTAAAGTACTGCGTGTTGTGCTCAGCACAAAGCACCTCTCTAGGTGAACATTTTCCAGAGCTTGGAAGGTCTAGTTTTGTGTTTAAATTCAAAGAAAACAAAGTACAGAAACGTATTACCGAGTAATCAAATGACTGAAACCATATTTGCAATGGTCTATACAACAAAGGCACTGGACTGCATCGTCTTACCCCCTTCATAAGGCGAATAATGTCTGTCATGGTTATCACTGAGGAATAACTTGTTTGGTCTAGGTAACGTGCAGATTAGGAGTGGGCAAAGTTTTTTAGTTTAGTTTTTGTCGTGCAGCATGCTTAATTCTCATAATTACCATTGGTTTTATGTAGGGTTCCACCCTGCTACACAAGGGTGGCCATCTGTGTTACAATTAAACCTCTCTCAATGTTTACATAACAGGAGTCATTTTTTTTAATCTTGTCACAGAACAAATGATCTTGCATACATTTACCTCTCAATGGTCAAAATTCTCCAGGTTTCTCAAAATAGTGTGCTAAGTGTTGCTTTTGCACATGGCACAGATCTGGTCTACAGTTCTTGCAAGACATTTCTGCACAACACAAACTTCTATGGACAGAAAGTTATATGGTCAGCAATGGTGTAAAGAAACCAGGAAATGTACAGGAGATCCTTTTTATGTAATGGAAATTACTGCAGGCCTAGTCATAAATGCACTGGTGTAAAGGTTTAAGCATAGGTGTCATTTTGCCCCATTTCATGCTGGTGATTATGGGCAATTCCTGCATTCTCTAAGGCTGGGCCAATTTGTGTATTTTTTTCACCAGAAATGCCATGAAATACTATGAATATATCTGAGTGAAATCGCTCCTGTTAAAAAGTCTGGTCAGATACTGGCAGGAGACATTTTCCTGCAGGAAACATTTACATGGATAGTGAAGCACAACCTTTAAAAATAGGTAAAATGAAAGTTATGTGGGAAACATAGTAACAATGATGAAACTAGTAAAATAGGAGAAATCTAGGATTGTGGGTAAATAATGCCAGTTGAAAGAGAATTTTGGCATTCTGGGAGAGCCAATTGAGTTCTTTCATGATAGGGGCGAAATATTGTTGGATTACCCCCCCCCCCCCGGAGAGGAGAAGCCTCGTCTATCGCCTAAAAGCTAATGAGCTATGCATAGGCAACTAACCTGCCTTCATCTTACTTTTAGTGACCTTTTCTGTCCCTTGGTAACCCTTCTCTGCGATATGCTGCAGGGATGCAACGGGGGACTTCAGTCTGTCTCTCTTGGGAGCGTCCATGATTTTAAGCAGTCTCCATTCCTCGGTGCTTCTCCCGCAAGATCTCCATCGGTTGCTATGGCAACACAGCAAAGGAGATCTAAGAACTGCTCAATTTCAGCACAGAAAACTCATATTTTCAGAAAAAAAATTATCTTTACTCTGTCTCGTGCTTCAGCCCGCTGTCAAGTTTTCACGCCTGAGGAAACCTGGGGTGCGAATTCTACCCTGCAAGCGTGTCTCGTGCTTCAGCCCGCAGTCAAGTTTTCACACCTGAGGTAACCTGGGGTGCGAATTCTACCCTGCAAGCGGCACATATTTCAGCCTCTGCGGTTGCTGGGAGTGTAGTGTGGTGGCAGTGGGTTGTCACATCCTAAGTCAGGATTCTCCAAAATCAGTCCGGGAGGGCCGGATCCATGCCAGATTTTAAAGATAACTACATTTATCTAAATGGGTATATGCTGAAAATTCGGTATGGATCTGGTCCTCCAGGTCCGACTGAATAACCCTGTGCGAAGCTGTATTTTAAATGGGCTAGGCTCTAGCTCCCCTAGGCATTCATGTCCTTATTTGACAGTTTTGGCTCAGTAAAAGAAAGCTGAAAGTTGAAAAAAACGGAATGACAGACTTGGAGGCTGCACTTCAATAAAGTAATTGTGAAGGAAATCTGTGGAAGTAAGGAGAAGGACCAGTAGGAGTAGGATGATGATCAGTAGGAGGATGAGGACCAGGAGATGGACCACCGGGAGGGATAGAATGTCCAGAGCCATGAGGACCAGGATAACAAGAACTAGGATCAAGGAGACCTAATCCACAAGGACCAGGGTGAGCAAGTTCAGAGGTGAACAGAAACAATACGATGAGGAGGAACAATACCAGTAGAAACAGGACTAGGGGTATGTGGGCCAGAGTGGGAAAGATCAGGAGGACAAGGAAGATTTGGAATAAGAGTATCAGGACCCAGTGGGCCAGGGCTGGTGGAAGAGAAGGATCAGGGGTTGGAGGCACAGAAGGGACAAGGAGTGCAAGGAGGGTTCAAGAGCAGTGACTAAGACCAGAGGGATGAAATGGACCAGGGTCATAAGGATCATGACTAGATCCATGAGGACTAGAAGATCATGAGCATGAAGGCTATTACCACTAGGACCAGAAGACCATAATAGCCAAGAAGGATGGGGGGGCAGGATCAAGGATACCAGGAGGGCCAGAGCTAGGAGGACTAGGACCAGAGTAAGGATCAGGACCTAGATGAAACAGGCTTAGGAGTTCTGGGAGGCAGGACCAGGGCCTAGAGTGCCAAGAAGAGCAGAATGACCAGGCCCTAGGTAGGGGTAGCAGGGCAAAGGGGAAGAAAGGCCTAATAGGACCAGGTGCACCAAGGGATCCATCAAGACTGGGACGTGGGTGACCAGGAATCGGTTGAACAGGCTGAGGAAGATCAGAAGGACCATGTCAAAGGGGTGCTGCTTGAACATGAAATACCTTAAAATATAAGAGATGTTTGGCAAAACAGGAACAGTTTGTTTAATTTAGCAGTGCAGCCGGGAGAAAAGTTAAAGGTATGGGGTCTGAGTACTTTCTCAATTTACAATCTGTCTAACATAAACTTTTATGCAGTTCATTGAGTGTAATAAAATGGTTCCACCAGTCCTTTTTTGGAAAGGAATGTGAACCACTGCCTCTAGAGTCATAAATTAATGTTTTGGATGAAGAATCCTGGTGGGTCTCGACCTTGCATGGACACAATGCGGCCAGTAGATAACTTGCCCGGATGTCGGGCATGGGGAGCATGTGTTTAATTTGTGTACTGTGTGTGCTGTGTTCTGATAGGCTGAGTGTTCCTAACTTTATGTAGCATATAACTTTACAGTGTTTTGGGAACACACACACCCCTCCAGCCATGTGAGCTTTATTGAGGTCAACCTCCCTAGACTTCTGTGGTCTTGCTGTGTCTATCTGTGACTTTGATCTCAGATTTCCTGTTTGCGCATTTGTCTGCCAGCTACGTGCCACCCCACCTGTGACCTGTCAATCAGTGACCTTGGGCCTGGGTCTCAGAGCCTGACTAACCATGTATTTCTGAGTCGGGGTTGATGTGGAGTTCACAACTGGCACATTTGTCAATAAAGGTGCAATTTCGTTTCTGTATGTAAATGTATCATATTGACATCGACGTTTTCAATATTAACATTACCCCCTCCGCTGCTTAATTGTTAGGCCTGATATGGGGGTGAGCCCTTTCTCTGTCCTACTCTTGTCTGGAGCTGTGATAGACTCTGCAGCCCCCCTCTCCCAGGTACCCCCCTCACCCTAAACTACTTTGACCTCTGTGGTGGTTTGGATGTACAGTTACTAGCTTGTGGCTAGAGCTTCCTCCTAGCAGACATGTTCCTGTCACTCTTTTTTTGAAGGGGTATGGCACGGCGACCTAGCTTTGAAGATTTGAAAAACCCCAAGGAATGAAAGAGAGAACACTGCAGAGATCTTTAGAATGTGGGGGGCACAGGCCAAGGCCCAGAACCTCCGTCAAACTTTGCTAAGAGATGATTACTGGACTGGAACGGACTTGCACTACTGGGATGTCTGGCTGACCTGGTGAACCTCATGATGGACTCAACGCAATGAGGGTGCTTCACAACTGGTTGGCTCTTGTGCATGTGCTGTGGAGGTTATGGGATCATCACTAACCCGAGTGTACGAGAAACCTGGTTCCAGCCACTTGAGGACAGCTTTGTTATAGAACTGAATGGGGGGGGGCTCTGTTTCCTGGTGGCCTGTAGTTTATAGGGGTGCTGTTGGTGCTACACGCTATGATGGAACTTTGGTTTCGGGCCAGATGCCTGAAAATGGGGTCCTGTTGATTTAGTAATCGGAACCCGTCCGCATTGACTTTGGACACGGGGCCTGGGTGCCTGCTTTTCAGACTGCCCTCCTCCAAACCTGTATCTCAAGGATTGGGGGAGGGCCAGGCTGAGCACAGGAGGTGGGGCTTATGAGATCATTTCTGGGAGACGTTTTCTATGTCATATATTCCTCAATAATTGTGAGACTTAAAAAAGAACAAATTCATAAAACAAAAACATGAATTAACCACAAAAACACCTGCTCCCCATAGTTGGGTATTTGTGAACCTGTCACACTC
This sequence comes from Triturus cristatus, assembly GCF_964204655.1. Taxonomy (NCBI): domain Eukaryota; kingdom Metazoa; phylum Chordata; class Amphibia; order Caudata; family Salamandridae; genus Triturus; species Triturus cristatus. Next base: position 882,795,586 of record NC_140581.1, read on the forward strand.
ATCGGCCCCAGAGCTGCTGCTGCAGTAACGATATCCAAGGCCCTGAGTAGCAAGAAATATCGTCCAATTACATTACACAAGGTAAGATTTTTGTATGTTTAAGAAAACTAAATGATACGCAAAGAATCTCAAGATATTCAGAAAACGCTGGGCCTTGAACCTAGTACCCCAGTTCCAAATTCAGTATCTTTTACAATAAGGCCACATTTCCTCCCTTTAAGAAAAAAAATGAGCTCCCAATTGTTGCCCACCTTTTTGCAGCACAGGTGCCCTTGGCCCTAATGCTAGCAAGAAAAATTAGCCCACATAACCTTTTATTTATTTTTAAAAAGACATTATTGTAATACAGTGGGCCCATCAGACCCTTGGACCCCAGTGCCACTGCACCTGCTTCACCGATGATAGTTACTGCCCTCCAAGTGGGATGCATCCTCTGCCCTTTGTTAAGTACTTGAGCTCCCATTTTACCCCATACCAGTCACTGTCATCTCTCTAGGGACCAGCAGCCTCCCCCCCCCGCTTCCCCTCTCCCCCTAGTGCCTTGAGGCCCACAGGTGAGCAGCTGTGCTTTGCAAGACCTGATTGATTGATGCCCACAGCAAGGTGTCTCCTCTGCTTACATTTTCCCCACACCAGAACCATTACTCAGACGCCCAAAGCCATGCTGCCAGAGCAAGTATTCACAGGGCCCTAATTCAAATTAGGAAGAATGGTAAAACACACATGGGGTTTAGCTGGTCCCTCCGACCACTGGGACCTGGTGCCACAGCACAGGCTGCACCAATCTTTTCTTCAAGTGTGCGAAGCAGGCTGGCTACGCTGCCCACTCCATTGGGCCATCAATTCTAACCCTGAGACACAAAGCAGACTTTCTGGCTCTTTGTTTAAAACAAAACAAATCACATCTATGCTACCCCGAAAGATAAATGTGTGCAATTGGTTAATCACCAAATATAAAGAGTGCTTGGGAGTCAGTATAGACTTTAACTGGTGGAGTCACTTGGAGCTTCACAGTGACAAATATTTATTCTTCTTAAGAGGTAATGTTTTGGTGTTACCATGTGAGTTCTGCAGTGTCTCCTGATAATGAACAATTATTAAAATGTGCTGAGGTATAGTCTTATTATTTTATTACTAATATATATATAGCTACCAATAATGACTGAAATTCACAGTGCATTTTGTTGCCAGCTGGGATTTCGTACCACTATAAAAACACAGCCTCTACTTCCTGCTGCACAACTAGGATTATTTTAGGTGACTGCCTCTTCACACACATGTACTCTGCAGGGAACACATTATCAAAATGAGATCTCACAGCCTAAAATAGTACATTTTCCACACATTATTTTAACTTGCATTTATTTTTTATTTAACATGTGCCTGTTATTCCACATGTGCTACAAGTTACAGAATATGTTGCTCTTTTAAGTCACTTCTTTGACCCTGTGACCCTACCTATTGACCCTGCCACATGGCACTCAGGATCGCAGGTCACACACTTTATGTAAATGGAGACAGCCTGTAAATGCGCCAACAAAACAGATCGTGCATCCAGGCCATCTTCATTTACAAATAGTTAAATAGGCATTCACGCCCCCCTGGGAATACAACCATGGCCTCTAGGGAGGATGCACCGCACAGTTTGAAGACCTCTGCCCTAGGGTCTGGTTGCTACCAACCTCCCTGGCCTCTGTCACTGTAGCTAGGTTGAAACCCTCGGGAGTTTTGTGGAGGAGTTCCCTTCAAGCTTAGTGCCATTTGCACACATACGGCCATCGCGGCTCCCTTGAGGGTGGTCTTTTTCAATTTGCGTTGGAACAATTTAGCAGTGTCTCTCTGGGCTTGTGCTTGTTTTTCACTAACCTTCTCTAGCTTCTTTTTGTGATAATGCAATATATGGGCTTGTATCTCCTGCCAGGGCTTGTTGTCTAACCCAACCAAGCTGTCCACTCCGCTCTGTATTTCAGTGGGCAGCCTCATTTTGAGAATATTGTAAAACAATGTGACTTGTTAGCCTGTGTCAGTCCATGGCTGTCCTGTCTCTTGTCCCCATCGTTCCCTCATTCTATGCAGAAATCAGTTCTTGTCTCCCTTGGATTCATAGACTCTGCCATTAACCCTCCTACATCAGGGCGGTCAGGGAACATCTCCCTCTGGGCCGTCCGTATTCGGTGCCTGTATGAATTGAATGTGGCCGCATCATGCACAGTGTTTGTCAGCATAATTGGTGGGATGCAAGCACGGGGGCGAACACTGTGTTAGCCTGCTATCTCTGATAAGGCTAATTAGCAGACTTTTGATACCGCCTATTGCTAGGTTTATTTCCGCAGTATTCTTTTCATAGCATGAGATCCATTTACCCCCTCCATCCAGCAATGGGGTAACTTTGTCATTTTCCCTTCCTTATGAGCCCATGGCACATAGATGGTCCCTGATGTACCCTCTGTAACAGCAGGCACATTTTGCTTTGGGTGACTGCTGGTTTCTCCCTAATATGTGTTCCCATCTTCTTAAACATTACTGCAGGAAGGGGAAGTTGCACCCGGGATCTCCCCTCCATGTCGGATGCAATCTTTCGCTATAGCCATGTCGTCTGGTTTGAGGGATCCCTCCTCTGACCAAGGTCTGTCAAACTGGTCTTTTCCCTCGGTCTAGCAGGCTAGCAAGTGGCAAAATGGCCACATAAAGGTCTCGCCTTCCTTTCTAGCCAATATCTCTTTTGGGGTCAGTCTATCTATCTTGTGAGTTCAGGTGGAGCAACGTACGTGTTCGTCCCTGCTCCCCTAGTGCTTGTGCAAATGTGCCATCCTTTTTTTCCTGTGTCTTGGTTGAGGCAGGACCAGGCTACCTTTGTCTGTAATTTCACGGGCAGTCCCTCTCCGACATTTAAAATTTGGTGTGGCTTGGATCCCAGGCTCAAGCTTCTCATTGAATTCTACCTCTGACTCTTCCCAATCAGTGCCCTGTGCCTACACCCCCTCCCCTCATGTGGGGGGCACACTGCTCGGTTTTCTTACTGTATTTCCTGGTTATGAACTCTTTCTCTTTCCCTCCTTAGTACATGCCTTTCTTCCATCTCCCATCTAGGATGTCTCCTTCTCTCTGAGCTATGCACTGTTCTTTTTGGTCGGGTTTTGCCCTCAAATTCGCTTTCTGTTGTTTCCTCAGTTACCTGAGCAAGTCTTATAGCTCCACTCTCGTCGTTGGATCCCAAAGGACTGGGACACCCTTCCTCACTCCCGCTGGTAGTATCACTGTCTAGAACTGCCATAAATCTCCCTTACACTTGTGTGTGTTCGTCTAGATCAGTGAGGGTGCATGTTCTCTGTCCTGCTGAGGTTCTATGCGTCGATGTGAAGGACAGTGGAGGGTCGAACTTCTGGGAGTCTTTGCACCGGACTGGAGTTGCACAATGACTGCCTGTGCCTGCTGGACTATTAGTCTTAAATGCCTGGGCCTAACTGCTTGCTGTTCGGTGGGAGGCCCACCGTTTCTACTATCGGTGGATTGGAGCGGTCGAGAGCACCTCTATACCTGTGTACGGTGGAGGAGGTGCTGACACCTTGTTTGCTAACTGTATTGCAATATTGTCATTCTGGGCTTCCTCAAAGACGGCACATAACTCTAACAATGCCTCCCTTTTATCTTTCTTTTGACCTGCGTATTTGGTGTGTATGTATGTTCAAGTATGTTAGTGTTGAAAGTTCCTTCCTTTGGCCAGGGAAATGTATGTGCCTTTGTGTGTGCATGCCATTCTTTGAAAACCTTATTAAGTTTTTTTGCATGTGGGGGGAACTGGTTTCCATGTGTTTTAATGGTGTCTCCATGATCAGTTTGATAATTTAGAGGTTAAGATAAGTTAGCTTCTTTGTTTTTAAAGAATCTATGGTTTTGATCTGAATCGTGAGGAACATATACACAGGGGTTACTGCTTCTAAATACGTTACTATGAGCTTAGTGCTATCTACTGATGCATCGAGAAATCAACAGGAATACTTTATAAACACCAACAACAATGTATATGGAAGGTTACAACTTAGAAGAAATGCGGTTGTTAATAAACGATATTGCTTTGATGTCAAATACAGGTTGTGAGAAATAGCAGCACCTGCATATAGAACATTATATAATCGACAAAAACACAACACTTAAAACAAACCACAGTTTGCAATATTTACAGTAACACAACTTCACACAGCAACAATCGCACATCAAAAGTCACACATCAACAATTGCATATCAACAATTGCACCCTGTATCATACCTAGGGGCCAAGTGTACTTTCTGTATCATACCCAGTGTCCAAGCGGCTAGCACAGTCAATAATTACACCCTGTATCACACCCAGGGGCCAAGCGTACCATCTGTATCACACCCAGTGGTCCAAGTGACCAACACTTAAAAAACATTGACAGAGAAAAAATTATGACTTTGTCAAAACAATTCTTCAGCCAGCTCCTAGCGCATGCTATCCTGTGAACAGGAGAAGCTCTGTGCGGACAAGGGACTAAGTGAGTCTGATAGTCTGTCACTATTGGCTTTGGGACAAAGATAATAACGATAATTTGCGGAAATATTTAATAACTCGAGAACTACAGGCCCTTCTTGGCCAACCCAAGTTACACTCAATCTCTCAGGTCCAAATCTTTTCCCTAAATGTCCAAACTGCATCCTGCATCACACCCTGGGGCTCAGCATACCATCTGTGTCACACCCAGCAGTACAAGCATGCCACGTGTCACGACCAGAGGAATACGCCTACCATCTGTGTTACGTCCAGTGGTCCAAGCATCCAACACCTCTCACTTCTTTCAGATACCCACGATGCTGGTAAAACGGGTTGCACTTTTAGACTAAAAAATATGATTGAGGTGTCAACTCTGACAATAATTACAATAAATATTCACCTTTCCTAGCATGCTTACTATCAAAGAATGGTGATGTTTGTGGGATTGCATAAGAGGCTGCCTTGCGACTACTCAGCTATGACATATAAAATAGGTCATTTGTCAGATTTCTGTAAGTGCAGGGCACTCAGGTTTATTTTTTGTGCTTCTCGCTAGTTTGCCATATGCCACATGCTGTACTAATGTTCTGATGTATTTTTTACCCTCTGTTATGGCTGCTTTAAGGTGGACCTTCACCTCACGGATTTATCAGAATTCATATGGTCTGAGGACTGTCTCAATTTGCAATCGGTCTAACATAGACCTTTTTTGTAGTTCATTGGGTGTAATAAATGGTTCCACCAGTCCTTTTTTCTAAAGGAATGTGGACTGCTGTCTTTGGAGCTATAAATTAATGGTTTGGATGAAGAATCCTTGTGGGCCTTGACCTTGCATGGAAACAATGCAGCCAGTCGATAACGTGTCCAGATGCCCGACATAGGGAACACGTGATCACTGGTGTACTGTTTGCGCTGTGTTCTGATTGGCTGAGTGTTCCTAACTTTATGTAGGATCTGATTTATGGTGTTTTGGGAATGCGTGCACCCCTCCAGCCATGTGTGCTTTATTGGGGCCAATCTCCCTGGACCATTGTGGTGTTGCTGCGCCTATCTGTGGGTTTGATCTGGGATTTCCTGTTTGCATATTCGTCTGCCGGCTGCGTGCCATCCCACCTGTGACCTATCATTCAGTTACCTCAAGCCTGGGTCTCAGGGCCTACCTAACCATGTATTTCTGAGTTGGAGTTGACTTAGAGTTCACCACAGGAAACATTTTCAATAAAGGTGCAATTCTGTTTCTGTATGTAAATGTATCATTATTCACATTAACATCGAGTTTGGTGCACTGACAGAATATCGAGTTTCAAATATCGTTATAAAAAAATATCGAGTTTCAAATATCGTCATACAGGAATATCGAGAGCAGGAATATTGTGGTCCAGAATATCGACATTAAGGTAAGAAATATCGTTTTTGAAAATATTGAAGTTAGTAATATCGTTTGTTCAAATATCGTTCTTTAAAATATCAATTTTTATATTAGTGATATGTATTTTAGTATGTATTCTACGTTTAAATCTTTTATTTGGTTAACAGCCAGTGTATCAATGTGCCATTCGAGAAACATCAAATCATGGGCTACGCAGAGCCCAGGTAGGTGACTTGGCACATATTACAAGGTGTAAAAATGAATAAAATAACAAAAGAGATAACAATTCCCCCCTCCCAACACCCGTCCACTGCGAGTTAGGAATCATGTTTGGGTGCAGAGCGTTCACTGTTGAAATGAATCGCCTTGAGTGGTAGTGTCAGATGTGGTGAGATGTAAGAGGCATAGGTACCTGGGGCACGTAAGTTCCCTGAATTCTTGGACCAGGATGGCTAAGAGTGGTTGCCAGAGCTGTCCAAATGTCGAGCCTTTCCCTGCCAGTGTAGGAGATATCTTCTCCATCCCCAGTATGTGCCACAAGCGCTGGAGCCAACCCGTGTGAGAGGGAATCCGAGGGGTCTTCCAAAGAAGTAAAATGTTTTGAGTGGCCGTACCCAGTGCTATCGCTATCTGGCGCCCTCTTCTGGACCAGAGAGGGTATGTTAGGGGGTTTGGCACTCCCAAAAGAATGTAGGCAGGGTATATGGGGAACTCCGTGTCAAGGTGTTTATCAATTTCATCTAGAATATGAGACCAATACGGTTGTAAATGCTCACAATCCCAAAGGAGATGAACCAACATTTTGGTTTTCCCACACCCCCACCAGCAATCTGCGGTTTGTGTGTGGTCGGCTCTGTGTATGTGTTCTAGAGAGTAGTACCAGTAGGTGGCTAATTTGGTTAGTGTTTCTGTAAGCCTCATGTTGCTTGTCGTGTACAGTGCCCTGTAATACACACCCTCCCATTCTTTGCTGCTGAGTTTGCATCCTAGATCCCTCTCCCATCATGCGCGGCTTGCATTGTATGTGTGCGTGTATCGAGTGAGTAGCATCTTATAGAGGTCCGAGATCAATTTTCTTATCTGATGATCTTGTGATGAGCCATCGTTCGTAAGGGGTTAGATGTTTCTACGCATTCGGCCTATTGTCAGTGTGTAATGCCCAGTGTCGAAATTGCAAGTAATGCAACCTTTCGGACTCAGGAAGTACATAGTCGGATATAAGCTGGGGGAAGGAGATCACACCCTATACATCAAATAGGTGTCCAAATGCTCAGCATTCCGTGGCACGCCAGTGTGTGAAGGAAGTCTCGCCTATCCCTAGGCTAAAGTCTGGATTGGCAAAGAGTGGAGTGAGAGGAGAGGGGAAGGTAGTCAGCTCGTGTCTCCTGTTAGTCTGGTCCCATGTTGTTAAGATGGTGCATGTAATGTGAGAGGCGTAGAGGTTGGGTGGTCTATGCGGCTTCTTGAGGAAGGGCATCTTCCTGAGGGATGTGCCTGCTTCTGCTCGGTCCTGAAATAGCCAATGCTGCTCTGACTCAGTGTGATTCCATTCCACCAGATGCCATAGCTGCGCAGCTTTGTAATAGAGTTGAATATCAGCAATCCCAAGTCCACCTTCGTTAGGCAGGAGGGTGCTGATGAGTTTCTTCATTCGTGGTTTATGCCTCGCCATATGAAGAGGGAGAGCTCCGACTGTACTTGATTTAGCCAACCAGTGGGAGGCCTTCGGGGGAGCATCTGGAAGAGGTATAAGATTTTGGGTAAGACTGTCATCTTGATGGCCGCTATCCTCCCTAGCCAAGAAATAGGGTAATGCTTCCACTGCTGCAGGTCGGAGCGGATTTGAGTATGTAATTTGGTGTAGTTGACTGATGCCGTGGTTTGCAGAGTGAGCGCTAAGTGAATTCCCAAGTATGGGACCATGTCCCCAGACCATTGTATGGGATGCTGACTTTGGAGGCATGTCTGCTCGTGCGGTGATAATGAGGTTGAGAGTGGTCGATTTCGCAATATTGACCTTGAACCTGGAAGCCTTCGGGAAGGAGTCCAGCTCCGACAAAAAAGCTCCCAGAGCTACAGCTGGTTCTGCTAAGGTTACGAAGACATCGTCCGCGTATAGACTGATGATGTGTACGTCACCCCCGAATCGGATGCCAGTGATGTGTGGGTGGGCCCAAACTCTCTGGGCTAGCGGTTCCATGTACAATGCAAAGAGCAGGGGTGACAGAGGGCACCCCTGTCTTGTACCTCTGCTCGTGGCGAACGGGGCTGAAGTATGTCCGTTAACTCTCACAGACGCCGTAGGGGAGTGATAGCAGTTTAGAACTTGTGCCCTTATTCTCTCTCCCAGGCCAACGCGGATCAATGCCTGTTCTAGGTATGGCCAGTGTACCCGGTCAAAGGCCTTTTCCGTGTCAATAGTAAGGAGCATGCATTCCCAGGGGATTCGTGAAGCCTTCTTTATAAGATGTAAGACCCTCTTAGTGTTATCGCTGGTCTGTCTTTGGGGAATAAATCCCACCTGATCGGGATCGATTAAGCCTGGCATGTAAGGAGCTAAGCTACGCGCCAAGATCCCAGTGTATAGTTTCAGATCTATGTTCAGGAGAGAAATAGGGCGATATGCCCCACAGCTAGTTTTATCTTTCCCTGCCTTGGTAATAACAACAATTGCGGCCTCAAGCATGGATCTGGGGATCACCCCAGAGGATGCGAAGGTATTGTAAATCCTGGTCAGTAAGGGTGTTAAAGTGGAGCAAAATTGTTTATAAAAGGCCGCAGTGTAGCAGTCCGGGCCCAGGGATTTGGCTAATTTAAGTTGTGAAATGGCCGCTATGACTTCTTCCACTCATATGTCCCCTTCTAGTTGTTCCGCCTGTTCTGGGGTCAATGTAGGGAGGTGCGCCTGCGTCAGATAAGCGTCAATGTCTTCGTCCGCCAACTTATGCCTGGAATAAAGTTGGGAGTAAAAGTCCCGAAACGTCTCAGCTATAGCCGCATCTTCTGTGATTACCCTCTCCATCTGATCTCAGATCTCCTGGACCCCCTGTAGCTGTCTAGCCTCACATAGTTTGTGAGCTAACAGATGCCCGCATCTGTCCCCCCAACATAAAACGAATGGTGCAAGCGCAGCGCTGCATATTCCACCCTATCATGGTCTATGGCCGCTAATTGTGCCCGCGTCGCTGTCAATTGGCGCCAGGTTCGAGGTGCCCCTGTTCGATGGTGCATTTCCTCTAGTTTCCTCACTTTCTGTGTAAGGTTGTCTCGCTTTCGCCTGCATTCAGCGTTGTCTGCCTTCGAGATGGCAATTAGTTTGCTTATGATCACGGCCTTAAGTGATTCCCATCTGGTGGACAGGAGGGTATCGGGGTTGTCATTGTGTGATAAATAATCGTCAATCGCGCGCTGTATATGGTCAACTACGTCTGTGCACTGCAGAAGGGTGTTGAAGAGGTGGTAAGGTCAGGGTGGCCATTACTGGCGCATGGTCTGACAACGATGCCACTAGGATTTCGACAGCTGACCTGGTGTCGCAGAGCGCCGCAGAGCCTATCAGATAATCGCGTCTCACGTAAGCATTATGGGTATTAGAGTAGTATGAGTATTCTCTGAGATGGGGATGGTGACACCACCAGGCCTAGTTCTTCCAATCTATTCAACCCTGCAGAGGAGAGTGCGTCAACTTGGCCAAAGCGTTGAGCCAACCTGTCTAGAGTGTTATCAAATACTAAATTAAGGTCGCCCCTCAGAAGGATCTTGCGCTCAACTGTAGCAGTGGCTTCGGTCAAAGCCTCGTGGAGAAACCGTTCTTGCCCCTCATTAGGTACGTACAGAAACCCAATGACCAACATGTGTCCCCCAACCGTGAACTGATAGGAAAGCAACCTGCCCCTGATTTCTGCCACCTATTGTACTACCTTCCCCTGAAATGCCAGAGAAACTAGGATCACAACCCCTGCTGTCTTAGAAGGGCTAGACGAGAAAAAGTGTGTGGGAAACATGTAAGACCTGAGTCGGTGACAATATTTCGAGAGCAGGTGTTTCTCCTGTAGGAGACAGATATCCGCACCGGTACTCTCCAGATATGAGAGGATCGCCCTGCGTTTGATAGGATTATTGAGCCCTCTCACATTAAGCGTGAGAATTTTGAGATTAGTGAGAGGCATCTAGAGTTTGGGAGCATAGTATGCATTGGGGGAACCAGGGCTGAGTCCGTGTGCGCCGACTACTGTGCAGGTGTAGAGTGGGCCCAATATATTAGCACCAAGTCTATGGGTGTCAGGGAGCAGTGGACAGGGGACCCAAGTAACAAAAAACCCTTCATAAACTGACATAACAGACTCAAGGAAAAAGATATAGGGGCCCATTAGGATGGCGGGCAGATCGCCCCCGCCGGGCCGGCGGTAGCCACCACCGGCCCGGCGGGAGCGATCCGCCCGCCATCCACACAGAAAAGACCCCCCGCCATATTATAATGGCTGGGGGGTACACAGCGGACGGAAAGACCGTCTGCCGCTTTTCTGGCGGTCGACTCGTCGACCGGCGGAAAAAGTGCCTGCTTATGGTGGCGGTGTCTGAAAGACACTGCCATCCATATTACAATGCTGGTGGTCGTATGCCTTTCCACGGCGGCGTTGCCACTGTGGAAAGGCATACGGTCTTTGCTTTGGGGGCCTGTTGCGGGCCCCAGGGTGAAGGGGGGTTTCACATGGGGGGTACCTATGGTACCCCCCTCATTGCCATGCACTACGTGGCAGGCACCACGTGGTGCCTGCCATGTAGTGCATGGCAATAATGTGCACAGTCCTTTTCCATTGCGGGCGGGTCTGCAGCCAGCAGATCCACCCGCAATGGAAAAGGCACAGGATATGCCCGCCAGTGTGGCGGGCGGGACCGCAGCAGCTTCGGCGTGTGGTCCCGCACTCCGTAATGGTGGCGGGTGGACTATATCCGCCCACCATCGTAATAGGCCCCATAGAGTTCAAAGTTCAGTCCGTCATCCAGGGAAAATCTGAAGGAAGCCTTCGTGGGGACCATAGTGTGACCGAGTTTGTCCCCCTGCCCCCTTACCGCCCACCCCAATGTAAGAAGAAGAAAGGACAGATAGCTCATACTGGGGTTTGCGTCTTTGCCAGCGCCTCTGGAAGGGCTTCCAGTACTGCCTGCTGCCCCTTCGTGATCTCTGCTGGGTCAGGTCGTTTTGTGTAATGTCCGCGTCTTTGCTGCTGCCATCGCGGTTGCGTGTCCCCGGTTCCGGGGGTGGGACTGCATCCCCCACCATCATCCTCGGGTAGGACGTCACCTAGCAGCTGACTTGCATCAGAGTGGGAGCGGAGTTGATAAAGTATGCCATCTAATCGGCAGATAAGTCGGAACGGATGGCCCCAGGAATATGAGATGTCGCGCTGGCGTAGGTGCGTAGTAATAGGTCGAAAGATCTTGCGTTTCTGCAGGGTGAGAGCAGCACGGTCCTTATACAGGATTGGGGACTGGTCTCGGAAGGTAATGGGTGCATGGATCTGGCCTTGCAAAGGATGTTCTCCTTCATACGAAAGTCTTGAACACAGACCACAATGTCCGCTGGCGGAGCTTTATCGGAACAAGGGGGGCCCACCCTGTGTGCTCTGTCTATTTTGAGGTCTGTGTTGTGTGGGTTGCCCAAGATGTTATTGAAGAGTTCTCTCGCGTAGTGGAAGATGTCGCCAGCCTCCTCGTTAGTTTGCACCCCGCTGATTCTAATGTTGTGTCTACGAGAGCGGTTCTCCAGATCTTCGAGGTGCGTTTGCAAGTCCACCTGTTGATCATGGATGCAGATGACCTCCTGCTATAGGGTTGCCATTTCCGTGTCCATATTATCGCCCTTGTCTTCCAGAGCGGCGACCTGCTCACCAATTTCATCCATGTCTCTTCGGATACCATTGATTTCCGATGTGAGATCTTGCTTAACAGTTTGCAGATCGTCGCGAAGCGCCGTGAACAGGGATTCAAGGAAGGCCCGTGTCACTGGTTCCTGCTTGGCACCATCTGCCTGCAAAGTGGTGGGTTTGCCCGGGAGTGGGTGATCCATCGTAGCTCCACCCTGGGAACATGCAACTAGTTCCTTTAACGTCTTATCCTTATTTCCCCGGGTAGAGGTCATAGTCTGTTTCTGGTAGTGCGGAGTAGGCGCAGGCGGGTCTGGACCGATCAGGACCCAGAGATTTGACACTCAGACAGGGCTAAGGGTGCTGTGTAACTCCGAGAGTGACCTCCAAGAGAGTTCGGCCGGTAGCAGTCAGGCCTCTCTGTCTACGTGTCAGCACCGCGATTCTCAGCCACCCAGGGAGGCTTAAAGTCCTGGTCCAATCTGTGGTAATCACAGTGCACTGTGGAACAGGGTTGACTGGACGCCGATCCCGCCCATTTCAAAAGTGACCACCGGCGGTCTCCGCTGCATGCTTCTGGGCCCCTGATATGTGCCACCCTTCCTGGTACTATGGTGCCGTTCCCCACCTCCCACTTGGAGATGCATTCTCATGCGGCGATCCGGGATTCAGTGCGGCACAGCTCCTGTCGTGCCCGTGTTTCCAGAGCTTGATGGCCACTTGCCCAATAGCCAGACCGGACCCCGGTGAAAAGTTGCTGGCAACAGGCGGAGGGGTGGCGAATGTCCTCTGGGGTGTTAGGCCAGATCCAGGGGTCAAGCGGGGGGCCATACGATGCACTCACAAGCTGCATCCGGCCCTAGCCGGGCCGTCTCCGTAGGGCACCGGGTCCCACACTCAGCAACCACTTCTAATGGCGGCCGTGCCCCAGGCCTCCCGGGGTCATCCGCTCTCCACCCATGGTCAGTCTTCTCTCCCGGGATATCAGGCGGCACCGGGACACAGGTTGGTGCCCAGGGTGTTCTCCAGGGATTCCCACCTGGGCGCAGTGTCACCGGTTGTGTGCTGGCTCCTAGCTGCACTAGCCCGTGTGCAGAGAAGCACTCAGGACTCATCCCGGACTCTGTGCCGGTGTGCACAGGCCTGCTGGCTCTCTCCTCTCCAAACTTCTGGCCTTCCCCTCGCTCATCTCTCGTAGTAACAGGGCAGATGCAAATTCCTAGTGCGAGGCCCTACACGCACAGATTTCCAGAGGGGCCTGTGGCTAGGCCCAATCCATCTTCCTGCCTTCCCGCTCCGGTGCGCCAGTGCGGTCGGGGCTTGATGGATGCTCTCTCTACCCCTGTCACTATGTCGCCAGTCTGAGGGTACAGTGGCTGCCCGGGGCAGCTCCCCCTGTCGCTCTCCTCAGCGCCCAGTCCGTATCGGCACCGCCGATCAAGATGGCGGGGGGCCCTAGGCCCGAGTCTTCAGTCAGGCCTTGCCGCTCCAGGGCCGTGCCTCTACGACCCCAGGTTGTGCCGTGCGTGCGTGTCTCTGCCAGCGGGGCACTCAGCTCGTCAGTGCGGCCCATTGCTCGCTGCTCTCGGCCACCTCGTAGGCTCCCAGGGACGCTCCAGAGGCTGTCGCAGTCTCCTGTGCTGGGGCTATAGCGAGAGGATCAGCGGTACAGCCCCGCGGCACTGGACCCGTCGCTGGAGTTTACGGTGCCAGTGGTCTCCGTCTCCACACCCCCGGGACCTCCAGGGGATGCGCTGTGTTAGGGTACTTTCCCCCGGTTTTCCTGGGGCTCTTAGTAGCCAATAGCCATTGCTATGTGAGGTGGTCGGTGGGAGAGGCAACAAGACATGTCCTACCTCGCCGCCATCTTGACCACGCCCCCCTTAGTATGTATTTTAAAAGTATGTGATGTAATTATTTTTATGTAAAAATATTGATTTTGTTTTTTAATATATGCATTACATTTTTTGTAGTGATTAATTTCATGCTAATTACATTTTGCCTATTTTAGTTCTGTAGCAGGTTGAGGGTTTATAGGGGAATAGGGTGGGAAGTAATTTAATTATAATAAAGTAATTAATATTTTTTATTTATTAGTATTTAATTAATTAAGATTTTATAGTGTTAATTGTGGGAAATAATTTTTTATTAGTTAATTATTAATTGGTTGTTAAATTTTAATAGTTCATTATTTGATAATTCTATTAATAATGTTATTTCTTTTAGAAGCGGGTTGTGGGTTTATAGGGGAATAGGGTGGGAAAGTAATTTCATTATAATAAATGAATTAATATTTTTGTATTATTAGTATTTATATAATTTAGATTTTATATTGTTAATTGTGGAAATTAATGTATTATTAATTAATTATTAATTGGTTGTTAATTATGTTAATTGTGTTATGTTTGTAGGAGTGGGTTGTGTATTTATAGGTGAATAGGGTTGGAAGTAATTTCATTTTAATAAATGTAATAATAATTTTTATATATTAATATTTATTTAATTTGTAATTTATAGTGTTAATTGTGGGAATTAATTTATTAATAATTATGTGTCAATTGTTTCTAAATTAATAATAATCAATAAAATATTTTGTAATTAATTATTTTAATTGTGTCATTTTTTAGGAATGGGTGGTGGGGTTTATAGGGGAATAGGGTGTGAAGTAATTTCTCTAAAATTAATTTACATTTAATTGATAATTAGTGGTAATTAATTTATTAAAAATGTATTATGGCAATTGTGCAATTAATTTGAGATGTGAGTTGTGGGGTTTATAGCGGTGAAGGGTGTGAAGTAACTTATTTTCAAATAATTAATAAGTTGTTAATTGAAAAAAAAATTGTTATGGAAATTGTGTAATGACTTTTATGTGTGTGTTGAGGTGTTTATTGGGGTAGAAGGTGGAAAGTATTTTATGTTTTATTAATTAATAAATATTTGCTCATTATTATTTATTCTTTAATTGATACATTTTTATGGTTATTGTTTACTCTTATTTTGTGTGTGGATTTTAGTTTTATAGGGGTAATGTTTGGTCAGTAAATTAATTTTTATATGTTTTAATTTGATTTTAAGTTAATAATACTTGTTTATTTGATAATTAATTATGTTAATTATGGAGGTACAATTGTGAAATGTGTGGTGTTATAGGGTAGGAAATAAAGAATATGTATTTTATGTAACAAATAATGTTTTTGATTATAATTAATTTATAATAAATATAGTTATTTGTTTGTAAAAATGTTATTTCTTATATTTTTTTAACATTATAACATTTTTTGTTATTTTTTTAAAATATATTTTATTGAACATAAACAAGCTTCAGTACATTGTCGGGTCATAATGGCATATTTGAAGAGACATGCGATACGTGATTCACAATGCACGATGTGCACCCCAACATAAGTGCCCACTTTTCATCAACAGCCTTCAATTGTCATAATTCACGGCATCAGTTTTCCCACGTCATTGCACCCTGCTCCCCACGGCCTTTAGCTATAACCTCTATTCTTGGCTCAGGCACCCCATATCTTTTCACCTTTCCGTGGGCATCAGCCGAAGTCTTTCTTCCAGGCTGCGATTTTTTGTTATTTTTAATATTTTTATACATTTTTCATTTTTGTGTTTTAAAAAAATTTTGTATTGTAGTTGATCTTTTGTTTGTTTTTATTAATTTTTTTACTTTATTTTCCCAACCTTGTTTCTGCAATTTTTTCCGTTCATCGCTCTATTAGCGTTGGCTTTTGCCGAGCCAACACAGTATGTACCCTTAATTGTTACTTGTTTAGATGGTAGATTATGGGGGTGCAACATTGACATGGTAGTGGGTAATACAACGGACAGTGACCATAACCCCCTCTGTGTGACCATGAAGATTCCATGGGCCCCCTCTTGTCCTCCAGTAAGCACTCAAAAGCCACTATCGACCAAAGAGGTGATCCCCTCAAATTGCAGGAGATTCCTTAAATGGCCAAAGGTTGCTGCACAAGACCTAAAAATAGATGGCATTAGGCAAGTATTAAACAAGAACATTGCAGAGCTACAGGAGGCAACAATAAGTTGTGACGGTCTCATAAATGACCCTTGAATTTATCTGAATACAGTCGAACAGATTAGTGCATATTTTCAAGTGACTAGTAAATACACTAAACCCGATCCTCGGAAAGATAGTAGGCAGACATGGTTCATCAAGGACTGTAGGTTAAAAAGACAGGCTTTGGCCTCAGCTATTAGAAGCAAGAACTGCCCCCTAATCAAAATTGCAAGAAAAGATTATAGAGCAGCCTTGCCATTTGCGTCGCAGCGCGCGCAATGTAATTAATTATATTTATTTATGTACCTAACTCCGGTTAGCCGTATGCCGGAGTTTACTACCCCCCACCCTACCCCTACCCTGCCTCGCCGGCCTGCAGCACTCCCACTAGGAGCCGCAACTGCCAGCAGGATTAGGGTGGGGAAATTCAGTAAGACCAGACAAAGGGAACCAAGACCCCGAGGTCCAGGAAAGGCCAATACAAGGAAGGGCAAGAACTAGGAAGGAGGAGGGCTAGGAAGAACTAGAGCCAGATACACCAGATTCAGGAAATCAGTACAGGGGGACCAGGGTTAGGGGACTAGGGCCACGAGGAGCATTAGGAGGACCAAATTAAACCAACAAAGAAGGATGTGATACAGGACCAGCGGGAGGACCAAAACCAGACGGCATTGAAGGACCAAGAAGAGAAGGAAGAAAACTGAGAGGAGGAGGAGTGTGTGTTTCTAGGCTACATGTTTTAAGATATAACTTTTATAACACGTTATTATTCATGTGACTTATGCTGTCATTCCTTGGCAGCCCCCACACTTTTCATCTCACTTATAGAAGAGTGGTGAGTATTTGCTGAAGAATAGGAACATGCAAAGTGAATAAAAGCCTGGACTGTTATACTCTGAGCTCTGAATGATAGCAAACACTCAGGGTTGTCTAGCGCAGCTCGCGGGTGGCTGGGCAGGCGCAGGGGTATTGCACGGGGGGTTTGCTGGGGGATCGCGCAGGGAGGGGGATCACAGCAGGGGATACATTATATATATTTTTTAAATTTACTAAACTTACCTTCCTTCCGGCCAGGTCCCGGGTCTCTGCTCCTGCTCTCCTTGAGCACATCGAGGAACAGGAGCAGGCTCCACTACCCAATCACAATGCTGCAGTGCAGCGTTGTGATTGGTATTGAGCGTCCTGGTTTGATGCTCAACCAGGGAATGGGGGCCTGGGCTTGTTCCCCATGCAGGCTGCAAAGCAGCCTGCATTGAGAAGGGGAAAGTGAGCATGACTGGTTTGGGTGGCCCGAGTGAGCCGACCAGTCATTGGGCACTTGAGTGCGCAATCCACTCCGCCCCTGCCCTGCTCGCAGAGCAGAGTAGCCCAGCCCATTCACCCGCTCACAAAGCAGCAGGATTCAGAACTAAAATAATAATAACACAAAGGTATTATCATTTTAGGTTTCTGCTTCCCAATGCTTAGAAGCAGTGGGACGACGCTCCTCCGCCATAGTGGAGGAGCCACCCCTGCAGACACTGCCCTTGGCTGAATGGTCAAAATGTACGTGGGTTGTAGAAAATGTTTGCGAAACTCCAAAGGATGGTCTGTGAAGGGAGGTAGAAACTCTGAAGGCAGGTGCCTGCAAAACGTTAATGACTAACAAAGTGGTTCAAAGGGCAATGGCAAACACTAATGGGCAGACCAGGCTCTTAAGAAGGCTCTAGCAAGCAGAAGAGGGGGTCAGAGGGGCTGCAGATAGAAGGGTTCAGATGCCCCCCCCCCTCTGATTGCCAACTGAGTTAACATTGAGAACAAAGACTAGCAATTTTAGCTTTAGGGCCATACGAGTGATATGCAAAGTTCTGAGGGCAAGTTGCAGGGTGGTGATGGTACATATGCAGCAGAAGTGTTTGGAAGGCCAGCAAAAAACCCCAAGTGTTGAGTGGTAGAGTAGTCTGTGAAACTCTTGGCTGTCAAAGGAATTTGAGGATGGGTGGTGGCGTTTTAAGAGTGAAAAATGGTTGGAAGTGATGTGAGGCCAGCAGAAATCACGTAGAGGTGATCTGAGGGATGACAGATAGGCTCTTAGGGCCAACAGAAAAAAACAGAAAGGCTCTCAAGGTATTCTCAAGACCATAGTGAGGCTGCAAGAGCAAGACCGGGGTCCTATGACCAACAATGAATAACAGGCAGGTTAAGTAGTCTGTGAGAGCTGGCATTGGGTTGAACAGAC
This sequence comes from Triturus cristatus, assembly GCF_964204655.1. Classification (NCBI taxonomy): domain Eukaryota; kingdom Metazoa; phylum Chordata; class Amphibia; order Caudata; family Salamandridae; genus Triturus; species Triturus cristatus. The sequence goes on from NC_140581.1 coordinate 882,813,586, forward strand.
TATTCAGGGGCTGCAGGACTGGGGTGAAGAGACAGTGGAAAGTGAAAGCTATCAAAACTAGGTTTGGGGTGAATTCCAATGACGCCAGAAAAATCGGAGTAATTTCGGTAATTCTGCGTTACTCTTTGAAGTGGATTTACCAACAATTACGTGGATTACTTCTCCTTGCATAGTTAACAGTAATTTGGGCAAACAAATCTTAACGCGAGAGTACATTTAGCAAGCAGCTCTTCACTATTTGTGTTCTCCTGCCTTTAGCACTGTTTCATAGTGCTAAACTTTGGTAGTAAATTGGGGGGAAAATCCAACCCCAAGTGCACACTTAGCAAGCAGCCATGAGCACTCGCTAATTTGTGTTTTGTTGCACTTAGTGCTGTTTCTTAGAGCAAAATGAATCCTTCATCCATTTTGGAAGCAAGTAGGGCATTTTTGCGCTGATAAATAGTGTTACATGCAGACTTACTCTTCTGGCGTAATTCAAGCGTAATCTCACCGAATTTTAGATAATTCCTCATGATTGCGCTACATTAAATTACACAAGTTATGACCATCCCTAGTCAAACTGGCTATTAAATATTTGCAGAGCAATGTGGAGGCTAACAGGTTGTTGGAGGAAAGTCTGACTGCCAAGATCAGTAAAGAGGATCATGGGCTAGCCAAATGGCAGTAAGAGACATCGAAGGATGGTCCAAAAAGTTACTATCAGAGACTCAGCTAACGGCCTTAGAAGGCCAGAAGAGATGACACTGAACTTAAACAAAAGGGGGACTCTGCACACTGGTATAAAGGTTCTAAATGCAGACAAAAAGAAGAAATAGGGTGCCTAAACATGCAATGGCCAGCTCAAACATTGTAGTGCTGACAGAGTAGTCTGGATGAGCTCAACAGAAGTATAATCAGCATTCACAAAGAGTAGAATATGGATTATTAGGGATGAGGCTTTCAGAAATGAACTGAGGACTTATGAAAAGATCTGACAATCCCTGAGGGCCAGCAGAAGGCTGTAAAATGTAGTAGAACTAGACTTACGGGTCAGATGAGTCCTAAAAACTAGAATAGGGGAGGGTCTGGAGGATTCTGAGGCCTAGTGTGGACTGGCAAAGGTATTCTGAGACCCAGTGGCACTACCTTAGGGACTGTGGACCAGCAAGAGAGTCCAAGAACCAGTGGCACTGGTCTATAAACTCTGAGAGTTAATGAAAGCAGTCAGAGATATGATGGTGGCACTGAGTGGTGCTAGTGTGACTGTAAGATTCAGAAGAGAGAGGTGTTCTGGGCACTGACAGTCATCATAGGAGGTCAAACTCTTTAAGAGGCAGTGGGAAGGGGAGAAAGCCAGACAGGGTAATGGTCTGCAGCCCAGCGGTGGGGATTCTAGAAGAGTTCCAATGTGATTTCAGGGGCTCAGAACTATCACAGGTATTATGGCAGAGGATTGTTGAGGTGGCATAAGGGCTAGGGGCTATCAGAGAAGGTAGTGGTGAGAGCATGGCTGAAGTTGGTGGGAGGTTTGAGGGTCATCTGAAGAGGGTGGGGGCTGACAGAATGGTTAGGATTGGCTGTGAGACTTGGCAGAAGAACTCCGAGGGCTCATCCGAGATACAGATAATCACAGTATTGTCAGGATGGCTTAAGGTCCAGACTCGAGATTGAAGAACCAGCAGGCAAAGTTATGGAGGTCAGAATGCTTTACAGAGACTCTGATGGTCTGAAGATAAAGAGGTTTGGGTGCGATTTGTAGAAAAAGGCACAGAACTGGTAGTAATACATTTGTGAAAATGGAATGGGTGTGGATAAAGGTAGTTTGAATAGGTGCTATGGGTCTGAACTAGACTTTGCAGAGACACTGAATCAGACTGTCCAACACAGGAATGTTTAGAGCCATTTTGAGACCATGATGTGCCCTGCCTTGAGTATCCGAATGCTTGTGAAACTGGTATCCTAGCTTTTTATTGGCTCTGAAGCCCCACTAATCTAGCACATGCGAAGATATGTAAAGCCCACAACCTGTTCTGCAGGCTATAATTACCAAAGTGCAAATACTGTCTATGTCTATGTCCTGGGTTTATCACATGAGATGTGGTGATAGCATACCATTTTTTGTGAGTTAATAGTCTTGGCCAGACCTTTTTTCTGTGTCAAATAAGAGTGTGGTCTACTGGTCTCACTTCCGTAAAGTTCACCTTTAGTGTGACTCTAGCCCTCGCGCTAAAATTCAATGTGCATGTATGTGCGATAGATGTCTAGCAAATGTGAAGTAAGAAGATTCAGTGTGTGCTGAAAGTGTGAGTGATGGGACCACTGGGATGCATTTTTGGATGGATCCTGGTTTAGCATGGCACATGATGAAGAGCAGCTACAAATTCCCAAGACAGTGGAAGTGTACTGACTGCATTCAGCTGGCTGGAGGCTGAACACAGAAGTGAGGGAGGACGAAGAAAGGATCATCCATAGAAATGTAATGAAGTCATTGTTTGCAAAGGTCTGCTGTTTAGGTTTTTCTTGATGAATGTCATATAGTAGATAGGAGTAGTAAAGGGAGGTCAGCAATTTTTATTGTTAAAGGTTAGGAAGTTTCTAAGCAGGGCCTACCCTTTTTTCTCTGCCCGATGACTGCTTAAGGAAGGCTGATGAAAGCCAGATGGAGAGAGCTCACACTTAGGGGCCGATTCCGATCCGGGTCGGAAGGGCACCGAACGCGATCCTGCCGGAAAAACTACGAGCCGTAGTTTCCGGGTCCGAACCGCTCCGTACGTCTCGGTCGTAAGCTAACCGTGGCGTGCAATGGATGCGATTCACGACCGAGCCAGTACGATGCACGCGTCGGACAGCCTGTGCGAGCTGGAGTGTCCGGCTCGCAAAAGCTCCTGGAGTCGGACTTCGGGGGTCTGCGTCGAACCCCCCGACACCCGCAGCCGTACGACTCGCACACAGGGGGAGACCTATGGGTCTCCCCAACCCAGGCATGTACGGTGCAGATGGCACCGATGCGTACCCACTGTAGGGGGTGCACTTGTTCGAGACATACCCATTCAGTCAATGGGAGCGCATGTACGCGTCGTACAACTGGCTCCCATTGACTTCTATGGGAGTCCGACCGAACCGAGTCCGACAGCATACGTGCGCATCGTACTCGCACGGTCGGACTGTAGGGGTCCGGCTCAGTCGGAAAACACTCCGGATCCGACTCGGTCAGAGTGCTTTCCGACCCAGATCGGAATCGGCCCCTTAATTGTTCCCTTGTTTTGGAAACTGCTTCTTGGGGCCACCACCATTGCTACCTGATTTGAGAGTCATCACCTTGCACAAAGGTTGCATCTGGGCTACAGCCTGAAACTACATTTGAAAGAGAACAACAACAAACCAGTTCTGTGACCTTGGACAGTAGCTGAAAATCCCTGTATGCAAAAGGAGAATACAATTAGTACTGTAGAATTTTGAAACCGTAGATTACAAGGATAGAGGTAATAAAAATTATTTGTTAGTTCATACTGTCTATGCATAGTGTCTTTTTACCTACAATATTTATAATAGTGACAATGAATAAAGTACCTCTTTCAGTTACTTTAGTTTTGAGTTTTTTTTTCCAATCTTATTGATTAGGTTTTCAACACGTTCGAAGTTCACAACGTTCATGAGCAGCAACTGATGAATGGCCCATTCAATCCCCCCACCCGCCCTGTAATACATACACAAGTAAAGCAGCAATCCTCACACAGTCGTATATAAATATTTGTGGAATAGGTAGCCCAGGTGCCCCAATCCTTATTATGTTTTTCAGGGCAACCCCTTGATTTGTAAACATATTGCTCAACTTTGAAGCAGTAGTCCATGCCTGCAGTCCAGGCCGTCACAGCAAGCTCATGCTCTGCCCTCCAGTGTTGGGTGATGTTTCTCTTGGAATGAAGGAGGCCCACGGCTACCAGAAGTCTGGTATATCTGCTGCCCCTTCATTCATCCATCAGCCTCAGCCCTCATTTTGGGCTCTAAGATCACTGGCCTCCCTACCACAGAGGATAGCATACTGCACACTCTGTGCCAGTACCTCTGTATTTGTTCTGAGTTTTTGATGCCTAAATGTGTTTCTTTGAATTACCAGGAATATTCCTTCATATTTCGATAACTGTCAGTTCAATTATAATTAGTTAGAGATCCATTCTCTCGCTAGTAAAGAAGAATCTTATACATAAGTTGATCACATGTTAGGGATTAGTTAACATCTCCATATCCTTCCCACTTTTGCATTCCTCAAGAAATTCCTCAATTTTCTGAGACAAAGAAGATGAAGTGATCATCTCTTCTGTGGTGCCTGAATGCTCATCCTCCACCCTTAAGAATACCCTCATTGTATTCCCCTGTCAATTCCTACCTGAGAGAAAGAAGAGGCAGTTGTCATCTCTGATATATAGCCTGAATGTTTCCCAATCTGCTATCTCCTTTACTCTCCTTTATATACGGTGCAGTTCAAAGAGGATCAGGAAGGGCCAAAACTTCTGATTCCTCAATAGTAGGGTTCCATTTATAGACAATGTCCCTAATGTCCCCAAGATTCTGATTGGATGATCAGCCATAAGAATTGCTTCTAATCCTGCCCCCTTTAAAACCTAAGAAACAACAACAACTCTCAACTGGTATCATTCGAGAAAGACAAATAATTTGCATGTAAAAAACATTACAGAAGAGATAAGGAAGACTCAAGAAGAGAATGATTTGAGAAAAAAACATACTGTATTAAATTAGAAGAATTACTTACATAAGGACATGTATAAATTTAAATAATCCAAGAAAAAAAATGAAGCAGTAATAACAGCACTGTACGTAAAATTAATATACCATAAAGACAACCCGGACTTGTACTTGGTGCTTAAAGTGTACGTGACACGAAGACGGCGACGCAAGTGACAAGGTGAAATCAGCAAGGGACGGCGCAACGTGAAGTGAAAGTGAATAATGGAACAATAATTACAAGGTTCTGAATTCAATTTTCGACATTATAAAATAATTTATACATCAATTTAAAGAACCATAAAGCCATCAGTTAAGCTGAAAGGTCCTTGCCTCTATCTTGACATCGCTTATATTACTTGAATACCCATTGTCTCTTTCCTCACAGAATTACATTGGACCCCGTTTTCTCCACCGTTTCCTAACCTAGAACCTTCATCCATTTAGGTAAATAAATTGCTTGTTACCTCTTGTTACCTCTCTACTTTCCACTCTTCCCTTCCCCCGCTCCTTTTCCCCCCCCTCCCCCACTTTATCACCTACCTTGCCTCTTCCTCCGTCACATCTGCACGTCTTGATTATATGGCAAGACTAGCTCTCTGAATACTTAGACCTTAGCTCTTTCCTTTTACAATTTATATTTCTCTACTATTCATTCATACTGTTTTCCTTTTCTTGTATAGCACTGTGATGAATAATTCAACACTGTCCTGACGATGATCCCAATTTAATCAGGATCGAAACGCCGTCGACCTTTCAGCTTAACTGATGGCTTTATGGTTCTTTAAATTGATGTATAAATTATTTTATAATGTCGAAAATTGAATTCAGAACCTTGTAATTATTGTTCCATTATTCACTTTCACTTCACGTTGCGCCGTCCCTTGCTGATTTCACCTTGTCACTTGCGTCGCCGTCTTCGTGTCACGTACACTTTAAGCACCAAGTACAAGTCCGGGTTGTCTTTATGGTATATTAATTTTACGTACAGTGCTGTTATTACTGCTTCATTTTTTTTCTTGGATTATTTACATTTATACATGTCCTTATGTAAGTAATTCTTCTAATTTAATACAGTATGTTTTTTCTCAAATCATTCTCTTCTTGAGTCTTCCTTATCTCTTCTGTAATGTTTTTTACATGCAAATTATTTGTCTTTGTCGAATGATACCAGTTGAGAGTTGTTGTTGTTTCTTACATTATTACCCTATCTCAACGAGGTTTACGGGTTACACTCCTGTTGTTTTTTCTAACCCTTTAAAACCTGGCACCTCTCCTTTCTCTTCTGTGGTCCCTCCTACACTTGCTAAGGGCAGCAGGAAAGGTGGTTTACTTGTGGATTACCGTGGTCTGCTATGTCGTCCTTTGTGTAGCCAGGGTGGAATCGGGTCAACTTCCCCTATAACCTTCAGACAATGCCATCCTGCCAGCCGGAATTTACTCCAACAACCAAGTTCTGAGTTGTTACAACAAAACTAGCAGCAGGCTCTATTCTTGGGTTCCATCACAAAGCTGCAATCTACCTGCTATATCCCATCTTGGTTTGGCCTTTACCAGGTAAGACTTTCATCTTGTAGGACCTGCTTTCACACTTGCAAAGTGACCCAAGCCTCCCCACTTAGCTCAAGTTTCAAGTTCTTCATGATAAAGAAGGGCATGCTTGCAAAGTTATCCTAAAGCTCCTGTGTGACCAAGGCTGGTGTCTGTATGGCAGCCAGTCTTCCAGAGATGTGGAGACTTGAAGTCTACACTTCTTACTGGAGGAGCTGAAGGTCTGCTTAGGGCCTAGAATCCTTCCTTTCTTCTCAGAGATGGGAGGAGAGTGCAATATTCTTGCAGGAGAAGAATCTGTCCTGGAGAAAAAGTAAGCATGTTCCCAGCATGAGAAACACCCAGACGAAGAAGACTTACAGAAGCAAAGTCAGGGTTTGACCCCTGTTGTCTGGGTCTCCCAGAGTGGTTCCAATAGTAAATGTTGCCAAGACATTCAACTAAAGAACAACATTATGTTGCCTGGAACCCTTTCATATGGTAAGAGACTGATGCACCACTTCAAGGCTTTGGGGCTGCCACGCAAGAGGAGCCATTGTCACCATCAATGTTAAAGCCCAGAACCATCCTGGAGGGCTGCTACTATTGAAGATAAACAGCCACTGTAAATCCAGATTCAACTAGTGAGACCAAGCACCCTTCTGCATCCAGTCTGGTAGGCCACATCTGTTGAAGATGAGCGTCCACCATGCAGGCCAGCCACGCTAATCTCTGGCCAGCAGAGTAAAGCTGCATCCGCACTTCCACATCATTAAAGTCACTGCTGAAGGAGTGGGTTAACAGAATGCACCTCCCCAAAGCCACAAGAGCCACATCTGCACCAAGCTCAAAAAATTGAGCCTAGCTGTGAAAAGAAAAATCTGAATGTGCAGAGGCCAAACAACCATCTCCATCTGCTCCCATTACATTGGATACCAATAGAAACATAGGGTACGATGGCGTACTGCGCCGGGGCTTGGGACCGTCCGCCAGTAATGTGGCAGTCCCGCCATTGAGATTATGATGCAACTGCCAGCGTGGCAGTCACATCGTGTATCTCTGACATTGCGGCTGGTGCTGCTGGTGCAGCACCCGCCACAATGTCCAAAATGCACTGTTTGTATTTCCCTGCACTACGTGGCAGGCACCACAATGTGCCTGCCACCTGGTGCAGGGAAATGCAGGGGGTACCATAGGTACCCCCCAGTGCACACCCACCTACCCCAATACAAGGGGGGCCCGCTATGGGCCTTGCAATGCAATCCCCACCAGCCTGTAAATGGCGGTCACACTGCCATACACCGGCTGGTGGCAGCATCATAATATGGCAGACGGTGCCTGCCAGGCACCGCCACCATCTTGTTGATGCAGGGTTGGTCCGACAGGCAATCGTAACGATTGCCTGTGGCGGACCCGTGGCAGACAGACTTTGCGTCCGCCAGCACACCGCCCGCCATTGTAATTTGGCGGGTGGGAAAGTGCCTCACGATGTTAGTAAAACCGCCACCATGCAGGCCAGCCACGCTAATCTCTGGCCTGCAGAGTAAAGCTGCATCCGCAGTCCCACATCATTAAAGTCACTGCTGAAGGAGTGGGTTAACAGAATGCACCTCCCCAAAGCCACAAGAGCCACATCTGCACCAAGCTCGAAAAATTGAGCCTAGCTGTGAAAAGAAAAATCTGAATGTGCAGAGGCCAAACAACCCTCTCCAGCTGCTCCCATTACATTGGATACCAATAGAAACATAGGGGACGATTACGATGGTGGACTGCGCCGGGGCTTGGGACCGTCCGCCAGTAATGTGGCGGTCCTGCCATTGAGATTATGATGCAACTGCCAGAGTGGCAGTCACATCGTGTATCTCTGACATTGCGGCTGGTGCTGCTGGTGTAGCAACCGCCACAATGTCCAAAATGCACTGTTTGGATTTCCCTGCACTACGTGGCAGGCACCACAATGTGCCTGCCACCTGGTGCAGGGAAATGTAGGGGGTACTATAGGTACCCCCCAGTGCACACCCACCTCCCCCAACACAAGGGGGGCCCGCTATGGGCCTTGTAATGCAATCCCCACCAGCCTGTGAATGGCGGTTACACTGCCATACACCGGCTGGTGGCAGCATCATAATATGGCGGACCGTGCCTGCTAGGCACCGCCACCATATTGTTGATGCAGGGTTGGTCCGACAGGCAATCGTAAGGATTGCCTGTGGCGGACCCATGGCAGACAGACTTTGCGTCCGCCAGCAACCCGGCCGCCATTGTAATTTGGCGGGTGGGGAAGTGCCTCACGATGGTGGTAAAACCGCCACCAGCAGGCTGCCGGTGGTGGTTTTACCGCCATCATAATGACCCCCCTAGTAAGTGGGGGGATAATTAGGTTTTATTAGAGCAGGAGGAAACTTAATGTGACAAAAGGAATATGTTGGCAGCATTCGCCTCATCTGCAGACTACAACTGGTTTCATTGAGCTGGGCTTGGGAAGTGAGTATTTGCTGGCTATAATGTCCACCGTGGATTCCAAAAGCCTAATGTGGGATGGCCATGAATTTGTGGAGCATGACCCTGAGCTCAAATGCACTCTACAATTCACCCAGTATTGGTAAACCATACTTACTGAGCTTCTATACCAGATGAAGATAAGAGACGACAGTTTGGAGATCAGACAGCCAGTAGCCGATCTCCCCACAGTGATACAGGTTAAAAGGTTTGTGCTCATTCAATATTAATCTGCTGCTACTAGGGCCTGTCATCAGGTAGCCTCTGTTCATTAGCCAGTAGGCATTCTCACTCAGAATGGGTACAACTTATAAGTACCTCAGTCATTAAAGCCCTGCCAAACAGAAAAGCAAAGGATGGAGTACCTGCAGGCGACGCTCATAATTTTTCAATTAAGTGGGGAGGAAAACATGAGTAGACTGACTGGGTGGAATGTTATAGCATTTGCAAGCCACACAAAGGTCTTTTCGCCTACTAATGTAGTTTAACTTTTCTGATCTTAGGAGTGCTATGATATAATCAATGAAATATGCATGCTCCTTTACTGATGAAATGTCTCATGAGGATTAATCTGAGAATGTTTTCAATGTTTCTACAAGTTTCTCCAGTTTGTTAATACCCCAAGTAGCACAACATCAGCATAGAGATGGGGGAATTATTTTATTGTCAGTCTATGAGACACGGAAAATTGTCAGCTTAAATACTGCTTATTTAAATGCAGAAAATTAAAGAGTTACTGAGACTGAATCGCAGCAACTCCAGCACGTCTATGTGGCTATAATTATTGACAGAGTAGTCTGGGCACTGGCGGAATCAACTCAATGTCAAATTATTTGTTTAAAAAAGTTTTTAAAAGTATTTAATCAATACCCATAAGTTGGGAACATCAACTGCACCAACAGCTTTTAAGGCTGCCTTTTAAGAATCACATATTTAGGAACCGGATTACCCCAGATATATCCTTCATCCACTGTTCCTGATACTTCTATTTAATGACACTAAATGTGAATGATGATGTCATTAGAAACCACTCAGTCATTTAGTCATATTTAATATTTATTTGCTGAGTATAGCTAAGAAGGTATCTAAAAAAAACATTGACTGATGTTTGGCTAGATGAATTCTATTTTGTTAAGAAATTCTGGGCCACCTTGATGAAAGGATTGTTTTGCTCTTCTGTCACAGAAGGTGACACAATGGCAACACAAGCTTATTTGAGAGTTTTTCTATGCCATGCAGAGCCACCTTGTGTGGCTTTGCATGGCATAGTAAATCTAAAGTAACACAATGCAGCACAAGGCATTGCCTTGCGCTACTCTGCACCCTAGGAAGTCATTCCATGGGTGAAGTGTGGGTGTTCTCATGCATTCACCTATGGATTTTGGCGCCTTTCCAGATTTACTACCAGTAGTAAACCTGTGAATGCGTAAAAAAGGTACTCCTTCCTAGGGAAGGCACGAGGAGAAATAACTTTATTTTTCCTAGTTGTTTCCTCTTTCTACATATCTGCATTCTGAAGCCCATATAGAAAGAGTGAAAAGCCTCTAAAGATTGTTTTGGTGTAGGAAGATGACCCTTCTTGAGCAGAAACAATCCTGCCTGCAATGCAGGCACCCTTGCATCATGGTGCAAGAATGCCTCCATTGGCACTAGGCTGCACTGTGTGTGCCAGTGCAAGGAGACAGCAGGAATGCACAATATCTTAGTGGCTATTACACATTCCTGCCCTCTCCATTTGACGCAAGAAAATGCAGCAAGTTGTCTTGCAGCGTTGAGTCACATCTTTGTAAATCTATTCCATAGTTTTTCTTCCTTCTGTCATGAGATTAGAATGAAGCCTCTCAATTATACTTCATTGGTGACTTGCATATGGGGCCATATTCACTCAGACACTACAGAAGTGGTCCTCTTTGGGTAACCTCTGGTCCGCAGTCTGGAGGCCTTCATAACTAGGACCAACTCCCACTTCATTAAACTCTGCAAGGAACCCAGGGATCATGATCTACAATCAAACTATAATAGTTATACATGTCAACATGTTCGCCTCCATTTGCTTCCACACCCTCAAACTCATCAAGAAAGTCTTCAGATTGCTTCAGATGGCTCCCACTAAGCACCTGGTGATCTGTCATTCAAGCACTGATCACCACCTGACTGGGCTGTGGAAACACCCTCTATGTCAGAATCGCCTTGCAGCTCACCAAAAGACCTCAGGTCATCGAGAATTCAGCAGCCAGATTCACTCTCAATATCCCAATCCACACACACATATTCAAACACCTCAGTGACTTCTACTGGTTCCATGCCCTCTTCAAACTCCTCACTCACACCTAGAGGTCATTAGAAAGGCACAACCCTTGTCTACCTCAACACTTGCATAAACAAAAGTTTAAAAAATCCCCACAGCTGAGGAACATGGCGGCGGGTTAGTCTGCGCCGCGAGCTCCTCTCTATCTCCCGGCACCGTTTGAAAGAATTCCTGAGCCTAGCGAACATTTAGTATGTAGTGCTACTTACGGTGGAAGTGGCTCATCAAGGGCTGCCTGGGTTTCTCTTCTGTGCTTTTTATTTCGGCATTTTGTTTTCCCCCGCATCCGTCTGCCGGCTCGTTCGTGGCCGTGTCTCACGCTCGCACTGCACTAGGCGCTGTTCTGTGTGTTCCACGGCCGCGCTCTGTTGGCGGTTTGTTGGCGGGTGAAGCGTTTGAATGGCCTGTAACTACTGAGTAGGTCGGCTGGAGGGCTGGCCCGGAACAAACGTCTGGATCCGGCTCGGCTGAGCAGGAGTTCCTCGGACTATCACGGCGGAGGGCGGCTGATTCAGGCAGCATTTGAGATCCGCACTGACAGGCGTGCAGCTGCAAGGATCTCGCTGCGTGGAACTGCAGTTAGGATTATAACATATAAAAGGGCATTTATTAATGGGTATGTTAACAAGGATAAGGTAGTGCCTGGTTGTAATAAATCAAATAAGTGCTTTCTATTGGAAAAATCCCCGGTTGACTCACAAAACGCACAAGGGCACAGAACACTGTTTCAATCACTTGTGCCTTTTATCAATCTCCAGTTCCCGCAGACTGAAATCCAAAGGCATATTAGTTTGATTCAGACTATGACCCCCAGGCGAGCTAAAAATTCAAACAATGGGGACTGTAATGCTATCTCCCCCCCCCAAATCAGCCCCCAAAGGAAAAGCAAAATCAAAGACATCAGCCCGGGAATCTCCCCAAGTAGATAAAGCAGACAGAGGGGGACTCACTGATAACTCAACTCCTCCTGAGCCCTCTGAGTTACCGGAGAGCCGGTACTCACAAGCGGTAGCAGCAGAGAAAGTCATAACCACAAGGCATCATACCAGATATACCTTGCGTAATAACATTTTTAACTCGTCGGAGTACTTGGAAGCTCCCTCTATCACCACCTCCTTGGTCCCCACGTCAGGGAAACCCCCCATTAAGAAACCAGGCAAGAACTTAAAGGGGATCCAGCAAGTCACTTCATCTTCACGACAATTGAAAGAAACTCCGATACTTAAGATTACGCCATCTCTAAGATCTTATTTTAAAATAAAGGAAAAATCACAACAAATTGCTGCTTTGTCATTGAACGAGTCCCAGTCTCTTATAAGTAGGGACAAGGGGAAGATATCACCAATTAAAACTCTAAAGATATTAGAGGTGAAAATGGACACAATGAAAACTATTCCGATTCCCGGCGACATCACAATTGCTAATAGATTTGAGGTATTAGCCGAAAATGGCTTGGAATCTGTCTCCGGTTCTGGCTCTGGTTCTGGCTCTGACACGTCTAACTCTACGTCAGCCACTTTAGCGACGCTATCAGTATCAATTACCCAAGACCAGCTAAATTTGGCACAGATGTTAGATGTCTTATCTTCGGAAATTCAGAGCAAGTTCGCTATCTCAGAGACGAATCAGGCCAAAATACAAGAGTCATGCGAATCTTTAGAAGCGAAAATGTCTGCAATTACCAAAAGAATTTGTGTAATGGAAGCCTCAATAGAAGCCTTGAATAAACAAGTTGAGCTGAACTGCACTGAGATTCTGGCATTAAAAAAGGGAGAAAAGGACATGCTAGACAAACTGAAGACCCTAGAAAATATTGCTAGGCGCAACAACATTAAAATTCGGAATATCCGAGAGGGTTTAGAGGGGGAAGACATTAAAACCTATGTTATATAAATTTATCCCTGTGCTGGATGTTAAGGAACTGGATTCGGACATACAGAGAATTCTCAGAGATCCTTTCTTCAAAAACCCAAATAGAAAAAATCCTCAGCGAATTTTGGTAAACTTTAAAACGTACGTGCCTTATAAGCTGGCAGCTTCACGAAAAGGGACTGGGTATTTCGGATAAGATCAGACCTCTGAAGAATTACGCAGGACAGACAATGGGAACTTGGAAAATTCATGCTGACTTAAAGATCTATGGGTGCCTCTGTACAGCTAAGGTTTCCCGCCCTACTTAGGGTGATGTGGAAAAACAAAATGTATAATTTCAGAGAGCCCAAAGAGGTAGGGATTTTCAATGATCAAATTAAAGCTCAGGGATAGTTTTGCATGGAAGTCTGTTATAAGCATTGGTTGCAGGGGTGAGTGGGTAGTGAGCTCACAGGGGTTAATTTACATCATACCCAATGTGGTTTAGGAGGTTTCCTGGGGGAGGGGGGTGGGAACACACAAGAAGAAAGTATTGTTCGTTTATCACTGGGTGGGGAGCAAAATAGGGAAAAAAAAGAAAAAGTCCTCTCATACACATTTCTGTTAAGGAAGTTGCCAACCAGAAAGAAATACCCTGCATCCAGGATGCGCTCTCCTGGTTTAAAGATAAGGCGCGTGGGTATGGCTTAAATGGCTGAAACCAGAACTGGTACATGGAATATAAATGGATTAAGGGTGGCGAGTAGACGAAGGAGGATTTTTCAATACCCAAGTCAAGCAGATTTTGATACTATGATTCTGCAAGAAACTCACCTCACAGTCGAGGAATGGGAGATGGCGGTTGCTAAGCAAAGATGGATTCATTGCTCGCTACACACCACGCAACCCTATTGTACTAAAGGTGTGACCATTATTGTTAAAAAATCTGCCAAAGCAATCCTGGGCTCCTCCAAGGTAGACAACAGGGGGCGCTGGATTATAACGGACATTAAAATACGAAATGAGTGGGTGGTTCTGGTGGGATACTCTGGTCCCAACACAGATGATGAGTCAACTCTTAGAACTATATATAATCACCTACTCGAAACTAATTTTCCGATTATTATGGGCGGTGATTTCAATATTTTGCTGATCCCCTCTCTTGATAGGTCCAAGGGGGGAAAACTGGTTCCTACGAAAATGGGCTCCCTGATTACAGTTCTTATGGATGATCTGAATCTTGTAGATATTTGAAGAGTAAAAATAGGACCGTAACTGGCCCTCAGAATTGTACTTTTCATAACAAAAAACATAGCCATCGTTCTAGAATTGATTACTTCCTGATAGATTCTACAGTGATAAGTTATGTTAGTGCAGTATCTCACATCGCAGAACACTTATCAGATCATTCAGCGGTCCGGATAGACTTAAAATTTTCTAGTCAACTGGAAATAAACAGATGGACGTTCGATAAAGCTATTATTAAAGATGCTTCAGTAGTAGAACATTTAAGGACGGACACTTTGTTCTTTTTTTAAGCGACCGATCAGTCAGCTCCAATGGAGGTAATATGGGATGCCTATAAGGCATTTATTAGAGGTAGAATCATTTGCATTTCAGCTAAAATCAACAAGGAAGTTAAGGAAAGACTTAGGTTATTGGAAGCCGAAATTCTTAGAGCCTCGCTTAACCAAGCAGCCAATCGAAATAATGCAAAGCAGAGGGAGGAAAGCTCAGAGGTACACTAGCACTAGAAGGTGGGAAGTTAGCAAACTCGCCAATTATGAATATGGAAAAGGGTGTGGGAAGCTTTTGGCTTGGAAATTTCGAGCTAATCTAACCAGAAACTTAATTAACGAGATCTGCAATACAGAAACAGGGGAGATAATATCAGATAGGGCTAATATGGAAAAAGTGTTTGAATTATTCTTTCAAGATCTGTATACTGAAGACCTAGCAGTCTCAGACTCCCAAATAAAAAAATATTTGAATAAAGCTTCCTTACAGCCCTTATCTGTACACCAGGCTCAACAGTTAAATAGGAAGATCACACTGCTTGAAATTAAAACTACAATAAAAAATCTAAAAAGAGGCAGGTTTAGATGCTATTCCCAATGAGTTCTACATTGCTCTTAGTGAGACCCTCGCCCCCGTTATGGAGAAATTATTTGACAGCATTTTTTCTAACAATTCTCCAATTCCCAGCTCCTGGAATGAGGCAGCTGTTTCCTTGATTTTAAAGCCCACTATAGATAAAAAAAAATGCGAGTCCTATAGACCTATCTCCCTGCTGAATTGCGACTACAATTTTTTACACAAATTATAGCAGGGAGACTGAATAACATTATGGGGCACTTAGTTCATCCGGATCAAAAGGGGTTTATTAGAGGTCGTCAACTTCATGATTTAACTCATGAGTTGATAGGAGCAATCGATATCGCCTAAAATAACAAGTTGCCGCTCACGATTTTTTGCATTTGATGTGGCTAAAGCATTTGACCGGGTGAGCTGGTCTTGTTTACACCATATAGTCCAGGCGTTTGGTTTAGGAGATAACATCTCTAAGATTATTAGGAATATCTATAAAACTCCTACAGCTGGGATAATAGTCAATGGAAATTGAACCAACCTGGTTAGTTTAGAGCGAGGTACAAGGCAGGGTTGCCCCCTTCCCCTCTCTTTTTCGATCTTTACATAGAACCATTGGCACATAACATCAGGATCAGGGAGCGTTTTGCTCCATTTGAATATAGGAGATGGGTAAAAAAGTTGGCCTTGTATGCCGATGATCTGATGATTTTCACGAAAGAATCACCAGCGATTCTTCCAAAATTGGAGCAACGTCTGATAGATTTTGGGAAGATATCTGGTTACTTAATTAATATGCAAAAAAGGGAAATCATGGCATGGAACTGGCAATCCAGCTCGTCTTTTGTTCGTAATCAAATAAGATACTTAGGCATTCAAATCACTCAGGACATTGACAAATTGGCCCAGGTTAACTTGGAGGTTAAAAGGAAAGAGGTCAGATCATTATTGAGATATTGGTGCAATCTTCCATTATCAATTCTTGGCCAATCCAATCTTGTTAAGATGTCTGTCTTGCCTAAAATCACATTTATTCTTGACACAGTCCCCTTATTTTTCAGCTCGGCCGCTTTAAAAAATCTACAGTCGGATATAAATAGTTTTCTTTGGGCTGACAAAGGGTTCAGGATCGCATGGAAGAAATTAAGATGTGAGAAAGTAACCGGGGGAATTGCCAGCTATGACCTCTGTTTTTACAGCTGGGCTTTCTATTTTAAGAATATGAGATCCCTGCTCCTTGACTCTTCCTGCTTTCCGCCTTACCTCGTAGCCATGTCAAACAGTGTCCCCCCCAGGGGGGAGACGGGTTTCTTTTTAAATTCGGACATCCCAGATACTTTAAAAAGTTCAAACTGAAGGTGCTACAGTCGGTCTGTGAACTATAATTCCAGAGGAGGAAGCTTTTTAGAATTCCATATTATTGTTCAAACGCTCCTATATGGAACTCTCCAGGTGCCCCAGATTGCCTAAACGACAGATTATCAGCCCCTCTATGGGAAAATGGCTATCAGAAATGAGGCCAATTACTCAGAGACAATAAATTACTGCCATGGGATGAGTTGAACTCACAAACAAATCATAGGCTATCCAGATTCAAATGTTATCAACTGTCTCGATGGGCTGCAAATAGGGCAAAGATGGAGTTATAAATGATGAGCTGGAGGTTACGTTTTTAGTCCCTCGCCACCAAAGCGAAGAAGAGTCTAAATGGTACTGGCTGTTGATTAAAGGAGATCCACCACCATTGCCTATAGAGGAGCCCTGGAGAAGAGAACTGCCGTCCAGCGATGTCACATCTTACTGGCAAGTATCACTGTGCACTTTGTGGAGGGTTGTCAAGGCTGCACCATTGAGGAGAAATCATCTGTTCACACTCCACAGAGCCTATTGGACCCCAAAAAGGCTTTCCAAGCTGGGAGGTGGAGAGAAGTCTTGCGTGAAATGCACCCTGAGGAGCACGGATGATGTGCACATGTTCATGCAGTGCCCTCAGATCCAGGGCTTCTGGAGGCAAGTGGGTAAGACTATCACAGATGTAATTGGCCAAGAAACCAAGGTAAGCCTGGAGTTAATTATTTTTGGAATCTTACCTGAAGACAGTATTAATAAAACACTGTCAAATGCTCAAGCTTCACTTCTGTTTGTTCAAATTCTTTTGGCAAGAAGGGAAATCTGTTTAAACTGGATCTCGCCTAATCCGCCAACATTTTTAGACTGGGTCACTTTGGTTAAAAGAGTCCATAAGTTGGACATGGGATGTAACTCAAATAAAAGAACAAGGTTTTGGGGCTTATGGGAAGAGTGTGTTAATAACTTGGGTCTAGTGACTTCCTAGTACACACAAAAGTCCAATGATTATGAAACAAGTGAGTTTATGGAAAGATGGTTTATGCAGAAACCATGGGCTCAATACTATCTTGGTAAATTCCCAAGTGTCATGCGGTCCGCGTTCCCAGGTACCCTTTGAGGTGGAAAGAGATCTACAGGGTTGCGTGTCCCATCCATCGGGTCCAGGAGGGTGCCATGGTACTGCTTTAAGACCACTCACTTTCGTTCTTTAATGAGGACAACAGCAAAAAACACTTGCATAAAATTCCACACTCTGAGTGTTGGACCCTTTCCTTTGCTGCCCTGTGCTGAACCTGTTTTTGTTAGCTTTTAGGACTCTGTGCACTTTTCTCTTCTAAATAACGGTAAAGTGCTTGTGCTCTCCATTATAAACTTGGTATTTATTTGATCTACACCTGATTTGCAAACTGAATTTAATTGAACTTCCCTTGTATATGGTAGCCAGAGGCTTTAAATCAAATGCTAAATGTGGGCCTGCAGCACAGTAGCCCTTTGAAGCGTCTCAGGCCTGCCATTGCAGCATGTGTGTGCAGTATTAAACTCCCATATTGTCCAGGTAAAATAAACCTAATCCTTCCCTTTTAATACATATAAGTCATTCCTGGGGTAGGCCTTAAACAACCCATAGGGCAGGGTGCATTGTATTTAAAATGTTGGGCAGGTACTTGTAAGTTTTACATGCTCTGGTGGTGAAAAACTCTCAAATTCCCTTTTCACTTTTTTAAGGCCTATCTCTCCAATATGATAACATTGGGCTACTTCATTACATTTAATAAGTGATACCTTTTGCTGAGCAGCAGATAGGAATCTCATGTTTGGTGTCCAAGGAATTGTAATTTAAAACCCTCTTTGCTAGTAAAGTCAGATTTTAGTCACAATTCTGAAAATGCCTCTTTTAGAAAGTTGCAATTATCTTGTCCTAACCATTTGGGGCCTGCAGCCTGTTTCCTGGGTCACATGAATAGGTGTACTTCCTAGTTGGCCTTTGTGCATTCCTCCCAGACAGCATTACAATAGAGGATCTATGTGTTGGTATGACAGGCCATCCTAGCTTGATGAGGGGGCAGAGCTGTCACCTACCACTCTTGCACTTCAAAGGCACTGACCCAGCTCGTACACAAAAGATTTCACCCTAGCATTTTGTGCCTTCAGACAACCTGGGAGCAGAGCAGGGAAGCTGGAAATTCCAGACACCTGTGTAGGGGGGGGGGGGAATCCAGAAGCTTCTCCAACTTTAAGGCTAGCACCAGATATATAAATAGGACCCTCAGATGCACTCTTCAGTATACTCCTGGTTCTATGGATACTACATAAGAAGGTCTGCCCTGCTGTTTGAGGCCTGCTCTACTGTCTGAGAAGGAAGACTGGACCTGCTACCTTCGTCCCATGCTGAAGTTACTCCAAGGGTCAACTAGTTGACCTTTTGTTCTGAGAAACATGGACACTACACGCTCTAGAGGTATTTCACACCTGTCCAGCTGACCTGCTGCAACTGGACCAGCAACTGGACCTGCCTGAGCCCTGCTGTCCCCTGAGTAGTTGGAGGGTGGGAGAGTTGAAAGGGAATTCAGAATACAGGTGGTGAAAATAAAATTGAAAACAGAGGACAAAACATCTGAGGCTCAAATGGCCCTGGAGAATAGAGGTTTGGCTTTGGAGGAGAAAACGGCTGAGGCAGAGAGATCCTTGGCAAAGGAAAAGGCTGAGGAAGAGACATCCTTAGCAAAGGAGAAGGCTGAGATGGCCTTGCAAGATAAAAGGGTCCAAATATCCAAGGATCTGGTGCCTGTCTTTGTGGTGCGGGATGATTTAGACAAGTGGTTTAAGGCATATGGGCTAGATCTGCAGATACACAGGGTAACTGAAGAGGAATGGAAGCCATTCTTTGTAGGCACATACCAACTGAGGGGAGGAAATCACAGCTGTCCCTAGGGAAAGGTGATAGGATGAAGTACCTATTCATGAAGGAAGCCCTTGTAATGAAATATCATCTCACAGCTGTGAAGTACAGGTTGAAGTTTAGAGACAGCCAGATGCTGTCAAGCCAGAACTCTGTGGATTTACAGATTATTTCTGTAAGCCACTGAATGGTTGAGTGAAGGGCTGTGAGGTGAGTAATTACAATGAGCTGTACAATATTAATGCCAGAGGGGATATGTCCAGCAAATATTTTCCAGAGTTGCGCCAACACCTGATAGACTCCAAGCTCACTGACCCCAAGGAGCTTGCAAAAGAGGAGGGCCCCTGGTTCAGCACCAGGGTCAAAAGGAGGGTACCGGTGATTGACTCTAATTGGTTGAAGTTCCCCCCTGCACAGTGAGGTGGGAGTCCGAGGTGACACAGACAGATCCCAAAATAAGATGGGAGCAAGGGATTCCATGGCATTTCTGAGAAACTTGGGTGGTTTTATGGGATGTGGTCCAGGACACACCATTTCCAACCTCAGTTCTTTGATGGTCCCAGTTATGACACAAGCAGGGGGACCCTGTCTGCACTAAAGAACCATCCTCTGGTGGGGATTTTATAGGGGTGGCCAGTGTGGCCTTAGGGCAAAGTAGTACCCAAGAGCAGAGGGTAGAACATGCCCTAGTCTCCCTTAGTTGGGAGAAAAACTCAGAGGGTAGACTTGTAAACCCTGGGGGTGGGAATCATCACTTCAACCAGATCACTGTAAAAAAGATTCCTGTTACTATACTGAGGAATACCGGTGCCAGCCAGACCATTGTGGTGGAAAGTTTGGTTGCCCCAGATGTTTGTGGCTCAATGGTTAGAGCGGCAGACCCTGATGCAGAAGTCTGGCCAGGGACCAGGGTTCAATTCCCCACCTCGGTGGGTCTTGGGCTCAAAATTCCATGGACCTGACAATTCTCGCCTCGGTGCCTATTCCAATCATGGAGTCCCACTCTGCAACTCTGGGCAATAGCTTGCTTAATCTCCACAACGGCCCCCACAACGCTAAGGATGCCTGGCCTCCACCTTGGGGGTGCCCAGGAGTGGACACCTCACAGGGAAAGCCAGGATGGGTTCCACAGCGGTATTCGTACAAGCGCCTTGAGACCCTTGCGGGTGAGTAGTGCGCTATACAAGTATCAATTTACATTTACATTTACATTACATTACATTTACACAGAGAGGTATGCAGGGTAGCCCAGTCCCAGGTGCCGGACTTTGTCTTCCTTATCACTCTTGTATCTCTGGAATGGGGTAGGGACGTGGCCCAGAAGAGTGTCATAGTTAGTTGCCACATGCCTATTGACTGCATCCTGGGAAACTAGTTATCATAGTAATAGAGGAGCTAGGAGAGGCAGCAAGTTCTGGAGGTACCACTTCCAAGGAAAGAGTACAGATGGATGGGCAGGAATTTGAGACACAGTAGGCGGACAAGTGGATCAGGGGTTACCAGTTCAGACAAAAGAGCACCCCTGGATAGACTCTGGTGTGGCCACTTTTGACCTGTAGGTGCTGCCTATGCTGTTACAGAGACAGGGGACAGAAGATCTGTTCCACGCAGACACTGAGGTGTCACCCTTGAAGGGGGATGTGGTTCCCCCTGGAAGTCTTGGCTTGCCAGCCAACTGTGCAGCCTCAGGGTAAAGATTCTGGGCTTAGAGGCCAGACTCAGGATACCAACCTTTAGCTAGCTGAGAAGGAAAGTGGAAATAGGATACCTAACATCCAGGGCTTTTGACCTCCACTCTGAACAACATAAAACATCTGTTAAACCTCAGGAGAAAGTAGTAAACTTCTTGTCAGCCCCAAGGCTGGTAAAGAGGCCTGCCCAAAACCTGTGCTTGGAACCTCCACCTGCAGCGGTGGCGTAGTGGGCAAAAGAACAATGGATTTAACCTAGATCTTTTGAATGGGTGAGAATATTTGCATTGTCAGCATTCCGTCCATCATTTGTTTGCTGTAACACTGGGCCTGCCTCTTGACACTGAGAGCTACACTGACAGGTGTCAGGGACCTCTGTTGGTTGTTTACCCTTTCGGTAGATTTTCTGTTGGGTGGGGGACAGAAGTCTGATCCAAGGGGCAGAACTCGCCTCATCACTCTGTTGGCCATGGTAGTACTGTCTGCCTATTGGGATGAATCTGTGAGCAATCTAAGGTTATAAATCTCAGAGAAGGGGTCCACAGATGAGGAGAAGGGTTCCCCATGGGTCAGTCCAGTGGCTCAGGAGACTTTTGACAGACAGATACAACTCTGCAGAAGAGGGCCATAGTCCATATTCTATTGCCGGAGCATGGAAAACCATCGAGAAAATGATTAGTGTTCCCTATATTTTGGCTGGGGAGGGTCATATTGGACCCGTCCTTTTATTTAGAGTCACCCCTGTTTCCACCTTTCTTTGCCTTCCTTTGCTGAACATGTTTTGTTGGTTTTTAGGGTTCTGTGCACTTTTTCCCTGCAATGCAGTGGTAACATCCTTGTGCTCTCCATCCTACATCTGGTACAATTGACCTATAACTGATTGGTATATTTAATTTACTTGTTAATCCTTAGTACACGGTCCTACAGGTACCCAGGGTCTGTAAATTAAATGCTACTAGTGGGCTGCAGCACTCATTGTGTCACTCACTAAAGTAGCATTTTAACAGATGCCTCAGGCCTGCCACTGCAGCCTTCAGTGTAGTTTTATACTAGCATTTTGACTTAGAAAAATAACTATTTGGCATGCCTTCCTTTTTAACACTTATAAGTCACCACAAGACAGGCTGTACAGGCTCACAGGGCAACGTGCATGGTATTTAAAAAGTAGGACATGTAGGTCTAATTATTTCTTGTCCTGGCAAGTAAAATCTCCTAATGTAATTTTTCACTGCTGTAAGGTTATTTCTCCTATTGCACTTAATAAATGCTTACTTCAGTTTGGGGCTAGATAAAGATATGCTGTTTGCACGCAAATTAATTGTCATGTAAAATTCTCTTTAATGGTAGAGTCAGAGTTTAAGTTACAATATTGAAAATGCCACTTTTAGAAAGTTTCCATTTTTGTGCCCTAAACCAAATGTGCCTTTCTGCCTGTGTCCAGGGCCACATGAGTGTGAATGGCTGTGCTGTTGTGGGTTGTGTATTGCTTCCAGACAGTGAAACAAAAGAGGCCTAGGAATGGTGGAAGAGGGTCTTCTGAGAGAAGGGTTCGGGAGGAGTTGTGCCCTGCCCTGATTACACTACAAAGGGCCCTGTCTGTAGCACACAAAAAGGAACCTGACAACAGGCCTGCCTTTGCCACCCTAGACTTTTTTGAGCCAGGACCAGGGGAAGAACTGACCAGAATAAGTTCTTGGGGTAGATCAGGGAATTCCTGCACACAAAGGCTGGCAGCAGATATTCAAATGGGACCTTCAGAACCTCTCATCAGAACATTCCTGGGACTGTCCTGCGGTCTGAGGAAGAATGATTGCCCTGCTGACTGAAGAAGGAAGATTGGACCTGCTTGGCTTGAACCCATGCTACCCAGAGTGACTCCGAGGGTCAGCTGGCTGACCACCTGTGTGAACTACAGGAACACGACAAGCCTCAAGAGACCTCCATGCAACTTTCCAGCTGACCAGCACCAACTGGACCTGCCTTGGGCCTGTTTGAGCCCTGCTACTAGCCTCTTTTGGAGTGAGTCCTGATCTCCAACAGATGCTGCCCTGGTCCTGGACTCTTGGCTGGGATCAGTGTGAACTCCTCCTGACAAACGGTGAAGATACAGAAGTGTTGAGCTTCCAGTGACCGTGTAGTGATCACTTTGCACTGAGAACTGACCAACTGTGACGACCACCAACATGAAGCCCCAGCGGGACCGGTTCTTCAGTCCGACACTGATCATCTGGGACGCCCTGCAATGCGATACGTACACTTCTCACCTACATTGGCAGCCCACGATAATCACCAACATTAACCTCCAGTGACGCCCGGCTCTTCATGCTACTGCAACGAACAACTGTCAGTGACGCTTCACCTGCTCCTGCACACTTTGTGCCAGACTTGAGAAGCTAACACTTCAACTGGACCCTGTATCCGACCGGTCCATCACGGTCAGAATGTACTTGTGACTTTCCCCCAATCCAGCGCGACCACATAACTGCAAAATGTGCTCTGTGCTTTTTGGCACTATTTTTACTTAAAACTTGAAAAACTCATATCTTTGGTTCTACTGATTGGATTTTTGTCATTTTGGTGTCACTAGGTTACAATATTTTTCTAAATTAATTTGGGGTTTTCTTGTGTTGTGTTTTCAATTTATTACTGTTTGACTACTGCATAAATACTTTACACATTGCCTCTAAGTACAGCCTGGCTACTTTTGTACAGATTACCTGGGGGTTAAGTACAGGTTTAGTTAGTGACTTTTGTGGTTCACCCTGACAAGGATTCTGTTTATTATTTGAATGGGGTTTCCACCCCTCTCAGCTAATAATCTGTTGTTTTACACCAACTATACCCCTCCACGCCGCCAACCTCCTGCTTGCCCATGTCCCCTGCATTTGTAAAGCCAATGGTCATGCCTTTCCTTACCTGGCTCCCAATGCCTGGTCATCCTCCTGTTACACATCAGATTTACCACCTCCATAGAAGAATTGTGCAATAAGGTGAAAAGCTGGCTCTTCCAATAGGTTCACAATCAGAGCAGTTGCATTCCTCTCGCCCCCCTTCTGACACCCCTTTAGTGATATGTGCAACCTACAAATTTCCTTAACATGACATAAAATAACATACCATAACAACAGAGTAAATAGTCACTTGTATGTGTTATTTGCATGGCTAGTAGCCAAATATGACAAAATGTCTTCTATTTAGCCAGCGGGCAGGTAAATAATGAAGTTTTTTTGCTGTTTGCATGACTGCTGCCAAATGATACATAATGCCAGCTATTTCACCAGCAGCCGAATAAAATAATGCTTAATGTTTGCTATGTAGCCATTGGCAGGATGAATAGTAACAATTGTCTGCTTTTTGCTTGACTAATGGACAAACAGAGCATAATGTATGCTACTTAGCCACAGGCCGGATAAATAGTAAAGTTTCTTTGGCATGGCTGCCAGCCAAACAGTACATAATCTGTGCTCTATATCCTGGTAAAGCCAGTAGTTTTCTTTCTATTTGCACAGCTGCCTGCCAAATTGTGCAAAATTTCTACTATGTAGCTAGCGGTGGGGTCAATGGTAAAGTTTCACTGCTGTTTGCTAGGCCATTGTTTAAAGAGCAAATAAACTGTACTGTTTAGCCAGGGGTCAGGTAAATAGTAAATAAAAATCACCTTTTACTTGGTTACCAATTAAATAGCCACCATCTTTCCTTAATTATGTTTCTGTATCATTGTGGGAACACAAGTGTTGTTAAAAGAGAATTTCAAGAACCATTCATCTGCGCAATTTCTGTTACATTTTATGTTATTTTGTAAATGTTACCAACAATTAGTTTTGTGCTGTTCTAAGCATATTCTGAAACCACTTGCCTTCAGCAGCGGCCGCCATAAACAAAGGGTGATGGGGTAGGTGGGGTCGCGCAGGAGGAGTTGCAAGGGGGAGGGAATACAATTTTTAAAAATAATTAAATTAACTTACCTTTTACTGCCGGCCGCCTCCAGTGTCACGTCTCCTCCAGTGTCGTAGCTGGGGGGAAGGTGAGGGGGGGGGGGCGGTAGAGGCGGTCCGCCCCAGGCGGCACTATTTTGGGGGCGGACAAAGGCATTCAGATAAGGCTCGGCTTGCTTTCGCGGACGTTCGGGGACGGGCAGAGAAGGAATAGGACTCGGGCAATGTCCTCTTCTTTTTTGTGCTGGCAGCTGTCCCCCCCCCCCCCCCCCCTCTTCCTATTATTCCCTCTCTTTCTGTCTTGCTCTTCACTTACTGACTAACCGTAACTTGAAGAAACGGTTCACAACCTCTTTCCTTCTATCATTTAGTTGCTTCCCTGTGATATGGATCCAAAAGAGAAAAACACTCTTGCGTGAAATGCCCTTTTTCTGACATATTCTATTCCAAAGTGCAGCGGGATGGAGAGAAATAGAAGGTTTTAACTATGAAAAATAAATACATAACTAAATAAAGCAAGACGGAGTGGTTGCAAAGTGGCAGGAATGGTTTTATTCACATCCAAACACATCAGCCTCACTTTACAGACTTTGCAGTGAAGCGCTACTTTTGTTTTCTCGTCTTTCTTTGAACAGCATTGTTGTCCCCAGGTGGGGAAGTGCACCATTCCTGGCGGTACTGCAATACCTGGATGATGGATGAAAACAAAATGTGTACCATGGCTCTGTTTACGGATGTGGTCTTTTTAAACCATACTGCTTACGTTTATTAAGGATATAAGCAATGGACATTGAAACGGTTCCCTTCAGGGCCCTGTAGTCATGTCCTTAACTTTTCAGGTAAAACCACTCGCTGATTTCTGAATAGTGAGTGAGAGATCGTTAAGGTAACCATGTTGTTTCTGATTACATTTCACATGCTTTACTTCATCTTGCATTCCCTATGAGTGTTTGCTTTTACTTTTTTTTAGGCAGCATATTACTCTTATCAAGTGCATAATTTGAATTGAGCAACATCCAAGTGTTTATAGCGGGCAAAATTAGGTTGTAGCTGAAGGCAGTGCGAGTTTCTCTCATTGGGGCAGTATGGTGTTCAGTGGGGGAGAGGATTGGCACTATGGCCAGAGCTGTGGAATTTGGAACTGGGGAACAGGGTTCAGCCTTCATTACCAGTCCACCAGGCCACTCTACTGAGGGAGCATATTCCCATGCTAGACCTTACAAGGCCCCACTAGACCTTAGAAGGCTTGATGTCTTAGCACAAGCAGGTGTACCCTAGTGGTGTCAATTGTGAGTTAACCTTGAAGGCCTGTCCACCACAATCCATACTGAAGTTCATCTCCAGTCTTGCGGGCAGGCCTACGAAGCAGCACACCCTAGAGAAACAGTGACCCAGTCACTGTGACTCTGTTACTGAGGTCACATGAACCTTGAGCAGGTTAGGGCGGTGCAAACGGTGTGACCACACTGGGTACCTATTTTGGGTGGGTGCGTAGTGTTTGCAAGTATATTATGGTTTATAAAAAAACTTTCTGCCACCTTCCTGGCCTCCAGCAATTTTCAGAAACAATAAAAATGTCATGATAACTTCGGTGATTAATGTTCTTCCTAGAGAGAGATCCGAGTTTTGTCTAGTGGAAGGGCTGACTTCTGGAAAGGTAGCACAGAGGGTTAATATGCCTGCTGCAAAGAACATGTACCATGCAGATCACAAAGTGCACTGCTTTAATGGGGGGACCATGATGAATGTCATTTAATGTCAGCTGTTGATGATGGATCCCTGAACAGTGTCATGTATGTGCATCTTTGCATTGTGCTGAGGGGATTACCAGGTAATTGTTCATGCAGCTCTCTGATGGATGTCACATGCCGTTTTTCTGAGTCCCCAGATAGATCATGCAGTCTGTGTGTTCTCTTTTGTACTGCCAGTCACTGGTGTATACAACTGTGTAGCCTTGGACCGTGTCATGTATGTGCATGTAACTCCAGCAGCCCCTGGGACAGACTCCCTGTCCAATCCCCGCACTGATTGGTCTGAGCAGGCAGGAAAGAAGCCCTGCTAAGACCGGGGAGTCCGTAGGAGAAAACCTAAATGCGCATGTGTGTTTTGGTCAGCCTTAGACAGCCAGCCAAACACACATGAGCACTTAGGGAGTGGAGTGCACATAGCACTCCTCCTCCCCCCTCACATGCCTAGGTCCCGCCCCTCCCAAGATCCGGCAATTGTAAAATAAAACGATGCAAGAACATTATTTTATTTTACATTTGCTGGCTCTGAGCCCGGTAGTGGGGCGACGCTCCTCCGACATTGCGAAAGAGCCGCCACTGTTTGCCTTTAAGAAATGCAGGGATGCATTAACGTATCTTCAGATGTTAGACAGTCCCGATGTTTGTTACACTGTTGATTGTTTCCTAAACATGCCTCTATGTAGTAGGACATCGATGGAAGGATAATTATAGCTTATCAGCACAGTTCTGGGAACCGCTGTCTGTACAGCAGTGTTGGCTCCTCACTGCTGAGCTAGTGCACTTTCGCAGAGCCGTCCTTTATTGGATGGAGCTGTTTAATTCATTTTTATTATCGCCTTAGTTTTATTAACTGTTTTTATTGTATTTCATTCCTATAATAAATTGTATGGTGCTCTTATAAGATTTTTACACAAAAATCGAATAAAGGTTTATTGAATTGACTGGATATGTATACACTCTTCTGTTTAGCCAGATGCACGGATAAATAGTAAAGAAAAAGCACGATTTACCGGGTTACCAGTTAAATAGCCGCCACCTTTCCTTAATTATGTTTCTGTATCGTTGCGGTAACAAAAGTATTGTTAAAGGAGAATTTCAAGGGCCGTTCGTTTCTTGGGGCGGAGAGGAGGCTGTCTGAGACATAAAGGACCAATCACGGATGCGCTGTAATATTCTGCCGTCGCTAGGTGTGGTTTTGCCTGGCTACATAAACGCCCGAAGGCGAGGCTCCTCTCTTCTGACTCAGAGCTGCAGTGAGAAGCTTACCATCTGAAACAAAGCAAGTAAGTTTTTCATTTTTCTTCCTAGTTTGGATTACAAATTTGACATCGGAGCATGTTATTTGTGTACTTGAAACACTTTTCAGGTTCGTGGGCGGAGGCGAGCGAGTGCCCAGTCAAAACCCTGGGCGTAAAGAAGTAGGCAAAACCCAGTTGTTACATTGTTACATTTTCTTAACATGGTTTGTTGATCGTGCATCGAAACTAGGAAGTACTTCTACCCGTTATTTTCGTTTCAAAAGACACTTATTTTAAAGCGGAAAAAGCTACAAAGTATTTTGTATAAAGGCTGCACACAATCGGGAAAACTGCTGCTGTTAAACTGTGAGTCACAGGAAATGAATGCTTCATTTCGCTAAAAAAAAAAAGTATAAAATGGCCGACTGTGTGCTTAATTGGGAGCGTGGTGGGGAAGACCGCCCTCCAATAAGCGCTCGGAGTAAAGTGTATGTTTGTGATTGCCAGAGTTGCAAAGCCGTTGGCATGCAACCCGCTCTGCGGTGTGAGCTGCGGCTGCTCTGCGGAGTCGCACACCTTCTACCCCGCCTCTTCCCGAGCAGCCCGTTATAGGATGACCGTGATCGAAGCTCACGGTCAAGGGCTCCAGAAAATTTGCGAAGAGGGGTGTGTCTTTTTAAGCTTCTCCTTTTCCCCAGTCCTTCGGGAACTGGTGTTTCAAGTTCACTGAGTGCAACGAAGCATTAAGTGCTTTTTGGCTTCTTGACAGTGTCTACTAAATGGGATTTCATATGCACAGCAAACCAAGACCTGCAGCGGTGTTGGAAAACATTTACTCTGGGAACTTTCGCTGTGCATGAGGAGGAGGCGACGCGGGAAGAAGCCAGAGAAGACGCACGTCTCTTTTCACAGGTTCATATAAAGTTTATAGGAGGAACCAGAACCACCATCACAGGAACTCGTTTCCGGGAGTTCAGTGGCGTATCTTGGTTATGAGGCCATCGGACCGGCTCCTGAAGCTCTGTAGAAGCCTGGGCGTGCCATGAAGATACATGCGGGAAAGAGGTGAAATCACCTTGTGGCATATTTACAAGGGCTTTATCTCGGCTTTTTTGGCTTACAAAGCCAAAAAAGCGGAGATCAAACCAGCGCCCTATTTACAAGAGGGTGCTAACATGCATAATCGTATGTTAGCACCCTTATTCCCCAACGCCTCACTTTGCATCTCCAATGAGATGCAAAGTGGGCGTACCCAAGATGGACTACCTTGTAAATATCGTTGATGTTTACATCGGGATATTTACAAGGCAGCCCAAATGATTTTAGCACACAGACGTTTTCGGCAAAACCTAACGTCTGCTAAAATCCTGATTTAGCCATCCCTAACATAGGGGGTGGATTATGCTGATAACGACCCTGTGGGTCGTATCAGCAAGGTTATTGGCCTTTTGCAGGGAACATCGCTGGAAAACCAGCAATGTTCCCTGCAAAAGGGTGATAGCCTTGCTATCTCTGGAATTTGTATTGCCCTGGAGTAACGCATTGTTAACGCGCTACCAGGGCGATAAATACCAGAGATAGCCTGCGATAATATAATTATCACTAAGCATGGCCAGCGATAATTTTTTTTTGAAATCTCCTCTAGAGACTCTGACGAAATCTGTCTAAAAAGTAATACATATTTAGTAATGTTGAATCTAGTGGGTCATTCTGTGGTCATGGCAAAAACCCATGAATTAATTTTAATATATATATTTTTTTATCTTTGCTTTATACTACCTTCTAATGAGACCTCGCGTTCTCGGTCTTAAGTTAGTTATAGTGGAGGGTGTACCCATACCCTGCAG
Organism: Triturus cristatus; assembly: GCF_964204655.1. Lineage (NCBI taxonomy): Eukaryota > Metazoa > Chordata > Amphibia > Caudata > Salamandridae > Triturus > Triturus cristatus. Next base: position 882,843,295 of record NC_140581.1, read on the forward strand.
TAAATTTGGGAACGGGTGATGGCATCCCCTTTCCTTCTCGCTGACTTTACATCTATCCACATAATATACTTTTCAGAAGGGTATGGGTGGGTGGGTGTTAGAAGGTGGTTCTGACACTGTGGGCCGCCCGGATTGTTCGCTTTTTGAGCACCTAATTGTGGAGCTTTTACTGTGGGGGAGCCTCATAAGTTGGGACTCGCCCACAGTGAACTCGGGATGTAAGAGACTGCATGGGGATTTTACTGGTGTTCCCCTGGCTTGACCAGGCCACTGTTCAGCAGCTGGAGTAAGGGACACCGGGCTTGTTACATGCAGACACATGTGTACACGCGTGTGCACAAAGGTACGGGCTGCGCAGGGGAGATTCCTAGCGTGCGCAGTCCAGGAGCAGCTACAAAGTGAATGGTGTGGCAGGACTTATGCAGTATTGGGTAGTGACGTGAAATTGGCTTTATACCCTGGAAAGAAACATGCCAGGGAAAGTCAGTGTGTTTTACTGTGTTTTCACTTAATTATTCCCCTATGGGAATGTGGGGCCCATGGCTAGATTAACTTCCATTAGGCCTACAGATTCCAGACACGCACTTAAGTCCAATGTAGCGAATGTGAAAATAAGTATTCTGCAGAGTCCAAAGTCATATTTGTACTGCTTTTGGGTCATCCAGAACTGTCATATTTCTCTGAGCCAGCCATGACCAGACCCAGGCTGAGGGCTGACCTCAGCTGGATGGATTGATAACATTTCTTCCACAAGCTAGGGCCTCCTCTCCACGAAGAGAAGATGGGAGGGGCTACAGGCCAATCCATCAACTGCTGTCACTGGGTGCCAGGCACCTGTCTGCACCAAGGAGGGAAGGCAGCGTGAGGGTTGAGGGTTGAGGCTTCAGACATGTGGCCAGAAACCCTGGACGACACCATTTTGAACAAGCCAAGAGGCTGGACAAGGAGGGAGCAGGGGCAGGGACGTGATATGTCGCTGTTTGATAGGACCAACAGAGATTTCCTGGCAGCCCCCTACTCATCTTTTAAAAAGTGCTTGCACAGGAAGAGAAGGTCTCTCTGGGGTGTGGTCTGCTAAGGGTGAAGGTGCTGGAGCCTGGCGCAATGGGCAGTTGGAAGGAGAGACCCCCTGACTGCCCCCAGAACCCTATCAGCACCAGAAGAAGAGCCCAGGACTGGTGCACAGAAGCAGGGGCCTCTGCGCAGGGAGAAGAGAGGCCCAGATGAGAGCCTGGCGAAAGGCTGGCGCAGGGAGCCAGTGAAGACAGCACCCTGCTGAATCAGAGACCGTGAGGGCGGAGGAGAGTTCTCCCAGTGGCTGGGGCTGGTAAAGAGGAGCATGAAGCGCCCCATAATGCCTCGCCAGGCATTTGGAAATCTGACGTTTCGGTGCTTTGTGGCCCCCAGAGGAGGGGGTCACCCTCACTTGTGAAAAGGTGCTGGGGGAGCTGCTGGAGGAGCGCAGTCTTCCCCCCCCCCCCCCCCCCCAGCATGAAGAAATCTGCCATTTTGGTGCCTGGTGGCCCCCAGAGGAGGGGGTCACCCTCATGTGTGAAAAGAGGTGCAGGGGGGCTGCAGGAGCACCGCAGTCTTCCCCCAGCATAAAGAAGAACAGTCCACCCCTAAGTTTCACGGGGCATCTGAAAGAATAACCCCTCAAGGGCTCAGCCAGCCTTTAACACCTTCTAGGCTGGAATTTATGTTCTACAGCTGAGGGTGTACTATGAAGTGCATCATGGAGTGAAGGGCTGAGTTGGGGATGTCTGGAGAAGGGCATCCCCTGGAGGTGAAGTGGTGTAATTGCACCGAAATGCATTTACTACTGGTTATTTCTTTTTAGGTGGACTGAAAGTCACATGTGTAAAGTGAAGTACCTGTGTAAGGTGATGTTAAGCTAAATGGAGTTATGTTGCTGGACCTTCCTGCTAGGGGGTCTGGCTGTATTTACGTAATCCCATGCTTTTACCTGTGATTCCTTTTAAAGTGAAGAGGCGCACTGCAGTAGAAGTGTAGTTGCCAGGAGTACTTCTTTTGAAGGGACTGTAAGTCACATGTGTAAGGAGATGTCATAAACCAAGTGGTGATATGTTGCCAGACAGTCCTGCTAGGGTGTCTGGCTGTATATGCGCAATCCTGTGATTTCATCTGTGATGCCCTTAGGGGCTGTAATTCCAATGCATTCAAATGATGAACCAAGGTGATGAGTACTGTCATTCTAAAGTGTGCGTAAACATGGATTCTTGCTGCTGCGCTTAGGTAAAGACCCCAGACTGCTAGCCCTTAAGATATAGAGGTGCATACTTTATGGTCAGTAGGAGATGCTCAGTCAGGGTCATGTGTCACCAAGGCAGGTTTACCCCTTTTTAATGCTTGTTGAGGTAATGGGGTGGGTCGCCACTGGGATGGCGCCCGTGCGCAGGGCCCTCGCTCCAGGTTATGTTCAACTAACTGCATTGGGGGCAAGTTGATGTACATACATGGGAGTGGTGGTACTAGACCCCACCCCCCTGCGGGAGGGGTGGAGATGTTATGCAATGTCACAAAGTAATTCCAACAGCTTATGTATATTTGTAAATTGGTGCATAGTATTGAGTAGTGTGTGTGTGTTTAATAAATGTACTCTTACTTTTATAAAGCAAAGTACAGACTGGACAATCAATTATTGAGTTATTTTTGTGCACCTGCAAATGGCGATTACTAGCCCACACCACCTCCCTTGAGTAAGCCTCAGACTGCTCTGCAACGCTACCCTCTGAGAGTCAGGCGCTACAATTGGGTGTTTGGTTCCCAGTGAAGGACAAATGTAGTCATGTTATTTGTGCAGGCCTCAAAGATGCTGCCTTGTTTTCCAACATTGGTGGCTAGCGGCGGGAAACGTAGTATCCCATTCTGGTGTGCATTTATAGCATTTGATAAGTCCAGTTTTGCCACACATTACCTATGCAGTAATGAGCAAATGGAAGAGCGCAAGGCTCTGAGAAAGGTTCAACGTTTTGGTTATGTGAACTAAAGGTATGGGAAAGGAAAGCCCCGCGCCCATATGTTTCATGTGAAGTTAATATGGTTTGAATGTAAGCTGTATTGATATGACCGCGCTATGTTGATTATAATGTGCTAGCGGGATGGTGCTTTCCAGGAAATGATTGCATACAAATGTTCTAAGCGACATTGTACACCTTTGAACCCTAACACTGCATACATTACACCTGCATGAGGAGGGTGTCTCCTCAAGAGATAGGGACAGCAACTGATGGGGGTGTAGGGGTGGATTGACCTTCAAGGGGGACAGGAGAAGTAGGTGTCCTGGGAGGTTCCTGCGCTTTTTAAGGGCAGGGAGGGTTTCCACAGGAGGGGCCTCAGATATCCTTCCCCCACTGGAAGTTTCTTGCTAATGGCGCAGGCCAAAACCACTGGAAGGGTGGGGCAAGAGGTTTCTTTACCCCGGGTAGTAGCGCCCAAGGGGTTCCCATGGTGGGGGACCCCATGAAACTTTTCCCACGGTGGGAGGAGGGTGTGGTAGAGTTGTGTCCGGCAGGTCCCCCAGGTTAACTGGTGGGGAGGTGAGCAACCCAGGGGTGGCCCCTGGTAGTGGGTGGCCCCAAAGGAGGGTAGTTCTTGAATGATGGTGTGTGGTGGTAGCCCCTAGGTACCCTAGGTGGGCTAGGTAACTGACCCAGTGGAGATCTGAGTGGGGGCGATGTGCTCCCTAGTTTCCAGGGGAAGGGTTAGTGGTGGACCCTGAGGTGTCGGGGTCGGGTGGCCGGTGACCAGTCCGGTAGGTCCGGTGGGACTTGGACCCAAGGACCAGGAGCAAGGGGGTGTTCCCTTAGCTCGAGGCAGGAGGTGGACTTCTGTCAGGTACTACCACCCTGAACACAGGTGGGGCCTATCTTAAGTGAAGGGACCCTGTGTTTCGCGAAGGGGTGGTGCAGGCCTAGCCAGGATCTTTAGGGTCCCTGGCTGAGAGTGGTAGTACTACCCTGAAGGCAGTTGGGGCCTATCTTAAGTGAAGGGACCCTGCTCTTCATAAGGGGTGGTGCAGGCCATCCAGGGACCATGTAGGTCCCTGGGCGGTCTCCCAAGGCGCTTCAGGGAGACCGGGGAGAGCCATGAGAGGTGGGCCTGGGTCTAGCTAACTCGGGGCCCACAGGCTCTCTAAGGGTACTCTGGGAGGAGAGCGCGCCTCTCGGAGGGAAGGGTACATAGACCCTGTTCTCGCAGCGGAGAGCAAGGAAGGGGTCTAGGTTCCCGGGGTAGTTTCCGGGTGGAGCTACTGATCGGGGGGGGGAATGAGCTGTAGGATGTCTGATGAGGCACCCTCAATGTTCCTCCCTGGCACTGCCAGTGTGGTGGTGAGGCCGGTCTGAGGTCCTATCAGGGAGCCAGGCCAGTGGCCAAAGGGTGCTTTTCTGTGTGGTGAAGCACAATTGGCTGTGCTTTCTTTAGGGAAGACAGTCATCCTGAAAGGGTGGTGGCAGCAGAATGACTTCAACGGGAGGGTGAGGGTCCAGAGAGGTTGCATCTTTGGGGTGCAAGGACCAAACGGGGAGAGGGTAGTGGTTGGAACAAACTCTGCAAGGGAGACAAGCTAGTGACCCAGGGGATGGGATTTAGACCTATCCCAGAAGACCGCATCAGTGCTGAGGCACTAGACCCTTGTCCAGAGAAGTGGTAGGCATAGTGTTGCATGCCCAAGGGCAAAGGTGAGCCTGGTTAGGCTGAGTCCATGTAGACCGTGAGTGACCTAGAGGTATCTAACCTAGAGCCCGGATGGTTCTTAGGGTAGTCTGGGATCCCTGTCATGGGTGGAGATTTCATGGATGGGAGGAGTAGGTGGTCTAAGCGGATAACTGGTCAGTAAGGGGGGTCTGGTCAGAACCCCTTATAACTAGTTATCGCTGACTACGGGAAGTGAACACATGTAGAGTGGCTACTTCTTCCCTGTATGAATCAGCTGGGCGCGGCGTGTGTTAGAAGGTGGTTCTGACACTATGGGCCTCCTGGATTTTTCGCTTTTTGAGCACCTAATTGTGGAGCTTTTACTATGGGGGAGCCTCATAAGTTGGGACTCACCCACAGTGAACTCAGGATGTAAGACTGCATGGGGATTTTACTGGTGTTCCCCTGGCTTGACCAGGCCATTGTTCAGCAGCTGGAGTAAGGGACACCGGGCTGGTTACATACAGACACATGTGTACACGCGTGTGCACACGTGTACGGGCTGCGCAGGGGAGATTTCTAGCGTGCGCAGTCCAGGAGCAGCTACAAAGTGAATGGTGTGGCAGGACTTATGCAGTATTGGGTGGTGACGTGGAATAGGCTTTATACCCTATAAAGAAACATGCCAGGGAAAGTCAGTGTGTTTTACTGTGTTTTCACTTCATTATTCCCCTATGGGAATGTGGGGCCCATGGCTAGATTAACTTCCATTAGGCCTACAGAATCCAGACACGCACTTAAGTCCAATGTAGCGAATGTGACAATAAGTATTCTGCAGAGTCCAAAGTCATATTTGTACTGCTTTTGGGTCATCCAGAACTGTCATATTTCTCTGAGCCAACCATGACCAGACCCAGGCTGAGGGCTGACCTCAGCTGGATGGATTGATAACCTTTCTTCCACAAGCTAGGGCCTCTTCTCCATGAAGAGAAGATGGGAGGGGCTACAGGCCAATCCATCAACTGCTGTCACTGGGTACCAGGCTGCACCAAGGAGGGAAGGCAGCGTGGGGGATGAGGCTTCAGACATGTGTCCAGAAACTCTGGACGACTCCATTTTGAACAAGCCCAGAGGCTGGACAAGGAGGGAGCAGGGGCAGGGATGTGATGTGTCGCTGTTTGATAGGACCAACAGAGACTTCCTGCCAGACCCCTACTCAACTTTTAAAAAGTGCTTGCACAGGAAGAGCAGGTCTCTCTGGGGTGTGGTCTGCTGAGGGTGAAGGTGCTGGAGCCTGGCGCAATGGGCAGTTGGAAGGAGAGATCCCCTGACTGCCCCCAGGACCCTATCAGCACCAGAAGAAGAGCACAGAACTGGTGCACAGAAGCAGGGGCCTCTGCGCAGGGAGAAGAGAGGCCCAGAAGGAGAGCCTGGCGAAAGGCTGGCGCAGGGAGCCAGTGAAGACAGCACCCTGCTGAATCAGAGACCCTGAGGGCGGAGGAGAGTTCACCCAGTGGCTGGGGCTTGTAAAGAGGAGCAGGAAGCACCCCATAATGCCTCACCAGGCATTTGGAAATCTGCCGTTTTGGTGCTTTGTGGCCCCCAGAGGAGGGGGGTCATCCTCACTTGTGAAAAGGTGCTGGGGGAGCTGCTGGAGGAGCGCAGTCTCCCCCCTACCCCCCCCCCAAGCACGAAGAAATCTGCCATTTTGGTGGCCCCCAGAGGAGGGGGTCACCCTCATGTGTGAAAAGAGGTGCAGGGGGGCTGAAGGAGCACCGCAGTCTCCCCCCCAGCATAAAGAACAGTCCGCCCCTAAGTTTCACGGGGCATCTGAAAGAATAAACCCTCCAGGGCTCAGCCAGCCTTTAACACCTTCTAGGCTGGAACTTATGTTCTACAGCTGAGGGTGTACTATGAAGTGCATCATGGAGTGAAGGGCTGAGTTGGGGATGTCTGCAGAAGGGCATCCCCTGGAGGTGAAGTGGTGTAGTTGCACCGAAATGCATTTACTATTGGTTATTTCTTTTTAGGTGTACTGAAAGTCACATGTGTAAAGTGAAATACCTGTGTAAGGTGATGTTAAGCTAAATGGAGTTATGTTGCTGGACCTTCCTGCTAGGGGGTCTGGCTGTATTTACGTAATCCCATGCTTTTACCTGTGATTCCTTTTAAAGTGAAGAGGTGCACTGCAGGAGAAGTGTAGTTGCCAGGAGTACTTCTTTTGAAGGGACTGTAAGTCACATGTGTAAGGAGATGTCATATGCCAAGTGGGGCTATGTTGCCAGACAGTCCTGCTAGGGTGTCTGGCTGTATATGCACAATCCTGTGATTTCATCTGTGATGCCCTTAGGGGCTGTAATTGCCATGCATTCAGATGATGAACCAAGGTGATGAGTACTGTCATTCTAAAGTGTGCGTAAACATGGATTATTGCTGCTGCGCTTAGGTGAAGACCCCAGACTGCTAGCCCTTAAGATATAGAGGTGCATACTTTATGGTCAGTAGGAGATGCTCACTCAGGTTCATGTGTCACCAAGGCAGGTTTACCCCTTTTTAATGCTTGTTGAGGTAATGGGGTGGGTCGCCACTGGGATGGTGCCAGTGCGCAGGGCCCTCGCTCCCGGTTATGTTCAGCTAACTGCATTGGGGGCAAGTTGATGTGCATACATGGGAGTGGTGGTACTAGACCCCACCCCCCTGCGGGAGGGGTGGAGATGTTATGCAATGTAACAAAGTAATTCCAACAGCTTATGTATATTTGTAAATTGGTGCATAGTATTGAGTAGTGTGTGTGTTTAATAAATGTACTCTTACTTTTATAAAGCAAAGTACAGACTGGACAATCAATTATTGAGTGTTATTTTTGTGCACCTGCAAATGGCGATTACTAGCCCACACCACCTCCCTTGAGTAAGCCTCAGACTGCTCTGCAACGCTACCCTCTGAGAGTCAGGCGCTACAATTGGGTGTTTGGTTCCCAGTGAAGGACAAATGTAGTCAAGTTATTTGTGCAGGCCTCAGATGCTGCCTCGTTTTCCAACAGTGGGGCTCTAGTGAACGACTACTTTCAGGATCTCAATCTGGACGCGGCCAAAGTGTTTTCAACCCTCTGAGATACTTTTAGCCCTTAAGGAATATAAAAGAAAACCAGTTAATCGTGCATTTTAATGTATACTGAGCCAGTAACTTAGCTCGAAATACAAAACAAGTTAAATAAGATTTTACATGGTGCTGCTAATCTCTAATAATCTAAAATAAAAGGAATGGTTTATTTAAAGAACTTGGGGCAGTAGCAGTGAAAAGCAGACAATAGAATTATTTTCAAATACACATAGAAATAAGGTGATTTTATAAGTAAGTATTTAAGAAAGTGTAGATAAGCTGGGACTGAGTCACATGCTCAGCCCCTGTGTCATTAAAGTATTCCCTGGCGTGTGATTAACTCTGACACTGCCTTTCAGAAACCCCTTCTCAAATGAACCTCTACCCATAATCATTAATTGGTATTGTAGCTGGTATTGTACCATTTTTATAATGCTTTTCCACCTCTTGAGTCCTCAAGGTACACTCCTAGTGGGTGAACCGTGTCTGACCCTTACTTACAGTGCACGTGTAGACGGGTGTTGGTTGCTGTGTCATCGTAAGTGTATAGTTTTCATGTTGAGTGTTAAAGAAAAATGTTGCAGCTGGATGTAAACACTCCCACTCTTAAAGTGTTATAAAAAGGTGAGTTTCATTGCCATTCAAGTTAGTGTGTGTCCCCTTTGTTAATGATCTGAATCCCAGTGACTTTACATTGATTATTCTTTATGCACACGAGATCCACGGTTTGCATGGCAGGACAAAATAAGTTTCCCTCTGAAAGGGACATGGTTGTCAGTCCTGGCACAACCACAGGTGTACCTCAGGAAGCACTGTTAAGCCAACAGTAACTTGATTTGAGTCCACCCAAGAGCAAAAGAAACGCGACCCCTGGAGGCGCTGTGCACCAACAGTAGACCACTTTAGAGAATCCACCTAAAAGCAGTAGACGTTTCAGGACCCCAGAAGCACATTTACCCCACAATGCGACAATTACTACATATCTGTGGTGAAACCAGCTAAGTTGGGTGCACTCAATTGTTGCAGCTAAATAGAACACACAAATGGACCTATGCTTATTACTTTGCAATCTCAGTCTGGTATGCACTTTCAACCTTTTTCTCCCAATATCTTTCTGATATATTCTATCTTCACATCTCACACACCCCTCCCCCTGTACATCTCTGTACTTCCTTGTGTTACCTCTCATTCACCATACCCTTTATCTCTGTCCATACCTGTAAATGCAATATTTATTCTTCTTGCGCTGTCAACGTTTCAGTTATGTACACACTTTTCACCAACTTTCATATAAAATGTTATTTATAATGGTCACATATGACCCTTGCCCTGGGCACTAAGGAGACGCTAATGACTTCATAGGCATCAAAACTGAATACACTTATGACCCTTTGACATGCAGCCTGCAGCCTCAACTCCTGAGCACTCAACTGGTGATGAACAGCCAGCTAACTAGAGGTATCTCAATTCACAGTATGCACTACACAAGACTCATATAAGCTATTGAAACACAAGAGCATACAGGCATGAAAGGGAAAATGTGAAACATAAACAGGGACCCAATCGCTCACATGGAGATGGTTTTGGAAATGGTCGTTAATCTGTCTTAAATAACTATCCCATCATTTCATTAAGTGCAGACTGAGGTCACACTGATCTGACTGCCTCCACCGTGTTCAAGGGGAACACCTTTTCTCCAAGGCAAAGGTTTCAGGTGTTTGACATGACCATGTGGCCCCTCGCTAACTTATTTAGAGGAGTAGATCCTGTGCCAGGCCATGTCAGAGAAAATCCTACTTCAGCAGATGAAGCCTCAACCATCTGAGGAATAAAACGAAAGCAATAATAATGTCATAAAAATGACATAAAACAATTCTGAGATTTACATTGGAGTAAACTAAAACTAATAACGCAAAATGAATGTAAAATCAATGTTGCTGCGCAGGCGGAAAGGAGAAAGCACAGAACAGTTGCTGTTAGAAGGAAGGAAGCTAGTGTGCAGGATCTTCCTGGCACTCTGTGATCAAGGCACCACACACAGGCAGGCTCCCCAGCTGGGAGCCCGCTTTGAGACACTGTCTGGCTGAATAATATATGTATCTTAATGCAGTTACCTCTGCGTTGATTACACTGTCTGTCCCCTGGCAATGCTGCATGACACATGAATTTGTCACTCACTCCATCCATTCCTTCCTGCAAGGAGTGAGAAATGTTTGTGCTGCGGAGCATTTTGCCTGTATTTCGCCCTTTTTAAATTTGCGGCACGCAAATGCGTAACTAAGCAGAAACGCCTGAAGTTTAGATTTGCGAACCATGGATAAGAATTTGTCCTCCCCGCAGAGTATACTTCTCCAACCAAATACATAGCCAGGTGTTGCTGTACCTGTATGGCCCAGATGCTGGAAGGCCAAGCTCAATTTCACCAGAAGGAAAATAGGCCAATAAAATTGCATGCGGGTTGGCCTGCAAGTGCCACCCAGACCCTGATGAACCCCTCCTATGGCACAAGGGACCGTGGCATTCATTCCCTCCTGCCAATAGCCTCCTCTGACACCCTCCCCACTGCTGCCTATTACATGGCCCCCACTTCATTTTGCCCACAGAATGGGGAGTCCACATGTGGATTTGGACCCAGTTGTTGCAGTTCCACTTGTTCCTTTATTCCAGGGCACATGACTTGGAATAGCTTGACTTGGGTGCAAGAATGCATGGTAGAGATGCTCATTCCGAACATGCTGGTTGCCCCACATTTACATTCGGCCTACTCGCAGGAGGAGCCTGCGTATATTGTGGTTTCCAGTGAAAAGATAGCACCGTGGGCAAACTTGGTTGGATGACCATGCTTTTCTCCCACTTCAAAGCAGTTTGTTCCAGTTTCTGAGTAACTTGAGATGTACTTATGATGTTGAAATCTTGGGAGTTGTGATTTGCTTAACATGCGGTATAATATTCGTGTAAAGGCCTCCTCTTATTTACCTGATGGGTAGATTTGCTATTAGAACCTGAATCTCTAGGTATTTTGATGGCTAGCTCCCAAAACTATTGGAGACCTACTACATGTTACTTAAGGCTCTGTCCCAGTGTTGGGTGCACCATAAACATGATGTATGCAGGTAATCTGGCAAATGGAATTAAGTTGCTGTCCGCCTCCACTCACGAATGCTGAACATCTAATTGCAGATTCTTAACATGAACATATAATTTAAAAACGTCACCTTCGTGGGGGGGGGGATCTAATTCCTACTTTAGGTCTGTCATCCCTTTTAATCTCTATATGCTTTGCCTTAATAAAAGCACACACACGGCATGGTGAACAAACGAGATCAAGTTGCGCACACCCACTTGTGTTTTATGCAATTTGTCATGTATAGATTTGCCAACATAGTAGTCATAAAGTACAAACACAGATGTTTCTGGCATCCTTGGAGTTTAATACTTAATAGAATGGAAAGAACCTTCTACGACTTCATTGATAGCTGGTAAGGTTCTACATAATTATCTCTTATTTTCTTCTCTTTTAGCCTCACTGTTTTAGTCCCAAAAACCTCTTACCATTAACACACCAGCTAAACAAATTTAGGTTTAATTTTACTCCACAATGTAATAACTTGAAAGGGCCATTGATACAGACCAATGCTTATAAATGTAAAAAATGCGGTTCGGCACCCATTGTCTCCATGCTTTTTTTTCTTTGCTACTGCTCCGCTATCTTTTTAACATATACATACATGGACAACTTTTTAAAAACATGTATACATGAGCACATTATTTGCAGAAGCAAATCTTCCTGAGATGGCATCAAGGCTCAATTCTCCCCACATGTTCATATACTCCCCTAAATTTGGAGCTGGTTTAACTCTGATCCTATACTTTCAGCTACTTCCCAATCAAATACTTATCTGTGCTATCTATACTCTGGTAGTTCTACATTTCCAATCCAGTGTATTGGAAGTCGTTGACTGTCCAGTACCAAACGGATGTGAATGTATGTCTTATTTTCTCTTTCCTGGGCGTTCTATGCTGACCCAAATACAATCCTTTGTATAGTTATCATCTATACCTCCCACTCCAACTACTCAACATCAAAAACCACCTCTTCCGGGGGTTTAGGGGGTTTGTTTCTCTATTTCATTGGGTACTATTGCAACTGTATTGCTCTCAATTTGTCCTATTTTGCTCTAGAAAGTGTCAAAGTCATGTCTGTACATCTTTTTTTGCATGAGTTGCTGGGTGGCAGTGCTCTGCATTATCTTTATTTGACAATCTGTTTAAAAAAAAAAAAAAACGCCTCTTCCAATATTTCACTGCAAGAGCTAAGGACTGTTTTGGGTGAATCGATTTTGCATGCCTCCTGCAACACCTGGATGTCCTACCTAGAGGGATGAATATTTTGGAGAACCATTAGGTGTATTAACCCATGTAAACTGTGCACTTTTAAACCTAGCATCACCTAATAATGTCTTAACTTGCATACATGCCCCATGCCACCCTGTTCAACAAGGGAGTATGGTAGTCTTTTACCTGTCTCAACTGTCATCATGTAATACAAACTAGACATCTCATATTTGCTGGATTGAAGTCCTCGAACCACTCCAAATGCCCCAGACTCAGTTGACTTCTGGGGGAATCCATGCTACGTTAATTGAGCCTCCTCAATTTCTGTGCCTTGCATTGAGTCTGAGTCTCTTCAAATGTAAGATGCTTTCCCTTGATAGGTAACAAACATCCATCATTACCTCTACTTTCAAACTCTGCTTACCTCGTCACCCCCTAGCTCACCCTAGGCAATCCAGTATTTCTGTTAAAAAATTCCATAGAGCTCATCCCTCACAGTGAGGGGGTTGTATTCCACACCATGAACAGCTGTTACGGTGTGAGGAGATTCCAGTAATGAAGCATTCCACCTTTGATGGGTGAGGGATATCCTCCTTAAAAAGGAAAATTCTCCTGTAGTTGAGTTACATTTCCTATTTCTCTTCTCTTCTACCCACTTGTTTGAGTGTTACCATTTCCTGCATTGGCCATTTAATACCTGCAGCCTTTCTCTTGTTCACTTGACTGGGTGTAGCTGACAGTTGGGATTTGTGTATTCCTCCTAGATAGTCACACAATAGAGCTTAGGTACACCTGGATGGGTCATCACTGGCAGGATGGGAGGAAGGAGCTGGATACAGCCCTACTTGCACTTGAATAGATTGTTTATTGCCTCCATAAAAGGGCTGAACACCCCCTGTAGTTAGTCTGAAGCCATGGAAGGCAGGAAACCTGTGCACCTGTGCACTTCAAAAGGAAAACCTCTAGAAGCTTCTGCAAAAGAGGCATCAAGTAAACATATTGAACCTCACACACCAACTCTTCAGTGCACTTCTGGACCTGTGAAGACTGTGGCAGGAAAGACTGCTGTGCTGCTGAAAGGACTGCCGCAGGTCAGATGGATTGGACCTTGGATTCACTCTGGAGGCCCTGAGTTCTGCTAAAGGCTTGTCTGCTGGCCTCCTGCTTAGAGCCACAGCGACATAACCAGCTCACAATACACTAAATCAGAATCCAGGTGGAGTAAGTCCCTGACCTCCAAGTGGTGTTTCCCTGGTCCTGAATCCTTGGTGTTACTTCAGTGAGGCTAAATTGAAGTTTTTGGGCTCTTCAGTACAGCAAATGGGCCAGTTGGGGCTGAAACCAGGCCAATCGCACAGCCCACAAACTCGAATTTCCATCAACCTGATTTGGTGCCACAGCATTTATTTCCCTCGCTCGTAGTGCCACTGCGAAGCTCTGGCCCGCCCGCTCTTGAACAGCCGGATCTTTGTGCTACAGTGACGACCAACTGCAGCACAAGGCCTGCTGTTCGCGCTACATCGATGCCTGTCTGCAATGCTCCTCTAGTCCTTGCGGTTCCCCCCCACTGTGAACGGGACTCTTCATGCTGGACTGAGAAGGTAACATTTTAGCAGGACAAACCTGGTCATTGTATCTGAGCTGCAATCCATCACAGTCAGCCTGATCTTGTGACTTTATCCTGGTCTTGCACGACGAGATTGCCATGAGTGGCGCTTTGGGCTTTTTGGTGCTTTTTTCATCTACATCTTTAAAATTGCACATCTTCGGTTCTATTGATTGGTTTTTAGTCTTGATCTATTAATTAAATTCTATTCTATTTGCCTAATTTGATGAGGGCTTTTTCTTGTGTTTTCATGTTATTACTGTTTGACGTGCTGCATAAATACTTTACACATTGTCATTAAGATAAACCTGACTGCTCTCCTCCAAGCTACCTGAGGATTGAGCACCTGTTAATTTGGGGTTTTTCTTGTCTGACCCTGGCAAGGATTGTAGTTGCTGTGTTGCTCGGATTTGAATTTGCTTTAAAGTAATGGAAAGTCTAGAGGCGTTTAGCAAAACAGGAACAAGTTGGTTTAATTGAATGCAGCGGCTGGGAGAGTCTTGACCGAATGCATCTGAGGTCTTTCTGTGTACATAGTTTTGACTGGTTTTAGACACATCTTGTGACGTACAACTAAAACAATTTCTGCATTCTTGAAAAGCATCTCCGTTGTAAATTAGCATGTTTGGGTATCTGATCAGGACACAAATGGATCTTGACCTGTGGTAGAGTATTTGTGGGCCAGTGTGTATGCGTCCAGATATCCAGAATGAGGGACAAACCATCAATCTGTGTGGTGTGCATGCCACGCCCCTATGATCTGAGTGTTTCTATCTACATGTGGTATCTAGCTTTGTGGTATGTTTGGGGAATGCAAGCCTTTGGCCAAACCTGGTTTATTGGGTCTGTTGCCAAGGACCAGTTTGTGGTGCAACTATGGGACTGTGGGATCGATCAGGGTTTTCCCTGGGCATAGGTTTCTCTTTGGGTTGAAACCCCATCTGTGACCTGTCATTTGATAGGTGTGGGTTGTAGGGCCTGTCTGACCACGAATCTGACTCTGGGTTGATGGGGAGGTCACTTTGGGGAAATCTGACGGTGCGGTTCACCTGAACCCCTGAAAATATTCTAGTCACTGGTCTCATTTTTATTAACATTCTTAATAGTTTGTCTATTTGTCATAGCCTACATTGGTATTGTTTTTACTGATATTGTCAGTTATGCATTCCTAGATCATGACTTGCACTGACATTGCTTTTACTGGTAACATTGTCATTTGTACGTCAACTATGGCATACATTAAAATCATTACTGTCTGTATAAGTGAGGCTGTGTAGGCTTGGGTGAGTTCGCACACTGACATTGCGCATTTATTGGTATTGCTGTTGTCAGGCCGGCACATAACACAATACTCATTGACCTCATATTTACCCATTCCAACAGCTGCTTAAATAGTGTTACCCCTTCCCACACCAGTAATGCAGTTTCTCACAGTGGGTGTCTTCTGTCTTCAGGATATAAAATGGGGGTAATAATAATCTAGACTATATGGAAGCCTATGCATGATCTATATTCCTAGGTATTTAAGGAATTCTTCTTGGCATTCCAAAATTAAATTAGGTAGCCAACTGGCTTTTTATGTGCTGTGTTCCCAGTGGGCATAGGTTTGATTTCTGCCAATTTGTAACCAAGCCCAACTAATTAGTAAATCTGTGTGGTTGAGTCCAGAGCTGTGGCATTGCCTGTAGCTGGTCCTTCAAATATGCCAAGGTGTCATTTCATGACCAGATGACATGCATGCTATTTGCAAACTTAACTCTCCCTTCATGCATAGCATAAACTGGAATGTAGCCACCAGTGAATCTATTACTCTGAAGCAGACACCCAGGCCATATTTCACATTCTAGCTTCCACTTCTCAGAAGAATGCATTTAATACTAACCGTGGCACACTGAAGAGTGTAACCGTTTAATCAATTTTCAAATAATGAGACAGATGAACTGTTCAAGGGCTGTGAATAGAAACTGCCATCCCACTCTACTGAAGGCCTTCTCCATTTCTAAGAAAGCCAGCGTGTACTCCCATCTGCTGTTTCTTTGAAATGCATTACATTCATGAGCCTCTGCAGATTTAACATTGTGTCTCTATTTGAGACCAAGACTGGCTGATGTTTTCAGGAGGGCTCAATCACCGCCATCCTTCTGGATGCAGTTGCCTTGCTCAGGACTTTGAATCAACATTAACCATCATTAATGACCAGTATAAATTACATTCTCAGATGTTTTTACAGCTCTGGGAGCACCACAGTTAGGGCTTCCCTCGTAGTTGGCATGATTCCATCCTTAGCCACTTCAGTATACACTTCTAGCAGCAGTTCAGCATATTCCTTGCAAAACCCATAAGGGAGCCCATCTTTGTCCAATGTTTTTCTACAGTTCCGGTCTTTAAAAAAATCTAGCAGCTCTTGCCTAAATAACAATATCTCAAGCATGTCTCTTTAGTTCTCAGTAGAATGTGGTAGTGAAGCAGCCCTCCAATGTCTCTTAATTTCTTCATCACTGGGAACAGACGGGACCTTTATCAGTGAAGCATTTGATATATATCATCCTACATTATCGTATCTCCCTGCTATCTTTCACCGCATGTTAAATATTTTTTCAAGAGGTTTCACTCTCAGGTAGCCATGATAGCAGTCTACTGGTTTTATCCCTCTTTGTATGTACGGTCTATATGCTGCACAGATGAACTTATCTAGCCTATTATATGCTCCTGGAACCAGGTCTCCTGAACTAGCTTAGCTTCTCAAGCAGGTTAACTTTATAAATGCACCTCCAGGTGCCTTAATTCAGTTCTGAATCTTTCAGAATCCAATCTGATTGTTTGTGCACGCCATACATTTTACCCATACAAAATCCTTGAATCACAACGGTCATAGTATCCCATTCACTCAACACCAACACTTAACCCACCTAGTTGCAAAATAGGATGGAATATTTGCATGCTGGTTTGGCATTAACCCATCAGTTCCTCCATGCAGAAAGTCCACATGTATCCACAACGTGTCTGCTCTGTGAATATTCAAGTCATAGGGGTGAATGGTCGAAGAGGGCCCTGTCAAGATAGTCACAATTCATGCTCTTCACAAGCTTCACACTTGCAGCAGAGGGTAGTCTCCTCCTAACACATAGGCAATCCCATGACTGGGATATTGTAATTGAGTATGGGACTTTCACTGCACTATGATATATCAAGGGGTCCAGGAGACAGTTCAAAGCCCCCACTCACAGGAGAGGTACCACCAAGTACAGGGAACAGCTTGCAGCGTTTTCTGAAAGAACAGCATATATATCCAGTCTGATGCATACATATTCATGAGGTCAATTTCCTGGACATTTAGATCCACTGTTGACAAAAAACTCTGGTCTTCCTTTTCTCGCTGTACTCTATACATCCAAATGGGACATATGCAGTTCATATTGTCAGTTGCTGAGACTAATAAAGCTGGCCCTAACTTTTCTTAGCTAGTTTAATATTTTTGTGGGCAACTGTTGTATAAAAGTAATTTCCACCCCATGTAGCCTCATATATGAATAACCTCTGTATCTCTTACGTTCGTCATTCAGCCTCTTTAGATTCCAAATAATAGTGCCACTTCAGTGCTGGCTTTGCTCAGTGCCACATGGGAAAGGAATAAACTATTTGTCCCTATCCTAATCTTATCACCACCTCCCTCTGAACTGTGTTGTAAAATGAAGCCTTAGCTATACTACTCTTCCCTACCGAACCCTTCCTTCCCCTTACCTCAACCCGCTCTGGGCAATGAATCCAAGCTATATCATTGAGGAGACCAAACAAGGTGGAAAACAGCTTGTGTTCTCTTCTGGAGTG
Source organism: Triturus cristatus (assembly GCF_964204655.1). NCBI lineage: Eukaryota > Metazoa > Chordata > Amphibia > Caudata > Salamandridae > Triturus > Triturus cristatus. Next base: position 882,860,825 of record NC_140581.1, read on the forward strand.
AGTTGCTCCTGGCAGTTCAGAATGGAATAATCCCATGAGGAGCATGGTCAGTACTGTTGTGTATTTGTAAAATGCACCGCTAGGGTAACCTGGTGCTGAGCAGCTCTCTTCCAAGCCCTCCCTTGGGTCCGCTGGTTAATTGAAAAGCCAGGTCTTCAACTTCTTGTGGAATTCATGATAAAAGGAGGCTCTGTGGAGTTGGATGTTCCACGCTTTACAAGTGATGTAAGAACACCTGCCTTGATCTGTTTTTCCATGCGTTGGATGTGTGTAAGTAGGAGTCAAGTGAAGTTGCCTGGGTGGTTGGTGGAAGGACATAAGATTATGGAGGTAGGTGGGGAATATGTGGGGAATATGTGTATGTCTGAGGAGTTTCAAATGAGTTTATTATGACACTGAGAGTAGCTCCACTATGATGAACAGTTTCATTAGCATTGTTGCTGTACCCTTAAAGAACTGCATTCTAAAAAGGAGTCAAAAGGTAACTTTCAGTTTGAAAGTCTTGAATGTAAGAGGCGAACACACAAATTATTGCATAGTAGATACTTTTGCTAAATGCATTGCATGTTTAGGAAAGCTTTTGTGCACACAGTTTGTGAACAAAAATGCAGTAACTCCACATTTTATCATGACGGCAAAGTAAAACAAATAAATGCCTATAGATTAGTTATTAGCCCGAGTGTCTTTGACCAGCAGAGGCACCCAAAACATTATTCCAAAACAAAAAAGCTGTAAACCAGTAATTACAATGTATTTGTGTAGGTATAGTAAATACATAAACTCAACTACCCACGTTCTGTCCCATCTGCAGTCTAACAAATGGACTATTTGGTGCCTAATCACCACATTTCAGAGAGCACAATTGGGACCATCCACAATATACCATACTTTTGATGGATCTGCGATTCAAGCCGTGACAAATAATGGAAAAATACATGGATTCCAGGGACTGAAAGGGCCTGTTCCCGTAGACTATTCTATTTGTGTATTATGTACTGTTCTTTTTTTGACGAATTGGTGACCTGAGGTTTGTGTGCTAATGCTGTCAATAGCCAGATTTAAAAAGTGTTGCAGTAGTGAGTTAATAGCCCCCTCGATAAAATAATAAAGAGCGATCACCGTTCTTTTATTCCTCATTTTTCTTTTCTTGAACTAATACCCTGTGAAAATAAACTCCAGGAGATAATAGAATTTGGCTGCTTCCCCAATCCTACTACGTTCATTATGGTTGAAGGCAATTCCATCAAAAACCTCTGTTTTCTATGTATCAATTGTTTATTAGGTCATTTTTATAAACAGTGCAGATTAATCTTAGAAAACGGCGGCCATGTCTTCAAGAAGACTTTCCAGGAATATAGACTAGTCCCCTGACCCCCCTCCCCATCTCGGAACTTCTGTAATGATCATTCCATTCAGTGTATTGAGCTCTTTCTCACCATTATTGGGTTACTACCATTAATTTGATTAGGTGTGATCACATGAATGCCTGAAGACAGACTTTCCCCTGCTCCTTTTTGTGGGAGAAAGTTTGTCCTTAATGAAGGAATAAAATATCATGATTTTCTGTCTCAAGTAGCAGACAGTCAAAGTAAATTATGTACATTAGGTTTCTCTGACACCACAGAGAAAGGGTCTGCACAAGCTTTAGGTCCATTCCAACATGGTTCATAGCGTGCATAGTAAATTCACACTGAATACTGTAAGAAGATAAGGAGCCCACGCTGATCTGAGTCAGAACCACAATGCATGCGATTTCAACATGAGGAGTGAATGTACAGGAAGCACAGAGCTACACAACAATGTGGATATTTGCTATCGCTAGCCTATTATCTAGAAGATCAGAAAGGAAGTAAATGGTACTTTTTGTCATTTATGAACACCAGTTCCTTTTCCATATTGTATCGACGCATTGCATCTTTGACATCTAAGGCACCACTGAATGCTAAAATGTAAGATTAGTTAGTGAATTTTTTTCTGTTTTGAAATGTGAAAATAAATCATGAGTATTTACTTTATTTCATACAGAAATGAGCATTGTATCTACTTTTCTACGGGAAGCTTGCTTTCTGGATAGCCATGCAGACATAGTTAAACGTGTAAGTATAATTATTTACATAAGTCTGTTTTTAGTCCTTGTTTTGGTGCAGTAAAATGAAATATTACATATGGAAAGAATATTATTCAGCAACGTTAATGCCCATTGATAAATTGATGCATGCCATTTATATTAGCTCCAGTTGTCTAAGTTGTTTGGATCATAACTTACATTGCAAAAGGACATAGTTACAAGGTACTATGAGTGTCCTTCGCAGAAATAAAACTGGTATAACAATTACAGGACACACAGGGTTTCAGGCTGTTCAGGTTTTAGGTTTTCTCAACAGCATACCTTTTCAGAAATTCTCAGTCTGTCTTTAGTATAGTAGCTAATAGTCAAAGGCCTTCTTCCCACTTGAATGTAAAGGTGTTCAATGGTTTTAGTGTTCTCAAATAAAGAAATTAAACTATTAATCCACAGTTTTCTCATCTGAGGAAGTTTAATTTATTTCTTATTTATTTAAGAAGTTTTATATAGCGTTGTCCTGACCCGAGGGTATTGGAGCACTTTACAACAGTTACAATACAGAGAATCACAAAATACAGTAATAGTGTAGGTCAATTGGCGACGAGTTCAGATATGAGTCTTGCGGACATAGAGTCGAAGCTGTGAGAGGTGTCTGCTTCCACGCTCCGGCTGTTCCCTAGGGAGCAGTCGAGGAATAGGACTTTGAGCTCACTTTTGAATTTTGCAGAGGGAGTAGTTCTGATGTGGGGGGGGGGGGAATAGAGTTCCAGATTTTGGGTGCGCTCCCGGCGAAGGATCGAGACGCAGTTTTTTGCTTTGAGTTTTCAGCGGAATGAGTAGAAGAGAGTTTGAGCTTCTAAGGTTCCTGGTCCGACCGGGTTTTTTGTGTTCGGCCGCCAAATATTCGGGTTTGCCGGTGTGCAAGGCTTTGTGTGTGAGGCAGGCTGTTCTGAAGCTAGCCCGCATTTCCACTGGGAGCCACTTAAGTTCTCTGAGTGCCGGAGAAATGTGATCAAATTTCTTGATTTCGGGAACCATTCTGGCTGACGCGTTGAGCGTTGTTTTGAGGGGAGCAGGATGTGATTTTGCTAATCCTGAGAGGACTGCATTCCCATAGTCTAGTCTTGACAACATCCGTGCTTGGGTGGCCTGTTTGAGATCATTGGGTGGGATGAAAGGTTTAATTTTGTTCAGTAGTTTTAGGTTAAGGAAGGCACTCTTAGCTGAGTTCTTGATGTGTGAGGTCATGTCCAGTTTCGGGTCCAGTGTGATACCTAGTGATTTGACAGTCAGCCAGGGTGAGTTTCCCGTTGAGTGCATCAATAGCTTTTAGCCATTCATTAATTTGGGGGTTCTCCTCTTTGTTCAAGATGAGGAGAATTTCGGTTTTTATCAGGATTTAGTTTAAGGTGGTTGCTAGACAGCCAGTGTTTGACGTCTTTCAGTATGTCATTGAGTCTTTGGATGACCTTGCTGGAGGAGGTTTCCAGGTAGATCTGCATAAAGATGAAAGCGGATGTTGGCTTTTTTGAGTAGTTTGGTGAGGGTTCAATGTAAATGTTGTAAAGTTACGGGGAGAGCACTGAACCTTGCGGGATTCCTTTGTGGACTGGATGCAGGTCGGACGCAAAGTTTTTGATTCTTTGGGTGCGGTTGTGTAGGAAGGATGAGAACCATTCGAGGACCATCTTGCCAAGTCTGGCTCTTTCTTTGAGAGCCTTAATGAGAAGTTTTTCGTCTACCATGTCGAAAGCTGCCGATAGGTCTAGGAGAATGAGGAGGCAGTAGTGGTCTGAGTCGAATAATTAGTGGATATCGTCAATGATGTCGATGATGTTGAGGATCGCGGTTTCAGTGCTGCATCCTTTTCTAAAGCCAAACTGATGGGAGTCAAGGAGGTCGATGTTGTCCAGGTGTTGGGTTAGTTGTTGGAGTATGCATCTTTCTAGGATTTTGGAAAGAAGAGGAAGGTTGGAGACTGGTCTAAAGTTGTTCAAATCCCTTATGTCCAGGCCGGGTTTTTTTCAGCAGTGGCGTGACTTGCCCCACTTTAAGGCAATCTGGAACGACTCCATTTTTTCAAGGAGCTATTGATGATTGTGCACCAGTGCTAGGGAGAGTTTCAGTTTTGGGGTCAGTGGGGGGGAGGGTGGTCTAGGGCGTGAGAAGAGGTTTTGGAGGTGGAGATAAGTTTGACTATCTCAGCTTCTTGAATGGGGTGGAAGATTAGCCAGGATTTGTTGGGGTGTGGGAGCATTATCAAACGCCCACGCCATGCTGCTCTTTGTGCGTGGGGGGTGGGTGCTGTTGGTGTCGAGTGAGAGTTCGATCTTGTCATTAAGGAAGTTGGCGCAACGTTCCTTGGACGCTTGTATTGAGGATGTAGCAGGCTTTGAGATTTGTTGCCTGATGCTGTTATAGAGCTCCTTGGGTCTATTTTTTTGCACTGTCCAGCGCGGAGCAAAAACGTGGATTTTTTATTTTTTTATCTTGATATGATGTACTTCTGCGGGCTATTCTGAGTTGTTCGCGGAGGGTAGTAGGATTATTCGTCCAGCGTCTTTCAGTGGCTCTTGGTGTCGGTGTTGAACCATGATCTGGATGGAATGGCTCGGCTTTTTTTTTTTTTTTTTTTTTTTAGTTTCAAGGGGGCTAGTTGGTCAAGCATGGTCACCATATTTGAATTGTAGAGCGAGGTGAGTTTGGTTGTGGTGAGGTGGTCGTTGGCACTGGGGAGGAGAGAGCTTATCCTTTCTTCAAGGGTGACGAGGGGGGATCTGGGTGAGGTTTCTGCCCCATTTGGTTTCTGGTTAAAATGGAATAGAATCATGTGATGGTCCGACCAGTCAACTGGCAGTATGTTGAGCGATAATGGCATCCAAGTTTGCTCCTTTATTGTGGGTTTCTTCTGAGCAGTTCTGAGAAGTTGTTGTCACAGAGAAAGTTGGATAGCATTTAAATTAACTGGTTATTCGCTTCATTCCAGAGAAGGTTTAGGTCACCAAGAATTAGGTTGTTAGCGTCCCTGAGTGCGCAGTGAGCAATCAGGTCGGACAAGTGCTCCCCGAATGCGGAGGTGTTACCTGGAGGGTGATATAGAAGGTGGCAGAGGATTGCTCCATTGTCCGTAGTCTTGATATTGGTGGTAAGACATTCAAAGGTGTTGTATTTGCAAGAGTCCATTTCCATGATTGCGATGTTGTCCTTGTTTATAATAGCTACACCTTCCCCTCGTTGGTCTTTTCTGTCTTTGTTGATAATCGTAAAACCTGGGAGCACAAGCATGTCGAAGCATGGTGCGGAGAGGTCATTGAGCCACGTCTCCGTGATGAACACAATATCTATGTCCTGCGAGAGGATGGCTTCTGCTTGCTCAGTTGCATGCACAGAGGCTGAGCTGCAGTTAATGAGCATGCAGTTGGTGGAAAGCTTTTTCGCTGTGGTTTATTTCCAGGGGGGCCCGAGGTACGGTGGTGAGGAAGGGAAGGGGTCGGGGGGGGGGTAGGGGGGTTTTGGGAGGGGGTAGTCTCTTCTGAAACCCGTGATCACTTGGATCTTGGATTTAGGGGAGTCTGTAGGGGGGAGTCGTATGTTGAGGCTAGATCGGTCACTTCTTCAGGTGACATTGCGTATTTGTATCTTGTGGGTCTTAGTGTCTGGATCTTGGTGTCGGTACTTAAGAGTCTCTGTAACCTAGGCATGGGAGGCTTTGGTTCCTAAGGGATTCTGTGACTGGAACTCAATGTCCTTTCTAGAGGGTCTCTTTGATCGAGTCACTGGGGTCGCTAAGGGCCCGTAAGGGTGTTTTGGATGATTGGAGCTGGTCAGGGTGATTAATATTTTCTGGTCTAACCTTGCACATTTTATCTAATGTTTCAATGGATATGGGCTCTGCCTAACTTCTGTGCCCTTTATCTAACCACCTTTAAATTTCACAAGGTTGCTACTCTTCTTTTAAGTGAGAAGGTGCAAGTGTGAGATGTGCCTTAGAGGGTGATTGTGTCCCACTCTCCCTGAAGGACAGAGTATTATATAGGGAAATGAAGGAACCACCCCTCTTCCAGTGCTTCTCAATTGGTTGGTGGGTGGTTTGGCCTGGCCCCAAATCCTTAAGTTGGCTGACTGGTCACTACAGCCCGATCTGCTTTAAATAGTGCATCTAACCTCTCCTGTTTTGGTGGTAGTCGGCATGGCTATTTTGTCCAATGATTTTAACTGGCAAGTCCTTGTGGCACTGATGGTCTCCTCCCAAACTGATTGTCACACTACGATCTTTGGAGACCCGATACATTGGGTATCGGACCCAAGATAGTAAAGCGGTGTGAGTGACCTATACCAACATACAGCCAGTCTCATGTGATGTGAGAGACTTTAGATCACAAACCCTCCCAATATTTCATATACTTAAAGGGATGTCCTTGTTTAAAGACACGTTTAGAGAAATTTGATTGGGAAATTTGTGTGATGTATTTTTGTTGACAAACTGCCTGAATTGTGCTAAAGATGAAATGACTTGCATCGATTTGTAAAAGAGTAAAAAAAAAAAAATCAAAAAAAATCATTGTAATGGAAAATCAACCCTAGAATATTTTCTTCATTTATAGGGGCATAATATTAACAAATCTTTGTAAAATATAACCAATCCACTGTGTGTAAGAACCCTAACACTAGGTGAAAAGTTAGTGCCCCCAAGCTTTAATGTTTGTAATGGGCATGCTCCTATAAAACGGCGAGTCAGGAATCATCGTCTTCACCTTATTAACCCAGGCTGAGCTCAAGACTAAGTTAGACTGGCTGGGAGAGGAGGGATAAGGATCAACCATTCAAAAAGTGACACGGATACAAAGGTCCACACAAGTTTATTAAGAAAAATCAAAAGTAGCCCAGGTGAAACTTTTACATGTTCTTGCATTACCTCTGGGATGTGAACGTCTTGTCCTCTGTATTGCCTGAGAAAATTAATCTGCTTGCACCAGAAGGATTTTCTCTTAAAAAAAATTAAATAAAAATCATAATGCGGACGACTAATTTCCTTTGCACCCTGAAATTCTTCCTTTTTATTTTCTTCAGCTACTTTGATCTCCACAAATTAGAAGTTGAACCAGTCCGTTGGTGGTTTCACTTTGATCAGTGCTGGAGGGGGGTGGGGGCATTACTTTACCAGCCCCATAGCATTCCTAAAGATGGGAGAGGCAACACTTGGGAGACCGGAGCGGATCCCTGCTCAGCAATACCCTGTGACTGTAATGCCCAAGCAGGGATCTACCACACTAGACTGCAGGGAAATGTTTGTTAGGGACAAAACAGCCCTTCTGGGGTGGACTGTTCTCCCCCCCCCCCCCCTGCCTTCCACCCTCTCTCCAAGGACACTGCTATCTTTCTGCCTGGATTGGTGGGGGGGTTGTGAGGCACAAAGCCTACTAACCACCAGAGAGCAGGGATCTCCCCGATTGAGGGTTTAACCCCCAATCTGTCCTCCCCAAGTAGAAAGGCCACTAGGTGGCAAGGGAAATTAGGGGTGTTGTGGCCCACCCGGGCATCGGGCCGTGACCTTGCCCCAGAACTGACCACAATCTTCCGGCCTTCCCCCTCCTCAGACTACCCTGGGGATAGATTGAAGAGGTGTACCCTTTATCCGCCTCCAGAGGCGGAGAGCCTACTAGACTCCAGGGAGAAATGAAATCGGGGGGGGGGCACCCAGACATCATGCCTTGCACCCCCAAACAGGCCCAACAGTCTCATTCCTCCCTGGGGCCTAGGGTATAACAAGCCTCATGGTAGGTAACGGGGAAATCTGGATTCATTTTTTTGTAGTTTTGACATAGAAGCTACCAGAGAGGGATCCATCCAAATTTTCTCACTTGCACTGGTGAATGGTTGCATTATTCCAGCTTTGGGTCAGCTATCGAATGGGGAACCCTATGGCCCTTGGACTTTCTGAAACCTAGAGACTCAGATAAATTCATGGTGTTGGCTTGTATGGATCCCTCTGTTTGATTACCTAAAATGCCCTGCAAACATCATACTTTGGATAGGTACATGCATTTGCCTACATCTTAGTGAGGAAAGTTCCAGAATTTATTCTCATCCCATCAAGAACTGGTGAAACTTGATTATCTACTTCCCACGTGTAGGAGGTTGGCTCAGTTTATGGTGTTCACTTAAGTGTAGCACCTTTCACTAATCCAGGCAAACCTTATGGTGATTTTAGTGGTCTTTGATAACCTTTGAAAGCTCTCAAAGCGGTACATGTGGAGAGCAGCCTTTGGGCTTATCTGAAGGAGTATTAAGCAGCTTGTTTTACCAGGTTAATCTTGTAGTGTAGGTTAAACGAAAGAACCACATAGTGGATATATAAAAATGTCTAGTTATTACACAACACTCACTAACACATTGGTATATCTCCTACCCGGAGATATAAACACACATACACAATAATACTTCTGTAAGGTAAATAAAACAAAATACAGTAGTCTCCAGGGGGACTACCAACCCATATATAAAAGTGGAATGCTAACTGCGCCCAAAGTTGGGACTTGGACCAAGAGACTCAAAGGAGCTAGGGACACCAGGAACCACCCAAGGTAAGTATCCAGGAACCACATGGGTGTGTGCAGAGTGGAAACACCACCTTATGTACAATAGCACTCACTAGGGAAGTCGTGTTGGCAGACCCTTCCCAGTGGACCCTGAAGAAACCCTGTGAAGGACAGAAGGTTGGAGAGTCACCCCACCAGTGGATACCCCAGTAACCAGGATACCTACACCAGGGAAGCCAGGGGCATAGGTGGGAATTGATGTTGGAAACCATCTTAGACCACAGTGGAGGACTCCAGGAAAGATGCTGCTGTAGAAGACTGTGCAAGAGTCTGTGGAATCCAAGGGTGGATTCTTGAAGAGGAATCTCTGTAAGCAGAGGGAACAGAGTCTATGCCACTTGGAGATGACCAGGAGGCACGGAAGAGCAATGCCCACTGATTTCGGATGGTTCAGAAGTGTTGACGGTGACCTTGTCGCTGCAGCTGTGTGGGCCAGGTGACAGAGTAAGACCAGGAACCGTGCACGAGCTGTCCCATGTCAGAAGTTGAGAACCAGAGTGTTGGTGTCCAGCGGCAGCACCACAAAGCCTTTGCAGCTACAACTGGCGTGGAGAGCAAAGGAGGAGCAAGGGCCAAGGGACTCAGCATAAGCAGGCTCATCTGAGTAGGCCCACAGCCAGCAGGGGAGCCCACTGAAGCAGGAGAGGACCCCCTGGAAGACCCACAGGCTAAAGACACAGGAGTTACAAGAGGACTTTGGGCAGCTCACCAAGAAGGAAGGCCCACAGTGCAGAGGATGCACTGAGGACGATGTACTTGGCAAGAAGAGGTGCTGGGGTTCTTGTAGGCCGAAGATCTCTGGAGTGCAGAGACAACAAGCCTTTGCAACGGCAAGTCGATGTAGTGCACCAGGGTTTGCTCCCAGCATTTCTGAGAAGGAATACTGCCCTTAAAATTGTAGAGAGAATAAGTTGGGTCTTGGGAGTTGCAGAACCACCACCTGTGTTGCTCACCCTTTCGAAGTTTGTGGGATGTCAGGAGCAGCAGACGGTCAGCTTCGTTGCAGTGCTTGCAGATGTGAGAGTGACTCCTTCACTCCAAGGGAGATTACTTTGTGTGTCCTTGATGCCTACAGGTTGGAAGATCCTGGAAGAAGCACAGATACCGATAGACTTGCAGAATAGTGGGACCAGGAGCAGCAGGAGTCGTCTTTGATGCCGTCTCGGTTCCAGGTAAAGTCTAGCGAAGTCCAAGTGTCCAGACGGTGGAAGAGTGATGTGGTTTCGGGCTTGAGTCTTGTACCACGACAAATCAGAGGACCCACCCATAGGCAAGTCCTTAAGTACCCTAAGGGAAGGGTTGGAACAACTAGTGTCCCTCCCAGAGGAGATGCTGGACAGAGGGGAGGATACTCCCATGTCCTTTGCCCAGTTGCGCTCCAGAGCGGGAGACCAGGGCTCCCCTGAACTGGTTCAAAAACTAGTATGCAAGGAGGGCACCAAATATGACCTTCAAAGCATTCTGGTGGTGCTGGCAAGTGCCCCCTCCCCAGCCAAATACACCAAGTCCTGTCCAGGAGGTGGTCACATCTCCCTGTAACATGAAACCTTTTGTTCTACCTTCCCCTGCTCGAGTTTGCCTCCGCAGAAGAAGGGCAGAATTCTCTGTGGAATGCAGCAGCACTAGCTTGCTGTCAGACCCTGAAAGGCTGGTACTGGTAGTACAGGAGGGGGGGTACTCTACGTAAGTCCCCAATACATGGGATCATGCGTCCAATACTGGAATCTGTGTTGGGGTATGATTCTAACATATTTGACACCTAACCTGACTAGGTTCCGTGCAGCCACTGCATAGTTGGACATCTCGCAATGACTGATGTCCACTATGCGTATTAAAATGACTGACCTCACAAAGCCTAGAGAATCTACTCCGGGGTATGTAGGGATGTCCTGCTCATGCAGGGGCACCCTCATACTTATAACCAAGTACCCTGCCGTCAGGACTAAAAGGCCTGCCATAAGGGTGACTTATAGGTTTTAAGTGCAGTGAGCTCTGGTATAAGCAAACTCACACAGGCTGCAATGGCAGGCCTTTAGTCCGTTTGAGTGGTCTCATGGGTGGCACAATACATGCTGTCACCCATGGGAAATGCCTGGTGTACGAATGCCCTGGGTAACTTAGTACCATATACTAGGGCCTTACAAGGGTACACCAGTAGCAATTGTGGATGTACAGAAGTACTTACCATGGTCAATTTAGGGAGAAAGCACAGTGACTGGGGTCCTGATTAGTAAGATCCCAGTCAGACTAGTCAAAAACATACTGACACCAAGCAAAATGTGTGGGGTTACCATGAAAGCAGATCCTACTTTCCTACACCCCCTTATACGAAAATAGTTTTCACCCATTGAGGAATGGCCTGGATGCATCCAACCCAATCAAAAGTGTAGCCTTGACTCTTCAGATACTTTTTCTTGGACTAAAGGTTCATCTGCCCTACCATTTCATCGTGCTTTGAAGGTTTGCACTGGTGTTTTGGGAAATGTGTAAGTTAAGCTCAGGGATATGCCTTTCTTTAGAAGATTGACTATTGGAGATGGCTGATTCCTCCTTGAAACACTTCAAGAACAGCAGGGCTCCTACCCTGGCATCCTCCATATGACTATTCCACAAACAATATCGGGAAGACTGTTCAGTCTTATCAAAGGCAGCCTTCTTATCCTTTTCAAATGTCACAGCAGCTAATCTTCTCCTTTGGGGGCTTGAGTGAATCTAGGAGGCATCACCAGTAGTTTATCTAGTCCCTAACATCCTCCACGCTCTGCTACTTCAAGGCTCCCTGACTTCTCCACCCATGACATCACCTTCCAGTGGAAGTATGGGTCTTCCAGTTTGCCGTACTTGGGTAGTAAATCATGAGATGGCTGAATCCTCTAGCTGATCTGCTGAGACTACTCCTTTCATTACTTATCCTCCAGACCAAGTTCCTGTACTTAACATTGTGTTCACTGGCTCACACCTCAATCGTGAGGAAGACGTTGTTGCCTTGCTGAACAAGAGGACCATAGGTGTCGTACCTCTGGAAGACAACTGGCTGGTAAATATAACCGCGTTATCACTGTCCAGAACCATCTCCAGTGGATGATGACTCCTCATGACCTAGACTTCACCATCAGTGTCCAGAAATCTTGCCTCTGTCCCACACAGAGACCAATCATTATTTGTGTGGTGCTACAACCCTCCTTAGACCCTTACACACTACTTAGTTGATCAAGGATGGGTGATATTTTGTAGGTGCCCCCACTGTAGACCAGATCCCATTCTTACAGGTCCTGAGCCTGCTAAGCCGCTTAGTCTTGTGTATCCTGTTGGTGCCTCACGCTGGGTGGAGGATGAGAGAACTGAGCAGGCAGTAGCTGCAACACCAAGGAATTATCCTGCCTTGGGTGTGGATCTTTCACTCTGTGCACAAAGAAACTTCATATGTTGGTGGACCTCTTCCACCTTCTGAAGAATGGACTATTTAGTCCTCCAAAGGCTCAGGTAATCATGGTTGCAGATGCCTCCTCGGAACTGGAACTGCCCCTCTGGCGTTGAAAACGCAGACCTCTCTTTGGCCCCATCAGTTAAGGCAATCTTCCAGTACCCAGAAGTTAAATCCAACGTACTGAGGTAGTTGGCAGCTCCCAACCGATCCACAAGCTCATAAGCTCTGGGGATGGGGTGTGCGTCAGTCTTCGTGACCGCATTGAGCCCACGGTAGTCCACACAAAACCTAAGCTCTGGAGTGGCACCTGGCGCAGCAGCTTTTGGTACAAGTACCACTGGGCTAGCCCAGGGGCTGCTGGAGGGCTCAATCACCCCTAGTTCCAACATCTTAGAAACCTCCTTCTTGATGCTGGCCCTGACCTTGTCAGCCACCCGGTAAAACTTTTGTTTCACAGGCATGCTATCTCCCGTGTCCACATCATGGACACACCAGTTGGTGATACCGGGGGTCAGGGAGAACAGAGATGCAAACTGACCCAACACATGGCGACGGTCCCTCTGCTGTTCTGGGGTCAGGGTGGGCGAGAGGACCACTCCATCCACTGACCCATCTTGCTCCTTAGCTTCCATGAGGTCAGGAAGAGGATCCCTGCATCTGTAGCAAGTAGCATAGGTATTTCAGACCTCTCAAAATGGGGTTTGAGGCGGTTCACATGTAGGACCCTCATGGGGTTCCTGGGAGACCGCAAGTTGACCAGGTAGGTCACTTCACTCTTGCGCTCCACCACCTCATATGGCCCAGTCCACTTGTCTTGGAGCGCGCAAGGCTCCACTGGTGCCATCACCCACACCATTTGCCCAGGTTTAAATTCCACCAGAATGGTATGCTGGTCATACCACCTCTTCATCTCATCCTGGCTGGCTTCCAGGTTTGCCTGAGCGAGTGTCCTGAAGCACTGTGTCTGGTTGCAGATGGCCAGCACATAGCTGAACACATCCTGGGGGGTTTTCCCAGGGGATTTCTCCCAACCCTCCTTCACCAGACTGAGAGGTCCTCTAACAGGGTGCCCGTACTAAAGCTCAAAGGGACTGAACCCTAGAGACTTTTGTGGTACCTCCCTGTAGGCAAATAATAGGCATGGCAAAAAGACGTGCCACTTCCGTCTCATGGGCTCTGTTAGCCCCATGATCATGCCCTTCAGGGTCCGGTTGAACCTTTCAACCAACCCATTTCCTTGAGGGTATTAAGGAGTGGTGAACTTATAAGTTACCCCACACTCCTCCCACAGAGACTTCATATACCTGGAGATGAAGTTGGTACCATGGTCAGATACCACCTCTCTGGGGAAACCCACGCGGGAAAAGATCCCCATCAACGCACGGCCCACCACCGGGGCTGTGGTTGTCCTGAGAGGGATAGCCACCGGGTGGCATGATCCACCAGGACCAGGATGAACCTGTTGCCAAAGGCTGTCCTGGGGTCCAGTGGCCCCACAATATCTATCCCCACCCGCTCGAAAGGGGTGTTCACTACAGGAAAGGGCTGGAGAGGGCCTTTGCACTTCCCTCCAGCCTTGCCACTTGCCTGGCAAGTCTGGCATGATCTACAAAAGGAACCGACGTCCGTCTTCATCCCGGGCCAGTAAAAGTGGGTGGCAAGCCTTTGTCGGGTCTTGTCCTGCCCGAGATGTCCTGCAAGAGGCACGTCGTGAGCCAGACCCAGTAGGAAGTCTCTGAACCCTGCGGGTACCACCAGGGTACGTGATCCACTGGGTTCAGCAAACCTAGGCTCCCTGTACAACAAGTCATTCTCCCAGTAGAGAAAGAAGTTCTTTGGATCAGCACCTGCTGCCTGGTCTGCAGCCTGGTGCCGCAGACCTTCAAGAGTAGGGCATGTCTTCTGCGCTCGGCAGAACTCCTCTCTGGAGGGACCACCCTCTTGCTGCCAATGGGTCAGCTCATGTATGTCTCCCAGCTCAGCTACCTGTTCCCCTGTAGGCTCCAGGGCATCCCCCTCAGGGTCTGCTCCTTCCTGGACCGTGGGAACAGCGGGGATGGACGCACCACGCCCCTTGCCCTTCCCCTTTCTTGCAGGGACCTGGGCCACTGTTTCAGGCTCCAGGTCTGCTTCACAACCCTGTCTGGCTGCCATGGACCGAGTGGTCACACAGACCCACTCAGGCAAACCCAACATCTCCAAATGAGCCTGGCGTTCCACCTCCTTCCATGGGGAACTCTCCAGGTCATTACCTAGCAGACAGTCTACCGGCATGGATTGACTCACAACGACTCTGAGAGGCCCTGAGACCTCCCCCCCCCCCCCCCCCCCCCCCCCCCCAACCAAAGGGAACATGTGCTACCTTGCAAAGGCGCACGGAGTTGTCAGCTGACACTACAGTGTGAAGTACATCGGCAATGATCAGCTCCTCAGGGACCCACTGACACCTGACCGAAGTCACACTGGCTCCAGTGTCCCTGAGAGCCTCCACCCTCTTTCCATTGATGGTCACCCACTGCCTGTACTTCTTAGTGTTATCAGGGACAGGGGTTTCCCGGACCATCTCTGTGTCTACTAAAGAGACAAGGGACATAACTGCTAATCCCTCCAAATCACTAGAAATTAAATCCCCACCAAAAGCTACACTAGCTATACCCGGTGTTGGAGCACCAGAGGGTGCCTGGGATTTCTTGGGACACACAGGGGATTTGTGACCCAATTCCTGACAGTGATAACACTTAATGGGACCCCTGTTATCCGACCTGCCCTTAGGGGGCCAGGTTGGTTTGGGTTTTGACTTGGGGGGGGGGGGGGGGGGGGGGGGGCTGGGACTCGTTACCCTGGGAACTGTTTTGGGGCCCTTGTGAGAACTCCTTTTGGTTACCCTTTTCCCCCCACTCTTCTGCTGGGGACCCTGCCCACCTTTGGCTGTGGTACCCACAAAACCCCTATGGACCCTGGTACTGACCCAGCGGTCCGCCTCCTGTGCAAGCTCAAGGGGATCAGTAAGCTTGCGGTCTAAAAGATGCTGGCTCAGCTCTGGAACACATATACTACTCAAGTGCTCCCAAATGATCAAATTCAACAACCCCTTATAATCATTCACCTTGCTGCCCTTTATCCAACCTTCCAGTGCACGTGAGAACAGATTCACACATTCCACACAAGTCTGGGACCCCTCCCTCCTGGAGTTCCTGAACTGTACCCTGTACTGTTCTGGGGTTAGCCCAAACCTGAGGCATAAGGCCTCCTTCATATGGGGATAGGTCAGGTTACCGGCTGCTTCCAAGGGCTCTAGAGCACTCCTCCATGAGGCCTCAAAATGCTTCCACAGACCTGCACCCCAATCTTCTTCAGGCACTCTATGCATTTTACAAGAAATCTCATAGGCAGAAAAACACCCATAGATATCATCACACACTCTGTAACTCTGAACCACATCCTTGGGGATATATACCTTACCCCCTTTCACTGGCTGTTTGCTGCCACTATTTGAGCCGGTTTCCACCTCTCTGGCTTTGATCTCCAGCTCCTTCATGCTCAACTCATGAGCCAAAAGCAATTTCCTTTCCTCAAAAGCAAGGGCATTCTTCTTCTCCTCCTTTGCCATTTCCATTTTCATTTTCATTACTTCCAGCTCATGTTCTCTGATTCTTTGATTCTCTTGTAACTCCTCTGCTGGGGGGAGACCCCTGCTGGAATGGTGGCTCCCCGCTCCTCTTCCCTTCATTATTATCATCTGCTCCTTCAGCCTCTTTAGCCTCCCACCAGGTTTTCAGAACCTTCTGCAACTTTTCCTTTCTGAAGTTGCTTTTTATGGGACAACCAAAATCCTTGCAGAACTGCTTGAGCTCCTCCACCTTGTATGAATACAAATCCTCAATGGTGAACTCTAGCTCTCCTTCTACACTGGCTGCTTTCTCACTTGGAGCCATGATAATTCAAGACTTACCTCAAAAATAGAACAAAAAATCAACAATCAGCAGTATGTGGCTGTAGGAGAGTAGGGTCTGCTATCCTATGGTCACCCCAAATTTTTGCTTTTTGCTTCACTGGTTTTTGACATATTGAGGCTGTGGGCCTGCTAATCAGACCCCCAGCCTGCTGTTCTCTCTAACTAAATTGACACTATGCACCCTAGGTGCATAACCGATTGGAAGTGGATCACCCTGTGAGCCCCTGTACCAGTGTACACTAGGTACCCAGGGCATTGGTGTATCTAAGGCCTACCAGGGGCTGAAGCATGTATTATGCCACCCCAGGCTTGGCCTAACAAATTTGACACAACTGGCTGATCACTCAGCTGGGGTAAGTTGGTGTAACCACCTCTTACTTAGGTGTAGTATACCTATACCTAACCTTAAATGGGACACATGTTAACCTATAAGTCACTCCTATGGCAGGCCTTAACAATCCTGAAGGCAGAGTGCTTGGTTCCATGTGAGATGGTGCTCTGGCATGAGCTGAGCCTGTCTGCAGTGGTCGGAACAACTTCCTTCTACCGTTTCCAGATATCGTCATACCATATACTCTTAAGTGCATTATGAACCTCATGGTTAAATGCTATCTTTGGTTTGGCTTTATCAAAACATGTCGAGTAAGGTGTCATACGAATTGGAATACTAACCCCTCGCCAATTCTGGCGACGGGGTTAGCATTCCACCCTTCTAGAGGGACACGACATGTACAGTACCTGAAACCCGGGTAAAATCAGACATAGCCTCAGCTTCACAAAATGGATGCTGCCACCACAGACACAAGTCTGCCCTCCTGCTGCTGGGAGTCCTTCCAGCTTGGGAGACGTGGACAAAGGGTTTCCTGCCAGGGGAGGTGCGAGCACCACCCCAGACAGGATTTTGTGTATTGGTCAGGTAGGGCTTGAAAGAAACCAGACATGCCTGAGGCTCACAAGGAGCCTCGGTGCATATGCCAGTTCAATCCGGTCCTGGGGCACACCAGCCCCGGACCTGGGGCGAGCTGGACAAAGGATTGGGGGTGTAACCACCCCCCTTCCTGGTCCCACCCTTAGGGAGGGACCTAGCAGGTAGTCCGGCCCCTAGAATCCGCTTAAAGGTAGGAGCTGTGTCCTAAGACTTCAGACATCCTGGAATCAACTTAACTACAAGAAGACGGGAACTTCGACGCTCTGCCGCACAAAGGACTGAAGAGAATCTCCCCTGTGGTCAGGGAGTGACCACCTTGCTAACGCAAGCACCATCCAGCGAATCAACGTCTGCTTTGCCGCCGCCTCCCGCCGGAACCCGAGCCCAGAGACTGACCAGACCTGGACCTCCAGACCTCTCACCGCCCGATCCACAGTCCCTGAAAAGAAGGAACCCGTGGAGGCACCGAGACACGTAGAGCCAGCCATCTTGAAAAGACCACGACAAGCTGCAAGCGCGACGACCGAGGCTCCCTCCAAGTTGTGCTTTGGGTCCTGAGAAGCCCAACACCTGAGCAGCACCTGCACCAAAGGTGAGCCCTCCAGCATCTCCACGATCTGCGTGGGGCCCCTCTGCATTTTGCTACTCGACGCGCCTAACCGGTTGCTGGCTAGTGGCCATCTTGGCGACGAACTTCAAGAACTACACCGCTGGTCTGGTTGCTCCAGACTGGCCCTTGCTCCCCTCCAAAGGAGCAGTCCCTCTGACCTTGCTGGTCAGAGCCATCAGCCTATTTTCGTTTTCCACAACAATTGCTTTTGCCAAGGCTTGTTTGCTTCGATCAAGTCGCCGACACCGACCACAGCGAGAGCCTGCGTGGGACAGCTCGTGAACCGACTCCTGGACGTCGTTGACCTTCAGGGACCACGTGGCTGCAGAGACAAGCTGTACCTTTCCTCCTGTTTGCACCCGACATCGCCTGGCACCCACCTGGTGCCACGCTGGTCACTGGCTAGTGACTGTGAACACTGTCCCCTCTGCTTACAGGTCTTCTACAACTCCGATCCACCCTGGGATCCACCGCATCTCTTCCGGGCCGACCGCCTGCAGCACCCTTGTCTTCAGGCTCCATTGAACATATAGAAGAAACCCGACGCACTTCGAGACCTATGCACCCGCTTCCTGTGGGTGAGGTAAAGCTGGCACTCCGGTGCCCAAGTGTAGAGTATCATCTCTAGTGTCTGTGTCTCCAATCTTGAGTTCATAGTCCATCCGGAAGATCCTTTTTGCAGTAACTTTGTAACTTTTACGCACCCATTGAAAACCTATGGGAGCTCGCGTGTGACTATTTGCTCTGCACACTCAACCCGTGGACCTCCTGGTCACTAACTAAAGTTAGCTCCTTGTAGGCCCAGCGATTCTAGAGGCCCTAGGCCTTTTCCCTTTTCTGTTCGTGGTACTTATACCACTATTTTAGTATATGGTTCGAGCGGCCACCAGGGCCTATCCATATAAAGTGCAACTTCTGTGTATTCTAACGTATTCTTGTTTAACGATTTGGGCTCCTGTGCTCATAAAGAGTCTAGGGGTTACTTTGAGAAATAAATACATATATATTTTGAATATATATCTGTGTGGTGTCCTTTCATTGGTATAAAAGGGTGTTACATTTGGTAAAACAGCCTGCTTAACACGCTTTAACGAGTTTAGCCTCAAAGACTGCTTAGCCTACGCTACCACTAGGGCAGCTAGTCCGAAAAGGTTGACTTACAACCACAGCATAAGGGTTGCTTGGCATGGTACAAGGTGGTCACTTTAACTAGTGAACATCATATACCAGGCCAACTTCTCACATTGGTGAGCAGCGGTTGGATTTGAGCTTGCTGCGTTTTACCATTGTAATCTCTTGGTTACCAATTGAAAGATCACATAGGTACCTGTAGGTACATATAAAACAAGATAGATATACTTAAGTTCTACTGAACTTAGTTGTTGTAGAGCAAAGGGAGTAGCACACCCTGACTACAACTACTAGATAGGTTTAGTAGGTAAACCCAAGTGTAGGTAGATTGCAACACATCCACCCACACTTAAGAGCAATGGAGGGGGCAGAGGGGTCCAAGGTACCCATCTCTGTCGAGAGTGACCCCCAGAGGGCACCAACTCTCTTTGCTACCCTAAATCAAAATGAGCTCAGGCAGTTGGCAAATATCAGGGGCCTTAAATAGCCCAAGAACCCTACTTCTGCTGAACTCAGGGAGCTTTTACAAGCTGATGAAGATCAGAGAGCTCTCAAGAAAACCTCCCAGTTAGGCCCCTTAGGGACTGGAACAGGAGGCCCCCCTTCTGAAGATGCTACTGAGGTACCCCTTTCCAATAGTCATCCCTTAGATGAGGTTCATACTACAGAGGATGAAAGTGAGAAGGGTACTGATACAGAAGGTAGTGAGGATGAAGGAAGAACTAGCCCAGTGCCAAGTGTTATACGTGGCCCAGCTAACCTAAGGCTACTGGGGACTGACAATGGGATCATCCCATTGGATCTCCCCAGTGGACTTAACCAGGGGCTTGGGAGGCAAAGGAATCACCCAGGTGAATCTAATGCTTCTCATGCCTCTAGAGGCTCTCAAGGTCACTCCAGGAGAAGGATGACCACCCCTCAGAGGAGGGAGCATGAGGCCAGAATGCAGGAAGCCCAGCTGAGGATCAGGAAACAGGAGCTAGAAGTAGCCCTGATGGAGGAGAAACTGAACAAGGCTAGGCAACCTAGAGAGAGTGGGTCTATACCCACTGGTGGCAGCACTGTCCCTAAGGACAGAGATAGGGTCTTTGACAATAGGAACCTGTCCAAGGTTGTGCCCCCCCTACAAAAGTGGGGATATCATCCACAAATGGATAACTGCTCTTGAGAGAGCCTGCAAAGTACAGCAGGTTCCTGAAGACCAGTGGGCAGCAATCTTATGGCTCTCCTTTAACAGTGAGGAGTCTATCTCTGCCTCTTCCTTCAGAGAGGAGGATGTCAGAAATTACAGAGTCCTGAAGAGTGTCCTAGTTGATGGGTTAGGCTTAACCACTGAACAGTACAGGTTAATGTTCAGAGACACCCAGAAGACACAGACTCAGGACTGGTCTGAATACATTGAATGTGCCACTAAGGCTTTGGAGGGTTGGTTGCTGGGACTGGGAAGTAAGGTATCTGATTATACAGGATTGTACAATTTGATGAGAGAACAGATTTTAAATAACTGTCAGAACCAGCAACTGCATCAACACTTGGTTGACTCAGATCTGACCTCTCCCCAAGAATTGGGAAAGAAGGCAGACAAATGGGTCAGAACCAGGGTTAAGCAAAAGAACCAGGGCCAAGGGGGTGATCAGAAGAAAACAGACCAAAAGGGTGGAGATCAGAAATCTAAAGACCAGAAGTCTTCAACAGGGCCCCAAACTAGCACTAATGGGGGTGGGTCCCAGCCTAAAGGGAAGAAGAAAGAAGGTCAGAAGAAACCCTGGTGCAACTCTTGCAAAAATACAACTCACTGGACTAGTGATTGTAAAAAGGGTGGAGCCCCCAACACTGTTGCCCCTAAGGCACCTGCTCCCAGTACTACTGTTAGCAGTGTTGGTCCCCAAACAAAGGGTGTAGTGGGAATCACTATGGGAACTGAAGGAGATTCTGACTTAGACAGAACCCTGACACAGGCAGTCTTGATCTGTGACGGGGACATGGATTTGTCCCTGACTGTGAGCCCCAGTAACCTGGGCAAGTACAGACAGACTCCTTTAATTAATGAAAAAGTGTCTCAAGCCTACAGGGACACATGTGCCAGTATCACTATGGTGACACCAGGCTTTGTGGACCCTGGACAGTACATACCAGGTGAGAATTACCTGGTGACCAATGCCAGCAATGCCACTACTTCACATAGTGTGGCAGTTGTTAACTTCTCATGGGGAGGGGTAACTGGCCTCAAAAGGGTTGTGGTTAGTGCAGACCTCCCAGTGGAATGTTTGTTGGGCAATGACCTAGAGAGTTCTCTATGGTCAGAAGTGGAGTACAGGACACATGCAGAGATGTCAGGTATATCACCACATGTCCTTGCTGTGACCAGGTCACATGCCAAAAAATTGCCTTACTGAACCACAGGTCTTGGATCCTGGAACAATGGACCAAGCACCTACCAAGACGAACAGGAGGGTAAAGGCTGTGCCTTCCTCCCTGCCTCAAGGTGATGATCAGCCTTCCCAGGAAGATGATCTAGAGGACCCTGAAGGAACTGTCCCTGAAGAGCTTGAACCTGATCAGGTTGAGTTTCTGGGGACAGGGGGACCTTCCAGGGCTGACTTGGGGCAGGCTCAGTTAACCTGTCCATCTCTTGAACCCCTCAGACAGCTGGCTGCTGCTGAGGCTGCTGGGAATGCTCAAGGTACCCATAAAGTGTATTGGGATGAAGGGCTCCTTTATTCAGAGGCTAGAGACCCCAAGCCTGGTGCAACCAGGAGGTTGGTTATACCTCTGCAATTTAGGGGCTTCCTTCTTACCTTGGCCCATGATATTCCTCTAGCAGGACACTTAGGCCAGAACAAGACTTGGGACAGGCTTGTCCCTCACTTTCACTGGCCTCACATGAATGAAGATACAAAGGAGTTTTGTCGCTCCTGTGTTACCTGCCAAGCCAGTGGCAAATCAGGTGGCACAACAAAGGCCCCCCTAATACCACTACCTGTGGTGGGGGTCCCCTTTGAAAGAGTGGGAATAGATATAGTGGGTCCCATGGATCCTCCCACTGCATCTGGGCACAGATTTATACTGGTGGTAGTGGATCATGCCACCAGGTATCCAGAGGCAATTCCCCTTAGGACCACTACAGCTCCTGTTGTGGCCAGGGCCCTGCTAGGAGTATTCTCCAGAGTGGGGTTTCGTAAGGAGGTGGTTTCTGACAGAGGTACCAACTTCATGTCAGGATACTTGACAGCTATGTGGAACGAATGTGGTGTCAACTACAAGTTCACCACTCCTTATCACCCACAATGCAATGGGCTTGTTGAGAGATTCAACAAGACCCTAAAGGGTATGATCAAAGGATTACCTGAAAAGCTCAGGCGAAGATGGGACATCCTTCTACCCTGCCTTCTGTTTGCTTACAGAGAGGTCCCACAAAAAGGAGTTGGCTACAGCCCCTTTGAATTGTTGTTTGGGCACTCTGTGAGAGGCCCACTGTGTTTAGTGAAGGAAGGATGGGAGTTACCTCTCAAAAAGCCTAAACAAGACATAGTGGACTATGTACTTGGTCTCCGCTCCAGGATGGCTGAGTATATGGAGAAGGCATCCAAAAACCTTGAGGCAAGCCAGGCCTTACAGAAAGCTTGGCGTGACCTAAAGGCTGTCTTGGTTGAGTTTCAGTCAGGGCAGAATTTATGGGTGTTGGACCCAGTGGCCCCAGCAGCACTCCAAGACAAATGGTCTGGACCCCATACAATCCTGGAAAAGAAGGGAGAGGTTACCTACTTGGTAGACCTAGGAACTCCCAGGAGTCCCCACAGGGTACTCCATGTTAACAGGTTAAAAGCATATGTTGACAGGGCAGACATGGGCTTGCTCATGGCTACAGATGAGGGACAGGAGGGAGAGAGTGACCCTCTCCCAGACCTGTTGTCTCAGAACCCTGAAGATGGCTCAGTTGAAGGAGTGACCCTTGGAGGCAACCTCACTGATCATCAGCAGATGGAATGTAGACAGGTTCTACAATCATTTCAACACATGATTTCCTTAATACCTAGTCAAACTGACTGGTGTACCCATGTGGTGGACACTGGTGACAGTCTGCCTGTAAAGAACAAACTTTACAGACAACCTGACCACGTCAGGGACTGTATAAAGGCTGAGGTACACAAAATGCTGGAACTGGGTGTCATTGAACCCTCCGAGAGCCCCTGGGCTAGCCCAGTGGTTCTGGTCCCCAAACCTCACACCAAAGATGGCAAGAGAGATGAGGTTCTGTGTGGATTACAGAGGACTCAATGCTGTCACTAGGACAGATGCACATCCTATTCCAAGGGCAGATGAGCTCATAGACAAACTAGCTTCTTCTAAGTTTTTGAGCACATTTGACTTAACAGCTGGCTATTGGCAAATCAGATTAGCTGAGGAGTCCAAGGCCAAAACAGCATTCTCAACCCCAGGTGGGCATTATCAATTTGTGGTGATGCCCTTTGGTCTGAAGAATGCACCTGCCACCTTCCAAAGGTTGGTGAATCAAGTCCTTACTGGGTTGGATGACTTTTGTGCAGCATATCTTGATGACATTGCTGTCTTTAGCTCCACCTGGGAGGATCACCTGATCCACCTGAAGAAGGCTCTTGAGGCTCTGCAAAAGGCAGGCCTCACTATCAAGGCTACTAAGTGCCAGATAGGGCAGAGTAAGGTTGTGTATTTGGGCCACCTTGTAGGTGGAGGCCAAGTTCAACCACTGGAGAGTAAGATACAATCCAAGGACTGGTCCCCTCCAACCACCCAGACTCAAGTTCGAGCTTTCTTGGGCTTGACTGGGTACTACAGGAAGTTTGTTAAGAACTATGGGTTCATTGTGACTCCTCTTAATGATCTGACATCCAAAAAGATGCCCAAAAAGGTTCAGTGGACAGTAAGCTGTCAAAAGGCATTTGAGGACCTGAAGAAGGCCATGTGCTCTGCACCTATCCTGAAAAGTCCTGACTACTCCAAAGAGTTTATTGTCCAAACAGATGCTTCTGAGTTGGGTGTGGGAGCTGTGCTGTCACAACTTAATGTAGATGGTCAAGAAGGTTGACCCCCAGAGAGAAGAATTGGTCAGCTATTGAGAGGGAGGCCTTTGCTGTGGTGTGGGCCCTGAAGAAGCTGAGACCATACTTGTTTGGCACTCACTTCAAGATTCAGACCGACCATAAGCCCCTCTTGTGGCTAAATCAGATGAAGGGTGAAAACCCCAAACTGCTTAGGTGGTCCATTTCCCTACAGGGTATGGACTTTACAGTGGAGCACCGGTCAGGTACAGACCATGGGAATGCAGATGGTCTCTCCAGGTACTTCCACTTAGGACATGAAGGCGAGACTGGTCAAGGCTAGTTTAATGTCCCTGCATTTGGGGGGGGGGGTTGTGTAGGAGAGTAGGGTCTGCTATCCTATGGTCACCCCAAATTTTTGCTTTTTGCTTCACTGGTTTTTGACATATTGAGGCTGTGGGCCTGCTAATCAGACCCCCAGCCTGCTGTTCTCTCTAACTAAATTTACACTATGCACCCTAGGTGCATAACCGATTGGAAGTGGATCACCCTGTGAGCCCCTGTACCAGTGTACACTAGGTACCCAGGGCATTGGTGTATCTAAGGCCTACCAGGGGCTGAAGCATGTATTATGCCACCCCAGGCTTGGCCTAACAAATTTGACACAACTGGCTGATCACTCAGCTGGGGTAAGTTGGTGTAACCACCTCTTACTTAGGTGTAGTATACCTATACCTAACCTTAAATGGGACACATGTTAACCTATAAGTCACTCCTATGGCAGGCCTTAACAATCCTGAAGGCAGAGTGCTTGGTTCCATGTGAGATTGTGCTCTGGCATGAGCTGAGCCTGTCTGCAGTGGTCGGAACAGCTTCCTTCTACCGTTTCCAGATATCGTCATACCATATACTCTTAAGTGCATTATGAACCTCATGGTTAAATGCTATCTTTGGTTTGGCTTTATCAAAACATGTCGAGTAAGGTGTCATACGAATTGGAATACTAACCCCTCGCCAATTCTGGAGACTGGGTTAGCATTCCACCCTTCTAGAGGGACACGACATCTACAGTACCTGAAACCCGGGTAAAATCAGACATAGCCTCAGCTCCACAAAATGGATGCTGCCACCACAGACACAAGTCTGCCCTCCTGCTGCTGGGAGTCCTTCCAGCTTGGGAGACGTGGACAAAGGGTTTCCTGCCAGGGGAGGTGCGAGCACCACCCCAGACAGGATTTTGTGTATTGGTCAGGTAGGGCTTGAAAGAAACCAGACATGCCTGAGGCTCACAAGGAGCCTCGGTGCATATGCCAGTTCAATCCGGTCCTGGGGCACACAAGCCCCGGACCTGGGGTGAGCTGGACAAAGGATTGGGGGTGTAACCACCCCCCTTCCTGGTCCCACCCTTAGGGAGGGACCTAGCAGGTAGTCCGGCCCCTAGAATCCGCTTAAAGGTAGGAGCTGTGTCCTAAGACTTCAGACATCCTGGAATCAACTTAACTACAAGAAGAAGACGGGAACTTCGACGCTCTGCCGCACAGAGGACTGAAGAGAATCTCCCCTGTGGTCAGGGAGTGACCACCTTGCTAACGCAAGCACCATCCAGCGAATCAACGTCTGCTTTGCCGCCGCCTCCTGCCGGAGCCCAAGCCCAGAGACTGACAAGACCTGGACCTCCAGACCTCTCACCGCCCGATCCACAGTCCCTGAAAAGAAGGAACCCGTGGAGGCACCGAGACACGTGGAGCCAGCCATCTTGAAAAGACCACGACAAGCTGCAAGCGCGACAACCGAGGCTCCGTCCAAGTTGTGCTTTGGGTCCTGAGAAGCCCAACACCCGAGCAGCACCTGCACCAAAGGTGAGCCCTCCAGCATCTCCACGATCTGCAAAGGCCCCTCTGCATTTTGCTACTCGACGCGCCTAGCCGGTTGCTGGCCCGCTGGCTAGTGGCCATCTTGGCGACGAACTTCAAGAACTACACCACTGGTCTGGTTGCTCCAGACTGGCCCTTGCTCCCCTCCAAAGGAGCAGTCCCTCTGACCTTGCTGGTCAGAGCCATCAGCCTATTTTTGTTTTCCACAACAATTGCTTTTGCCTAGGCTTGTTTGCTTCGATCAAGTCGCCGGCACCGCCGACAGTGAGAGCTTGCGTGGGACAGCTCGTGAACCGACTCCTGGACGTCGTTGACCTTCAGGGACCACGTGGCTGCAGAGACAAGCTGTACCTTTCCTCCCGTTTGCACCCGACATCGCCTGGCACCCACCTGGTGCCACGCTGGTCACTGGCTAGTGACTGTGAACACTGTCCCCTCTGCTTACAGGTCTTCTACAACTCCGATCCACCCAGGGATCCACCGCATCTCTTCCGGGCCGACCGCCTGCAGCACCCTTGTCTTCAGGCTCCATTGAACATATAGAAGAAACCCGACGCACTTCGAGACCTATGCACCCGCTTCCTGTGGGTGAGGTAAAGCTGGCACTCCGGTGCCCAAGTGTAGAGTATCATCTCTAGTGTCTGTGTTTCCAATCTTGAGTTCATAGTCCATCCGGAAGATCCTTTTTGCAGTAACTTTGTAACTTTTACGCACCCATTGAAAACCTATGGGAGCTCGCGTGTGACTATTTGCTCTGCACACGCAACCCGTGGACCTCCTGGTCACTAACTAAAGTTAGCTCCTTGTAGGCCCAGCGATTCTAGAGGCCCTAGGCCTTTTCCCTTTTCTGTTCGTGGTACTTATACCACTATTTTAGTATATGGTTCGAGCAGCCACCAGGGCCTATCCATATAAAGTGCAACTTCTGTGTATTCTAACGTATTCTTGTTTAACGATTTGTGCTCCTGTGCTCATAAAGAGGCTAGGGGTTACTTTGAGAAATAAATACATATATATTTTGAATATATATCTGTGTGGTGTCCTTTCATTGGTTTAAAAGGGGGTTACATTTGGTAAAACAGCCTGCTTAACACGCTTTAACGAGTTTAGCCTCAAAGACTGCTTAGCCTACGCTACCACTAGGGCAGCTAGTCCGAAAAGGTTGACTTACAACCACACCATAAGGGTTGCTTGGCATGGTACAAGGTGGTCACTTTAACTAGTGAACATCATATACCAGGCCAACTTCTCACAGTGGCTGTGTAATGGTCTGCTCTCCTAGTGATGTACACCAATTACTGTGGGTCAAGTACAAATACAAGTTCAATCCTCACCGCTGACCACCAATGTTAGATCTGGGGGTCTCTAGTTGGCATGGTAGGTACCACTGTCCAAGTAGGGACCCTTGCTTCTAGTCAGGGAAAGGGGGATACACTGTTAAGATAACCCCTGCTCACCCTCTAGGTAGCTTGGCCTGAGCAGTCTAGGCTACCAAAGGCAATGTGTAATGTATTTGTACCAACACTCACAGTAACACAGTGAAAACACCACAGATTTACTCCACACCAGTTTTAGAAAAATAAGGTATCTTTACTAAAAACTTCACAAGACCAAATACTACAGAAAAACCAACATACAATTAAAAAGGTTACTTTAAAGATAGTTCAAGAGTTTGCAGAAAGTACTCCAGGATGTAAAAATCAGTGTCCTGCACAATGCGACTCTCAATGCACAAAATGCGACACTCTCGTGCCCAACAGTACCTGTAGTTGCGTTAAGGTTCCCAAAAGCTATAACAATGAAGATGGCAAAGGCGATGCGATACTCCTGAGACCTTGGGGAGGCTTTGCAGCAGCCCTGCTTCACGCAGCAGAGGTGGATGCGCCGGCTCCGATCTGTAGGGGGAGGATGCGATGACTTTGGCTTTCGTTGCGTAGGTTTCTTAGGGGGAAGCTTCACGCACAGGTACGATGCAACAATCTTCGGTGCGGGCGACGCGCGGCGCAGCGCTGACTTCTGGAGCCGCAACCCTCGATGCGTCACGGGACGGGACTCTGCGTCGACACACGCAGCGACTGGATACTTTCACGCACCGGCAGTGGTGCGGCCCGCAAACTACCCTCGCAGCATCAGGAATCTTCACGCACCGGGACGATGCTCGACGCACTCGGCGATGCGGGGACTCCGGGTGCTGCGATGATGCAGCGATGAAATTCTCCTCGCACTTTCGCTCTTGCGACTCGCAACCGGATGATGTGTGCCTCAAATGGATGATGCGATGGGTACCAGTTACTCTTGTTCACACTTCTGCTTTCCAGCTCCCAAACACAGCCAAACGACCTCATGAGGCCCCAAGACTAGGCAAGCACTCCAAGGCAGGTCAGAACTCCCTCAGCAGATTTCCAGGGGAACTGGTGGTGAAGTCCTTTTGTTTCTGGGACTTCTTAACAGGGAGCCAGCTTTCCTCAGGCCCTTGGAGATCAGAATCAAAAGAAGGGGACACAGCAAAGTCCTTCCCCTCTCCTTGGCAGCAAAGCAAAACCGCGAGCAGGCAGTCTTCTCCTCTTCAGTTCCTTCCAGCTTTCTCCTTGGCAGAGGTTCCTTCTTAGTTCCACAGTGATCTAAAGTTTAGGTGTCTGGGGTCCTCTTGTTATACCCCTCCAAGTCTTTGCCTCTCTTTGTTTCAGTGGGGGATTCCCCTGCTCAAACCGGTTCCTGGGTGTGCTGTGCCCTGGAGCACCTGGTTCCTTTCAGAGTGAGGGGCAGGGTCGTTAGACGCTCAGCAGGAGGTGGAGCCTTCTTTGTGCTGGCAGAGGCAGAGTCCTCAGCCTGGCCAGCAGGGGGTGGAGCCGGCATTGTGCTGGCAGAGGCAGCCCTACTCAAACCCAGGGGCTACTCCTCCCACCCATCTAGAGCAGATCTCCCTATTCACCCTGCTGCTGACTCATCCAGACTCCTGGAGCCACCTAGCCCATCACATGACACCAGTCAGCCAATCTGCACACAGGCATACAGGAAGGTTAAACAGGAGAATAGCTACTTTCTAAAAAGTGCTATTCTCACACAGTGAATTTAAAAACCATCTTGCTAAAAAGATGTATAATTAAATTCTGAACACAGATACGAAACTTGGATTTTCTATCTTGCCTTTAGGGGAAGATAGGCATGTAAACAGCCTCCCCCATTCTGTCCTATGGGCAAGATAGCCTCTCAGCAGTGAAAAACGAAAATGGCTGTAATTCACTACCAGGGCATGTTACACACCTCAGTACATGCCCTACCTTTCAGATACACTGCACCCAGCCCAGGGCGGTACCTAGGGCCACCATAGGGATGCCTGACATGTACAGAAAGGGAAGGATAAGGCCTGGTCAGTGGTTGCACTGGCCAGGTCGACATGGCAGTCCTGGACTGCACATAGGCACTGCAAGCAGGCCTAAGACATCATTTTAGCGCTACTCCTGTGGGTGGTACAATCAGTGCTGCAGCCCACTATTAGCATTTGTACTACCAGCCCTGGCACTCTCAGTGCACTTTACTAGGGCCTTGCAGGTAGAACAAATATGCCAAACATGTATAGCCAATTACATCACAATTTCCCTAGGGAACACTTGCACCTTGACACTGATCAGCAGTGGGGAAGTGCCCAAAGCATCTATACCAGTAAAAACGACATCCAGCATAGCATCAAACATACAGGAGGAAGAGGCAAAAAGTCAGGGGTAACCACGCCAAAAGATGCCAGGTCTAACAGTTTGCCTTCCTTATTAAGTTGCAGATGTCATCTTGGGATAATGAAACGTGCCCCAAATCTATGTACTTTGGCCCCTGAAGCAGATTTGTGCAAACCTGTGTGACGGAAGGCATTAGTGCTCCTACCTCTCCAATGTCTTGAGGTCTGCCTTGCCCCTTACACAACAGGCTCGAACTGTGTCTACAGCTAAAGACTATTTTAACTGTAGCGCATCAGCTTCTGTGTCTTTCTGACCACCCTTCCCTATTAAAGTTGCCACCAGCACCATAATTATCTGGAAGGTTTACTTTACTTATTTCTTCCAGATCCGTTTATTGTTCCTTTATTGTCTTCATGGCAAATCTTTTTAAGTCCATGCACAGGTGCCCGGTTCGGCATCATGCTCTAAAAACCATTCTGCTCGTAGTGATTATTTCTGTTTGGAATACCTCAGACCTTTGTTTGTCCACTCTTCAGTTTTCTATCCAGATATGTTGGTCCTTCACTACTTTCAATCCTTGTCCAAAGTAGTTTCTGCATTTCATACGAGTCAGTCTTTTACCCTTCCATCTTTCTTCCTGCCTCCAGCCAAGAACGAGGAAGGTCTGCATATACTCTTGAGAGCATTCATGCTTCTCTGACCAGGCTGTGGTGGCTTATAATGCCGTCTCAGGTGCTGACAGCTGCTGGGCAGGTATGTGGTTATCCTTGCATACTTATGCAGAGCTCTAGCGCCTCATGTCTTGTGCACACGCAGGCTGATACTTTGGCCGAGCTTTGATGTATGATCTATTTGGATTATTTGGATAACTGGCATAATTTAATCCCACCTATCGGGGAGGTACTGACTTGGAACTCCTTAAAATGGTGAGGAATCTGCAAAAGATGTATCCATCAGAAGAAAAAGTTGCTTACCTTCAGTAACTGTTTCTGGTTAATACATTACTTTTCCACTGAACTCCTTCTTTCCTAATAAACTAATGCTTTGATTAGTGGGATCATTAGTAAGCAAACTTGTAATGTTCTGTAGTTTTCACTTTTGTGGCTTTCTTCTCCTCTGTAATCCTTGGTGGGGCACGTAAATGGAACGAATGTCAGCACAAATGCTGGTGCCTAATATACTCCAGTAATGGCACGTTTGAAAGCGGCTAAGCAGCATGGCACCTTCTGTCAGTGCTGGTGACTCGTTGTAGGGGAAAATACATTTTCTGGACCAGTCTGAGCCTGGAACGAGTACTCCTAAGCTGAGAAATATGCAGGAAGATGTTTCTACTAGAAATATTGTTTCTGAAGGAAAATATAAAATACAATTCTGTAGATTTTCATTTTCGAAAATGTGAACTGTATTTTTGATCTATTGAAACCACTGGCAACAGCAGATAACATTTTTCTTCATGAATTTCAATAAGTGTGTATATCCCCTTCCGCCTGACAGATTGTTCCTTGTTTGTGCATGTGACTTAAAGGTATAGGGAAAGCTTCATCTGAACTGTTTTCTGCGTTCTTTGATTGCTCCTACCTCGAATTTCACATATCCGAGTGAAATGAAAATGTTACACCTCTTACTGAGTACCCTTTGCCAGAGTTTTCTCCTTTGCATAGATATTCAAAGACTCACTTGGTTTTGCTATGCTTGAATGTTTTTCAGATTCAACCTGAATGGATCTTTATCCAATATATTTTCTCTCTGTAAATCAACATTGAAATTTTTCTTCAAGATGGCTTTTCTGCACAGTTATGATAAATGTTTTAACGTTTCATATGACACAATGGAAGCTTCTTTGCCATGTATCTAAAGATTACAATCCTAACCTATGTTTTTTGAAAGAAAAGTGACAAGTAAACCTCCAGAGTGTTAGGTCACACATACTATTTTATTATTTTTTAGGATGATGCTTCAACAGTTAAAACAACCCCTGGCTTCAATGCTGCTACTGATGCTGCAACTCTGGACAAAGCAATAAAAACTAAAGGTACATTTGAATGAAGATAAAAGATAATTTGTATGTTTTCTATATGTATTTCTTGCTTCGTGTGCCTCTTGACTGCTGTTCGATACTATTAACACAAAGCCACAAACCCTCTAACACCTAGCTGTCCGTGCTTCATGTGTAACTCTGACTCTCAGTACACTTAATGTTCCATACAGCTTCCGCTTATTGACAAGTTATTCACTTTAGTTCTGCATACTATCCATGTCATTTCATTTAACCTCAATGTGAGACTAGTTGTTTCTACAATCAATATCTCGGCATCTTTAGTTAAGCAATATTTACTCAAGAGCTGCAATAATGATAAGAAATGCGAATTCATTTTCTAATCTGAGCATGCCATGTGAAAATGTTCAAATTAACTTGAATTTGCAGAGCCGTGTAGTGTCTCTGCACTCCATTGTTGGATCATCCGTAGATTACAGACATAGTCGATTGAGCTCCGCACAGCTAGACTCCAGTTGCAGAAGCACTTTGTTTAGAGAATTTCTCTGAGACCCCTTTTTGATTTTTGGGGGATTGAACCGATTGTAAAAATGCATTGATAATAAAAGATGAGCATCTCCACCGTGGCTTTCTAGCCTACACTTTTCACTTCTTCAAAACTTGGAAGAACTTCTTGCTCTAACAAGTTCATCTGAACTTGGCAACGCATTATGGTGGATGCATCTTTCGCTGTGTATAGCAAAACAGACATTTTTTGAGGAACATAAATTAGATCAAAAAAGAATAAACAATGTTGTACATTAATTCAAAGTAGTTTTACAAATAAATGTCAGTTTGGATTTAAATTAATGAAAATCATTATTAATGTTAATTCAGTGTGCTGATTATTAAATGTACCTTCATTATTATACGCTATGGGCGCATAAGACATTTTTGTGGTCCGTGGTTACAATGACTCCTTCTTTGATTGCTAAGTAACCTACCTATCTGGTTACACAGACTCATCACAGCCTACAATGCTCTACATTGGGTGCTTCCACTCAAGACATTTTGTAATTTACTGCCATAAATGTAATTACCACCAAAGGGAAGACTTTCTGAATAGGCACCCAACTCTATTAAATGCACATGGCCTTTCTGATCTCGGTATATTTCTCTTTTCTTTTTTTTTTGTCTAATATCCATGTTTTTACAGTTACAGTTTGTGTTGAGCAGTTTACATATATTGTATTGCTTACATATATTCTTCTGGGGACCATGAAGGGTGCAGTGTTTCAAGTAATGCCATAGCAGCTCAATTTGAGGCCAATCTAAAATAAACACTTTCTACATTGAAAGACTGAAACTCCTGTTTTGCATATAAATGAATTGAAATCGCTTTATTTTTGGATGGACACAGATCTCCCCATAACAGAACACATTTATTTAATAACATCGGCGTGTGCTATGACATTCACTTTGTGTCTTAAATTCCTACTAAATCAGACTCGCTTATCCTCAAAACTTTAGTAATTTTTAAGAATTACTTCAGAAACGCTTTACTAAGGGGAAACTCCTCAAAACTACCTGGTGCCTATAAATGCTCTGATCCACTGGGCTAAAGGACCAACTATGGGTTCCCAAACATTTGATGGCATTACACCACTCTTGTGGGAGATGCTTTAGCCACCAGAAGAGGTACATTAATTCAAGCCTATTACATGCCTCACTTACAAATCCTAATGCTACAACCACTATCTTATCTACACTCGTCCCTAAAATGTCTCAGAAGCAAGGAAACCTGTTTTTTGAGACCAACTATTCAACAATAACTCTGCCACTTTGTTGTCCTTCTCTGGGG
Organism: Triturus cristatus; assembly: GCF_964204655.1. Classification (NCBI taxonomy): domain Eukaryota; kingdom Metazoa; phylum Chordata; class Amphibia; order Caudata; family Salamandridae; genus Triturus; species Triturus cristatus. Next base: position 882,893,942 of record NC_140581.1, read on the forward strand.
CTGCCCCATGTTTATCGAACTCTTCCCCTGAAGTTCTAAGATGTCAAAATAATAGCTGTTTATTTAGAAAAAATCTAAAAATGCATACTTTTAAGATTCAGATGTAGAATTCCCTTGTGATCTCAATCCAATGAGGAAAGGCCAACACCCATGTTTGTTTCCTCTTGACCTACCTCACCCCTCTATTGCACGACTATTCTCTACCCCTCTGTTGGCGACTGAATCTTTCTCAGTTCTAGTTTAGAAGTTACGATTGTTAGTTTCCTTACACGTAAATCTGAAGCTGGAATGCTTTCCTTATTTCCAACTGTCCCTGTAAAGCACAGACACCCCGCTGAGTAAAGTAGTACTATGTAAGAAGCTCAAGTAAACGATAACGCTTGTCATACAAACCGATTATTAAAGAGCTGTAGACCCTGCATGGGAAATGCCCGTTATTGTAGATATGCGAACGCATGCATTGGAGAATGATGCGGATTCTGACCCAAGGGGACTACGCATTTCTTAACCATGGAAGGCCATCATAAATCCTGTTGAAGAATGGGTAGTTGTGAACTCCTTGCTGGATACTACTTTCTACCAAACCAGGACAGAGTGAGGTATGAGTAGCATGGACATAGTGCCGTAGGTTGCTCCATGCTGATCACCCTTGTGTAACCCAGCACAGTGAAACATGAGCACTCAAGAGGGGCTTTTGATTGGACAAGCATTGTTCTCGAGGATAAGAGAATGCAGCTCAAGTGAATTGTACAAGGCTTCTTTAGGAATACAGTAACCTTTAGACATGCTTGTAAGGAGGAATGTGAAACCCTTCAGTGAAGTGGATCCAAGTCAGTAGGACATGCACCCTTGTGGTAACCAGATGAATTAATGGCAAGTCCTCTTCTGCATCCAAGCCGCATTCCATCACTCTCGAGAGTGGAAAAAAATACTGCTTGTTAAAGCTACACTTTTTTTTTGTCTGAAATAGACTTGCAGAATGTATTCTGTCAACTGGAGAAGCGGTTAGTGAAATTGGAAGATCTAATATACAGAAATAATTCCTTATAACTATCCGGGTACAGGCAATCCAACCTTTGAATAGAAATTGAAATTCGTCTATCTCAATACCCGGAATTGCACTGCTTTGCCTATCATGTAGCCTAATTTTATGGCTTCTAAATGTGAATATTTAGCTGAATTAAATTCTAACAAGGCAGCAATATTGTAAAAGTTTAAAATTAATCTGTAAAGTAAAACAATAAAAAGGATAACGTATTGTATGATTAGTTCACATCAAAGCTTATATTCCATTGACCTATGTTTAAGCCTTGATCTAATGTTCTTAGTGTTTCTCAACCACGCAAATCTGGTACAGTATAGCAAATAGTGGACAATTCCCATGGACGTTGATTAGGTACTTCATGGGCAGCAGCAGGTCAAGCTTAAAATTGGGCTGAACAGATCCGCATAATCTGCTCTAGGGCAATTTTTCCAAAGACCTGCTGAACCGGTACAGCACAGGGCGCCACAGGTGCAATGTTGCATCATTAAAGCATAGCCACAGGGATACGAAACTGTGCAGAACAGGCAGGCGTGGTGCAGATTTCTATGCATGTTCTAGGTTAACCCAGGGCAGCTCTGATGTGCGACATGGAGAATGACTCCAACACCTATGCAATTCGTTCATACAAAGAACACTCCTCCCCTCTCTTGCGCCACATTCATTTGCATGTGCTTGACATCTCCCTTTGCCTCCACGCCAACTCTTGCAGTAGTAAAAAGGTGAAAAGAGGTGAAGCTGCAGACTCTCATGGTGGCAGCTCTTGTCCAGGTAAGTTGTTTCCTGGCCTGGAATGGAAGGTCTTCTAGCATTGCCACACCTTCGATTCCCGGGCTCCTTAGTCCAGTAAGTCGTCCAGGCTCCCCTATATTAGTCTCCTTTTCTGATGAGCTGTGCAGGGCAGACCGGGGAACAATGCTCGTAGCAAGCACTCCCCTTTCTTTTGTGCCATAAGAATAGATCAAAGCTAGATGCCAAGGAAAATACTCTTGCATTAGCTCTTTCCAGCATTAAAGTTAGACAACACTTCTTGTCTCAGTGACTGACCACTAGTTCTATGTCCTTAGCTCAGTTGGCATCCTAGTACTCCAACTAGCATTGGTTGACTGCATCTCCACACAGTTGCCTTGCGGCTGGAGCACCATTTCAGACCGGTATCAAAGTAGCCTTCGGTGCTTTTCTTGTGCATATGCCAGCAGTTGTGCCCCTGTCATATGCCAACCGCCAGTCCCGCCCATTTACCTTATATCCCGTCCTTTTCTGGGAGTTCGAGATTTCTTTTCACTATTAGGTGAAGGTGCTTGGGAATCCCCTCATGAAGGTGCAGAAGGCAAAGAATCAAGCCACACCGAAGCCTTATGCTTGTGGTCACCTGCCATCTATCTATACAGGACTCTCAATATGCACTCTGTGTACACAGTAGGATGAAGGAGAATACTACGTAGTGTTGGGGACAAGTGGGGGATATATTTTTTGGTCTTGGAAACTAAAATGGAGGGTCGAATTCTTAAAACTGGTTGAAATCTGCACACCCCCAGGTTACCTGATTTCAGTCTGTTTACATTTTGCTAAAATTTTCCAGATTTCGCACGGAAACTCTACTTTCAAGGCACAAACCTATAAACGTTTTGTTAATTCCAATTTATTTTTGTACATAAAGACACATATGTATATTTTAGCATATGTGAAAAAGCAAGTACATATCCACAGGTAATGTATTTTCTCCTGAACATTCTCCTTTCCCCAACCATTTGGCCAAATATTAATTTGATAGCACAATTCATTTCAGATGCATTTGCTGCTACTGAGCCATATGTCTGGCTTCGCGGTCATGACATTTTCCAAACGTTTTATGTTGAGCTAAGCAATCCAAATGCTCCTCGGGATGCAGGCTTCTCTCCTTGAAATGATTGAGATATTGGTGGCAGATTTTCACCATAAAGCCACTAAAATGTTTCAAAAGACCCATGTAAGTGATAAAGTCAGTACAGAAAACTCTAAATTATTGGTTCACGCTGTGCCATTGCTTAAGGTGATGGTACGTTCCTAACACTTGAATGACGTGTATTAAAATACAGATCAACTGCTATCCAATACACACTTTTTATTTTGGAAAATTACTTTGTTGGCACAAGCAAAAACCTGTTACTTTCTTGAAAAATATTTTCTTCTTTTCCCGAGGCAACAGATTTTCATTTTAAGTTAAAAAATATATATATATTTTGATCCAAGCCTGAGCTTGTTCTTATTACTCAAACTTAATACTGTTACACGTGGGTAGGTTGTACATTGCATGCCCGTGTATCGCAAGTGATGCCAGCAATATTGAACCTATATCCAGAACTCTGCCTGGAGCGCATCACCATGCAAAGAACTCCTAATCTGTCCTACATTACCAGCATAACGGTAGTGCCAGTATTGTCAGGCATGGGAGCAACCATGGTAACAATATTCCACAAATTACCACCATTGTGTCATAGAATGCTTTACACCAGGGCTGAACACACACCCACAGACCAACACGCCCACACACCACACACCCACCTGTTACTGTGCTAGAGGTTGAGCTATTTACACCACAGAAAGTTCTTTGTTTGGCACCGGAAATTATTTGTGGCTGTGGGGTCGGGTATGTGTAAGACATAGACTCCTAAAGCACACATGGTAACCTGACATCCTACATGCACACTTGATCAAAACGTATTTTTTTTTATACTCAGATGGTCGTGCAGTGTCTCTGCCTCCTGTTGTGTACTCTGATATAGATCCTCAACTCTGTTCCCAGCTACTGTTGCACACTCCATGGCAGGAAAAGAGGATGTGCCAACAACATGATTGACTGGAAACTGAAGCACACATGTCATACCAGGAGATGGGATTGTGTAATTAGTGCACGGCATATACCAGGCCAACTTCAAAGTGGGCACCCTGTACCAGTCCCAAAAACATTTATGATGTTTGAAGAGGTCAAAGATAACCGTAGAAACCTGACCAAGTGGTAGCTGTGGAGAGCAGCCTTCAGGCTTAGTCTTGAAAGAATATTAAGCAGCTTGTTTTACCAGAATGCAACCTTATTGTTTTGGTTAAATGAAAGGAGAACCACACAGTAGTTATAAAAATATGTATTTATTATATGAACACACTCTAAATACCTCACAGTATCTGCTACACGCAGAAAACTCAAAGCACACAATACTGTAGCACAGAAACAATCGTAAGTAGTACTAATACACAGTGGGCTCAAGGGGGAAGACTAAACCATATACTAAAATAGTGGTATAAGAGCCACGGCTCAAGTCAAGACAGTGTCTAGAGGATGTAGAATTGCGGGAACCACCCAAGATGAGTAAGTAGGGTCCCCACGGGGGATAGGTGCAGTGTGGGGGTTACCTATGCCAGGGAAGCTGGGTGCATAGGTCTGAAGTGGTGTCGGAAACCGCCGTCTATCTATGGAGGACTTCAAAGAAGAGCCACTGCTGGGAAGAAAAGTGTCAGTCGAAACCCAAAGGTGGATTCCTGTTAAAGAGTACCTGAAAGCAGAGGGAACAGAGTCTGGGTCACTCAGGAGTGCCCAGGGTCTCTGTAGATATATGCCTACCGATTTCAAATGCGAAGAGGGGGTTCTTGACTCTGCAGCCACCGGGACCAGGAGACATTGAGGACGACCAGGAGCTGGATACAAGCTGTCCCACGAAGGATGTTGAGTGCTAAGGGGTCGGTGTCCGGCTGGAGCACCAACAAGCCTTGGCAGCGGCAACCCACGAAGATGGTCAAAGGTTACGGTTCAGGCCAGCAAGGTACAGGAGACTCACCAAACATAGCCGAGTCGGGGCAAGCCTGGAGCAACCAGGAGAGCCCAAGAAAAGCAGCGTTGACCCTCCAGGGGACCCAGAGGCACAGGAGTCACGAGGGGACCTTGAGCAGAATTACAAAGCAACAGCCCACGGAGCACTCCGTGTGAGGAGGCTGAAGTTCTTTGGTGGAAATGGTGCCAGAGGTCGGGGGCTATTCGGAGCCCAGTGCACTTGTTTTGGGAATGTCAACAAGCATATGCACTTGCAAAAGTATGCGGTGCACAGGGGTATGGGTATTGCAGCCCCTACGAGGGATTCTGGTCTCAAACTTGGTGAAAGGGCAGCTCGGACCTTGAGGGACGTGGAACCCACCTCCTGTGTTGCTGGAGCTTTGATTCCACAAGAGCTCAGGATCAGCAGACCAGTCAGTTGCGTTACGGTGCCTGCGGTTGCAGGGGAGTGACTTCTTCACTCCAAGGGGGAGATCTTCGGTAGTCCTGGATGTTCCACAGGTCCTGCACGGAGCCTGTATGATGCACGGGCACAGGCGATGCTTCAGACTGAGAGGGAGACTAAGTCAGGCCCAAACAAAGTCCAGCGAAGTCCAGAGTGTCGAAGTTCAGTGGTTTCTGGGTCTGAATCTTGTCCACATCATATCTAGGGTCCTACAGCCAGGAAGCCCTTTTGTACCCACGGGAGAGGGTTGGACAGATTCAGGGGACCCTCCCAGGGGAGGGTCAGGACAGTGGGGAGGTTACTCCCATGTCCTTTGTCCAGTTTTGCACCAGAGCAAGAGCCAACAGCTCCCAGGACTGGTTTGAAATGGACTATGCACAGGGACACCAAATGTGCCCCTCATTCTGACTTTTCGTCGCTGGCAAGCGCCCCCACCAAGGCCTAATACACAAAATCCTGTCTGAGAGGTGGTCACACCACTCTGTGACAAGCTGCCTATTCTGTCTTCCCCCTGCTCGAGCTTGGCTCAGCAGCAGGAGGGCAGAAATGTGTCCCCGGTCGGCAGCAACCCTTTTGAGCTGCCCGGGACTAGACGGCTGGTACCGGGAACACCAGTTTCTCGCAAAGCTAGTTTCTGAGGGGTGGAATCATACCCACCACCGGTAACCAAACACAATAGGGTTACCTTCAGCTGTTTTAGAGTTATTCATCACGTGGTTGCATAATGCCACTCTGTTGTAAATGGCTGTAGCACTAACAACCCGGCAGAATGGACTCCATAGGCTGCGGGGGTGTCTTGCTCATGCAGTGGCACCCTCTCATTTAGAACCAATCACCCTGCCTTCAGGATTGTCAAGGCCTGCTATAGGGGTGACTTGTAGGTTTTAAGTGTAGTGACCCTTCGATATAGTAAACCTATATCTTAAGTAAGTGGTGCATGCACCAACTAACACAGACTGCAATGGCAGGCCTGTAGATCCATTTTGCATGGCCTCTCATGGGTGGCATAATATATGCTTCAGCCCATGGGAGGTCTCTGGGGTACCTATGCCCTGGCTACATGGGTACCATATACTAGGGACTGACGGGGTACCCCAGTATCCAATCTGGAGTGTACTGAAGTACATAACTTCACAGTTTAGGGAGAAAGCAGACTGGGGTCCTGATTAGCAGGATCCCAGTCAGACTAGTCAAAAACAGTGCACCATGAAGCAAAAAAAGTGTGGGTAACCACAAGAAGCAGATCCTACTTTCCTACAGATTGGATGTGATACAGTTTCCCACTTCCATGACGAGAACCTACTTTTCTGTGTTGCGCTCATTCACAAATTTCCCACACTAAAACATCCATGCCAAAAGGTTTATGAATTATAACCATTATATGATTAATGAAGTGCCATAGCAATACATACATATCAGATCTATAGCACAAACTTCATACTTCTCATTCCACGTTTTTACTGCCAATGATATAGTCGACCCCCTCCAAAGAACACCAGTGTGATCTTATGACTACAAAACCACTGTAGTACTCTACGGAGGCAAAACTGGACTTTGGAATATAAATGTATTTAACGCTGTTTAAATTGTACGCTGTTGCGGTGATGTGCTTACCCATAACACGATTTACCTCCTCATTTACCTCCCAAATGTTTTTGTATATTTTCTTCAGGTGTTGATGAAGCAACCATTACTGATGTGTTGACAAAGAGAAACAACGAAGAGCGGCAACAGATTAAAGCTGCATATCAGCAAGCCACTGGAAAGGTAGGTGGATGCCTTGTATTTCCTCTTTAAAATGTAACTTTAATGAAAGCATACTCTGAAACTTTACGGAGTAATCATTGCTCATGTTGCATTAAAATTTGGTTTTTTTTAAAGTGTTAAGATTTTGAAACCTAAAATTCCAGTTCTATTAAGCTGCACAACCTCGAATTAATTTCCTGCATGCATGCTTCTGACCTCTACAATGACTTGATTGATATCACTGGTAATATCCAGATCAACTTTGCATGAACAAGAATATTGATTTGCATTAGTTCCGGGATGCCTTTTTGGGCAGCTCTTACTCTCTACAAATTGGGTAATTCATTCATTTGCCGCCCCACCCCCCCCCCCCCGCCCACAAAAAAGGCCCCCACCTTGTAGGTTGCACTGTTCCGTGAGCACGTACGTCCACAAGCTCTCCTTTGTGTAGTGCAGTCCAGTCTGTGCTTTGGAGTGGTGATGGGCTAAAGTAGTGATCGGGAAGAGGGAGGAAGGGTTATTCCTACTGATGGACCATCTGGTTGAATCGGGCCTCCTAAACACTAAGAAAAGTGCATAGGAAGGGGTTTACGAAGGGATGCAGATGTCTATAAACCATTATAATGCTTAGAGGGACATAACTGAACATAATTTGGGCTCAAGCAGTGATCTTTAAACACCTTCTGGTCAACAAATGTCTAAAGATAAATATGCTTCACTGGGCCATACTCAAAGCAGTAGTCAACGGCGAGTGCCAGTTAGTAGTGCGCAGTCATGCCTGTGTCTCATTGCGGTTGCAGGCAGCCATTGAGGGGTCTGCACATTGGGCCCACTTGGAGCTTCAGGATGTATTTTGTTTTCCCGTAGTTGCTTACTATGCAAAAAGATTCCCTTTCCCTAACAGCCTCCACCTCTCCCCATAAATGTTAATTGTTCAATAAATGTGTCGGTGCCCAAGCACAGATCTGCTACAGCCACCGAACTACCGAAACCCCCTTCTCTGCTGTTTCAGCGCCTCTGCTCCACGGTTGTGCACACCGCACCTATAACTTAACCAAATGAGCTCGATTGTGTGCAGAGCCGTGTGGGCGTGCATGGGCGGAGTCCACATTATTTGAATTCCCTTCATGTCTGACTGGGAGGGAGAGACCAGCCCTTGGAGAGCTGCCTAGTGGGGAGTGACGTGGATTCACAGGCTCTTATTGTGCAGCTGGAGATGTGTGGTTCTCTTAGCAGGGAGTGCCAGGGATTCTGGCTTGAGACCAGGCCTGGAGCATTTTTTTGGTATTACTATATGGTAATCTGCCGCAAAGCAGGAAATGTATCTGCTTTTAAAAGCATTGCTTATGTCATAAGTAAAAAACAAACTATCTTGAGCCACCTTCGCCAGGGTACTTTTTTACTGGTAGCACGCTCTTGTCATTTAATTTTTTGCTTTCCTGTAATTGAGGTGTGTTATTTTTTTTTTTTTGGCCTTATATCTGCATACTTCGTTTTCAACTTTGGATGCATTCGTGGGTAACATCGTCACCAACACATACACACATTTTCACCTTATCCATCATGGTTTCCACGTCCCTTCTGGTGGTAATCGGGTGACCAGTGTTCCCTCGGCCTTTCACTTGTTCTGTTCTACTTTGCACCGGCAGCAGATTGTTGTCAGTTCTCATGTGGTGCGTCAAGACGGCTGCTGGAGCGTTTACGTAGCTTTGTGCGCCAGGTAATCCGTAGGAAGAACAAACGACTCGCTATGTGGCTTGCGAAGAAGCATTTGAAGTGAGGTAATGTGATCACAGTGGTGAGTGCTTCGCACGCGACCTGGTGGCCGTGTACCGAACCGCGCGCACAAAGCCACGCGGGATTCTGTGGGACCTGTCCCACGGTATCCCATCCAGTCCGGACATGGCAGGAGCAGCAGATTCTCACAGCGCATTGCATGGAATGGTTCTTGTGCTATCGTCCAGTGGAACTAGTAACATTGAACGCATACCTATGTTTTAATGTAGAAGTCTAAGCGCTCCCATGCTCTATCAGTTTAATCTAAACCGTCCCCATACATTCTGTTAGAAACACAACTGTTCCTGAACGTTTGTGTTACCACAGGTTGAAAGGGGTGAAGTGTCTTTTACCATGGAGTGAGGGAAAGGAGATGCAGCCAAAGATTAAATGAGCCTTCTGTCCAGGGTGCCTGCTATCGGAAAGAAATGTAAATATTTGCAATCGGTTAATTGGCAAATCTGAAGGCTGTTTGGGAGCCAGTATAAGTTTTAAATGATAAAATCTAGATTTTTTTTCGTTTATAAAGGAAACCAATGAAGGTTTGCACTATGTACCATCAGCCCGTTACTAAAACAACTTTTGAAAGGACTGTTAGTGCATAATCTTTTTGCACATTCTCCATTAGCCTGTGTGTAACCTATATTGTACTGTGTGTAATACATGTTTTAAACTAATGACTTAGTTAACGGTGCTTTCTGTCTCAGGCATGAACCCATTAGCATTATAAATATACAGCACTATTTCCTCCGCACATCGACCGAAATTCTAATCCGTGATCGTCCGTGTACACCCACAGATGGCATAAGTGATCGCATTAACCAACCGAACTCTTCTACCAGAAAAATGTGCTTCCCAGAGATAAATTTAAGTTGCATTTATTTTTTATTTGAGTTCAATGCATTTTGTATTGTATGCACTTCCCTATAGGTCAAAGGTAACCAAGACCGTCCTTGTGCGAGCCCCCTTCCGCAGCTTCTTTGTAGTTTGGGCCATTCATATTAGCGATCAGCCCATAGGACAGCCATTTGGTGATTGGAGCGACAGGTTTCATGAGTGATGGCATTGACTTTTTTCATCTCACTCCACTTGGGAAGTGGCAGTGGCCGACCATGAAAAAAAGCTTGTCTTTGTATAGTGTAGTGGCAGGCCATGCATAAAGCAGACCTCTACTCTGCTCTCACCCCTGTCCGAGGTAGAGTGCATTGTGCACTTGGATTACAAAACTACAAGCTTCCAGCAAAGTAGTGATTTTACAAAAACAAAGCAATATCTTCCAACCATTACAATTCTGACACAGATGCTCACAAACATGAAAGTGGAGAATTTGTATGTTGCAAGACTATTAGTGACATCCTGGATTGCTGCTGCTGTGACATTGCTCGCCAGGCCAGACTGTTTCATGGGAAGCCATTGCTGCTATACTTTGCGTCTGCCAGTGAGGCTGTTGTGCAGATTCTTCCCTTTTTTTTCCACCACCAGCATTCTTTCACGGCCTGCTTGGGCCATGAACATTACAGAAGGAAAGGTTGGCGTTTCACATTTGCCCAACTCTGCAGAACTGAAAAGAAGCAGAGGTTCAATGGAAACCCCTTTTATAAAGACCAATAAAATTAACCCTAAGCAACCGGGTAGTGGTCTGCCTCCTTGCCTGTGCTGCTCTTCCTCGCCTTATAACACCCGCACAGGGCCCACTCCCGGATGGCCTGCCAACTTCCTTGCAGACGTATTACTAAAACACAGCCAACAAGAGCTGTAGTTTGTTGCGGTCGTTGTTGGCCGCAGTTTTATTACCATTATACACAAACTCATTTTTTCTGTCCCCTGGGCATACTTTTTGGTGGCCAGGGTCATAAATCATTATCATGGCTTATCATAATTCATGTCATACATCATCCGTGTGTCAAATCATTTGTCATGACAGCCCTAAATTGAGCGTCATAAATAATTACCGTCACTAGTCCTAAATCATTTGTCCTAAATCATTTGTCGGTCATAAATCACTTGTTTGTCATCACTTATTTGCATATCATCGGAACGTACATGTGTCATAAATCATTTGTGTAACATAAATTATTTGTGGCAGGAACACCCATAACTTGGATGTCATAAATCATTTGTGTTACTTTGTCGTGCATCATTTGTCATCCATCATTCATGGTCCTAAATCATTTGCTTGTCATACCTCATTTGCACATCATAGAATCGTAAATCACCATGACAGTTCGTTATTTCGCTCTCTTATAGGCGTCTCTCCTTTCTTGCCACTTTTGGGGTTCAACTTGTTCTGTTGGTTTCCACGTCCCTTTGCGTGTTGGGGGTAGCCTCTCCCCGGAGTTATGCCCAACTCGCTACCTTGCTAGTCTCTTTTTGTGCTCTGCCATCTGGCTGGGTGTGTGCTGCGAGCGCCTTCTCCGTTTGCTACCCCCTTTTGTCAGGCCTACTCACCCTGCCGTATGGCATCCCAGAGTGAGTGGCCCTCTTTCTACACACCGCCCTGTCGGTGTGCCTCCATGACCAACCGTTGTACCTCTCTTATCCGCCAGCACTGCGATATTGCTGGTACGTTGGTGTGGGTGGGCGGGTGGGACTCGAAAATCCTTCTGCCCAGCTCCACGATGTAGTGATGAGCTGCAGTATGGGGAGCGAAGTCTTATAATTCCCCCACAATTTTCCAGCCCTGAACAGGCGGTTGCTGCTATTGGGGGAGGGTAGAACCTCACCTGCCCACCCTCCCATTGGCCAGGCGACTAGGCGCTTCCTGGCGCGAGTTTTGCCGCAATGGAAGTGCCCCTTCTGGTTCGGGCGCTTACCGGCAGCTGGAACCGGATACTTCTGGGGCTCTGGCGTCCGTTATGACACTGGCCCTCGAGGCCCCTTTCGGGGTCCGGCCTCTGCAAAACTGATCTGACCAGCTAGCTCAAAATGGCTACAGATCACCAAAAGAAGCAAATGAGTGATGCACCCCATGTCCGACAGATGTGTGAGAGGCTAAGAGGATTAGAAGGGGTGGTTTAGGAGTGCGCACAGCAGTGATCAATCATAAACACCAGCAGGGAGGTGAAAGTTCACCACCAGAGCAATGCAGGTGGGTTGAATCAAAATGTGTGTTGGCCCTTGTGAATCCCTGAGGTCACATGGATACACAAATGTCCGTAGGCCTGGGGCTGCTGGAGCATAACATGGTCAGCAACCACTTACCCAAGATCAGAGACCATGTCTACTGCTCTGACCATACAATCTCTCCTGACCAGTGAGTACCTCTGCTTTGTGTAGACTGTGTGAGGTACAGGTCTCCTGCTCCTTTGTAAACTCATCACGTTCCCTGGGCGAAAAGTTTTGAAAAAACACGCCGTGTTCTCATTGGTGCCGCGGTACTGTGTATGTTTTGGGGGCTGGATGATATCAGGATCCGGCCGTACTAACAGGAGTTTTATGGATGTTTTGGGGTTCGCTATCCCACCGCGTAGCTCACCGTTTAAGTATGTTTTTCAATAGAAATACTTTTGCATTTAAAAGTCCACTGCACTAGGGTGCCTGGGTGCAGAACAGCGTTGGCTGCCCAGTGTTACTTCATGGGGATTGGTATTCGCATAAAGAGCCTGCAGGCTTTGACTGGGAGACCAGTCGGGCTGAATCAACAGGTGGGCTCACAGACTCATTTTTCCACGTGTCCAGGTGCCACAGGGCTCTGAGCAAAGGGGTTGGCTTCCTCTCCTGTGAGGGTAGCCAGATTTGCATTTCCAAGGGGTAGCTTCTTTGAAACTCACCTGCCTTAGAATGCTGGTCAGCAGATCATCCTGAGGGAAGGGGTGTGAACACCCTCATCCAATGCAGGCTTTGTTTCTGGTAACTGTGTCCAAGGTAGTACAGGGTAGCAGACAGACCACCATTTCATGGGACGGTGGCCGAAAAACTTTGTAAAATGAGAAAATCTTTACTTTGTGGAGAAATTGCAATGCTCTTTTCTAGTTGACTAGTTGACTTGTAAATCTCAGCCTCTGTGTACTCCTGCAGAACGGACATTAGGTTTCTGGAACCGCTACTAAGCTTTGTAGTTCAAAGTTGGAAACTCCGCTGTATTCCTATTTATGCCAAAACTTGAACGAGTAGAATTCTGACTCTTTTAATCAGGGCTTTGTGACTCCAGCATCATATTGTTACTTGTACAAGAATTATATATGTGTGTGTGTGTGTGTGTGTGTGAGTGTATGTGTGTGTGTATGTATATGTATGTGTGTGTATATATATATATATATATATAATATATATCTTCTCCCCCCCCCCCTCCTCCCCCCGTCGAGTAATGAGATTCAGCATTCAGCTGGATGCTAATTTACTGACCTCTGTTATCCTTCTCTCAGTCACTGGAAGACGCCCTGAAGAAAGCTTGTTCTGGTCACTATGAGGAAGTTGTTCTGGCCTTGCTGAAGACCCCTGCTCAGTTTGATGCACAGGAACTGAAGCTAGCCACTAAGGTAAGACTACATACTAATGTCTCAAACCTATCCTTGGAAAAAAGTGGTGCTTCAATGCTTAATTTTCTTCTGGTCTAATGCGAAATTTGCACATTTATTTATATATAACAGTGGGAGTTGCTACTGTGTAGTTGTGTGTGAGTCCGATGTTTCATAGGAAGAACATTTTTTGTTTTGCTAGGAACTTTGGTGCAATAAAATTTCCACAAGGTTAAAAAAAAAAAAAAAAAGTTTCGGGGTGATCCGTCATGGGGGACTGGGAAAAAGGGAGTAACAAACTTTTTTCCCCTGATGCATTTTTCATAGGAAAAATGAGACCACAATACATGAAAGGCAGAACCAAATTTAGCAGCAAGCAAGATCTTTACTCATTTTTAATTTTTTTGTGATTTGGTGTAATTCTACTCAGCCGTTTTAGATAAATGAAGGATAAAAATGTATAGCTGTCTTTTGCCGCAGGACTCTTGAGGGGGGGGGGGGGGGGGGGGAGGATGTCCAAATGAGCATTCTGATTGGTCGGAACTGCAACACTCCTGAGGGACCAAATTTGATTGGCTGCCTCAACCTGAAGAAATAGGGTGTGGCTACCATTACAGGACTCTGCCCATAGTCCTGAAGTTAAAAAAAAAAAAAAACCCTATAGAATGAGGCCGGGTAGACATACCATGGCAATTTGTAGGGTATCCCATAGGGCCCACCTAGGGGGCCAAAAATAAGTAAAAATGTTGCACTGCCACAGAGCTCTGCTCAGTCTCCTGTGGTCTTGCGTTGCTCTTGCAAAACGTTTAAAAGAAAAAACAACAAAATACTATGCCAGTTGCGTATAACTGGCAAACTTCCTAGGTTTCTTGCTTTTTAAATGGGAGAGGTTTTCATGTGAATATCTAGAGTATTTTTTTATGAAAGTTAAAATATTACTACCTTCCTTATATAGAACCCCATTTAACTTTTTTATTTGTGACCAACAATGTGTGTTTGTAGCTGGATGAATATAGTTACAACCTCTGAAGAAAACAACGAGCACTTGTGGTGTCCAAATTCTTTAGATTTAATTAAACACGGTTCGGCTATGAGCATTTCTCAATGTTCGCTATTAATGAAGCATTCGCATTACAGGCAAATATGTTTGTATATAAGGTTCTCTTTATATGGAATTTGTCTTGAGATTGACTCTATTCAAATCAGTTGGAAAACATTTTAGTAGCCCACATATATAATAATTGATGTAATAGGGAAAAATGAATTTTACATTCAATATGGCCAACAAAATAATGCACTTTAGTGTTACAGTCCGCTTTCTACGTTGATTTGTAATCCTCCAATTAGAGCATGTCTAAGTTATTTAAATCATGTCCGCTTCATTTAGATACAAACCTTGAGAAAGACATGTAGCCAAAACACGTTTGTTTGATTAAATAAAATGGAATGAATTCTGGACCCCATGAGTGTCCGTTTTCTTCGGAGGTCAGAACTATTCAACATGAGCCCATCCTCGTGAATGAAGGCACCCATCCTGGAGAACTGACAGGAACAGGTGGAACAAGTGTATCAAAACTAAATACATAAATATATATTGGAGCACGCAAGCCATGTTTTCCAATAAGTGCACAAAATATTTTGGAGTGTACGCCAGTGGAAAACCCCAAGCATAGGGGAGAAAAAGCACGCATGGACACTTACAACTTGCATAGATTTAAGGGTATTTGCCACGTTCCTATTGCAATTCAAACCCATAGACATTGAATAAAGTTGCATTTTAGAAATACCCAAAAGTGCGCATCATCCAATAGTGAGGGGTACTACCTTACCACATGTACCTGCACAGGTTACACCAACATACTCTCCTCTACCACACGTTTTGCATACTGGTGCAGTGACTTGTTGGTACAGTACAACCTCTTTCTTTGGGGAACATTTCCTAGGGATTCATTGTACATTATACATTTTAAGTGAAAGGAGAATTCTGGTAGCTGAGGGCAGCCCGGTAGCTAAAGTCTGTGTGTTTCGTGTTTTCTTTTCTTTTTCTTTTTTATTTCTTTCTTCATCCACACCCTATGGTGAAAGAGGTATTATTTTTTTCCAGTACAGACAGTCTTTCTAATTTAAACTTTGCTAACTAGATGCATTTAGACATTTTGTGAAATTTGCTGCTTCAGTATTTTATATTTTAGAGGAAGGAAGTAACTGTCAGATCTGCTCTTCCTTCCTGTTGTAATGCCAGATGCTGTGGTATTTAACTAACCGTTAAATTAATTGTTTCCACATAGGGCCTGGGAACAGATGAAGACACACTCATTGAAATCCTCGCATCGAGGACCAACAAGGAGATCAGGGAGATCAATAGGTGTTACAGAGAAGGTAAACCGTAAAACACATTTTGTAAGTGGTAATTGTTTTAGGACATTAGTATTAACTTCCTGCAAGTTTGCTCTGCAGTTACCCCAGAGAATCCAAGACATTGTGGGAAATGTACGCTTACTTACACTATCTTAAATGTGTTAGTACAAAACTAGGAGAAACATCAAATTAATCCACGTGTGCTAGTAAGACCGCGATTCATATTAGCCAAACACGTACAAATCTGCATTTTCAGATTCTGCACTTGTTCTCAAAGACCATGTGTGTAGTGCAACCACTTGTAAATGTTACAAAATAGAATTTGCATTACTATCTGGGCTGCCCATTAGTTCCGCACACGTCCTGCAGAGTTCTGGGAGTTCCATGAGATCAGTGAGGCCTGTACACAAATAGGAGAAAAAAAAACAGCTCTTTAGTTGACAAGTGTGTGTTGTACAACATGTGGTTACAATCACAAAAATGTATAAAGTTTATTAACCTAAAGTAGGTTGGTCACCAGGGTCCATCCAAGAACCCTATAACCTATTCAGCCAATAACCACCAGACAAATGCTCACTCCCCTGATCAATCTTGCTTAAATAGTTCCATTGGAAAGCCTGCCCTATGTGAAAATTAAATAAAACATTTCCTTGTTTGAATTCATATTGTATTTCCTATTTACATGAAAGGTACTTATCTTTTCAGCAAGAGCATTGACTAGTACTGAAAACAAATGGAACTGTGTTCCCTCTAAATAGACTCCTAATTAGTTTCATTCCATTTATTACAAATAAACCATTCAGAAATCCCAACAGATTTTTAAGCCTCTTACTAGTGTATGGTTCCAAAATAAAACCTATTTCAATAGTTTTGACTCTGGCTGCTTATGCTGGAGAAATTTGTTTGCAGGCTGTGTGGGTGCATCTTGTTAGTAGTGGGTGTGCCTCATATCTGGACTTGGAATATTGAGAAGCGCTGCACACCACAAAATGAAAAATATCCTGTATACAAGTATATTGTGTAAATTATTATTGGATATGTAACGCATACTGCATTTCTGCTATTTTGCAGTGCTGTAAATGACCGGGCTTACTCCTGCTCCGGTAGTAGTAAATTCTGCAGGTGAAAACTGAGTATACAGTGCTGTAGGAAAGAGTGCATGTAGATTGTGATGCAGAGAACAGTCTAAAAAATGAGCTGTGATTGTAGGCTGTGTTTCTAACTCTGCAATCGGGATAATTGGCTGTAGTCCTCTTTGGTAGGCCAGCCTAGAAAATGCAATGTTTTTTTGTAACACGCTAATTTTAACTATTTAAAAAAAGATTCCAATTTAGTGAACCAGGTATTCAAAAGCTAATTAAAGCATAGAAAAATATTGGATATGCAGGAGATTGGGTTACTGTTTGAGGGGGGTGAAATCCTACTCCAGCAACAACCACAATTCTTGTCAGGGTGAAACCTAAGCAAACAAACCCCAAATTAACGTGCTTAACTCTCTGGTAGCTCGGCACAAAAGCAGTCTGGCTTAACTTGGTGGCAATGTGTAAAGTGTTTATGCAGCACACTAACAGTAGTAATGTGAAAACACAACACAAGAAAAATCCCACAGCAAATTACGAAACTAGAGTCAATTTCAATAAATTATTTGACAACAAAAAGCCAATTAGTACAACCAGAAATATCCACAATCATCATGCAAACTACACAAGGCATCCCAGGACACCGTTAGCTTAAGACCTCAACCCAATGGAATATAATCCCCTTCAGATCTTTTGGGCACAATGAAACTAGTCTCAGCCACACTTCAATTACACAATGGCCCTATTCAAAGATCCTAACAAGCCACATATGTCAACCATATTGGAACTTAATGTATGCACCCGAGAGAATTGAACCAACCTGGCCATTTCAAATTCATGTCCACACCAATCCCTGGCATCTACAAACCCTGATCAGACACCAACCATATTGTAAAATTGAGCCTCATTAATTCCATCAACCAATCAACAGATGAGTACCAATCTAATCTGACAGTCTTTTAACCATGTCTCCCAGAGTCCTAATAAATGACAGCTTGTTATCTTTCTCCCCCTGGGATAAAATGTATTATTCTTGGATAAAATACAAAACTGGCCTTACACCTCAATTATTGCCCAAAAAATTATCTTTCGCGACCTTGACTTGTAGATGGACAATGCAGACAGAAACCCAGCACTCAATTGATCAATTTACATGACCGCCTTGTAAATCATGCAGTCTGCACATAACTTTACTCACAGCTGGTCGCACCTTGGACCTTGTATTTGCATTAAACATTGTGTTAACTGTACAGTCTTAATCATTGTCTGATCACTTCTCACCAATTTCCACTATCGGCCATTTCCTCTCTCTAATTCAGAGATGACATTCATCCAAACTAGGATACTGAATAGTAGAATCCTTGAGTCTGAGAAGTTCAATCTGTAACCCACAAACTGCATACATGTTTCAAGCCAGTGATCCTGAAATTCCATCTACTATAACATTTCACTCACTCTGTCAAAACCCTTTTCAAATTGCCATGGATGAAGCAGGAGCTGCTGTGCCCAGATGTGGTGGTTGTGGCCTATTACTGTTGATTTCCCAGGGCCCGACCTACTATGGCATCTGGGCCTTTGGGCCCAGTACCCCTCAGGCACTTGACTATCAGTGGTAGCATAGGCCAAGCAGACAAAGGCTTCTGGGGGAAGAGGTAGGTGTAGCATGAACACATGTTTGTGGTTCAAAGTACTTCCAGCAATCCCAAATATTTGACTGTCTGGTCAAATACTTTTACATAAAAGGAAGCATTTATATACAAAGAGAAAGTATAATATGTATCCCCACAAATACACACCGCCTTTTCTATGCAGCTCACTAGTAGTCCTCGGGTTTCTCAAGTCCCACCTACCTGTCTAAGATTCGTTGGTGTTCCCCAGTTATGTGAAATGACATCCAAGCGAGGCCCCATTAGTGAGTTTGAGTCTTAGAAGTCCCACATGGCTTGGCAAGTCAACTGTTCCCACCACATAGAGCCCAAGTCAGTAAGTTGCCCCCGAGGCCTGGCAGCCAGGTTTTCAATCTTACCTGCTCTCGCTGGAGTGGCGGGCGGAGTGTCTGAGACCGTGTTTGCAACCCAGCAATGAACGGAGCTCTTGATCCTGTGATCGGGGTTTCAGGCTTCGATCGTGCGCCTCTTGTCAAACTATGTCTTTCTATATCCAGCAGCAGGTCTTGGATGCTCCTGGATTTGGATAGTTGTCGTTTTTTCTTCCAAAGGCCAAAGCCTGCTTCACAACTGCACACTGCCTCAGTGCTACGGCCCTTTAACTTCACCATGCCCCCCCTTCCCAGCCTGGCATAGCAGGGGTCACAAACGGGTGCACAGATGAGGATGATCCTCCTCATCAAGGCACTGCGCAGTGGGACAGCCCTCTCGTCAAAGTGATGCGCGAGGACGAAAGCCCTTCATCTTCTCTACAGCCCCCCCCACCTGGCATACAGGGGTTGCAAACTGTACCAATGAGGAAACTGACATCCGCAGGTCACTGCGCTGCGCAGGAGATGGTCCTTCTCTCATCACAGAGCAGCACCAATGGTAATAAAATGTATTCTTCACCGCAGTCTCCACCTTGCACATGGGGGTCACAACAGCACACAAGGGCAGACAGCCCGATTGTGGCTGCAGTCTTGATGGACCTGAATCCCACACTCTGGTCCTGGCATCCACTCTGCGGGAGCCCCACTGGATCGCGCTTCCCCCTGGCACTCCTTCTCCTTAGAAGGTCCTCTGGGCTTGGCTGCTGTCTTCTCATACAGCATGGGAAACTGGGAGACCCTTGGTCCCAGGTCCAGGTCAAAGCAGGCTGAACTTGTGCTGATGTACAACTATAGTTTGCAATTTTGGACGTCTCAAGCTCACCTTGTTGTAATCCGTTTCCAGACACAAATGTAATTTAGTGTCTGTCTTTGAAGTTCATGTTTTGGGGGTCAACTGCTTTGAAGGGCCTACGCTGTTGTGTTTTTCCTCCAGAGAATTCTATCCTGGCTAGACAGTCTCCAATCATAATAGCCCTAAACATAGGCCATGTAGATGATTTTAGGTTTACATCTGGATGTCCGCTTCGGTGAAATATGATACCGACCTGTGTACTTTCTAATAAAGAGATCTGTAGGGTTTCCGCTGAGGTAGTTTTATTACTTTATTTATATCGTCCCCAGTTATCAGAATAAAAACATTCTGTAAGATCTCCTTCCTTTCATCGTTGAGACCACCTTGACGATAATATCTGACCAAGGTGGGACATATTTGACTCTGAATAATGTCACAAGAAAGTTGGTGAGGCTTTTCCATCCCATTTCTTTGTGATGCTCTCGCTGGGACACTTTGGCTTATTTTGAATTGATCTATTGCCCATGTTCAAACCATACCCTTTATGGATATTTTGAACACAAGTTGGTCGCACACTGCTCGTCACACCAGCAAGTTGCCCCAAAGGACTGTGGTGAATGTAGTGGCGACGGCGGGTACGCCTATGCCACGATGTGTAAAAAGAAAAAAGTATGTGTTGCATTTAGCCATCCCTGGACACGTGTTTCGAGGTAGTTGCCTCTCGTCAGCAGGGAGCAGGACAATGTAAAGGGGTGCCGAGTGGACTGCCAAAATGTAATTAAAACAGGTCAAATACCTCTCATGGCGCGCAGGTGCAGAACCAGGGCTCGTCAGCCCGATAGCTCACGGGAGCCGTAATAATTTGAACACAAGTTGGTCGCACACTGCTCGTCACACCAGCAAGTTGCCCCAAAGGACTGTGGTGAATGTAGTGGCGACGGCGGGTACGCCTATGCCACGATGTGTAAAAAGAAAAAAGTATTTGTTGCATTTAGCCATCCCTGGACACGTGTTTCGAGGTAGTTGCCTCTCGTCAGCAGGGAGCAGGACAATGTAAAGGGGTGCCGAGTGGACTGCCAAAATGTAATTAAAACAGGTCAAATACCTCTCATGGCGCGCAGGTGCAGAACCAGGGCTCGTCAGCCCGATAGCTCACGGGAGCCGTAATAATTTGAACACAAGTTGGTCGCACACTGCTCGTCACACCAGCAAGTTGCCCCAAAGGACTGTGGTGAATGTAGTGGCGACGGCAGGTACGCCTATGCCACGATGTGTAAAAAGAAAAAAGTATGTGTTGCATTTAGCCATCCCTGGACACGTGTTTCGAGGTAGTTGCCTCTCGTCAGCAGGGAGCAGGACAATGTAAAGGGGTGCCGAGTGGACTGCCAAAATGTAATTAAAACAGGTCAAATACCTCTCATGGCGCGCAGGTGCAGAACCAGGGCTCGTCAGCCCGATAGCTCACGGGAGCCTTAATAATTTGAACACAAGTTGGTCGCACACTGCTCGTCACACCAGCAAGTTGCCCCAAAGGACTGTGGTGATTGTCTGTGTGGAGGACGTATGGTAGCTTTTTCCCCTCTTTTTGTGGTAAAGACTCCATGCACTACTGTCACGGGGAGGCACACATAACAAAGCTCTGTGTAAAGACACACATGCTGGATTCCATGCACTGCTACCACAGGATACATACGTAAAATCCCACCGTGCAATGAATATGCTTTTCGGACCCTCTAGCCATCCTGAGGGAGGCAAAGGGCGGGTTAAGCACACAGCAATGTAACTTCAATTGAGTGGGCCAGAGGCCCACCTCTGTGATGCAAATAAACTGGCCTGGCAATGCTACTGAGAACTCATTAAAGGTATGCTGCTACCAATATGCCTGGGATACTTACCTCTTGGAAAGGGCTGTAGCCTCTCACCACTATGAGGGTTTCACATTGTGCGCCCCTGCCAGTCCCACCAGACAATCTGTGAGATGGGCTTAGGTCATGGTTCGTGTGCACCAATGACCACTATTTATTACTAAAAGTTGAGCTCACAGTAGCTGGGGCATGGTCCGGGTCCACCCATTACCACCATTTGTTACTAAAGGTTAAGATATCACTGTAGATGGGCATCATGGCAGGGGTGAAGGTCCATTACCATGCTAGGGACTTTTCCATCCCAAAACTGCACAGGAGCTTTCAACATGCCGGCTTAGGCTACAAAATGGCAAGATTAAATCAAGCCACAAATTGTACAGCAATGTGCTGGCTATAATGAAAAAAAAAATGCTGGGACGTGGAATACAAATTATATATCTCACTGTCGGAAGCAGACGAGACCATGTGCTAAATTATAGCAGGAGATACCATAAAGCATCAATGTGCACAAAAATGTTTCATATGGTCTGATGCATAACGAGGGCTTAAAATATATAATGGAAATCTTCACCTTCCAAGGAATATCTAGCCCTGAAGAACATTCCCTGCACATCCCAGCAACTCTTAAGACTGGCTATACTTCTCTGAGGCTAAAATCTAAAATATTTGTGGTTCTGTCTAACGATGTGCAGTCATCTTACTTCACTAATCCTCCACCTATCAACTCATCATTCTCCTCTTTCAGATGACCACAGAGCGTCTCTAACTTAACTATGGAAATCTAAGCCTTGAACCTGCATTAGAAACCAGCCTTTCTGGCTGCATGAAAAACCTTTCTCGCAAAACTCATAAATGACATTGAGTATTGGCAATGGCTCTTAATAGCATGCTTTGGTGACTAGACAGCTGTGCCTCTTATCAACCCCCCTCTATACAGACTGGATGCTGAGCAATTATTAATCTGTTTACTTTTCCAAGCAAAACGCTGAAAAGGGAAGTTACAAGACCATTGTAAGAGTATCTAGAGGAAAACTTAATCTTGTATGACCACCAGTCAGGATTCATTCCATCACAAGCACTAAACCAGTGCCAGTGAGTATTTGGGAAGGAAGAAGAGCACAATTGGGGGCTGGGATTATAGTGCACACACCCTGAGTGTCCAAACATTACCACAACAACATTTAGAGTTAGATAGTGCAACATTTATGTTGGGTAATCTAAGGAAGAAAAGCCACCAATTCTATTCAGTTGGATCAAGTCCACCAAGTGCAAAAAACTATTCCAAGCACTCCACGGACGTAGTAAAACTCCAATCAAGTACGTTTTATTTGCATGAGATTTGATCCTTAAACAAGTTCAATTATCTCTAATTTCAATACACAATAATTTCACAGCTTCCATAGCCAACACATGTTTTGTCTGCGTCAAAGATATCGTGGTAGACTTCCTCAGGGCTATAACATTAAAATAAATGTCTCCACCAAAATGTACATCTCATACCACCTTGTGTGAAGATCAGAAAACATGCAGAAGACTCCACCATGCAACCAATCCAGTTCACTGTGCCTAATTATCACGATCTATGTGGCTACATTCAATACAATTACAGTCTAAGATAGTAAAGGCGAGTATAAGTGTAGTACAAACAAAACCCAGAAAGGGAACTGCACCTGTTAGGATGGGTGAATACGAAGTCAATGTACACCATGATCTAGGCAGGCCTGACAACGGCAATACTAATAAATGCAACATCAACATATGCCACAGACTTTCCCTGCATAACCATGTCAATACAAGTAAATGCAATGTCAATGTATGCCATAAACTAAGCACACATAACCGTGTTGATACCGGTAGAAACAATGTCTTCAACTTTGGCAATCTGTGATTCAGTAGACCAGGCCATACTGGTATATTAGAGTGATATGTATGGTGTCAAATCACCATCTATGCAGGGAAAGGCCCAGACTTTTTTTCTTTCTTTAAACCACTGAGGAATAATTCCAGTTAATTGATTTATTTCTCTTTCTGCTTAATTTGCTAAGGATAATCTGTTATGTGCGTTTTTTGTTCATTTTTGTTCTTGATAAGACTAGACTGGCCATCGTGAAAAATGTCCACGTAAAAATGGTTCCACCATCTTAATCCTAATTCGGAGACCTTTGAAGCTGGTTGATCGTTTCGAATGTCCTGCAGATACTTTCTTAGCCTTGATCCTAGAAATGTATTGCAGTCCCCCTTTATTGCCAGATTGTAATTGATTCTCCTTTACTTTTTGCAGCATTTAAGACCGAACTCTGCAAAGATCTTGCTGGTGATACAAGTGGAGATTTCCAGAAGGTCCTGTTGGAACTAGCCAAGGTATAGCTTTCAAAGCTCATCTATTAATATGAACCATAAGACCTCTGTCACCTGCCACCTTTGTAGTTTGTCAGCGTGCAGTTCTCTTCCATTTCATATCTATGTCCTCAATGCTTAATTAAATTCCTTCACTAAGAGGGCTCACACCTGAGGAGTGTTTTAATGTACGCCTGTTGGCCTTTTTGGTTTGATTTCCGCAATAACTGCTACATAAGTTATAACAAATTATTTTTATATTTGAGAGTTTTTCATTTGAATCTGACCAGTAGAAACGTCTGATGTTTATGCATAGTCATTTATAAAAATATCTGTAAGTGATCAGCTTTTTCCAATAAATTACCACCTAGTGGTTTTCCTTTTTTTCACAAGCTTTTTTGCCTTCTAAAAATGTGTTCTTATATTTTAGGGTGAAAGGAGTGAAGATAATCGTGTGAATGATGAACTCGTCGATAATGATGCAAGGGTAAAGACTTAATTAAAATGTGTCGGTTTGCCTTTCTCCCATAGATTCTAAATAACTAATACAGAAACCTTGCAAAGGTTAAAAAAGAAATTAAAAAATCACCGTGAGTCCTGCAGCATTCTGGTATATTTGAAGTTGGTGCAGAGTAAATGAGAACAGTGTTTCTCTACAAACTAACTATTTTGATTCTGCTGGAATGATGTCTTATTAAAACATGTAGCCATATTATACAACCTTGGCATTAGTCCACCAAAATCTATTTTCTTCATTGGTGCTATAATAACACAGGATCGTCGAGTTACTGGCATTTAAATAGAGGAAAACATGGGCCCACTTAACTTTTATGCAGGTCATGTAAAATACATTTCCTCCACTTTTCAAATATGAAATCTAAGCTTGAGGCAAAATGTGTTTGTTCCATTTTTATTATAAATCTAGCACAGAGGGTGCAAACGTATTAGTGAAAAAGCGGTTCTTTGTCAAACGCCCCCTCTCAAAATAATCTGTTCTCAATTATTTGGTAAGGAAAAAATCTGTTTTGTAACAACCAGAGCAAAACCTATTTGCACAATTCCTTACTGCAGAACCACCGAAATAGTGCAAAATGGATTTGTTCCGTTTTGTCCCATTGCAAAGTTTCTGTGAAAATGCTGATGCTTGTTAAAATCATTGGTGCTTTAATCCATTTTACGGCAATATTTTTTTATCAGGGCAAATATGGACACATGGATTTGTGAAACCATTATCATATATTACACATGGATTTCTTTTTGTTGATAACCGAATTTTATTCACTAAACGAAGTGTCTGGGAATGTTGCTCTATTTTTTTTTTTTTCTACTTCTGTATTAGGGAAAGAAGTAGACTTTGAAAATACATTAAAACTAGTATGCAGTTAGTTTGTCCAGAGACTGTTCTTTACATTGGCGAACTCACAATTTCCCGGTTCCTATTAAGCATCCGCACAAGCACAGCTCGATTTGCCCTTTTTTTTTTTTTTTTTCTCAACCGTGCAAAGTTTCTATATTTTGGTCTCTGGCTAGACCAACCTCAATCACATTTTAAAATGGTAGTGCTGCATCAAGGGTTCGCCTTTTCTTTGATAGAAAATAGTGTTTAAGTCACGGAAAGCCTTTGCAGTGAAGCAAATTGTCCAATTGGGGATGCTCTTTGTATAGAGCAAACCTAGCCAAACTGGACAAATACTTTTATGTTGCGGAAGGGCATGTAAAGGCCGAGGCATTCATACCAGCCTCCACTATACCACGCGGGGTTGTGTTGAAGACTCTTTTCCCCGGTTTTTAGAACTGCACTGTCGCTAACTCGTGTTCCACCGCAACCGATATCAAAATGTGCCGTATCTCATCCCCACTTTGGATGGCACGTGGTATAGTGGAGGCTGGTAGGACTGCCCTCTGCCTTTACATGCCCTTCCGCAACATAAAAGTATTTGTCCAGTGAGGCGAGTGATTGAAACCCTATGCCCTGATGAATTTGCCACAACAATGATAAATGGCAATGAAACATGTTGGCCTTCCTTATAAAGGTTAGCAACATACAGTGTTTATTTTGAGTGAACTCACTAGTTTGAATAAAGAGGGCGACCTAAAGTGAGTTTCTAACTCAATTTTAATATTGCGTGGAACATCTGCTTCTTTGCAATACATGGGGTTCTTTCTTTCTTTTGAATTCTCCTTTCTTGATCTGTTTCTTTTCTCTTCACTGGACACTTGTTTCCTGACTCCTGTGAGTGGGCAACCAATGATGATGAAACGTGGGCATACTGGCGAGAACCAGCTGTTAGCCTCCCTGGTGTTGCGTACGTGAGGTGCCCTCTCACACTCACATTTATTTTTCTGAGTTTTTCTGACTCGCTTACTGTGGGGGGAGTGACTGTCAGGTAGCGGAGGGCAGTTTTGCAGGTTTTTCCTGAAATCTAAGAGGTCTAGGACTACATTAATTTGGACGTGATGCCAGAGACTGGGGGGAGATGGGTATTCCCACTAGAAGTGTAGGTCCTAAGTAAAAGTGTGAATCCTCTTGGTGCCAAGCCTTTATTGGTTTTGAAGAATGTTGAGAGGAGGGCGGCTTGGCACGAACCCTCTATAGCTCCATATTGTGAAGAGGACTGACGTGGAGTCAGTCATCTCTCACTAATCACAGGCACCATGTTATGCTATCCCCTGGGGCCCGAGCCCCACCAATGATTAATGTATCAGGAATCTTAATTTTATCTCGATCTGCCATTGGCTGAAGGGGAAAGCAAAGGTGCCCCTGTGTAGTGTGTGCCAAAGAGAATTGATCTACTAGGGACAGTGCAGCACACAAAGGAGAAAAAAAAACTTTTAATCTACGGGATTGGAGTCAGATTGCTGGTCTCCTCCTGCCATTGTTAAAGCGCTTGGATGGCGATAGGCGCAATAGCGTGCCAATTGGCTGCAGGCAATTGAAGGCCATATCTAGCATTTAACAGAGCTTTAGCATCATATTAAATAAATATCCTAAACGTTTTTGCTTCTTCAAGTAACCCGTTTAAATTTAACAAACCAACCTGACTCCTGTTTTTATTTGGTGTATTTACAAGTGAACTCCCACTTAACTCAAGTCCAACCACATCAAGCCTCGTGCCCCAGGTGGAGATTACCTTTAACAGAGATGTTGTGATTCACCAGCATAGCTGCCAAGGTTTCAGATAGCTCGTGTGACATTTTCATAATTTCATTGTAATTATGAGTGACATTCAACGACTATGAGTGACACTATCTCCAACACCACTGACAAGAGTCACCCGATCCTCACGAGTGCAGCCCAAACATAGCTGCCAACTTTTCATTGCACACGAGTGACATTTCTGTTTCAAGACACCTATGAGTGACCTATACACATCTCGGGTGCGACACCTTATAACTAGCAGTGGATTAAGAAAATCTTGTTTTAGTAAATGCAGTGTAGTACCTGGATTAAATAAACCACTCACAAGTGACATGGGGTATTTTGTGATTTGTGAAATTGCCCTGCGCCCTTTCCCACCGTACCATACCTTCCTCTACTATTTGATAGTAGCATTAAATAAAATCCAGTTGGTAATCTATAGGAAATAACTGTTTTAGCTCAGTGTCGGACTGTATATAAACATTGATCGGCAACTTAGAAATTAATTGTGCAGTAAAAAAATGTTACACAAGTTTGGGATTTCAAAGTGTTGCAAGTAATAGCTTAAGCCAAATTAATGACCGCAGTTTTGAGATCTCTGAAGAACTTTTATAGCTGCCGCCAGCCAGTGCCCTGCACATTTATCACCACTCGTTGCCAAGTTGTTGCCAGCCTGGGATGCTCAAGGTAGCGCTTAAAAACTTGAGATTTGCAGACGGGGAAAAAGGCCTGGATTAAGGAGAATGGACAAACACTGTGCCTCTGTTCCAGAAACCAAGTGATCGGAGGGAAAGAGATGCAAACTTTTCTTTTCGTTTCCACAATCTGTAGCAAGATGTGGCCAGCCTGGTTGGGGCCTTAGGGGCACCTGCACTATGTCCCTCCCCAAAACACTAAGGGGTCCAATGGCACAGAATGCACCACTTACTTGTCTGCTGATGGCGAGTGCTGCAAGGGAAAACAAAGCTGCTGCCCGCCATTCTGTCTACCTGGGGCCAATCTGCAAAGTGCGTGACCGCGCTGCTGGCCCCCAAAGGGGTGGTGCCTTTGGGTACAAACTGGGTCCATTGGCACTTTTTATTCCTGGGAACATACCTCACTCACCAGAGCAAGCCACAAGGCAAATGCACCTGTACTCTCTGTCTGAACCTCATGCTCATTTTCCTACTACTTTCCTCTCGTTCCGCTGTTTTCCTTCTCGGTGTTTCACTGCCTTCCGAAAGTTTTCTACTCTTGCACTCGTTCTAAGTGGCAATTCCCCCTACACCTGTGAATCCTGCTCTGTCTTTCAACAGCTCTTTCCCAGCACGGCCGTTTCATTTATTCTTCCATATGTCAGTCTGAAGAGTGCCGATGCATAATTGTGACTGTGTGGTCTGTGGTGGCAGCATCTTGACAGAGGTGAGCACTGGGCACACAAACGCTCTCACCTCACGAGTGTGTAAAAGATCACAATTCAGACTCGTGCAGGCTCTTACCTTGAGGCCGTGTCTTTGATACCGTTCACATGTTTATATTTTACACGCAAATACATTCTGACTGGCATGGAACTTTTACATTGAATTTTACATACCTGGGGGCCAGGCTGCAGTGCTAAGGCAACAGGCCACCAGGGGTTGGTTCCAAGTGATCATTACCAGGCTGGGGGACCCGTGCGGCCGTGCACCAGAAGGCAATGAGAGCCGCAGCAGAGGCGGGCTCGCGGCTGCGCTGGCCTCCACAGTAGGGGTGGGCGGAATTTGCGAAAGTGACTTTCGCAAATTATCGCGAAAATGTTAAAAATCTCCGCAAACACGCATAAATATCGTGAAGATGCGGAAGTTTTTTCCCGCCCGTTCGCTGTATTTTCTGCGTGGTCGCGGCTCGCCAACTTACCCATGCGGTTGCTCGCGGGCGCGGCCATCTTGTTTTCACTCTTCTCGCGGTGCATGATCGCGAGAAGAAAGACGTGATCGCGCGACCAATGACATTACTGCGGGCACGAACTGTCGCGAGACAGAGCAAATGGCTACCAACAATCCAACATCTCGTGGAGAACGCGACCAGATCGGGAAAACTTGTCAGCGAACGCGGGGATTCAGGTAAGGCGATCGCGCTCGCGGGAATGTATTATTTTACAGCGCGAGCCAGAAACAAATTATCGCTAAGCTGCGGAATGCGGAAATTCTGACATTTTCGCGCTCTCCGGAATGCGAAAATGTCAAATTATCGCAATTTCCGCTCGCGGAACGGAAATTTAGCCCAGGCCTACTCCACAGTTAAACAGAGCGCGAGACCACGTACATCCAAGCGGCCACCCAGCGCTAGCATTAATTAAATTATGGCCGGCGGCCGCACAGTCCTTTTTTCGTCTCGGGGATGCCTCACCCCCTACCGCGCACTTTTAACTGCGCGATGCGCATGACAGCTGTTACCAGTCTCCCCATGCTAACGCAGAGACGTGCGCACACGAGCACCATTTAATTTATTAAAGAGTCCGAAGGAAGGTATCTACCTAAGTGCTGGCTGCGCGGCTGTGGAGGGGGCCCGTGGGGCACCCCTGCAACGCGGGGGCTGAGGGGATCCTGTGTTACGCCAGTGGCCCATATATCTGCCTTTTTAATCTGTGAAGTAAGGAGTGTTGGTTTGTCAAGGATGGCTGTGGCCAAAGTGAAATTCATTTGGAATTTCTAATGCAAGGAAGGTGTTAACACTAGAGACTGGAGGTAGCCTCTCTTTTTTCCTGAATCATTAAGGTGGTTTAGTGACTAGAGGGGAATAGATTGACTTGCAACGGTGGCCTCTTCTGATGTGCAAGGTTAGTCTTTTGTGACGTTCTGCATTTTGTTCCCTGCAGCTGTCACCCTTAAGACAATGGCGTCTTTACACGTGCACAGTTTGGCCCTCATTTAGAGTTTGGTGGGTGGTCTGCCATCTGCCAGTGTGGGTGGGAGGATTTATTACCTCTGCAATCCTGTCTAATTACCACCCACCTTATTTAGTGATGGATCCTCTGAAAGCAATAACTTTGCTCAGCATCCACCGTGTGTCATGCAGCCTCAAATGCAAACTTTTGCTTAAGAAAAGCACACTCACAAAGCAGGAGCTTTTGTACACAAAAGACTAATGACCTTGACACCTGGCAGTCTTCCGGTAAGATGTAGGTCATTCTGTGTCTGTTCAGGCCTTTCCTGACAGTCCTGAACAGAAAAGAGTTAATCACACTGTCCTGTCTAAATAGGGCATATGTTCTGATGTACTTACACCACCAGCACCAAGTCTGTTGGGCCATAAGGTTTTCATCGGTAGAGAAAGTAGGGGCCCCAAAAACATGATTGTCCTCCGGACTCTAAATACAGTAGGTAGACCAGAGGAAACTGCCACGTTTTGTCCGAGTAACCTGTCTGCTAAACTGTAAATAACCCCCAAAGAGCCTGATTAAACTTGTAAACTTGGGGATTTGTAAAGCACAATTGTTGCCCGAAGGCGTCCAAGCGCTAGGGTAATCATACCCTACAGAGAGCAGGGGAGGGGAGAGGAAGAGAAGAAAACAACAGTTTAGCAAGCAGATGTAAAGAGGTGGGTCTTCAGTTGCTTACGAAACATAGTTCGGTTCTGGGTGGCTCTAAGATAAAGAGGTAGAGCATTCCAGGCCTTAGCTGCGTTGTACCTGAACGTCCTTCCGCCGGTTCTTGATCTTTTTATTCTTGCGACTACTGCTAAGAGAGTCTGGCTGGAACGGAGATTACGATTTGGGGTATAGTGCGTGATTAGATCACGAGTAATGATAGGTCCCATGTCCCAGAAGGCTTGATGGGCTATGCATAGCGCCTTGAACAGAACTCTCTGCCGGACCGGTAACCAATGGAGGCTAGTCAGTCCGGTCCTCACTGAGTGTCTGTGCGGGATTTTGAGTAGAAGGCGAGCTGCGCTGTTCTGTACAGTTTGCAGCCTCCGAAGGGTGTATTCTGGTGCACCCAGGTAAAGTGCATTGTTAAAATCAAGGCGGGAGTGAATGAGCCCTTGAATGGCCGCCTGTTTGGCTTCCAGGGGTAGGAGAAGGAATATTTTATTTAGCACTCTCAGAATGCCAAAACATGTGGCTGACAGTTTTGTGGCTTGGACATTGAAAGAAAGTGAGCTGTCCAACCATACCCCAAGACTTTTGATGGTATTTTTTGGGGTAGGGGGGGGGTCCTAGGCATGGGGGCCATAGGGAAGGGAGAGGTGCCGGCTCTGAAGATCCTAGGAGCATCAGCTCAGTTTTTTCTCCGTTCAATTTCAGGGAAGATGACGACATCCAGTTCCTCACTTCCTCCAGGCATTCTCTGAGCCCGCCTGGCGCAGTTCGAGATGCCTCCTGCGTCAGTGAGACCACCAGCTGCGTGTCGTCCGCATATGAAATGATTTTAACTCCAAATGGGCGGACGACACTGGCCAGTGGTCTCCTATATAGGTTGAATAAAGCAGGGCTCAGAGAGGAGCCCTGAGGAACTCCACAATTTAGAGGTCTGCTGGAGGAAACTGAATCGCCATCAAACACCCTGAAAGATCTGTTCCCCAGAAAGGATTCAAACCATGCCCAGGCTTTATCCTTGATCCCCACACAAGACCGGCGGCTTAGTAGGGTGTCATGACATACTGTGTCAAAGGCCGCACTTAGATCAAGGAGGATCACTGCCACTGATCCTCCCTGATCCAAAATTTTTCTCGCCTCTCTACGACCATGAGGAGAGCGGTCTCTGTCCCGTGCTTAGGTCTGAAACCCGTTTGAGTGGGATCCAGTATGTGGTGGTCCTCTAGGTAGTTCACTAACTGTTGGTTCACATGTTTCTCCAAAACCTTGCTCAACCAAGGGAGCAAAGAAATAGGGCGGTAGTTAGCCAGATCAGACGGGTCCAAATTGGGTTTCTTGATCAGTGACCTAACCATGGCCTGCTTCAATGAGGGTGGAACGGTGCCGGAGGAGATGGAAGAGTTTAATACCTCTCTAATAACGGGCAGGATGGTATGGGATGCTGCCATTAGGATGTCGGGAGGGGCAGGGTCGGCTGGAGAACCTGATTTGACCCTGCAGGCTAGTGATTCTAAAGTGGGGAGGTCTAGTGGGGGAAAGTGAGTTAAGCTGTAAGGGGTGAGGGAATGTGGCAGGCTAGGGTGGTTATTAGGTTGACTAGACCAGACAATGTTTGGAGGGGAAAAGGTTGAGTACATTTTATTAATTTTCTGATAGAAAAATTCGGCAATGTCATTGCATTGGGTGACCGATTTCTCGACATGCACCACAGGGGATGGATTCGTTAACTTTTTGACAATCTGGAAGATCTCTTTGGGTTTAGATCTAGCGTTCAGGATTTTTTCGGCGAAATACGTCGACTGAGCTGCTTTTATTTGAGTTTTGTACTCGTTGATGGCTTCACGGTACCAGATTTTGTTAACCGCCGATTTGTCTAAACACCAGCGTCTTTCCGCTCTTCTACAGAGGCGCTTATTTCTCTGAGAGACTGGGTGTACCAAGGGACGGTTTTTTGAGGCCGCTTCAGTACAGTCTTGCTCATTGGGAGGGTAGAGTCAAGGGTGTGGGAGATCCAGTTGGTATATGCCAGGTTTGCTATGGTGGGATCATCCTGGATTTCTGGTTGAGAGCTAGCCAGTTTAGTGCACCACTTATCAATTTCAAGGCGTGTCCAGGCTCGCCTGAGTTTGATGGTGGGGGCCGGAAGAAAGAATTTAGGTGTGGTCCATTTAAAGGGGATTAAAAAGTGGTCAGTCCAGGATAGGGAAATGCCTGGGTCCACTGTGATCTCAGAACAATTTGAAAAAATTGGATCCAGTAGATGACCTTTTTCGTGGGTGGGGGAAGAGACACGTTGAGTGAGTTGTAAAGCTGCTAGATCTGATAGAATAGCAGCTGAAAGGTCCGACGGGGAGTCAAAATGAAAATTCAGGTCACCCAGCACAGTAAAGCTAGAGGAGGTGCTGACTCTGCTGGCCACAATCGATGGTAGAGTTAGAAGAAACTGCTTCGAGGGGCCAGGCGGGCGATAAATAAAGGTGCCTGAGAAGCAGATGTTAGGAGAGAGGTTGATGTTAAAACCCATACTTTCGCAGTCCGAGATGATCTCAGGAGAGAGTCGACAATGATATTGCTCCTATAAGTATATTACAAGTATAGGTGCTATTTATTGCACCTGATAAATGATACCACGGGGTCTGTTATTTTCTCGGTGCCATAAATGGCACCGATTACCAGTTTCTGGAGAATAACTTGTGGCTTTTGGTGTTTAACGCACCAAAATCTGCATGATACAGTAATTACCGTAGGGTTTTTCCCTGTTAAATTTCGACTGATGAGAAAGCTTGTAACCCTTTTGTGACCATGTTTTTATTGTCTCTGAAGAAGATCTTCAGCTCTGGCCTTTCTTCCTGCATTCACTTGAAAACAGAGTGTGACTAGCCCTTGTAGAGTTGAATAAACTAAGTGGCAGAACTGTCCCAAACGAGTCCCAGACCTGCGCCTTAGTAATACACAAGCTCGGCCTGCTAGTGTGCTATTGGAGGGAGGATTGACATCAAGTTTGTGTAACAAGAATCTGGCTAACTGGTACTCGTGGGAAACTTCTGAGATGCAGAACTGACCTTGACTGCCATCTTCCAAATCAGATGATGGGACATTAGCTTGGACGTCTGCAACTTCTTGGTTGTGGTGTGGCGGATCAACCTTTTGAGAAGCCGGTCTTCTACTGAAGTGTACTGCTGGCAGTGTCCCTCCATTAGGAGTCTGCCCGGATAAGTGCTATCTAGTGTTGCAGCTGCCCCTGGTGAGGGGAGACTGCACAAGAAGGTAAAGGGGACTACTGCATTCCAAAATCCCAGGATGAAAATAGTACTGCAAGGATCTGTGGTGAGCCCCGGTGCTCCTGGCTATTAAAATGACTGTCTTATACTGCCAGCTGGGTGTTACGTTTTTCAGCCCTCCTTCCTGGCTTGGGAGACTTTGATGGGGTTGCCAGATTCAAATGACATAATTAACCAAGTAAGGAGCTCTGTGATTCCACACTCTCCTGTCTCCTTGGTCTTGGTTTGTGCAAAATAAATATTTAAATAAAACTATTTTGGGTGTAATGCACAAGTTTCTGGGTTCTGAGTCTCGAACTCCACACCATCTCCTTAGTAAATCTTGTACAGCTCTTCTCGCTACATTGAGACTAAAGTGCTGAAGTGTGTGTGTGTGTCTGTGTGGCTGTGTGTGTGTCTCTGTGTGGCTGTGTGTGTCTCTGTTTGGCTGTGTGTGTGGGGCTCAGTTTTCAAGGCCATAGTAAATCGGCCTCAGAACTCTATGCAAACGTACCCAATCACCACAGTGGTGGCCTATTAACCACATGAGTGTCCAGTGGCTTAAATTGTCTCTCTCGGAAAAAAGTGAACAAATGCTCTGAAATTCTATGAAAACCTAGTGTTTTACTCCTGGCATATTTAGCTGAGTTGATATCCTTAATATAACTGCCACATGGCCAAGAACAAGATAAGTTGGTTTACTCATTTTCTCCTAAACAGGACCATTTGATTGCTTTTTACACCATTTGGGCTGAAGTGTTGAACAAATTGAATACACAGTATGAATTTCCGAAATGCATTCTTTCAACTAACTGAACTATTTTCCTCTTTCTGTGGTTTTCACCAGGCCTTGTATGAAGCAGGAGAAAGGAGAAAAGGAACAGATGTTAAGGTGTTCATCAACATCCTTACTACAAGAAGCTATGCACACCTTCGTAAGGGTAGGTGTCACTGAGCAATTTCGCCCAATAAACCTTCTTCTGATTTTTTTTTAATTTTTTTTTATTTAATGTTCATGAAATTAGATTTTTTTTTTTTTTTTTAGTATTTCTAAATCGATTTGATAAATAGCCTAAGTACTAAGCATGCATATCCAACATTACTTCATTATGTTGCACTTTATGCTTAACACAAAGATGGAGTATTTCCATACGAAGTCTAAACAAGTCTTCCAAACCTTTGCGCGAGCCAATGTTTTATTCATATATTTCAAGCGTTTTTAAAGGTGGGGTGTGTGGTTTGTGTGTGTGTTTAAAAAAAAATATATATATATATATATATATATATATATATATATATATATATTTTTTTTTAATCCTTCTTGAAATTTACATAGCGAAATGTTTTGGTGGTCATTTATTGCATATTAAATTCTCACACTGAAGGGCAATTGTACTTTTAACTTAGTTGCAATTCTCTATGAGATTGTTTTGCTCTTGGAAGAAGCCCCTTTCTTTGCAGCCCCCACCAATTTTGGAAGTGGTAGTCTCATGCTTGCGATCATTGTCAAAGTAGAAATGTGCTTGCCAAAGGTTTGTGAATACCAGTAGACTTGTAGGTGTGTACTTTGACTGGCATCTACTGTCTGGAACCCCAACACCCTACCATTCACTCTCCTCTGAAAGTCCACCTCCTTTAATAACACTCGACTGCTTGTCCTCACTATACAGCTCTAACCTGTCTGGCATAGCTTGTGTTACCATTCAGATGTAACAAGGCCTGGCAGTGTGAGTTGGATGTTCCTATTGGGACATGTGTAATACTGATGTGGTTGTTCCCATCTGTCCTGGTGCAATGAACAAAAAGACACAATGGGCTGGAATGCAAC
The DNA here is from genome assembly GCF_964204655.1 of Triturus cristatus. Classification (NCBI taxonomy): domain Eukaryota; kingdom Metazoa; phylum Chordata; class Amphibia; order Caudata; family Salamandridae; genus Triturus; species Triturus cristatus. The sequence continues at coordinate 882,929,466 of NC_140581.1, forward strand.
CCAAAGCTATTGCCAGTAGCTGAGGTGCTTGAAGGCATTCCTTCCATTACCTCTTTGATCTTGCCTCCCAGACAGCAAAAGCTGTCTGGTTATAAAAGACCGATTGTGTGCCAACAATAGTGAGCTTGGAACCTGTCCAATTTGTTACCATTGGTTGGCTTTATTGCAACACTCATTGGCTTGCTTCTTTATTGGCTTAAACTGGCTTGCCTTCCTCTTGTTTGTCCCTCTCTTGAAGCATTATATCTTTGTCATCTTTTTGCTTGTCCTTCCACTGCTCACTTTTAGGGAACTGCATCTTTTTCTTTTTGGTTAAGCACTTCCTGAGCATGTTTTTTTCCAGCTCTGTCCCTTATGTAGTCCTCCGTCCCTCCAACACACTATAGTTGGTCTCTCCCTCATGTTCTGCTCACTCTTTCTTTCAGGTGCTTTTCGCTAGGTGTTTTCCATCATGTTCTGGTTGGCTATCGCATTTGTGTGCTTCTCCCCGTCCTCTGTGTTGCTGTCTCTCTCGTTTGCTTCTTTTCCCCACTCTGCTTTACGTTTGGTTTATTTATTTCCACCTGCTCCAATTTGTTTGGAGGGCCAGAGAGCAAATTGCTTCCTCTGCGTTAAAACACTTTTGTACTACTTCATTTTTATATTTTTTAATTTAGCAATCCATCTCGAATTGGTAAATAAAATGGCACCTGTAAGTGCACTACATGATGAAGCTTGCATACAATATAACACATGTGCATGCCTACTTATTGACATGGCTACATAATTGTAACTTTTTTCTTTATTTTACTTTTGGCCATGGTGTACAGCAGCTGCAGATTGTGCAGCACCACCGAAAGGCCTTGGCAAAGCTAGTAGGTTTCAAAGGCTAGACCTATTGGCTTTGCCAGTGCTTGTTTGGTTTTAAGGTTTCTCTATCTCCCCTGAGAGAAAAATATGTACAAATAGTCTAATTTGGCTGCGATCAACAGTAGTCCTGATATTTTCATTGAGGCATTTTGTAAAGTCAATAGGTATTTAAGGGAAGGTTGTTATTATTTGTATTAATCTCTGCAAAGAGGTAGTTTGTTACTTGGCATCGCACTGGTCACGGAGTAGGCAAGGGTTTTGGTGTTCACCCCCCTCTGAAAAACCCTGGGATGAAAAGTTTTTCACTGCAATAGTCCTTGTTGGACTGTTGTGAGGGGTTTGTATATTGTTTTGCCAAATGCAATCTTTTTTATATAAATTAGTAATTTTACAACTGTATGCTTGATGCTTTTTATCAAATATGTAGTTTAGCAGGCACGTCGATTATGGTGACAAGCCAATGTTGAAGGCTTACTAGCCTTATTGGTTTTTAGGGAAATGGTATGTCCTATTCTGTAGGTTTGATCAATTTTCTATAAAAAGATGTGAGCATGCCAGTAGGCATCATGTACTTATTGAGAAAAGCATGTGTCAAAGGTTAGTGTATTATTTTTACACTGTACCTAACCTGTGGGCAGGTGTTTGTGGATGCAGAGCCAACAGGGATCTTAAAGGTGAATGGAAATGTGAGTGTGGGATGAAAGGCTGAGTGAATGTTTGGCTGCTACATTCAGGATGACCTGGAGCCTCTTAGTGAGTTGACTGGAGATTCTCGCGTCCAGTGTGTTTCCGTAGTTTCACTTGCTGGTGTTTCAGAGCTTGGGTGATTATACAATGGGTGTTGTGGAAGCCAGGAAGCCATCTAACATTTTCCTGAGGAGCTTCATAGTGTGGAAACAGTAGGAGACGATTGACTTAATGTGGCTGGACATTGAGATATTTATGATCCCGTTCTGAAGGTTCCTAGCTTGGTTTCATGGAATGAGTGTGGGGGTCCTAGTTCTGATGGCCGAGATCAAAAGTGAGGTGTCATTACCGAAGAATTCCACCTTTCATCTCTCCAGAGAGGATGGTCTGTGTGTCATAGGAGATGATGTTAAGTCATGGGTACAGACTATGTTTACAAGCGAGGCCATGTGGCCTTTTAAGACCATTGGGCTGAGCTATTAGCATTGGGTTAGTACACAGATCTGATTGGATGGGTGAGAGGTGTAGGGGGCCAGGCTGACAGTCTGCATGCAGCCTGTCAGGATGGAACTGAGACCTTGAAGAGCTGATCAGCTAGCCCCCATTCTAATGGAGGCTTTGCATGAGGATTGGGTTGGAGAGTGTCGAAGGCTAGGGAGAGGTTTAGGAGGATGAGTGCTGTGGTGTTGCCCTGGTCCATGATGAACGTTGGTAGCAGCGATGAGGGCAGTCTCTGTGCTGTGATTTGGTCTAAATCCTGATTGAGATGGATCCAGGAGGTTGTTGAAGTTGTTGCCCATCCCTTTTTAATGACTTTTTCCAAGACTTCCACTGGGTAAGGTAACCATGTCTGTAGTTTACTGGTGTGTTTAGATCTGCTATTGTTTACTTTCAGTAGCAGGAGGATGGTGTTGCTTTTGCGTGTCTGTGGAGGTAGCGGTGGTGAGAATCATTTCAGATCAGCAAAATGGAGGTGCAGATGGGTTTCAAGGTTTTTGGTGCAGTCCGTGTGGGTAGGGGTCCAAGGGAATTCTTGAGAGGATAGAGTGAATTGTCAGTGGTGTCTGTGGGTGTGATGGTGCACCAGCAGTGCAGGGTGGTTCCTTGTATGTTCTCAGTTGTGTTTGAGGGATGCCAAAGTGGAGAAGACTGTTTGGGGTGCAAAGTTGTCATATGTTGTGCTTATCTTGTAATGAAAGTATAGAGCAAGCTGGGAGCAGAGCTTCTGCAAGGAGGTGATGTTTTTGAAGGTGGTACAGGGGGAAGTGAATTCCTTTGCTATGGAGAAGAATTTCCTTTGTGTTATTGGTGCTGTTGTCAATCCGTTCAGTCAGGGCTGAGCATTTGTAGGTCTATCTGTTGTGGGCGAGTCTCCATCAGTGCTCCAGCTATTTGCAGTGGGGCTTGGAGAGCTGCAAGTTGTCAGTGTACCAGCTTGCTTGAGATCTGATCCGAGAGGTGGTAGAGTTTTTTTTTGTTTGTTTTTTATTCTGTTTATTGAAAACAAAACCATCATTAAAATACACAATATAAATTAAATGAAAAGTGGTCAACTAAAATAATTGTGGACATTACAAAAAGCATATCAGAATTCATATTTGCAGTTAATCCCAGCGATGCACAATTACAATGATTCATTATCGACAACAAATGGAGAAGTGACAGTAAAAGGAGCGCACAGCCAGCCTCTGTTCTCGTTCAAGGGGGCCCAAATTGTAATCTATTTACCCGGACAACCTCTACTTTCGTACACCACTCTCTCAGCCTGCATGCACCAGTCCATATCAGACTCCCAATCAGCACATTTCAAATCAACCCCTCCCTTCCAGGTTCTGGCGATGTTGCGCTTAGCCACCATGCATCCCAAAGTGACCCAAGGCCGCTCAGGTCTAGACAAATCAGTGGCATCCCAAATGTTCAAGAGACACAGCCTGTGGGTAGCCTCCACTTCATTACAGCAAGTCTGAGATAAAGCAGAAAAGACTCCTCCCCCCTCCCCCCCCAATGCCTTGAAGAATCGGACAGTCCCATCATTGGTGCAGATACGTACCTATGTGGCCACAGCCACAGGGAAATAATGGAGAGTCCAGAAGACCCATTTGAACCAATACGTAGCCTGTGTAATAGGCTCTGTGTAATAGCTTAAGTTGTATCAATTTAAACCGGTAGCGAATAGCAACCTCACGGGGCGACGCCAGGGCATTCCTCGTCGGAAAGCTTACCCACATCAGAACACCATTTTATACGGACTTTGTCAATTGGTCAGGTGAATTGTTGAGGATTTTACAATATGTGAGAGGTGGCTTTCTTGGGGAGATATACCAAAGGGGATGATGGACGGGAGCGTTTGAGCAAATCAAACACTTCCCCCCCCCCCCCCGCCCCCCCCAGTCAACTGATCTGGGTTTAACCCATCATTCTTTAGCTCACTCCACCACCCCAGTTCAGACATGGGCAAATGCAAATCAGTCTGACCCTGTGCCTCATGGGAACAGTCCAGCCCGAACTGCCAAGACATGTCTTCCCTGGACCGGAAAAGAGCATCCTGGGACCGGTTTCGGGTTCATAACCCTCATCAGCCAGGCTATCTTTAATCCAGTGGCAAAGTGAGCAAGGGACCCATGTCTGGGCATACCCTGCCAACTTAGGGTGAACAAAGCGATACCATAGGGGATGATGGACAGAGCGTGTGAGCAAATCAAACCCTCGCCCCCCAGTCAACTGATCTGGGTTTAACCCATCATTGAGCAAAAAAACGATGGAGTTAGGCCCAGATCTCTGTACTGGGGTGAATGTATGACATTGTTCTGCATTCTGTCCATCAATAGATCTTTTTGCATTTGTCACCCTGAGTGGGACGGGTATGCTCAGACGTGAGTCCCGTGCTCTCCATGCCACTGGCATCAAGCTATCCTGGCTGAAGAGGGGTGAAACCCCGAAACCGGTCCTAGGATGCTTGTTTTCAGTCCAGGGAGGACCTGGCCTGGCAGTTCAGGCTGGACTGTTCCCATTGGGCACAGGGTCTAGACTAATTTGCATATGGCTGGGTCCAAACTGGAATGGCAAGGTGAGCAAAAAAACGATGGATTTAGGCCCAGATCTCTGTACTGGGGTGAATGTATGACATTGTTCTGCATTCTGTCCATCAATAGTTCTTTTTGCATTTCTTGGGGAGATAGTCATCCAATAGCCTGCCTTCCAAAGGGGAAGACACCGGCAATTCCTCACCTCTAAGAAGCACCTTGGTCAGTACACTTTGCACCTGAAGATAGCGGAAGGTCTCTCCGTTATGTAGTTGGTATTGCCGCTGCAAATCACTTAAAGACACCATACCGCCCTTAACCCACAAGTCGCCCACCCTGGACAAGCCAATCCAGTCCCATTTATCAAACCCAGGTTGCTGCCCGAGTACACTCGAGCGATAGGAGTCCAATAATGGAGTTGCCTGCATAATTTTGCCCCTCTAGCCCAACGCTGAATTCGCGAGTTGCCAGACGGAGACTGTCGTAGAGGTTGGGGTGAATTTGGGCTCGAGTTTCGACCCTCCATACAATGCCCTTAAATAAGTACCAGGTAGCATATTCGGTCTATCCATCCGATATGCAGGGTCGCCAATTGGCCGGTGCATCTAGTGATGGACAGGAAGTTGTGAGGCCCAGTAATATGCTCTGATGGACGGTAAAGCAATGCCGCCATCATACCAGCTCCTAATAAGCTTGGCGAAGGCGATTCGGGGTGTGCCATTCCACAAAAGGTTGCGAACTACGGATTTGACAGAAGTAAAATACTGAGCTGGGACTAAATGTGGTGTATTCTGCAACGCATAAAGGAAGCGAGGGAGATATCATTTTATAGAGAGCTGCTCTTCCCAGAAGCGTAAGAGGAAGAGTCCTCAAATGTTGGACATCTGCCTTAAGACGCTGAATGGGGGGGGGGGGCAGCAGATTACGTTGATAAACTGCCTCATCTGTCGTACTGTAGATTCCTCAGTATCGGAAGCCGCCAGTAACCATTTTAGCACCACAACTCGACGGGAGAAGCGGAGTGTGTCCACTCAGGATATATATTAGAAACTTATCCCAGTTAATAGTATAGCTGGAGTATATTTGAAATGGATTAAATACAAGGAGCACTTCATGGATCGAAGACCGGGGATTGGCCAAATAAAGCAAAATATCATCTGCGTAGAGGGACACTTTGCCCATCCACTCCGGCAACCAGTTTAGTCTCCCCTGAGCCATATCGCAAGAGGTTCAAGCGCCAGGGCAAACAACAAAGGGGATAGTGGGCATCCCTGTCTTGTGCCGCGTCCCAACTCAAAAATTGCCGATCTGCTACCATTCACTGCAATTCTTGCCAAGGGTTTCGAATAGAGGAGTCGTACCCATGCTAGAAACCGGTCACCGAAACCATATTTCAACTTTGCGAAGAGGACAGGCCATTCAATCATGTCGAACGCCATTTTGGTACCCAGGGACGGTGGTAGTGGTTTTGAGCTGTGCCAGGGTGTCTGCAAGAGGTGATCCAGTTGTAGAAGCTTTCAATGGATTGGTAGAGGGCTCCCCTTGCTTGGGCAGTGAGTTTGGAGTTCTGTGGTGAAAGTTACCTCGAAGATTGTGTTCCAGTTGTGTCAGTTGGTTTTGGTCAGAGTGCTTCTTAACTGGCAGGTTTGGTGTAGGTCAGGTTGGATGCGGGAGTGGTTTGCCCTGGTGAGTGGTTGGACTTTACCTTCACCAAGTTCTGTGGGTGGGAAACTTCACTCGGGTGAGTCCAAGTATGTTCAGGTTTTCTAGGCAGTTGAAGGTGTTTGGGTTGGTGGGGTCATCCAGGTGGTAATTGAGATTCAAGAAATCAAAGGGGGGAGTGAAGAGGAAAGAGGTAGAATCGTCCTCTTCTAAATACTGTTATACAATATTAAGATTCTACCGTTATTCTTAAGAGATATAGTGAAATTAATGATTTCAATTTAGGTTGGGTTCTAAACAAATATTTGAAGGATAATGTGAAAAACAATTACCTTCTCTTTTGTGAATTCGATAAGGAATGTTTACAAAATTGTAAAATACCCCTCACACACTGAAACCTGATTGTGTCATGCTCATTGGGGTCTTCCCGTCCCTCGACGGGGTGTGCTACGACCTACGTAGACGAGGGATCACTTTTATTCATGATTCGTGAGTATGTGTAGTGCGTGGGGTGGTAGGGTCGTGAAAAGATGTACGAAATAGTTTAAAAATTCCCTGGCTAGTGGAAAAAATAACTTTATTTCCTTCCCTAGCTGGAAATGATAAAAATGGGGAGGTGTAGATGGTGTACTATAATGAGTCACTGTCTACTGGGTCGACATGTTTCAGAAGCCATCCCCTTGGCTTTCTTCTTCAGGACCAAAAAGGAACAATCCCTACGTCACCTGAATAGGTGATTTAATAATATTGTTGTATATATGCCTGCCGATCAAAAGAAGTGTTCTCTGTGCACCTTACTGAGGCGATCAAAAGGATATAACGATTTGTATATTTTTAACAACTCTATCCGTGTAATCGCGTTGTTGCCCCATGAGCTGCCCGAGATGTTTTTGGCTCCTTTGATAGCCAAGGATAAGGAAGGAGCTGGAGTTGAGCACGAAGAGGACCGTGTGGTCTGCAATGGCATTTCTGAAGCTTCCATTTTGTCCGGCCGGTAGAGTAGAGCTGCTCCCTGGGTGATGGTGTTCGTGATGCTGAGTTTGAAAGCTTGGAGATCGAATTGGTCGCAGGAATTGGCCGAGTTGAGGGAAAATTTGATGTTTTCCTGTAACTGAACACATTTGCTAATGTTACTTAAGGTTTGTTTGTATGGTGGTTGCCTTGTGAGAATGCTCACTATAGAACGATATCACCTTTCAGTGGCTCTTCACCATAACTGATTGATTCATTTTAAAACTTGCCAGATGTGATAGGTCTGATCTGCTGATGAAAAGTTGCAACAATAGCAGGGGGCCTCATTTTGTTTTTTAATTATGAAACACATATGTTAAAGCCTCTGGGACTTAAGGGTGGATTGTTATTGTCCCATGTTAATGCCTACACAATGTAGTGACATGGAATCTCATTCTTAATAGTCGAGCCTTTTCGCATTGATTACCTTCTTTGATCTATGCTGGAATAGATTTGCAATGTAATCATGCCTGATAGCCTGTGGAAAGGACTGAGAGACTTAGTTGCCTACTGAGATCTTGTAATCCAAAAACAAAAATACTTGTTTTAAGGAAAAAGCGCAGATATTTTTTTCACTAGGACAGAGGCAAAAAGTTCCCTCTGAACCTGTGACTTGAACAAAGCAACAACTACACAAGGAAGGAATTACCAAAAAGCAAGACCAAGCTCACTGCTGAAGGTGTTCAATGGGAAGCATACACCACACCACTGTGCTGTGTTGCTAGAAAGGTATTGCCCCAGTGCAATACACAAAGGGAGAGGAACCGTTTCTCCTGAAACTAGTTGCAATGCAGATGTCACTCACTCAAAGGAAAAATACATTCTAATTTCATTGGGCTCCACTTAAAGTTTGTAGGCTAACTTTAAATTTGAGTCAAAGGTTAGACTTGGTCAGCAGCCCTAGAGCTGGTAGACTGACACCTCCAGCTTTTACAATGTCCTCTTTTGAGGACAAGAAGTGATGCATGCTGGTATGACTATACACCACGGACTGATGAAGGACCACCACTGCTGCTGCTGAACAACCCAGGAGGCGTACTATAGGGCACCTGTCCTTCATAGTCTGAGCTCAAGCTCTGCATTCAGAATCTTCTGTGAGGAATTTAGAACTATCAAGTAGACTGGTAACTTGAAACCACTTTCATGCCTAACCTGCCTTCTTCCCATGAGTGATCTCAAACTTGCATGCTTCAGCCTGCTGTTACTATGTGGTTACTTCAACGACTGATGCTTCTCCAAGGCTTGGTGTGCACTGATTGCTGATCGATGCATATTGAATGTGCATTTAGCCTGCATTTTCTGCTGTGCCTGCATGTGAGTTCATGTACTGCACTCTGCATTCTCTGGTTTGTTTGCAGCCAATGACCGTGTGCTACAACTGCATTGCTGTATTCACTTTTCTGTGAATATGACCCGGTCCGCTCCCATGCTTTAACCTGCATGGCTGTCTGTATTCTGTTTTGCATCTGATCACGTGAGCCCATGCACTGCACCCTGAATCTGCTGCTGAAGAGCTGTTCTCCCACTCGTTTAAACTACTGGTTGCAGCAGGTACACTTGTATACCTGCAGTGGCTTCTGGTAATTTTTCCTAGTTGGCTTTGACTAAGGCTTACAGCCTAAGCAACAAATGATTGACTCAAACTGTATGACTGCCACCAAGCAGTGTTGTCGCCGTACACATGGCTTCCTTGAAGCCATCCCATAAAGCTTCACTAGAAATTAAGTGAGTATATTGAACTGTGCGCCAAAAGAACAGGCACAAGTAGATGCTGCACTAAAGTGAGGATTAGTTACCTTTTTAATAGTTATGTAATTCTTTTATGCAAATAACTGTGCTTTGACATTATGTTTTGTGAGTGATCGATGCGATTCTGCCACCTCTATGCTCCAAGAGTAAGCTTTGACTTTTAGACTTGACTACTCCCTGTCAAAGTTAGTGAGCTTTCAGTATTATCTGGTTTCTGTTTCCAAGTACTTTGAGAATATTTACAAGCATTGCCTGTTTGCTCCTTAGCCACACGAGCCCCGGAAAACTACCCTGACACCTTTTTTATTTTTCTAGTCAGATGCTGTCTTTAAGCATTTTAGCTCCAAGTGTGCAAACCACTAAACTGTGTAAACCGCAAAGCACTGTTGTCTCGGTTTGAGTTATGGTTCTTCCTTATTGCTAAGTTAATTCTTCTTTTCACCATTGGGTATGTGTAGGTGATGTTTCTCATGCTTTCACTCCAGTAAAACAACTCTAACATACTTAAGGCAATGCATACTAATCTATCTCAGCGACGGCCCGTATAGGGCGTGTTACTGGGGCGGTGACGTGGGGCAGAGGAGGGGCAGGGTGGGGGGTTGCCAAATGCAGCATACGGCCGCTTGCAGGTAAGTTACGAAAAAAATAAAGAAAGCAAATGTTGTTGCGCGCGCTGCATCGCATTTGGCGGTGCTGTGGGCGCAACGAAATTCGTTTTTTTGTTTTTTTTCCGAAACTTACCTGCAATCGGTCGTATGCCGCATTTTGCAACCCCCCACCCTGCCCCTCCTCTGCCCCACGTCACCGTCCCGGTAACACGCCCTATACGGGCCGTCGCTGATCTATCTTGAAAAAGGACAATTCAGTACCCATTAGGCATACGGCTAATACATTTTTCAAGTGAATCAAAAGCAATCCATACCTCTACCGTCTATGAGAATGATGGCACAGAGTGAAGTGTACTTCAAGGGTTCTCCTTTTCTTAAACTAACCCCTTCCTATTTACTTAGTCTTTCAGAGGTATACCAGCTACAGTAAACATGACATGAACAAGGCCCTGGATCTTGAGCTAAAGGGTGATATTGAAAAATGCCTTACAGCTATTGGTATGTACCTTTATTACAACTTGAATGCATGCTTCAGTGTTTCTCTGACTAGAGCAGTAGTCATTGCAAATGCTCTTTATTTATAGGAATCTTGCCAACACAGTGCTCATCTATGCAATATAAATATTGTTCATCCATTTATTGCTGGAATGTAATTTCAACTCTCCTTAATTATTACTGTTGCAATAGTCTGTGACTTTGTACGCACTGTAAATTTACAATATTTATTTAGACAAAGTAAGCACTTAATATCTGCGTGCGACTTGCAGGACAGAAGTTTTGTTTTCCTGATCTAGCCAACTCCGCCTTTTTTCCATCTGAGAGTAGATATTCAGTACAATGAAGTTGATTAACAGTCTCATCCTTTTGGTATAGCTCTACTATAGAACAAAACAGTGGTTGTAATTGCCATGTAAAAGAGTATTTTTCTGGAATGCAACTTAGTATCCATCAATCAAATCAGTTAAACAGTGAGGCTGACGTTCCTGCGTATCAGACATTATTCCTTTACTACCATATTTTAATGACCAATCTTGACTGCTTCTTTATATATCTTGTTTAGGAAGGTGTTTTGGAAAATGGATACAGATTTGGAAAGTAGTAGAATTGAAGGGTTGTACTTTATTATGGCTCGGTGGATGGATAAACTTTCTCCGATGGCGTAGGGGGGCCAGGGGAAGGATTTTACACTGCCCTATTTAATTTTAAAGGTGTAATATCTTTTCTGCCCATCACCATAATGAAAAACCTGGCAGTGTGGGACTGGGGGGGGGTGAAATTGGCCACCTTGGGCTTAAGATCCAGGGTTTGGAGGTCATTACTTTCTTGTTTAAGGAGTTTGTATCTGAAAAGTAAAATCATTAAAGCCGTCAACCTACAGATTCTATCCTTCAAATGTTGAAGGGAACCACTGTGGAAGCAGTTTCCTTCAAGGTATGGAGATGAATTCTGGGCGTGGTCAGCTGTAAACTTGATGGAGCATAGCCCATTAGGACTGCAGAAGTATTGGCACCCAGACAGAGTACCGTTCCAAACCTTAAGTCAGCCCCTTAAATTTACAGGAATTTTCTTATCAATGATATGTATTATTATAATTGTTTGATTTGAAAATGGTAATATTCCCGATTTGAATATAATTTTTTTTGTTTAATGCCTTTGAGTTTATAGAACTGTACCAGTATTATGAATGTTTACAAGTATATTCATGCATTAATCATTTTAATTTTGCAGCGCAATGTGCAGTAAGCAAGCCATCTTACTTTGCTGAACGACTGTACTCGTCTATGAAGGTAATATGCTTTACTCTTAACTCTATAACCTTCGTTTATTTGCAGATTATAACTCACAGTAGATGATCAACCCTCTAAATAAAAATAAAAGCCAATATTTTATGAACTTTCAAAATGTTAGATTCTCTGCCAGGAATGCCATCCACCCTACACATTTCCGAGTGCAATGGTACTTGATGAACAATTCCCTTCAAATGGACATAGTAACTATCCCAGAATGTGGAGAAGTGTGGCTCAATGATTAGAGCGGCAGACCCTAATGCAGAGGTCTAGCCCGGGACCAGCGTTCAATTCCCCACCTCGGCGGGTCTTGGGCTCAAAAATTCCACGGACCTGATAATTCTCGCCTCGGTGCCTATTCCAATCATGGAGTCCCACTCTGCAACTCTGGGCAATAGCTTGCTTAATCTCCACAACGGCCCCCACAATGCGAAGGATGCCTGGCCTCCACCTTGGGGATGCCCAGGAGTGGACGCCTCACAGGGACAGCCAGGATGGGTTCCACAGCGGTATTCGTACAAGCGCCTTGAGACCCTTGCGGCTGAGTAGTTGGCTATACAAGTATCAAATTTACATTTTTACATTTTAATGTAGTTCATTCGTTTTTGGACTGAAATCTTTATCCAAGTCCCACACAGGAAGAGAATTAAAAACTAAAGTAATACAAACATGACGAATCACAGATCCTTAAGAGATTTCTATTTCGGTTTATTAGTGGGTGCTGAACTAAATGGGGAATAATTTCATTATTAGAGGAAGAAATTGATATTAACATGTTAAAGTAAATCTCACTCTGGTACTGTAAGCAGGAGATGAAAAGCGGACCTCTTTACTGTACCAGGGTGTTTTTAGCCAATTTCTTGATCACTTGTGATGGGGCATGACTTCAGGAAACCAAGTGCATAACATACACTGCTTTTAAAATAATCATTTTGTGTATAGAACTCAAAGTAATTGTTGTAGTGGGATAGATATCATACATTTTTCTCAGCTCTATCTGGGTTTTTGTTGTACCATTTTGACTGTTCCTACCGGGTAAACCATGAAATTATTGAGGAGTTCTACGTCTAAGTTTAAGAAATCCACCAATGGCTGCTTGCCAAAGGAATAACAAGTGTCTATTGAAAGGGACGAAAAGTACCTTGTTTTGAATTGTCTGTAAATCTGTTGCATTAACTGTCAAAGGAAATCTAGCTATAATCGGACTCTTGACTATTTTGCCTACATTGCATAAAACGTATTAGAAGCATGGGGCTACTTTGTATCTCCCTGTGTTAGAGAGGTTTTTAATTTTTATTGAAAAGAACTCTTGACAAATCTGGTCAGCTGCTTTTCATTAGTTTCAACACTGGGGCACGCACTTGGCAGATAATTCATGAAACATTAAGCTGCAACCCCAAAAGGGGCGGTCTTCCGTATGCTCATTCCAGTACAAGGCAAGCTGCTTAAGTTACTTGTATGTCGTGAACTGTCACATCAAGCATAGAAACTAATATTTGTTTAATATGCAATTACTGCACGGACAAACATTGTCCCACTAAAGCCAGATTCTATAAACATTTGTTGAGGCTTTTTAAATGTTTAGTACAGTATTATGTGGTAAAAACATAATTTCTTCTGATTCTTAAGGAAATTCTCAGGCTTAAGAATTGGTCGTTTTTCATCACCCTCAAGAGTGAAGATGATTATGATTTACTTCCAAAAAGTCCCTACTTCTACCTGCGGAGCTCAGGATGTGCATGACCTCCTTGACAGATAAAAATGCTCATTCTTTTGGAGGTTGCAAACCATGTCTGCTGCTTATTGTATTCTTCATGATCTGTGGTGCACCAGGGGATGGGGCTGTGGTAGGACCTGCCAGCTCCTGTGTTGTGATAGCCTAGTTACCCCCTCCAGGGCTTGGAAAGATCCTGAGCGTTCTCATCCACCTGCTGCACACGCTGCAGGCTTGGGGTTGAGAGAGAAGAAGGTGGACCCTAGTAATACTTATGAGGCATACAGCAGCCTCCTGTAACAGTGCTATTCTGGGTATTCCCTTTACCAGTTCCACTCCTGTAATTAGGAGGTCAATTTGCTAACTGATGTGGCAGCAGACTGCTATGTTGGTTTCGAAGTTTAGACCTGGCTGGATTGGAGTCCTCAAACCAAACCAGGTCTAAATTGGGTTTGCGTACAGATGAAAATGAAATGATTCATCCACAATGTTTGAGAGTGCATGCTACAAGAATAATATCAAGAATATGCATTAATATGATATAGCTAACAAAATTCCTGCTCTCCAAACAGGGATCTGGAACTCGTGACAAGCAATTAATCAGAATCATGGTTTCCCGATCTGGAATTGATATGGATGAGATCAAGGTGCATTACAAGCGGAAGTATGGCATATTCCTCCGCCAGGCTATTCTGGTATGTATTTTGTCTTTATTCTCTACATTAGAGCTGTCTGTAAAGAAGCGTTTTTATGAATATCCCAAATGATAGCGGATCTGCAGCTTAGTCATTGATGCTCCTACTTCTCCTAACACATGAAAGGGAGCAGGGTACATGTCCCGTACAGGTTTCCTTTTTTTGCAATATTTTTTAGTTACCTCTCTCAAATTCATGGTGCGTTAATATCCAGTCCATGAATTGTATGTTACCCATCATTCTCATCTTGTTCATAATAGCTCACAATTTATAATTACTAGTCTACAATATTTCACTTCTCCCATAAATCAAATCATTGGTAACATAACCCCAAATAGCCAGGAACTAAGTGGATGTAAAATATTTTTACTAACACTACTCATGCAAGCGGGTCTCGATCTACTGCGGTCTCTACAAAACACATATCATTGCTCAACACCCACTTCCATATTCTACTAAGTTAGGCCCTTCTGAACTGACAACAGCTACACACATGGCTTGCTCTCTCTTCAGTATCTCATCCTACTTTACCAGTTAAACTCCTTGCCCGTCCTGGCTCAACACTACACCAACTGTATCTGCCGTTATGCTATGAGATTTAATATCCATGTGTGTTAAACAAGAGTAGGACTTGCTCATAACTTCGAATCCTAAATTGGCACCCTTATTCTGTTATTTCCCTCACTGCCATGGCTATGATGCAAAATTGAATACAACTTGAAATTGTTTCACCGATCCATGACATGAAAACCATTGGAGGCATTTTCTAGCTAAAAAATGTATTCGGGGCGGCTGGGTGCACTTGCGCAATACTACCTAAATCTAGCATAGTAAATGTCCATTTCATATGCACACGCAGTCTCCTCGATTTTGAATGATTGAGTGTAACACCTGTATGAGAGGGCTTAGAGAAATGATGACACTAGTTTGGACCTGAGTGGCAATACCCCATGCTAGCAAATTGAGGTAATAAACTCTCAGCGAACTGACCTTTGTCCAACTTTGTGCAAGCCCTAACAAGGGAAGTGTTTTGTCAAAAGAATGCACATGACTAGTTGGTTTCCTTACAAAAGCAAGTAATATTGCTGCAGCACCAGGGCTTTCTTAGTTCAGTTGGCTGTGACATGATACATCTACATCAAACCATTGTATCATTTCAGTGAGGCGTCAAAACGCTTGGGGAGCAGAAAGCCAATCAGCATAATTTGTTCATCATTCCCTGCTGACCTCCACAGGCCTATCCTAAGGCGCTGTTGAGCCCAAACCCAATTGGGCAAAATTGTTACTTTAGTATTCCAGGCAAGAACCAGATCGGTTAAGTGTACTGATTTAGAAGCACTGAAAGTCTAGCCTTCGGTCAGTGGTGGTGCTCTGCAGAACTACCCTAATGAGCCATCTCTACATACCATGTAAAGTCTCGTATGACATCAATGAGAAGACAGAAAAAAATGTACATTTCTTATTACCTGCTCCTTCAAATGTTGTCAGTGTTTTGTTAGTTACAGGCTTTTGCTGTTTAGTGGCTAAATCTGAACTGAAAATAGATGTCCACTAGTTATTTCCGGACCTGTACCATACTTTGTCTTGTATGATTTTTATTTTTTGTTGTATTTGTTTTTATGGCTGGCCTAAAGACCGCGTTGTTGACCTGATGTACTAACCAAATCATAAATAGAAAAATTCATGCAAAGACCACTGGGTTAGCTACAGAAGGGTTCCTATGACAGTTGAACTAGAACATAACTTTACAAAAATTCTAGCTTAGCACATTTTTGTTACTTGAAATAAAAGGTATTTTCTTAGAAAATTTAATTTCTAAAATATTTATTTCTAGACATTAGAGCTTGTTTATGTTTATCACATGAATAGTTGGAATTTAAAAGTGAAGACTCTTAAGGTGCATCTATCCTAGCAAAATAAATTGTAGCTGGGAACCCTCATCATCCAAAACTAAATGTCGAAAAATCTCCATCTATTTGCACAAACTTTATCCTGAAAAACTATTTTGCTTATGACACTGTTAGTCATTTTATAGTCCTCGTACCAATCATACATATATTGCCCCATTGTAAACATTTTGTTAAAATTATTTTTTCGCTCCTCATTACTGACAAACCTAATAGAAGCATACAGACCATGTAATACAGTTAAAGTTACATTGAGTTGTTTGCATTGCTTGCAATCAATGCACTGGAAGACTGCTACTATACCAAACCTGCCTTACTGCAAGCTTGTAAGCATATGTATTTTTGATCTTCGGAGGTTCACCCTTATGTATTTTGTACATCTTTATTTGGAAATGTCTTTCAACACACATTTTGGGAGCCCCTTCAGCAATGCTGAAGGAAAAGGAGGGATTCTGAAATAGTATCCTATCTGAGCCAAATGCATTATAAGGATAGATCTGTAATTAAACCTGCATACCTTGCAGAGGAGTAAAGGGCTCCGAGAATCCCTAAAGTGCTAAACGGCTATACATCGGTTGCATAATTGAACATTGTTTCCAACGAAAGGGGTTTAAAGATGGTCATTCACGCTCCATTGAAGCTGAAAGTTAGTAGATTTTTGAAGACATGGTAAAGATGCTTTGTACTATGCAAATGGTGGTACATGCATGTATCTGTTCCAATTGAATTCGGAGTGATGCAATTAAATGCACAAGTTTAAATTAAAGAGGCTTGCATCAGATTATCTTTAATTTTCTCTGCAGTCTTAGGACCATCAGGAAGGTAAAGATCATTTCCGCAAATTGAACTAACTGGCATTTTTGAGAGCACTGCAAATTGACTGGTTGCTTGGAAGCAAAGCGATAGATACAAGCTGCTCCATATTTAACTTGTTTTACTTTTACTGCAAATCTTGAATTTGTCGGGATAAGGACATGCAAGCTTTTGATAAAGGTGATGCAGAGATCACTCTGAAGGGATGAATTGAAATGCTCCTAGTATTTATAGGATATAACTTGTCTTATGCAAAAAATACTTGGAGAGACTGAGCCAAAAGGAATAAAGATCCATTGCAGAGGTGGCTTGTGTAAAGAAAAGAATACACATTGAAGCAGAAAGTGAATTCTCAGAACTAGAATTCTAAAATTAATCCTGACGCAAGGGAAAAGCTTGAGAATAGTTAATATCCATATTGTAAGAATAGTGATGGTCAAACAAGATGGTCCCTTTTATTTGCATGCATATTTTATTTTTCAGACCGCACAAATCAAAACCATTTCAGACGTTTGGTCTCCGGTCATCATTAGCCATCGCATTCTGTTTGCTGTGCTTGTTTAGCGGCTCTAGACTCTAAATCGTTTGTTTTATGCTTACATTCACAGGATGAAACCAAAGGAGATTATGAAACTATTCTGGTGGCTCTGTGTGGCTTTGACAGTTAGATGGCTTCCTTCCAGCTGGTGGACTTCTAGCTGACCAAAGAGTTTTGCTGTCTGCTTGCCTCAGCGGTGCTCAGCGAACAATAAAAACCCTGCATTTATTTCGTTAACTCTTTGCTCTGAGTTAGGCCGCGTGCTTATAATCCCCAAAAGGCCTCATATCTCCTGTTTTCTAAGCCATGCATTCCGTTTAGAAGTTGTGATTAAATTGCAATGTAAACGCTTAGTTCACTTGAAATATTGCATGCATGCTTGAGGTACAGCGCGTGCTCGATATGGTGCAGCTACAGCTGTGAGCACCACTCAGCTCTTGTTCCCACCCAGGAACATGGGTACCATAAATGCTAATTGACATTATATCATGCTTGTTTGTTTGACTAATATGTTTTTTATAAAAATAAAACTCCTGCTCAACTAGTTTCGAATAATGTATTTCTTCCAATCTGTGGTAACTCACTCCTACGAAAACTAATATGGTCTGTATATTTTAAAAGTAGCCTATTAACTTTCAGTTCAGTTTTCAATGATGCTTTCCATTCTCAAGTGACTACTGTAATGCCATCGTTCTAGCAGACACAAGGGGGGGGGGGCTTGTATCCACTATTTGTTTGGTACGAAAGATTCAAATAAGCTGTGCAACTGAATCCCGTCCACCAGTAATAACTACCACTTTAAGTACGTCACATCACAATGAAAGAATGCTTTTGCCGGCATCAAATGCATTCAGAACTTCTGGACAACTTGATTGTCTACCAATGAGCCCAAGGCCACAATGTCTAGTTGTCTCAACAATTCAAATAGGAAGTGGTTCTCATTGGAAGGCGCATCTCATTTCCATAGGGCTAGCTCCAATATACCTGCAGACGAATTTGTTCATGCAGTGGTTCTAATATGTGACCGCTTGTCATATATTGGAACCATTATATACCTGTCAAACTTCGCCCCTGTACATTTAAGTCTCATGAACTGCTTAGCAATATCAAATATCGGAGTGTTCTCGACAACACAGAACATTGGATATTCATCTGTGATGGAATATTAGCCTTCCAAGTTTCTCTCACTCTCTGAACTTGGGATATATGTCAAGGCCTAGCTCAAAGGCATTGTTAAGGTCGAAACCCGATACAGTATAACAGTCATCAAAGTAACACTAGAGATAGAATATTGATCCAGGATTTGGCTATTACAATCTAAATACTAAAGGGAACAGATATATACAGTACATTTGTACCACACAGTAGGAACTACAGAATCCAATAAAGCAACAAAATATCACAAATGTAAGTGGCAGGCAATGTTTTGGTCAAATCTGAATTGGCAAGGTGGATGGAAAAAAGGATAGACTTGGATATGTCCAGAGTGATTTACAGTGGCTGAGAGTAATTCAAGCTTTCCATCCATCACGCCCTGAGTGCAATGACTATGCCTAGACGTGGGTCCCGTGCTAACTGTGTCACTGGGATTATCTGGCAGATGAGCCCTAATCAGAGAGAAACTGGTCCTAGATTCTTGTGTTCTAGTTCAGAAAGGGCCTGGCAGTTCGGGCTGGACCATACTCATTGGAGCAGGGTCAAGACTGATTTGCATATGGCAGGGTCCAAACTGAGGGGGCATAGTGGGTGAAAAACGATGGACTGGAATGTGGCCTGAGCAATTGCCAGTGGCTGAGATTAATTCAAGCATTCCAGCCATCATCACCTTGTCACAATAAATATGCATTCAACTTCTATACCTACTTTGCATTTTAGAGTAAGGGTAATTTTGTACAGCACCTTGAGAATTGAACACCTCCCACCTCAAGTTTCTTGTACACCCAACCAATGGCTCTGTACAGGAGTGACAAATATTTGGTATTAAAGAGTGCTAGGCAATGGTCTGATCTACAGAGTAAATTGGAGTATGGCCACCTTTGGCATATAATTCACAGACTAGGACAATGCAGAATATCTTCAGGTTGCAGAACCAGCTGTCACTCCGGTCCGCCTGATTGCAGGGCCTGTGTGTGCAACATGGCCAGCTCAGACCACCAAGTGTGGTTTCGGAACAATCAAGGCTGTACCGACTGTATGGGAGCATCTGGATTTTCCCCAGGAGGCTGGAAGGAGGTGAAGGTCTGTTTTTGTTTTTTTTGTTTTTTTTGTTTTGTTACTGGGGGCTTTGGTAGCTTTTTTTTTTTCTACGCACCTGCTGCAGAGTTACTAGCCTATCTCAGATTTAAAGCAACAATAAGTGTCAAAATAACTCTGATTAATGTGACTGGAGAGAGATCAGAGTTTAGTCTAGTGGCAGTTTCGACTCATCTAAGGTAGCAGTTATTATGCCTCCTGGCAAGAACATTTAATAATAAAAATCACAAAACCAAATTTTGGCGCATAGCTAAGTGGTTTTACTGCTTTTGTCACAGATCCTTTTGTTACAGTGCAGTTAATAAGTCGGTCATCATCTAGAACATCTATTATCCTAATGCTGCTAGAAAGGGCTCTTTTGGGTAGAAATAAATTCTTATTAGTAAAGCCAATGCTAACCACTATGTTGCATTGTAAAGACTTAGTTGTGCTTCTGCAGACCAATTAATCTTTTTAAAAATAAGAAAAGCCTACCAGCATGGATGACATGTGAATGCTACAACATATAGCCCTCTTTGTCTTATGTAAAATTTTCTACACACGGATTTGCACACATTATTCTTTGTCTCTCTCTATATATGTGTGAGGTGTAATGTGCTCTGACACCCTACACTGGTATGAGAGGCACTATAAAACAAACTAAATACATGTGAGTGGGGCCCTAGAGAGGTGAGAGGCATTGTTGGAGGGTGATATTGACGGAATCACTTGAACAGCCCCAACACAGATTGTATTATCCTGGTGCACTGTAAGGTCAGCACTTACTAGGCCCTCATTGTGGGGTGACTGACATTTTTCAGCATTCTGTAAACTGGAAACTGTTAACAGAATGCTCTGGCCAGGCAGTTCAGGCTGGAATGTTTCCATGTGGACCAGGATCAAGATGGATTTGCTTATAGCTGGATCTAAACTAGAATGGTGTGGTAAGCAAAATAAAAAAGATTGATTTAGGCCCAGATGTCTGACTGGGGTTGAGTGTTTGACATTGTTCAGCATGCTGTCCATCATTCGTTCTTTTTTGCATTTGTTACCCCAAGTGGGACAGGAATGCCCAGACATGTGTCTTGTGCTCGCCATGCTTCAGGATTCAAGCTATCCTGGTGGCAAAAGCTGCCACCAACCAGAACTTTTGTAAAATGGTTGGTATTCTCTGGGTTAACAGTGGTAAGAGTAGCTTAATGTCACATCATTCTGAAAGCACATTGTGTGCCCTTGAAAGCACTCCACATATAACTGCCTGGTTCCTCAAGTTAGTGATCCCTTAAAAAGACCCCAAAAGTAGGCAGGTGAACTTCAGGTCAATGGAAAAATATAATGGTTGGAATGAGCCAACTGGCACAAGCTGGGGACCTTGGTTCTAACCGGCCCTTTGAAAAGCGTGGCATTTAGTCCCTTTTTCACTGGATGCAGTGATTGCATTGCTTCTCTGGCTGCCTATTGTGTTACTTTCTTCTGAACACCCAGAACCCCTTCCATCTTACTATCCAACTAACTGCAGATTATGGCCTTTGGACCAATGATTAATTCCTATGTGTCTGATGCATTGCATGGAGTCTGGTTACTATATCCAAAAGAAATAAATAGATTTAAAACGAGTACATCAGAATTCCAGAATTTCGCCGCAGAATTAAGTTGCGGTTTAACTAATCTGCATAAACCCTTGGAAATGCACGAAGGGGTTTCTACGATGTGGTAAGAATGGTGAAAGAGTCAATAGTCCAGCTCCACAGGGCCAATAGACAAGTTTGTTTCAAAGCAAACTATGGTCACAGATTATGTGACCAGAAATGCCATTAGAAGAATATTTTTGTATCGGGAGTATAGTAGAAGGGAAGCCTGGTTCACGGGTAGAGCAGGAATGGTATATGGTTTTCTACAAATGAGGTGCTGTCTGGAAAAAATCATATTTTATGGTGGACATAACTGCAAATGTTAATACCTGTATTTATAGCTTAATTATGCCTCCGGTTGTACGTTATTTGCATCCTATTCGTATGCAGTTTTTTAAAATTTATATTACGCATCAAGATGCCTAAGAATTGTTGTACAAATGTACAGTTTTGCCGAGATTACACTTGGAACGGCGTAGGTCTTCATTGTTTTTCAAGAAGTTGCTGCACATATGGATCGTATTTCTGATTCTAAAATGGAATTGCATGTCTGTATCAACTTAAGTGCTGAATGTTTTTTTTGTCCTTTAGTATTTTTTTTAGGTTTGTATTTCGAACTTACACCCAGGAGAGGTGGAGCCTCCACCCGCAACTTGATTTCGCAAGATTACACACAGTATTTCCCAAACAGTTTGAAAGTTTCTCCTCCCCTCCCCTGACCCTTGCCACAAGCCCGAACCATAATCATACAACTATGTGAGAGTAAAGCAGGTTGTATGTAGTCGTGCAACCATTATTTCTCATACATAAGTTAAGTGGCAAGTCTCCGTTCGCTTTTCATTTGCCACAGAACCATCCGTAGACCTCTCCGGGATCCGGGCCAACCAAACACACCTTTGTCTAATAGGTAATTTACTAGTGTCTGCCATTGGTTATCAAATTTCACCATGCAGGTTTCACCATGGCCAGCAGTATCCAAATCTTCCCTGCCCAATCTTGTCTTTTAGGTAAATTCTGAGATCTCCACATCCGTGCTATCAGTTGCTTTGCTGCCAACAACATATTTGTTACGAGTCTCGTTCCCTTTCGACATGTGGGCAAGTTCTGGTGGCTTAATCCCAAGGGTTAACCATTGGGCAGCTTACCCTGTGGTGGCAGTCGCTGGACCGCCGGACTGGTGATTCACCTACTGTCCCCCTCCCCTCCCACATCGAATCTCACCACCTCTCCCCCTACGGTGCACAGCATTACCCCTTCACACCTCCGTTCTTCTTCCCCCCCCCTTTCAAGGACCCACCACGCTGGTGAACAGTCACTCAACGCACCAATTCACCTAGCCCCCCTGGAACCTAGATTAGTAACCCTCCCTCACCTACCCACTGAACGGGCGTTGAATACGTCTACTCTGACTACTGACCTTAGACTAGAGGAGATATTACTATCTCTACAACAAATCAAGGCAGATATCCAAACTCTTCATGATCTGATCCTGAGACAACCAAAACCACACACGAAATTCTTACAACAAGCTCACGCCAGCTCCACGAGACAGAAAACACTTAGTTGGAAAACAGTACCTGACCCCAATGCCTTATCCCGTCCACGTAGAAGAAAAAACCCTTTATCACCGCAGGAACTAACCTTACTGCATTCCTACGAGCCTTCAATTCCACCTCCCCTCCATGAGCACACGAACAACACATCGACACTGTCCTCTATCCAACCCATCCCTCCCAATCCTGATAGAGCAGCAAGACACATCACCAGAGGCATCGTTGAAAAAACCTCCAGAGTTCCCATCCTTCAAGAGCCAAATACTATTTCCACCAAGACCCGGCTAAAATGTATCCTACTAAACTGTAGGTCTGCCGTATGTCATGCCACCGATATAGCTGACCTCATACTAACCAACGAACCTGACCTCACAATTTTAACTGAAACTTGGCTTAACGATTCATCCTCGCCCATCCTAGACATACTAGTCCCCCCTAACTATCACATCACAAGACTAGATAGAATTGGTAGGCTTGGAGGTGGGATTGCCTGCATACATCGGAACTACCTCTCTGTGAAACGTCTCCTCTCCCCAGTGTTCTCCTCCTGTGAATATTTATGTCTAGAAATCTCTAATAATAATAACACAATTTGCTCACTTCACTCATTTTACCATCCTCCAGGAAACAACCTTACTTTTAATGAACACATAATGGATATCCTAGCCACAAACACTGGACACCAAAACATGCAGATATTCCTTGGGGACTTCAACCTCCACTGGAATGACCCTGATGTCAATAGCCTCAAAGCCTTCTTGACCGACCTTAACCTATCCCAAATTTGTGACAGCCCCACTCATGAAAAAGGTTCAATCCTAGATCTAATAATCTCCAAAGCGGTCTCCACCCAATTGGAATCGATCCTCCCATGTGACTGGTCTGACCATCACATCATCACTTTCCATATCATTGAATCAGTTAAACTACTCCATGCCCAACCCAAGAGAACGAAAATCTAGAAGAGAAACCTACAAAACCTCAATCCTATCTCACTGGCAACTGCAAGCCCTAGCCTATCGCCCTGACCTGACAGTGTACAGGACTTACACGTTCTGACTAACCACTACTTCCAATCTATGAATGTGTTATTAGACAAATTAGCTCCACTACAATTGAAAAGTATCTCCAATAAAAACTCGAATCCATGGTATGACGGTAGGCTAAATGAAGACAGAAGAGCGCTAAGATCAATTAAACGGCAATGGAGAGCAGCACCGTCTGCTACTCACCTCAAACTACTCAGAAGTACGAGAAACGCTTATTACAGAAAAATCAGACGTTCAAAAACCGACTTCATTAGCAATCGATTGGACCAAGCCAAGAACCGCCCCAAAAGACTTTTTGAAATTATCAAAGCACAATCTAAGGGTGTCTCTGTCAAGGGCGTACTAAGCTTTATAACACAGGAGCAGAACGACGCTAGATCCCAATGCCCCTCTCAGAACCCCTCCTGCTATGTTTCTTATCTATCCTTCGCAGGTAAGTACTGAGGGGGGAAAGGGGTTGGGACAGAGAAGAGACGGCTCCAAAACTCTGGTAGTTCTGCTCAGTTGTTCTTCTTGTAGTTGAAGCTAAAACATTAACATAGTCAGATATGATTTATTTCCTTTAACTTCTTATACTATATTGTGTATTTACATAAGATAACTTGTCTTACCAGATATTTGTTTTGGGCTTGCCACTCTTCTTACTTCTCTATGTGTAGTGTACGTTACCCTAGAGAAGCCTTCTCTCTAATCACTTGTTCTTTTTTTTTTTCACGGGTCGAATTACTTTGGTAGCTGCCCTTTCTTAATGAAGGAAATAACAAGGTAAGCAATATGCCCTCCTGTAATGTTGTAAGTGAATTCTCTCTTTTATACCCAACTACATACTCACTAGCAAGTGAAAGAGAAGTTTTGAGTATTGGGTTTCTAAATAACTAGCTGCGTCTTAACCGTGGAACTTCCACACTAGGAATGCACCTGCCCTAATAACCTTCTTCTTAATTTAAATGGTGGTAATATGTTATAGGTACTTAGCCAAATGAGGAAGGTGCTATTTGGGCCTCGATTAATTAACAGCTGCTTGTTTTAAGGCCTTTCGCAAGGTTCGCTCTATTATCTCTCACGCTGCAATCTTTCTTTAAATGCGAGTGAGCGATTATTTCTCGCGTTCTAACATGCCCGGACAAGAACCAACGCGACTCTAGTGGTTTAGACGCGTTAGACTATTCAGGCGATGTCTTTCTGCCTTGCGTTATTTACGCGCGCACTAATAGAGACGGGCACGCGTCAATTAAGCTTATTTTCCTTACGGACTACACGGCACAAGAAGAACGGTGCCCGTGTTGTCTTTTCTTGTTGAGCTGAGGTGATTTATAACCTTCAATGAATCATTTCCTCTACGTAACGAGTGAATAGAACTCGCTCACGTTTTTAGTATTATCGTAGTGTCTCAGAATAATTTTAGTTTTAAATTCGCCACTAAATTTACATTTGCCTCATAGTTCCTGACATTAAATCGCTAGAGTTAATTTATATTCAACCTAGTTTAATTCGGACTGTTTTTGCTTGTTGGTTCTAGGTTAACTTTAACAATGTATTTTTAAAGTTGTCCCTAACCTTTGGTCTTTGAACTTTAATACCGCCGAAACTAACCCCGGCAATTCCGATCCTACCCTGACTAACTTTCACGACGCTAAGAAAACAGGTGCTGCTCCAGAGGAATCTTCAGTGATGTGCGCAGTAGAATGTTGGAGCACACCTCACCAACTGTCATTTGTTGAAAGACTAGACTGCTAAACAGCGATATGCTGTTGCAGTATGTTGGCAGCCATGTTGGAGTTTCTACGGTGCCAACTAGCACTCCAACTAAAGGGATTAGCTACTCTTCGAGTTGGTAATGAGAGAATAGTAGCGAAGGAAGAAGGAGGAGGAAACCTCCCGTGATTCCTGACAGTCTCCCACTCACCTCATGTTAATCCAGAATCTCTTCCCAATTGCGAGGCATTCGCGACCCATTTCATAACAATATCTGAAAACATAACGATAGACCTACGAAATTACCTATCAGCACTTACCGACCCTCACTTGATCGCCTCAAGGTCTCCCATCAGGAACCCATTTAGCTGCTCTGCAAAGCTCGACCTCAAAAACAATGCAAACTGGTCCTCATTCAACCTCTACAGTGAGGAATCTATTCTAAAAATACTCAAGGCCTTAAATCCCTCCACTCACCTCTCTGACCCACTCCCAGCATCCCTCCTAAAAGACTTCATACCGACATTAGTGCCTCTATGGACCAGGATTATAAACACCTCTCTGCTGCAAGGAACCATCCCTGACATCCTCAAAGCTGGTCTGGTTTCCACCATATTAAAGAAACCATTGGCTGACCCAGCAGACCTAAATAACTATCGCCCTATATCCAACATCCATACACTGGCTAAACTATTAGAAAAATGTGTTCACACGCAACTTACCTACCACATCGATCACTTCAACCTGCTCGATAAATTTCGATCTGGGCACAGCACCGAAACTGCCATGACCCACATAATTGACGACGCTTTAAAAACATTAGACCATAATAAAGCCTGTCTACTAATCCTAGTGGACCTATCCTCTGCCTTCGACACTGTCAAACACGACAATCTAATACACCTCCTGAAACTTAGACTGGGACTATCGGGAACGGTTCTCAACTAGTTCACTTCCTTCCTTCAAAATAGAACACAAAGATTCAAGTCCAATCAATCTTTATCCATACCCACTCTGGTCAATCTAGGAGTACCCCAAGGATCTTCCCTCTCCCCTACACTCTTCAACTTGTTTATGGAACCACTCACCGAGCTTCTCAACTCATCAAAGGTCCAATACCACATGAATGCAGATGACCCACAACTCTACATTAAGGTACACTCACTCGAGGACATCAAGGCCCTCAACTCAACGCTCCAAAAAACGCAGACCTGGCTGGCAAAGAACCACTTGAAACTAAACACCTTAAAGACAGAATTCCTTCTAATAGCACCCTCAGCCAAACAACCACCATAATGGAATGGATGAAGCACTTAACAGCACTTGATGGCCAACCGCTCTTGATTGATTCTGCCAAATCGCTAGGCATAACTCTGGATAATAAGCTAAATATGCGGAAGCACATCAGTGCAGCAACTAAAGGAGCAAACTATCAAATGAACACCTTAAGAAGACTGAAGCCCTTCATACCAGAAAAAGACTTTAAACAGGCAGTCCAAACTCTAGTAATCCCCAGAGTGAAATATGGGAGTGTCGCTCTCTGCGGCCTTCCCAAATCAAGTACAGCCCCACTAAGAGCATCAATCAACACAGCCGCCAGACTAATCACTGGCTCCAAAAGAAACTGTCACATCTCCCTGGACCTACATGCCCTTAACTGGCTACCCTTGAAAGCCAGAATCCATTTGAAAATCGCCTGTATGACACACAAGGCTTTGCATCAAAAAACACCTCGATACCTTGCAGAGAAATGAATACTATCTGGTGGGAACAGAACCAACAGGAGTTGTGATAACCTTTTACTGAAACCACAACGATTCACCAAGAAGAAAACTTATAACCGCTCCTTCTCAGGCATGGCCCCTAGGATATGGAATGCCTTACCCCCAAAAACAAGACAAAACCATTATGCGGCATCCTTTAAAAATGAAGTGAAATCTATTCTCCTGACTAAATTCACTTGATCTATAGATGCAGGCATGTAAATATTTGCTTTTTTTGTAGGAACAGCTACCATTGTTTGACTATCATAACCAAGAATTTTTTGTGTGTATATTTCGATTTCCCCTATCTCCTTATTTGTTGTACAGCGCTCTGATACCCGCAAGGGTCTTGTCCGCGCTATATAAAACCTTCAATATAAATAAAAAATAAAATAAAATGGTGGTGGGACTGCCACAGGAAAGCTGCAACTGCCGGGATCCGTAACCACATGGCAGTGGCGCATCGGTCAGAGGCCACCATATGCTGGCACTGGAGCTGCTGCTTCACAAAGCATATCATGAGTTTCCTCACTGCCACAGTTTTCATGGCTGTGAGCCTGCCACGAAATGTGTGGTGTGAGGAAACTAAGGGGGCCCTACTGGGCCCTCTGTTACTTCAGGGCCTGGGGCACTTGGTGTGCCCCTTGTAGGTATGCACCACCTGTTCCTGCATGGCAGTCCATGCCGTGTAGGATCGCGCATTGGTGCTTCCAGTATGGGGCCTTTTAAGGCTCTCATACGAGCCCTTAAAAGGCAGTCATGGGACTGCGAAAGCAGGACCCGGCGAATGGTCTCCATACCGGTTTGATGGTGTGGCAGCGGGTGCTGACGTGGCTGCATTCTGCCACATTGCCAAACTCGTAATAAGACCCTTAGTATTTCTTTCCAAAATATTGTTCACTTTGGGCAGGACCACCAGGCGTGCACCCCCTCCAACGTGTGGCCTCTGGAAAACTATTCATCTGTTGCGGCCAGGTTCCGTTGCGCACCAGTGCATCATTATCCTGTTAATCAGTTTCTTGTTTTGGAACCTAACCAGAGATGGGTTGTCAGTCCATAATTTCTCCTACTAAGAGTGATATGGGGTCCCCAAGCTTTGGACCCATTTCTTGTAAATTTGTTGTACTTGTATAGCGCACTGCTACTCCAGCTGGAGTGTCCTGGCGCTTTTACTCATACCGCTGAGGAACCCTTCCTGGCCTTTCCCTGTGATATGTCCACTCCTGGGCACCCCAAGGTGAAGCCAGGCATCCCAGCGCTGTTGGGGCCGTTGTGGAGATTAAGTAAGCTATTGCCCAGAGTTGCAGAGTGGGACCCATGATTAGAATAGGCACCGAGGCGGAATATCAGGTCCGAGGAAATTGAGCCCATGACCCGCCGAGGCGGGAATTGAACCCTGGTCCCGGGCCAGACCTCTGCATCAGGGTCTGCCGCTCTAACCATTGAGCCACACTTCTCCACATTCTTTGTATGACCATTCTATTTTTGGCTACACCTCGGTTATCCTCTTGTAGATATTTGAACTAAGCCCTTAGGAAGTCCCATGTGTCACAAATCTGTTCTCCCACTTTAATGGACTAGTGGCCACCAGTCTAATCCGTGGGAAGAGTCCCCTGTCCTTTAGTTGAAAGTGGTGCATACAATCATCTTCATTTAAGTGGTAGTTCAATTTATATTAAAATTTCCTGATGTCTCTCCTCCCCTTGAAAGAGGTCACATAACATTCTACACCCTGCATTTGCATTCCCTGATATACCCAGAGAGAAATCTAATCTCCCAAACAGTGGTGCAAAGGGGGAGAGGAATATGGTCAGACTTTGGTTTCACATGAGGGAATCCCGTGGGCCCATGATTGGTCTAATCATGTCCGAGCAGTAACAGACCGGTGGTGTTGCATGTCTAAGGAGGCACTGGATAGCCCACGGAGCCTGGCCCATCACTGTTGCGTCCATGTGGATCTAGTAACAGTCAGTCTCTAATTGGCTTCTCAAATGGGCTGCGTGGTAATATTTTTTTAATGTTGGGAAGACCCTGTCGCCAGAGCGCCAAGGAGCACTCCACACTTTCTCGGACACTCTTATCCGATTTCATGCCCAAATAAATTGGTTGGTAGCCTATTGCAGATATCTTTCTCTAGTAGCTTTGCAGGAAGGGCCTGGCAAATGTAATGTAGACTAGGAAATATATTGTATTTATTCACCGCTACTCTGCCCAACCAGGATTTATAAAGGTTCCTTCACCTGGCCACATCTGTTTTAATAGCACTAAGTAAGCGGGGTAGTTTGCAGATAATTACTGCCTATATTTTGGGGATGTATATATAATATATATATATATATATATATATATATTACCTACTGGCGGTCGCCAGTAGGTAGTTATAGTTAGGACCACGTTTCCATAGGAAAACCTCAACATTCTATTTTGAATAACTTTGGCGCCGGTCGACGAATCCTCGCGAATTTCTCAAAATAGGTGGGGCGCTACGCTCCGCTCCTACCCTGAAAGTCTCGGGGGGATTCGTCAAGCGGGGGCTGAGATAAAAGGGGGGTCCCAAAACGCGTTTTTCCCATGCATTTTTCCATAGGACCTTTAGAACGAGCTACAGCCCGAACGGCTGAACAGAATTACTAGAAATTTGGCAGAGAGGTAGTCCCTAGGTCAAGGAAGTGCCTTTTGTAGGTTTGGTGTAAATCTGTTCAGTAGATTCTGAGAAAATAGCCTTTAAATCAATATATATATCTGAGCCCGCTTACCGTACGCTTACCGTACGCTTACCGTACGCTTACCGTACGCTTACCGTAAGCTTACGGTGGCGTGCGCGAGCGCGATTCTGATTGGCTCTTAGATCTTAGTAAACATTCGAATCGGCCGAAACCAGGAAGCGGCGTCCGCCATTTTGTCTCTCGCACTGAGTGTTGTTTATCAAACATGATGGCCAAAAACATGTTACGGGGCTGTTTTGACAACTCCCTCCCACATAGTCATGTTGAGGGAGTCCCCAAACATCCCCCAAGAGCAAAAACGGTTTTATTTTTTTTTCGGCAATTTCGCGGGGTACGCTTACCGTACGCTTACCGTACGCTTACCGTAAGCTTACCGTACGCTTACGGTAAAAAAATAAAAATAAAAAAAACACTATCCACACTTACCCCACCCCCTGTGCTTTTGGTGGCCGCAGGCCACCAAATGTGCAGGGCTTATTAATAGAGAAAAAAAACGTAATTTTGGCAACATGAAATTATAAAATCGAAATAAAAAAAACACTATCCACATTGACCTCACCCCCTGTGCTTTTGGTGGCCGAAGGCCACCAAATGTACAGGGCTTATTAAAGTTGATAAAAACCGTTCACGGAACGAACTGCGTTAAGTGGGCGCGCACGCCACAAATGGCGTAAAGTAACTTAGCATTTAAAAAACCGTACAAATTCACTGAAAAAACCATAGGTTTCACACACGTTATAGTTAGGAAATAGCATTTAAAAAACCTTGCTAATTCACTGAAAAAACCATAGGTTTCACACATGTTATAGTTAGCTGGATATTTTACTGATAAAAAACCAATGAAATTCCCCCGTTATAGTTACTGTAGGCAACTATAACTCACGCGACCGTAATCCTCTGCTGATGACATATGTGTCTTTATGAAAAAAAAATATTTGTAATATATGTATAGCTAAAATTTAATGGAAGAAGATATGGGCAAATAAGTGTCTAAATACAGTATTAGCATCAGCAGAGGATTGCGGTCGCGTGAGTTATAGTTGCCTACAGTAACTATAACGGGGGAATTTCATTGGTTTTTTATCAGTAAAATGTCCAGCTAACTATAACATGTGTGAAACCTATGGTTTTTTCAGTGAATATATATATATATTTCAGCTTTTGCCAGCCACCCAGTGAAAGGAGTCCTGGTCAAGTGCGCTTGTTTGAATCCAGGAGCTAAACCTATTCCAAGCATATGATATTCATCACAATTCACTTTAACATTCACTTTGAAATGCAGAGATGTAGGTCTCTGGGATGTCTGCAATTGTAGGGATGGATCCAAGCAGTTTAGTCGCTATTAGCAAAATGTCGTCTGCATATTGGTGGATTTTGTGCTGTTCTCTCTGCTGGGCATTCCCACAATCTCCACCGGGTGTCAAATAATCACCACAGGAGGTTCCACTGCAAGGGCAAATAGTGGGAGAGCAGACGCCCCTGGTGCCTGCCTCTATGTAGCTGGATCTTGCCTGATTTTTCTGTCCATTGACGAGTACTTGTGCCATTCGGTCAGCCATGTTGGCATATGTGGGTCCAGACCTGTTGCTTCATGCGTTTTGGAGAGGAAACTCCAGTCAACGATATTGAACACTTTAGAAGGGTCTAGGGACAGTATCAGCATGAGGATACCTTTCTGATTGGCTCTTTCGATTAAATGAAGAACCTTCTGAATATTATCCGCTGCCTGTCTGTGGGATAAAGTCCGACTGGTGCGGGTTCATGAGGAATGGCATGCGTGGTTTTTTCTTAAGATTTTGACATCCGTATTTAGTAGAGCTATGGGGCAGTAAGCCTAGCATCGTTCTGGAGGCCTACCTGTTTTTGTATGAGAATAATGGCCTCTGTCACAGTCAGAGTTAAATTGCAGGATGGTAAAAAATTGTTATATGGCTCTAATAAATGAGGGGTTAATACAGGTTTAAAATGTTTGTAAATGCCATTCATTAACCGCTGTGGACCCCAAGATTTATCAGGGCTTAACTCCTTGATTGCATTGGTGAGCTCCTCTTCTGTAATAAGTTCCTCCAACATTTTCCCTATTAGCCCTGCTTAGAAGTGGCAGAAGGGCTGCCACTATAAAGGCCTCTACTGGTGATACCCTGATTGGCAGGCATAGGGATGTATAGTATTTTGGAAAAGCCTTCATCTTATCTGTACCATTTGCCTCTGTTTCTTTGTTGGGATCTGCATGCAAGTTTTCTTTAGGTTTTTGGTTGAAAGAAGTGATCCCGTTCTATTAGCCTGTTCGTAGAAATGCTGTTGCAAGTACTGTAGCGCCTTTTCAGATTATTTGGTGGCCTGGAGAGCCATCTGCCGTTTATAATGCAAGAGATTTTTGGCCTGTGTAGCACTTAACAGGAGCGAGAGATGCGTCCCAAGGGACACTCGGTGTATAGCCATATTGTCTACAACATTGCATGATAATGACACCAAAGATATACAAACTGTATAACAGGGAGCAACCGGTTAGCTCAAGGGGAACAGAGATAAACAACATGAGGATGAGGTTAAAAGAAGAGGGTTGGGGGACAAGGAAGAAAACAAGGAGGGTTCGCTGTTGCTCAACGCAGGTCTGATTCGCCTTGAGTAAAGTACCATCAACACAATGTAAGTCTGTGTCACTTAACAAGTATCTCATTCTATACACAAAGAAACATTTCAAAAGCGGTATCATGGTCTACATAGATATTCTTGATCAGTTACTGATTATAGATCAGAAGCGTCACTGGTTCCACTTCGGGCATAATGCAACTTGGGAAATGGGATACTTACATCAGACCAGGGTGTCTTTGGGTGGAGTTTTTTATAGTGCGAACTAGACCCGGTATCAGAGCGCTTTACATGAGCACCAGTTACATTACATATGAACACATTCATTTTTGTTAGGCACGGGAAGATTAAGTGATTTGCGCAGAATCACAGAATGTTGAGTGTCCCTGCCGAGACTCAAACCTGGTTCCCCCAACTCTGAGGTAGACTGCCTTAGCTGTTAGGCCACATTCTAGGGAGAGAGGCTCCTGCAGTTGAGGATGGGATGTGACCAGGCCTGTAATGATTGGGGCTTGCTGGATTTCCAACACCTTGTAATGAGGCTCTTGGCTAAAGTGAGGACAAGGACGAAGAAAAAAGTAGTGGCCCTGTATTTCTTATCTCTTGAGAATATACCTAATATACAGACCTCCCATGTACATGTGAGGTACTGGTCTGTCCAGTAGATCCTTCTCTATCTCCTGGCGATTTTGCCATCTTGATTAGTGGCCACTAATTCCCTCAGGGCTTATGGTTTTATGTTATGTTGGAGAGGCCAGACTCCAGGTTGGATTTCAGGGCCTGCATCTAGGCAGTCACGATATTTGAAATATTGTTGTGCAGGTCACTTGAGCATGCTTGTAGGTCTTCCTTGCTAATTGGGGTCCCCACATTCTTTGCAGTTATGGCTGTTTGCCACCTAATGGGGTTGGTGATTCGACAAGGGTTAAGGACAGTGGTTGCCTAAAGGTTGGTGGTAATATTTTTCCCCGGCACCCCAGAGTCATTTCAGTTGCTTAGATTGTCCCTCTCATAGGTGCATTGGGAGAAGGTACAAGATAGCCCCCCTGTTGAGCGCCTAGGCGCTGAGAGCTCTGGGAGAGTGCCAACAGTACTGCCCTCTGGTCTGGGGGAGCCAGCCCAGACCAATTGCAGGAGGTGATGCCCATGGCTCAACTACAAGTAGGGAGGGAATTGCAGGAATAAAGTCTCTGGCACATCAGTCCTCAATTGAAACAGTGTCTCTCCCTATCACCCCCCCCCCCCGCGTACTCCTCTGTGCAGCAGGGGGGCTTCCATGTGCCTCAAATTGCAAGCACATATAAAGCGAACAGGTCCTCCATGTCCTGCCTCCATTGCTTTGGTGTCCATCGGCGTCTTCTCACCTCCTTAGAGGAGCGAATTACACAAGGGACGGCCTAGCTTTCATTCTCTGGAGGATCGCACAGGCCTAAGATGGTGGACTATGCAATCTGCATTCAAGGGAGACTCCTGGTCATGCCGGTCACCCCTGCGATCTCCTCCCAACGCCATCGCTCCTCTCACTGCACCTTCAGTCAGTGGGGCACAAGGGGTGGATAAATGACTTATTGGTAGTGTGAGTACCTGTTGGGGTGTGAGTACCTGTTGTTGGAGGCCTCGGATTGCCGCTACTTGTTATTTTTATCTCGCTGATACTCTTCATTGCATTTTGCACGTTACAGCTGTCTGCTTAGTTTTAAAACGAACATTTTAAAAATCTTGGCTGATATTTTTGGTTGTATCCCTTACCTTTCCTTCTCTGCCTATCTCCTCACTTCGCGCTCGACCCTGGCGGAACCCGGATGTTAGCGGGTCCGCATCGTACAGGGGTTGATGCGCTAGTTTCTCCACCACCGGAAACTATATTAAACGTGCTGGGGCGGACGCGCAGCGGACGCGCGCAGCGGGCACGCCGCTGGCGTGCTCAAGGCACGCAAAAGGCAAGCCCGTCTGCGCCCGTCGGCGCCCGGAGCGCGACCAGCGCCAGAACCCCTGGTCAATCGACCTCCGGAAAATATAGCAGGGAACAGTTGCTACTCTTAGACCTAGAACCATGTAAGTCACATGATTTAACTCTTTCTGGTAATGCTGTGTGTCCTAACTGCTCTTTCCGTCTGGGTTGTCCAACTGTTGAAAGGGTAGGGGGGTTGGAGGACGGAGTCATGAGTACGCAACCCGGTTCTCCATCCAGGCAAAATGAGGCTAGAAACTACAAGTCTGCCCACGAAAAATACCTGCAATGTGTTCTACTAAACGTTCGATCTTTGGGGAAACATAAATACCAGATCGAGGATATGATCCAAAGCATGAATACTGACCTAATCTTTCTCACTGAGACATGGACAGACAATGCCTCATGCCCAGATTGGAATATAGCCATGCCAAAAGGCTATGCAGTTACCTCGCAGGATAGGGAGGTGGGGAGACGGGGGGGGCATAGCCATTATTCATAGAGAGCATCTAAAATTGCGTGTAGACACCATCAGGGATCTCCCGGCTGAAGCTCTGCCTTTTTTAATTAATATTAACAATACTCTGAATTTTCAGGGTCTATTGATATATCGCCCTCCTGGACCCAAGGCCCCATTTGCACAGACTTTAATGACTCATTTAGAATCTCACACAGATTCTGCCCCGTTTATGATACTCGGGGATTTTAACTTCCACCTGGAACTTGTTGACAATTACAGATACAGAGAGATTATTAGATAAGCTACCTTTGGCTTTACACAGTTGGTTTTAGAGCCCACCCATCAGGCTGGTCACATTTTAGATGGTATTTTTTCAAATAACTCTGAAATGCTCTTGTCAAGAGTTGCACCTCTTCCATGGACAGACCACTATGCGGTCCACTTTAAGATCAGGATCCCGCTGCTAACTCAGGAAACACAAGTAAAACCAACCAGGGTAAAGTCCAGACGTTGGAATAAAGTCAACGCTCACGATCTGTTAGTAGCCCTTGGTCAAGGTTCCCTGTCGCTGGCTAAAAATAACAATGAGGCAGCCTCTGAGTTTAACAATTGGCTCCAGACAGCGGCTGACCAGGTAGCCCCACAAAAATGGTCTACTATTAGGAGACTTAAGCCTTCGTCCCCTTGGTATAACCCACAACTGAAGAAACTAAAGGTGAAATGACGAACAGCTGAACGACAATGGCGGCAAGACTATGATAATGTCATGAAAATAAAT
This sequence comes from Triturus cristatus, assembly GCF_964204655.1. NCBI lineage: Eukaryota > Metazoa > Chordata > Amphibia > Caudata > Salamandridae > Triturus > Triturus cristatus. Next base: position 882,964,939 of record NC_140581.1, read on the forward strand.
TACAATCTTGCCCTCAAACAATATAAAGAGGCAATTATTGAGGCAAAAAAGCAGTTTTACACCACTAAAATCAAGGAAGCTGGCAATTCTTCTAGGGAGCTTTTTAAAACAGTAAATTTGCTTTCTAAATCACAGCTTGGCAGTATCTTTCATCCAAATCAAACTATGTGCAATAAGCTAGCGACATTCTTTCAGAATAAAGTTCAAGTTATCTATGATAACCTTTCTGAAGCTCGAATGGTCCCAGATAAACTACTTATATCAAAGTCGACGGCAGAATTACCTGATATGTAAACTGCTCCTCTCTATAAAATCTGGTTCACCTAACGACCCCTGTCCTGCTATGATGTTACACTCGGTGGCTAGTAGAATTGGCGACGAATTTACGCCGCTAATTAATCAAGTCCTGGAGTCTGGTAGCTATCCAGTATGCTGGAAAAATGCTACGATCAGACCTATTCTAAAAAAAAAAAACACTTTAGACCCTATGGAGCCTAAGAATTATCGGCCGATTGCCGGTCTGCCTATAATGGCCAAGATCTTAGAGAAGTCAATGAATAAGATACTGATGGACTATCTGGATGCTAATGATGTACTGGACCCAACTCAGCATGGTTTTCGGCCTAACCATTCGACTGAATCAGCCTTAATTGTAGCAGCTGAGGAGATTCGGAGAACAATTGATCATGGGGGTAATGCAGTCCTTGTGTTGCTTGACTTGTCGGCAGCCTTCGACACCGTGAATCACACGGTGATGGTTCAGAGGCTACGGGACGTAGGGATTGGGGGGTTGGCTCTGTCCCTCCTATCGTCATTTTTGGATGGGAGAGTACAGAGCCTGTACTGGGAGGGCCTGCAGTCAGAAAGCTTTCATCTGCCCTCTGGGGTTCCCCAGGGATCAGCATTATCAGCAACGATTTTTAAAATCTATATGCTGCCCCTGGCCAGTCTCATTAGGAAGCATGGTTTTGCTTTTGTGTCATATGCAGATGACTCCCAGCTCATAATCTCTATGGCCAAACACCCTGCGAATACAGCTGTCAGGTTTCACACCTCTTTGGAGGAGATTATGATCTGGATGAACCACAACTTCCTAAAAATTAATACAAATAAGACAGAGGTTATCGAGTTTGGACAGGGACAACCCCAATGGGATGCCTATTGGTGGCCAACGACAGCTGGGGAATGTGCCAGTCTGGCTCCTAAGGTGAGAAATCTGGGAGTTATTTTCGAACATCAACTAACCTTTTCTGCCCAGGTAAATAGCCTCACCTCTTCCTGCTTCTTTTTAATCAAAACCTTGAAGAAGATCTTTCCCTTTATCGGGAAGGAATTACAGAAGTCAGTGGTAGTAGCTCTCTTGCTGACTAAGTTAGATAATTGTAATGGCCTGCTATTGGGAATTAATAAATCCCAAATGAGCAGGCTACAATAATTACAAAATGCCGCCGCCAGACTACTCCTAAACATTCCAAGAGGTAAATCTACCTCCGCTGGAATTCGAGCCGTACATTGGCTTCCTATCCAGCGTCGAGTTGAATTTAAGGCCTTATGTTTGGTCCACAAGGCTTTTTGTGGTGGAGGAGCGAAGGCCATTCAAAGAATGTTTAGACCCTATACCCCCGCTCGCTCACTAAGATCCAGTACACTGGGTCTTCTCCATACTGATAGGATTAGGAAGGTGAGATGGGGTGGGAGAGCTTTCTCCCACTGTGCAGCGAAGCTATGGAACTCATTGCCAATAGCCATGCGTTTTCAATCAAACAGACTAGCATTTAGGAAAGAATTGAAGACCTCGCTGTTTGCTATAACATAGGCGAATGATGCAGGCCGTAATACTTGTACTCACCCTAGCGCCAAGACGCCACGGCATTCGAGCGCTCTAGAAGCACATATCCTATCCTAGTCATCATTACTTTAAGTATGAGCATCATGGATACAGTCCTCTCTGAGGCTACACTCCTGAATGGAAAATGACAACTGATAACAATTTACAAAAAAAACACATGCTAAGGGCTTTCTTACAGTCCATATTCACTGTCTATTCCTTCTCATAAACACCCTTTCCCTGAACACCTCCAGAGCTATGAAAACTTCATTCAGGGACAAACCGGCAAAGATTAGAGGAGGCAGTGTAGAACTTTATTGTGGAAGCCCATAGCATGAGTAATGATTTCTTGATGTACTTGTATTCGCATTACTCTATCTCTTCCTCAACCCAGTCTTTCCTTGCATCATGAGGTGTGCAAAAACCCTGGAAACAGGCATCTGCCTACCTAAAAAAGGTCTCCTCTCCATTCAGCTTTAACAAAAAAGCACCACCCCTACCGGGACTGTTCCTAAGTCAAGTAACAAAGCAGTCCAATAGCCTGGGATGAAAGCCATGCACAGTATGGAGAATGCACAACCAGTTGAACTGAGACAAGAAAAAACACTGAAACAAAAATTGCTGTCAAATGGTCAAAGCATTACCTTTTCATCACTTCCTTGTTACAAGCTGCCCAAGTAGACGTACCCAGCATTAACTGTTCACCAAGGCAGCTCACCAGAAAGGGTACATTCCAGACTGTTAGACATTGGGTTGTAGGTTTACTGAGGTATGAGCCCTAGTCAAGCAGCAATCACAATCCTAATCCTAGTCAAGGTAAGAAGCGGCCAAACCCTAAATGAACCTGTGCTCCTCCTGTGGTAACTTGGCACAGAGCAGTCAAGCTTAACTTAAAGGCAATGTGTAAAGTATTTGTTCAACACTTTAAACAGTAAAGCAGTGAAAACACCACAGGAAAAGATCCTACATCGGATTAGAAAAGTAGAACTTTATTAATGAATAACACAAAAAAAAAAGTAGAACTTGAGATATTAATTTTTTAAAGAATAAACTCTAAAAGATGGGATTACTTGGGATATCTGGCTGCACCAGACTGAGACAAAGTCAAAAGTTCAGGGCGACTGCGATGGAACGTGGGCCAGATACAGGGACTCGGTGAGGCTCCCCGACCAAAAGTACCTTTATCCTGGCTGCAATGACGTCAAAGATGTGGACCTCATCCAAAGTGATGTGTTGCTCTACACAGTAGGAGTGTTGCGCCGGCCTGATGATGCATTGGCTTTGAGTGAAGAGCTACGATGTTGAGATTTACCATCAAAGGAGATGTGGAGACCTTGTGCACTGGTGGTTTCAAAGGTGGTTTGTCAGGCCATTCCATTGAGCAGTGGCAATGTGCCGGATCTGGTTATGCAACAGGAGCGATTCACTGGTTCTGATCCTAGCTACAGGATGTGATGTGCCAGTTCTGGTCCACACAACAGCCCCAACGAGCCAGTTTGACAGAATGCATGGGTTTTGCCGAATTAAGCACCTCAGGCCTCACTACTAAGGGTCCAGGACTTGAGTGGCACCACTTGTTAGGGTAGACTCACACATAGCAGAGTCCAGGTAAGTTGGAAGTATTTTATGTCCCTGAGACTTCAGATCAGGAGGCCAGCCAGCTAGCTGTTGGAGTTACTCTGGGTTCAAGTGAGACTGGCCAGCCCCCACCCAGACAGGACAGTACAGCAAGGCAGCACTAGAATAGTCACAGTCCAGAAGCAGCACAGCAGCCCCTCCTGGCAGAGACTTCCTCAGATCCAGAAGTGTACTGAAGTTGTGGTGTCAGTGGTCCAGTACTGAAACCTAGTTGTGCCTGTGAAGCAGGAGAAAACTTCAAAGGCAGGTCTTTGAAGTGCACAGAGATCCTTCGTTCTTGGCTCCAGACTCACTACGGGGGTATGCAACACTTTGTGTGGGGACAGAAAACAGCCTAATTAGATGTCTGTGAGGCTAGGTCCAGCTCCTACCTCCCATCCTGCCAGGATGGCCCATCAAGGCACACCTAAGCTCCCATTGTGTGTGGCTGTCTAGGGGAATACACAAAGCCCAGCTGTCACCGCCACTGCTGCCCGCCAACCATAATGAGTTTTCTCACCACCACACTTTTCATGCAAAGTGTAGCAGTGCGAAAGCAAAAGGGGCCATAAAGGGCCCCCGTGTGCCTCACACCATGTGGATGTACACCGGAGGGCACAACATGTGCCACCCTGTGTGCATGCACACCAGTACCTGCATGGCATGGACTGCAGCAGTCCATGCCATGCAGGTACTCCTTTTGAAATTCCCATTGCGGTGCCCATTTTATAGGAACCGCCCTAGGATCGCCAAAGATCCGCTTGCCAGACAGGAGAAAACTCCTGATCTGGTGGGTGGGTTCCTACATGGGTTTTTCATTGAGGGAATAGGACGATCCTGCCCCTGCACCACCAAACTCTTAATACGGCACTAGGATTTAGATATCCAACTTCACACCCTGTCAACCAGACTGGCTGGAGCAGAGCTTATAGACGCTGAACTCCAAGTCGCCACATCTGTTCCAAGGCTCTCTGATAAAGAGGCAGCAGGAACAGACTTATTATGGTGGCAGTTGTTACCCAGGAGCATATCTTTTTGGTAGGGAATGTTCTTGTTTGGCAAAGTAGGCGTGGTACTGAAAAGATGGATCACATTTTTTCTCATAAACATCTAAGGAAACCAACCCCACTATTCTCTAAATGAATAGAGGTAGCTGTGGTGCAGTTCAGAGCATAAAATCTTCCCCTGCTTCCACGGACGGAATTATTTCACAGTCACACGCACATACACACATCACACGCTGGTGGGGCCCATAACACCAACATTCATTCTCATCACACTATCTGTGCCTACAGAGGAGATTCAATCTCCCACGAACTACAACTTCTACACTCTGGATAGAGGAAACCACATCTATCGATTTACCCTACTCGTTCCTCCATCCGGAGGTCGACTAGATCATTTAGTTAAGATAGGTGTTGATGGAAAATCACTAACTTTCATTTAAATCAATAAAACATTACCAGAAATAATCACCCAACACAGTTCTTAAAATAATAATTTTCTTTATCTAATTAAATTGCAGGTTAAAATCCTAACAGTGCCATAATATCTTTTGTCATATTTACCTATTCTGGCTAATTGTCGTTTTCTAAGTCAGAACCGGTCCTCAGCAAATTCAGTCAGAGTATTGCTCAATCATCTGGCGTCACCGTCCTCTCCGTCAGCGTCGGGACCTCAGATCATCAATTCAGGAAGTGGCGCTCAGGTAACAGCTACTAGCCTCTCTAGTCTACTAATATTTATACTAAAATTTACATATGAAAGTTACATTTTCTTTATTTCTAGGCTCCTGATTGGCTGAATTCAGTTACATCCAAATACATTAAGAAACAATATTCAATATTCCCATATGGATGATGAATAAACTAGGCGCATGGGAAAGGATGTTCCCAGGTCAAAAAGTATCAGTCTATTGTGAATTGGTTCCCAAATGGCAACAATTGCTTCGTGTTCAGGGACATTGGCATCTCGCCCAGAGTAGTCTTCATGGACATGGCATATCAGGTCACACAAAGGACACGAATGAAGTCCGTGCAGGCGCCTTTCTCCATTGTTCAAATGATGAATTTATGTACTTTAGTTAGGCTTCTGTCGACGGCCATCTTTTGGTAGGCCAGAATAGTCAACTTTAAGTAAGAAAACACAAAACGTAATTAATACATTGAAATAATCAAAACAGTGTTATTTCCCTGCTAATTCCCATATGTGCGTGCATTTATCTAGCCATAAGCAACGTCTAAAGCCATTAATGCATGTTTATTTAAGCGCAAACCACATTAACACTGCTTAAGCAACACTTATCGTTTTACTATGCATACAACTTAGTTCACTTATTAATTTTAGCCATGCAAATGCATTCCCACGTGTATTCTCTTGGTTAATCAGGTTGGTTAGTACCATCACATCAATCAATTAATTATTAGAATTAATTATTTAGTCGTTTTAATATAAACTTATATAAATGGATTGGGTATACTAAAAAATCGTATTTATCCCGCTCCATCAATCCCCCCTTTGGTGATTTTATCACCAAACAAAACCCACAAATAATCAATTTATTTCCCCTTTTATAGAAATTTGAAATGTCTTCTTGCTCAATTAAAATTCTGTTTCTCTTTCATCGTCTCTTTTAGTTTTGTCATACATACTCTCCTTCCATTCTTCCATTTCTATTTCATTGAGATCTTTTTCTGGTTTATTTTCTCTCTTTTTGTAAATTTCTCGTTTCGCCTTCTTTTTATTTCTTCTATATCTACAACACATACATCCTATACATCCTAATCTAAGTATCAATAATACGAAAATCACACAGGTTAATGGAAATAATATTTTTCCAATAATAGTACTACCTAATTTACCTAAGAAAACTTTAATAGCAGCCATCTTATTACTAATTCTAGTCCAGATACTTTCAACCTCCAGTGGTTTTATTTCATCATGCAATTCTGTAATATTCCTAATATATACTTTTAGATCTTTGCTTTCATCAGGAATGTAAGTGCAACAATGTTGAACTTTCAGCATTCCACAGACTCCACCCTCTTTTGCCAATAAAATATCAAGGGCAAGTTGATTTTGCATAATCATAGCGATCCACTATGGTTGACAATTTCCGAATATTATTTGCATTCCAAGATATTCCCACTGCTGGTATCAAAGCTCCAAAAATATCACCTACTATTTCTAACCAAGTTTCTCTTCTGCTACGCATTAGTAGGTTATTTGGTCCACTATTTTCTACTCTATCCATGTGAAAGATCTTTGGAAAGACCAGGCCAACATACCATGTGCCATACCAATGGTCAGGCAACCTGTAGTAAGCCTTATTGCCACAAATATAGTACAGTCCAGGGAAAACTGGATCTTCTCCACCTCTAAATCCCCATCCGGATGCAATGAAATATGTATCATGACACTCACTTGTCCCTATATAAACATAATCATATTGGGATCTTTCCCTCATGATGCATAATTTGCCTTTCTGGGGTGAGTCTATAGCTATTGTCGGTTTAACTCCACCCGGTGTCTCCTTTTTCCCATCTATTTCCCAAATGTTCTCCCCTTCCTTATGTCCCTCTGCTTTCTGGTGTATTTTCAATCTTCTCTCTTCAACCATATGCAAAAATGTTTTCTCTTCTGTTTTCAAATTACAAGTTAAATTGTTCTTAAAAATATATTCTAGAGTTAGTCCTTTAGTTTCTATAAAAATTTCTCCTAACACATTAGCATCTTTAGCTGGATTTAATTCTTTATTCATGGGCAATTGTCCAAGAATATTATCTATATTAGACAAATTATATTCTAATTTCCCTACTTGATAAAATATACTAGTTAAAACGCTACATGTTATTCCATAAGTTGCTGGGAGGTGATGATAAGTCACCCCTTCTGAAACAGATGCAAGTAATTGCATACAAACGTAGCAATCCCTTACTTCCATTGTTTTTACATATTCATACAATAATTTTGAAAACACATTGCTAGAAAAATCATTTATTGACCTATCTTGATGCACATGCTCTGTGCTTGTTCTAACCGGTATTACCTTTTGTGAGTTTTTCACTATATTAGTTATATTCTCAGTATGTCCTGCTAGTGTATCTAAAGTTACTTTGAAAGAGATCAAAAGAGCGAGTACGCTCCAAAGAAGCATTAATAGTCCTGTACAGCAGCAACATGTCTTGCACCATCTTCTCATGAAAGTACATCTATTCTTGTTATCATCTATGTTAGCCATCTTGTTAGAAATAACCGTGTCTTTTGACTTAGTCTCTTCTACTCCTCCTCTTGTAGCTTTCCTACAAGATTTCAGATCTTATCAGGTGATCCAACTATTTCAATTTTCTTATTCAATCCTGTGTATTCCTACAAGGATCGATTTAATTCACTCAGCTCGGCCTTTCGTCGTTTTTCACTTCTTTTTCGTCATCCACATGCAGGATTTCCTGATCTTCCGCTTCCTCTCCGATGTCGGATAAGATAACTCTCAGGATCTCCCCTGTTTCTTCTTCTTTTATAAATCTCAGCAAAGTCTCCTCTGGATTTCCTTGACTATCTGCCTCTTCCCTTTCTTCAGGCAGTGCCACGTACGTCCATTCAGGTGACTTATACTTCTGGTTTGGTTTTCTTGTTCGTTTGTTTGCTTCTGATACTTCTGTTTCTCCCTCTTTCTCTGGATGCTGAGTAGTTACTTCATTCACTTGTTCAGCCTCTGAGGGTTTAGCTCGTATCAATCGGTATCTCAGCTTCTTAATTTTGTTTGGCCAAAGATCACCTTTAGCATTTCTTCTTGGTTTGCCGTTTCTTTCCTCAATCCAAGTTCTCTTTCTCAGAACTCGACCCTCTGGTATTTCAGTTTCACTGTCCTCAGATTCTGTCTCATTTGATTTTTCCTTTTCAGAAGTCTCCTTTTCCACCTCTTGGGTTGGCCCTACTTCTGTCCCTCCTCGGATCTCTGGCACGCAATCTTCCTGCTGACTATTTGTCCCTTCACCTAGCTGGGTGTTGCAGTTCCCTACACCTCCTCGGGGTTTTTCCGCAATCTGTCCCTCTCTTTCTATGACTGTGCCTTCCTCTTCTTCCAGTATTTTCTCAGGTGGAATTTCTTCTATTCTCTCATCTGGTGTAAAAGTTACTTCTGACTGGACATTCTTTTCTTTTCTTCTTTCTGTGTTCACCATTAGCCTTTTGCTCATCTCCAGAATCTGAACCATCGGAAATCTGCAATCTTTTCCTCAAAATTTCTCCTCTGGGGGTCTGAACTAGTCTTGGCTCATTTTCCCCCCTTTCAGGATTTTCTTTTGAATTTATATTCTCATTACTTGACTCATCACTTGATTCTGATTCGTCAAAGTATTCTTTTCCAATGCCGTCTGCTGGATTTGGAACTCTCAGAGTGTGACTTGCATGTATCCAATTTTTCAGTCCAGCACACTTCACAGCAGTTGTTGTGGTCAAGATGACCTGTCTTGGCCTTCCCCACCTTGGAACCAGGCAATTTCTTCTTCTGTGGACTTTTATCCTCACCCAATCTCCTGGGCTTAAATCATGGTCTGGTTTCTTTTCAAGTGTGGTGGCATCCTCTACAACCTGGTGAAACACAGAATGAACTGCGTCAGCCAGGCCTTTACAGTAATCCAAAATCATGTCATCAGTTATAGTCATCAGCTTGTTGACTGGTACAAACACATGTCTCATGGCTCGTCCCATGATGATTTCGTGTGGACTGTAGTTCTGTCTGGAGTAGACCTAATGGTCATCAAAACCAGAGGCAAGACATCAGGCCATTTCAAACCTGTGGCCAAACACATTTTGCCTATTCTATTTTTGATAGTACCATTTATTTGCTCAACCACACCAGAAGCCTCTGGTCGGTAGGCACAATGCAGTTTCTGCTGTACACCCAATGCTTCACAAATTAGTTTCATGATCTCATTGTAGAAATGTCCTCCTCTGTCTGATTCTATGGTTATTGGGAACCCGTACCTTGGGATGAATTCCCTCAACAATAGCTTGGCCACTGTGATTCCATCATTTCTTCTGGTTGGGTATGCCTCCACCCATCTAGAGAACAGACAAACTACCACTAGAACATACCTCAGCTTGTTATAAGGAGGCATTTCAATGAAATCTATCTGCATTCTGGTGAAAGGTCCTCCCTCCCGGCCTATGGTGCCTAGACTTACCACAGTTTTCCTTCCAGGATTGTACTGTTGACATGTCAGGCATCTCTGACAGAGACTTTCTGCGATCAACCTAAATTTTGGGTTGTACCAGGTCTGCTTAAAAGCCCTTATCATGGCATCTCTTCCCAGATGACCTTGGCCATGATACATCCGTGCCATGGTTGACATCATGCTATCTGGCATTACTGGTCTTCCATCCCGATAGACCCACACATGATCCTTTTCCCTGGGTGCACATCCTGCTTTTAACCACTGCCTCATTTCCTCATCAACTGCCTCATCCTGCAATTGCCTCACTTCATCCCATGTTCCCACAGCGTTAGTAAACATTATGGAGCAAGAAGTCATTTCCCTTTCTTTTGACCGATTAATTGAATATTTATTTCGGGCACAATACTGAGCCATGTCATTGGCAAAACGGTTACCGGTAGTGATGTAGTCACTACCCTGTCCATGAGCAGCACATTTTACCACAGCCAATTCTTTGGGCATTTGTATTGCCTCAAGCAATTTTCCAACCACTTCTGCATTCCTTATGGGAGTTCCACTTGAGGTCAGGAAACCTCTTTGCAGCCATAGTTGGCCGAAATCGTGGACAACTCCGAAGCCATACTGGCTATCAGTCATCACAGTCACTCTTGCATTTCTCCCAATCTTGCATGCCTTGGTTAATGCCACTATTTCTGCTACTTGAGCGGATCTAACTCCTTTCAAGGGTGATGCCTCAATAACTGCTGAAACTGTACATACTGCATAGGCTGCGCTCAACACTCCTTCATCCGTCCTCAAACAGGATCCATCCACAAAAAACACATGATCACTTTCTGGCAGTTGCAGATCTCTTATATCAGGTCGAGGTTTTGTGCAGTAGTCAAGCACATCCAGACAATCATGATCAACCTCTTCTCTTATTTCCACGCTCTCTGCATCAGGCAAAAGTGTAGCTGGATTCACATTCACACATCTTTCCAGACTCACATTGTTTGCACCTAGAATGACTTTTTCATACTTAGTCAGCCGACTATGTGACATGAACTGTGTTTGACTCCTTGTTAAAAGGATCGCCACACTGTGAGGTACAAACACTCTTACTGGATATCCCATCACAATTCCCTCACTCTGCTCCAGACTTCGACATGTAGCCGCAACAGCTTTCAGACATCCTGGCAGACCTATCGCCACTGGATCTAGCATTGACAAAAATAGGCCACTGGTCTCCTTTGTCTTCCATGTTTCTGTATCAACACTGAAGTGCGCATCCATTTCGCTCACTACAGTATAGCTCAAACTCCTTTTCATAGTCTGGCATACCCAGTGCAGGGGCTTCACACAGACTGTTCTTCAACTGTTTGAAGGCTGGCAATTCTTCTTTGTTCAGCTCAATGGGGTCTTTTACCTCACTTTTTGTCAATTTCACCAATGGTTTGGCAATCAGGGAGAAATTACTTATCCACTGACGACAGTAACCAACCATTCCTAGGAACATTCTCACCTCTCTCTGGGTCATTGGAGCTCTCATTCCTTTAATGATTCGGATTCTGTCTATGGTTACCTTTCTCATGCCTTTCTCAATATTATGACCCAAATATGTCACTTCTTTCTCACAGTATTGCAATTTTGTTGGAGATACCTTAAGCCCTTCATCTGCCAAATGATTTAACAAAGCTATGGTATCTGTTTCACAGGCCTCACGTGTCTTTGACACCACCAATAGGTGGTCAATGTACTGGACTAAAACTGAACTATCTGGCATAGTAAGACTCTCCAGAGATTTCTTAAACAACTGGTTGAAAATGGAGGGGCTCTCTCTGTGTACCCCTGTGGGATTCGGCACCATGCCAAAATACGGTTTCCAAACCGAAATGCAAAAAGTGGCTGGCTGTCATGATGCAACGGAATGGAAAAGAAAGCATGACACAAATCAATTACTGTGTACCATTCTGCATCATGTGGGTTCTGATACAAAATCACTGATGGATTTGGAACAATGGGACAACATGAGACAACAATCTTGTTAATCTTTCTCAAATCTTGCACGATCCTGAATTTCCCACTTGGCTTTTTCAGTCCCATTATAGGCGAATTACATGGGCTGCTCATTATTTCCCTTAACACTCCTTGCTGGATCATTTTCTCAATCAAAGTGGTTACTCCTGCTATTATTTCAGGTGTCAGTCTGTATTGTGGAATATTCGGATAAACTGCTCCTTCTTTTACAGCTATTCTTACTGGGTCTACATTTCTCATCAGGCCTAGATCATTACCAGTGAAATCCCAGACTGCTGCCTTAACTGTCCGTTTCAATTCTGGGGGCAATTCATCTGGATTGAATACTGCATAGGTTCCAGTAACCTCACACTCTCGGTTAGCTATGGTCATTTTATACAGAACATCTTCATCTGGTGTTTCAAAAGCTATACCATCTGGTGTACAGAATATGGTGCAATTCATTTTGCACAACAAATCCCTACCTAATAAATTCACAGGACTGGTGTCACACACCACAAATCGGTGCATGTCTGAAAATTTCCCTATTCTGACCTTTACCGGTTCAGTCAGATACGTTCTAATCTGGGTGTTTGATACACGAACTACTTGGATTGTTTCATCCGAAAGAGGAAGATTCTTCACATCTGCTGATCTGACAGTGGATCGTGTAGCTCCAGTGTCTACTAGAAAAGTAATGTTCTCATCATTAACCTTTCCATCCACAAATGGTCCTGTCTGATCTATTTCTAGAGATGCGCCAAGTACGCACCCTGCTTCCTCTTTTCGGCACCGCCAATAAAACTCCTCTGGCTCACTTTCATCATTTTGCAGCCAATACTGTGACACAGCACTCGCGCGTTGCGGTTTGTTTACCTGTTCTTCATTGTAGAATCCCGTCTCCTTACTATACTTCTGTGTATTCCGTCTCTGTGGTAAGGGCGGTTTTGGCACCTGATTCTGTGGACTAACAGCCTTCTGCTGTTGCAGTGGTGGGCCACTCTCCTCACACTGCACCTGTGGATTCAATGATGGATTTTCATTATTAGTACCTGGTGGATATTTACACTCGGATTTCCAGTGCCCTAATCTTCCGCAATTGTGACAAGGGAACCTTTTCTTTGCCTCTTCTATATTACCCTTTCCTTTTCCTGGGCCAAATCTTGATTTAACACCTGGATTATTAGCTTGTTCCACCAGCTGAGCTTCCTGTCTCTCTGCAACTTTCACTTGAGCCCACATTGCCTTTTCCTTTAATTTTCGCTGCTTTGCCTCAATCTCATTACTAAAGTATTTAGCATGCCTCAGAATCTCATCTATTTTCTTGCTCTGCCAGTCCACAGTGTGCTGCTTGATCATGTCCCCAATCTCGGGACGCAGACCATACACAAATCTGTACACAAAATGACTCGGGTCCTTTTCTCCCAGACTGTCATCCCCACTGAACTGTTTGAAAGCTAGAATTAGCCTTTCATAGTATGCGTGAACTGACTCCTTCGCTTCTTGATGTGTTCGATCTATTTTTACCCAGTCAGTTTCTTTTGGAGGCACTTTGTTTTTCAAGAACACCATGACCTGCTCGTACTTTTTCATAACTTCGGGGTCTGGGGCTCCTGTTTTGGGATCTCTTGGGTATTCTTTGGTGGGCCAATCTATGACTATCTTACATTCTGCCCACATGTCTGCTGGCACAATTATATCAAACAGACTATTCAAGTCGATCCACAGCACCTTTGACAATTTCACAAATCTGTCTACTTGTCTATACCACTCGACCGGCTTTTCCCTTAATCGAGGGAAGTCATTAATAAATGACAAAATGTCCTGTCTAGTCCATCGGACATGCACATATCCCCCTCCTGGAATCTCTCTCATAGGGAACTCCATCACCACCTTCTCCTTTACTCTCACAGGAAATGCTGAAAATGTTCTGTCTGAAGTGTCATCCCGCTTCCTATACCACCTACTCTTCCATTTGTCCACATCTCCCCATTTCCTCAATACTGTGATTATGTCCCTAATCTGCCCTATCCGCCCTGCAGCATTCAAATTCTCAATGTCTTTTTCTGTGAAGTCCACTCGGTATGGTTTCTGTAAAGCTTTTACTTTATCTATGTCAATTCCCATTTCACTCGCTATTTCGGCTAGTCTGTTATGTAAATTCTTTGCTCTCCAAGTGATGCTTTTACACAGGAATAATAATTCCTCATCTTGGTAATTTTTCAGCTTTTCTGTGGGAACGGTCCCTGCAATCAATTCTTCCAACATCATCCTCAATTTTGCCACATCAATGGTATGAGATTCCTTTTCTTTATCCTGCAAACTTTTTAACCAGTCATTCAATTCTTCCGTAGTTATGCTCACTGAATTCTCTACATTCCCTGGTTCTGTCAGTCGCTGTGGTTCATCGATCCTTCTACCATTCTGCTTCTCTCTACAGTATCTGGACAATAAAATGGATTCTTTGACACATGTAATTCACCTTTACCCATAGTATGTCCCCAGGAACTCTCTTTCGCTCTCATCAGGGGCTGTTCTGCCTGTCTTGGGTTCACATATACAACTGTTAGTCCGTGCTCACTGTCTTTCTGCTTCTCAAAAATAGGCATAACAGGACCTATGGTTACCGGGACTGTGACTGCTTCTAGATTTTTCGTCAATTCTCTTATTTTCTCTGTCAGTTCTAATGTGGTTTTTGCTAGTTCCTTGGAATTTTCACTCTCAGCTCTATTTTCTTTTCCCCTTTCTTTAAGAGAATTTCTTCTTCTTACTTCTGGGGTCACAACTTCTGTTTTAATGATTCTCAGAGTTTCCCTCACTGGTGTGCCTGAGGTTGGCGTCTCTGGTTCCTGCCTGTACGGAGGTGGGCTTTTGAAGAGCATATCATCTAGGACATCATCATCTGTCTCGTTAGCCCCATACCTCCGGGTATCTACATGATTTCTCTTTTCTAGGCATTTTCTTCCTTCACTTTCTCCATCTGTTCTAAGGGGAAACAATCCTTCAGTCATACTAGCATCTCGCCACCTTCTCATCCGATCACTATGAGTTTCGCGATCATTTGGCCGTCCGAACATATACCTGTACCTATTGCCATTTCTCTGTTTTTCTCGCTCATGCATCTCATCTTCCCACTCTGTTAATGCCTCAAACTGCGTGGGCCTAGGTCGCGGATCTAAGCTCATCATCTTTTCCCGTAAGTTCGTCTAGATTGCCAAATTAAAGGACCCATCCTCTGGAAACGCTAGAACTCCGTCTTCCTTTGTATATTTTGCCCAGTTGTCTAACCAAATGCAAGTATGGTACCCATATTTCGCAACCATAAAGGATGCAGGGGTATTCGCTGGGGGAAGTAACTGTCCTTCCCTAGTCACGATCTTTTTGTCTTTCACAAACCAATTTTTCATTTTCCCAAATAAAGATTTTTTCTTCTTTTCAGGTGAATGATAATACATTCTCCTTTCTTTCGTAAACCCTTTAGTCTTTCCTGCACGGTACGATCTTTAGTCCAATAGCAACGCAACTCTTACTCGCGCACCAATCCTAGCGTCCCTACATCACTGTCACGTTCTCCAATCCCTGCGCGACTCACACCAACGCACCAATCCTGGAGCGTTTACGTCACTGACTAGCTGTCCAATCCCAGCGCGGTCCTACTGACGTCAACAGTCGCTGCAGCTGCTCTTGCTCCTGACTCTTGTCTCCAGTCTACCACTCCTTTACAAAACTACTCGAAGACTTTTGTTTCAATTTTACGATTCTTGTTAGTTACAACATATAAACATCTCCATTGTCTGCTCCGCTAACCACAGAATAGCAAAAAGACCTTTCCCACGAGAATTCTGCTTCCCGAGAGCAGCGTTTACCTCTGCCCTACTATAGAATAATTACGTCCGTTAGCAAAAGTAGCACATCCCTCTACTTCAACCTTCTATCAAGCATCAATTAACTGTTTTCCCCAAATTTAAAACACATAGGTGGAAACGCAATGCTCCTGAGAGATAAAAACCAGAGTTCCACAATTAATCCAAATGCTATTTTCACACACACACTTTCACACAAGGGAATACTGTTCATTCACACAGAATCCTGCTTTTCCCGAGAACAGTGAACAGTCTGTCCTACTACAGAATTATAACATACATTAACAAAGCAGCGCTTACCTCTACTTTGTCCTTCTTACAAGCTCCGAGAACACCTGCTACCTTTTCAGAGATAAGCGTTATTGGCATACCAATTTGGTTTCCTGGTACCTAAGACCAAAATTTCACAGGTAACCCATTTGCTATCATACGTACTTCTCACACACAGAAAGAATGTCCCTAACGGCAACACACGACGATGTCACCAAATCGAACCCAGACAATGTGACGCGCAACTTCAATTGTCACACGTTCTTTCCCGTGTACCTACGGGCTACCACAATTCCGTCTTTCCCGAGAGCAGCACTCACCTCTGCCCTACTATGGAACTGTCACCGACTTCTTACATCCCAGAAGCCGTACAGACGACATAAAACTCAATACGACTTCAACATATAGTGTTAGAACATATATCAATACCAATCAATAATCGATAAGCTATATACATGCCAATATCATCAAACCAACACAATAAATCTTATTTCTAGCTACCAAAAATACTGGTAGATATATATACACGCGAATCATCAAACCTAAATAATAAAAACCATCATCTTGCTACCAGAAAGAAACTGGTGCAGTTCAGAGCATAAAATCTTCCCCTGCTTCCACGGACGGAATGATTTCAGTCACACGCACATACACACATCACACGCTGGTGGGGCCCATAACACCAACATTCATTCTCATCACACTATCCGTGCCTACAGAGGAGATTCAATCTCCCACGAACTACAACTTCTACACTCTGGATAGAGGAAACCACATCTATCGATTTACCCTACTCGTTCCTCCATCCGGAGGTCGACTAGATCATTTAGTTAAGATAGGTTTTGATGGAAAATCACTTTAACTTTCATTTAAATCAATAAAACATTACCAGAAATAATCACCCGACACAGTTCTTAAAATAATAATTTTCTTTATCTAATTAAATTGCAGGTTAAAATCCTAACAGTGCCATAATATCTTTTGTCATATTTACCTATTCTGGCTAATTGTCGTTTTCTAAGTCAGAACCGGTCCTCAGCAAATTCAGTCAGAGTATTGCTCAATCATCTGGCGTCACCATCCTCTCCGTCAGCGTCGGGACCTCAGATCATCAATTCAGGAAGTGGCGCTCAGGTAACAGCTACTAGCCTCTCTAGTCTACTAATATTTATACTAAAATTTACATATGAAAGTTACATTTTCTTTATTTCTAGGCTCCTGATTGGCTGAATTCAGTTACACCCAAATACATTAAGAAACAATATTCAATATTCTCATACGGATGATGAATAAACTAGGCGCATGGGAAAGGATGTTCCCAGGTCAAAAAGTATCAGTCTATTGTGAATTGGTTCCCAAATGGCAACAATTGCTTCATGTTCAGGGACATTGGCATCTCGCCCAGAGTAGTCTTCATGGACATGGCATATCAGGTCACACAAAGGACACGAATGAAGTCAGTGCAGGTGCCTTTCTCCATTGTTCAACTGATGAATTTATGTACTTTAGTTAGGCTTCTGTCGACGGCCATCTTTTGGTAGGCCAGAATAGTCAACTTTAAGTAAGAAAACACAAAACGTAATTAATACATTGAAATTATCAAAACCGTGTTATGTCCCTGCTAATTCCCATATGTGCGTGCATTTATCTAGCCATATGCAACGTCTAAAGCCATTAATGCATGTTTATTTAAGCGCAAACCACATTAACACTGCTTAAGCAACACTTATCGTTTTAATATGCATACAACTTAGTTCACTTATTAATTTTAGCCATGCAAATGCATTCCCACGTGTATTCTCTTGGTTAATCAGGTTGGTTAGTACCATCAAATCAATTAATTATTAGAATTAATTATTTAGTCGTTTTAATATAAACTTATATAAATGGATTGGGTATACTAAAAAATCTTATTTTTCCCGCTCCATCAGCTGTAGTCCAAGAAAAACAAAAATAATGAAATCAAATTCATTCTAGTGCCCAAACCTGGCTCTTCTGCTTTCTAGCAATTAGTTATATTCTCCCAGAGCCATGAAAACGAAGGTTGGTTACATCTGTGCGCTAAACACGTGGCTAAACGAGCTCATAAGTTTTGGATTTATTACTAAGGGTGGGCGTAGTGGGGCTACGTGAAGCAGCACGTAGTGTGCCCAAATCTACGCACACTACACGCTTCGCGTAGCCCCACTACGCGCCACCCACCCACGCTACTTTTAAAAGATAAAATGAATTTGTAATAAAGCAAATTAAAGGCACTTACCTGACGCGCGGCGTCTCCCGGGGCTCCCTCTTCCTGTTTTTCAATTTTCCTGACAAATGCGCATGCGCGGACGCCCGCGCATGCGCATTTCTTGCGAGAAATGCGCATGCGCAGGCGTCCGCGCATGCGCATTTGTCAGGAAAATTGAAAAACAGGAAGAGGGAGCCCCGGGAGACGCCGCGCGTCAGGTAAGTGCCTAATTTGCTTTATTACAAATTTATTTTAGCTTTTAAAAGTACGGTGGGCGGGAGGCGGGTGGTGGGCGGCAGGCAGCTACGCTTCGCCCACGTAGTGTACGTAGGCGTTGCCTGCTTCGCCTACTTTCGAAAACTGTGAAGCAGGCAGCGCTACGTACATTACGTGGGTAAAGCATAGTGTCGCGCCCAGGGTTATTTATTACCTAATTGGTTAGATACAAGATGCTCGCATATCAAAGGAAATGACCACTATTCCTCACAGGTCCCACATCTGTGTTTTAAAAGACATTACAGGCATATTTGTTAAATGAAGGGGACTCCCCGCCTCTCATTACAGAAAGCCATAAAGGTCAATACACAAACTGTTTGGTTCAGCAAAAGCCAGATTTAATATATTTACCGCAAATTGCTTATAAAAATCGTTTTCAAAATGTTCCAGTTAAAATTGAGGAAAAGTTTGTTAGAAAGGGTGTACTAATGTTTGAACTTGTATGGGGCTCTCATAAATTGAATCCGCTGTGTCGAATTTTTAATATTGGCCCGTAGGTATACATCTAAATAATAAGGCTGGTTTGACTTCTAAGTGGCATTTTCTTTCACTTCACCCAAGAAAACCAATTTTAGCTTTTATCCCATGCCAGAGCTGGTCTGTTGTCACAGGCACGCATTGAATTATTTAAAAGGAAAGCAGAAATATACTTTTTTTTTAATCCTCAAATAGAAACCTATTGTAGCCTTGGTGCATTACACCGAGCCAGGATCCTACTTGAAATCAGAACAGAAGTCCCATAGAAACGAAAGAAGAAGGTAGTGCGGCATAGGGCCAATGATTTGTAAAGCACATCTTAAAGTACGGTCCTTAAGTTGTGAAAAGTTATGTTAATGTGAGCTATGGATGGTGATTTTCTGGTTTTGTCATTGGAGGGAAGTTACTTCCAAAGAGCTGGCCACCAAGTTCCTATTGGAGAATTCTCCTCATTATGAGCTGATGGTAATTTCCGTTGCATTTCAGGTGAAACTAGAGCTACAATTATCACTACTTCACTTGATTATTAATGTTAATGAGTGTGATATTGCCTGATTGTATTTACCCATCTGGTAATGGCTCACCCTGCTTGCAATTGGGAATAACTTATTTAAATCTAACCGGTAGTACAGATTTCCCCTTTTTTATTCCCCATTCCATACCAGTTTATAGGGTATAAATAATAATCCCCATGGATTACCGGGCCCCAATTTTACAGATTGTAAGTGTATCAGTAATAACGGCCAAGGGCCTCATTTCAAGTCAGATGTTGAATCGAGGTGATGATACTGGCCCAGTTTTACATTTACTAGGTGGCACTACCACCCTTTTTACTGTCAAATATAGTATGATGCCCCCCCAAAAAAATGATTTGTAGGACATTGTATTACCGGGCTGTGAACTGCATGTTTTTCTTGAATTCTATGCCATTTTGGCTCAAAAAGTCCACCTGCTCTGAAGAAGTGGAATTTGTGATAGGAAAATCAAGTGGTAATACCAAATCTTTTTTTCTGACTTGATCATGGCTTATATTATGCCTTTTCAGTACTCTCATATTGGACCTGATTAAAAAGAAAGACAACCAGCATTGGAAATGCAATGGGTCTTGCATTTGCTTGAGTTAGAGCTATTGGTGTTTTAAATGAATATGTCTTTTACCTATGTGTTATGTAGCATATGCATGTGGTGTCTAGTGGAAATATGTGGGTTGGATTGGAATTGTTACTTGTGGATATGTGTGACGTGGAATTGAGTGGTGTGGAGTGTATTTGTGTAATGGAATTATATGGCATGGTGTGCAGTGAAATTATGTGAATAGTCATGATGTTGTATTGAGTGTGCTGGAATTATTTTGAGTGGAATTGAGTGTTCTGGAGTGTAATTATGTGGAATGGTATTTTGTCTCTAGGAGAGGTATGTAGTGGAGTTTAATTATGTGGTATGCCGTCGAATTTTTTGGAAAGATGTGGAATGCTTTGGTGAGGATTGGATTATGTGGTGTGTTGTGTAATTGTGTTGAGCTGAATTATGTGGTTTGGTGCCAAATTATGTGTTGTGGATTGGAAATGTGTGGAGTTTAATTGTGTAGCATGGAACTGTGTGAATAGCTTTCCCTTTTTGGTGATGAAAAAAACAAATAGGTAGGAGGTAAGCACCAGATCTGTGTCTTTGGGTGTTAAAAAAAAGAAAAAGTGCAATAAGTGAGTTATTTTGGGTAAAACGGGTCGTCAGGTAATTACACACAATATATATATATAGTAAAAAATTACTGCAAAGATTGTGATGGCGAAATCTGCCAGTTTGAAAACCCGGCCTCATAAATCAGCCAAATTCATCTTTTTAAAACCCATCACTTAGGAGGGGAGGGTAGAAGGGCGAGACAGAGCAACATGGAGCATGGAGGATTAAAGAGAAGCACATTGGGGGGCAGGAGCAGCCCGTGCTGGTATGAGCAGTGGGGTGGGGGGGAGTCGACAGACGACGAGAAATTTAAAAACAGAAAAACACTTACCTTGCGCTTGCCGCATCACGAGTTGGCGATGCGCCGAGCGCAAAGTAAGTGTTTTTTAAGTTTTTTGATTTTATTTTCCCTCGTCAACGTCTTTCAACTCTCCTCTCCGCCCCACCGCTCTTACCTGCCCGACTACTCCTGCTAGGGAACCCGCTTGAAAATATATGCACTCTCATGAAGTGCTTAAGACAAGAAAAAAGCAGCTCCCTAAAAGTAAGGAATGGAATGACACAAGTAAATTAGGAATGCTCCAGGGGAGGAACAGACACAAAATGGACAAGGCAAGCCATTAAAAAATAACCATGAAAAGGAGAGTAAGTGTAAAGCATACCAATGGTAAGCAGTGGGCTGGCTACAAGCCGCTCTATGCTTTTGGTAAAACCACAATATGACAATCAGACAGCTGTGTGAGTATGCATGTATGAGTAATTATTTTTAAAAGTGGAAACCCAAGTTTTATGAATCAAATGACTTTACACTTGTGTAAGTTGAACGTGCAAGCGGCTTTGTGATTCTGATCACTTTCTCATCTCTATTTTCTTTAACCTTAACTTGTGCATAACATAACTAGAAAGATGCTGAAACATATAAATGTATAAAGCTTCACATGTGATAGCCTAGATTACATACTGCTAGGCAACAGTATCGGCCAACAGAAGTTTATTTGTTTGTACAAAAGTGCCAGCAGACTAACTTCAGCCGATCCCTTGTGACTTAAACCTATGCAAGGAGGAAACGGAACGTACTTGCTTAATGTTTAAATATTGGTCTCTATGGAAACCAACCCGTTCCTTTGATTTTGGGTATTTCCCTTAGTCACATTTTAATGAGAATGCCTTGTCAGCTGTAACTCATTTGAGGTTTGGCAGCTCTAACTTAAATCAGAGAGGGGACTGTACACACCATGTTGATGAAAGAAGCATGTGGCTCTGTGCAGTGCTGTCTTGCAGTACATGTGAGCATTCGCCTGCAAACATCATGCTGATTCTATGGGAAAATGCATTTATATGAATTCCTTCACTTCCTGCGAAGAGATAGTCTTATAATTAAAGGTTTTGCAGTATATGTAATCTGCATATCTTTGACGCCGTTCTGCCTCCTGCATTTTGTTCTCTCCAGCCTACATACATAAAGCATGCTTTACTTTGCTTATAGTAAATATACCAAAAAACCATGAAGTGGCCAAGCAGATAGGGAGAAAGACTTCACTACTTGGGAGTGGATTTGAAGAATTAGGAGCCAAGTACAGAACCTTGATTGAAGCTCTCTTGGTGAACTGGAGTCCTTGTTGCACCCAGAGAGTTTCAGAACAAGTAAAAGAACAGGAGCAGGATCTTCTGCCCACCGCATAGGAAGAGAGGAAAGTAGGACAGAGGAGGAAAGGGGAGGAGGCTGAGGGGTGGGTGCAGGGGAACAGGGTGTTGAAGGAGGGAGGAGAGCTGGGGTGAAGGCGGACCCAGCCCTGCATCTGCTTCTGGTTACATGCTGGTACATGTCATATGCAAACCAGTCTTGATTCTGCTCCTCATGGGAACAGTCCAGTCCGAACTGCCAGGCCAGGTCCTCCCTGGAACAGAAACAAGCGTCCTGGGACCGGTCTCAGGGTATCACCCCTCAGTAGCTAGGCTAGCTTGAATCAAGTGGCACAGTGAGCAAGGAACCCACGTCTGGGCAGAATATTGGCCACTTAAGGCAAACATAGCAAACGCAACAAGATGATGGACGGAGTGATGAAACGTTTCAACAACTCACTGCCAGTCAAAAGGTCTAGGTTTCATCTATTGGTCTTTTGCTCACTATGCTACCCCAGTTATGACCCAGAGGAGAGTGGGGTGAAGGCGGACCCAGCCCTGCATCTGCTTTTGGTTACATGCTTATAACCGAAAACAAACATCTGGGTTTGGGATATCACCCCTCATCAGTCTGGCTAACTTGAATACAAAGGCTCAGCGAGCAAGGGACCCACATCTGGGCATACCCTTGGCCACTAAGGGCAAACATAGCAAACACAAGATGATGGACGAAGTGATGAAACTTTTCAACCACTCACCCCCAGTCAAAAGATCTGGGTTTAATCCATCGTTTTTCGCTCACTATGCCACCCCAGTTTGGACCCTTGCTCGCTGTGCCACTGTCTCAATGAAAGAGCAACATGACCTGCTTAATAGGTCACCAGATTGGGACCAGGAATTATGGGCACTCCATAGAAAGGTAGCCTTGCAATAGTGAAAAACGAAAATGGCTGTAAGTCACTATTAGGACATGCCACACACATCAGGGCATGTCCTATCTTATAATTGCAATGCACCCTGCCCTTGGGCCTACATTAGGGGTGTCTGATTTGAGGGAAAGGGAAGGTTTAGGGACTGGCAAGTGGGTGCACTTACCAAGTCGATATGGCAGTCACAGACTGCACACAGGCTCTGCAATGGCAGGCCTGAGACACACTTTACAAGCTGCTTCTGCGGGTGGCACAACCAGTGCTGCAAGCCCACCAGCAGCATTTGATTTACATGCCCTGGGCACACATGGTGCACTGTACTAGGGTCTGACAAGTAAATCAAATAAACCAATCATGGAGTCACTAATTCAATACAACACTTTACAATAGGGAGCACTTGCACTGTGGAACTGAATAGCAGTGGCACAGTGCCCAAAGCATCTAGACCAGCAAAACACATAGCAAAAACACAGGAGGCAACAGCAAACAAAATGGAAGGGAGACCCATGCCAATGGTTCCAGGTCTAACAGGGAGATTCCCCTCAGACAGCTGAGCAAAGCCTACATTCGAAAGGGTAATCTATAATAGTCACATCGATTTAATTTTACTGGATTTAAGAATTTGGCATAAGATATCAGACTTGGTATTGTGCAGCGCCACAACGGTGACCATTTCCCCATTGTGCTGCTCTGGGATAAGGAGAGGGAGGCTCTAACTGCGCATATTACCTTGAACCCTATGATGGTTAGTAATAATAAGCGCACAGTGAAATGGGAGGTCTTTTTGAAACCAGAGTAATTGCTATCTTAGCTATACAAGCTTATACTTGAAGAAGTAAGTGAATTTATGCACCACAAAATGTCCCCAGACCAGACAGTTGCAGCACATAGTAAGTGAAAGCCATTGAGTAGTTCACCGAATCCTGCAAAAGTGTTAAAGGAGCTCTTATTTAAGCTTTAGAATGTAAGGATAGGACACTGATTGTCTCTGCCAGATGAGAGTACATCACCACTATTAAGGCCAGCAAAGCCTAGTGGGAGGCAGATGTATGAGATGATTGGTTTGAGGCAACAAGAAATAAATATATTAAGCGCTTCTTGCATTTGGTCACTCATAATGGGTGTAGTGATTCGGTATACCCTGACTGCCACATCCCTTCAGAGGAATGTTTTAAGCACTTCTTGGGCCTCTATGGCAAGAAAACTCCGGCCACAGCAATGCAGATCAGTCGTCAACCCTCATCTATGACTATCAAGAAGAAGTGGTAAGGGAATTCTCACTTAAACCAACTATTGCTGCAATAAAGGGCCAGTAATCTGGCAAAGCCCCGAGATTTGTCAAAATCCCAGTAGATCTCTGTTGCGGCGAACCACTGATTTGGGGCCCCTACATAAATTCTCAAGCAAATGGCCTGATAGCAGGAGCCCCTATTCGAATCTATAAGAAGGGAGATATATCTTGCCCGGAGAGCTACAGACCCTCAAGTTTAATTGATAACATCCAGAAAGTGTCTAGTACACAAATACTAAAGAGTCTATAGGACTGGATTGACCATTCCAAGGTGCCATCCCACTTACAGGCGGGATTTAGGCAAAATAATAGTACAGTGAACAAAATTATATGGTTGCTAACTTGTTACCTTCGCGGACCTCCAACTTGCTTTCGATCTTTGTTTAAGGGTTACATTTTGGGAGGTTTTGTAAAAGATCGGGATCCAAAAGAACTTGCTGGCTACTATTCCAGAAGTTACATGTTGACAACCATGCAAGAGTCGGGTGGGGCCCCTCAGGGGAACTGACAAGGAAATTCAAATACAGAGAGGAGTGCTCCAAGGGTGCGTTTTGGCCTCTACTCTCGTCCTCCTGTATATAAAGACCTGCATCCCATATCTTTTTAATTGTGACAATGACTCTCCCAAGATGAAGGGCTCAAAAACACCTTGCTTCCTCTTTTCAGATGACACATGCTTCTATTGAAAAGTCCCAGAGGATTATCCATTCTTCTAGAGATATTTCCTCTTTTCTGCAATGGTTATGGGTTAGAAATTAACAATAGCAAAATAAAATACATGGTGTTTGTCACTGGTAAAAACATAACGAGTAATATATCCCTAGGAGGTGAGGTGCTAGAGAGGGTTCAATAATTTTTAGTCCACAGAGGGTTTAGAATCTATCTTACAGTGTATGCACCAGAGGCTTATTCAGTAGATCTCATGAAAATAAGATCCTTTGGTTTAGCCACATAAAAAGCTGACTATGTAAGCTAGGCCTGGAGGATTTCTGCTTATATCCCTTGGAGCTCCCATGTGATGCATGTGAAAAGCTAAAGTCATCTTCTGGAACTTTGTTCTAGGTAGCAAAATTTCAAGGGTTGGTTTGGATAGTCTGGTGGATTCGTTCTTGCCATTTAAATGCTCATTTGAATTTGAACCTTATTTTGACATGGTGTCCAAACCCTTTAAATGTGCACTTTATGTCAAACTCAGATTGGGGATTTTACCATTAGCGACCTTCAATTCTTCATGGATCAAAAAGAGTGACATGGCAAATACATGCCCGATGCCTACCATACGTTGAGACATTATTAGTATAGATTCTTGAGTGTGTGACATTCTAAGCACAAAAGATGGGTTTCCCAATAACCACTGCATCCATGAAAACAAAGAGACTGTTTGTTTAACAGAAAACACCTCTCCCCAGTGTGACGGGGCAGAGAGTTGGTCTACAATAAATCCGATCTGCCTTCCTCATATGTAGCACATTAGACTACGTCCTTGTGTTCGAGGGTTAAGGGGTCTAAACCTGTAGATTTAGGGTATACCCTCATGATACATTACACTCTGCCCTATCCTTTGTCAAAGGGAAAGTCTGCCACAATAGGAGGGGCTACAATTCTGATGGACTCACAGCACAGTCCAAGGAAATAACTGGGGGTCACACCTGGCTGTTGGCGTCATAAAGGATCAAAGACCTAAACCTTACTCTCTCTAATGATTCTGTGGTCTTACATTGCCAAACTCTTCAGTCCCATCATATCACTGATAATGAGCCAAGGCCTCCCTGACCACTAACTCTTCCTGGAATCAAAGAGTCATTTAATATGGACTGGAGGTGCTCTGCTCCCCTTCCTCCAGTATGTGTGCTCCTATCTTAGCCCTCAGGAATGCCAGCAATCCACATCTCCAGCCCAGGGATTGCAGTCCTCACCTCCTATAGCATCATCAAGCCCTGGGCTTCCGAAATGGAACCCGCAGGCATGTGTTCTGTACCATCCACAGGCACACACACATCCCAGCATGCACATCCAAGTATCATGCTTGGTCCAGCGATACACCCAATCAATGCAGGCCAAGAGTGGCCTATGTTCCTGCACCTGGATACCATCACGGGTAATTAGTTGCACCATACAAATCGACCCAACATAACAAACGTAATGTAATGTAACATAACATACCATAAAATACCATGTAAGCAAAAGCAGGGAAAGTGTTGTACTTTGGTTGGGTTAGATTTACTATTCCCACTCCAATATAAGCATGAGTAGGGAAAATGGTGGAATTTGGACAGGTTTGATTTATTATACATACTCCAAAGTAAGCCGTTTCAGGGAAAGTGGTGGACTTTGGAGGGTTAGATTTAATATTCTTACTCCACTCTAAGCAATATTATGGAATATGTTCTTCTTTAGAGGGGTTACATTTATTATTCCCACTTCCATGAAAACAAAACATGCAAAGATTTGCGAATAATACCGACTCCCTGACGCCGTGGATGGATGTTACTTAGCACCATGCCATTGAACTATATCAGGGTTTGAATGGCATTTCTTTATTGGTTTCAAAATGAATTCCATAGAGAGTAATTGATATAAAAAAAGAACAATAGCGAATTGTGGCCCTGATGAAGCGATGTGTTAGTCATGAAACATGTGTCGACCTTTTTATGTGTTATATTTCTTGATTAAAAGAACTCAATGTTTTAAGAATAGGACAATGTTGCGAACCCTGAATTCTGTTACTGACTTATAGGAAAGGTTACATATATAAATACAAATTCTAATAATTTTTAAACAAATATTTAAATAACAACACATAAATTGTTTAAACATATTAAAAATAAGAAATATATACAATATAAAGAAATTAAATTAAATGTAAAACAAATAATAATACAAAAAAATAGTTTAACGAAAAAAATGTTTTGAATAAACCACCTTAGTACCCAAAAAACCCACCACCCCCAAAAACATAAATGTTAAATAAAACAGTAATGCCTTTAAAATATTAATTAAATAAGCAATTATCATCAAAGCCAGTAATAAATATAAAACACATTTAAAAATTGTAATTATTAAATGGACTTTTCAATGAACAATGATTGAAAAAACACAGATAGTTTGCGTAACAAATAATCAATAACAAGTTTACATAGTACAGTACTAATTAAATATGTAATTAAAATAAACAAATATTTTGTAAAATATATATATATATATATATATATTCATTTATTCATTTTAAATCAACACGTCATACTCCTACAAATCCAGTAACTTGCAACCAATGTATAAAATACAAATGTAACTATAGAAAACAAAATGTCTGTTAAAAGTTAAAGAAATTCACCTAAATATTTAACATAATTGACCAATAAATCATTATATAATTGATCACCAATTAAATAGCTAATTATCATAAAATCATTCAAAATAAAGAACAACAATTTATAATTTAAATAACTTCCATCTCTATTCCCCTACAAACCCAACCACCTGCTAATTAATTATAAATTACTAATGAAATGTGAATAAAAATGCAATTGAACATTAAAATGTAAGAATTATACCTAATAAATTAAAACAATTGCATTAATACTATTAACAACTAAAATTCGTATAACCGGTAATATTTATATATTAGATTAATTAAAAATATTTTAAACTAATATTTAAATAACAACACATAAATTGTTTAAACATATTAAAAATAAGAAATGTAACAATATAAAGAAATTAAATTAAATGTAAAACAAATAATACAAAAAAAAATAGTTTAACAAAAAAAATGTTTTGAATAAATGCTCTTACCACCTTAGTACCCAAAAAACCCACAACACCCAAAAAACATAATAAATGTTAAATTAAACGGGGGGCGTGGCTTAGCCGGCTAAGATGGCGGACGTACCTTTCTAGTGCTCCATCCAGCAGCCCGTGCAATCCATGGTAATCCATGCCATAACCCCCTTCAACCCCGCTGAAATCTGCACCGGAGCCGATGGTACTCTCCTGGGCTCATGCTGGCGTCTGGATCGGGGGAGGATCACGGGACCTGGTGAAAGGTCCCCTGGCCTTTCCTGGCACATCAGGGAGGAACGCGGCAAAAACTGGCCCCTCAGAGCGCCTCTGCAGCTCTCGATACAGCAGGTGAGAGCGCGTCTCGGGGACAACAAGACCCCAGGGGAAAACAACCATCACCCATGGGCTGTACCTGAGGCGGCGGCAGTGTTATGATCTTGGCATAGAGACCCCTCGCCGGCCCCTCAATAGGAGGTGCTTCACCCTGCACTCGCTCGCACCCGATCATGGTAACCTCCCCCCGCATGGCGCTGGAACCTGAGGTGCCGGCCGGAGGTTGGTTCACACTGGAGGCGATTGAGGGGCGGTGGACTGTATCGATGCTCTGCAATCACAGGCCGGGGTCTGGCACTTCCCCAGCAGCAACGAGGCGTGCGACGGCCGAGCCAAAGCGGACACCCCACTGGAGTAACGCGCCCAACATGCCTGAGACACAGTGGTCTCCCCTCATCACGGTGCTGTGACTCGAGGTGTGAGTAGGGGGCCAAAGAAGACAGAAGATACCCAAAATAAAAGGGGGGCAACCCTGAGTTTGGGCCCCAGCCTGTTCCGACAGATATTGAAGAACATACGGCCGCACCTCCCCAGGGTGTATTGCTGCAACACTCCACCAGCCTCGGCTAGATCTGTCTCTTCCCCAGCATCGGGAAGCGACTGGCGGCTACCTGCATTCCAGCAGTGTGGTCCTAGGCTGATGAGCCCTCCTCAGCCTCCCCCCCTTTACTGAACCTGGCAGTCTCTGCTTTTCCCCTGAGACCCGTCTGCACGGCGTCAGGCCACAAGGTGCATGACGGCTGAGCCGGGGCGAATACTCCATTGAGGTGGCACGCCTTTCACACCCAAGGAGCAGCAGCCTTCCCCCCCTTACGGCA
Source organism: Triturus cristatus (assembly GCF_964204655.1). NCBI lineage: Eukaryota > Metazoa > Chordata > Amphibia > Caudata > Salamandridae > Triturus > Triturus cristatus. The sequence continues at coordinate 882,994,131 of NC_140581.1, forward strand.
TCGGGATTCGAGGCACGAGCCAGTGGGCCAAAGAAGACAGGGGATGATCGAGTGGAGGGAGACAGCCCTGAGACACCGGGGCTCGACACCTGGGTCTTGCACTGTTTCGACAAACGCAGAAGAACAGGTGGCCACACATCCCCAGGACAGACTGCCACAGAGCGAAGAAAATCTCCCTGGATGCCCTGAGACCCCCCGACCAGCCCTGTCTGCAGGGCGCCAGGCCCCCGAGATGCGCAGCGGGTAAGCCGAGGTGAATGCTCCGCAGTTGGGTACACCTACCAGCCGGGAGGGACTGCAGGGACCACGTGAGACCTGCATCAATACAGCCAGACGCTGCGACGGTGGGACCACATACGAAGGAACAGCATGACAGGGAATGAGTTATCCTAGGGGCAGTGGAGCCCAGCCACCCGGGGGAATGCATAGCGGTGCCCGGTCCCCTCGCTTCACCCTCCGATGAACGCGCCCCTCACCCCCTCTGACGAGTGAGCCCGAACCGACCAAAACGGACACCAACAAACCTCGGAGAGACAGCAAACTAGAACACTCCATCAGTTGACCACAGGGCAACCGGGCAATCGAACATTCTAGAGTGACCATGGAAAGTAGATTCGGAGAATTAACCAAGGTCGTTAACCTCCTTCGGGATGATCATAGGAAGTTGGCGGACAAAGTCAAGCAGGGAGAGAAAGCACTCCAAACCATAGAACCAAAAGTGCAGATGCACCAGGATGCCATAAAAGACCTGCAATTTCGAGTAAGGTCCTTGGAAAGCAAGATAGATGACCTGGAAGGGTGCTCTCGCCGTAGTAATATCCGCATCCTGAATCTGCCTGAGGGGTCAGAAGGTTCCTACCCCCTTCGATATATTGAGACGTGGATTAAAACATTCACTCAGACAAAAGATCTGACCCTGTTTTTCTCCATAGAGTGGGCACACCGGGTCCCGGCCCGCAGACCACCACCGGGATCGCCACTCCGGCCGTTTTTACTGAAGCTACTCCACTACCAAGACAGAGACACTATACTCCGAGCCGCTAGACAGAAAGGACCGCTCTGAGTAGAAGATAAACAAGTTATGTTATTTCCGGATTACTCCCCAGCTGTCCAGCAACAAAGAGGCACCTTCTTGACAGTCAAATGAACCCTGCGCCAAAAGAACATACAATATGCCCTCCTGTTCCCTGCCCGTCTCAAAATCTTGCATGATGGAACTGCACACTTCTTAACTGACCCTACGGAGCCAAGTGACTGGGTAGAGCAACGATTGTCAGGACTAGACGTTCACAGAAACACACAAAGACATCGACCCGCTGGCCGCCAACGGCGACAACACAAAAGAATCACCCTCACACAACTGAGCCCGCGCTCTGACTCTCTCACGACACACTCCCTTGACCTGGAGCAAATTATAGCGCAGAGCAGAAAAGCACTGCAAGCGGCAGCGACAGTGAGATCAACGGGGGACAGCTCGGATGGAGAGAAGGGCCCACATCTATTCACTTCAGAGGAGGAAGTCAGTGACGCACACACCTCCCGATACGGCTCAGTCACACCTCCAATAGTGACTCCCCAAACGGCGGACACACTAATGTAAGATTCACTTAACTGTGGGGCGACCGCAGGGTGCACTAACCATAGAGACATCAGTTCATGGGCAGAGGACCCTGCTATGACTAAATGAGACACCGCCGTCAGGTATCCAGAACGTCACAACGCAACATGCCAAACCAGAACACTGCGGATTGAAAACGAGGAGGGGGAATCCTTTAGGCATCTCTTACTCTGTGTCACAAAGCGGGCGTCCGAGACGCCAGTGCCTGGAGGAGACGTGCAATCACTCCCCTCAAACAACTAACTAAAGACAGAACATGATGCTTAGTTTGGACATATTGTCTCCAACGATATGTTCTCTAAGTTGGGAATGTTTCCCGTTGTTCAGGTTTAGTTTCCCCCTATCTCAAGTTCCCCAAATACCCTCAGCGGAGCACACTAGCGAAATTGTAAGGAGTGGGTGGGCAGTTGACATTCAGGAGGAGGAGGTCGGCAGGGGTCGAATAGGCATCACACATACATGTCCTTCTCGTAAACACCAAACGACATGACCACTAAGATTCCCAACACGGATATAAAGATTATCACGATAAACGTTAGGGGCATGCATACAGCAATTAAGCGATACGCCATCTATGCATATATGAAGAGACAGCAGTCACAGATAGATCTCCTACAGGAGACACATCTGTCAGCAGTTGAGGTGAATCGCTTGTGTAAGAAGTGGCGAGGTATTACCTGTGCCACGACATACTCAGCATTCCCCAGGGGCGCCATAATCTGGATTCGGCCTGGGATCCCCTTCAAGGAACAGTCGCGTATCATAGATAAATAGGGACGATACTCCCTAATAGAAGGACTATTAGAGGGTCAGTCAATAGTGTCGGGGAGCATATATGCTCCTAACATAGATCAGGACCATTTTTGGGGTCGCCTTACAGGTGTACTAACCCAAAACACCTCAGTCCCATTGCTCTTAGGGGGAGATTACAACTGTGTCCTGGACATCCATCTCGATAGATCCCACCCCCCGCCGGTGCACTCACTAGCACACAAGCAGACAGAGCATTATCGAACATGGGTGAAACACTGGGCATTGGTGGACGCATGGCGGGAGCGGCATCCAGACACTAAAATATATTCCTTTCACTCCATCCCACACAATTTACGAGTGCGGCTCGACAGATTTCTCTGCTCCACAACACTGCTCCCGGGAGTACAACATACAGACTATCTGGGTAGGGTACTATCAGATCACGACGCACACATAATGACTCTCAGATGGAGGCCTCCCCACCCCCCAGTGCCCACCTGGAAACCACTACGGGAATGCCTCGCAGACCAGGTATTTCACAGCCAGGGGGCATTGCATACAACAAATAGTAGGGGTACGTATAATACTTGAAAGATCACTGCCAAATGTGGAGACGGCGCTAGCGGCTTTAACGAAACAGACAGATACCGATGCAGCCACCCCCGATCAAATAGCAGCAGACAAAACATCTCATATAGAAGCAATGAGGGACTTACACAAATACAACTTTCGGGCTTACGCCTCTAGAATGCATAGAGAAGGCAATAGAGTGGGGACACTCCTGGCTTGGTTGGCCAAGCAAGACACATAAGTGAAATCGATCACAGAAATACTCGATAAGGCCGGGACCCCTCGACACTCGCAAATAGATATTTTGCAAATTTTTCACGACTATTACTCGAGGGTCTATCGGACCCCTGTACAGGGAGATCAACACATGATTACCCAGTTCCTCCACCCATTGCCTATACCCTGCATCCCACCCGCAGACAAAAAAGCATTAGAAGCAAAGATCAAATCCCCAGACGTCACCCACGCAATCAGAACACTGGCACGTAACAAAGCTCCAGAAATGGACGGATTCCCGCTCGAATATTATAGTACCTTCTCAGCCCAACTGACCCCCCCCGGGTAGTAGCCAGGCTCGCTCAGGGAATCTGTTCTGGGTACATTTCCCAAACCACACAGGGACCCAACGCTCCCCGCCTCCTACAGGCCAACAACGCTGCTAAATGCAGACTGTTAAATATTGGACAAAATCCTAGCGGACCGGTATACCCAAATTCTAGTGCCGTTGATCCACCCCGACCAATGTGGGTTTGTTCCGAGGTGTAACACCTCGCAGAACCTACGCAGGTTGTTCCATGTCCAAGACAGAGCGAGACTGCACTACCCTAACGCGGCGTGCCTGATTCTAGACCTTGAAAAGGCCTTCGATACCTTGCTATGGCTGTATTTATTTGCCGTCCTTCGTAGGATAAACGTAGGGCCTACCCTGATGGCGTATACACAACTCCTTTACAAGGGCCTAACCTCATGGGTAAGAATGGGTAAATACCAGCCGCGGTCGGTAGTAGGAGTAACTGCAGGGCGGTGACGTGGGGAGGGGCAGGGTGGGGGGTAGTAAACTATGGATTATGGAGGTTTACAGGTAAGTTAACATATAAATTAATAAAAACGAATTTCGTTGCGTGCACTGCATCCCCAAATGCGATGCAGTGCACGCAACAAAATTCGTTTTATTAATTTATATGTTAATTTACCTGTAAACCTCCATAATCCATAGTTTACTACCCCCACCCTGCCCCTCCCCCTCCCCACGTCACCGCCCTGCAGTTACTCCCACTACCGGCCGTGGCTGGTGAATACATTTCCGCATCCTTCCCGGTAGAACGAGGGACTAGGCAGGGGTGCCCCTTGTCCCCCCTCCTATTCGCCCTGGCAGTAGAACCCCTAGCAATCCGGTTGCGACGGGAGGGCGAGACCTGGGGTATTCTGATAGCAGACACACGTATCATTGTACGCACACGATCTTCTGATATACGTCCGAGACGTCACAAGTGACCTCACCCCAATCTGGACAACGCTACGAGACTTTGCGGAGGTCTCTGGCAATAAAAGTCAACTGGGACAAATCCACGATTTACCCACTGAGCCCTCATTTAGCCCCACTCGACATATCTGTCGAAACTCACACACTTGCCTGGAGCACTGCGGCACCTAGATATCTTGGAGTGAGGCTGTTTCATTCACCTGAGGACCTGTATGAGGAGAACCACCGCAAGGTACTAGCGGGGATACGCTTGGCAGTGGGCTTCTGGAAAACACTGCCTCTCGCCGCTATTGGAGGAGTATCCCTTGCAAAAATGATCATGGTCCCCAGACTCCTCTATCATTCCACCAATCTCCCTGTGATACAGCCGCGCTCCTTCTTTCAAGAGTTGGACACACTACTCACCACACTGTTCTGGGGAGGAGGTAGACATAGGGTAGCCATAACCGCATTATACTTGCCCACGAATCAGGGAGGGCTGGGAGCTCCGTCCTTCGAAGCATACTTCCTGGCGGCCCAACTCCAGTGGTTGTCACTCTGGACAGCGGAGGGTCAAATAGGAGAAACAATCACAGAGGATGTTCGGGTTCCCCTCCCAGCAATTCGGAGACTACTAATGGCAGGTACCAAGCCACTTCACACATACCCCCTACAAGTATCTATAGCCCGTACATGCATGCTGAAAATTCATTGTATGTCCAGAGAGAAACCCCTGTACTCACCTTTGCTCTCATTGGTAGAGTTTCCCCGAAACGATAAATACTATACCCTTCAGGTATGGACTGAACATTCAGTCACAGAGGTGGAATCCCTGTTTGAAGACAGGCAGCTAAGGACATATGCCCAAAGGGCCACCCACTATGAACTTTCACTGGGCCAGTTCCTACTACACAGGCAACTATTAGACTGCAACACACCCAGTCATACGCTCCATACTACACATGGGTCAGGTAGACATTTAGTCACCTGGCTATACAAAGCCGGTTGGGCACTGATCCTCCACCCATTAGACTCGTAGCGGCAGACATGGGAAGATGAGGCGGGACGGGTATTTAACGACAAAGAGTGGGAAAAGGCCCTAGAATATCCCAAAAAAGGCTCCAGGAATGCGCGCTTCAGGAACATTCAATTTAATATCCTTCATAGGGCATACCTAACCCCGCACTGCCTACACCATTTTTACCCTGACACACACTTCGCCTGCCCGTGCTGCCAGACTCCTGAGGTGGATTTCAAACACATGTTTTGGGACTGCCCCACTGTCCAACAATACTTTGACAGAATACATCAAACACTCCGAGAGACAACCAATATTCTGACCATGTCTTCGTGGGAAGCCTGTGAGCTCAGAATCTTCCGCAGGTGGGAAACCGAGAAGGTACAGTACCGCTTTGCCTCCCTAGCCATTCTCTTAGCAAAAAGGGGTATAGCCGTGCATTGGCGGGCCCCGGCGGGACATCCCGAGGCAGCCTGGATAGGGGCCATGAAGAAATGGGGTGCGGCGGAAGAAGTGGTATTAAGGGATGAGGAAGCGAGGGGAATACAGAAACACCCCATATCCCTGGAGTGGGCACAATTATTGCATCAATTCACCCACAAAACAACGCAAATGGGCTCTGTGGCTGCCTCCCAATCATGGACTCCACCCCTATTCCCCATGGGACCTGCGGATGATAGTGCAAGGCCAAACCCAGATGCCTAGGGCTGGAAATGTAAGAGGACTGCATCAGGCAGTCCCACCCACTATGTCAGGATGACCCATAGCGTCCCTCCCCCCCACACACGATGTCACAGAGTGTAACGGAAATGCAACCAACCACACAATTATTGCAATCTGGCAGCTCCTGCTCAGCTCCACCAGTTCACTCCCACAGTTAACAGTTTACCCCTACATTGGCGGTTCCGAGACCGATGACTTTTAAATGGGAATGCATTCACTAAAAGTTACCCAAGAGAACACAAAAACGGAATATGTGGGAAGCACATAACAAACCCAAAACCGCAGATAATACACTCAGCTAGGGGCTAGTAAGCATGCTAGTACAGAATCAAACGTTAGGCACAGGAGTATTTCCCAGAATGTTCTACAATACCTTGCCTAAAATGTCGGATATGCAACAAAGTTATGAATTCTGTTCTCTACAGTTATCTCTCAACTGACCAAAGATGTATGTTAATGTATTATAATGATATGATGCCAATTTATACGTGGAAATGCAAAATCCCAATAAACCAATTTAAAAATAAAATAAAAATGTTAAATAAAATACCTTTAAAATATTAATTAAATAAGCAATTACCATCAAAGCCAGTAATTAATCTAAAACACATTAATTTTTTTTTATTATTAAATGGACTTAAAATATATATATATATATATATATATATATTCCATCATTTTACAACAGGATTCGTTTCCGGGATCCATCTCCCATAGTCAGGTGGCGTGTTATACTCGGCCAATCCCACCGCCGAGTTCAGAATCAATAAAGTTTTCAGCTCCAGTAAGCAAAACACGCACTCAGAAAGGTACAGCTCGTTGGCGATTTTATTCACAAGGTAACGCTACGCGTTTCAGCACAAAAGTGCCTTGATCACACGTTAACCTTCTACCAATCAGAAACATCTTATGTACAAACACCAGGACTCGTCAATTGAAAACAACATAGTGGAGGGACACTCGCAAGAAAAATAATGATTCGGCCATATTGGAATGGTTCCTTTCCATTAAATCCCTATTGCATCATAGAGATATGTAATACAAAACAATGAGTCCGATTAATTCAAATGAAAGATCTGGACTACATTTCATTTGGAAAATACAAGAATAACGTAAATATGCGCATACTAAGTAATATCGCATATACGCAACAGAAACAACATTGTACTCGGTCTAGTGCCCGAAAGTTTCTGAAATTCAAAAATTGATCAAACCCAATGGCGAGTAACTAACGTGTCCAATATCAGTAAAGTGATCCCAATGGTTGTGACTGGGGATGTTCCAACATGGTAATTAGAGTGCATCTAGATCCGAGGATCAAGAAAAAATCTTTTTCAACAGAAAAGGGGGGAAAAAAAGGGGGGGTAAAAGTAACAAAAGTGACAAAGTGTGTCTTAGCTTTATCGTGGTGAGGTGATAGTCTTCTATTCAATTCAGAATGTGAAGATCAGTGCAGTGCTCAGGTTTTCTAAGGAGTGACGTGCCCCCGGCTGACTCCTAGAAAGAAGTGACAAAAACATAGATTAAAATGGATTAAAACCAATATCATCAGTTAATATTTAGCAAGAACAATCAGAAAACAATCAAGCATCAGGACATGAAGGGTTATCCTGGACACATATAGACAATAACTGGATGAATTAATCAGTATGTAAATGGGTTGCAAGTTCCTCGTCCAAATTATGCCCCCCAGGAAATTTGGTCTCTAATTCCAATATCCATTTAGATTCTCTAGTCCTGAGGGCAAGTTCTCGGTTCCCTCCACGCCTACCCACATTAACCTGTTCAATCGCATAGTATCTCAAAAGATCGCTGTTTGATTGGTGTACATTTTGGAAGTGTCTGGCAATGGGATATTTGGGGTCTTTGTTATAGATGGCTCTCAAGTGTTCCTGGACTCTCTTTTTGGCCATGCACGACGTGCTGCCCACATACCTTTTTTGACAAGGACATTCCAAAACGTAGACTACATAGGTAGAGCTACAAGTAAGAAATTGTCTGATCTGTTTTTTTGTTTGAGTCCCTGGTATTGCAAACTCTTTAACCATCACACTAGACCGACAGGCCCTGCAATGTCCACATGGATAAAATCCACTAAGTCCTTGGATATGTTGGCCCCTTTTATCAGTGATGTCACTTTTCACCAACATGTCCCTAAGGTTGCGGCCTCTTCTGTATGTTATGAGTGGTCTATTGGTCAATTTTGGGCCTAAGATGGAATCTGATTTTAAAATTTTCCAATTTTCGGCCACTATTTTTTGGACTTGTTTAGATTTTTGGTTGTAGGTAGTTATTATTCTAGGTGGTTGTGATGAGATAATGGGTTTGGGTATAGGGTTCAGGGTCTCTGATCTCTGGATGATCGATGCTTTGGAAAGGGCTTTAGTCAGTACCCACTCAGGATATCCCCTGTCTCGAAACCGTTGGAGTATGTTGCTACTCTCGTGTATGTAATCTGTCTCTTTAGTGCAATTTCTTTTAGCTCTTAAGAGCTCCCCATAAGGGATGCTCCATTTGAGTGATTCAGGATGGGAGCTCAGGGCATGGAGAAGGCTGTTGCCTGCCGTGTCCTTTCTATGGAGTTTGGAAATGAGTCTACCCTCTTGGATCGTAATGCTGGTGTCTAAAAAATCCACATGATGTTCACTGATGTTGTATGTCAGAAGTATATTGTAGCTGTTATGATTGAGCTTTGTAATGAAGCTAACAGCCTCTTCCATGGTGCCCTGCCAGGTGACAAAAAGGTCATCAATGTATCTTGACCAAAATTGTACCTTGGTAAAATACTCTTTGAGATCTTCATTGGACCTAATTTCTTCTTCCCACTTCCCCAAAAATAAATTCGCGAAGTTAGGAGAAAACGCCGAACCCATGGCGGCGCCACGGATTTGCTTGAAGAAGGTTCCATCAAACATAAATATATTATTACGTAGACAGAGTTTCATCATCTCTATAAGCATAGCAGTATGGTCTCTAAATCCTATTTCACGATTTTTTAAGAAATAGTAACAAGCCTCCATACCCTGGGTATGATCAATGACAGTATAGAGGGCACTGACATCCATTGTGATAAGCATGGAACCTTCAGACAATGTAATGGTCTCAATTTTTTTCAGAAAATCAGTGGTGTCCTTGATGAAGGAAGGGAGTTGGAAAACATATTCTTTTAGGAAGTGATCTACGTACACTGACAGATTTTCGTTGACACTTCCTATGGAAGATATAATGGGTCTGCCTGGGGGTTCTAAGAGGTTTTTATGAACTTTAGGCAGTAAATAGAAAATAGGGAGTTTAGGAAAATCACGTTTAAGGAAGCAGAATTCATGCCAAGAAAGGAGCCCTTCAATTTGCCAATCGTGAAGTCTATTCCATGTTTCCTCTATACTCATATTGTATTCGTTGGGGTTGGATTTGATGTAAAAAACATCACCCTCAAGTTGTCTCAGGGCTTCTTTGACATAGAGATCCCTGCCCCAAAGAACAATATTGCCTCCCTTATCAGAGGGTCTGAGTATAACAGAGTTATCGTCAGCCAGAGACAGGATGAAGTCACGGTCCTGTTTAGACAAATTTCTATTCCTGTTCTCTCTGTTGTATTGTTTATGTTTAAGCTTGGCAAGTTCTTTGCTCACTACTTCTTGGAAGGTATCTATAGGGTCATGTGGCATGATTGGGTAAAAGACTGATTTCGGTCTAAAGCTGGTACATGCAGCCCTGTTCAAATTTGTTTCCCTCACACCCACAATAGAATCATCAGGTTGGCTATCAGATGATATACCTCCTAATACATACATATCCAGAAGAAGGTTTTGGTCATGAATGTTGAGTTCAGGTGTATTTTCTATTGCCATGGATTGAGGAGTATCTTTTATAGATCTTAATGAATGCCATTTCTGGAGTTTTAGTTTCCTGCCGAATTTGTACAAATCTATTCGGGTATCAGGATAACTAAACAGTTCACTGGGGCAAAAAGTCAATCCCAAGCAGAGAGTACGTTTTTCCTTTATAGTCAAAGTTCTAGATGATAAGTTTATGATTGTTTTATTTACCATGTCGTCATCCATAGTTAACGTCTTCGTCTGTAGCCGCCTCTTCTGGATCCCACTGGCTTTGTACTCTTTGCGTTTTCTCTGCTGGAACTTGAATCTTCTCTTCTGTGATCTGCTCTTCCTCTTGCTTGTCCTCTTGGTCTCCCACGAGTTGGTGTTTTCTGGGAGGACTGTTGTTGTTGGTGTGATTCGGCTTCTTTTTTCCGTCTGGTCCGTAGAACCCTGAACTCTTCTAAAAAAGTCGCCGGTTTCTTAACAACTATTTCAGTCTCGGATGCAGTGCTGACAGAATTTCTCGAGATATCCGAATCTGGTTCACTGACCATGGCATTTGAAGAACATGCTTCCTCAGTGTCGTGTATATCAAGAAGCTCAATTGGGGGATTTTCTTGTTTATATAAGTAATCATATTTTGGACTATAGGTGAGTATCCGTCCACTATCATAGTCCCCGCAATCTCTATGTAGCTTGCGCTGTTTACGATATTTAATGTCCTCCTCGTTCTTTTTTAAGCGCCCTTTGAGCTCGTCCTTAAATTTATTAATCGTATCTTGGTTGGGGTGTTTACTGAATTCATCCTCAAGATCTTTCAACTGTTTGATTATGGTGGCACGGTCTTCCCACGCATATTTAATAAGAATGCACAACATGTTCTTGCTACTGGTGGCAGAATTCTGCGACCATTCTTCTAACATTTGCGCATTTGGTGATTCGTGCGATGGGGTGATGTAAATCCTCAGTCCCCGGGGTACCATGCCCTTATCCACATAATCCTGAAGGGATGTAGCCTCCCACCATTTTGATGTTTCTTGTTTCCTCAATTTCTCATATTTTCTCAATTGAAATATCAATAAACTGCTTTCTGTTTTTTCAATTGTCACGGGGCCGGTTCCTGCTTGCCCTGGTCCGCGTGCAAATAATGTGGCAGCCTCCCTTCTTCTTTCGTCCTCTTCCTCCATGCTTATATTGCTATATGATTGTTCTGTGCGAGTATGACATGGGATGCACTCGTAGGTTATACCTTGTGAAATATTGATGTATATTTCCGTTTAATGTCTCGATGCTGTTACCTTTCCCTGCCACAATTGGCAGTTCCTGATACCGTATGATAGTTTGTGTAGCCAGAGAAACAGTAGCAGACGTATAGGTATCAAATGACAGTTCCGTATTGCACAGTAAGATAAATATCTTCTCGCATTTATACGTCTCGCATTTGCCGCTAGCCCTAGGTTCGAACTAACTCACACTAGTCACCCCGCTCAAACAGAGCCACGTCGCAGATGCGCCGGTGCTTTGAAAAGAAGGGTAAAGAGACGAGGATAGCTCTTACCTTGAGGGCGGATGGCGGTATTCCTGCTTCTGTGGTTGTCAAAACGAAGTCGTATTTCAATTCGGCCGGTTTGGGTCCCTCCGTATTATTCCATCATTTTACAACAGGATTCGTTTCCGGGATCCATCTCCCATAGTCAGGTGGCGTGTTATACTCGGCCAATCCCACCGCCGAGTTCAGAATCAATAAAGTTTTCAGCTCCAGTAAGCAAAACACGCACTCAGAAAGGTACAGCTCGTTGGCGATTTTATTCACAAGGTAACGCTACGCGTTTCAGCACAAAAGTGCCTTGATCACACGTTAACCTTCTACCAATCAGAAACATCTTATGTACAAACACCAGGACTCGTCAATTGAAAACAACATAGTGGAGGGACACTCGCAAGAAAAATAATGATTCGGCCATATTGGAATGGTTCCTTTCCATTAAATCCCTATTGCATCATAGAGATATGTAATACAAAACAATGAGTCCGATTAATTCAAATGAAAGATCTGGACTACATTTCATTTGGAAAATACAAGAATAACGTAAATATGCGCATACTAAGTAATATCGCATATACGCAACAGAAACAACATTGTACTCGGTCTAGTGCCCGAAAGTTTCTGAAATTCAAAAATTGATCAAACCCAATGGCGAGTAACTAACGTGTCCAATATCAGTAAAGTGATCCCAATGGTTGTGACTGGGGATGTTCCAACATGGTAATTAGAGTGCATCTAGATCCGAGGATCAAGAAAAAATCTTTTTCAACAGAAAAGGGGGGAATATGCGATGTTGCGTATATGCGATATTACTTAGTATGCGCATATTTACGTTATTCTTGTATTTTCCAAATGAAATGTAGTCCAGATCTTTCACGTGGGTAATGAAAATTAGACTACAAGACCCATGATACTTTGCAGCAATCATTGCGATCTTTACTCACCTGTGTGGAGTTTGGAAATAAACAAGGGAACATTCTTGTGGTCACAGCTTGCCATTCTTTGAGAGATTTGCCCATGACGAAGGGTGCCAAGCCCGAAACACGTTGGCACTACTACAGCAAAGGGGTGTCTGAGCCTGGGTTGCTTGTGAGAGAACAGCGTTATTCCAACCAGCGAGTGCAACTCACCGGAAAGGGTAACTTTGTTTGATGTTGAGTGACCTGCCCAGGTCACGAGCTGCACCGCCTCAAAATCCTGGAGGGTCCTCAAGCTGCTTATTGGGGCAGTTCACGAGTGAGCTGGATGGTGTTGTGTTATTTGCAAGCATAACAGTGCGGGACACTTTTTACAACTTGCCTTTTGATTTTGTTTTATTTTCCTTAGAACGGCAGCGACCCACGTGGGTAATGAAAATTAGACTACAAGTCCCATGATACTTTGCAGCAATCATTGCGATCTTTACTCACCTGTGTGGAGTTTGGAAATAAACAAGGGAACATTCTTGTGGTCACAGCTTGCCATTCTTTGAGAGATTTGCCCATGACGAAGGGCGCCAAGCCCGAAACGCGTTGGCACTACTACAGCAAAGGGGTGTCTGAGCCTGGGTTGCTTGTGAGAGAACAGCGTTATTCCAACCAGCGAGTGCAACTCACCGGAAAGGGTAACTTTGTTTGATGTTGAGTGACCTGCCCAGGTCACGAGCTGCACCGCCTCAAAATCCTGGAGGGTCCTCAAGCTGCTTATTGGGGCAGTTCACGAGTGAGCTGGATGGTGTTGTGTTATTTGCAAGCATAACAGTGCGGGACACTTTTTACAACTTGCCTTTTGATTTTGTTTTATTTTCCTTAGAACGGCAGCGACCCACGTGGGTAATGAAAATTAGACTACAAGACCCATGATACTTTGCAGCAATCATTGCGATCTTTACTCACCTGTGTGGAGTTTGGAAATAAACAAGGGAACATTCTTGTGGTCACAGCTTGCCATTCTTTGAGAGATTTGCCCATGACGAAGGGCGCCAAGCCCGAAACGCGTTGGCACTACTACAGCAAAGGGGTGTCTGAGCCTGGGTTGCTTGTGAGAGAACAGCGTTATTCCAACCAGCGAGTGCAACTCACCGGAAAGGGTAACTTTGTTTGATATATATATATATATATATATATATATATATTAGATTAATTACAAATATTTTGTGTAACTGTATTATCCCAGGTGACCTATACAAGAGCGAGCCGGTCATCTGGGTCCCCTATCTACAGGCTCTTTTTAATGCAATCTTTGCTGGAATGCCGCCACCTCCGACATGGGCCGGCGCTGAGATCATTCCTATCCATAAAAAGAGCTCTCCCCTTGACCCGGCAAATTATAGGCCGATTAGTTTAATTGACGTGGCACAGAAGATCTTCGCGCGTATTTTATTAGGGAGGCTTCAAGAATGGATGGACGACTCAAACATTGTAACACCACTGCAGGTGGGCTTTAGAGCTAAAATTTCAACAATAGATCAACTGTTTAGATTACAGATGATCTACTGGAAATCTATTATTTTAGAAGGAGGCAGCCTATATCTTTCTTTTGTTGATTTAAAGTCTGCCTTCGATATGGTAGATCGCCGACAGTTGTGGGAGCTGCTGAAAGGGATGGGAGTGACCCTTTATCTATGCCATTTTTTAGAGTACTTACACAAAGATACCTTCGCCAGAGTTAGGTTCGGCCTAAACGGGGAATTAACTTCCCCTTTTCGAGTTGAGAAGGGAGTGAGGCAGGGCTGTGTACTTGCGCCAACCCTCTTCTCTCTCTTCTTAAATGGGTTGGTCGATGAACTCTTGGATTTAAGAGATGTAGATGCACCCAGGCTGGCAGGCAGGAAAATACCTGCACTAATGTTCGCAGACGACACCCTGCTTTTGTCCAAGACGCCCATGGGGATGGAACGAGCCTTGGATGGATTTGCTTCATTTTGCAGGAAAAGGAACCTGGTCATTAACGTGAACAAGACCAAATATATGGTTCTGCACGCGGACACTAAAAATTGCCCTATTCCAAAATTGGATGGATTACATCTAGAACGGGTAAGCATTTTTGATTACCTGGGCTTAACACTTAATAATAAAATGGATTGGGGTTCCCAGATATCAAAAGCTAACCTCAAATTCACACAGATAACAGGGGGCATTTTAAAGATGCATAAAGATAGCCCATTAAAGTTAATTAGCCCACTCGTAGAGGTATATAAGGCCCAGGCGAGAGGTGTGGTGGTCTATGGCGCTGAACTTTGGGGCCACCACCCAGCCCAGATTTTAACTAAGTCAGAAAACCGTTTTATGAGACAACTTTTGGCACTACCTATGAGCACCCCTATGCATCCACTTAGGATGGATTTGGGCATACAACCAATAGCTGACCTGGTAGCTTCACGCCCGGTTATGTATTGGCGCCGATTATGGAGCACTCCTGAGCTTGACAACTTTAGGGAGGAACTGAAATCAATCTTGATGCTCCCAAAGGCAGGCGCTATCCCGTGGCTTGCCTATGTCAAAAAATCCCTAAGGGCAATTGGGAGAGAAGATCTCTGGCATACACCTGAGGAGTTATGTCCTGCCCTACCAAAAAAGTCCCTGGCTAAAGCTCTAGAGGAACACAAATTGATGCAGATTCTATGGACAGAGAACAGAATTAATCTGACTTCAGTATTCCTCGAGGTGAAAATTGGATATAGCTTTGAGCCTGTATTGGATTTGATCCAACCGTTACTTGCTAAGAAACTATACATTCAGTTTAGACATGGATCACTCCCTCTATACTCTAGGACGAATAAGTGGGCAGGCTCTAGCAGGCAGCCCTGCCCTGGCTGTTGCGCTGATGAAGAAACAGAGGTCCATGTTATATTTTTTTGTATGGCTTATATAAATCCCCGCAGAAAATGGATCATTCAGCTTGCTAAAAACCTGGGGTTTAGAAATTATAGAGATCTTTATAGGCTGTTGAAATATGATCCATCGCCTGTATTTGTCACAGCGATTGCCAAATTTTTATTCTCAATGTGGCTGACTAGAAGACGCTTAATACAATGATGAGGTATTTGTATGCATCATCTTTTTAACCTCAGTGACAAACCTTTTGTATTCTTTAAGTGTATACTTATTCTTTTAATCTATAGTTTTAATGCTGGTTTCTAAACTACTTTTATTGTCTTAAAATTGTGATGTTTGAACTTTTATCGCTAACAGCCGAAATAAAGTTTTCTGACTGACTGACTGACTGTAACTGTATTATAGTTAACAAAATTATATATATTGAGATTTTTAATAACAATATTATTTAAATTAAAAAAATGATATCCTTCCCTTCTATATTCAATTCCTCTATATTTTTGTAGTGACTTACTGGCACATGCATCAAGCAAAAACCCAGTCGGTAAAATACCGAATCGCTAAAATCAGCCGTTAGCGAGTTTCAAAAACCGAATCCCAATGCATCAACACTAATCCTTAAAAAATAAAGAATCGCAAAATAAATACCGGAAAAATAACTAATCGCAAATAACCAACCCGCTAAAATACAGAATCGCTAAATACCGAACTCGCAATCACCGAAATCACTATTAGCTCCCGGCAAGTGCCAATGGCTAATAACGAATCGCTACTCAATGCAACAAAAATCGCAAATACCGAAAATCCCAAAATTCGCTATTTAGCATGAGCAGAATAAGGGGAATCAGAACCTGGAGGTAAAGTTACCCCAAAAAAAAAAATAGCGAAAAAAAATATACATGTGCCACAGATGGTACCAATCAGTAAACCCTTAAATTTGGGCCAGGAGACCCTGTTGGCTTGCACAAAATGGCAGCCCTCTACGTGCTTGCAAGGAGGATGCGAATCAATGCAGCAGGACAGCGCAGGAGAAGGGTCCAGGAGAGAGTATTCAGAGTGCGCATCACCTTGCTAGGCCAGAATGAGGATGAGGTGTACGACAAGTATCGACTGAATCGTGCCATGATCATGCGCCTAATTGCAGACCTCGAACCACTACTGCAGCACCAGACACATCGGACCAATGCAATCCCTGCGCACGTCCAGGTCCTATGCAGCCTGCACCTACTGGCCTCAGGTAGTTTTCAGGGGGTAATCGCCGTAGCCGGAGGCGTATCGCAAAGCACACTCTCACGCTTCTTCCACAAATTCATTGATGCCATGCTGACAATGATACACACCCACATCAGTTTCCCCACAACCCCACAGCAGTTGGACCGCAACAAACAGGCATTCTACCAGGTGGCCCATTTCCCCCATGTCATTGGATGCATCGACTGTACGCATGTCCCCATCTGTCCACCCTCTGCCAATGAGTACATATTCCGCAACCGCAAGTCCTACCACTCAATCAACGTGCAGGTAGTGTGCGATACCAAGCACATCATCACGGACCTAGTGGCACAATTTCCGGGGAGCACACACGACTCCTACATATTCAGGCACAGTGGCATCCACAGGCGCCTACTCAACGGAGAATTCGGAGAGGGACTCCTGCTTGGTACGTACACATACCTCTTCCACACATGAGCACCACACATGTATATACATCACCGTTGCTAAGCCTTTGTTTCTATCTTGTAGGTGACAGTGCATACGCCCTGCGGGAATATATACTCACCCCCTACATCAATCCAGCAACCCCACAGGAGCAACGATACAACGCGGCCCACATAAGCACAAGGAATGTCATAGAGAGGACCTTTGGGATTCTGAAGAGTCGCTTTAGAATCCTACATAAGACTGGTGCTGTCTTGCAATACAAACCTGATACCTGCTGCAGGATTGTAGCTGTATGTGCCATGCTGCACAACATTGCGACCAGAAGGGGGATACCCGTAGAGGTGGACAGGAATGACGACTACCGGGATGACCAACCATCCGCGCAACACCAACAGGCACACGTCCCTAACACAGCTGAGGGCCATAGGAGGCGGACATACATCACGCAACATCATTTCTGATCCAGGTAAGAATGAAACATGACGATTTCATTAGTGGTGCTACTGTTTAATGCACAGGAGCACTGAGGTATGTGCGGCCAAACATAAAATAAAATAATATATCCCCAATACAAGTGTAACAACAAATGGCCGTTGTAGTCACGGCTGTCCAGCGTCAAATAGGGGAGGACCCTGGTTACCCCACCACGGTCATGTTTGGCTGTCAGTTTGTCTAGTGGCGCTTGCCACGAACGGCCAGCCTCCTCGCAGGTGTCTCCTCCACCTCACCACGGCCTGTCGCTGTGGCTGTGGAGCACCGCGAACGGCGCCTCCTGGTGCTGGCCTCCGCAACTGAAACACTGCTCACACTTGAGGCAGCCTCACTGCCGTCCTCCCCTCCCAATGCGCTAGCACTGAATGTGCCGCTCTGCAGGTGTTCAAATGCAGCGGTCACCCGGCCTAGGGCCTTGGCAACATCAACGCAAAAATGACCCAGGTCCACCTGCAGTGACACCGAGCGGAGGGACAGAACTGCGGTGCTATTGCTCAGCCTGGTGATGGCCTTCGTAGAGGCTGCGGACCGGAGCGAGTTCTGCCGGTGCCTCCTTCTCTTGCTGTCATGCCCTTCTCCCATGGCACGGGTGAGTTCCTGTATATCCTCCCTCAGGTACCCATTGCCCTCTGCCACCACAGTGGTCATGTCCCTCACTGCCGCAGTCATGGAACGCATTTCTTTTGCAAGGCGCGCTATGTTAGTGCTGATTGTAGCCATGTGTCTCCCCTGCAGGCGCTGGACATGCAGCATCCGTTCCTCAATGCCACCATTTGGGGAGCTTGCATCGTGGCCTACACTTTGTGTACTGCGCAGAGACCTGCGGCGCAGTGGGAGTTGGACACGTGCTGGTGGTGCTGCAGGCGGTGGGACGATTCTCAGACTTTGGCCCGATGGTGTTGCAGGTGTCTGACATGCATCCATCACCTGCATGGGTGGGACTTGTGACCTGTGTCTCCGCTCTTTTGTTGCAGTTGGTGCGCCAGCAGGTGTTGCTGGTGCTGGTGGTGGTGGTGGTGTGGTTGCTGGTGGAGGTGGTGATTGCGTCTCTTGCTGCGTTTCCACGTCCGAATCGGCTGGTGTCTCCGAAATGATCAGCCGGCCGCTGTCGTCGGAATCGCCAGGAGATGCATCTGTGTGTGAAACAGTGCATGGTTAGTGGGATAGTTACAACTAAGTAGTATTTTAAACATACATGTCCCTCTATGCTTCCCTTAATAAACTGTCTATTTCTAGCTTCTACTGATGTGGTGTAATATGCTGTTATTTCTTCCTGTGCATGCACACCGGGCTGACATGACTACAACTCCCATGATGCACTACTGTTATGAGTGGAGTTGTGTGGGGAAAATCTGCATGCACACTGTGATTGTGCTGGGGGGTTGGGAATGGTTTTACGCAATGCTGGGTATGGGCACAGGCATGTATCTTACCTTGGGCACTTGTGGCTGCACCGGAGGTGTCCATCTGTGTGACTCCCACGACGGCCTCAGGCTCGATGGTCCCTTCCACCAGCTCCTCCAGGGCAGTGTTAGCTTGCACTGTTGATGGGCCGCCTCCTGTTCTGCTTGCCTCCCGGAGCCTCTCAGCAATCCTCTCCTTGGCCCGCTTCCTGAGGTCGTACCACCGTTTTTTTAGATCGTCAATGCTGCGGGGCGTCACTCCCACCGCATTGTAGAACAATCACAGGAGTATTACCCGTAAACCCAACTGAGATCTGGGTAGATACAATGTAAGTGCAACAATATCTCAGCAGGATATATTTAGATTATTTAGACTGGTATGTACAAGACATTACAAACAACAGCACAAAAAGAGGAGGCTTCAAGTAGTTCTTTTCAAGCGCCTATAGGCGTCATGTATTTAGAAGATCAAAGAAAGGATACAATGGTAGTTACTGCACTACAGGGTATCAATACCAAGGCAACCCTAGTGTAGAACGTGTGTAAAGTGCTCGTGCTGGTGAGGTAACGGCGCTAGTGACAACGTGAGAAAACCACAGCAAGCGGCGCGGAAGAATATACAATATATACAAGTTAAACGGTTCATTCAACAAATTATTCAATGGTATAATTGCTTTTTTTCATTGATTTAGTGAACCGAATGGACATGCGCCAGAGGAGTTGGTGCTGGTGGACAGTGGTCGACGGCGTTTCGATCCTCTCAATTTAGGATCATCATCAGGACCTGGGATGCCTATGGTGTGGAGTGCTCTGTGGATGAAAAAAGTATCAGGGCGGCTGAACGGGAGGGGAAGAAGGGAAAGTGGGAGAAGAAGAGGAAGAGGAAAGGAAGGGGCAATGTGCGATCGGAGCCTACCTGGCTTCAAGAGGTGAGGCGAAAGCTGGAAGGCCGTGAATTACTGGCGGCGAATCGCGGTGCAAACCGGGGGTCCAGGGATTCCCCGGGGTGTCTGCGGAAATTTAAAAGAGGGAAATCACGAATCGGACATGAGTGAAACGGGGGGGAATCGGAAGTGGGTGGAGAACGGCAATGTAAACAAGCGACTTACCAAAATTGAATTATGATGTAGGGTAGCGGCAGGCAATGTCAGTTAGTGCCGCAGTGCAGGAGGGCGGGACAGCGCCTGAGGAGAACCAAAGACGGGGGCAGAAGTTAATGTTAAATCAAGGACAGCCCGGGATCGTGGGCGGAGAGGCCGTGTCCGAGTGACAAGCTTACCCGATTAATGGAGCGTGGGAGGAGGAGTGAATCCGGTGCCAGGAGTAAATCAGCGGCAGCGAAGCGAGCCACGGACGTGTGCTCGAACGATCAGTCACAGCGGTTCTGATCGTGTGGGCGAATTATAAGGAGGAGGGGCAGGCGGGACGGGGAAGCCGTTCATTGGGTGCGGGAGCCAGGGGGAGGGGCTGCAGTCGGTGGGGCCGTAGTTAGGGACGTTAAGTGACGGGAGGAAGAGAAGGAAAGAGAAGAGTTAGTTGGCGAAGGAGGTGATTGGAAAAGGGGCAAGTGCACGAGGGGGGAGAAAGAAGAAGGGGAGGAGTGTGAGGGGGGCAGGGAGATGAGACTGTCACGGATGTAAACAGTCGGAAATACAAGGTATCATACAATCAATTAACCAGTCACTCGTATAAGTAGCAAAATGGTATAGTGACACGTCTGGCAACCTGGGGAGTGAGTCTGGCATGTGGATAAGATCTGTGGCCTGATCCAGGAGAACGGTGAGAGTGGGACAAAAGAGGCAGTTGAAAAGGGGGCAAGGAGAAGTGGAGGAGTGGGGGTATGTAAAAGCCACGGATGCTGGCAGTATGAAAACAGAAATAGGGTTCAATTATGCCCATGGCAACATATCGATTATTTACATATTTACAAGCAGGAATAGTGGAAAACACGGATGCTGACGGATGCTGACAGTTGGAAAAAACAAAAACAAAAACAAATTCAGGGTTTACACAATACATTAAGCCCATGGTAACCACTCAATTATTTACATATTTACAAGCAGCACTATGGGATTATAATGAGGTCTATGGGCTGATCCGGAATGGTGTGGAGAATCTAACATGGTAGTTCCTGAGTACAGAGGGTACAGAAAAACTAGCAGGGTCTCAGGTGGTGTAATGGATGGTACTGTTCCACTCATCAATTGTGTTAAGACCCTGATGCAGCGTGGTATCCATTTGCATTCGTTTTTGTTTAGAAGAGCTTGGAGATTACCACCTCTAGGTGGAAGGCGAGGTTGGTCAATTATTTGCCATTTTATGTCTAGGGCATCATGGTTCTTTTCCAAGAAGTGCGTAACCAGTGGTGCTGTGGTAGTTCTGCAGTTTATTCTGCTTTTGTGCTGAATGATTCTTTGTTTAATCATCTGAGTCGTTTGTCCAATGTAGATGAGGTGACATGGGCATTCAATGGCATAGATCACATTCTGTGAGCGACAATTGGTAAAAGTGTTCAGGACATGTGACTGGTTATTGAACCTGAACTCCTTGGTGTTGATCGTTAGTTCACAAACACTACATGATTGGCATTTGTAGTGGCCCAATATGGGTGGTAGACCCCAGTTGGAGGTAATGGTGTTAGGTGTGGTAGGTTTGTTAGGCCAAGTGATGGCATGGACCAAGTGGTTAGATAAATTGTTACCGCGTTTGTACGAAAAGAGGGGTGGTTCTCGGAAGGATTTGTTGGTGCGAAGGAGTGTCCAATTTCGTGTGATGATTTTCTTGACTTCATTGCTACTTGGGCTGAACTGGGAAACAAATGGTATCCGAGAGTTGGTTCTCTTGGGTTGTGGTGTAAGTAAGACATCCCGGTGGCAGTACCAGGCTCTCTTCCGAGCTCGTGAAACCAATCTGCGTGGGTAGCCCCTATCCATGAGTTTCTTGCACAACACATCGGATTCTTTAAAGTAGTCTTTGCGCCATTTGCAGTTCCTGCGGATCCGAAGGAATTGTCCATAAGGTAGTCCGTCTCTAAGCCCACGTGGGTGGTAACTTGAGTAGTGTAGTAGTGTATTTCTCTCCGTTGGTTTCCGGTAAAGTGACGTTCCAATCATGCCTTCTTCTGCGTGTATGTTCAGGTCTAGAAATGGCAGATCATTTGTTTTATGTTCACATGGGAATTTTAGGTGGGTTTGGGATTTGTTCAGCCACTCCATGAAAGATGATAAAGTGGCGGCGTTTCCTTTCCATAGTAAAAGGACATCGTCAATGTATCTACGCCACAATGAAATCTGGTGTCTAAACGGGTTATTCGGTGAGAGTATAAGGGAGGTTTCAAGTTTGTGGACCAACAGGATGGCATAGTTTGGGGCAAAGCACGCGCCCATAGATACGCCTTTGATTTGTAGATAAAAATCATATTTGTATCGAAAATAATTGTTCTCTAAGGTGATTCGTAGTAGGTCCATGACAAAATCTGTGGGGATCCGAGCAGGTTTGGGTCTACTTTCCAGTAATTCAAGGATGGTTACCAAGCCTTCTTCGTGGGGGATGTTTGTGTAAAGGGATTCTATATCCAAACCGGCCATCAATTCGGTTTCCACGTCAAAGGGTCTGTCTTCAATGGTCTTTATAAGGTCCATACTGTCTCGTATGAAGGTGTCAGTGAGAGGGACGAATTCCTTGATTATGGCATCTATGTATTTCCCCAAAGGTTCCAGTGCAGACCCGCAACCGGAAACAATGGGTCTTCCCGGAGGATTCTGGAGGTCCTTGTGAATCTTGGGTAGGACATAGATCACAGGTGTACGTGGGTGGGCATTGTTGAGAAAAGAGAATTCTTTAGGAGAGATGATGTTGTTGTCTCGTGCTAGTTTGGTAATATGGTGTCTTTTTTTCTCTTTAGTTCCGGAAGTGGATCACAAGTGAGTTTACGGTAATGGGCCGCATTAGAGAGTTGCCTTCTAATTTCCAGATCGTATTTGTCGTTATCCATAATGACGATACCTCCTCCTTTGTCCGCCGGTTTGATAGTTAGTTCCGATTTCTTCTTGAGGTTGAGTAATGCTTGTTTTTCAACCAACGGGAGATTGTAAGGCACATATTCAAACTTTTTTTGTACGTCTGCAATCTCATGGAGTACTAATCGCTCAAATGACAATATTTCTGGAGTCATGGTATGTGAGGGCGGATGGAAAGTAGAAGGGGGGTGAAAGCGTGGAGCATCGGTTTGAAAGGTGTCCGGTCTTTCTGCGAAAAATTGTCGTAGTCTGATACGTCTGAAGAATTGTAGCAGGTGTGCGTGTAGGTCAATAAAGTTACTCCGTTCAGTGGGGACAAAACTTAAGCCTCTGCTGAGTAAATTGGTTTCATCTTCAGAGAGATTGTGTTTAGAAAGGTTGAATATAGGGATAAGTTCAGGGTTAGTACTGGCTTCTAGGTCATACGGTTCCAACATCATGTCCGGGTTGTTCATGTTATTTGTAGGTGTGATCATTGTTGTGGACCCCAACGGTAGAATTTGTTTCTGGTTTGTCTTTCTCCGGAGTATTGATTTTGGTAGTTGTTCCGTGTGCGTGGACGGTTCTGGCCGCGTCCGCGGCCTTGTTCTAAAAAACCCGGTGGTAGCAGAGATGGAAGTTTGTGGGGATTTCTGGATGTACTGGGTTCTTCGTTCAGATCCGATTCTTCAATTGAAGTATTAGAGGAATCTGAGAAGGTGATGTGTTGGTTGTTCCTGAATCTGCCCCAATTACGGGTCCTGGGGGGATTGTACGGAGTGTTGTAAAATTCGTCTTTCAGGTAAGGGTAAGTTTTGTCGATGTTATAATATTTTATGTCCCTTTGTATTTTGGTAACTTTTTTATTGAGTTCAAAGGTATTGAAAGTGGTTATGGTTGAATTGATTTTGTCCAGTAAGTTTTTGGCTTCAGGTATAGTATTATCTTCCAGAATTAGTTTTTCAATCTCGGCAATCTCTTCTAGTTCTTTTTGGCTGTGTTCTATGGCTGTGTCAATCCCCAAGACCATCCAATGGCGGGAGCAAGTAGTGGCCAAATGACTGAACCCAGTGCGGAATTTAGGGTCCTGGGTAAAGATGGCAGGGACGTTGCGTATTTGTAGGCCTAATGGAATAATTCCTGATTTCAGGTACTCCGTGAGCATCCGGGCACCGCATTGACGCGCTCTCGGATGCGCAGCCATATGCGCCGCTTCTCTGCCTCTGGCACCTTTAGGGACCGCTTCCCAAACAGCCGATCGTGTTTGCTGCTCACCCCCTCGATCAGGTGCTCCAGCTCCCGGTCGGAGAACTTGCGCTTTCTCTTGCGTGCAGCTTCAGCGCTGGATAGTGCTTCTTTCTCCATCCTGGTTGTGTAGGGTGGTAGTCCTGTCAGTATTGCTTCACTGGGCTCAGGCAGTCTCCAGTACCTGCTCCTGTCAGCTCCTCTGGCGAGGGAATGAGGGTGGGGCGGCAGTATTTCCTGGTGGTGATGTCATAATACCATTCCCTGTGCGACCTATTCATTTACGTTTTCGCTATTATCGATTTCGCTAATAGCGATTTCGCTAATACCGAAATCGCTATTAGCTAATTCGGTGATACCGAATTCGCATTTGCCTATTTGGTGTTTGCTATACTCGCAATTGTATTATCGGTAAAACATAGCGATTTTTAAGGAATCGCTATTTTTTACCAAATCTGTTGATGCATTGTGAAAAGCGATTCCTTGATACCGATTCCTTATTTATCGCTATTAAGGAATCGTTTTTGGTTTTGTTGATGCATGTGCACCAATATTTTTGAGTCGCTATTTATGTCACTTGATGTTTCTGAATCAATATTTTTGGCATTCACTTCAGACTGAAAATTACGTAAGACAAGGTCAAAGTAGGGGTAAGGCTGAAGTCACCTAAAGACCAGGTGGAATTAGCAGCGGATGATGCTGCAGCCCTCCTTCTTCAAAAGCCCCTGTTTTACTAGCTTCAGCTTGAGCCTGCAACGGTCCCTCACCCATAGCCAATTCCATGACTGTTAGGTTCTCTGTTCACTGCAACTCCACTATTGCTGTAGCTACCATCTTCCTTACACTTAGAGTCAGCACCAGACTCCACAGAGTTGAACAGATGGATATGAGTGCTAAAAGTATCATCAACATGGAGTCTAGCAGCAGTAATGGCACATAATCCCTGAAACATTTAGGGCCTGATTTAGATCTTGATGAGAGTACTGCTGCACGCTGCGGCAAAGGCCCGAGTACTGCATCAACCTGACAGCGGACCGTCAGTGCAATTTCGATCTATGCAGGCTTACTCACAGCCACCGTCGACGGAGTGGTTTCCGTTGTAGCCGCAGCTCACTGCAGTCGACTCGACAGACTCCAATGTTGACGAATATTACTCCATCGTCATCAGGGCGGCAGGGTTGTGCCAAGACTATTTAGATATTACAGTTGACCTGGCGGTCTCATAGTGGCGGTCTGTCAATGAAGTGAGTTATTCGCAGGATGCGGTCAGCATTGCACTGCCCCTGTGGCTGTAATGGTGAGGCTAGCATCACACACCTGCTGTCAATTGAACAATTGTGAACACCTGTCTACAACACTATAAAAATCATTCAATTTCAGACCATGATACTTTGCTATTCCACAGCACGACAACACTGAAGCTGATTCCCAGAAGTCAAGCAGGTTTTTTGTTGATCTCCCTGTTTCTTCCCCCTCTTTTTTTAAATTTCAGTTGTTCCCTTGTGTTCATTTAATATCATTTAAGTATATATTTTGTCCATGGGGCCTGGCCTAAAAAATCTCTGTTTTACAGAGGGATAATTGTCAGTCACAGTGGGTGAAATCATAAAAGTAGAATGGCAATTGTTTGGAGCACAAGTCCAAAATACAGCCCTGACACTGAAAAGGATAATGTGGATCGCAATAGTTGACAGAGTGAATGCTATAGCTAACAATCTGCACACACAGGAAGAAATTAGGAAGCAGTGGAATGGCCTGTGGGGGAGAGTGTGTTCCTTGGCTTCCAATATGCACTTGCTGGCCCAGAGGACTCCTGGAGGTTCTCCCAGCCCCCCATTACAGCTCATGCCCTAGGAAGAGGAGATCTTGTTCATCCTACATCCTGAAGGTCTGACAGGAATCCCTGGTGGAGTAGAGACTGATACGTTATACCTATCAATGTGTCACCTAACACAAATCTCCTATTTGCTTTGATGTTAGCTGTTGGTAATGTGGCATGCACAATTATTTTGACATAGAAACCAAAATATATAAGTACCATCTTCTTTGACTTGCTTGTTTGAATGTAGTGAGTTGTATTTAAGATAACAGCTTTCAATAGCCATCACATTGCACATGATGATATGTTGCTTGTAAGTGTTTATACTCCAAATAACTTATTTATGTTTCCCATAGTAAATGTCTGTTCTCTTACTACTGCATATTTACACAAGGTATGTTAAAGTTACAATTTTGCAAGTGTTGTGAATGTTGAGTAGAACAAAAATACAAATACAATGATGTCTTGTTTCTGTGTAGGGAAAAAAATATTCCCATGTAATTAACCATATTATACCCTTTTTCAACAATTTTTCCCATAAACTAAAGTGTCATTCATTCATCGATCTCCTGTTAATGCTTTCTTTTGAACATACCTTGAGGTGTTTTAGGATCATGTAATCTCCGTGTCATGTAAGTGAATTGAAGTAACTAATACCAAAAAAACAGCGTTTGTTGACCTCAACAATATATGCCATCTAAAATTGTATATGGAATACAAGTGGCGTATCTGAAAACTTAACTATGCACTGTTCATATGAGGACTAAATATCTCTATGAGTTATATAATTGTCGATCTCTTAGTCTGGTATGCTGAATTTCACATTTCTCCTCTCTACTGTGTCGTGTTGAATGGTTGCAACATTTCAGGTATACTTCCTAATGATTTTTTTTCATTTCAGGACATCTTCTTACCTGTTTTTACAAGCACTTTTGTATGAAACATAAACGCTTTGCGTATTAAAGACATTTTACACTGAAAGGTGCAATCATGATATGCAATTCCTTTACCTTGTAGGTGTCTACATTATAGTTCCTCAAAACCATTGGATGTACAATCCACATGTTTTACTGACACGTTTTCTCTTACATTCGTGATAGGTCTAACTGCCACAGCGGGTGGCCAAACATCTGCCACACCAACCCATGAGCAAGCCTCCAGGGAAGTTTCCAAGGCAGAAAGTTCAGAAGAACATGACACGGCTGGTCCAGTGCATCAGCCTGGGCTGACCGCTCTAGTGAGTCTCACTTGGCTCACAACTACATGTCCCACCCCAGCTGTAACAACACCACAGCCAACAGATCCCTCAACTTCCTGTGGATGAAGTGCAAGAAGCACCATCTTGGGCCCCCCATTCCTGCCTGGTGGTGAGACAATACCATGACCACCATCACCTCCAGTCCAGCCAGGCACAGGTGGGAGGGAGCACACTGTGCCATGGCCACAGGTTAGGGGGGTCTTCAGTTAGCTGTAGTGAGAGTGGCTCTGTGGGCCAGCATAGTGAGGCCACTGGGGTCAGTATCACCCAGGCCAACATGACCCAGATCTTGGAATGATTACAGCAGTCCCAGGAAATCATGAGCCAAGTCCCCTCCGGGGTACAGGAGATGACCCAGTTGCAGAGGGAGCACAATGCTGAGATGCAGAAACTGAACTCCAATGTGGGCTCCCTGACTTGGGTACTGCAGGACGTTTATACCCATCTGTGCAGGGCTTTTTCTGTACCACCTTCCCTTTACTGTGGGCCAACTCCATCTGGCCCTACTCCCTCAGCCTCAGCCACAGAAATGGAGACCCTGTCACCAGACGCAACACCTATAGCCACCGCAGGCTCTGCAACTGTTGATCCACCAACCACAGCAGGCACACATGTTCATATGGGCCACCAAGATAGGATGGCAGGACCCCCACCCCCGGCAAGAAACCACAATCCTGATCTCATCCAGTGTGTGACTACCATTCACTCTGTGGACTATTCCTGATCACGTTTACTTTGAGGACATGTGTATTTTGGACATTGGACTACAAATAATTTTGGCTCTACAAATATGGTTTCATTCCACATGCCTGATTTTTCATTATTTTGTTTGCTCATCCCCATTGTTGATTAATTTCCCTTTATGCAATAAAAAACTAAATAACACAGTAGAAGACTAGTGTTGAAGTCATTGATTTGTATTCATGATATTGTAATACATTCCATCATACTTTAAAAAATGTTTGCAATGAAATGTTTGTATATTTATAAGTGAAATGCAAGTACATAAGCTTTCTCACTAACTTCTACCATGACAACCAAATACATATACCAAATATTCATCAACTAGTATTTCATTCCACTTCAAACAAATTTTTATGTGAATTTTTTATCAAACAGAACAAACCATACATAACACAGATACTCAGTGCTATTTTGACATGTCTAGTTCCACCCCTTACCACCATGAAGGAAACGGATATTAAAAAAGCACAGATTGAATAGACAAACTATATTGGATTTATGTCATCAGCTGGAGCCCGATCTTCTGCCATGCAACAGAAATACCACAGCTATTACACCAATTGTCAGAGTCATGGCAGTACTACATTTTGTGGCAGTATCTGGTGGGATGTCACAGCCAACTTTGAATGGTGTGCTGCATGACGTTCTCCCAATCAGAAGTGTTTCCTTTTCAAACTGCAGGCCCCTTACTCCCAGTGGCTAGTATTCACAGTGTCATAAATACTAATGCAAGACACAGCCCTTTGTTGGATGTGATTTTTTTGAAGTGTAGAGAAATGTTCTGTCAAAAACGTCTTATCATGGTACATTTTCTGCACTTTCAGAGATGTCACTTCTGAAAAAGGGCTGTGTCGTCATTAGTACTGATGGCACAGTGACTACTGGCCACTGGGAGGAAGTGAACTACAGTCAGACAGTGCAGACAGAGACTCTGTGGGGTAAATTATTGTGGCACAAGGCACACATTTTCCCACATGTGGTATTGTTATATCATTGACACAAATAGAACACTTTTATGTCCATTTGATTTGGGAATATTTATGGTGTAGAGGAAATGATATCAAATACTTCTTTACATGGATCCATTTCAAATTCCACAAATAGATAGACATACATATGTATGTTTGTGCCACCCAGGTAACAGTACCACATATGGGTAAAAGTGGATCTTTTGACCAAAGATTTTGCCACACAGACTGTGTCTTCCGTACAATGTTAGCCCATCCATAGGTACTCACCTTAGTACATCCCCAAAGAGCAGACTCTCACTGACACTCATGGCAGACCTTTCATAGTGCAAGTTGCTTGCCTGTGAGTAGCTCACAATAGTTTGCAGTAATCTGAAGTAGCTCACATCACTGGAAATGTAGGTGACTCTGGCCTACATATTGACACTCTGCTGGATTTGTGAGAGTAGTAAGTGACAAGGGATAAGGGTCATGCTTGAAATAGTGTAGGGAAATTGTGTGACATCACTTTAGAGAAACAACAACTTACAAACCCATTTTTTGTACTTTCTTTTCTTTTATCCATAAAAGATCAACGCCCATGAGAAGTGGGACATCTGGAAGGCCATCGCCAGGAATGTGAGGACTCTTTGGGGTCTACAAGTGGTGCAGCATTCACTGCAGGAAGAGGTGAGAGGACCTACGTCACTGAACCCGAAAGTCAGCTGAAGTCAAGCTCGGCCAGTCCTCCCATGTCGGAAGCGGGTGCTCTGAACACTGACCCCGTAATGGCCTGCATTCTTGCAGTGGCCTATCCAGCACTTGATGGGCAGTTGAGAGCCCAACAGCAGCAGCAAGGGGGTACATTGTAGTGTCAGTTGAGCATGTTCACTAACTAATTTTTGTTACAGCAACTATTTCTGACATCTACATGAAGGTTGACACATGTCCAACGCAGAAGAATTTTTGAAGGTGTAAGTTTGGCAGAACGTGTATGGTGAAGTGTTTAGTACATGCATATTTGGAAAAGGATATCACCTGCTTTGCTTTCACTACCAATGGACTGGTTTCAGCAAACACATACCTGCCTAATTAATAGTTACTCGTGAGTGTTTGTCTGGATGTAGGAGGATTATTTGTACTTAACAGGTCACTAGTTCTTCAAATGTCAAGTGTGATGACCCTTTCCTATTGTGAATGATCTAGGCTTAGCCCTAATACAGGTGACTTAGCATACAATGCAATCATAATACAGTGGATGTTCCAGATGCCACCTTGGTCAGTTGGTTTCATACCCACACAAGTGATCCAGATTTTCTAATGCAATCAGATTAAATGGCTAGATTTTTGGTTCTATACATATCCAAAATGTGCTGAGAATCATGACTACATGGTGATTCCTATTACAAGTGACTGTTTTACATGATGTCTTACTCCTTCACAAGTGTGGATGTAAGCCAATCTTGTTTCTCAGACAAACCTGTGAGAGGCATGCACAGTAACAGATAAACAAATCCATTGATTATTGTCCTTCTTTATGTCCAGAAGCAAAAGGCCTGATTTAGATCTTGGTGGATAGTCTTCTCTGTCACAACGGTAAAGGATATCCTGTCCGCCAAAATATCAATCCCATTAAATCCTATGGGATTGATATTTCTCACAGATGGGATATCCGTCACTGTTGTAACTGAGTAAGCCATCCGCCAAGATCTGAATCAGGCCATCTGTTCAGTATTGTATGCAACAAAGGCCAAACATTCAGCGGCGTTAGAGTTTTCCCGTAGAAATATAATGGATAGGTGAAAGACAAGATCATCCATGATATAGGAGCTATTGAGTGTAATGACCAACCTGTAACCAAATAGTTTCATGAATTGTTGCCTCCATGCATGCAATTATGATAATGTCTAAACAAAATTGGAGAGCCTGAAGCAGGTATAATGTGAAATCTTGTTAAATGTATTTTGATCTAAGTTCATGACCAGTTCCATACATGCAAATACATTGATCTGTTGTATATGCCTACATATAGAGCATGGTCAACAAGGCAGGGAAGCAGCTACCTACTGTGTTTCTGGTGCTGGCAACACCAGCGACAGCAAGGGACTCAGTCTCGCCAAGGGTAAGGGGAGTGCTGTGAAGGTCTCCAGCTCAAGTAGATCTTCTTCGGAGGGCTCCACCAGTGAGCATTTCCTAGAGGTGGTAGACCTGCTAGAAAGTATTACATCTGTATCGTTGCCAGCCAGCCTGACTCCCGTCTCCACCCTCCACGCTGCTTCCCCCATCTGGCCACACCTGAACTTCTAAAAAGAATGCGCTTTACTTTGCCCCAGGCACCTCACCCCCTGTCCCTGTTGCCATGTCTGCGCACAGTGAGGAGGCTGTTGACTTCCCCTGCATGAACACTGTGGGGCAGACTTCCCTGCTGAATTCCATCCTTGGGTTTAACACGTCAGCTTTCCTGGAAGGCATTCACGGTGTATGTCTGCCATACAGCAGTTGTTTCAGGTTTTGACCTCCTCTCTGGCCATAGCCTTGCAACCTGCCCAACCTCCTTCCCCACCTCCAATCCCTGCCCCATCCTCATTCCTCATGCCCAGACCTGTCCAAAGCACATGCAAACATTTGCATGCAGGCACTTCAACAGGCACAAGCAGCACACACACACACAGGAAAAAACATAAGAAACAGAGGCTCACTGACAAACATGCATACACGACAACCACCACCACCGACACTCTCACCACCTTCTCCACTGACACACCCAAGTGCAGCACATACACTACCACAGACACACTTACCACCCCCTCCACTGACACACCCACTGACAGAGCCCAAACCATCACAGACACACTCACCATCACCTCCACTGAGACACCCACTGACAGTGCACACACCACCACAGTCACGCTTACCACCACCTCCGCTGACACACCCACTGACAGTGCACAGACCCATCCCTTGCATCCATCACCAGCACACTGACAGACACCACACACACATGCACCACCCTTTCTCCATGCACCTCACCAACACCCTTCACCTCCACACCACACACATCCACACACATCCACACACACATTAAGAAGCACACCTCAGGGTTACAAAGGCCAACACTCACCCATGCAACACACACCTAGCAAACGACAGACCATAAAACACTCAGCACATGCACCAGACCCACAGGCACCTGCACCTTCAACACACAAAGCAGACAGAGCCACTCCCTCTCCTTCCCAAACCTCAATCCCTCGCAAACATCTCACCCATTTTCTGCAAGAGGATGTCCTGTTTACACTTGCCCTAATGCCCTCCACATCCCAAACCCTTTGCCCAAATCAAAAAGAACACCTCACCCTCCCAAGACTACCCCTTAAAAACAGAAACCCTCCCTTTAGGAAACCAAACCCACCCATTCTCCTCACAAACCTAAATGTTCAGATAAAAAAAGGCCAACAGCTCCCATGCCAAAACTCAATCCCCCTTCCCCTTCCAAACCCAAATGTTCCGGTGAGAAAAAGGCCTAACTCTCTTCTGCCAAAACCCAACCCTCCATCCCCTCCAAAGCCTAAGAGTTCATACAAAAAAAAGTCAAAAAGCTCCCCTACCAAAACCCAATCACCCCTTCCCCTACCAAGCCCAAATGTTCTGGTGAGAAAAAGGCCATGAGTTTCCCTTCCAAAATCCAATCCCCCTTCCCCTCCTATAACATCCCCTATCGAACCCACACAACCCCCTCCCATGTAAGATCTCGAGGTGCCTGCTCTACCACATAGATGCCACTTTCTGAGGAGGTTCCCACGGCAGTCCCTTAGGAGGCAACTTGTGTAGGCATTTGTAGGCGTGAGTGAGGATTTTGAAAGTGACTCTTTTCTTTGTGGGGAGCCAGTGGAGACTTCGTAGGTTTTGGCTGATGTGTTCGTGTCGGGGGATGCCAAGGACGAGTCTGGCGGCAGTGTTCTGTATTGTCTGGAGTTTGCGGAGTAAGGACTTGTTGATGCTGGCGTAGAGTGTGTTTCCATAGTCCAGTCTGCTGGTGATGAGTGCGTGGGTGACTGTCTTCTTTGACTTAGGTGGGATTCACTTGAAAGTCTTGCAGAGGATGCGGAGGGTGTTGAAACAGCTGGAGGTGACGCCGTTGATCTGTCGGTTCATGGTGAGTGATGAGTCAAGTACGATGCTGAGGTTCTTGGTGTGGTCTGAGTGGGTAGGTGGGCTTCCGAGGGCGATCGGCCACCAGGTGCTGTCCCATACAGAAGGGGTAGTACCGAGGACGAGGACTTCTGTCTTCTCGGCGTTGAGCTTCAGGCAGCTGTTGGTTATCCAGACTGCGACGTCTTGCATTCCTTTCTGGAAGTTGAGTTTGGCAGTGGTGGGGTTTTGGTGAGGGAGAGGATGAGCTGGGTGTCGTCGGCATAGGAAACGATGTCGAGGCTGTGTTGTCGGACGATGGCTGCGAGGGGGGCCATGTAGATGTTGTAGAGGGTGGGGCTCAAGGATGAACACTGTGGGGCTCCACAGGTGATTTTCGTGGGGTTGGAGAGGAAGGGTGGGAGTCTGATCCTTTGGCTTCTTCCGGTGAGGAATGATAGGATCCAGTCCAGGGCTGTTCCTTGCATGCCTGCGTCGTGTAGTCTGGCGACAAGTGTGCGGTGGGAGACTGTGTTGATGGCTGCTGATAGGTCGAGTAGGATGAGGGCTGTGGAGTGGCCTTGTTCCAGGAGGGTGCGGATGTCATCTGTGGTAGCGAGTAGGGCAGTCTCTGTGCTTTGGTTGCTTCGGAATCCAGATTGGGGCGGGTCGAGGACGGCGGTCTCTTCAATAATCGTGTCAGTTTCCTGTTGACTGTTTTGTCTGCAACTTTGGCTGTGAAGGGGAGGAGCGAGATGGGCCAATAGTTCTTGAGGTGGGTGGGGTCAGCTGTGGGTTTCTTGAGCAGGGGTCTGACTTCTGCGCGCTTCCAGTCATCTGGGAAGGTGCCTATTTTGAAGGTGGTGTTGTTGGTGCATTGTAGTTCGGGTGCGATGGCGGCCGCGGCTCTGTGGTACATGTGAGGGGGACAGGGGTCAGTGGGGGCCGACAAATGGATGCTTTGCATGGTTGAGGCGGTGTCTTCAGCCGTGATCAGTGTCCAGTTGGAGATGGTGGGCTGCTTGGTGTTTCTGGGGGGCGGGGGGCCATCTGTGACGCCTGGTGGATGGGCAATGAAGTTGTCATAGAGGTTTTTGATCTTGAGGTGGAAATAGGTTCCAAGCTTGTCGCAGAGGTCTTGGGATGGGGTGATGTCTATGGCTTCGCTGCGTGGGTTGGTGAATTCTTGAATGACACTGAAAAGTTCCTTGGAGTTGGCCAGGATTTTGTTGTGGATGAAGTTCCCCTTGGTGGCTCTGATCTGGTTGTGGTTGTCCGTCATTGCGTCCTTGTAGGTGGTGTGATTTTCGGTTGTCTTGGTGTTTCTCCAATTCTTCTTCAGGTGTCTGCAGGTGCGCCTGGCTTCTTGGAGAGTGGTGGTGAACCAGGTGGCTTTTCTGAGGTGTTGTCTGTTGGGGTTGCGTAGCGGGGCGAGCTCGTCTGTGCAGTTGGAGATCCAGTTGTAGAGTTCTCTGGCTGTGTTGTTTGCGTCGGTTGTCCAGGTGTGGTTGTCTTGGGTGACGGTGGAGTTAAGTTGCTCATCAGTAACCTTGCTCCAGTTCCTTCGTGGTGGGCGTGGGGCTGGTTTGGGTGCCTTGGGTTTGTTGATGGCGAAGTGTATGCAGTGGTGGTCGGTCCATGGCGGCTGCATTGTGTGGCTGAATTGGACGCTGTTTCATGCCGCGAAGATGGGTTTGAGGGTGTGTCCTGCTGTGTGGACTGGTGTGTTGACAAGTTGTTTTAAGTCCGATGCTGGCGATGTTGTCATGAAGGATAGTGGAGTTGGGGTCGCTGGGGTTGTGGAGGTGGAAGTTCAGGTCTCCAATGAGTATGTAATTTGTTGAGGCAATGGCGTGGGGTGCGATGAAGTCGGTGATGGTGGTGGCGAAAGGTGTTCAGAGGTCGGGGGTCTGTAGACGAGGGTTCCTCGGAGTGTGGCTTTGGGGGTGGTCTGGATCTGGAAGTGCAGGTGTTCGGCAGAGGGGAAGGTTTCGCTGGAGGTGGTGAGGCAGAGGGTGCTCTTGTGGGCGATGGCAAGGCCCCCTCCTGGGTGGTTGGGGCGGTGTTTCCTCAAGGATCTTGTATTCGTCTGGGATTGAGGTGCTGATGTCGGGGCCTGAGGATGCGCTGGTCCAGGTCTCTGTGAAGAGGGTGATGTCGGGCGAGAGAGAGAGTCGAGTAGGTTCCAGATTTCCATGGCGTGTTTGTGTACGGAGCATACGTTTAGGAGGATGCATTTTAGGGTGTCGCCGGTGCTGGCGTCGGCTGTGTTGAACATTTGTTTTTCTAAATGTGTTACTGTAGGTGTATTTTCTTGCCCTTCATTCCTGCTCAGTCTGAGCACATATGCATTACACCTTATCAAGTATTATGACTATTAATTGGGATATGGTACCGGACTTGCAGTAGTCAAAGAGTGAAGTTCCATGGATGTATATGTTGCATACTTTCAATTTGAAACTGATATTGATTTTAGTGCTAATGAATAAGGTGAAGGTTCCAGCTTGTGTAGTGCGATTTGTACATCATGTTGCATTGCACTTCTCCCAAGGTGTGTTACATATGTTTTTGATGTTACATTTTTCTTACTTTTTTTAAAACACACCTGTATGTATTTTTTAAACAATTTTGGTATCTATTTTTATGCGAGTGTAAATTTATTTGAAGTCAGCTTGCACCAAATATTTATATCCAATGCGCTGATTTAGGTGTTTGTTTACATTTATTAAATATCAACATTTCATTGCACGTTAGTATGCTATTGCTTGTATGTATGATTTTCTGACACTTGATTACAGCACTTCAATGTGTGGCCATCAAAGAGGTAATAGGTTTAGGTGTTGCTTACTGTTGATTCCGTCCGCAATCGTGCTGATTTTCTTCTTCCTCGATCAGCAGGATCAGGGGCACCAACTGGTAGATCGGGTTCATGGTTGTGAAGGAGAGTAAACGTGAGTTAAGGTGAGTTTGTGCCTTATATCCATCCCAAACCGTAAACTCAGGTGTGGCGGCTTGCCTGCCAGTCACGTTGTCGGGGAGGCACATCGTGTTTGGCCGGGCGATGAATGTGGCGGTCCGCCCACTGATGGCCTCTTTGCACCATCGACGTGGGCGAACATCTCTGGCGGAGTCGGCAGGACCATGACGGTCTTTACTCCTTCAAACCGCCAGCATTGTAATAGAGTGGGCGGACCGCCAGGTAGGCAGGCGATAGGACCACCAAAAAAGCCCACTCCGTCATGGTGCCACCAACATCTAAATCAGGCCCTTAGACTTCCTGAAAGCAAGTGCCTGCCATGATGCAATGCTTTGTGTCATTTTGGAGGAAACCTGGACCTTAGTATTGTTCAATGTATGAGACTTGAACGTTAATAAATATTGCATAACTATACTTTTTGGAATCCTGCAGTAAAAATTAAATATACATTTGACAATCCATTTAATTATGCAAATATTTTGCCAATAATATTGTTTAGTATCTTATACCATTGCATGCTTGAAAGAAAAACTACAGCAACCCATAAGATGGGCACAATGTAATCGGATAACAACATTGACCTTGCTAGTGTTCTGTTCAAGGACACTGAACCATTGGAGATCTCATTTAAGGGCACGTTTCCCCAACCATGTACAGCTCTGGGTAAATATGTTTATGGCAGCTCCACTTTTAATGATTAACTGATCATGCCATTTAATGACAAGATGATTAGGCAGGGGGGCAGGCTTCCAGAAGTGGGTGTTTATTGTAATTGCATTGTGACAGGAATTCTATCATTTATGAGGGGTACCACATCATCATATTCTACTGGTGGCCATTTTTCATGAGGGGAATCTGCACATAATAATTAACGGTCTAGTTTTTTTTGTACGCCTCGCTCAAGCCCTCACCCACCTCTCTGGCAGCTTACTCTTCTGCAGCATCCATACAGCAGAATGGGGGACTCCAACGATAGTTGGGGCAATGGTTCCACACACCTCTGGTGACCAACAGCGACTTGTTAGCTCAGCTGTGAGGTTGGATATAGAGTCATTTGCCAATCGTCCCTGCAAAATGTAAAACTATGCAATACTCCTACTGACTTAAATGTGGAAGATATTTCCTCATTCAAAGTGACCAATGGCTGTTGAGGGATGACCCTCTTGATGTACATTTGCGGGTGCTGTTGAGATGAACTCTTGGTAGATAGCTACAGATGTCTGCACTTTTTTGAAGACTTCGTGTGGATAGCCACGCATCGTTTATGCTTGAGTTTCTTTCTTATCATGAATTAAGCACAAGATACTGACAAAAACAGCATATTAAATGCATGGCTTAGATTTATAGCTGCTATCAAAGTAAAATAGTATGGCAGGATTTGCTTATAATGTGATGCAGACATCTGAGAAATAAAAAGCTGACCTGCTACTTGGGGTGGGAAATCGTTTAATGTAACTCGTTGTTTGATGCACTGGGTGAGTTTCCTTTTGCATGAATCGACAGACAACCTATTCTTTGTCAGACTCTATGTTGAGGGCAGAGACAGAATTCTAGGCAGATTATTACAAGTCAGCTTTGATTCTGGGGGAGGGGTCGTTTATTTAAATCTTCTGACAACCAGCGTCCAATCACTGATGCAGAAGGCACATTCCTCTGTTTCTAGGTGTGGTACTGGCAGACTACATAAACTTCCCATGCTGAAGGCTCTGCTCGTCTCATTCCGAGCTTCCAGTGCAGAGAAGAAGTCCTCGCTTTTGAAACCAGTAAGTTTATTTCTTCCATTTGTTGGCAAGCTTTTTCACATTTGAAAAGATTTGCACATTGCTTGCAAATGTAGTGTGCTTCTAGTCGTGGCGTGGTGAGGTTGGAGGGAAGTTTAATTTATTTAAAGGGGAGAGGGGAGTGAAAGGGATGCAACTGGAGTGTAGCTGAGTTCCGTTACTAATGTAAGCGCTGCTGTATGTGTATTACAGTCCTTGGCAATTTAACGCAGTTTCTTATTTTAGTTAAAACGGACAAAATGCAACGAAGAACATAAAAAAGGGGGAAAATAGAAACTGGCTCTTCTTATGCTCTTTTGGCTGCCTTTCATGGAAAACTACAAAACTAATCTTACAGTATGAGTCACTGGAAACGAATGATTCAGTTCTTCAAAAAATGTGGGCTCTAACTGCTCTTCTAACTAGGCGTGTCATGTGAGGGCAGGCATCGCGCCTTACTCCGCAGTAGACGTGGAACTGCTCAGGGTGTCTGTAATGAACTTTTATTGTTTTTAGTGTCTGTGAAATCAGTCGCTGCGCCTCAAAGGTGTGCTACGCAGAAAAAACAAAGATAACCACTGTGCCCAAAACAATCAGTTTAGCCAGCAGTCATAACATGTCTCCTTTACGCGTTTAAAAGATTGGGGAAAATGCTTTCAATTCTTGAAGGTTTAACAATGAGTAGGGCGCGGCTCTGGTACTTTCGTACAGTTTTCTAGTCTGCCATAAACTCGCACTACAGGTTTTCTGTTCTATTCTGTGGCATGGCAAAAGTGTTTGCTTTCTTGGCCGATGTACAAATCCTGCCCAGCAAATCCAGGCATGCTAGTTTGCACAGCCCAGTAGGAAAATATCCCAAAATCATATGCAGTCACATAAACAAGCTCCCTGCAGACCATCCCTTGCAATAGGTGAGGACTCTCCAGGCTGGACGAGGGAAAGGGTGAGCCCCACTCATAAGAAGTGGGAGGCGGAAGGGGCATGCTTCAGTGCCCTCTTCTGCAGCTAGACAGAGGGTTGAAAGAACTCACAGTGGTGCCCAAGATAATGTAAAGTTCCCTTCGCCCAGGGGTTATTTCAATGTAGACAGCCAATCCATTATCTTTATACAGGTGGGTTTCAATTTATGTAATGGCGGGAGTTTCATTAATTGAAGGTGATTGGCACCTTTCAGCACTTTAAATATGAGAGGAAGGCATACATTTTATGAATACACATTCCACCAAAGAATGGGCTTTAAGCTACTGAGATTTTGAGGAACTGAATTCCAGGTTGGAAAAGCCCAGGTCGGATGGCGGCTGATGTCTGATAACACCAGGGACAAAATTTAGTAGCACTTTCCGCTGGTTTGTGTCACAAAAGTGACACAAACTGGTGCAAAGTGTTGAGGAACATAAAAAAAAGACAATTAAAAAATGAATTTATGAGAAGTGTGGCTCAATGGTTAGAGCGGCAGACCCTGATGCAGAAGTCTGGCCCGGGACCAGGGTTCACTTCCCGCCTCGGCGGGTCTTGGGCTCAATTTCCTCAGACCTGTTAATTCTCGCCTCGGTGCCTATCCTAATCATGGGTCCCACTCTGCAACTCTGGGCAATAGCTTGCTTAATCTCCACAACGGCCCCAACAACGCTAGGATGCCTGGCCTCACCTTGGGGGTGCCCAGGAGTGGACACTTCACAGGGAAAGGCCAGGAAGGGTTCCTCAGCGGTATTCGTACAAGCGCCGAGATGCCTCCGGGTAGTCGTGCGCTATACAAGTACCTCTACATTTACATTTACAATGAGATTACACTTACCTGCTCGGAGGGCCGCCGCCTTCCTCCCAATCCTCGCCTCCTTGTAAGGAACCGGGTACACACTGTGTAGGCTACAAGCTGCCGCTCACATGCTGGGAATAGCATTCCCAGCATGTGAGCAGCACTGGGATTGGTCTGAGCGCCTAGGTTTGACGCTCAGATATGGACTGGGAGCCTGTGTTGGTTTCTCCACCCAGCACCGTTAGGTGGAGAAAGGCTAAGTGCGCATGACAGTTTGGACATCTAAATCATCATATGCATTTAGCAGTGCCCACCACTCCCCCCTCCTCCCTGGTGCTGCAGCGTCACTGTGACTGGCTGTCCCTACCCCTCTCTTCGCTCGGCTGGCAGGCAGCCTGCAGTACGCATTATAAAATGATAATGAAAATTGCATTCAGTAGGGGGGTGACGCTCCTCCACCATAACGGAGGAGCC
The DNA here is from genome assembly GCF_964204655.1 of Triturus cristatus. Classification (NCBI taxonomy): domain Eukaryota; kingdom Metazoa; phylum Chordata; class Amphibia; order Caudata; family Salamandridae; genus Triturus; species Triturus cristatus. The sequence goes on from NC_140581.1 coordinate 883,034,123, forward strand.
TTCACTGCATAGGTGGTGCATGCATGTTTCCATGCACCACACATGGGTTTTAACTAAAATCCCTTCTGCTGTCATTGGTAGATAGGGACTTGTGCCAAAATCGAATGACTCCACGGGGCGGGAATAACATTACTGAATAGTTTTCTTTGATCAAAATCTTTATAACTTTGTATATGTGGTGTTCTGTACAGCACATATAAAAAGTTATGAGTGTTAAAGTATGCCAGAGCATAATATTTGTAGTGGAAGGGTTTGCTTCTCGACAAAACCTATGTTTATCTTCACGCACACACCCTTGTTCTATAGTGCAAGGCATCCTAAAGTGCACCAGTGCAGAGAGACAAAAACTGTCCAATGACTTCGTAGTTATGGCGCTGTGCTGCACTCTTCCTTTCAAGCAGCGCAGCACAGCAAAAGTTGCAATGCTGCTTTGTGGCAATTCTTTGTAAATGTGCCCCCATGTGTATGCCAGGCATAGCAGGCGAGAGCTCTGGGGCGAACATCAGTCTGGATAGAAGAGGGAGCGACAAAACAGTGTTTAGGGGCAGAGTTTGTTTTTGGAAGTACCCTTTTAAGTGGGGTGTGAAAAGTGGGGTGCCTTGGGGTCAAAGGGTAGGGTCACTGAGCAAGTCAAGAATAGTTAACCATGCAGCATATGTTGCTCTAGTATAGTGTTAAAGTGAGTGTTGGGTCCTAAGAGCTTTTGGGATCTTTTGAAAGCCACAAAAGAGCTACATTGCGACTTGTTGTGCATGTTTGGAAACCGTCACTGCTACAGTAGGACTCCAGGTAAAATACTAACCGAAGAGCACCAAGATTCCTTGCACCTTCTGAAGACATTTTCAACTTTTAGCCTTTTCTATCACCAGAATAGCATAAACCTCGCCCATGTCACCATTTCCAGTCGCAAACAGCAGGTAATTTTATTCAAAAACGATCTGATAACAAAATCACAATGGTTACAACCCAGAAGAATGCTCTGTACGCTGTTGGAAAGGTGCTGAATGTTGCTGATTATTTTTTTAATCACAGTATCATTGCAAAAACAGTCATTTTTTTCTGGCCTTACGTTGTTGCATAGGGTGACACGAGTTAGAGCTCTCGAGATGTACCGTTCCTTGAGCGAGTAGTACATCCTGTTAAAAAATTCTGTGACGTTTAATCCCGATTTAGCTTAAACCGATATGGGGCTACACATCCCAACATGCAACGTAAATGCCTGGCCTGGTTAAACACCTCCCGAATGAAACTGAGTAACTTGAAAGCCCGGAGAGCGCGGCCTGATCCTGCGATTGCCTGCTGATGCGCTGGAGCGTGTCCTAGGCCTGTTGGCGCCCTCCTGTTAGTGCTGGCGCGTGCACGAGAGGCACCGCCCTGCCCACCGCGTTCCAATATATCTTTCACCATTGATGACGAGCCGGCTTGCACAGTTTGCGTGGTGTTGCGCTGAGGATACGAGCCATTTAAAAGTGACGTTATTAAAAACACTCGACACCAAGTACTGCTAGTGTTAGTTGTGCTAATGATTCTAATTCAAGTCCAAAGATAGGCGGGCGTGGCTTCACTGAAGGAAATATTAGTCTCCGGAAATACATATCATATGTAGGCTTTTATCTTTGTACTGTACGGTGGATGGATTGCAGCATTTCACAATACCTGCAGTGTGCAGGATTCTAACTTGTGGGAAGAGGCCATCGAGTCCTTTTGGTCTCTCAAGAAATTTGGGTGAGATAACCCCGTGGGACATGTTCCAAAAAGTCGGACCCCACCCTGGTTAGCGTAATTGGCCACCTAAATAAGGTGGAATGCAACCAGGGCTGTGAGTGTCATTATAAAGTGATGAGTTCGACGCGTCGCCCCGCTCATACACACTTTGACAGTGCACTGACACCGAAGCTGGACTATGAGAGTATGATGAAGGCCACCACAGCCTTTCAAGGGGGACATGGCGACCCCCTTAAAGTTGAATTCTGTCCCTGACTGCACGTACCTTAAAGCTAACCCGAGTCTCCATAAATTACAGGTGCACTTGAAAAGGCACACATTCCTTAGCAGGACCTTAATTGCATGTAATAACAAGGGTTTGGGTGTGGACGCCCAGACTGCACTTAGGAAGCGAACAATGCCCCTTTGTTGCTGCAGGGCTGTAAGTGGGATGAAAAAAAAAGGGGGGGTGGGGACTCTCGAAGGGGCGTGGCGGATTTAATTAAGGGCGTGGCTTAAAAACACGTAAGCTGAAAATCTGTGCTTAGCTTTGTGTGCCCCCCGTCTGTCATTTTACTACTTCTGTTATTGATTGCATCCAGATATATAATACAAAAAGTAACATTACACCTACAATAAGCCAATAATATTGACTTTGTCAATGCTTGTTAGTTGCATAAGATAAGCAACAATTATGGCTGTGTTGTATAGCATATTCAAAATGCTTCAGTTTTGAAATGATGCGACTGTGAAAGAACTATACAGGTTTCCTTTAAAGTTACATCAAAGGCAGTGAAGGGGATACTGCTTCAATTAAGAAGGGTGGTACTGCTGTAGTTAAGATAAATATATTTTATTCATCCTGAGAGCGGAGGCAAACATGGAGAGCCCGATAGAGACCCGTCTCAGCACCTGCTATGTAGAACTGCTGGTGCTGCGCACACCTAAAGCCCTGCTTGGCTGGACCCTCTGTGAGGCCAGGAGGACCACCACACTGTCCCTGAAGCATCAAATCCTCTTGTCCATCTCGGGTGGTTCTTGGTGTCCGCTACTGATGAGGGACTTGCTGCATACATCCCAGGAGACCCTGCTCTTGACTACTGTTCAAGGGATATGCAAATGAGATCCTCTCAATTGCATGCCGCCTGCCCCCATGCACATGAGGGACCCCTGCATGATTGCACCAGCACAAACTTTACTCTCATGTAAAGAGTACTAATACATCAGAAGTACAGAAGGGGATATGAGTAAGTGTGCAATCCCCTTCTGCAATGCAAAATTACAAAGAGTGCGCAGCTAGCTCTATTTGCAAGTTACACTTGTAGCACAATTTCAGTAATAAGGCCGCAGGTGAGACATTTCCAGTGGATTGCCCGTTGATAGTTTGTGATGGGGGCAGATGGAAATTTGTTGCAAATCAACGACAGACTCTGCTACTCTGGTCAGAATAGTGCCATGTGCAGTCATCTTGGCAACATGGTGCTTTGCCAATTTGAATTCTTCCAACACATTTCAAAAAGGCATTATTTATGCAGTATCATAACAGTGATAAAGTAACAACAAAAAACATAAACTGCCAAACAAAATTAGAAAATAGAGGGAAATTTAATTAACAAAGTAATACCAAGATAGACATTTTTAAAGATTTAAGTTAAACTATCTCTAGAAAATAAGGTGCTAATGGCAGTCAATGGTCGCAGTAGACCAAGACCTAGGTGGGCCCATTTTGGATACATCAAGTGGACTGGTCCTGTTGAAATTGTGGAAGTCAAAAAGTTTTAAAAAGTTTCAAAGTTCTAATGCAAAATGGGGATCAAGGAAAAAGCTATCTTCCTCTGGGACAAATCTGAAAGTTTGGTCGTCGACATACTTCTTCCGGTCAAATACCTGCCACATGTTAGTCACTTTAAGGCTTTGGAGCTTTTAAGGTTTTTGCTTCAAAACGTCTCTCAGTCCCCAAACAGAAAGGGACTTTTTCACTTTTTTCAGAGATGTTGGAGCCTTTCAGAGGGATGAATCTGAATATCCAACAGATGCTGTGGAATTGCTGGTCAGGTACTTCTAGTGGTAGTTCTCCTTGGCTCTCAGGCTCTGGAGCTAAAGTTTTTAAACCTTCTCCTGTTGCCCAATTAGCCACAGGTGTACATGTCTAAACAGTCCAGGACCTCAAGGGGGCACATAAATACTCCCTGGGTTCCAAACAGAATCTACCAGCGAAGTCCAGCCCAAGTAACAATTGTCACTGGTCTGCTGAGGATTGTAGGGCAAAAGCAGCTTTTTGTGTCTATGTAGCCACACAGGAGAAGAGTCAACTGACCATTTGAGTCGATTCCTTTGTCCTGGGTACAAGAGGGAGCAGGTCCAGTCCTTCAGAGCTCTTCACAGGTTACAGACAGAAGGTCCAGTCCTCTTCTCTTCTTTTGCAGGCCCAGGAATGTGTTCTGATGGGGTGCTTTAGGGTGCCACAATTGTGCCTGACACTAGTTAGCATGTGGGGTGACTCCTATGCACCCCCTAACCAATGGGATAAAAGTTCCCAGACTGCAACACTATCCACTTTGCTCCTGTAGGCCTTACTGCAAACAGTCCCAAAATGCCATATGTCAGGCCATTTTCAAGACGGCAAAAGTATTTGACTACACTACACTTGGATTCTGTGGGTGTGTAGAAGGGCGCACTATGGTAATCACTAGCATCCTCCCACATCTAACACTAAAATTCAGTTTGAAGCAGGCACTGTACCCAAAACACAATCACAGACAGAATTCTAGTAGGACAAAAGTTAGGCCCTTCAGCAATCAGAGAGGGGATAAAGAAGAATTGTCCTAGCATTCTGCTCTCCCTTTTGAGTGTGCAAAAGTGTTACATGTGGATTAACAAGCCTGTCAGGCATTTTTGATGTTGTGGTATCAACAGAATGCCCATAACCCACCCTGCATATTCTATTGAGCTTAGAGTAGTTATCTCTGCCCATTCAGGTCCACCTATTTTGTGCTCCTGTGAGAAATTTCACATTCTTGCACACCTCTTCTTGGGCTGAGCACAGGCTAGGAGTTGCTGGAGAATTGATGCAAATTAGCTGCCAGGAACTTGAGGAAGGGAAAATATAACTTTCTAAAAGTTACCTTTCCTTAATATTAATTAAAAATACAGCTTCATCTTTGTGTTGGAGTTTTAATTATTATAAACATTTATTTAATTATTTCTCAAACTGGTCCCATTTGCGATATACTTTATTAGTGTTTTAATCTATAGTCTGATTTTCTACATAGGGCAGTTAAGCCCTCAACTGTGAAAGTAGCTTTTTGGGCCTTGCCAATGTAGGGGCATGGTAATATTATTATTCTACCTCTCCCACTTTTAAATACGATGGACCCTGCCTTGCGGGCTATAAGGCTCACTTGGGGGAACTTACTAATATTTTAAAGGGAGGTCTTTACTGTTATCTCTGGTATACTTAATTATAAGGCCCTAGGTAATGTCTGCCCCCCCAGGAAGTTTTACAAACATATTTCCCACTTACTTTCTCCTAGACTGTTGCAGGTATTCAACAAGGTGCTTGTGTCTGGTGTGTTGATAGTCAGGAAAAAGCAACAGCCATTATAGAAAGTTACTGTGTTACATTGGCTAAGATTGAAAAGCAACTTAAACAGTGGAGTTGTCTGCCTCTGTCGTTGATGGGCAGACTTGCTCTAATAAAAATGGTTATCCTCCCCAAGCCACTGTATTTGTTCTACAATATTCCTCTTCCATTCAATAAACAATTCTTTAAGACCTGAAATCCCTCATGAGCACACTTGCCCGAAAGGGCAAACAGCCCCGTACTTGGTGGGATATCCTAACTCTGCAATGTGAGCAGGGAGGGCTGGCAGCAGTCGAATTCGAATACATTATTACTGCACACAAGCTCAGTTTGCACACTGTTTGCTGCACCCCCAGCATACATGGCCCACCTTGCTATCGTATGAGACATTACACATCCACCCCCATGAAGGGCCTTGATAGGTCATAAGATTTGCCATACCAACATCGAAATCAACTCTGTCCTCAGGACACAGTTTACTTTGGAGGGGTTAAGCAGCCCAATTCTTTACACCCCTGAGCAATCACTGGTTCATCATCTTCTTAATCGCCTTGCTATAAAAATACCCCTCCTACATCGATTTCAAAGTTGGGGATTAACGTCAATTGGAGACGTATTCCCTGAGAGACAATTCATTGGTAGTTTACACGTCATGACAAGGATGACTCTTCCATTTCGAACACTTCCGCATATTTCCAGCTTCAGGCATTATGCAAAGCAAACTATCTTTCATTTCCCTAGGAAGTCAAGCCCTGTAAGACATTATCTCTAATTGTCTTTCTCTCCTTGAGCAAACATATCGTCATTAGACTCTATATAGTGATGCAAAGCGAGGTTCCCGTGGTTTGGCTCAAGGCCTGGTCGCGTTCGGAAGCTGATGTTGGTTGTATTATATTGACTAAAGAATGGCAGTACTGTTGTCACCAGATGGAGGCCTTGACTCCCAATGCCAGGCTAAGACTAGTTAATTTCAAATCCTTGCACCAAATATATTGTCCTCCACTCAAGTCTGTTAAATACAAGTTGTCGACACATGCTCAGTGCATTAGATGTCAGGAGCCCAGTGTATATTTTATCTTTCTGGTATGGTGTTGCTCAAAGATTAGCAGATGTTGGAGCCAAGCTTGGGCACTACTTTCTTCCATGAAAGATCCTTCTCCTACGCTGGCTGTTCTTGGGTGCACCATCATTACATTCCATCTGTGCACCACTTTATCTCTATAACCCTAACCCTGGCAACAAGAAGAGTAGCTGCATTTGGTGGAGCACTTTTGCCCCCACCATGAAAGCTTAGTTGCCTGATGTAATCTACTGCAATGAACAAATTGAGACATATTATGCCACCATTTCCCTAAGCAATAGACCGAAACATTTTGGGGCCCCACTTCAGTCATACTTGGCCAACATTGATAGGCCTGTGTAATGTTATTGTTTTTATTATGATAGATCAGAGATGCGGTATCCACTATTTGGTTGTAAAGCGGTTGGAAATCTTTACACCATGGCGCCCTGGTTACCTATTGGATATCTGGCTCTTGGTGAGCTGCCCCAGGTTCCATAGCCAGAGGCTATGCAATCTTGCTGTTTTGCAACATGTCTCTGTAATTTGAACTCTGTACCTCGTTATTGCCTGTGCTGAGCTCCCTAGCTGCTGATCTCACCCTCTGCTGAGAATTAAACATTTAACTAATGTACTGTTTGGTATGTTCGTTGATGTCATTTTTGGAAAATCCTAAAAAAGATGCCAACCTATTTTGTGCTCCTGTGAGAAATTTCACATTCTTGCACACCTCTTCTTGGGCTGAGCACAGGCTAGGAGTTGCTGGAGAATTGATGCAAATTAGCTGCCAGGAACTTGAGGAAGGGAAAATATAACTTTCTAAAAGTTACCTTTCCTTAATATTAATTAAAAATACAGCTTCATCTTTGTGTTGGAGTTTTAATTATTATAAACATTTATTTAATTATTTCTCAAACTGGTCCCATTTGCGATATACTTTATTAGTGTTTTAATCTATAGTCTGATTTTCTACATAGGGCAGTTAAGCCCTCAACTGTGAAAGTAGCTTTTTGGGCCTTGCCAATGTAGGGGCATGGTAATATTATTATTCTACCTCTCCCACTTTTAGATACGATGGACCCTGCCTTGCGGGCTATAAGGCTCACTTGGGGGAACTTACTAATATTTTAAAGGGAGGTCTTTACTGTTATCTCTGGTATACTTAATTATAAGGCCCTAGGTAATGTCTGCCCCCCCAGGAAGTTTTACAAACATATTTCCCACTTACTTTCTCCTAGACTGTTGCAGGTATTCAACAAGGTGCTTGTGTCTGGTGTGCTGATAGTCAGGAAAAAGCAACAGCCATTATAGAAAGTTACTGTGTTACATTGGCTAAGATTGAAAAGCAACTTAAACAGTGGAGTTGTATGCCCTGAGCAATCACTGGTTCATCATCTTCTTAATCGCCTTGCTATAAAAATACCCCTCCTACATCGATTTCAAAGTTGGGGATTAACCTCAATTGGAGAAGTTACTGTGTTACATTGGCTAAGATTGAAAAGCAACTTAAACAGTGGAGTTGTCTGCCCTGAGCAATCACTGGTTCATCATCTTCTTAATCGCCTTGCTATAAAAATACCCCTCCTACATCGATTTCAAAGTTGGGGATTAACCTCAATTGGAGACGTATTCCCTGAGAGACAATTCATTGGTAGTTTACACGTCATGACAAGGATGACTCTTCCATTTCGAACACTTCCGCATATTTCCAGCTTCAGGCATTATGCAAAGCAAACTATCTTTCATTTCCCTAGGAAGTCAAGCCGTCCTTTCTGTCACCACAGGGTACCCAGAGCACACAAACATTTGGGTAAAACCTACATTGTACTCCTGGACGCTTCTGATAATTAGGCCCTGGGACTCCGCTGTGGAGAACCACAACTGTGGCACATTAGAGTATAGTCCAACACCGATTAACACTGCCTAGATTACACAATGAGCACGCAAAACAATCTCATGCCTACGTATTGTGCTGTAGAAAACTACAAGATAAATAAATATCACAATTACTGTGTGATTATATCTATATTTAACAATCAGGAATAAAACTACACATCTAGCTTTTTGCCTTACAATAGATTTTAGGGCATTGTAATGCTGCTTTTGGTATCTTTGTAGTGTGTTATTGGGCGCCTGCTTCTGTCTGTAGCTAACATCCTTTGATGTCCAGTGAAATTTGACGTTGTATGTGTATAGAAAAGCATACCAGGCTTGTATAGATCAGGCATTATGAGGTAACCCAACCCTCTCTGGGAAGATACTGTAGAGGGAATTTCCCCCAAGACGGTTTATAAAACAAGCATTGGCATAGCCAATAGGTCTCGCCTTTGGGACCTTAAGTGTTTAACCATGCAACAGTTAATGTTGTTGCACCAAGGATATTGTGCTGCATAACTAAATACTTATAAGGTCCCAAAAGCGAGACCTATTGGCTATGCCAATGCTTGTTCTGGATAGCTGTCCAAAGCCTCATTCTGTGCAGCCTGAGGCTTGTTGCATGATTGACATGGCAAACGAGGGCTCGGCTCGTCCAAGGGCTCTTAGAGCCAAGCCCAGCCTGGGCTCTGGCTCAGCTCTACCACTCAATTTGTTGGCTTGCCCACCTTTACTTTTATGTGGAAGCCTAGTGCGATGTGTTGTAGTGCTGGTATGCTTCCATAAATGATTTATTACAAGCAAACATCTCCGGACTGCTATCAATCTACCATTAAGTGAGATCTAATTCAAGTGGCATCGGCGGGATACCGAACTGGACACTTGAGTATCAACAATGACGACACTGTCTGCGTCATGCCTAGAAGAGAGGGCGCAGGCTGCCAGAGCCCCACACGTGCCATGCCTTCTGTCGGCTGCCCACGAAGCACTCCTCTAAACATGTTTACTGTGTAATGAGGGTGAAGTAGTGTGTTTATTTGGGGTGTGTGTGCAGGGGGGAGGTGGCGAGTTAGGCGAGCCAAACTCTTTAAGGAAGATGAGGTAAATGCGTTAATCCGAGTGTGAGTGATGGACAGGCATATGAGAGTAGCACAACTAGGTGTCACAGCTGCACCGCCTGCTGCGATAGGCGAGCTCCTCGACTTGAAATCCCCTGCACGTACCACTGAATCCCACAGCAGCAGTTGGTGAAGCCGAGGTGTCGCTTCCTGTTCTACTTGGTGTAGTCTTAATCCACCACGTCTTTATTCTCCATGATTGCCTGAAGTTTCACACTTAATTCTTGTCTGTGCCTTCGTGCTATTGAGAGGACGGACCACACTCTTCAGAGCAGAGATGGGCTGCAACAGTCACGGAGAGACGGCATGAAATAAACAATCAAAAGTGACTCGGCCGCCCGTGAAATCGAAACTGATCGCGATCATGAACAAAGGGGGGGGGCGGAAAGATGGGGAAAAGGAAAATTAAACTGACGAGGAGGGAATGCGTGGAACAAGCAGGAAGTGGGATAAGGGAGGTGGGTAGGCAGAGAGAGACACGCAGGCTGACAAATGGTGTGCACTTTCGCGGCCGCTTTGATGTTCTCAGTGGCCGCGCGGCTCACTGAGAACATCAAAGCGGCCGCGAAAGTGATCACGCAGGCTGACAAATGGTGCGCGCGCCTTGCGCACACACACTGTAGTTGGAGGCCTGAAAAGCCATTAGTCTGCACTTCCAAATCACGCTTACTAAAACTCTCGCCAGAGCAGCGCTAAAGCGCTGGCTCAGGTGAGACCTAAAAAGGGCACTAATGTTGAACAGTTTCCTCAGAGCCAGCGGCGTCACTATGGGGGTGCGGGGGGTGCGGACCGCACCGGGTGACACCCTCACATGGGGTGACACCCAGCAGGGCGCAGGGGGAGGGCGAAGGCAGTGCGGAGCGAGGTTGCCTGCCTCTGATCACTGAGTTGTGGGCTCATCTTTTGAGCTGTCGGGAGGCCTGCGAAGACGACTTTCAGGCACAGCAGCTCTGCCTCTGTGTACAAGCTGAGGCCTCTCGCCTGCTAGCCCGGCAGTTCTTCTCTTACTGAAACAGTGGCTGCAAGACGGGGTTCTCACTCTCTTTCCTCTCCTTTCTTTTATTTGCTCCCCTGTGAAATGGATCCAAAAAAGAAAATCACTTTTGCTGGAAAATCAATTTTGTATTTTTCTGACATTTAATTCCAAAGTGCAGCATCGGGAATAAAAGTTTAAAAATATGCAAAATAAATAACTAAATAAAGTAAGACAGAGTGGTAGCAAACTGGCCAGATTGATTTTATTCACACCCAAACACATTAGCGCCACTTTTACAGAGTTTGCCAGTGAAGCGCTATTTTTGTTGTCTTGGCCTTGTTTTCCCAGGGCTTGGAACTAGTGCACCAATCCTGGAGGTACTGCAATGTGAGGATTGAAAAACAAAATTTGTACTGCTGCTCTGCATCTAGGGATGTTGTCTTTTTTTACCATACTGCTTACGTTTTGTAAGGATATAAGCAATGGTCATTGAAATGGGTCCATTCAGGGTCCTGTTGTCATGTCCTTAACTTTTCAGGCAAAAGCACTCACTGATTTCTGAACAGTGAGTGTAAAAGCGTTAAGGTAACCATGTTGTTCCTGCTTACATTTCACATGGTTTGCATGTAGGCCACATATTGCTCTTGCCCAGTGCGTAATTTAAATTGAGCTGCATCCAGGTGTTTATAGCTGGCAACAATTGGGTTGTAGTTGAAGGCAGTCTGAGATTTTCTCAGTGGGGCAGTATGGTGTTCAGTGGGGGAGTGGATGTGGCACTATGGCCAGAGCTGCTGAATTTGGAACTGGCGAACCAGGTTCAGCCTTAATAACCAGTCCACCAGACCACCATCCTGAGAGAGCACTATCTCATGCTAGACCTTATAAGGCTTCGCAAGACATTAGAATCCCTGGTGTCGTAGCACCAGCAGGTGCACCCTACCATGACAAGTGTAGGTTAACCTTCAAGGCTTGTCCACCACTATTCATACTGAAGTTCATCTCCAGTCTTGCGGGCAGGCCTATGAAGCAGCACACCCTAGAACAACAGTGACCCTGTCACTGAGATCACAGGACCCTTGAGAAGGGCCAGCTCTAGGGCGGTGCAACCAGTGTGACCGCACCAGGTGCTGACTTTAGGTGGAGGCATCATTTTTGCAAGTCTATTATGGTTTTAAAAGCGCTTGCTGCCTCCTTCCTGGCCTCCAGCAATTTTCGGTAACAATAAAAATGTCATGATGACTCTGGTGATTAATGTTCTTCCTAGAGAGAGATCGGCATTTTGTCTAATGGAAGATTTGACTCATGGAAAGGTAGCTCAGAGGGTTAATGTACCTGCTGCAAAGAACATGTACCATGCAGATCACCAAGTGCACATAATGTAAATAGGCCAGTGGGCTACTGCTTTTGTCAAAGAGATCCTTTTGTTACTTGCAGTTTATAAGTTAAAATCCTAACAGTGAGCTATTAACTGTCATCTACTCCGCAGCAACACAAGTCACATTTGTTATTAACTTTTGATACGTTTGAGCTGCAAACAATTTATTAGTTGAAATGGTCAGATCATGCTGCAGATATTGCATTATGAGGCAAATATGGCAGAGCCATTATTATTTAGAAAACATTTGCAAACTAGGATTTTTAGCCATTCATGTTTGAACTGCTGTTGTGGAAAAGGGAGAAGTGCTGATGACAGAAACTCCATGGCTCGGAGACAAATGGCTTGTGCTTTTTATCGTATTTGGGGACATTCTGTGATTAGAAGTATATCCCACTTTGTGAATACATTTTACTGTCCGTAACTCATTATAACCTTAAATAATCATGTGTGTCCATTGGTTGATAAAACTGGGCAGTGAAACCAAACAAATACAAAAAATTGGGAAGTTTGCGCATTCTGGCCACACCTCTGGCTCCGCCCACTGATCCAATCCTTGGGTTATTCCCGCCCTCTGATTCTCCGCCCACAGTTCCCCTACTTTTTTCCCCCCACTTCGACCACTGATATATCGTGTTGCTGGATAGTGGGAACACCACACCAGTACAAAGTACCATACCTATGATATTATAAATTCCAATAAACTGTTGACTAGCAGGTAGCCCACTGTACAACCTGATTAATGAGTCATTATCACACTGTTGTTAACAGGCACATTTTGTAAATATAGGACCTACATTTACAAAAGTTACTAAGGATTCTGTATGGTCCCGTTATTTGCCAACTGTGTCCACTGGCGGACTCGGAGCGGAGGAGGTCCATGCGGTAAGTCTTGAGGGGGTGACACCATGAGTTACCCGCACCGGGTGACACCAACCCTAGTGACGCCACTGCTCAGAGCTTTCAAGAATGAGCCTGGAGTCTGCTATACCATCTCTTTCTACCAGTGCAGCATCTTCGAACACACAGGGGGTCCAATGATTGGTAGCTTGCATTGCTCTATATGTCCTCAGCCTCCAGTACCCTCTGATTATCACATCTTCCTATGTTTACAGCCTAAATTTGCCTATACAGCCAGCGTCGATTCTGTTGCATTTTGACACTTTTAAAATGAACCCACACATGTATCGTGTTTTTAGATGAGCATACAAATGTGTGATGCGTGTCCCTGTGTGCTTTTCTGCCCCACATTACTTTTCTGCCACAGTATTTTCCTACTTCCGCAAGTCTCCGAATGAATGAGTGAGTGAATGTCTGGAAACTGAAACTCATACAGTCACTTTCATGTTCAACAAAATTGACTATTTTTATGAGAAAAGGTTGGTTCACGAGTTGCTTACCTTGTGAGAAAATTAGCTTTCTGATGTTCTGCTATCTGGTTGTAAGAATATGAAATATTTGTGAAATTGGCCATGGTGTGTGTTATTTTTTGTTTGTTTGTTTGCTTACAATATACACTAGATGTCTATTTTTAAAAGGCAGTTCGTTTACTAAATATAGGTCAGTGAATTAAGGGCTCGTTGGTGTAGCAGGTTCGAATCTTGGCAGCTCATACTAAACCTTCCAAACGTACATAAATTGGACACCATTATAATAGATAATATGCGCGTCTATTGTTTACGAAACGGAAAAAGCGGTAGCAGCAAGTGTTACACAAAAACGGCGGGCTGTTTCTCAGTTGTAGAAAATTTTACACGTTTTTTAGCAGTTTCTCGTCCGTAGAACATTTTACACGTTTATTAGCACGCTAACGTGTGTGGGGTTTCTGTTCCCTTTCCCTCCGGGCCCACCGAGCTGAACGCGCTGGTGTTTGGACATCTTTTCACCATCCTCACCACCCAGCTGACAAACGACGAGCTGTGTGACAGAGTGAAGAACTACAGCAACCTGATCGCCTTCTGCAGAAGAATAGAGCAGAAGTACTTTGAGGAGCAAGGCCCCGCCCTCTCCTCGGACTCCTCCCTCCTCGACCGCGTCGCCTCTTCCGGCTCCTCCTTCATGTTCCCAAAATGACCCGTCTCAGACATGGTTACATTCAAAATTAAAGTTTGCCTTGGAGCTTCATTACTTTTTTTTTTTTTGCAGAAGTACTTTTTTTTTGTATAAACAAATTATTGTCCTCAGTTTGTTGATAACATGCAAAATATACGATGGCAAAAACGGGTGTCCGAGAGTTTGCGAGCCCCTCGTCTGTATTCCATCTCATGCAAATCAAAGCAGCATTGAAGCAAGCCTGTATCTGCATCTAAATAAATCAAAGTCAACTGTGTACCAACTACATTTCCTTCTCTTTGATGTCCAAGACAGCCGCTGGCTAATCCCTATGCATATGTGGCAAGCTCTGTCCTCGAAGCCAACCACGCAGCGAACGAAGAAGGCCGCCATTTGCATGACACTCCGAGGATTACCATGTTGGCTACACGGCCAGTTAGTCACGGTGCAGCCACTTTCCTGGCCCAAAAAGTGGGCACTCGGGAAATCTGTGTGTTTACAAGGTGATTAGCCTCTGTAACAGATTAGCATTTAAAAGGTGTTGCGCTTCTATAATCAGACTGGCAAAGAGGGCAATCTAAGCAAAGATGGCCCCCTCCCCTGAAGAAGTAAGGTGCTTATCTGATCTGCGCGCTTAGCTTAAAGGCACACTTCCATCATTTCAATTTCAGGTAACTCGAGACGTGTCTGGCTGTTCATCTGTTTACCTAACTTCATGCCACTTGGTGTTTGCTTATTGAGCCGTTTGCTCGGATATTTGTTTTGGGGCCACAGAGGAGTGAGTGTGTGTGGGTGGGTGGCATGTTAAACCTTATCTTTAAAACAAGCATTGGCCGCACACGCGCCTCGCGCTTAAAGTTAAAAAAAAAAAAAAAAGACAAGCTCGGCGGAGCGTGGCGCACGCGGGCTTGGGGGCGGGGGAGCGGACCCTTTGAAGTGCTCCCAAAAGGCGGATTGCATGGCAGCACGATGCGCGTGATTGTGCGCGTGCTAGCCATGCAATCCGCTTTTTTGGAGCACTTTTCAAACCCGCTCTCTATAGTCTCGCTTTGCGATCGCTTACGCGATAGCAAGGTCGAGACCTAAAAATGGCGCCAAACTGTAAATTCAATAGCACAATTTTCTAAAGGAGAACGCTAATGAGTCATAGGTTATATAGCGGCATATTATCAAGAACGGCGTTAAAATTATCGCCGGTTTAGCGGCAGAAAACTGCTGCTAAAGCGGCGATAATAGGCTTGATAATATGCCCTTGAGAATTCCCATAGAAGCCCATGTTCTGGTGTCAACATGGGCTTCTATGGGAATTCTCAAGGGAATATTATCAAGCCCATTATCGCCGCTTTTAACGCCGTTTCTTGATAATGTGCCCCATAGAAAGTTAAGAGAAAACACAATATATTTCAGATACTTCAAGGTCTGACACAGTATCGAGCGGATTCTTTTCTATGGTGTCTATGGCAGGAGTGATTACGGAAGATCTATTGAAGCATGAAATTATCAGACAGCTTTAAGTACAAACCTTTTCCAGGTCCACACACCTACTGCTCTCCACGGTCATCTGAGCATCAGAACCCGTGCATCCCGAGGATGACCAGTCACATCTAGAGCGCCAATTTCTGTTACAGTATTGAGTCTAAGTGCAAAATATTTTATTGTGTTGGCCGCATTGGGCCTTAACAAATGCCTGATATTTCACACTATACTTAACACTCAAAACTCGTTTTTTGCAGTCCCATTGGGTGTAACTTCCTTTGAGACCCACACTGTGCTCTGAGAATGCACCTCAATCCTCACAGTAGCTTCCCTTCTACTCCAGAAATGAAAGTTTCCCAAAGCATCACAGTGTGACTGACTGTTGCTTTCACTCTATTCTAATGGCACTATCTTCTTCAAAAACACCTCGTGGCACTACTGCAAATAGAAGGGCACTATAGTTAGTGCATTATGAGCCCATCACAATGTTTCCTCATCACAAGGCCCTTTCGAGAAACACGAATGCAAACTTGGCAGAAAGACAGTGACTAGCAAGAAACAAGCATTGGCATAGCCAATAGGTCTCGCCTTTGGGACCTTATAAGTATTTAGTTATGCAGCACAATATCCTTGGTGCAACAACATCAACTGATGCATGGCTAAACACTTATAAGGTCCCGAAGGCAAGACCTATTGGCTAGGCAATACTTGTTCTACATATTTTTAATTTTATATCTAAGCATGATGGTTGCGTGTGTTGTTTAAGGTGTGAAGCCAATGCTAAAGGTGGTAGGCCTTATCAATTCCTTGGTTATAGTTATGCCAGATTCCATAGGTTTGATACCTTTATTAGTAAATATCATGATAAAGCCAGTAGGCCTGGCTGTTATCATGAAAAGCGAGTGTTAAAGTCAATAGGCTTTTAGGAATGATTGTTATTAGGCTGTGCTAAAACATGTAGGCAGATATTTCGTGAAAATGGTATCTTGCAGAGTACTATAGAACTGTTGGTGTTTGGTGTTGGTGGCCCAACTGAACAAATAATGAGGATAAGAGGTTTGCACCTTGTAATGTTTTTGAGGTTCTATTAGGAGGCATTTTATATTGTTCTGCCACTATAATCTTGTACATATGTGTAATGTTTACTATAGTAAATATGGTATGCATTATGGGACAGCTTATACCCAATACAGTACGCCTGTGTTGAATATGGTGAAAAGCCAGTGATAAAAGTTATAAGCCTTATTGTTAGTTATGAAAAAATATGAAAAAGGCAATAGGCCTGACATATTTATTGTGAAAGCATTTAATGGTGGATTGTTCTTATTCTATACTGAAGCCTACAAGTAGGTTTTTTGTTACATGGCCAGCTCTGAGATACTGTGCCCAGCTCAGGAGGCTACCTCTAACGCACTGTCTTCAGATTAGAGGTAGAGCCGAGGTCTGGAGGCCTTATAAGAGTACTGTGCTTAGTTCATTTGCTCGCATCTGTAGTGATGTGTACAGTTCTGATATGTGTCTAGATATGTGGAGCTAGCTCAGGAGGTTACCTCTTGTGTACTGTGTTCCATTCTGACGTACTGCATGCACTTCAGGAGGCTATCTCTAGAGTACTGAACCCACTTCTGTAGGTCAGAACTCAACTATTATGTTGTAAATGCTGTAGATTATGGCTGCCATGTAAGGTGAAGTACAGCAGTTTCTGTACTTAGCACCTCTCATCCCTACACCCGTGTAGGTCCTGGAAGCCACTCAGAAAATGTTGCAATCAATCAAACACATCTTACACACACACTGCTCCTTTCCACACAGCAAAATGAAAATGTTACAAGCAATTGAAACAGTGAAATTTAAAAGCCCTCTACTTAGTTCAGATATCATTCAAACGCTAAAACAGCTTACTCGTCAGCTGTAATGGAAAAGGAGGACTATAAGGCAAAGGCATGAGTGCAGCTGACCAGTCCACAAAACGTGTGAAGGAGCAATCTCTGACTACCACTAATGTCAGTGAGAGTGGAAGCAATGGAGGACCAATGGAAGCCGCTGGTGGAGAAGAAGCGGTAAACCTGTAGACACGAGCAGTTTGAGGGACGATGCCACGAATGGATGGACCTACATCAAAAATAGTTATGCAATGAGGTACAAAATAGACTTAAATTGGCGATGTTCTCATGTATAACGACTACCAACTTGCTGCTTCCAGACGAGCACTTATGTGAATAAAACCGCAGTGCGTCATGATTACAATGATGGGAAGGGACAAGATAGGATATGTTTATTTTTCCTTGTATTTTTTTAAAAGTGATGTTGAAATTCTATGTTCTCCAAATCATTTGCATTTTTTCATGGATTAATTTTATATGTTTGGTATACTTTATTCGATAAAAAAAAGTTTCCATCATAAAAGTAAGTATACAGTAACATGACCTATTAGACATGTGATAAAAAACAGTAAAATCACTAGAATTTATACCACGTAACACATAAAATTACATTTACAAAGGACATATTAAAAATCATCAATAACAACGTAATAATCCCGGTCTACGTAGTAAGTTGAGGCCTAAATTTCCTCATGCGAATCACCCAAGCACTCCCGATGAATTTGGCGACACCACACACCAATGAAGAGGAGGATGTATCGGTACAAAGTACTCGCAGGGCCATTACGTGGCAACGAAGGCCCAAACCCCTACACAATGGTTTTAGCCATATCCTCCTGGGTACCTTATAAGCCGGGCAAGCAAACATAAGGTGTGCCAAGGACTCAATGGGGGCTGCACAGCACGGGCACGCCTTTGTTGGACTACCATTTGAGTTCCACCTAGAAGTAAAAGCGTTTACAGGGAGGGTACCAAACCTAATTTTTAGATATAGTGATCTGTCAAGGGGTTTCTCAATGTAGTCAAGATAAGGTTCAAATAGCCTAGACCCCTTATGGTCCAGAAACCGCTCAGTGAGAGAACCCCCAGTGCCACAACGAGAAAACTCCAGCTGGACCCACTCCCAATAAAGCTTCTTGATAACTAATTTAGGTGGGGGAGATTGATTCTTCCATAGATCACTAAGACCCATAGATCTCACCAGCTGCCGCAGGTTACACAACCACTTAATCCTGTTGCCCTTGTCCAACAAGATAAGTTCATCCAATGCAGCAGCATAGTTCTTAAGCTCCTCAGTTCTTCTCAGCCGAACCCAAAAAAGTAAGGGGCGCAAGCGCACAATATCCTTAAGGGGACGTCTGCCCATGTCTAGACGTAAAGGTGTCAACGGGGTGGAAACTGGTAAGGCAACCAAATCTCTCAGAAATTTGTTTTCAGAGGTTATTAGATCCGGGATATTTTCAAACCCCCAGAGCTCAGAGCCATACAGGGCACTGGGTAATATTTGGCCTTCATAAATAGCTAGGGCCGGGGCCACGGGTTTGCTCACTGACACTCTATGCTCACGCATTACCACCCCTGCAACTCTTTTGAAGTTTAATGACATTTTAGCCAAATGGTCATTCCAACACATCGGGCTATTCACCCTAACTCCCAGGTAGTCAAAGGACTCCACCATCTCCAAGGACTCACCATTAAGCGAAAAGTTATTCCAAACTTTTCTAGAAGGGGATATGGCCATAAGTTTGGTTTTCGAGGTGTTAATTGTAAGACCCCTGTCATTGCAAAAATCGCTAAATCGGTCCAATAGCTTTTGGAGACCTGTCGGGGTTTTTGAAATCAGGATGGTGTCATCCGCGAAGAGGAGAGTTGGTATTTTTTCACCCGCCAGGGATGGAGCATCCGCCGGCTCTACTCCCAGGTGGTCCACCACACCATTTACAAATAGGGAAAACAGAGTCGGCGCCATAACACAGCCCTGGCGGACTCCCCTCCTCACGGGCACCCTCTCAGTCAATTGACCTTGGGTACCCCATCTGATTCTTGCGTAGTTACCCTCGTGGAGCTTGACTATAAGGTCCAGTAGGTAACCTGGCAAGCCCAGCTCTTCCAAGACTTCCCATAGCCTAGCTCGAGGGACCAGATCGAACGCCATCCTGAGGTCTATAAAGGCCAGGTAAAAGGCTACCGTGATTAATTAACACGGTTTTCCAGTAAATCGAAAAAAAGCGGAAGACCTGATCCATTGTACCTACTTTTCTCCGAAATCCGGCCTGATAATGAGAAAGGACCTGCTTCTCATCCATCCATGTACCTACCCGCAAAATGATGACCCTACCAACCACTTTCTGAATCACGTCTATCAGACTGATTGGTCTGTAGTTGGCGGGGTCCTCCCTATCCCCCTTCTTATAGACCGTGATTACTTCGGCCCCCTTCCACGAGTCAGGGACAGGGTGGCCCCTAGATATTAGGTTCATTATTAATGCAATGACTGTAGCCCAGACTACGGGTTCTTTTATAAGGAGGTCCCCCGGAATACCATCTTGGCCAGCTGCCTTCTTAGGGGATAGGTGTCTAATGGCCTCTAAGACCTCGGAAGGCTCATATGAGTTCTCAACCGAAAAAACTGGATCTCGGAACAAATAATTGGGTGCATCGTAGTCACCGTAAATTGTTGAAAAATGGGAATACCATTGTTGGCTAGTAATGTGATTAGCCATCAGGGGCCTATTATAATTTCTGGTTTTATTAATCAAATCCCAAAACAGTGAACTATTTTTCAATCTTGATGCATTTTTAAGGTCCTGCCAGTACAGTTCCTCCCATTCTTTTTTTGCCCGAGCTTGTTCTTCCGCGTACTCCCTCCTAGCTATTCTCACCAGCAATTGGTTCTTATTACGAAGGGCAACAGTTAACTCTCGTCTTTTTGCCCGACATTTTTTAGAATACCAGGGATTGCTGGGTTTAGGTACGTTTGTTTTAGAGCTCCGGGTTAAAAATAATTTGCCAACTTCTTCAATGGCATTAGTGTAAATCTGTGGGAAGAGCGAGTCATTGACCCCCTCTGTCACCATGGTTATAACCTTCAGCTCAGTAATCAGCCCATCAATGTAACTCTTAATCTTCGACAATTTATCTGGGTGAGAGCCTACCTTCTCCCATTTCAATCTTCGATTGCCATCGTATGGGATCACCTCCTTTGTTGTCTTCAATTTGGCTGGGTTTTGGTTGCTTTTTAAATCCCTCCGTCTCAATGACATACATAAGGGATTATGGTCGCTGTCCTGCGAGGGGCTCACCTCCATGTCAACCAGGTCACGCCACATAGTGACGTCCAATAAAATATAATCAATTCTGGACGGGCTGTTGAGTCTATTAAAGGTCATTGCCCCGTCCCGATCGGAAGGGGATCTACCATTTACTGCTCTTAAACTATGATCCACCGTAAGGGCGTTAATCTGTAGCGCCTTTGCAGACCAATTTTTAATCGGGGGCAATGTCAAAGCGGGAATAGACCAGCTAGCGTCGTCCTCCTCTAAGCCCAGGGGATCATCCTCGCTTAAAGGTTCAAATGTACAATTAAAATCTCCCCCCACAAGTATTTTAGAGTTTGGTGGGCATTTAGCTAGTACCTGGTCCAAAATTGTAAAAGTACAAGACGTTTTACCTCCCTGGGTCCCTCTAGCGTAGATATTAAATAACTCCATCTTGTTTCCCCGCACCTGTCCTGGTAATGTAAGATGTTGAATATCCCTACACCCGGAGTCATGGACTGAAATGTTCCAGTTTAGATCAACTTTTATCCAAATATGTAGGCCCCCAGAGGGTCTACCCTTACCACTACTGAAAGCAGGTACGCAGAAAGTAGCATATCCCGTTTTATAAATTGGTACTAAACTCCAGGTTTCTTGGAACATACATATATCAAATTTTTCGATAAAGTTGTTCCAATCCGGGATAGTTAATTTTCTTTCTAACCCTGCCATATTCCAGGATAAAAGTCGCATAACGTCTTTCCCACTGGGCGGCGGAGGTGAAATGACTCCCATTTCCATATCCACAATCCCTGAAGCGGGTATTTCAAAATGCACTACCTGGTTTACTAGCTGGCTGTTATTACTAGTACTTACTCCCGCAGACAGAGTATGGGTAGGGGAAAGGTAGCAAATGGCAGCCCTGGTTTCCAGATCCAGAGGAAACCCATCACTGTTTTGGGGGTCAGCAACCTCATTATCTAACACAATAGCGTTCCCCTCAACTCTACCTGCAGTTTGTCTCTCCCTCTTACCCAGCCCCCACTGTAATTTTCAATCACAATCATCCATGCCGGAAAAAACATCAAACCTATTTCCTAACTCTAAGGGTGTAAAGGGCCTCAGGTGCTCCATTCTGCGATTATTATTCCTGTGGCCTCTGAACGGAATCATATTCCAACCTTGATGATCGGTTCGCAGATTTGTAGCATATAGTGCTGTGGGAGCATTTGGATGAACTATACGGGTTTTCCTTGCATGGGATATGGGAAAGACCAAGGACCTAGGATAGAAATAGGTCAGAGCTCGGGGGCAGATTTGACTATTGCCATTACCCAGGGGCCAATTCAATATAAAATCTACCGCTTCTGGGTCTCTGAAATTAATCAGAATTATATCTCCGTCGACATCCTTATATCTTCCACCAAGCCATGGGAGACGTCTAACATGCAATATCTCACCATTTACATTCTTATCTATAGGTCTATATATTCTTAACCAATGTATGATTTTGTTTTTTAACTGGGAGAAATCTTCACTCTTGTTGTCAGCCAGTACCGGAACCCCCGTCAACACCACCACTAAGGGCACAGCTTCTGGGGGTAAATCAACCTGAAGACCATGGAACCCGGGGGCCCCCTCCCACCTAGGGTTACCCTGCACCTGGTCTGTAATCCCTACTGGGGCAATGCTGGCCTCCTCCGCCAAATCAGTAACAGGCTTGCTAACTAGATGTTCCATGGGCATCAGAGGTCCCTTGCTACCGTCATCCGGAGCTATATGGCCCACAGTCTGAGTTACATTGCTACTGAGAGCAGAAGTTTCCCTAGGTAGGGTTATAGGGGGAGCTGCAGCCCGAATGCTAATACCATCCGCGGGGGCCTTACCCACGACAGCCATATTTCTCAATGTAGATTCAATGTTCTCTAGCCTAAGCTCCAGCCTCCTCAAGTTGTCAGTGATGGGCAATATGAGAGTGTTAAACATCTCCCCCAGTTTGGCTAAAAAATCGGTGGGGATAACAGGCATCTGCGGGAAACCAACAGCTGATGGAGCAGGCTCTGGGGAGGACACAACAGGGTTCACAGCCGTTGGAAGAGTACTAATGGTCACTATCGGCCTATGATCTGACCCGGTTGCCAACCCAGAAACAGACCCATTGGAAGAATATTGGCCAAATTCTGAATGATGGATCCTAGGGATATTGATCACCCCCTCCTTGCGCCTTATTTTCCTAGGAGGAGGGCCACGAATAATCCCCCTATTCAGAATCTTAGCCCTTTTTCCTACCCCCCCGTCCTGAAGGCCGTGTATTAGAGATTTTAGGATGCCTTTTGGCATTTAAAGGGAGAGAGTCACTGATAGCATGAACACTAGGGGCACAATTTATGGGCGAACAATCACGTAGTAATAGCGGAACACCCTCATGAGAGAAGGTGGTGTCGCTATCACCATAATTACCACACTCGACAACAGGAACGTTTAAAGAAACAACCTCTGATGCTCTACGTTTCAAGTTCTCAATAGAGCGACGTCGTTCAAGTCTGCGCTCATCCAGGGTAATATCCTGCTCCTTGTCCGTTATAATTGGCTTTTTAAAGTAACTATCTAGGGGGCCATTTACCACGGTCCTCAGTTTCTCCCCTGACATACCATTCTCGCTAGAAGCCATGACAAATATTGAGTATTACCAAATACCGCAGTACAGCAGAAAAGCTCCTGGCCCAGCCCAGCCTCGAGCGGCCTCGGAGGGCCTTAGAGGGCCCGCTCTTTGTCCGGTCTTCGACCGAGCTGCGACCGCGCGCGTACCGCTAGCGCGTGTGGGCGGGGACCTTAATATAGATGAGGGGGCGTGTGGGAGGCGGTGCAGGGAAGAGGTTCCAGGTGTGCTTTACAAAGGTTGGAGGCGTGCACTCTGGACCTCGCAGTCCCGTAAGCTGAGCCTCCTCGCCGTTCTTCCCGCAAACTTCAAAGTAACCTGGCTTGATCCAAGGGCAGAGGTAGCAGTCCCAGCTCGATCGTCCAAAGGCAGCAATTAAATAGTCAGCGCCTTCGAGCGGCTCCCGCGAAGCGGGGGCCGCGAGGCGCGGGATTGGTGGAGGCGGTGCAGGGAAGAGGTTCCAGGTGTGCTTTACAAAGGTTGGAGGCGTGCACCCTGGACCTCGCAGTCCCGTAAGCTGAGCCTCCTCGCCGTTTTTCCCGCGAACTTCAAAGTAACCTGGCTTGATCCAAGGGCAGAGGTAGCAGTCCCAGCTCGATCGTCCAAAGGCAGCAATTAAATAGTCAGCGCCTTCGAGCGGCTCCCGCGAAGCGGGGGCCGCGAGGCGCGGGATTGGTGGAGGCGGTGCAGGGAAGAGGTTCCAGGTGTGCTTTACAAAGGTTGGAGGCGTGCACCCTGGACCTCGCAGTCCCGTAAGCTGAGCCTCCTCGCCGTTCATCCCGCGAACTTCAAAGTAACCTGGCTTGATCCAAGGGCAGAGGTAGCAGTTATATCATTATGATAGTTTGTTGTGTGGCAGACCTAAGCAGAGATCTAGCTCAATAGCAATAAAAATTTAGTTGATTTGCATCTTTTCATTGTGTGGAGCACTGGAGGCATTCCTGGCCTGAAAGTTGTGTGGATTACTAACTTCACGAGTCAAGTAAAAACAATACCCAAACGTGCATAAGCAATCTTAAAGTCATTGCTTCCTTAAAATGCTCACTTTATACAAAACCAACACATATTGTGACCGTTAGAAACATGTGGATCTGTATTGTATAATTAATTACGTTATCTGATCCTAGGTGCACCTTCTGGATTTGAGTAACACAAAGGCACTACAAAGAAATGCTCCCCTTGGTCATAAGCACAATAACATATGCACCATATTACATGTCACTGTAAATTGTTTTGCCTATTTTTTTCACCACCGCATCATTAAAGGTGCTTGATAGACATATGGGATATGGAATGTTAACCTTTTCAACATTAAGCCCTGCAACATGAGTTATTTAACTTCCGGCGAAGAGGACAATTGCTTAGTGGACCAACGATCTCAAATCACTGTAAACTGAGACAGATTTGTTATGGCTCCTCCAAACAATAATTTACTTAGCGGTTTATGCTTACCAACATAATGTGGGATAGCTACCATGTGTCAGAATCTATAGATTAATTGTTCACGATCAGAACTAGAAAAACATTTATACTGCAGATTGTTAACTACCTATTCTGTGCATAAATTACTCTGTGCTATTGGTGCACAACATGTTTTTTTTAGAAACACATAGAAAAGAGGGAACATTGTTTAGTCATTAAATATGGTAGCTGCTCAGAGTATCCGGCTATCACATTGTGGACTGAGAGGTTCCTGGTTACTGTTGCCATAAGAAAATTGTCATCTGGTGAAGAACAAGAGGATTGGGGATGGGGGGTGTTGCTAGAACAGGGATACATGGTGGTCCTACAATAGTGTAGCAAGGAAGGGCTTACATTGCTAGGGTGCACTCTGCAGAGTGCCCTGGGTTGGCGTAGGAATGACTGGAGGAAACTGCTACAACACTCGAGGGACGGGGGGCACTATTGTGGGTAGAGAAAAAGAAGGCAGTGGGATACTATGGCTGCTTTCAGGCATAGCGCTGGAGTTGGATGGCAGCAGTGCAACTGGGCATATGAAAATAAGGTGGTACTGTTATCACTGTCCCTTGATGGAAAGATAATTCAGGCCTAAAATATGTATCTGGTGATAAGAGCACAGATCTGGCCACAGACCAAGAAAGGATGAATGGGCCTCTTCTGATATAGGAAAGATATTCCATGATCCTGGATAATGCTGCCCACAAACAAGGGAGGGGGAGTGGGGCAGAATAATACACAGAGGAAGGAGGCATGGGATCGAAAATGGTACTGGAAGGGCGACCTGCTCTGTGTTGGTATGTGGAGGACATGGCATTGTATTGGTGTAGAGCTGGTGCTGATATGGAACAGAACCTATGAGGAAGTGTGTTGCTACATTGAGAATATGTCATTGTGTTGGTATGAGGGTTGGCGGGGATCTAAGCAGAGTTAATAATATTTTAATCTGAAAAAAACAGGTGTTACAGGGTATCTGTTGGTTAGGGGCAATATGCTGGGGTAGACAATTCTGGTACAGGCAATGGTGGTATAATGTGGTTCTCGGAGGAGGATCGTTGCTGGTATATGGACTGTCCTGATAAGAGGAAGGAACCGCAGATACAGCTGTTGTAATTCTATCTTCCGACATAGCAGATTGAGCATCGCTGAAAGATGCATTTCTAAAATAGTCCTTCTTGGTAACGGAGGTCTCGCTTTGCATTCATGAGAGCACTCTGGACCAGGCTATATTTTTTAGTTAATATTTGCCCTCGCATGCCACATCAAGCAAAACAGCAAGTTGCAATTCATGAAATTACCACCAGAGGGCAGCAGAGGGCAACAAACCTCTCAATGACTGTCTAAAACCTTCCCGGGAGTAGGCCGTGCGCTTGCGCGCAGTCTGCTCTTTTTGGAACCACATACTCGTGCTTGTGGCACGCCCCTGCGAGCTCCCCCAAGGTGGATGCCGCCACAAGCATGAGTATGTGTTTCCAAAAAGAGCAGAGCAACGGCTAAAGGTACTCCTATGTAGGGTATGCGCGCTGCATAGGCGAGACCTAAAAATGGCACTTGTATTCCCGCATCATGCACCCTCTCAGATTAGTCATGCACGTCTAATTCTAATTGGATGCACTTTCAGCTTGTAATCAAGTAATTAAACATAACAAAATTATTGCTACACATAAGTGATTTGTTTTGTATTAATCATGGCTGTTGAGGAATTGGTGCCAGAATTTGCGGCGTGGTAATTATTGGTGTTCCATCTCGCATTATGTGCATAGCTGCATCAGAAATAGCTGCTCTAGCTGCTCCATGCACCACTTTCAAACTTTTTTCAAACTTTCAAACTGTCATGCTTCTTTTTCGGTCTGGCCAAGCAACAGCGTCATCTGTTTAACAGCCTGAAATGTTCTGAAAAAAGCACAGTATTGCACAATTATATACAACAAGAAAACGGAGTTTGGGTCAGCCTTTTTTGTCATTGGTTAGATGGACTGCCAATTAAAATTGGGGTCATACTACAGCACTATAGATAAAGTGTGGGAACGGGTCACTTCCTGTTAGTCATTGGCTTTCTTCCCAGTGTCAGCTTTATTTTTCTATTCTGTTTATAAACAACATTTCTATTGGTTGTACTGCACAGGCAAAGGACAGTAAACAGTACAAAACATGGTATATCCACAGAGATAGTTGGCAATGAAAGAGGAAGAACAGTGGGCCATAACATGTCAGACATAAGGCAGGTTGTGATAAGCCCACAAACTCCACCAAATGTTCTGATGCTTTCTAGGGCAGCCATGGGCTCTGTAGATGGGTTCTTCCATCTTCACTCACAAATCCACAGCTGAGCTCCACTCCTCAAAAGACGGTGGGGAGGGGGGTTTCCAGTGGCGAGCAATATCACGCTTGGCCACCACGTGCGAAAGGTCTACCAGTGTGCTTTCTCCGCAAGATCCCCCAACATCGTCTAAGATGCCCAAGAGGGCCTCCCGGGGAGAGCAATCAATGGGCCTTTCCAGCACTGCAGTTAACGTAGCGAAAATAGAGGGCCACTATTTTGCTATAAGCAGGCATGCCCTCATCATATGAAATAAGTCTCCTCCAATCCTCAGGCACCTGTGGCAAGTGGGGCTTGGGAGCACACCCATTCTCCAAAAGCGCTTTAGATTAAAATATGAAACATGCAGGTATTTTAGCTGAATCAGGAGCAGACAAGAGGGAATGACTAGCTCTTGTGGAGCATCTCTCTAATCACTGCCATCCACCTTATAGACCCAACCCTCCCACCTAGTCTGAAGGGCTCCAAAGGAATCCGGAAAGTTTAGGACCAAGGACCGATATATCCGCACGATACCTCCTAGACCCAGCGGTGCCGATAGGACCCAGGTAGGGAAAACTCAATCTATGGAGGCGATCCTGCCAGTCAGTGACTTCACCGTCACCCCGCTCAGGTACAAGAAGCAACTTGTTCCAATCAACCACCAGCCCCGATGCCTCGTATGTGTTTGGCAGAGGAAAAGTACAATGCAATGCGGTCTTCCAGGTAGTTCAGTCTCTGGAAACTCCTTATTTGAAAAAAAAGGCTCCAAACAGTAAATTCAACATCACAATTTCTAACTTAAAAAGCTAATGAGTCATAGGCTATATAGAAAGTTAAGAGAAAACATGATATATTTCAGATACTTGAGCGTTGCAGCGAACTGACACCACCAAAGGGTAATCGACATGGCAAACAGCAGTGGAGAGAGAGGGCATTCCTGCCTTGTGGCCCTGTGTATGGTAAAGGGAGGAGACAGAATAACATTGACCATCTCCTGTGCCTGGGGACAAGCATAGAGCACCTTAACAAAGGACAGGAACCAAGGTCCGAATGCATGCGGTAGAGCACTTGAGAAAAGATCCCCAGTCCTTGGAGTCAAAAGCTTTTTCAAAGTCAAGAAGTGGAAGTACAGCCGGGTCCCCAAAGCACAGGCGATGCTCCAAAGCAGTGTGCACTTGGTGAATGCAGTGATAGGTGCTACGATAAAGCATGAAGCCACATTGATTTGGATGAAAAAGAGAAGGTAGCAGCAGCAGGAGACAATTGGCCAGGATCTTTGCAAAAATGTATATTTCAGCATAATGAGAGAACTCGTATGTTAAGATGAGCACTCCTCAGGGGGCCAACCAGCTTTAGGGAGAACTACGGCGGTGAAACAGTTTAGCTCAGGAGGGAAATGACCACTGTTCACAGCCTCCGTATAACAAATGAGAAAATGGGGGGAGAGCAATGACAAGAATTTCGTATAATATTCGATCGGGAAGCCAACCAGCACAGGGTTTTGTCTGACTGCAGAGTACCAATTGTAGCAGCCAATTCCTCCACCATCAGGGCATGATCTAGGGCTGCCCTGTCCCCTGCTGTCAGAGTTGCCAGTGGAAGGTCAGCAATCAGGGGCCATGTTTCCTCCCACTTGGGCTGTGGCGACGGCTGTTGAGGGAGCTATAGTAGGAGGCAAATTTGGCCACAATGTCCAAGGAGGCAGTGAGGCTCTGTCCTACAGAGTTCAGAATCAAGGGGATTCATCAAGAGGCGGCATCACCTGTTGCTCGCCAGCACAAGAGTTTCTCCAATGTCCCCCAACTCGTAGACACGGCTGGTGGCAGCCATCCAACTTTGCTTGGTCTCCTCCAGGCATAATTGGTGGACAGAGGATCTGCAAACTTCCAATTGCCGTAAGGAGCAGGCATCTTCAATCTGTTGGTAATGGCACTCAAGAGACAAAAGCTGTTTCCAGCTCACTAATATGCTGAGTGCGGGCCTGCCCGTGTCAGTATGCTTACCCTGCAGGACCGCCTTATTAGCCTCCTGGATGGTACCTGCATAGTCCACTGAACCCACATGAGGTCAAAGTAGGTGTAAAGCTCCTGGGTTAAGTGGTCACTGCTTTGATCACCCACCAGACATCAAGCGGTGAGGCACCATTCAGGTCTGCTACTCCCCCGCTGGCCATTGTGCAGCATAACAGGGATATGGTTGCAAATACCATGGAGCAGGATATATGAGGATCCCACATTTGGGATGGCCAAGGCCGGGAGGAAGAAATAATCAATCCTAGAATGATTGTCATGGGTAGCAGAGAGATAAGTGTGTTCGGTCGCACACAGATTCCATGACCTCCAAGCCTCATAAAGGTGCAGAGTTGTCGCACATTCTGTCAACGAAAGGGAGGATTGCTAGTGTTTCCTCCTCACCGCTATCACATCTAGCTTTAAATCCATTACAGAATTAAAGTCACCATCAATAACGGTGAGAACCGATGGAAAAGTCCAGAATGGCATCCAGGAGGCGACACAGGGATGCCTGAACTCAGTGTGGTGTAATGTACATGCTAAGGGACATGTGGAGTTTGACCTCAAAGAACCCTCAACATGGTCATATGTCTCTTTGTTGTCTGACACTGAGAGAGTAACAGAGAGGAGAAAGGATTTGTGGTGGTGGATGGTGACACCTCGTGAACCCCTAGTGTGGTCGCAGGGTAGCATAGTAAACCCAGTCGTACCCAAAGCAGGCAAGAACCAGGCAGCACGTACCAAAGAGCTGTGCCTTTTGAAGAAATAATACAGTGGGGAGTGGCGCTTAGCAAAGCAAAGCACAGCGTTGTGTTTAATATGGTTGTTTAGTTGACGTTCCAAGTCATAGTGGTAAATAGCGTCATCGATCTATTGTGACGAAATGGGAGCAGGAATGAATATGATGTCTAGCAGAGCAGAGTCCACTGTTTGTGTTGAACGAGACCGTGGATAAAAAGATCAGTGGCAAAATAAAGTCAATGAGTGCATGTACTATGTAGGGGAAAAAAACTATAACAAAAAAAAACTACAGAGCTGAATGATCAAACTCCCAACAAACCTCACAAATCCCCCCACCCTACACTTCCTCCCAAGAAGAATCTGATGCCCAGTCTCCCTCATAGAACCAA
This sequence comes from Triturus cristatus, assembly GCF_964204655.1. Lineage (NCBI taxonomy): Eukaryota > Metazoa > Chordata > Amphibia > Caudata > Salamandridae > Triturus > Triturus cristatus. The sequence continues at coordinate 883,064,043 of NC_140581.1, forward strand.
GTAACATAAGAGGAGCAGAAAGATAGTCTTCCCCCAACTACATTATTCAAAGTATTAGGATTCCAAGCTGCTGGCCAAGAATATTGAAGCAGAAAACAAGGAGAGAACAACCAATTGTCCGATGACAATGAGGACCCAGGATAAGGAAGCAAGCATGGAAACCTCAGTTTGGGTCCAAGGCTCAGCACCCAACAGTGTCCGGGGCTGGCGGACCATGGGGGTGCCCCCTCTAAAGACGGCCAGTCTCCCAAGCAGCCTCATCCCAGCTACCACTCTTCTCATCAGATGACATTTTCATGCCCACTGCAGTCCTAGGTCACTGCCTGGAATGCGTTTGACCCCGTCCCTTACCTGGGGATGGCCTACTTGACCGCAGAGCATCCAGCCCTCAGTTGGATGGTGGAGAGTGAGGATTAAGATCTCTCCTTCCGTGGGCCTAGTCTCAACTTGCTTTTGGGGAGTCAAAAAAAAAGAGGGGGAGTCAAGGAGGACCTTCAATTTCTCAGGGAACATCAGCATATACGACAAGTTCATGCCGGAAGCTTCTGTTTGATGGAGACAAAGGCTTTTCACTGTTTCCGGACCAGCAGGTGTAATTCGGAAAAATTAGGATGGGACATTCTGAAAGGGTATGGGCTGCTGCTATCTCGCTGCCTTGGGAATGGCATCCCTATCTTTTTAGTTAAGAATCCTTGCCACAAAGGGCCTGCAGGGGGCACCTGGTGGAGTCCTCTGTGCCAAGGATCTGTGGTTGCGCTCTAATACAAATCAAGAGTAGAGATGATCAGACGGGAGGCTGGACTTTATCCACTCTTCCAAGAACCGTTCAGGTGCCGTCCCAGCCACTTATTCAGGAAATCCATCTAAGCAAAAATGTTTCCAACGAGCAAAATTTTCTGCATTCTCCACACGTTTGGTAGAAGCAGGTAAATGGTGGACTGTGGATTTGAGCTCACAAACGGTATCCTCTAGCTTAGAGAATCGGCCTGCAGCATCAGAGGCCCTGTCCATCACGTTATGTAAGTCCTGACACAAGAGGGCTACAGCCACACCAACCTCAACAACCTTGGTCTCGCGAGCCACTTGGAAAGCAGTGTGGCCTGTAGATAGATTTGTGTGCGAAGCATCCAAGGGAACTGAAGCCATCTGGGGTTCTATAACGTGCCTAGGTGCCTCAGTAATGGAGGTGGTGTATATGTCCATTTTCATTTGGGAGAAGGGGGCTGGCGTATACCCATGGGGAAGTTGGACTGGAGATCTAAATCTTCCAGAGTAAGGGAGCTACAGTTCAGGCCACTTGCACCAGAAGACCATATGGGCAGCACGAGCAGCTAAACTGCTCCACTGGGAAGTGCACCCCAGACCACACACAAGCTCCCAAACATTAATAATGATCCTGGGCCCAGTCAAGAGTCGTTAGAAGCAGAGGCAGGGACCTCTGCCTGGGCAGGCCCCAAGTCCGTGGGCCCCCTTACACCAGTGGGGATCGCTCTGGCTCCAACGGCCCTCGATTGCCCCCCTCCTGGAGACAGACAAGGCTCAATTCTCCTCCGTATCCAGATGCCCCAGTCCCTGAGGAAAAAAAGGGGGGGGGGAACACATTCAGTCAATACAAATTCCCCCAGGTCCAGGCAGGAGACACAGGCGTCAAAAGGTGTAGGGGAGAGCTGGAGATGGTCCGCCATAACACCACTGCTGGGCGCAAGACTCTGGGTGAGGGGAGGATTCTGGCAGCATTGCCCTCAAGCTTACCTACCTCAGCCATGGCAGTGCTCGAAGCCACGATCCAGAGCCGGCCATCACCACAAGGAGGGCTGAAGAATGCGTTCAGATTCAGGAACACAGGAGGCAATGCAGAGGGCCCCGCGGGCCTCCGCCCACGCAGCATCGGGTCAGTACTAGCACCTGTCCCACTGCAATCATGTGCCCCAGAGGCCACTGGAACCCCGAACGTTGGCTGCGGCTGCCATCTTGATCTCTGTGGCCGGCAGCAGGCTCGCCAGCATGGGGGGAAATTGCAATGATTTCGATTAAGGAAGCAAGCAAGGCAGCATCAAAGGGTCTAGGGTCGCCAGCGAATCCAAAAACAGGTGGTCAGGCTAAACCCTATTTTTCACTTTTGTTAATGCAACAGCCATTAGGTAGTTTCCTTGTTAGCTGAGTGACAGTATTTTGTCTGAGCACGTGAGAGGCGTATTTAATTGGATGACAGGATGTGTTCTTACCTGTGATTTCTACGAGTATTTGTTATTTTGATTTCCACATCTATATGCCTCAATCTATCCATCTCTATTTAACTGAGTCTCTCTCTCTCCAGCTATGTATGTATGTATGTCTGTCTGTCTTTCAGTCTGTCTAGGCAACTGTCTTTCTGCCACAATTCCTCCTTCTTTAGCTGCCTCTATCTAACTGGGTCTCTCCATGTGCATTTGCCCCACTCTGTTTCCGAAATTATCTATAACTGCGTGTCCCCATCTATATGTCTCTAACCATCTATCTCTAGGTGTGTCTCTTTGTCGTTTTCTCTGTCTCTGTCTCTTTCTGTCTTTCTCTATCTACCCCTATCTCCACCTGTATCTATCTTCCTTTGTCTAGCCTTAGTTTTCTGACTGTATCTGCTGTTGTCTGTCTTTATCTTTTTGTCTTTGTCGGTCTCTGCCGCTCGCTATCTCTTTCTCACTATTTCTATCAAACATGCCATTCCCTTTCTGTATCTGTCTCTGTCAAGGCCTCTTTCTGTCTCTCTAGTTCTTTCAGTATGAGTCGTTCTATGTCGCTTTCTTTCTCAATATTTTCCTTGTCCATCTTTTTATTTCTATCTTTATCTGCCTCTATCTCTATCTTTCTGTCTCTCTGTTGATATCTCTGTATTACTATCTATCTGACTCTATTTTTCTTTGTTGATATCTACCTGTCTTCATCTCTATCTGCCTCAATGTGTATCTCTTTATTTGTCACTACTTGCTTCTGAGGCTCTGTATCTGTCTCAGTCTTTCGTTATCTCTTTATCTCTTTATCACTGTCACAGTCTGTCATTGTCTTTATCTGTATCTATCGATCTGTCTATCTTTTTTTGCTTATCTGTCTCGATCTATCTTTCTTTATCTGTCTACCTCTGTTTGTCTCTATCTGCATGTCTCTTTCTGTCCCCATCGCTAACTGTCTCTAAAGCTATCTATTTGTTTCTCTCTCTCTCTACCTGTCTCTATCCCTGTCTGGCTGTGTATCTTTCTCTGTATATATTTCTCAATGTATTTATTTATTTATCTATCTGTTTCTTTTTCTATCTGCCTCTATCGCTATATATCTCCCAATCTCTGTTTCTATCTACATGTATGTTTCTCTGAATTCCTCATTCTGTCTGTATCACTATCTGTATCTCTAAGTATCTCTGTATGCTTCTAATTCTATCTGCCAGTCTTTATGTGCTTCTAACAGCGTCTACCTCTATCTGTCACTTTTTATAGGCCTGCAAGTATCTATCTTCTTAATTAATCAAATATCTGTCTATAGGACTCTATCTACCCAAGTACAGCTCTCCTCTGTCTATCTTTCTCACCTCCCTCTTTGTCTCTGTTTGCCTCAATATCAGTTTTTTAAATCTCTTTATCTGTTTGCCTATCTGTCTTTCTGTCTCATACATCTCATCTAGTCATTTTAAACTTTCCCTTACTGACACCATTCTGTGTTTACAAAATAATGCGATCTAATGCATTTTTGCTTTTCTGCCCTGCTTATATTTTGAAAATCTATTTTTATTTAGACATTTTTGATGTTTATTAAACATTAGTAACACAGTTAAAAAGAAATTGTGTTTCTGGCGCTTTAAAACTCTTAAAACAACTTAAAAATTAAAACACCTACAGATACTTTCCTCTTCTTCGCCATTTCAATGATTAACAACAAAAACCTATGAAACTGAACAAACAAGAATGTTTACATATTCAATTATTGATAACACTTATTACAACAAAGAAGCTTCTCATATCTCATTTAAATGCATTTACAAAATAATATGAAAAAGCATAGTAGACACATAGTCAAGGGCTGATCTACTGGCTTTGCAAAGGTGGTTGGATGTGGAGCCCCTGCTCACTTTGGCCAGCAGTGGAATTGTTCTTTGTTTTTAGCAGCCTGAGGCTACAGAGCACTGCAATAGATTCACGCAGCCTCCCCCTTTAGAAAGAAACTTGGTGCATGATTCAGATAATATCAGGCGGCGGTCCACCATCATTCAGGGTGGTGGAGGTAATTTCCTCTGCCTCCCTGGCTGGACGGCAACCCTCCACATTTTGAGATACCCACTGGCCCTGCAGAGATCTCCTTGTCTTCAGAGGAGCTGTTGTAATGGTGGTTTCTCCAAAGGCACTGAAACATTGCTTAAAAGCTACCTTATGTCAGGCGTCCGCTCCTCAAACAATTTTGTTTTCCAAAAAGAAACCCCAAAGTGAGACTTTCTGTTTATAAAGAATTTTAAAAAAAACATGACCCTAAACCCCTGGGTGGTTCTCTGAGGGTGTGGAGGTCATTTATGTATTTTTTCCATCTAGGATTGCTAGGGTTTGCTAAAAAATAGACCATCAGAGTGTCCGCTCTATATATGGTGATGCTCCAATGCACCTACACTGATGGCCTCGAATTTATCAGGCCTTCGGTGTAGGGTTTCCAAGAGCAGAGCCAGCGGAGGCAATGCCATTGGAAACATGATAATCTACCATCTGAAAATATGATGTGGGGGGACCGCCAGTTTGGTTGACTGGGTACTCTGCCACATTTATATCAGATTGCCCTCTCTGCCAAACTCTAAATCAGGCCCTTTGTTGGTCGCCGTAATCGGCTGTTGGCCTGTTGAATATAGTTAAATACAGTCTCTAAGATAGGAACAACAGGCTCTTTCTGAGCAGTTAATGGCTCTCCAACCTTCACTTCTTCTCTGAAAAACAGTGATTTGATCCAGTAGTTCAGCTAACCCACATCAGAGGTCAGGTGCAGGAGTTTGTTGTTTTATTGTGGGAAGGAGGAGCCATATGTGAGGTGTGTGCTATCATGTTCGGGGTCAGCTAGTTCTCAAATGCTCTAAAAAAGAGAGTGCCTAAGAGTAGTCAATGGTACTCCATTTGAGTTTGTTATAACTATCCACTACCCTTAATTTGAAAAAAAACCTGTCTGCTTCATAGGAATGGTAGGAAAGTCACTTCAGGACACAAGTCACCAAACAGACAGATTGCCCACTAGTGAAATTCGGATCTCCTCAATCAATCAAATAATCAATCAGGTGTTTGAAAAGCGCACTACTCACTCGTTAGGGTCTCAAGGCGCTGGGGGAGGGGGGTGGTGTGCAACTCCATTGGGATCATCTGAAGAGGCAGGTCTTGAGGTCTTTCCTAAACTGGAGCAGTGTAGGGATCTGTCGGAGGGTGAGGTCGCTCCAGGTCTTGGCTACGAGGTAAGAGAAGGACTTTCCACCCACTCTGTTCCTGTAAAAGCATGGGCTGGTGGCTTGAGAGAGGTTGGCTGAACTGAGGTTTCCCTTGGGGCCGTGGAAGGAGAGACGGTTGTTGAGGTATTGTGGTCCAATGTTGTGGAGGGCCTTGTACGCATGCGTGAGCAGCTGGAAAGTTATCCTTCTTTTGACGGGGAGCCAGTGGAGTTCACAGAGGTGTTGGGTGATGTGGTTGTGCCTGGGGATGTCAAAGATTAGGCTGGCGGCTGCGTTCTGGATGGTCTGGAGCTTGCTGAGGTGTTTTTTGTTGATTTCGGCATAGAGGGCGCTGTTGTAGTCTAGTCTGCTGGTGATTAGGGCGTGTGTGACCATGTTTCTGGATTCGGTGGGGATTTATTTGAATGTTTTACAGAGAATGCAAAGGGTGTTGAAGCAGGCTGAGGAGATGGCATTGATCTGGCGGTTCACAGTGAGCGATGAGTCCAGTATGATGCCGAGGTTACCTGAATGGTCTGTCGGGGTGGGTGGGTTTCCTAGGGTGGGGCGCTACCAGGTGTCATTCCAAGCTGCGGGGGTGGAGAAGAGGATGAAAACTTCTGTTTTCTCTCAGTTGAGTTTCAGGCAGATGTTCTTCATCCAGGGTACGGCTTTCATCCCTTCTTGGAAGTTGTGCCTGGTAATGTTGGGTTCCTTGGTGAGGGAGAGGGTGAGCTGAGTGTCATCTGCGTAGGAGATGATGTTGAACCCAAGGTCTCTGACTATGGTAGCAATGGGGGCATGTGGATGCTGACACTAATATCCACTGATTTTGCGAGTAGGAGCAAATATCTGCCTACTAACCAGACTTGTGTGCACACTTGAAATGATTATTGCTATTACCTTTCATCTGACTGAGCCTATGATCCATTGAAGACAAATCCTACTAACTCACTCTTCTAAATGTGTAACACTTGTTTTTTGCTCTTCAACATCATAAATAGAAATGCCATTGTCATATCTACAAGATGACCAATTACAGAGCTTGGAGTATTAATGTGAATTAAAATCTATGTCTTTCCACTTAACCTCTGCACCACATCCACCAATCTCTACATTTTTCTTATTTGATGTGTTGTATGAATAATCGTATGTGTGTGATGTAATATAATATGTCTTTTATTCTTTTCAGAAATGTCCAAGTGCTTTGTGTCAGATTTCCTAAGGGGAGCTTCTTTCCTAAACAACCATGGAGATGTGATCAAATCTGTAAGTTAACCTTTTGTTCAAATTATGATTTAGTTATGTTTTTTATGTTTTCAAAGCAAATCATAAAGAAGACTCGAGTAGTACAAGTGTGTAAAGGGTATCCTCTATTATTGATGGTGATTCCACCCTTACCTGTTATGCCAATATCTTCTAGATCTGCTGATAAAAAACTTGGAATCTCGATGTCTCTGTATTTTCTTATTCAAAAAGCAACAACATATCAACCAGTGTGTTAGGCCGTAAACATAAAGAGCATTTTGAAAAGTGCCATTATACAAGTCAGTTTTTGTTGTGAGCTATTACCTGACAATTGTCCTGAATATGGTGGTCTGTTTGGATGACATTCTCATATATTCAGACACCTTAGCACAACAGGCAACATTGTGTTCATGTGAAAACAATTCTAGGCTGACTAAGCAAGCACTCTTTGTATGCCAAAACCAAAAATATTTATTTAAAGTGTTCAGCATTGCCTTCTTGGCTTTTAAAACATCCAAGCAAGAAATCAATATGGACTCCTTCTAGGAGCAAGCAGTTATGGAATAGCCATATCTTTAATTAGTAAACGGAGTACAAAGGTTCATCATTTGTGCAAACGTTTGTCAGCAGTCTATACAAAGCTCCTATATTTTATTCAGCCTGTCATCCAGTTGACAAAGAAAGAAATTCCACTTTCTCAGGTAGAAGAGCAGGAACAAGCCTTCTAAAGACTAAAGACCACACACACATCTGGACCAATATTTGGACATCCTGGTGTGCTCAGTTCTGTTTAAAAAACATATTTATATTGACATTTCAACAATTATGACAGTATGGGCAGTATACCATAAGAAAATGCAAAACACCACGCTTTGGACCCAACCACAGAATTAGCAATATGTTTACAATACGTCAGGTATTTGAATGTGTTAGCAAACAGCACATACCAGTAACATAATAGGTGATTTACTAACTTGAATATCGAAACTTCCCTACCTGCCCTCACACCCAAGCTTCCATTTGGGGACTGGTCAATACATGTTGGAGAACTTCTAAGTGCATTGATAGGTCATCCATACTCAGTTCTTTGATATAAAAACAGATGCCTCGTCTTTTGAACTAGGAGCACAGTTATTACAGGTTGACCCCAGGACCCTAAAATGCATCCTGTAGCCAGTTACTGTGTACTGTAGCTAAATATTCCCAAACTCTTTCACAAAGGGAAAATAATTATACAATCTGTGATAGGTAATTACTAACTAGCAATTACAAAACTTTTCTCTTATTTGAGACATTATCAGGAAGGATCTTATCATAATATCACTATATAAATGGACCATAAGAACCTATTATACCTAGCTTTCATGAAGTGTGCAAATGCTCATCATGCTGATCTACTCTGTTCTTTTCTAGACTGAACTATGTCATTGCCTACAGACCTGGAAATAGACATGGCAAACCAGATGCTCTCTCGCAACAAATTCAAGACACAAAAATAATCATCACTATTCCTTGCATCCTTATGTATCAATAAAAATTCCCTCTCATTTCTTTAATGTGGTCAGGAAAACAGCGAGCCTCAAATGGATTCTGAAAGAAGCTAGCAAGAAGTCTTGACAGAGAGATTTGCTATATCAAGGAGAAGCTTTTTTTCTTTTGTGGAAGTCTACACAGCAAACTGTCATGAAATAGTGTCATGTCTTTTTCAGTGACTGGCTCTCAGGACAGAGAAAGATGTTGGAGATGACGGTTGCTACTTTGCACACGCAAACAGCAGGATTATTGCAACCTCAACCTATTCCAACTTAGCCTTGTAACATAATTCAACTATACCATCTAATAGATATAAAACATTGTTGGCAGTAGTGGACTACTTCACCTAAATGGGACATTTCATTTTCCTCTAGATACTCCCCTCTGCCATAGAATTAGCAGGTATCTGCTTAGAACACAGTCTTTGGTCTGCATGGTCTTAGGGAAATCATCATTCGGAAAGATCTAATGCAAAGATTGGCTACCAGATACCTTTAGGCTACTAGCTATCACCCGCATACTGATGGGGATACAGAATGTGTGAATCAATCCATAGAGCAACATCAGAGAGCCTCCTGAAACATAAGAGCTCAGGGATTTGTGAAGCTGGGACATTTATGGCAGCAGAAATGTTTCTTTGATTTTCTTTCTCTCATAACCCATATTCTCATCACAAGGGAAAGGAATGAAAATGTGCGTTTGATGCTTTCACATCAGAATCAAATAAGAGGCTTTTAGGAGACTAGAGATGGAACAGAGAGTGTGCTTTTTAACCACTTGACTTTTGATTATAACCTCAACAGCCACCTATTTAATTGTGAGATAACGGTAGAGGTATATGAGTTGGAGACTGCAGTAAATAAGGCTCTTTAAGAGGTATTTTTAAGTCTTGCCTACAGACAGCTTCAGCTGTCTGGTGAGAGCTCATGCTATCACACAATTGTGAGGTCAAATATGATTGGGTCACCAATACCTCAGGTGAGACAACTACACTCTTCAAAAAGAAACGAGGCTTGGTGGGAAAAAAATCATTAAAGCAATTTTTTCCACCAGACATTCTATGGTCAAAAACAGCATGGAACAAAGGGAGCTAATCGTAGAGTTAGAAACTGATCTATTATTTTTGACAAAGAGTTGACTTTGGGACAGTTCATGCTTGGACCTTTCTGTGGCTACTCCATCTAATTATAAATTAATGCACAGGGGACAGGCTAAAAAAAATGAGGTTGTGTGCCTTTTGTTTTTAAAGATATGCTCTCAATCTGGGTTCTTGACCCATCTATATTGTACAATGGCAAAATACACTTTAGATAACATCAGCATATCCTGTACTTACGCCCTCTCCTGTAGGATGTTATATCATCCTCCTGTCCATGACTCTATTTTTGTTTCTTCCGTGGAGCTTTTATCTCCTTATGTCCGTCAATCTGTTAATTTTCATTCAGATGTGAACTTGTGGGTCGAAGATGACAACTTTTCAGAAGCTAGGGATTTTTGAGATGACTCTTCTAAGCGTGGGATGAAACAATTTGTCAAATGACCTACAAATAGTGCAGGATTCACCTTCTATGTAATTTTGGTTTCATCTGACAATATTGTTGTGACCAACAATTGCCCTTTCCCTGGGTTTGATCATTTTTACATTCCTTTTCATGTTTAACGTTATGGTCGTAGAAAGGTGAGTGCTAAAAAAATCTTGTTTCTGGGTAGATCTTTGGAAAAAGTCACCAGTGATACCCATACGGGTGCATTGTCAAAGTGTGAGCCTGCATTTGCAGCTGAAATTGATTCTGCAATGGCCAGCTTTATTAACTGGACCTTAGTTTCCCTAGATTGTAATAACCCAGTTGAAGGTAGAAAGATTTATGGCTCGAGCCCCATCGAACTCTGGCATTATCATAAGCTAAAATTGTCAGTAAACCATGCAAAGGAGCAAAAAGATTATGGAAAAAGAATTACAACGCTGAGAAAAAGGCAGATTACCAATCTGCCATGAACAATTATAACATTGAGAATAAAAGGGAACATGCCACATTTTACACTAATTGAAAAACTAACCAGTCAAAGACATATGTTGCAGTGCTAGAGAACTACCTGTTGTGCAGTGTGATATGTGGTCAATTCCACCTTACCAAGGCTTGTGGTGCCAGTTCGCAGAATTTCTCCATGACACAATTGAAACCATTAGAGCCACCATTCAATCTCAGAAAAAGATCCCTGTAACTGTTGACTCATTTGATCCTTATTCTGTGAGGAGCTTTAACCCGTCTTGCAGGATCACATTATCAAGCAGTGGCAGAAAACTAGCGCTGGGTCCCTGTGGACTCTTGTAAGGCGAGGAGTCAACACATGCCCATTGAATTTGAAAGTGTAAGGCTCACAGAGTTGATAAATGTATCTATCAGAATCGGTCAGGTTCCGTATTCCTCTGCTGTTCCCTCACTTAATAAGAAGGTTTGTGATCCTATTGGCTCACCAATAAGAAGCTTATTTCATGACTGCAGTTTGCAAATAAAGTTATGGAGACTCTAGCTAATTAACAACTATTCATCTGTTTTGAAAAAAAAACAAATTGCTTGACTCAACACAATCGGAATTTAAACCTGAACATTTCGCTGACTCAATCATAAAGGCTGTACCAAGTGATCACTATCCGGCTACTGAAAAAGGTTACTACTGTTTTCCTTAATCTACTTGATCTATCTGCTGCTTTCGACACTGCGCTACCCATGAATGTTGCACCCGTTGAGAAAGATGGGTTTGGGTGGATCGGTGTCTGAGGTTTTTTCAATTGTTTGATGCAGGATAGATCACAATCTGCACTTCTTGGCAGATTTCTATCTTGGTAGCCAAACAATCTGTACCTATGCCAAAACTCAAAGAAACTGTGAGAAAACTCGATATCATTTGTAATTGTAAGTTAGTACAAAGGTCATCATTATAAAATTCACTGCACCTTGTTTTGGGATGTTAAAGATCCTGAAAAATCCTTTATCTTTGCCTAGTGATTGCAAGAAAAATAAATGGGTCAGGTGGTGATTATGTTCTGCCTGTATTACAGGAATTCTCTTAATGCGGGGCTACCTAAATATCTACTAGGAAGACGGAAGACAGTCCGGAAAATGGCTGTGAGACTTATTTAAGGTCTTCACATAAAGGATTCAGCCATGCCTCACCACGCTAAGCTTCACATGCACCTCATTCCAAACATGTGATATTCATATGTCTTTGCATGGCTCACCGGGCACTCCATGGCACAGGGCCAGTCTTCTTTCACAAAATACATTAAAAATATATACTCCTGTCTGATAATTGAGATGCACAACATTGCTTCTTTTAAACATCCCCCAAGTCAGGAAGATTCGGTCTGGGACAAACAGGCAGTTTTTGCCCACACAGTGAAATATTGGAACCTTCTTTCTCAGCAGATTAAGGAAACAGTCTCCAACTCCAACCTTAGGATGCGGTTGAAGACTTAGGGGCATATTATGTGAAGGACATCTAACATGGGCTTCAATTGGAATTCCATAGAGCATATTATCAAGCCCATTATCGCCGTTTTAGCGGCAGTTTTCAGCCGCTAAAGCGGCGATAATTTTATCGCCTGTCTTGATAATATGCCCCTTGATTATTTAGTCAATCTCTTTTGATTTCATGATTGCTCTTCTTCAGTTTTTCCAAATTGATGTTCACTTCCTTTTCCTTCTAGTATCTTAGGGTTGTTGTTTATGCGATGCACCTGAAAATGTAAAGGATGTCCCATGCTTGTGCAGCTGATGGATGCATAAGCACCTGGAGCTTGCAGGTCCTTCCCATTACAAACGTTGGTGAGCTTCCACACTGGCCTCTATCAGGAGGTCGATGATTGCAAACCTCTGACTGCAGAAGCCCTTTTCAGAGTAGGATTATTAGGTGGGGGCCATACTCCCCTCCTCATAAGTATAACTCCAGGCCTGCACCCCTTGCAAAATAGAGGGCCCTGAGAGGAGGGCCTTCTGCCACCTGTCTTCTTTTCGTTCAACTGGTTGCATTTATTAATAAAAGCTGTTCGACTCCCACTCACATTTTTATCGAACTGCCTTTGTGTGGTGAGTCCTTTTGGCACCAGTGCTTAATTAAAATAAAAATAAAAAAAAATAAGTGCCAGGGCTATCGTCAGTTTGCACCATCCATTGCCCTTGCCAGCACTGCAAATGACAGTACCAACACAACTATCACATTCCTACAAGTGTGACAATCCAGACGGTTCCAGGCCCCAAAACTAGATGAATAGTTTGGACGGCAGGTAAGACGGCAGGTAAGAGCCCTTTTTAAGGTGTATTTAAGGAGTAATTACCCCAGGTCCCTACGCCCTCGACACCTTCATTACAAATGAGATTTACTATCTCACCAACAGAAAAAAAGGACGAAGGAATGCTGGACCTACCCTCCCCCTCCCACTGGGAGTACATAAGGCGTACTGGTCCCAGCATTCCTCCTGTTCTTTTATTCTGTCATGCTGACAGTGGTATGGACGTGGCAGGTGCGGGGGCGCTCCTGCCTTTTGCTGGTTACTTACGCGGAGGCTGCTGGTCGGTCCTTCGTCAGAGGCCTCTCCCTCCCTGCTGGGCTTGGGGGGAGTGGTGCGGGCTTCTCCTTGGTTGTTTCTGCCGCGCGGCGGTGGTGATACTGCGTTGTCTTTCCTCTGGCCCGATGGCCGCCCCTCCTGGCCTGCCGGGCTTGCTAGGGGGCGCGGCTGGTTTGCTGCTCCCGGATTGGCTGCAGCTTCCTTCCCGTTCCGGTTTTCGGCCTGCCTGACTTCCGGTTTTGACGGCGGGACGGGAGTCTGGCGCCTCGATGTTCCCGGCTGTGGGCTGCTCTTTATGAACGGGCCAGTGGGGTGAGTACCGCATAGCGGTTTTGTGCTGTGGGGTTTCTTTGTTTTTTGCTGTGCTTCTTGTATCTGCTGCTATGGGGAAACGTTCGAGGAAGAAGCATCATCGGGAGAGGTCTTCCTCTTCTTCTTCTTCGTCTGCTGCTTCCAGGTCTCCTTCCCCTGCCAGGTCTCGACGCCGTGATGGTGGTGAAGATGCGCGTATTAAGCGCTTAATACGTGAGGCTTTGACTGAGATGGGTGATGTTGGGACCCATCACAGGTGCCCTGCTCCGGTTTCTTCCGACTCTTCTGGCGATGAGTCTGCTTGGTTGGGGGACGGTGATTTAAAGGGCAAATATGTGGACGAGGACGCTTTGCCGGGTATTCTGAAGCATGTTAAGGAGAACATGGGGTTCCCTGATGAGTACGCTCGAGTACCTCTAGGGGGCCTTTTTGTTACGTCAATTTCAGAGTGCTGCCACCCTGGCTGAGGACGCCGTGCTGGAGGATCCTGTGGATTAGAAGGCGGATGTTGCGCTCAGGAAGGTTTATTCTGGTTCCCACCTGGCCTTGCGGGCTGGGGTCTAGGGGGCATATGTTTCTCAGTCTCTGCTGTCTGTACTGAAGACGCTCTATCAATCGATGGACAATGCCACAGACTGTTCCGGTTTCCTTGAGCAGATCGAGCGTCCGGTGGAGCTCCTGTCCGATGTCTCCTTTTACGTGGTGCATGCTTCTGCACTGTCCGGCGGGGCTTGTGTGGCGGCTCGTCGCAGTCTTGTCCTTAAAGACTGGAAGGCTGACTCTGCGCAGGAGGCGTGCGCTTTGCGTTTGCCTTTCCAGGGTACTATGTTGTTTGGGGGGTAATTGGAGGCCAAGTTGCATAAACTGTTTAAGGAGAAGACGCATTCTTCTTCGTTTTAGGTCTCCTCTTCTGCTCCTGTCCCTTCTACAACCATGTCTTTCTTTCTTCCTGCCTCTCGTAGACAGTTTGTGAGAGGCCGGGGAAGGTTTGCTTCTGGCCGGGGTCGGGATCGTGTGGCTAAGTCCCCTCCGCTTGCAAAGCCGCGTTCCTGACTCTTTGGCGGTGGTTCCCGGGTTGTTGGTTGGAGGGCGGCTGCGCTTCTTCCTGACGGCCTGGGTTCAGTCTTGTTCCGACGCCTGGGTGTTGGAGATCATTCGCCTGGGTTATACTCTGGAGTTTTCGGTTCCTCCTCCAGAATCCGGGGTTCGGCCGACTCCCTGGCCTTCATGCCGTTTGAAGCGGGCTCATCTCTCTCAGGCGATTGTGGATCATCTTCGGAAGGGTGCCGTTCAGGAGGTTCCTACTTTGGCGATGAGGGAGGGCTTTTATTCCCTGATCTTTCTGGTTCCCAAACATACGGGGGTTTCCGCTTGGTTTTGGACCTGAGGGTGTTGAACACATGGGTGACCAGGGTTCCTTTTCGCATGGAGACTTTGCAAAGGGTGATTCCTTTGGTGCTTCCGGGTCACTTCATGTGTACCCTGGATCTTCAGGATGCTTATTACCATGTTCCGATCCATCCGCGGTCCCGCCAGTTTCTGCGGTTTTGTGTTCTGGGGCATCATTATCAGTTCATGGTGTTGCCCTTCGGTCGGCGCCGAGAGTCTTTACGAAGGTGGTGGCTCCTTTGGTCGCGTGGCTTCGTCTCCGAGGGGTGATGGTGTACCTGTACTTGGACGACTGGTTGGTCCATGCTCCCTCTCGGGTCCTGTTGTTGGAGGCCCGGGAGGTGGTGTATTCGGCGTTGTTGGCCCATGGTTTCCTGATCAACTTCCCCAAGTGTCAGCTGACGCCGTCTCAGGACATGGTTTTCATTGGGGCCCGCTTCCGTTCGCATCTTAACCGGGTGTTCCTCCCCGAACCTCGGGTTGTGACATTGGTGTCCCTTGCTCGGCGTTTCAGGGTGGGGGGTGCCTTTCCGGTGCGCCTTTGGTTGCGTCTTATGGGTCTGATGGCGGCGACTGTTTTTACGGTGGCCTGGGCGCGTTTTCGTCTGCGTCCCCTTTGGGTGTACCTCCTGTCTCTCTGGAATCCCCTGTCCCGCGATTTGGGAGTTCTTCTTCCGGTGTCTCCCGTGGTCCTCCCGGTTCTTCTGTGGTGGTCGGTGGGGGACCCTATGTTACTGGGTCTGCCTCTGCAGTCTTCCCCTTCTCTAGTCTTGACGACGGATGCCGGCTCCTTGGGGTGGGGTGCGACCTGGGGGTCTCGATCCCTTCAGGGTCGTTGGTCCCTCCTGGAGAGCCGCCGATCGTCCAACTGGCGAGAGCTGACAGCTGTGTCCTGGGCTTTGATGGGTTTTCGGGGTCTGTTGCTCGGTCGGAACGTGTTGGTTCGGTCCGACAATATGGTGACGGTGGCTTATCTCGATCATCAAGCGGGGGTATGTTCGGCCTCTTTGAATACAGTGGTTGTTCCCCTGTTTTGTTGGGCGGAGGGCCATCTGCTGTCTCTGACAGTGGTTCATATTCGGGGAGTGGACAACTGTGTGGCGGATGTCCTGAGTCGTTGCGTTCCAGATTCTCTTGGAATTGTCTCTCACCCCGGTTGCATTTCGGCTTGTGTGCAGGAGGTTTGGGCTTCCCTTTCTGGACCTCTTTGCCTCCCGGCACAATGCACAGCTTCCTCGCTTCTGCTCCTGGTTTCTGCAGGAGGGTTGCTGGGGGGTGGACGCCCTGTCGATTCCTTGGCCATCCCGTCTCCTCTATGCCTTTCCTCCTCTGGCTCTGGTTCCCCGATTTCTGGCCCGTTTGTGTCAGAAGGATCGGGAGGTGGTGGTGGTCCTGCAGTTTTGGCCTCGGAGGTCCTGGTTTCCGACGGTTCGTCTTTTGGCGGTGAGGGGTCCCTGGTTTCTTTCCCTGTCCCCGTCTCCTCTGAGGTCTTCCCCATCCCTGTCTCTTCTCCGGTTGCGGCTGTCGGTGTGGAGGTTGAGAGGCAGGGTTGGAGGCAGCGAGGTTTTCCCGGAACATTTAGCGGTGGCCCTTCAGCGTTCCCGGTGCCTTCTACCCTCAAATCTTATGATCGGCATTGGGGTAATTTCGGTTGTTGGTGTTCAGCGTTGCGCCTGTCCCCTTTGTGCTGTTCCTTGCAGGTTGTGCTTCGGTTTTTGTGGGAGGGTTTCGAGAAGGGTTTGGCTGTGTCCACTCTACGTGCCCAGTGGGCCGCGGTTAGGGCGTTTCGTTCCCCGTGGGGGAATCTTTCGGATGTTGAGGACTTGGTTTCTCTTCTGCTACGCAGTTTTTCTATTTCTCGTCCTGTGCCTCGCCCTTCCGTTCCCCTGTGGGATTTGCCCTTAGTTCTTCGGGTTGTGATCGTTCCGCCTTTTGAGCCTTTAGCTGCAGTGGATTTGAAGTTTCTTACTCTCAGAGTGTTTTTTCTGGTGGCCGTCACCTCTGCTCGTCGTCTTGGGGAGTTGGGGGCCTTGGTGGCGCGTGAACCTTTCTTGTCCTTCACGGAGAGTGGGGTGGTGCTTCGCCTTGATTCTTCTTTTGTGCCGTAGGTTTCTTCACAATTTCACAGGTGCCAGGAGTTGGTCTTGTCTGCCTTGGGCTCTGTTTTGGATTCTCCTGGTGGTCCCCGGTGGTCCTTGTTGGATGTGTGCCGGGCTTTGCGCGTTTATCTTGATTGCACGGTGGTGTTTCGCAAGTCGGACTCTCTTTTTGTCTCCTTTGGGGCTGCTTCTCGTGGGGGTAAGGCTTCTTCTGTGTCGATCGGGCGTTGGCTGAAGCAAGTCATTTCCTTGGCCTACTCTCTGTCTGGGTCACCTCCTCCTTTGAGGGTTCAGGGTCGTTCTACAAGGGGGGTGGCAGCCTCTTGGGCGGAGGTTCGGGGTGTTCCTCTCACTGAGAATTGTCGAGCTGCCACCTGGGCCTCTTCTGATACTTTCATCAGGCATTATCGGCTCCTCAATCTGTTAGGGGATGATGGAAGTTTTGCGTTGGGGCTGTTGAGCTCTGTTCGCTCCTGATGTTTTTTTCTTTTTGTCTCCAATAAATCTCTGGGTTTGTTTTGCTGTCCTGGCGGTTTGTTGTGTTTTCTGCTATGAATGCCGGTGTCTGCTTTGGTATTTCTCATTTGTAATGAAGGTGTCGAGGACGTAGGGACCTGGGGATAATGTCCTATTACTTACCGGTAATTTTCATTACTCCGGGTCCCGTAGTCCTCGACACCTTCATGACTTCCCTCCCTCCATCCCTGTCTGCCGGCCTTCATTGTGGCTAGGTATTTAAGGAGGAATGCTGGGACCGGTATGCCTTATTTACTCCCAGTAGGAGGGGGAAGGTAGGTCCAGCATTCCTTTGTCCTTTTTTCTGTCAGTGAGATAGTATATCTCATTTGTAATGAAGGTGTCGAGGACTACGGGACCCGGAGTAATGAAGATTACCGGTAAGTAATAGGACATCAACGGTTGTTCTCATCTATAAACCAGACAAACAGCGCCACCATGTGGCAGACTGCTATAAGTGCCGGTGTTTACAATGAAATGCCGGTGCGAGCACCGGAAACTAATAGCTCACATGAAGCACTGTTCGGCATACTTGGGAGGGGAGCCCCCTCAGATTTTGTTACACACCCCTGACGCTCCCGCAGACTACCTCATACCTGGGTGTGTGAGGATGCAGGGCAGGCACATCAATCCTGTCAGGAGATCAATGTCTCCGCAGGTGTATGCTTGATTTCTATTAAGAAACTTTTGTATGGTCCTCTTGGGTGCACTGGTTGCATTTCCCATGCTCCAGCGGACATCCGAGTATGTAAGAAGGTGAGCAGCCTGTGGCGGGAAAGGGTGCATGTGTTCAGGGGGCTTATAGTCAGCATCATGCCTGACCTTGCAATGCACTGAACAGTGTCCCACTTTCGTAGCCTCAGGGAGGTCTGTCAGTGTCAGCATATAGACGTCTGTAGATATGTGGTAATTTACTCCACTTTTATAGTCGCACTACATCAGTTTGCGGGTGGCGGGTGAATGGAAGAGGGGTGAGGTATGTAGATACCTCCTGTGCAGTGGCAAATGTTCAGGGCCTGTGAGTGGAACATGCAGCATATTTGTCCACACTAGTCATAGATAGATAGGAAAGAATTCCTGGTATTTTTCAAAAGGACGTGCAATTTCCACAATCTCATAAAGAAGGGAGCAGACCAAACAGGAGAAATCATGCTTGCGCATTTCTTCGTTTTTCTGTCTTTCTTTCTACCATCCAAGAAGGATATTTTTTGTGCGTCCGGTACTTCTCTCCTCTGCATAGAAGTGTAGAGCTCCTTTTCTGAGTTTATTAACCTTAGGACTTATGTAGTTGTTTTGCAGCTAGCAGTTTTTTTTAAAGAGGCACTGAATTTGAGGAATGCTGTTAGAGCAGGGCCTGGTAGAACAACAGTCTGAGTTTTAGAATTAACATGCATTAGGTCCACTGTCTTGACATAATAAACGGCTTTATATTACTTCTATTGCTACTAAATGCACTTTGCACTTTTTCTGTCTATCAAATCATGCACTTAAATAAAGTCTGCTTGGGCTGCGTGCATTTTTGTTGCTAAAGGATTTTGTCTTTTATATTTGTGTAATCTGATGGTCGAAATGATTCTGAATCTGACAATGTTAATAGGCTCCCTTCATCCTTGATAAAACAACACCAAGAAAACACCATGCATCCCTCGACTCAGTCCGGAATCCAATCTGAAGAAAGGCACATGCAGTAAAGATAAACACACGCCAAATAAAACTTTACTTTTTCCGGCTAACACTATGGGACACTGTTGTTACACACCAGTTCCATTGGTGATCCAAATGAAATATGTCTCGCTTGTGAAATCTCTAATTTCCACAGACAGATTAAGCCAATTCAATGTAAGGGGGATCATTGAGCGTCAGTAAAAGAAACGTGCAGGCTCATGTATGAAGTAAGTTTTTTTTAGTGTTTGCTGCAAAGTCCGTTATTCAGAAGTGTGAGCCCTAAGGTGGGATTTTGGAAAGCATCAGGGGGCATATCAGCAACAACCGGCGATAATTATCGCTAAGCGCACTTAGCGCTAGGATAATTATCGCCGGCTAGCGTGGATTTTTATCGCTGAGATAGCGTGCTATTAGCAGCGCTTATCTCAAAAGCGATAAAAATCCTCACGCTAACTGCCTAACGTGAGATTATTGCTGGAAATCCAGCGATAATCTCACGCAATGTGGCGTTAGCTTGATGATAGGGACTCACAAACTTAGCCATGATATCCACCTTCCATAGGATATCATGGCTAAGTCAGTCCTGAAGCAGGCATCAGGAAAGTAGCGATAACAGGGGTTATCGCTACTTTTCTTGCCGCTATGCTTCATAGCGTGGGGCTTGATGATAGGGGAAATGTCGCTTAGCGACATTTCTCCTGTCATGTCAGGTCAGGAACGCCCCCTTTGCATCTCATTAGAGATGCAAAGCTGGGCGTTAGGAATTCCTATGCTGACACAAGTTTTCACGCGTTAGCTTGCTAATTAGGCAATAAAATTATCGCTGCTTTTCAGCTGAAAACGGCCGTAAAAGCGGCGATAATTCTAGCGCTTCGCCTTGCTGATATGCCCTCAGGTTTGCTCAGAGAGAGAAACATTGGCGGGGCGCTATTCGTCGTCGCTCCGTCCACAGGTCGTACCCACCTGTACAGTCTGAATGTGATGAATCATAATTCCAAAACCTTACGTCATGTCTGAGGAGTGTTGCCCATCCTTTTGCTGTGTGAACTGACCTTTCCTGTCCTCATCTCCCAAGGTTTTATGGTATTTAGGGGCATATTATCAAGGACGGTGTTAAAATTATCGCTGCTTTAGCGGCAGAGAACTGCAGCTAAAGCGGCGATAATCGGCTTGATAATATGCCCTGGAGAATTCCCATAGAAGCCCATGTTCACATCGGAACCTGGGCTTCTATATGAATTCACAAGGGCATATTATCAAGGCCATCATTATCCCCGCTTTAGCGGCAGTTTTCTGCCGCTAAAGCGGCGATAATTTTTAACGCCGTCCTTGATAATATGCCCCTTAGTGTGGGTGTGTGACTTAGTTGGTAAATTCAATGTAGTTGAAGATGGCTATACTACTCTAGCCAAGTGACCCGTAGGATGCTTTCTTTCACAATTCCAGGTGTCTGCGCCATCTTGGGGGCCAAGTACCAAACTTGTCTGTATTTTATGTCCCTGCTCAGCTCATCAGTGCTTATTTATCCAAGGCTGTTCAAACAGTTAAAAAAACTGCTGATATGATACGAAGATATATACAACCCAATGTTTTAAAGCACTGGTGTTGGTTCTGATTTAAAGGTTTCACTCTAAGGAGACACGTT
Source organism: Triturus cristatus (assembly GCF_964204655.1). Classification (NCBI taxonomy): domain Eukaryota; kingdom Metazoa; phylum Chordata; class Amphibia; order Caudata; family Salamandridae; genus Triturus; species Triturus cristatus. Next base: position 883,084,436 of record NC_140581.1, read on the forward strand.
ATTCTAACAACTGTATTGCTTTTAGGATGATGCTGCAAGCGTTAAAGGAACCCCAGGATTCAACGCTGGTGCTGATGCTGCAAACCTGGACAGGGCGATCAAGGCTAAAGGTAGTGTTAAAAGCCCAAGTGACTGGATTGTGTATTCAGTAGTGTCATTCCAGGGATCTGTCTGGTCTCATAAACTGTTCTAAAATGCCCAGGACCAACTCTCCAGACCTTATCTTTTACAGCCATTCTCTTGTGAATTAGTGCCTGTTCCAGCCTTCTACAGCTTTTTCTGTTGTTAATAACTATTAATTTAGTTATGCAATAGTACTTGGAACTGAGCTCGCGGACACTTCCTCGATGTATCTATTATGTAGCACTGTGCACCTCCACTACATCAACTACATTAAATTGACGCACGACTACATAGGCCCACTTCATCAACACTTTTAAAGATAGGGTAATAAATAGGGTTAGGCTGCGTGGTAGCACTGGGGTAAGAGTAAACAGGCAGATTAGACTTTGGGTCATGTTTAGGTTAGAGGGCACATCTCTAATCCCACTTTTTGGACTCCAGCTGGTCGCTCAACACCCTCCAAATTGCCTTGCTTCCTTTAGACCTACATATTATTTACCTTTAGTTGTATATCCTTGTGCTTGTCCCATTAAGGTTGCCTGGCCTCTTTTATGTTTTTTTCGTTCTTCATTATAATGAATTTTATGTGCCAGTCTTAATGTTCTATGACCCGTTTTTCTGCTGCGTGACTTCGGCCTGTTCTCATGGGCAGGAACGAAAGTCTCCACTTTGTTTTCGCTCTCCGAGGTTCCGCCTACCCTGCCTTAGGGCTGCTACATTATGGTCCCCCCTAGTCTTTTGGTACACTGAAAAGACCACAAATGCAAGCCCATCTGCACCCATCTGCACCCGGACTACACTTAGTGCCAGTGATCCGGGCCCTCTCTCCCTGGACATTAAGGTAAGACTCTACTATTCCACGGGTCTCTCCTCTGGATCAACAATTACCTCATCTCTCCTTATCTCGGGCCCAGCTCTGAATGGGAAAGTCTTCTTCTGCCTCAGCCAATGAAGGTTCTCCTGCAATTTGATGTGCCCCATAGACAGTACTAACCTCCAGTTCCCTCCTGCACCTGGTGTCTGCTAATTTCAACATTCCCAATATTCCCCATTGTACTCTCCTGCCGAGCAGCAGCACACTTCTCTTGAATTAACCTCAGTTCTCTGGCTTATACATATACACTCGCTCTCTACCGAAGCGCCAAACTGAGCTTTGGGACCTTATCAACACTCATGTGCCTGGGGTTCTCTTCATCACTGAAGCGGACTTAAGCCCTCGTCCATCTCAAGCATTTCTCTTGCAATATTCGCTGGTTATAAAGTTATCAGGCAAGAGAACCCTCAACATAGGCAGAGATGTTGTCATCATCTACTGTGAAGAGCTTACTATTTCCATTTTTAAAGCAGATTCCCTCGAATGGCATGAATACATTATATTCACCTTATGTGAGGCTCTTATTACTGGCCTTCAGGCCCCAGGAAAATTTTTAGGTCTAAAGTTACTGAATTGCTTGCTCCCTTCACTTCAACCTTCATGCGGATAACATTGATAAGCAAGATCCTTGTGTCCTTCTGGCTGCCTTGTCCACTCTGGGACTTCAGCAACTCGTTACTGACCCAACTCACATACCAGGCTACACTTCAGACCTTATCTTTTCAAATTGAACAATATTAGTATTCTCTCTCCAGCACCAGTACCCATTATCTACATAATTTAAAGATCCCTTTTCCGCATCCATGTCAGAATCCTGAGTCAGGCACTAAACAGCCCAAAGAAATGCATTTCGAGCCACAATATGGAAGCAACGCTTGTCCTCACCATGTTTATAACAATAATGTGTACACTTGAAAAACTGAATCATGCAATTGATTGACACTATCTTCCTCTTTAAATTCCTTTTTAATATGCAAAAGCACACCTTGGCAAACTACTACAACAATAACATCAGAGAACTGAAACTGTATTGCAAAGAGTTCATACACATTTGAAGGCACACCTGATACTCTGATACTGATTGCGGCATATACAAAGTTGCACTCAATAGCTATAAAAGACAAATACATTACATACATCGTTATTACTAACTAAACGGAGTGCATTCACAAAGGATACAACTCTTCTCTGGAGATATTTTCTTTTATTAAAGATTACTTCCAAGTAGCACTTACTCCTAAGCCACTCTTCCAGCACAAGAACTATGCTACATCTTGGCAAATTTTCTATTGATCAAAATGAATCCTGACTATACAAAGTTTGAGCTTCGGTCTAGCCTAGACTCTCTTCCCTTCCTGAATGAGCCTTCGGTAGCCATTACTGGTGTATCTCTCTTCAATTTCATCCCCGTTAATAGCCATATGGTCACCAGCCTGATGCTCTGCATCAATTCAGACTCTCCTCTCCAAATGACCCTTGTCCGCATCACATATATTCTTTCTGCCCCAAAACAGTGGGCTCAGCCCTCACTATGCTTTTCAATACTACCCTCGCATTGGCCGAGGTCCTTTTATCTTGGAAAAATGCAAAGTTCTCTTATTGCTCAAAAAGCCGTCTGCCTATCCCTAAACCCTATCAAATATACGACCCATCTCTCTATTACCTTATCCCGCTATGGTCCTAGAAAGCTGGGTGGGTCAGAGCTGCCAAAAGCATGTAAACTGCTCTTCTGACAGTCACAGATGACATTGAGGATCAGATAGCATCTGCAGCCCTGATAAATCTCGACCCCTGAGCGGTCTTTGGCAAGGTCTCCCATGCCACTCTTCTTAAATGACTGCATGAATGTTGTACCTACCATAATGCTCTAAAATGACTAACAAACTTTCTCTCTGAGAAATCACAATCTGTTCTTCTTGCTCCCTTTTTTTAGAACTCTTCCAGGTTGACATGTAGGGTACCTCAGGGCTGCTCCCTGAAACCTGTCCATTTCAACATATACATGTCTACTTTGATAAATATCATCAGATCCTATAGCTTCAATATTATCTGTTATACGGAAGATACACAACTTGTTATCTCTATCGCAGTCAATGTATTAGCCACAGACACCGAATTTCCATGCTGTACAATAGAGATGGCTGATTGGATACATACCCATTGCTTGAAACTCAACAGCAACAACATTCAGGCTGTGTTATTTCGTAAAGTAACATCCTACTGGACTGATGGCAAATGCCCTAGGGAACTGGGGAACACCCCTCGGCCTACCAACACTGCCACACATCTCAGCATCATCCTTGCTACTAACTCGCACAGCACTCTTAAAGCTCCTTTACCACACTCATTAGGCTCTACATAATTCTGACCCACGCTATCTGGCCACAGAGTCTCGTTTCTTCATCCCACTCAATAACTGCAACGACAAGCAAAGGTCCACATATCTGACAAAGGCCCCCCAAATCTGACTTTCGAGATCCGCTGGACGCTCCTTTATCTATCTGGAGACTTCCAGCTGGAACCAATGACCTCACTGGCGTAACAAAACTCGAGGGGCCCCCCCTTCCAGGTAGATGAGGGGCACCCTCCAGATTCAATTGGGAGCTCTCTGGGCAGAGTACTGTGCTGAGGGGGCCCCCTGGAGCTTGGGCCCCCCGTACCGCAGAGGCTGCGAGGGCCTGTGTTATGCCACTGAACTACTTCTCTCACTGGAAATGATGAGTTCACTACCCATCTTTCAAAAAAGGCTTAAAGTCTGGATATTCTAAATTAAGAAGCAGTACAGTTGCAATCTGACAGTTTTTGTGCAAGGATACTCTTTCTGGGTGAGCTAGCATTCTTAACATAACATCACTTAGCATCACAGAGGTGAGAGGTGATAGTTGATTTGGAGGCTAATGTAGCGATCCCTGAAGTGTAGGGAGAAAGGCCTGTGATAGCTGAGTCTGGGGCAATAGTTAAGGCACTTCCGGCTGGAAAACAGTTTGTCACACACACCGAATCAGCAGGTGTCCAGCAGTTGTGCTGCCATAGTTTTACACTATACATATCTTTAAGCAGTGTAACTTGTACTTAATTCCACCGAATAATAAAGAATATCCTGTGGGACCACTTGATAATCCTCATGACTAACATAGGCCTTGGTAGTTAATCCACAGTAGCCCAGCTTCTTGGATTGCAATTATCTTGAAATCAGTCAGCTTTATTTACCACATTTGAGCAGCCTCCAAGTAGCCTGCAACAACTAATAAAAATGAGGATTAGGAAAATTAAATAAGAAGGTTGGCTAATTGAATCGATTTGAAAATTGACCATCTCCTGGTCTCACTAGAACTACACATGAGTTAGTTACAGGCACCCTAGGGACATGGAAATGTTGGGGAGAGGGGAGGCTCGCCCTTCTTCAACTCCGAAGCCTCTTCGATCCAGTTGTTATTCTTGCTTCCCCTGGTTATGAGGATTGGGGTGATCTTGAGAATCCTACACTGTCTTGCTTCTGCGGTGTCCTCACACTGGTCTTCCCCACAAAATTGTGAGAGGTCCCCTTTTAATCGAAAGGACACGGTCAATTATAAATCAAAAACAAAAGAGAGTCCCCCACGTGTCTCTTATTATAATAGTATATTCGACAGAATAAAGTGTTGCACTCTTGCACCCACATTACTTTCACTCCTATATCTACACAACTGACTTGATTATTTGTAAAAATTTCTCATTTATTAGAGTATAAAAAATATAATTGTACAAATCACTGTGATGCTATGTTAAGGCTACACATACATTGCTTTGTAGTTATCACAAATAGTTTTTCTTCAGATAGAAATCTAATATACCATCAACTTTAAAAACATAATTCATACATTTCCATAGATAATTTCACCATAGAGACACAGAAATATCACATTAATAATGTAAATTGACCTATACAATTTCACCATAAAAATACACAGAGATATCACAATAAAAATCTAAAGTTGTCGACGCGGTGTTTTGGTGGATGAAACTTGATAGACACCACCTTTTTCAGGACTAATACTTTTTGACAACAGAAATCTCTCTATAAAATATAAGATATACACAATTATATTTCAAAATGGCCATAATCACATATAAAAGCTAAGTGTTACTAGACTCAAATGTGCTTACTCACACCACATCAATATACTAACATGCTTTTTTTTCAAATTCCCAACTTTTCTTACTCTGAGGTATATATTTAATCCTCAGAGTGGGTACAAAGATCCAAAATTATCTTGAACCCCATGTTCTATGTATAACTGCTTTCTGGTTTTTTTTTGTCTTCCGATCTATTACACCTTACATAGCAGCTTTATTATTAGCTTGGTAGTCCCATTCCTCAATATACAGTAGCCATAGTTACCTGCCCTCTGTTGCTCTATGAACACCTCCTGTTGTTGCAGTTATATAGGGAAGATCTTAGGGTGTATTATATTCCAAAGTAAAAACAGAACCAAGTTATGGACCATATTTAATTAATTTTAAAAACATGTGCAGCATATACAAGACCGAGATTCATTTCAAATTACCTTGTATTTGGATCCTTGCTCCACCACTACATGGACTTTCGTTTATTCATTCACCTTAACCTTCTCCACGTTTTTTTTTCAAGATGAGACACTTTCTTTGTAGGATAAATGGATGTCTTATTAGTTTATTATCCCTCTGTTTCTCAGTTTCCATCCATAAGTCTAAGGTACCTTTGAAGTCTTACCTATACGTGGCCCTTGTGCAGAATCCCTGTTCAGTCTGCTTTGTCAGGGAAAGTCCGCTTCTACAGGGGCTCCATCATGGAGCAGTACGGGTACACTTGGTCTGCCGTTCCGGAGTAGTCTGCGAATGTTATTCAAATGACACATTTGATAATATATTACCGTGTCCATGAATCAATCAGGGCTTATGCTCTATAATCTTTATTATTTAATGTCTATCTCTAGAGAAGAGACAGACAGTACCCCTACCATACCAATGATGTATTTAACTGGTGGTGTTACTGGTTGTGTTGGCATAGTCCTCGCCACGTATTGTATTAAAAATATTTAACTGCTTTCTCTCTTAGCTTATTGAGTGTTACAAAACACTCAGAGACAGCTTTGTAATTGTTTTTAAATCGTTCCCATTTTCTATAATTAGCCGATTATCCATGCACGGACAGGTTCATTGCTGACCATCCTGTGACTCAGCGTTTTAACGATTTTTAAATAATACCAGTTTTAAGTCACTAACCACATATCTTGGCTAAAAAAGCTACATTGTAAACCCTTTATTAGTTTGATATATCCACGTTAAGATTCACCTTTAAAGTTCCCGAGTGGGACTCTCTTTTGTTTTTGATTACAGCCTCATAATGGTCTTTCCAGTCAGCTGGGCAGTGTGCTTCTTTCTCTTTTTGAGATCAATTCCTAACAGCAGACACAGACCGGATCCTGTTGCAGGCAGGCAGCTTTTCCTTCTCTTCCAGGTCCAGCAGCAACGTGATTCTGGATGCTTCGCAACCTTAAATCTAGTATTGAAGAATAATGGCAACCATACAGAGTTTGCTTTCCTGGGCCAAAGTTCTTTTCTCCTTACAGGTCCTCCTCCGTGTCTCGTTAACAGTGATGGGCCAAATACCGGCTTTCTCGGCCAGTACTTACAATTCTAGGATGAACACAGATAGTCTGCTAGAGCCAATCACATGGCTGTAGATTTTATAAGTTCCAAGTTTCCTGTGATCCATGGCAACCTTTTTAGGTCTCACCTAGCGTTGCAGCGCGAATGCCCTGCCATCGCTTTGTGAGACATGCAGCATATACTGTAGTGTGGAAGCTTCGTGGAAGCTCCGCCCACTCTCTGCCCATTGGATTTTGTGTTAAATGCTGCCTTCCGATTGGTTTGAGGCTTGTTAGTCCCTCCTCATTCATCATTTGTATCCTTCCACGGGTATTGGCCCCTTTACTCCTAACACTATTTTCTTCCCTGTCTCCCCTCCCCAGCGCCCCCTCCCCCAGTTTGTGACTGCTCACCCTCCCCTGCCCCCCCCCCACTCGTGTTCGTGTTTTCTTGCCTGCCGGCACTTCCGTTTTCAGCTTTATTATTGCCACCTTGAAATATGCGAGTTCAAGATGCGTGCTGTACAAAATCTTCTGGTGTTTAATGAACTAGATTTTAATGTTACTCTAAATATAATAAGACTCTAGGCAACATACGGGGTATGCATGGCAACTGACGTCTCTTAGTTCACAAATGGCATTGTTGTCAGGCGGGAGGAACTGCAGTGTTAAACTCATGCTCAAAACAAGCACTTTTAATAACTTCCTCTCAATTCAGTGCTATAATCTTGTGTTCTGAGGTGACGCGCTAAAGAAATACACTTTTTTGAATTCTGAAAAGACATTATCGCACATTTACATCATGTTTACTGTATGATTAACATGCCGATCATTTTCACGGCTCGCCCACTGGCTTGTATACACTTGACTCATCTCCGGCTGGCTCTACCTGTTAATTAATATATTGGCTCGCGCACCTCTATCAAAGAGAGATGAATAGATGCATGACAGTGAGCCCGGTAGATGGTAGAGAAATAGACTGGTACAGACAAAGTCTGTCTCCATTGCCTCACATCAGAATCATAACCTGGAAATTTGCCGGCAACTCCCGCATGCCCAAACCTCATCCCCCTCACCTATTCTTAGCAGAAGCGACAGATTCTGAGCTGTGCCCTGCTGGTGCAGAGGAGCACAGCAGAGTCTGTAGAAGTGCTGGGATCCCTAACCTCTGCGGGTGGGCACCTAAGCCTTCTGGGTGCCTTCACACTCAGGATAAATAAATACATTTTGTTCTGTGCTTTAGTCGCCCCTCTGTGAGCACTGTCTGGTAGATGAAGCTCTGTGTTAATAAACATATTCAGAGAGGTGGTTGTGCACAAACAAACAACAGCCACAATACCGTGCGTTTTGAACGAGTAGTTAAATACCTGCTCATCGAGTACATCATTGGCTGATCATTCCATGGCACTACCAAAATTACATTTGGACACATTTGCTCAACTGTAAAACACTCCCTTCTATGGGTCATTTAACAACTCGGGGCTTTGGGGTTAGGTAACCTACTTTGGATGCTGTGTAAAAGAGTAAATACAAAAATTATTGCAATGAAACTAAGCAACCAATACTGTCTAAAACACTGTTAAAACTGACACGCATTCTGGCATTTTGTTTAGTTAATGTCTATTTTCTCATAGATGCGAGTAAAGTACTCTTAATAGCTTAATGAAATCTGCACACTTTTAACTAATAGCACCGGGCGACCTTTGACAACTAGGCAATGAATACATTTACATGTACCCCCAAAGCCCCCTGCCCCCCGCCCCCTTGGCAAACTTTATTGTCTCCCAGTGTTTGGGGGATAACCAAGACGCAGGAGAGTGAGTCAAATAGTCTAGAAAATGAAAGAGAAGCCGGGATTCGGATTCACATGCTCTGATCCCGATCGCGTTGATTAGTCTGTAAGCACTACTTTTATTAATGAGTTACACATTAGTAAAGCACCACGGTGTGTATGTGTGGCCATACTTCACCCATGAGGTACGTGCCAAGCAATTGTTGATGCAATCCACACTTTGCGTCTTTTTCAATATATTTATTATGAAGTGCAGGACCTTTCCAAGGGATTTTGCACACTTCATTCACTCCAAAAATAAAACATATAGGTAAAAAACATTGCCATTTACAATGTCAATAGCTCTAACTCACAAATGCGAGACCTATTTGCATTGCAAATGCTTGTTTCTACTGTAGCTGGCTAAATGTGTGCCTCTCGCACTGGTCACCATACTAAAACCAGTTTGGACCTTCTTAGAAATCCTGCACATTTCCATTATCTGTAAGCTCCTTTGTCAGGGGAGTTGGCCACAGTACAGGAAATGGTGGAGTACACACCAAGCCAAAGAAAATGTTCTGACTACATTCTCCATTTCCCCAAGTACTCCACTTTTGGGGAAGGGATTGGTGAGTGTGTGTATGCAGGCTGTGGTTGGCAAGATAGAAACCATCAGTCCATCTCATTGCAGATCACCACTTTTGGAGGCTGTCAAACACACACAGCATACCAGTGCAGCTTTATATATACACACTCTCTCTCTTTCTTTCTTCGGGCATCGTTCATTCATGCTTGAGAAATGATGAACGCCAAGGAGTTCAGTAAAGGGAATTTAATGGACATTATCAGAGAAGAGCTGGAAGGTAGTTTCCCCACATGAGGAAAGATTTGAAAACATTTGTCCCTGATTATAAACAATACCATCATAGTCTTGGTTGACAGGGAAAAAGCCATTCTTACACACATCAGAGTATGGGAATTTGGAGTATCTCCTCTGGGCCTGTGGATTGTTAAGATAACCGGGAAAATACCACCTCTCCAGGATTGCACACAAGAATTTTGTGCTGAGTTTTCTGACGCAATAGAAGATATAACTAGTGAGGAACTATCAAATTGTCTTCAATAATAAAGCTGCCAGGCCAGATTACCTAACCCAAGAATGTTAGAAGATATTTAAAGTGGAGCTCGTGGTGCGATTGGTCTAACTCTTTTATTGTTTCCACACTTTCTAAATGTAAAGCAACTTCAGAGCTAGTAAAATACTACTGTGCATGTGTTCCCTAAACTAGGAATGATCACCAGTTGTTAAATATCACCAATAAATGCTGAATACAAGCTGTATTCAGAGATATTTGTGATACTGTAAGCTCATGTCACACCAGCAATAGTTCATAGTGATGAACAAGGTTTTTTTTCCCATGTTGAGATCATTATATACATGCGTATAACCTGGACTCCATCTTGGTAATATGTCTGGATGCCCACCATGTTGAATGAGACTTCCTCTGGCATTCAGTGGTAAGACTTCAATTTGAAATAAGGTAAATTAAGGCACTCCTAGCCTTGTATGTATGTCCACATGCTGGTCGAGTAAAGAATCAAAATAAAATGGCCCCTATTCATACTTGTCAGTGCACTACACAAGTCATGAGTGCACATATTGGCCTCTTTTTATTACACTGTATATTGAACTGTTGCTCAAAGCACACGTTTCAGGAATTCAGCTTTAAGCAATACACTGAAGGTCTATTGTTTTATTCTGACTTTTTTTTTATATGGATTACCTAAAGCTACAAAATGAAATCACCAGTGATCCACCATCATAGACTTTTGTTTGAGAGAGCTCAAGCTATTCAATCAGCCTTGATATGTTTGAGGCACTTTACTGGCACCAGCTAGGATTCTAAGGCACACTGGTATGTGAGTATCCAATTTCTAGAGAACGTATTTGGGCAGTCAGTTTCAGACAACTCTGACAACAAATGTGCAATAATAGAAGGGAGTGCTATATGAGGACATATTATATCACTGAATGTATTACTATTCTTAAAACTACAATTACTCCTTCAAATACTGTTCTCATTTCACACCCCCTTGGCATTCCCAATTTTTGACACTGATAAAGTGCAAAACTGGATGAATGTAATTACCTTTGGGTGACGTGGCGATCCCGAGACAAGATGGCCGCAGGATAGTGAGGCTCTCCCGGCCGGGCAAATGATCTGTTAAAAATCTGTGGATCCGCTGAAGATTATACCCCACAATTGACAGCGCATCGCAGCGGAACCCCTCAGGAATTGCCCGGTATGTGGCAGTGCTGGGTTCCATAACTGACAAGCCGGCAACGCAGCATACATGTTTTTCTCCCCCTCGACCTCGCGGGCATGTAAAATGGCAGCTGAGCCGAGCCGCAACTTACCCTGAGGTGGAGGAAGTCGGAACGCGCTCTGATTTTGAGGTGGCGCTGCCCCCTAAACACCGGTATCCTGAGGGTGAGCTGGTGTGAGAGCGGCTCCCTGTGCTCCCAGAGGGCACCTGCTATTAGAGCTCTGCGGCGAGGGGTTGAAGTTGGAGTTTCACAAGGCGGCGGATGACGGAGTTATTCTCGTGCCGAACTGTGTGGAGGTGCTGCAACAAGTTAGGTGCGTGCCCGGCTGTGCTGGGAGTGTACAGGGCTGTGACGGATCAGCGCTCCTGGCTCATGTGGCGGGGTGAGTGAGACACGCATCATGCTAATTAGCAAACGGACCAGACTAGCGGATGACTGTGGGGCATTATTATTGTGGTGCTAACCCCGAGAATAGTAGCGGAGCTGATCTCCTTGATGTGGAGTCTGGACATATTGCTTAAAATTGGCTGGGAGCATTGCGGGGCATGTAGGCAGGTGGTACCAGGGTCTCCCTCAGTGACTGTTTGTGACATAGCTGCAGCTACAGTTGCCAAGTGCTGGAGTCAACGCTGGAATGATAGTGTGCATAGCTGCTGATTACCACCTATGTGCTTAAATATTGGCGCTAGTGTGAACCACCAGTATGACGGGGCCAGTTGGTGACGGAGTGGGTTCGGGCACAGGTTTGAACAGCGTCATTGCAAAGCCGACCTCATCACCTCAGCGATCTTCATGCGAGCAGTGCCTAACCCTAAGATGGCACCCGTGACTCAGATTTCGGCTCATCCATTCAGTGATATCTCTGTCGGACACTGCTGCAAGGTAGAGATCGGTTCAACCCTGTCCTGTTACACCATGCTGGGGGGCATTGCACCAACATTACCAGTTTCTTATCAGATGATCCCTCAAAGTGCGGGTGCCCTCTACAACGCTCATGGAGCTCAGCCCTTTAATGTGTAATTTTTCCTTCTGCCAAACCGTCAAGCTAACCTTACTGACAGCCACCAAAACATTTGTGGGACTTCATTGTTTAACGCTGGAATAAAACAACATTGTGGAGACCGTAGAGACCTAGCTTTTTGGCCAATGCCCGGTGGAGCTACTTGATAGCTATAGAGGAGATGGGCTGTGGACTACCCCTTCGGCCGTCACCTACCCAGCCGGACATTGGGCAGACCTCACTTCGTCTCTCCGTTGTACTCTCCCTCCTACCCCTTTGCTCCACTTACTTTCCACTTTACGTTCCATTTATCCCTTCTCTTTGCTCTCTTATTGTTTTCTCATTGAGACCTAGCCACTTGACTGATGCCCGGTGGAGCTACCGGATAGTTGTAGAGGAGATGGGCTGTGGACTTCCCCTTGACCGTCACCTACCCAGCCAGTCTTTGGGCAGACTCTCCTTCGTCTCTTCATCCATCCTTTCTCCCACCTACACCTTTACCCCACCCCCTTACCCTTCTAAGCTCCATTTATTCCGTCTTCCGACGCTCTTGAAATATTTTCTCGTAACTGATGTAACTTGTAACTGATGCAATTTTGTACATTTGTAGATCCTTATGTAAAGCGCTCTGATACCTCTGGGTCTAGCCAGCGCTATATAAAACTCAAATAAATAAACTTGAATAATTTTGAAACCGCCGCTTTGCCTTCCAATGCAATCTGCTTTTGAAAGGAGGTAGTGATCCGCAGGTGGGTGTAGTGTGTGACTACACCCACTTGCATGAGGATGCCTGGGGATCCTTTTGGCCATTTAACCCCTACCAAGGGGTGTCCCTGGCAGGCGTACTCACCGTGCGCCACTTCATACGTGGCACAGAGTCAGTATACCACATGATTGCCTGTTTGCCCAGGAGCTGGCACAGGGGCAAATACATTCTCTGCAACTGAGGAGACGCCTTATTGGGATTGTGCCAGGAGAAAAATGTGCACTGGTGTAATCCATATTACAAAAGGGGCCATACAAGTATCAGCTGCCCCATCTCTATTACCGAAGAGTCACAGGGGCAAAATGAAATGCAAAAATGCCCATGCACCCCAGGCACTTTCTGTAATATGGTGCCAGTTGTGCAATAGTAGCTTGTATACAGTGCTCTTTCAGGATATCTTACAGACTGAATAGCTGAGAGTAAATAAGGGTGGTAGATTTAGCAGTGCCGTTGCTTGTAAGTAAATATATCTAGGGTCTGTTTTTTAAAGTATCTTTACTGAACATTCTAAATTAGCATGTTTTCAAACTCTGATCAGTAAAGCACAAACATCGGACAACTACAACCTGCAGAAGGTAACTCCATGCTAACCTTTAAAGCCACATTAAATCAGAGGATTACCTTCTAGGGATTGCCACGCTCTTTAAATAATGCCAGTACTGAGCCTAGCTTCTCTAATCCCGAAAGGCACGTGGTTTAGGAATTTGTTTCCTAGACTAAATGCGACACTAATATACAGAGAAATGGCATGTTATGAGAGAGGTACTGTTTATTGGTTATGTGGCTCCATTGATCAAAGACACATTTGGTGGTATAGAATGGAAGTTTCAAAAACTGATATGAGGCAGAAGGGCACACGTATCATCTGTGTTTAAATTTGCAGAAGTTAGTAGGAGACCTGGCATTCGATCTGTCAGCCTTAGAGTGATCTTCCGCTAAACGTTTTGCCTTCCTTCTCCATTTTTTTCGCTGATCTCATTTTTGATGGCCTTAGGACTCTGCACACTTTACCACTGCTAACCAGTGTTAAAGTGCTTGTGGTCACTTCTTAGAACATGGCAATTTTGGCGTATTCCAAATTGGCATATTTAATTTACTTGTAAGGCACTAGTAATATGTTATGAGAGGTACCCAGGGCTTGTCAATTAAATGCTACCAATGGGCCTGCAGCACCGATTGTGCCACCCACTTAAGTAGCCCTTTAAACATTACTAAGGACTGCCATTGCAGCCTATGGGTGCAGTTTTCAAAGTCCCATTTTGACCTGGCAAAATAAACCAATTGCCAGGCCCAAACCTTCCTTTTTAACACATATAAGTAACCCCTAGGGTAGGCCCTGCTCTGCCCAGAGGGCAGGGTGCAGTGTATTTAAAAAGTTGGACATGTACTTTTAAGTTTTACATGTCCTGGTAGTGAAAACCTCTCCCATAGGATAACATTGGAGTCACAATATTACATTTACTAAGCTGTAATTTTCAAATGGGAACAAGTAACCAGTTCATGTTTGGTGTCTTTTCGAATTGTAATGAAACATCCTAAGCTATGGTGAAGTCAGATTTTAGATTGAAATTTTGAAAATGGCACTTTTAAAACATTTTATTTCAATACATTTGGGCAAGCCAATATACCCTTATGGGCTTGGGTAGTACAGTTAGACGGGTAAAGATGCGTACAAGGGATTTTTTTAGAACATGTTGTATTTCTATAAATATATCTTCTAGATAATGTCATCACATGACACCATAAATTAATTAAATCAATACTTTTATGGTTTGTTTTGTAAGTAAATGACAGTAGCCTGGTGTGCCAATGATGGTTTGATTTATATCCAAAATGCAAAGAATATAGGGGTTCAAACACAAACACTTCTCACATAGATTGATAACAGAAATCACAAGTAAATCAAAGATGAAGGTACACTAGTCATGAATGTATAGCTACCCATCTCCACTTAGTCAGAAATTGATTCTGTTCTATGCATAGGATCTAGAACTCAAAAAATTCAGTCCTGAAGATAGTCTCATTGATATACTGCGATGTAAACTGAAACGTCGACGTATAACCCATTTTTACCTTTTGTTATTGTTACATTAAATTTTTTGAGTTTTAGATCCTATGCATAGGACGGACTCAATATCTGAAAGTGTGGAGATGGGTAGCTATACATTGGTGACTAGTGTACCTTCATCTTTGATTTATTTGTGATTTCTGTTATCAATGTATGTGAGAAGTGTTTGTTTTTGAACCTCTATAGTCTTTGCATTTGGATATGAATCAAACCATCATTGACACACACGGCTACTGTAATTGTTTTACAAAACAAACCATAAAATTATTGATTCAATTAATTTATGGTGTTATGTGACAACATTCTATTGAAGATATATTTATTTAAAAAAGCATGTTCTCAATAAATCTTTTGTAGGTATCTTTACCCTTCTAACTTTAAAAACGTTGGCATTTTCCTGCCTTTGCCATTTAGTGCACTTAGCCTGTACCTAGGTCACTTGACTGTGTGTAGCTGACAGTTGAGCTCTGGGTATTCTTCCTAGACAGCCACACACAATAGGGAGCTTAGGTATGCCTGGATGGGCCATCACTGGTGGGATGCGAAGGCAGAGCTAGACCCAGCCCTACTAGCACTTAAATAGGCTGTGTCCTGCCTACAAGCAAAGGGCTGCATACCCCCTGTAGTTAGTATAGAGCCAACGCAGGATGCCTGGAGACTTCAAAGGGAAACCTCTAGAAGCTTCTCCCCTATTTCAAAGGTACAATTGGGTATAAATACTGGACCTCAGACACCAACTTCTCAGTACACTTCTGGACCTGTGGATACTCAGCCAGGAAAAGGGACTGCTGTGTTGCTGAAAGGACTGCCATTCTGCCAGATGGCTACTCTGAAAGACTGCTCCTCTGCGATGCCCTGCCATGCTGACCTGCTGCCCTCCTGCCTGGGTGAGGACTGGACCTGCACTTGTTGAACCCAGGACCCCAAAGTGACTCCAAGGACCAGTTGGCTGGCCTCCTGACTAGAGCCTCAAGGGCTCTAACAACTTTGAACCAGGACTTGGTCTCTGCCATCTGAGAGTCTAACTTGCCATGTGGTGCCACCCCAGTCTTGGATCCTTGGAAGTGGACCTCAGGTGCTCTACCAGTCACTGTGGATCCAGCCCATCTCCTCTGCTGCGCAGAGCAACCCCAAGCAGAACTGACGCAATACCACTGCTGCGTGGATCAAAACCATCCCAAAGACCCGTATCACATTGCAGTCTGACACCTCTTGGGAACCGCCACAGTGCGATGCATCCTTGACACAGGTCCTCACATCCCTCGTTGACGACAATGCTAGACACCGCACTGCAGCCTTGCAGCTCTTCAGAACTGACGCATCGCCCAGACTGCATGACCCATCCTTAACACCAGACTTCACATCACAAGTCCTCATCAACAGGATCTTAGACGATGATGTAGGACCTCACACCTCAGCACTGCAGCATCTTGGAACCGACACATTGCATCGGCTGCACGACCCATCTTTGACGCAGATCCTCACAATTCTCCACAAACCAGTATTTAAGGTACTCTGTTCAGAGGGCCTTGCTGGGTCCCTGCAGCCGTTCCATGCTCAATCACAATCTGCCTGAACTTGTGACTTTGTTTTGGTCCAGTGCGACGAGAAATCCACAGTTGCTGCTTTGTGATTTTTTTCATTAAGATTGATTATATCTGGTTCTACTGATTGGATTTTTGTTGTTTTGGCCCTGTTCTCTTAATTACAAATTACTCTGTTTTTCTATTCTAAACTGGTGTGGGATCCTTTTGTGGTGCGATTCACTATGTTAATGTGTGAAGTGTTGCACAAATAGTTACACATTGTCTCTGAGTTAAGCCTTGCTGATCTATGCCAAGGTACGGGCTGAGCACAGGTTAATTTAGGTTTTGCTTGTGACTTCACCCTGAGAAGAATTGTGCTTTCTGCTTGAGAAGGGTTCACCCCCTCAACACAATTTCTTACACCTGGCATTCCAAATGATCGTCTCAACTAGAGGTGCCACACTCAATGCCTCGATTTAGGGGCATATCTGGTGAATCGCCCCCTTCACACCCACTTGCTTTGCTGTCGTGGCCACTAGAATATTGTGGGGTCGATTCATAAACAAATTAACGATTATGTCATACAACAGCTTAAGCATATGATTTTTGTAAAGTTACTTATTCCATGACGCCATATAAAGTGCTAGCACTAACCTTATGATTTTTTCACTGGCAAGGTGCAAATGTATCTTATCTTTTTTCGTTTTTTTAACAATCTGAAAATTATTTTCCTTGTGGAGAAAACACAGCCACTATAACTTATGTTATAAAGGGTTGTTTGTGTATCTTTTACAACCAGTTTGCAATCATTTTGTTAGGATTTCAATAGGAATACCCACTATGCTACTACTTGATTGGTGGCTACTACTTCTTTATCTCGCGCCTAATTCACAAAGTTAAAGTTACACTTCTAGGTAAGTTTAAGATTTTTTGCAATTCATAAAAATTTTACTCGTAGTATCTTTACGACTGCGGAGTCTCCACACTCCTAGGAAGACTCCGCACATAAAAAGATAGGCAGCTGTAAAGATACTATTCGTAAAATTGCTTTGTGAAGTGCAAAAAATCGTAAACGTACATAAAAGTGTACGTTTACCTTTGTGAATGAGGCCCTTCGTGTCTTTCTTGTGAGGGCACTGAAGTTCGAACCTCTACCATAAAAATATTCCTATAGAAATTCGAGCATTCAGGTCGAATTTTCACTTTTTTAAGTGTAATTTCCACATGCACAAATCTGCAAATCCTGATTCAGTGAATTCTGTGAACCAAGATATGTGAACCGCACCTGCAAATTCAACGTGGTCTAGACTTAAGTTGAACTTATGTGTGCAAAATGCTATGTTAATCGGGCTCTCTTTGCTCACCTATTTACTAACGTACCTTTTAGTTAATTCTCTACATCTGATCATGGAATGTTCTTGATACTGGTTGTATTTATGTAGTTAGATGCAATAAGATACACCCCCTCATGATAACTAACTTCTGGAGTATACTTTACGTTTGTTTTGCCTCTTTTAGGTGTAGATGAAGCATCGATTATAGCCATTTTGACAAGGCGAAACAATGCAGAACGACAGCAGATCAAAGCTGCTTACCAGCAGACTGCAGGAAAGGTAAATATGTTTATATATTTCATTAAAAACGTCACAGTTACATGATGTATTTCTGAAGTCTCCCTGATTGAGTCTCTTTGACGTGCACCTCTTTGACAATGGGAAGCAAGGAAGTGACTCCCCACCCCATAAAAGTAAGGCCCTTATTAGGGTTCAGTGGAAGATCTTAGACATGGCGGTGCGAAGGCTGGAGAGCTTTCTCACCGTGCAGCGGCGGCTCCTCCGCTAAGGCGGAGGAGCGTCGCCCCACTGCCTGGAGCAGCAAAGAAAGGAAAAAATACAATGATAAGAAACAGAATGTTATTATCATTTTATTTTTTCCTCCTGCTGCGGCAGTGCGTGAGGGGGCAGGGCGGAGCTGCAGGGGAGGAATGGTACACACTCCTGTGCGCAATTACTGTTTGGTCGGCCCACTTGGACCACCCAAAACAGTGATGCGCACTCCCCTATTCTCCATGCAGGCAGCATTACAGCCTAAATGGAGAACATGCCTACCCCGCCAGCCCCTGGCTGAGCACTGTCACTGCGCCCAGACCAAACACAACGCTCCATTGGAGCGTTGTGATTGGCTTAGGGATGGGAGCCTGGCTGCCTGCTTCCTGTTCCGACCTGGAGTCGGACACACGGAGCAGTAGAGAAGACGCGGGACCCGGTGGCGGCAAGATAAGTTGTCTTTTATTACTGTTATTTTTTTTAACGCATCATGCAATGTTCCATTCTTATATTCTTTCTGGTTGTTTTTTGTACTTCCTGTTATATATTTCTCTATTTCGTTTCAACGCTGGAAGTCTCTTTATTTAGGAAGCTATGTTTAGACATTACCATTCAGCTACACTTTGTCAAATTAATGTTCGCCTCTTTTGTGTTCTTTCCCAACAGCCTCTGGAGGATGCTCTAAAGAAAGCCCTCTCTGGCCGCTTGGAGGAAGTTATCCTGGCTCTGCTGAAGACTCCAGCCCAATTTGACGCCCATGAGCTGAAGTATGCCACCAAGGTAGGCCAGCACTGAATTAATTTATAAAATAACATCTGGTGTGCATGAAGCATTTCAAATACTCTAGTAAAAATAAATAAATAAAAACAACAGTTAAATAAGAAGCAATGACGGCAGCATTGGAGAGTAGAGGATGGGAGTGTGGAGAGCATTCTCAGAGTAGGGCATAGGAACAAGTGGGGAAGAGAGCAAGAAAACACATACAGTCTCGTGAAGTGCTTAATGGTCAGTAAATAAGCATTCACAAAGCCAATAGGCCTGGGCTATAGAAGGCGAGCTATTGACTTTGACATTGTTTTTTTGCAATGAAAGTATGTTTGGCAAGCAAGCTTGGAATTAGCTTTGATTTAGAGAAAACCCATTGCCTGCTGATAAGCACACATCTATTGTGACACATGTGATCATGTGTTTTCACATGCGTCATGATGCACGGTGACCATTATTAATTTACTGTTCTAACATGGCCGACAGCAATGTTAGAAAGGCAAATTAAAATGCGGGGATGGGCAAGTGTGTGTGAAGTGCTGAAAAAGGAAGCAAGTTACCTCCAGCACTTCTCTAGCAGCTGCTGAACCATCCTAAAAAATAAAAAATGAAAACACGGAGGGTGAAATAGGAAGGATGGGGAGCAGGATGAGAAGCAGCGGAAAGAGAAGTGGGAGAAAGAAAAAGAGCTCTCCCAAAAAATGAAAACAAATATTTAAAAAATAAAATACAGGGAGCTGGATGGGAAGCAGGACTGGGATCGGGGCAGCAAGAATGATAGGGTTGATGGGAGTGTAGAGAAAGTGCAGGGGTAAAGAGGGAAAAGGGGGGGAGAGTGAGGAAACCATCTACTCCCAACGCATCTTCAATGATTGGCAAAGTTATGTATCGCTGTGTGGATTGTGAGTGAGTGACCGCGAGAAGTAGCACTGGTCTGATGGATGAGTGAGTCCATGGCTAAGCAGATGAATGAGTGCATATATAAATAGTTGAGTGAGGAAGAGGATGGATGAATGGATGGATTGATGAACACATTGCAGTGAAGTTACAGGCTCAGTACTTGAATAGCATTCGTGCTATTATTAAGATACCAAGAATGCTCACTATTTTTCCAGTGCTAACTGTACACAAACGATAGACACCATCATGGTAAGTAGGCCAACAATATATACAGAATTGCCACCCTATGCCAATGCAAGACTTACGAAGGAGTGGGCATCATCGTGCCAAGAAAGCATACAATATGTAAAGAATTACCACTATTACACGGGTTCGGATTTGCCCCATCATTCAGTGATCCTTAGTATGTTCAACTTTCCACCAACACATCACTTATTTTCACCATTGCTCAGTGATTATTGGTGTATGCTGTGCTGCAACACCACTCACTATTTACAAGTTACAAATGACAGGAGGGGGCAATCCTGGACATACATCACTGATTCCCATTTGAGGGCTTCCTTACACTAGAAACTGATGCAAAGTTTTCTCTCAATGTATGACTACATTACAGGTGTATAGGCACACTGGGGTTGCACCCCATTTATAAAATTACAGAATCTCCACAGCCCGAGTTAGGGTAGCTTTTTACTTACTTTGTATTTTCGAAATAACTTTGGATTGTGTGCTGTTTTAGAAAACAGCAGTGGTTTTCAGACCTGCAACATTGTCCTACCCTTGTGATAGGGTAGGTGCCTGCAAGTATGGAACTCCAGAGAATAAAAACGAGACCACAGGGCAATGTAAACGGATCCTAAAAAAACACGTTGGCTAAAGAAAAGATAAAGTTGAAGTGAGAGGTTGCCCTGCCTATAAAAAGAAGTTCGATCTTCCATTGTGTCAGTGGAGTGGAAGCTATGCACTGTCAACTCTTTCTCAAGCCAAAAAGCACCCCAAATTCAAGCAGAGTCCGGTTTCCTCTCTCTATCCTTGTATTTTAACGGACAGAGTCGCTGCAGCGCTGAGGAGAGACGGGCACCCACAGCTCCGCTCCCTGTAGCCGCTGTCTCTGTGATTGCGGCCAATCTTCAAGGGGTGCCATTTGCGATCTACCTCATGAATTTGATGAGGTAGGTCGAATTGAAACCCAAGTCGAATCTGTGTTTTGTGAATTAACCTGTTAGTACATATGTTGGTTTCCAAAATCAAAAACAATAATGTACAAATTGGTGAGCAATTTTAACCACTTTTAACTAATTGATTCCTTGTACATGATGCGAATATGACGTAATTGATTGAACTTTGATCACTATGGCTAGCTTAATCCTCACTAGATCTGTACTGACACTTACTGACAGGAACGAAAAGGGGTTGCCTCACGAAATTGCACTCTCACTTTGATTGCAAATGTTAAAATGCTCTTCTGGTATAATTTACACTTTCAATGTGTCAGATTATGGAAAAGCAAAGATTTTCCTTTTTTTAATCCCACATAGGGCATGGGAACAGATGAAGATATCCTCATTGAAATTCTTGCTTCAAGAACAAATAAAGAGATCAAGGACATCAATAGGAGCTACAGAGAAGGTAATTCTTTATTGACTTTTAGATAACATTTAAATTCTAGTCGATAAATAACATTGGCCTAGGCTCTTTGCCAGACGTCTCATAGAGTTGGGTGGATTGTGTTTCTCCATCACAAGCATTATCGACATCCATTTCTCTGTATTAGAAGTGCCATTGGATATAATACACTTGTAATATGGCAGACGGGACATCAGCCACATTTCCAACATAGCACCTATTCACTGAACTCTAAATCAGGGCCTAAGCTTTGTGTGCATGCACATGCAGATGTATGAAACAACTACTAAAAGACAAGAAAGAAGCCTACGATATGGACAACTTACAGAAATTGCACAAGCTCCATCAACTTGCTAAATGAGGCTACCATGGCTTTCCTTAGCAATATTCCACTCATGGATATTTGCAAAGCAGCAACATAGCCATCCAAATATACTTTGAAAAAAACATTATTGTGTTGACATTCAGGCAAAGAAGGCAATTAAAAAAAACATTATATACTACAACGTTCTCTCCTATACATCCATACTAGCGTTAACAGGATGGGGTACTGCTATTAAGTCTGTAAACATCAAGTTATATACAAATTGCTGCAAACAGAAAGTGCTACATGTAATCAACTGCAGCCTGGCTTGTTGCAGATTAACATGCATGACCAGCCATTGCCACGGTGTATGTAAAGCGAGGATGCAGATAGTTTGCTTTGATACGCGTCATATACTTCACATGCTCAAGCAGGCACAGCTATTCCAAAAAGTAAAATGATCCAAAGTGGAGCAAGTGTACTGAAGCATTGTTGGTTTTGCATACATAGCTACATGGTGACCTGGTCACACATCATTCTCAAAACCAAAACATAAACATGAAGTAAATAACTTGCATTATTCTGAACCCAACACAAGAGAGTAGTGGATACATGTGACCTACAAGACAACAAGTTGCAAACAGCTGGTTACAGGTAAGTAATATGTCCTTCTGACGGTGGAGCCAGTTCAATCGTCACCATTGGAAACCTGTTGTTGGCCCACCTCTGAAAGGGATGAGAGAATCATGAGTTTGGCAGAGAGGAAGCAGCACGGAATGATGGCAATCCTCTGTATCTGCTAAACCGTAAATGACCACCCGGACTCAACCAATGATTTCACATGCTAAGAACCATGGTATTGTGGCACAATGAAAAAAACTTCACTGTCTAAAATTAAAATAGACACTCTTCATTCCTCTTAAGGACATGTGTCAAAAGGGTTGGTGTCCCAGAGAGTAACAGAACTTGTGTCCACAGTCTTACAGTCATATCATATAATAAACTTGTATCGTCTTTACATATGGTGATAACAGACAATAATATTTGAAACACATCAAACTGCTCTTCTCTTTTGGAATGTAGATTATTACTTAAATGGTGGTGTGAGGAATTGGGTTCTAACAGGCTTGAAAACCCCTTGAGTTCTTTTTATTTTAGACCATCCTATTTTCTATCCCAGCTGGAAGCTCCCAATAGGTGAATCTCACTCACTGTAAGCTTAGGTAAAATGTTTTTGGGTGCTAAGGGCCAGTGCCTACCTTTACAAATAAGGGCTGCTGATACCTATCTGGACTAAAAGGCTCTGTCAATGGTAAACATATTTGCACTCACATGGGCCCCTTATGTGCAGGTTGAGCAAGTGGAAATATTGACTTATTCAGTCTGGTACCTGTATGCTGGTGGCCTATCAGAGATGGGACCTTTATATATTGATTATGAATTGTACAGTCATTATAATTTACAATTATAATTTAACTGAACATTCAAAATCTTTAATTTGTTTTGACTATATGTGAGTCTATAGTGAATGAATGAATAAATTAATATTATTTATATTGCACAGTTACTTAAAACCATTTGCAATATGACTTACATACAATTAAAAAGAGAGCTGGAACAACCATTGTTTAAAAAAAAAAAAAAAAACATTCTTAAAAAATTAGTTTACATGCAGCACTATCAGAACGTGATAACAGGATATGTTATATACATTAGTAAAATGGCGAGAGATTTCCAGTTCAACATTTTTGCAAATTTGATACGGGTTCTAAGGTTTAGTAGTAAACATTGAGTCTATAGTGTTTTACTGTGAGTCTGAAGTGCTACAGTAAGTCTGCAGTGCTTTGCTATATTCACACTGTAGGTGAAAGTTGTGTCACAGTGTTTAATTTGCATAGGCAAATATAACACATTATAGATTATCTTCCTAGGTGTAAAAAGATCCAGAATGCAGATATAGTATAGTATTAAAAATATTAATTTATCCATATTTGCAGTCCTTCATATTTTCCTGAGTCAGCCATTAATAATATTCAGGCTTTGAACTATTATGTTTGTCCAAGTAAATTACTTACCTGGCCAACAGGTAGTTTAAAGCCCTCCCCAGACAATATGACCCGTTAGAGAGGGGTATCCTTCTTGTGCTGCACCAAGGTGGTGGTAATATCTCCATGGGATACATAACCCACACTTATTGACAAACCTGAGCATGCCTTTTCTCACAGAAACAAAGGGAAGCAGTCAGATATTTGGCACCACTCACAGGAGGGGGTTCTCTTTTGAAGTTTTGGAGGAAAGAGACCAGTTTGCTGTGCTAGTTAGATACGGAAGTAAAGGTTCTGGAACAGCTGTGATTAACCAAAGTTCGAATTTGCCATTTTTAAAAATCCCAAGCTGCTGTGCAGGGGGATGAAGGGGGGAGAGTTATCTTTGGATTGGACAAAGAGGTCGACCTTTTAGAACAATGCCTGTTCTTTTTGTAAACCCCTTCACAAGGGAAGAACTGCGAGAAGCACTGGGAACTGCAGAAGAGAAGGAAGGGTGAACCCCTTGTAGATTAACCCCTGTCTGGAGTAAAGGGTCACATTGGACTTGTACTCAATCGTCTCTATTGCCAAGTCTATTGGCATTGGCCTCTCTACTCCCTTTGTGGCCTTGCTGAAGACCATGGAGGAGAGAGTTCCCTGGAACATCTGTGAACTGGTCCCGTGGAGGGTGTACCTGGTGGGAGAAACACTAACTCCTGCTGGACACCTTCACTCTGCTATTGGCCATGCGGTTGTGGGGTCTTGGGAGTGCAGGCAGCACCACTCCATGTCTCTCAGTGCAGGGGTGTTGCTGAGGAGTACTATGGGCCAAGGAGATTGCCAAGAGCTGAGACAGAAGATCAGATCCTGGGTTTTGATCAGCTTCCTCCGTTTGGCAGGAGGTAGGTAGGTGCTGAAGCCACAGCAAAGTCTCTGAAATCAGGATGAAGAGCTTGTAGGAGGGCTGCCCGGTTGCCATCAGGCGCATGCAGCTTTAACATGTTGACCCTGGTGGACTGTCCAGTGAGGGGTGGTGATTGTACATAGCTCTCCCCCAGGTGCGTTGCGCTCAACAGCTGCCCTAAAGGTGGGGTGGACCTCTAAAACCCTTGGCTAGGCAAGCCCTTTCTCTTCGGGAAGCAGCCCGTTAGGCAGGGGTTCCCTGGCCACAGATGTAATAGCATGCTGTACCTCCTTGTTCCCTGTACAAGGATTGCAGTGATGCAGGGAGAGGGAGAGATGAGAGAGGAGGAGAGAAGCCACTGCTGACTACTTTACCGAAGCTGAGAGATGTGTGGTTGCTGGCATGAAGATGGCCTGGGCACATGGTATTGAGTACACTTGCTTGTAGGCAGCGGCACCCGTAACAAA
Organism: Triturus cristatus; assembly: GCF_964204655.1. Taxonomy (NCBI): domain Eukaryota; kingdom Metazoa; phylum Chordata; class Amphibia; order Caudata; family Salamandridae; genus Triturus; species Triturus cristatus. The sequence goes on from NC_140581.1 coordinate 883,109,318, forward strand.
GATAAAGTTCTATGAACCTGCGGGTGCTTGGCAAAAAGAATAAAATTCATGAAAATTTCTTCATACAGCAATTGTGCATGGAAACCCACTACTGGCTGAAGGTGCATGGCCTAAGGCACTGGAGCGTCCTTCCACCAGTTTACATGCAGTTTCTGCCTGAACGTGGTGCCCCTGGAGGAACAGGGGCACCATCAACGATTCCAATGACTCTGGGGACAGGCCGGAGAGCAGCAGACCCCCATAGGAGCCCTATATTCCATTTGGCTTGCAAACAAAGCATCTTGGGTCCCAAAATTGTGTTCCCCAATGTAATTTTATCAGTAAATCAAGCACTGCTGGTGCTAGGACTTTTGTTTGAAGGGTCTTGAGTGCATGGATTTGTTTTATTGGTTCCATAGCCAGGTTTTAAGTAGAAGAGCATCTCCTATGCTACATTATTTTAAATATTGAACACTATTTATATGCACATTATTGATGGTAAATGGCTGCATAATTATTTCATGTCATTGAAAAGTCAGCTCAAGGTGACATTCCGACAAAACCAGTAGGCCTGCCATTTATTAAATGCATTCCTCATATTGTGTTAGATTCATGGGGGATATAGAGATTTTAGATTTCAGTGCTTGCTGGTATGCGAGCTGTTAAAGGGGCCTGTGTTGCAAGGGTTCTGGGGCACATTTAGGGGATTCATAGACCTGTGTGAGCGTACATCATTATGCACCCCCTCTTGGGCAAAAGTCTCTTTAGAAGGTGTCACCATAGGCATTTCCACCTGCCATTCTGCATATATTTGGTAATGTGTGCAGATTATTTATCAGTTTGCGTATTATAGCACTTTTCCTTTATATCAGAGCGATGGGTGTCTTGCCCACAGCACCTCACCTGAGTAAACCATTCTGCCTCGCCTCGAGAGTGAATTGCTAAAAAATAGTACTTGATACCAGTTTGGGGGTCCACTGTACGGGGGTCCTGAGGACAGCAAAGGTTAAAGACCTCCCTTGTTGAATTTAGAGCCCATTACCCCATGTCTGCATTTGGAACCCTCCAACCTGGATTCCTTACAGACGGTGTAAATAGTTTTTGCTATATTTTTCAGCCATTGTGAAATGTTTTCATTATGGGACATATGTATCATCATCTCCATTTGCGATTCTCAAATAGCGATTTTTTGAGAATCGCTATTTGAGAATTGCAAAACGGGATGTATTTAAAAAATCGCACAAATTTTGCGATTTCTTAAAATTCCTTAGTTGCGATTAGTAAATTGCGAAATCGCAATTAAGGAATACCTTCCCATTCATTCCTATGGGCCAGGAGGCCCATAGCAATGAATGGGAAGTCCGTCTCAATTTGCGAATCGCTATTTGCTAATCGCAAATTGAGAATATTTTTAAAGGTGAAAGGGTGTCATGATGACACCCTGATGCACCCCTGAAATCAGCATGTGTGCACATATGGCGCACATACATGCCCTAAGGGCATGTATGTGCACCACATGGCACTTTGAAATATGCAAAAAAGTGCATATTTCAAAGAAATCGCAACTTACCACCAACTTGAAGTTGGTGGTAATTTGCGATTTCTTAAGGAGAAATCGCACAACTTGGGTGCGTGTTACATTGCATTTAAGAAATCGCAATTTGCGATTTCTTAAATGCTTACGCAAACTTAAGAAATCGCAAATTTTGCGATTCCTTAAGATTGCGAGGCTGAAATGCCTCATACATCTCCTTTTGCGATTTTGTATTCGCAAACGCTGTTTTTTGCGATTCGCAGCGTTTGCGAATACAAAATCGGTTGATACATATGCCCCCAAGTTATTTCACTTGAGTTAGCGAATAATCCTAATGAACTATATAGGACCCAAAAGGCACCCACTCGATTTGTTTGTCCTCTTTTCTGTGCAAAGCATGGCCCATCCGATCACTGAAAGCAGTCATCTGATTGGCGTTCATCATTTAAGATGCATATAAGGGTTTGTAAAATTTCTTCTTCGACGCAGTATGGCATTTTATTTCTCAAACCTCAGTGCACCCAGCACAGTTTTCTTTATGCCGTTAAAAGTTGAACTTTAAGCTGTTTTATGTGTAATACCATGTATTTTGCTCAGGTGGTATTCACGGATTAAAATGCCTGGTCATTGTTAAATTCAAACTGAACGTCAACATTTTATTACCAGTTGGCCAGATTTTATTTTGAAAGAATTGTGAATGTTTTTGTATCTATAGAGGTTGATTGCTATTGAACTTGCTTGTTGTTTTATGAGCTCGCGCTCTCGAGTATCCAAGGTACATGCAAGAGGAGCCCACCCAGATCAGGTTTTTGCATTGCATTCTGGAACTTGTATCCCTGTTTATCTCATTATTAACAAGCCGTAGAATGCACGGCTCGAACCTGCACTGAAGGAGCTATTCAAGCATGTACCTGGGGAACCTGAATGCTCTGTATGATGTTTGATCTCAAAGCCCATTTGTGTTTATTTGCTGTGTCAGTTTCTTATTAAAAAGTCATGATGTCACTAATGATCTGACTCTTTTGATGACACCTGAATCCCAGCGTTATTGTAACTCAGGGCCTTATCAAGAGTTTGGCGGTGCGGGAGGGGGACTGTCCTGCTCCTGCACCGCCAAACCCATGCTTGAACCGCCCACAAGATGAGGAGTTTTCTCCTGTCTGGCGGTCGGTTCTTTGGCGTTCACAGGTTGGTGTCTATGAAATAGGCAACACAGTGGGAATGTGAAAATCAGTACCTAAATGGCATGGACTGCTGCAGTTCATGCCGTGCAGGTACAGGTGTAGATACATGCAGGGGGGCACATATTGTACCCCGCTGTGTGCCTCCACATCCCGAGGGCCCCCTTTGTTTCCTCACCACTACACTTTTCATGATGGTCGTAATGGGGCGGTCGGTAGACCATCACCACCGTGCCCCGTGAGTCTGCCAGACTCCTAATAATGCCCTTAGATAGTTTCAGTATAACTGTGAAATAAACTGTTGCGAACAGTTCCGAGCTGTGCAACATTAAACACGTGGCTGCGGGATCAGATTTTTTTTTCTTTTTTCCCCCAGAGTTCAAGTGTGACCTCTCCAAAGACCTTGCTGGTGACACCGGAGGAGATTTGCAGAAGGCGTTGTTGTCTCTAGCCAAGGTGCAGTATACACTGGTGTCTACCATTCAGATGACTTACAGACAAAGGACTATTGAATTAGAACCAGATGCAATGTTGATTCAAAAGCGCACTGGGATTATTCTCCAGTTATTTTACTTAGAGCCCAATTCCGACCCGTTAGTATGCATGTGTCGGAATTACGAGTTTGGTTGTATTTACTGCATCCTATAATTATATATATTATAATGTACCCCATGGTGTCTTTTTTTCCAGGTGCGATAAATAGCCCTTATACTCGTAATTAGGCCCTACATCTTCAATTCTGTGAGCATTTAATGTTGACCAAATGCCTACTCTTGTTAATGATTAACTAATACACATCTTTCAACTACCTTGGTTCTGTTTCCTCGAAAAACTTTGGAAGAGTATTAGGATTCATTTTATTTTCTGATAGACGATATGATGGCTGTTGACTTCTGTTATTGCAGTAAATGTGGTGATAAATATAAATCCATACATGAAAAAGATATGTGGTCATGTTAAATGCTACATTTCTGAATTGTTTTTCATCTTTATAACCTGGAGGACCCTGGCAAATTCGTGAATTTTGTTAATTGATAGGACTTTTAATCCTGTTTTTAAAAATTGCACATTGTGCTTATAAGTGATCAGACTACTAAAATTGGAGAAATCGGACGCCACATTCCTATTATTAGAATCTCCCAATAAAGTTAGACTCTCCGAAATAGAAAGGATTTGCTTCTCCTAGTTTAAACTGAAAAATCCTCGTACGACGATATGGAAAGAAATGTCCGAGCGTATGGAAGGGAACTGAAGGTGGCCACATGGAAGATTTGAAGTGGGAGTGGAGTCATTGAAGGGCATGCAGTAGGCACTTTCTGTTACATCAGATTTGGTGGATGATATCCAATATGTAGGTGTAGGTGTACTTGTAAAGCGCACTGTGACTCCATGGAGTATCCTGAAGACCGCTGGGGAACCCGTCCTGGTTTTCCCTGTGAGATGGTCCCTTTCTGAGTATCTCCAAGGTGAAACCAGGCATCCCCGGTGTCTGTGGGGGGCCGTTGTAGAGATGAGGCAAGCTTAATGCCCAGAGTTGCCGAGTGTGTTCCTGGTTAGAGTAGGTACCGAGGCGAGAATTATCGAGTCCGTTTTGACCCTGGTCCACGACCCTGCCGCGTCGGGAATTGAACTGTGGTCCCTGGCTGATTCTCTGCTTACGGGTCTGCCGCCTCTAACCAGTGAGCCACACCTCTCCACTCAATATATTATAAACAAGATGTATTGGTCAGATTCCCCAATGCTGTAAATTCATGAACCTAGTAGAGTGATACGTTTGCAGACTTCACAGCTAAATAAGCTGATAGCACTTAGGTTGTGGGGGTTCTGACTGTGTCTTCCTCCGCTATCTTATTACATGAATTGGGATCCTTTCAGTAAAATAACCCCCATTTACCTGCAAAGCTTATCGATTGGGGCTCCCACTTACTGTAATAGGTATTAAATAGGTTATGAAGAGGAAGCTCCTTTCTCAGTGTTTTGTATAATCCAAAAGAAAGCTATTTTCAAATACATCTTTCTGTTCAAATTTCACTGTCTAAAAGGCACTAGAAAAAACGGGTTAATGAGAGGGCATTTGTGTGGCTAACATGGAATTCCTTCACAGAATTAGCATAATGGAATAGTTGTACATTGGAAAGTTGGTCCGAGAATTGGAATTTCACAGAGAATAGGGCATTTAAATACAACTTGATTGAAAGAAATACCATTTGATCACAGGAGCAACACCCCAGATAGTCTTTTATGTTGACCCTATTAAGAATCTTGGCTGTAATCAACACTATATCTGAATTAAAATACCAAGTTTCAAATAAATACCCCTAACTAGGCCTTCCAAACTATCTTTCCAAAATATCTTGTTGATGAGACAAAGGAGGTGAAAAGTCGCATTCCTTTTATCATTGGTTTTGCTCTGCATGGAAAACCTCCTATCAGAATTCCTCTTTTTATCTTTCTTGGGCGCTAGCCTATGCCTTAAACAACCTTTTCCTAGACGTAACTCCCAACACCCTGCCCATTGCACATTTGATAGTTTTGTCCATTTGGGGGAGTCATCAAACTAGTCCTCACCTATCTTAAGCAATATGCTGGCCCCAACAAGTAGATGGGATACTAACCTGGCATTGTTCATGGCTTTCCGAAGATAACCTGAACATCAGTGTCAATATATCTGATGAGCCAAAGAGCAGTAGGACTGCAGACATGAAAACTGCTTTCTCCATCCCATAGTTTCACTAATAGATTTAACAGTTTTATTGATAACAGGCCAGTGTATCAATCAACATGATGGAGACCTTAGCAAGTGAATAACTGTCAACGTTCCAGACAGATCTACAATGACCGCCTACATTTCTGTCTCTTTTTAATCCACGGGCTAGCCTGCAAAGATTCAAACCATGGTGGTAACAATTGGAAATGTTAAACTTTCTCCTCTCTCTATTTTATGTGACTTTCTATGTGCAAATGCCACATTGGTGTTTTTCTAATCCAAATATTTTGAAACAGATACAAATAAAGCCTGGTGAGAGAAAAAGAAAGAATAGGGAACGAATCAGAGCTGTGGTCCTCATATTGAGAGAATCCTCTCTAACCCAGTTGTAGTTTCCAGGAAGCCCCTATACATTCCCTCATCTTCTTAATATTTTTTTCAGAGTTGATTTTATTAGATTTGTCCACTGTGATAGCAAAGTGCATCTCCTCATATAGCATGGCAGTCCATCCTGGCGCTTTTAATTTGACTTTTTGTTTAATAATAGGCCTTTGTGGCATTGGTTAAATCTAATTCATATTTATCTTGTGGCCAGAGATAGTTGAGTACCTCTCAATTGCCTCTAAACATGGCACCTGTAAAGGTTAATGGTTGTGCAGATATCTGGCAATGTCATCTACCTATGCAGAGGCCTAAACTTTTCTCAACCCAAATGGATACCCTTGATATGTGCATCACCTCTAATGAGTTGTAGCATTTGCGAACAAGAACAAAAGGGCGGAAGGCTTGATTTACTGTTATGTACAACTTTAGGTTCAATTATGTATATGGCCCTACTATGAAGGGGAATATTACACCTTTGGTATTCCACCACAGGGCTAACATGTGAACAGGCTCTCTCTCCTATCTAAGCCATTCTCTGTTTCCAAGGATGTGTCTATCGCTTCCCTAGAGTCCCTCCCAGGAGTGGCCATGCATGTAAGAGCGGTGGGGCGGGACTCGACAGACAAAGATGAGGAAAAATTAAATATTTATTTAATTTTCCCTCGTTGTCATCTGTCAAGTCCCTCCTGACCCCGCCGCACCGCTCTTACCTGCATGGGCTGCAACTGTTCCCTCCAGTCTCCTGTATCACCAAACACACTACAAAACAATCATATATTCAAGGAAGCAATTCGGCCCCTCAAAAAACCCTATTGATCACCCCTCACTACCCAGCACAGTAATCGGTCTAATGGTTAACCTTTGGCAAATACCGTACTGATGAATGTAAGAAAACCTATCTGAAAACAAAAAAGTATCCCTTCTCTTCTGGAACCAGAATGGTTCATTCAAGAAAAGGAAAAATACAGGGGGCACCGAGGAAGTTTACGCCAGATTTGGTAGGTGGGAGGAGAAAGGGGCCCTTTTTTTTAGTATAGCCCTCACTCACTCTAGTAGTGACATGCTTCATCATCGGGCTCGCCCCAACTCCTAAAGGTCGGGGTGGGCTCAACCATATTTCAGGGAGCATTGATGAAGACTTGGCGTATGAGGGAGTAACTTTAAATATCAATGGAAACATGCATCAATGAAAATACCGGTCGCAAAGGGTCAGATTAGCAGAATCTGCCCCTTTGCGACAGAAATGTTTGCATTCGGGAAGCATCATCCCAAATGCAAAAATCGCAATTTAAGGAATCGCTAAATTTGCGATTACTTAAATTGCGATTGCATTTAAGGAATCGCAAAATGCGATTCCTTAAATGCAATGCATGAACCAAAAAAGAATTGCAAGTTCGCAATTATAAAACGCAAATTACCATCAAATCTAAGTTGATGGTAATTTGCGAGAATTTAGAAAAATGCACAAAAGTAAATTTTTCTAAGTTCCATGTTGCACACATACATGCCCTTGGGGCTTGTGTGTGTGCAACATGTGATACCAATGCAATTTGAAACTGCATGCGCAATTTGCGAGTACCTATTTGGTACACTGCAAATTACGCATGCAATTCCCATTAATTTCTATGGGCCTCAAGGCCCATAGGAATGAATGGGAAGTCATTCCTTAATTGCGAGTCGCAATTTGCGAGTCGCAATTAAGGAATGTGTAGGAATCGCAAATTTTTTTGCGATTCCTACATGCATAGGCAATTGCGATTCCTCAATAATCGCAATTAAGGAATCACAATTGTCTATTTTCATGCATATGCACTCTTAAAGTATCCTTTATTGATGGAGTGGTAGGGAAGGTTAAAAAACAAAAATGTAGCGCTAAAGGATGTAATGGTCCTATGACCCTAACTGAGACACCAACATGTTTCAGCCCTTCCTAGTGGCCTACCAAAGGTCCCGGGGCTTTCATCAGGGTGGAACGCGATGACGTCAAAACTATTATTTTGGAACAAGTTTTCAGATACATTCCATAGGGTGGACGTATCCCCTTCTACCTCTTTAGTAGGGACCTCTCCACCCTCCCAGGGGACTTTCCGGGTTCCCTGTTTTGTGAAAGAGACTACAAGAGAACCCAGACAAATGTTTCATGCATTATTAGCTCCAACCAAAGCTTTGGGTCAAGGCCGGACAGGATCTTCTGCTACTCTAGCACTTCCGCAGTATGCTTACAGGCTAGGGAAGTCCGATGGAAGCAGGATGGACCGTCAAGAACCAACCATACATCACTAGCTCCATTGTCCTCACAGTACAGTGCGTGCGTAGCTTAAACATTTTTGCCAGGAATTAAATTGGTTTCCAGTTGAACTAAGCCCTCATAGTTGTGTTCTCTAAAGCACCATTATCTGCAAAATAAGAGGACAATTTAAATTATTTGGTAATAGTTATCTGATAAGAGGAGTTTAGAGGTCGGTGTTGATACCATCTAGTCCCTACAATAGGATTATTTTAATCACAATACAATATTGCTTGATTCCCCCAAGAACATCTTTCCAGATCTAACCATACTCTCCAATTTTACTCTGGTATGTTGAAATTACACAGGCAAACATATGTACCCAAATTCTTCGGCACATTTTCTGACATTTTAATTTGAAAACAATTTCTGTAGTGAGTTGCTCATTTTTGAAAGTTTATGTCCGATTTCAAGTATTTACAGTGTTAAGAGAAATTATTTGCTCTTTACATGGCATGTGAATTCGTTTTTTTAGCTTTCAGCTTGTTGCCTTGCATGTAGTTGTCCTTGGATAAAATAATTCTATCGATTATTTGTATTTCGTTTTCATTTTAACTGCTAACGCAAACTATAATGAATTAATACTTGTTCTGGTGTATTTACTTTTATAGGGCGAAAGGAGTGAAGACGCTCGTGTGAATGATGACCTCGTCGATAGTGATGCAAGGGTAAGACTGATATTCAAGAGAGTCATCGCGCCCATTTTCCTCAGTCTCCACATCTTTGTTAAATACCATAAAAGACTAACATTTAACCATTAACTGCCAAGAAGCAACCCATATCAAGAATATCTCATTGTATGTGTCACTTTACAACATTAGCCCCTCACACAGTCTCACTGTTTTCATCCCTTAACGTTGATAGTGCCAGTTTGTACCCGCGTAAACCAATTAAGTGCACATCAAAGGACTGCAAATATTTCAAACCACGTTTTTGCATATGCTATTTATCTCATGCCAGGAACACAGCGAGTACAAAAAAAAAACTTTGGGATTGGTTAAAGCTTCTGGATAACACACTCCAAGAACATTGGTGATTATTCAGGAACTTAACATGAGTATTCTACACATATGTTTACTCTTACACTTTTGAGTAACTTCACTTCTTTTGGGTGTTTACCATTTACAAATGAAAATGTACTCCAGAGTGTACACTACCACACATCCCCACCCCCTGAATTGAAGAGAATGAGCCTACTTTACAAGTGAAAAGTTACTAGGTGTAATTTTTCCTGCTTAGGCGGAGATCTCCGCCACCAAGGCAGAGATCTTCCCATGGTAAAGTATAGGGAGCAGTTTAAACGTTTTCTAAACATAAAACTAAAGTAATAAAAATATGTTAATGTTAAATATGAATGTAAATTAAACTAAAATATTTACTTTAAATGTAGAACAAATCAAAAAATGCTACAACATTAGATACTTAATTTGTAATTAAATATTTTATTTCCAAGATGTTAATTTAAATTTAAATAATTTTTCTTTAGATTTAAATTAAAAAATCCAATTAAATGTTTTACATTTGTGTGTGCTGTTTATTATATTGTAAATATTAATAAAAGTTGCTTATTGAATGAACAAAAAAATTAACTCATTTAAAAATAAAATAAAATAACGTTACATTAATGTTTACATTTGAAAAAAGGTTACTAACTTGTTCTATAATAAAACATTTTATTCCTGCCTGTTCGGGAACTGCCTCTTTGGGAAATGTAAACCAAAATCTGCAATATATATGTTGGTCTATGTTCCCTGAAAAAAAACACAGGTTACAGGGATGTAATATTTAGGAAACAGATATAAGAAAGCCTTAGAATTTCACTAAAAAAACTAAGGTTACGGGGATGTTATAGTCAGGTTCAGATTTTAAACACAGAAACCATAGACATTCAGCAGTTATAGTTATCACAAATTACTATAACTGTCACCCGCGCCATACACAGTTTTCTCATCAATAATTTTATGGAAAATGTTGCAGGTTTCATGCCCAACAATCACTAATACAATGTGTACTCAGAAGTGTGAATTAACTGAACGAAAGCTGATGCCAAATATGCTGAGATAATTTGGGTCTGGTGTATAGTAGCAGGTGGTTTAATCAAACACCTTGGTAGTTAGAACGGTCTGTTTGCTGAAACGTACAGCTGTTTAACTTATAGTTTTGTCAGGATAACAGCCATGGCGCATGCAACAATTCTGAAAGGCACTAAGCAACTTTAATGCTCTAGTGATGTTCTGACAAAAAGTGCAACAATGACATCAAATAGCGGAACAGAATGGTTGATCTTGCTAAATATCATGGTATCAGTTTGCAACATTTTCAAAAACTAACCTAAGTGATTCAGAAGAAATGGTAAAATACTTGTTTGAAGCAAATGATTTGTGTTAATTGCTACCAGAAGAGGTCTGCAAGAAATTGGGTTATTGATTGAGGAGTGGTGAAAACCATAGTCAAGCAACAACCACAATCCTTTTAGGGTGAACCACAAAAGTCTCTAAATTAACCTGTGCTTAACCCTCTGGTAGCTTGTCATAAAAGCTATCAGATTTAAGCAGTCATGCCTAACTTAGAGTTAATTGTTTGAGGCAGGGTGAAAACCCTACTCAAGCAACAGGCACAATCCTTGTTAGGCTGAATAATAAAAGTCATTAAATTAACCTGTGCTCAACCATTTGGTAGCTTGACACAAAAGGAGTCAGGCCTAACTTAGAGGCCCTTTGTTAAGTATTCATGCAGCCCTCAAACAGCAACAAAAGAAAAGTCCCACACCAATTTAGAAAATTGGGCCGAGCAGAGGGATCTTTGGGGTGCGTGGTTCATGTAGGCGGGTCTGGTGTTGTGGGAATGGGTGAGAAGTTGGAAGGTGATTGTCTTCTCAACAGGGAGCCAGAGTAGTGTCCGTAGATGTTGGCTGACGTGGCAGTGGCACAGTAGGTTGAGGACCAGTCTGGCGGCGGCATTCTGGACATTCTGGAGTTTGCGGGTGAGGTTCTTGTTGATCCTGGCGTAGAGTGCATTGCCATAGTCCAGTCTGCTGCTGATGAGGGCGTGTGTGAAGGTCTTTCGGAGCAGGCAGAGGAGGTGGTAGCAGGAAGAGGTGGCAGAGTTTATCTGGCAGTCTGCTTTGAGTTCAGAGTCCAGAATGATACAGAGGTTGCGTGCGTGGTTTGTGGGGGAGGGATAGTTCCCGAGGGCAGGGGGCCACCAGGTGTCTTGTGTTGGCCCATGATGAACACCTCGGTTTTGTCTGTGTTGCGTTTTGGGCAGTTCTTTATCCACCTAGTAACTGCTTCCATTCCATCCTGAAAGATGTGTTTAGTGATGTTGGGTTAGTTGGATAGGGAGAGGATGAGTTGGGTGTCGTCTGTGTATGATACAATGTTAAGTCCGTAAAATCCGATGATGGATGCGAGCGGTGCCATGTAGTCGTTGAACAGGGTTAGGCTGATGGAGGATCCTTTGGGGACTACGCAGGTGGTCGGTGTGGGTTCTGAGAGAAAAAGGGGGAGTCTGACCCGTTGCGTTTGATCGGAGAGGAATGAGCGGATCCAGTCAAGAACCTTGTTCCGGATTCCTGGGTTGTGGAATCTACGGGCTAGGATATGATGAGAGACTGTGCCAAAGGCCGCAGAGAGGTCCAAGAGGATGAGGGCTACAGTCTCTCCCCTGTTGAGGAGGGAGTGGATGACGTCTGTCGCAGTGAGAAGGGCAGTTTTGGTGCTGTTGTTCTTCCTGAAGCCTGAAGCCTAAGCTTAAGTATACATGATTGTTTGGCTCACCACTCTTTTTCCTGCTGTGCTCTGTGAGATTAGAAGTCAGGAACATATGCACAAATCAATGTTTCACAACAAATTAAGCACTTATATGGCTGGGGCCCTAGGGGCGAACCAGACCATATACTAAAAAAGAGGTATAGGAAGAATGACTTGAGAAGGGAGAAGGCCTATGGTTTTCAGAAGCACTGGGGCCTCACTAATCCACCCAGGGAAGGTAAGTAAAGGACCCACGGGAGACGCATGCAGTGTGAGAACACAGCCGCGGATCCCAATAGACTTCAATGGAGCAAGTAGCGGTTAGAATTTTAAAGTTCTAGGGTACTTCGGGAGAGTCTACAAGCAAGTCACTTACAAGGTAAGTAGTTCGAGGGCCAACACACACAAGAGCACCAGAGTGCACGAGTTACCTCACCCAGGGAAGCCGGGTGCATAGGTGTCGTTTGGTGTCGGGTCGCGGTGTCGTTTTCAATGGGAGCCAAAGAATACTTGCTGCTTGTGAAGACTGGAGAAGTGTCCGGTGGAATCAAAGGCTGGATTCTGAAGAAAGAAGACCTGAAAGCAGAGGAGACAGTGTTCAAAGTCACTTGCCAGTGACCAGGAAGATGGATGCCCACAGTTGTCGGGTGATTTTAGGTGATCACGGGTGTCCTGACTCTTCAGCCACAAGGTCCAGGAGGAGTTGATGACAACCAGGAGCTGGATTCGGAGTGGCCCATGATGTCTGCAACTTACTGAGGTGTCGGCAACCGTATTGGAGCCAACAAGCCTTGGCAACAGCAAGTCTCGTGGAATGTGAAGAAAGTCAGCGGTGCAGACCAACAAGGACTGAGGAACTCACCCAGCAAGGTTAAGTCAGGGCAGGCCTGGAGTAACCAGGGGAGCCCTTTGGTTCTGTAGAAAAGTCTTCAGAGGACCCACAAGCCAACGGGCAAGGGATTACAAATATGCCTCAGGAAGATTCACTTCACAGGAGCCCACGGTCACCCGGGACAAGGTAGGCCTCTGATCTTCAGTGGAAAGCCTGCTGGAGGCTTGGACCATACGTGGTCCAATGCACAAGTTCGTAGAACATCGTGAAGGGATTGCACTCAAAATAGTGCACGGTACCTGGGTATTGCGGTTCCTCGTCACTCGTGGGGTCCACTTGCCTCAGGTTTGCTGGGGACTCACAATGGCCGTTGAGAAGTCAGGAAATCCACTTTCGGGGCTGCAGGGACTTTGGACTCCGGCGGGAGCGGGAAACTTTGCGACCGTTGAGTCAAAGTTTTGGTGCCTGCCAAGCATGGGAGTCACTCCTTGACTCCAAGGGAGATTCTTCAGTCTTCCAAAGGTAGTGGAACATCGAAGGTCCAGGATTTTTCTTGTAGAGTGTCGTCCAGGGATATCTAACTTGCAATGGCATTATCTTATACTAAAAGAAAGGGAGGGACTAGCTCTATGACCACTCCTCTGGGAGGGTCAGGGGAGTGGGTGGTTACACCCACTTTCCTTTGTCCAGTTTCGCGCCGAAGCAGGGGCGGGTAGCCCCTGAACCGGTTTGAGCTGGCATATGCACAGAGGAGCCTACTGCTCCCCCAGTGCAGGACTTCAAAGCACTCTAGGAGTGCACCCACCCAGCCCCAATACACTAAATCCTGTCTGGAAGGAAGTGACACCTCCCTGTGACAGGATGCCTATTGTTGGGCCTCCTCCACTGCGAGTTTCGGTCAGCAGCAGGAGGGCAGCCCAGTGTCTGTGCTGGTGGCATCCATTTTGTGATTCCAGGGCTCTTTCAGGATTCTACCATGTTTCCACAGTAGGTACATGTCTATCCCTCTAGAAGGGTGGGGCCATACTCCCACACCAGTTACTGGTGTGGGGGTATGATTCCAAAGCGTTTGACACCAAACACGACATGTTTTGATGCAGCCATCCCAGAGTTAGCATTTACAGCAAGGTTATAATGCACTTAAGAGTATATGGTTTAACTGCATCCACAAACAGCCACAGAGAATAGACTCTGCCAACTGCAGAGGGGTCCTGCTCATGCAGACACACACCCTCACTTGTAAACCAAGCAACCTACCCTCAGGATTGATAGGGCCTGCCTTAGGGGTGACTGATAGGTTTATATGTGTGTGTAAGGTGAGATATAGGGTACCTATACCTCAGTGAGAAGTGCTAACACTACCTCACCCAGGCTGCAGTAGCAGGCCTGCGGTGTCAGATTTAGTCTGCTTCCCAGGGGTAGCATAATACATGCTTCAGCCCATGGTAGGCCTGTGAAGTACCTATGCCCTTGGTACCTATGGTACCATATACTAGGGGCTCATAAGGTACCACAGTATCCAATCACTAGTGCATCTAATATGCACTCCAAGTTGTTTAGAGAGAACAGAGAGACTGGGGCCCTGATTAGCTGGGACCCAGCCAGACTATAGCCAGAAACCAGTGTTAACATCAGAAAAAAGTGGGGGCAACATAAGTGCAGATCCTCCTCTCCTACATTCTCTTTAACTTGCACCTTGGATTTATTATTTCTTTTTCAATTTTCCTTGCCCTCTCCTTGCCATTTGTCTGCTTTGTCTCAGAGCTAATTTCTCAACTCCTCCTAACTTTTTCCACTTCATACATTTCCATTCCTTGTTTGCCTACGTATTTCAAATTCTTTTTCTGTTTCACTCTGCTTTCTTTTATTTAATCGTCGTCTTTCTTTCTTTTCGTCTTGTCCGTACAGCAGTAATTATTCCCTTGTTCCATCTTTCATTATTTCTTTCTCATTCTTTCTTTCTTCCTGCCGTTTCTTCTTTCTTCTTTTACTCTTGTTCTTACTTTCTTTCATTCTTAACTCATTTCTTTTGTCCCTCATTCATTATTTCTCCTTTCATTGTCTGTTATTTTTTCTAAAAATAGTGATCTCTTTTTCATTTTATGACCCTCCTATTCCTTATTTTATATTATTCTATTCCTCTTTTTTTTGTTGTCACTTTCTTACCCATTTCTCATTTGGTTTTCTTTTTCCCTTTTTCTTTCCTAATCTCTCTTCTTTCTTCTCTCATTTGTTTCTCCTTATCTTTCCTTCTCTCATTCTTTCTTTTCTTTCTTTCCACGTCTTTCTTTTTTGTATTTGTTCATGTTTCTTTTCTTTTTTCTCCTTTTCGTTCTGGTACACTTTCTATCCTCTCTTTCCTTTGTCTGTTCTTTCTTTCTTTCTTTCTTTCTTTCTTTCTTTCTTTCTTTCTTTCTTTCTTTCTTTCTTTCTTTCTTTCTTTCTGTCTTTCTGTCTTTCTTTCTTTCTTTCTTTCTTTCTTTCTTTCTGTCTTTCTTTCTTTCTTTCTGTCTTTCTGTCTTCCTTTCTTTCTTTCTTTCTTTCTTTCTTTCTCTCCCAGTTCTTATTTTTCTTTTTCTCTTATTTTTTATTTGCCTCTTTCTGCCTCTACTTTCCTCCTCCTCCCCCCATTGTCATAAATCCTGTCTACACCACTGCATTAATTTTCTTTAACTGTTCTTGACACTCACCGCTCAACTCTCTCATGCCTTTCCATTGGTGTTTTCTATGCATACTTACAAACAGAAGAAGGCTTATAAAGCATTTTAGTGTGGCACAAACTACTACACAATCGGGAGCAGAGGACCAACAATTATGAAAACAG
This sequence comes from Triturus cristatus, assembly GCF_964204655.1. Classification (NCBI taxonomy): domain Eukaryota; kingdom Metazoa; phylum Chordata; class Amphibia; order Caudata; family Salamandridae; genus Triturus; species Triturus cristatus. The sequence goes on from NC_140581.1 coordinate 883,124,798, forward strand.
TTCTGATAGTTTCATCTGGATGACCTTCTTAGGCTGGGCATAGCTGCAGTGCTGGCTGGGCAAAGCTGCAGTGCTCTATTTCACACGTCTTGTCACATATCTTGAGCCATATGAATAGCTCAATAAATTAAATATGTGCTTTTCACATCTGTTGTGATCTCAAGAACACAAGCATGAGTCCTATCAATGATCCCTTAAGCCTCGTATTATTCAAAGGATTGTAAAATTAGCATCTTTACGATGGCTGATAGTATGCTGTATGAGGTAATATATAAAAACATAAGCTACTATTACTATAAAACACAGACCAAAAAAACTGTAGGTGATTAGCTACTGTGTATGAAGCAAGGGTCATCTATCATGTGTAAGCATGCTTCAGTTCACATACATACTATATTGACCTTAAAAAAACATATTGGGGGAATTGCACTTTGTCTCTTTGCTTACTGATGCAACTACTGATCTGTGGATATATTGCCTATTTTATTTTATCTTAACCTTACTATTCACAAGGGCAATCAATGTATGTTCATCTGAGCAGTGCATGAAACATTTTTTCAAAAACCAATAATAATTTGAAGTTTATTGTCTTTACATTATCAAATAGGCTTTGTATGATGCTGGTGAAAGGAAGAAAGGAACAGATATTAATGCTTTCATCAACATCCTAACTTCAAGAAGCTACCCGCACCTTCGTAAGGGTATGTATCATTCACACATTTCTTATACAACCCAAAATCAATAAACACAAGTTTGAATATGTGCACAACCTCAAGAGAATATTTTGTGAGTTTCCCTACATTGATAAGATGAGCTTCTTGGACGTTAAAGTATCCGCACAACTGTTTGATTTGACATAACTAACCGTTTACAGTAGAAATATGCATTTTAAGGCTGTAGTCTAAGGGGTCCGTTCATAAAGATATACTTACAAGCAGTGCTGAATTTGTAAAACAATAAGGGCCAGATCCCTCGTCAGGAGGTCACCGCAGCTTGCACCACCCATTGCCAGTGCTGGCAATGACAGTACCTACACAACTACCAACCATCACACTCCTACAAATGTGGGAAATCAGACTATTCCTTTCCCTCAATGAGGTAAGAGAGGCTTTGGTGGCACTTCTTAGTGGTTTTGAATTTATATTGGATTAATAAACAACTGTTGTTCTGCTCATCTCTAAATTACACAAACAGAGCCTCCATGTGGCAGCTGTCATAAGTGCCAGTGTTGACAATTGAGTGCTGGTGCCGAGCACCGGAAACCACTGGCACAAATTAAGCACTGCTTACAAGTAAGTAAATTGACACAAATAGGTTTACTCTTACACTTTTGAGTAACTTTACTACTTTGGGCTATTCACCATTTACAAGTGTAAAATTGGTCAAAGTCAAAATACTTTATTTCCAAGAAATAAACTCTTATAGAAATATATACACAGTTCATAAAATGGATTTTTTCTGAATAGCCTAAAACAACAATTCATAATTAGACAAAAGTGTAGACTTACATGCCTCCATCCCCTTGAATCAGGGGTTCGAGCCAAATGCATGAGAATACATTTACTACAGCTGGAAGGTAGCAGTTGTAAGCCCTGCCCAAGACTTGGCTAACCACTGATACTGCAACACCCTCCCATAGAAAAAAATGAAAATAGACACTTAAAATAAAACCCCAGAGTAAATGAAGCTAAATTACATTACAATATGTAAATGAGTTATAAATATATTAATACATTGAATTTATCGTAAAACAATCCACAAAAAAAGAAATATTTAAGATGTATTATAACATATTTTAATAACATTTTTCAAATCTACAAATTAATGTAAATTGACTTTATTAAAAATAAGTAAATTACTTAAATATACTTTAATTCTATACATCACTTTGAATAATCATTATTACATAATCAAAAATATCTTTATTTATGTTGTTTGAATATTTTTCTAAATCTAAAAAAATAATTTAAATGTAATTGAATGTATTCAAGATAATTAGATTTAAAATTTAAATTAAGCTATTAATGCTGTAACATTTCATTTATTTTATTCCATATTTATAATATAAAATTAAAATTAAAAAATAATACACTTGTAACTTACCAGAGGGAGATCTCTTCCATCAGGGACATTTGATACTGTTGTGGGTCCTTTTTGGTTGTTCTAACTTTGGAAGTGCAGTGTGTCAATAGGAATGGGCTTACTCTTTTTTGGGTGGATTTACTTTTCTGCCCAAACCCCTCCATAGCCCTCCCTTAAACCCTCCTTACTCTTCCTTTAACCCCTTCACTTTATTAGTAAGTGTCCCCCGTTTTCCAGCACTCCTCCCTGCCCCCCCCCACACATTTACTACTAAAACATATTGTTATGTGTGCTGAGACTCCACAGTTGGGATGCAGGACTACACAAACAGAAAGATAGGAGAGGAAAAGGTGAATAGCATTTTGTATTACGTTACTAGTACTATTGGTGTACTACTAAACATACTACAAAATGCAGTTTATGAATAGGCCCCTCCATGAGGTACAGGTATTACAGTATTCTTTATTTTTGTGTTGGGTATTGCGGAATTCTGCAGGCAATATTATAATGTCAGAACGAGGCCCACCCTGGCAATTATTAGAATTCAGTACCACACAGTTATAGGGTGCACTCCAGATCACAACAATATCAAAAATGTGTGCACACATATAATTATAACACTTTTAAACAGCACAGTGGGCACAGGCCACACGGGTAAAAAACAATATCAACCGCAGTATTGTTTTGGTAAGGAATCAACATGTAAAGCAACACCGCCGTTCTGTGTAATTAATAACAGGCAGTCACTCACACACACTCACTCAGCACCAATATGGAGTGCCCCGGATATCAGTTAGGCCCGTATTGAGCGTGCTCGCACACACATGCACACAGCACCGTAGTGCGGTGCAACTGATATCCCGCAGGTCAGTTTATAATTCACATGCAGACCCCGAGTCCCAAGCCCTCCACCACCATTCACCTAACCCCAAATAAACTACACCGATGGGCTGGAGATAAAAAAGTTCTTCACCTTGCTACTAGGCCGATTGCAGCAGGCATGAGTCATACTTATTCAGTGTTCAAGGGGAGAAGTTGAGGTAGGTAGCAGGGCTAATTAGGCAGCAGTCGACAAATGGAGTTTTGGCTGCTACTCTGGAAGTTTACCCACGGTATGTGGAGCAGAAGAGGGCTGAGGGTGACAGTCATTCAATCAAAAGATTCCACACTGTGCCTTCCGACCCCAGCTCAGTTTTTTAAAGGACAAGGGGATCACGCAGTCTCTTGACCCGCTTCTGACGACTTTCAGCAGCTTTCCCTAGCCCAGTCACAAACTCCCACCAACCAGGTCCTATTCTGGCAATACTACCTGGCAACCTGAAGTCGTCAGGCCGGGTGAGGAGAGGGCAGTTGGTCCACCGAACTGAGGGCACAAAAGGAACAATCGATGATAGGGGAATGATGCAGGGGAGCCTCTCGAAAGAATGAGACACCTAGTCAAACACACGTTGATCAAAGTATCGCCCAGGCAATCCATGCAGAATGGAACATGAATCTGCACCCCTGCACCACCTTTGGTAAGTGTTGAAGGCTCTGAAGAAGGCAGGACTCATGATCAAGGCCAGTGACTGCCAGATGGGGCAGGGGTCTGTGGTTTACTTTGGACACCTGGAAGAAAGCGGGCAGTTTGTGACCCTACACCCTAAGATTGACACCAATCTGGCTTGGGAGCCCTCCAAGACACATACAGATATGAGAGCTTTTTTAGGTCTCACCGGCTCTTACAATAGAGTTGTCAAGGGCTGTGGCACCATTGTTGCCCCCTTCACTGAGCTGGCTTCCAGGAAGCAGCCAAGAAAGGTGATCTGGACTGATGCCTGCCAGACTGCTTTTGATACTCTGAAAGCTGCCATGTGCACTGCGCCTGTACTCAAGGCACCCAACTTCTCCCAAGAATTTGTGGTACAGATAGATGCTTCAGAACATGGTGTGGTTGCGGTATTCTCACAGCTGAATGATGAGGGCCTGGATCAACCTGTAGCCTTCATTAGTAGGAGGTTACTTCCCAAGTAGAAGTGGTGGAGTGCAATTGAGTGCAAAGCTTTTGCTGGGGTCTGGGCGCTGAAGGAGCTATGGCAACAATGGTGCCATAACCCTTGACAAACCTCCTCTAATAGCCGGTGAGACCGAAAAAGGCTCTCACATCTTCTGGGTCTTGGGGGATCCCTATCCACAATGGTGTCAATCTTAGGTTGTAGGGGCACCACCTGGCCCCTTTCTACCTGGTGCCATAAGTACACACAGACCCCTGTCCGATCTGGCACTTACTGGCCTTGATCATGAGGCCTGCCTTCTGCAGATCCTTCAACACTTTCCAAAGGTTTTGCAAGTGATCCTCCCAGCTGGAGCTGAAATCTGCAATGTCATGGTAGGTTGTGCTGAAACCCTCCAGTTCAGCCAACACCTTGTTGACTAACCTTTGAAAGGTGGCAGCGGCGTTTTTCAACCCAAGGGGCATCACCCGGACCTGGTGGTTCCCCTCTGGCGTTGAGAACACCAACCTCTCTTTCGCTCCATCAGTCAAGGCAATCTGCCAGTACCAAGACATTAAATCAAATGTGCTGAGGAACTTGGCAGCTCCCAACTGACCTATGAGCTCATCAGCTCTGGGGATGGGGTGTGCGTCAGTCCTGGTGACCGCATTGAGCCCACATTAATCCACACAAAACCAAAGTTCAGTTGTGGCACCGGGTGCAGTAGCCTTTGGGACCAAGACCACTGGGCTGCCCCAAGGACTGCTGGAGGGCTCTATCCGCCCAAGAACCAGCATCTTGGAAACCTCATCCTTGATGCTGGCTTTGACTTTGTCAGTCAGCCTGTAAATCATGTGCTTCACAGGTGGACTATCCCCAGTATCCACATAATGGATACACCACTGGTTGACTCTTGGGGTCAAGGAGAACAGTAAGGTGAACAAATGGCGACAGTCCCTCTGCTGCTCTGGGGTCAGTGTTGGGGAGAGGCTCACGCCCTCCACGGTCCCATCATGCTCCTGGGCAGACAGGAGGCCAGGAAGAGGCTCACTTTCCTCCTCCATTACATCACCAGTAGCATGTTCACTTCAGACTTCATCAATGCCTGGCTCCCCACGTAAGCCGTTGTTGTCCTCAGAGGGATGGCCTCCGGGAACTGGGGGGCATGGTCCACCAAGACCAGGATATACCTGTTGCACATGGTTGTCTTGGGATCCAGAAGCCCCACAGTATCAATTCCCACCCTCTTAAAATGGGTGCTGAGCACAGGGAAAGGTTGGAGAGGGGCCTTACAGCTCCTCCCACTCTTACCACTTGCCTTCGCATATGGGTCCAGAAAAAGTGGGTGACAATACTTTCAAAGGTTTGACCTACCCCAAATGTCCTTCCAAAGGCACATCATGAGCCAGCTCCAGTAGGAAGGCTCTGAACTTCTGGGGTGCCCCCAGCATACAGGCTAACCCAGGTTCAGCAACCTGAGGCTCACTATAGAGGAAACCATTCTCCCAGTAGATCCAATTTGATCCAGACTGATCACCAGCTGTCTGGTCTACAGCCTGCTGCCGGAAACTGACAAGAGAAGGGCATCCCTACCTTACACAGTCGCACTTAGTTGTATGCAGCAACTACTTGGTGAAATACACTGGGGATTACCTGCTCTTCAGACACCAGCTGACACCAGACGGATGTCACACTGGCTTCAGTGTCTCTCAGAGCCTCCACTCTCAGCCCATTGATGGTCAACCACTGCCCATATTTCTTAGAGTTCTAGGACAGAGAAGTTCCCCTCGACCATCCCACTGTCCCCTATTGAGACAAGGGTCATCTCAGCTGGCTCCCACCCTTCATGTGGAACCAACCCCTCCCCAAGCGCTACACTAGCCAACCCCCATGACCGTGCAGCAGTGGGTGTCGTTGTGGACTTGAGACACTTGGGGTCCCCCCTTATGTGACCCTCCTGATCAAATGCAAAACACTTGCGGGAAACCCCCTGCAGGCTACCTGGCAGGATTCCATTGTTTCTTATCACCTGGGGGATGGGAATGCTTATCCTGGGAACTGGATTGGGACTCTTTTGTGCAGGCGCGGTGCGTCCATAGGGGCGTGGGGGCGTAGCCACCCCGCCCGCGCCCGCAGCTCCCTCCTAGCTCCCTCTGTGAATGGCAGTCAGCATGACGTCGGACCGTGGGCGGTCCGGCGTCATGTTGACTGACATCATTGTCAGAGGCATTTGGGAAAGTCAGCACAAGTGCGCATGAGTGGGCATGGAGCTTAATTTTTACTCCGTGCCCAGTCATGCGTACTTGTATTTTTGCTGTCTTGCGCATGCCCATTAGGAGCCCCTCGGTCTCCTAATGGGCAGGCGGCGGGCGAGGAGTAGGCGGTGCCGTCAGCCAATCCTGGCGCTGCTGCAGCGCCAGGATTGGCTGAGGGCCAGGTTGCAGTCACTTGCGTCACGTCACGTGGACGTGGTGTTTTGGACCGTTTGAAGGGGCAGAGAGAGGCGCCAAACGCGGACCAGGAGAAGAGGCGGTCAGGTAAGTGTTTTTTAATTTTTAATAATACATGAAGTGCAGCTTTTACTCTTTTTTCTGCTCGAATCCTTTTTCAATATTAGTGAATATTTTTCTCTGACCATGAGATGCCGGGTGGCCTCTGGGTATAGTTTATTTTCTTGAAAATGTTTGTTCAGTGCCCTACGGGTCTTACTAATCAGCGAGAATGCCGGAAAGCATCTTGGGGTGAAATGAATTTTTTGCTAATCAGTTTTGTTAAGTAATGATGCCATCTTCATTGGGCGCCGTGAGTGACAGAGTCAATCCCGTGCCCTTTGTACCTGCTTGTCAGGAAGCTGCACCCAGCCACGCGGGGCTGGAAGGGAGCGCTCCCAGGCATTGTTCCCTGACATAAGGAGTGAGGGAAAGTATTTAAATTATTACTAGCGGAGTTTAGCGGGTCAGACGCAAATAAACTGTGGAGGGTTACATTGAGAGTATAATTTTGAAGACAAGGGGGCTGCTCAGGAGAGGTCGCTATTGCAGCAGGCAGCAACAGAGAACGCTGCTATGGCAGTTTGTCGGGTACAGTGTTATTGTACTGTGTTCTGCTTGCTGCCTATGAGTTGTCTGGTGATGTGCTTTTACAGTGTATTGCAGGGTGCTGTGTGGTTTATTTCATGATTCTTCGATTCCTATGTATGGCAGGGTGCTCTACTTGTGGGTTATTTTATGATGCATCTGGAGTTTATCATTCTTGTGCTTGCTGTCTGTTTGTTCTTTTATGATGTACCTGTACATTGTCATAGCAGAGAGCTCTGTTTACTGGCTTTCTTATGATTTGTCTATGATGTACCTGTGCACTGTGCATTGCTAGCGTGTAAGTTCTTTTGTAATACAGTTATTTACTTTAGTTGGAGGGTCCTCTGGTCGCGCGTTATTTTGTGACGCATGGGGGCGGCTGGTGACATTTGTAAATGGCGGGATATGTACTTAGCTGGGATCAGAGTTGGGAAGGTCTAATTTTGATTGCAAGTGTTTTGAAGAAAATCCATGGAGGGGAAGGGGTGTTTTGGTCCTAGGTTGAGAGTGCGTTTTGACGCGACTTTGTTACGGGGCACTTTTACGCCCCGCCATTTTCAAATGTCACCAGCCGCCCCTGCTTTTGTGTAAGCCTTCTGTCAATCAAGTGCTGGCGCAGCTCTGGTAAACTATTATTAGACAAGTGCTCCCGTGCAATTAAATCATAAACCCCCTGATAGTCAGTTACCTTGCTGCCCTTCACCCAACCATCCAGTATCCTGCAGAATAAAGAAACATACTCAACCCATGTCTGTGGCTCCGTTTTCTTGAAGACCCTGAACATCTGTCTGTACAGTTCTCAGGTTAACCCATACCTTCCAACCAGAGCCTCCTTCTGTTGTGTAGTTCCTATAAACCTATATAGGATCTGAGCATTTAGACAACATACACTGTAGGATTGGTGTCTGGACTGACTCTAGACCCCCCTACCGACAATGTTAGCTTGTATACTAGCTACCTCACAGTGCCACTAGAAACCCCTCATGCCAAGTGGAGAATAGTTCTTGGCAACTATTGAACATGCCAACCATGTCCCATCAGAGATCGTGGAAACAGTGTGATACTTTTCGCTCAGTCACTAGTGCTCACTTTGTCTCAAAAAGATACAGAGACTAAACGGTGGGGACGCTTTTCAATAAGCACTTATTGAACCAGCGTCATTCTAGTGTAAAATAGGTGTGCTGAAACAACCATTAGACAGTAACAGATATAAATGATTATAAGCACTAACAAAGTAAAAGGATGGTTGATTTCTACCATCGTGCTAAAACAATAAATACAGGCAAGTATATAAAATACATGACAGTAATAAATGTGTACTCCTACGATGCAACCCTCACTAGATGTACCTAGCATGTATGTAGGTGTATCCCTCTAGGATAAAGTCACCCCCTTTACCTGAAGTGAGAGACTGTGGGACCTCATCTTGGTCTCAAGATGGACAGCCTCCAAGAGATGTCAGACCACTGCGAGCTGGAGTGTCTGCGTGCAGGAGCCTCAGCGTATCGTGTCAGTGTATCGACATGGGTGTCCTTTTCTCCTCTGACTACCTCAGCAAGATATGGTGTATATATACCCAAAGTGGTACCCCCAGGGGATATACCTTGCTGTGTCATGTCGGACTAGTATGACAGAAGGAATTACCCTTATACATAGTTATTATGTAAGAGATATTAGGCCTGCTGTCCTGATGTGATTTCGAGAATCCGCATGCATAATGAATGAGGCTTAAGCTTTCGGAAAAAAAAACATGGCATCTTTAGGCATTACCACAACAAGGTAAAAGGTCAGTACTAAGAACTGTTATGCATTGTAATATCAGGGGAATGTAGGTGAAAGGTGCATTCATTACCTGAGCTGATATTGGGGTACCTATATGGAACATAAAACTTCATAGGGGAATACCAGATATTTTCCTCTTCAGGCAAAGCTAGCAAAGTGTCCCTCCTCTCTGCAGTTAAGCGGCTCCACAACCCTACTGCCAAATCTTTCTCAGGGATCCTGTGGGAAAACATAGCTATCTTATATGCTGTAAACCACTGACCAATGTCATCTCCCTCAAATAAATCTTTTATCACTTCTTTGGGTATATGTACTCTCCCCTCTGTGTGCACCAAAGACAATCTGCCACCATTTGAGCTGGACTCTGCACTCTTAGCCTTGATGTACAACTCCTTTAACCTTCTCTCATGCTCTAACAGCATTTTCTTTTCCTCCATTGCTAGTTTCTGCCTTTCCAGTTCTATCCTGAGCTTCTCAAGCTCGAACTCATGCACTCTGTTTCCTTTCTCTGTCTCCTCCTCTGGAGACAACCGCTTTGAAGAGACACTGCTTCCTGCCCCAGAGGGCACCCTCCCTCTGGGCAAGTCCATGCCCAATGGCCCATCCTGCTGCATGTTTAAATCCTCAGCCTCCTCCTCAGGCTCTACTGAATGCCCATTAGCATTCCGAGCGTCAAACCAGGCCCTCAGCACCTCTGAAGCTCATCCTTCCTGGTGAGGCCTCTCATTGGAAATCGCAGATTTGTTTCAACTGTGGCATTGTATAGGAATCCACCCTATCCTCCTCAAATTCAAAATCCATTGAAAGAACTGAAGCTGCCTTAGACATGATGAAATTGGTAGTTCAATACTTTGTAAAAATACCCAAAATGGAAAACAGCCAAAAGAAGAAAAACAGTATGTGGTTGTTTAGTGGTCTGCACTCAGTAGTGGTGTACACCAGTCACTGTAGGTCAAGTACAAATGCAGGTCCTAATCCTCACCACTGGCTCCCAATGTTAGAAATGGGGGTCTCTAGTTGGCAGTGGTTTTCCCCCTGTCCAAGTAGGGACCCTTCCTTCTAGTCAGGATCAGTAAAGTACACAACTAAATTTGCCTGTGCTCACCCTTTGGTAGCTTGGCACAGAGCAGTCAGGATAAACTACACAGGCAATGTATAAACCGTTTGTATATAACCCATATCTTTAGGTAAACCAAACAAGGCCAAAACAACAAAAATCTAAAATACAGATATCAAACTATGACTTTTAAAAGGCAAAAACAGTTTTGTCCATAGGAAACAATGGATGCATCACTTTCACCACAAAGTACAAGGGATGCATCAAAATCACAAGCAAAAAGTGCCACAGTTAAGGTGATGCATTGGTTGCTTGCTTCAGGGGAGGTGATGCGTTGGTTTCTTACTGCCACGCAGGGGAGCGATGCGTCGGTTCCTTACTGGAGAAGAGGTGATGCATCATTTTCTTGCTGTTCGTGGAGGTGATGCATCGGTTTCTTACTGCGGCCCCAGCGTTGTTGTAGCTTTGGTACACAGGTGCAACGCATGGAAAATCCAGACATGCTAGAAGCGATGCATCGACGGCGAACCAAATGCTATGTTGATTTCTCCAGCTGCCGATCAGCGATGATTCAATTCTTCTTGCTGCCCAGCTGGTCCTTCATCTGAGTTGGTGCGGTGATCTTTGGTGAGGGTGATAGGTACACAGGACTCGGCATGTGGCAATTTCTCTGGCTGCTGAGAGGTGCTTTGTCTTTTTTTCAGCCGCATGGTTTTGTGTGTGGGGAATTTCTCCTGCACGGTGGTGCTGCGTCAGACATTCAGCTGCAGGGAGGCAAAGCATCGATTTTCTTCAGATCTTCAGTTCTTGGTAGCTTGCTGTACCAGCACCAACCTTCTGAGGCCCAGAGCTGTAACAAGCACCTCATGGCAGGTCAGAACTCCCAGCAGCAGAGTTCAAGGAAGCTATGGGTGAAGTATTTGTGTCCCTGAGACTTCAGAACAGGAGGCCCGCACACACAAGCCCTTAGAGATTCTTCTCAAGCAGGTTCACTGCAAAGTCCAGTCTTTGTCCTCTCCTTGGCAGAAGCAGCAACTGCAGGCTAACCCAGCTAGCCAACACACAGCAAAGGGGCACTCTCCTCCTCACAGTTATTCAACTCTTCTGCTTGGCAGAGGTTCCTCTTGATTCCAGAAGTGATCTAAAGTTTGGGGACCCTAGGTCTAATATTTAAACCCCATTTTCTCTCTATAGTCTTTGTTCTAAGAGACTCTGAGCTCAGTAAAACCAGTTCTGTCATCCCTGCTCAAGCTTCACTACAGGAGGTGGAAACAGCATTGTGCAAAGCAGAAAGCTTATTCAGGTGCTAGTGAAAACTCCTCCCACCACTCTAAATTCAGCAAGGTCTACTCAGTCTGGCTATGAGTCACCCAGGTAAGGCAGGACAAACCTCAATCCCCCTTATGACTGTCTAGAGTGAATGCACATCCCCAGCTCCTATCACTCCAAAACCACATGGTGAATACACAAACAGGCTGAGGCACACAGAATGGTAAAGCAAGAAAATGCCCACTTTCTAAAAGTGGCATTTTCAAACACACAATTTACCAACCATTTTTATTAAAAGGTGTGTTATTCCATTCTGAGTTTAGAGAGCCTAAACTTGATTTATATTTCTCGGCCCAATGGAAAGTTACACGTGTAAGATGTTACAAGGCAGCTCCCATGTTAAACTATGGGACAGAAAACCTGTCAATAGTAAAAAGTGAAAGACACAGTGTTTCACTATCAGGACATGTAACACACATCAGCCCATGTCCTACCTTTCACATATACTGCACCCTGCTCATGGGGCTACCTTGGGCCTACCTTAGGGATGTTTTACATGTAAGAAAAGGGGAGTTTAGGGCCTGGCAAGTGGGTGCACTTGCCAGGTCGACATGGCAGTTTATAACTGTGCACGCACACATACCAAAGGCAATGTTGAGTCACAATCACAGGGCTACTCAGGTGGGTGGCACAGCCCATGCTGCAAGCCCACTAGTAGCATTTGATTTACAGGGCCTGGCACACTCAGTGCACTCAGTGCACAATGAAAGAGCCTCCTCCTCCGCTCCGCCGACCTTGCCCTGGCTGAAATCCCACGCATCCGCAGAGCCAGAATGGGTGGAAGAGCCTTCTCCAACATCGCGGCCAAGACCTGAAATGAAACTCCCCCTCAACATCAGATGAACTCCCACACTGCAAGCATTCAGGAAGAGCCTCAAGACCTGGCTCTTCGGATGAGGCAGAAGTGCTCAAATCCCCCCTCCCCCCCAGCACCTTGAGATCCTCACGGGTGAGTAGTGCACTTTACAAATCCCTGATTGATTGACTGACTAGGGGCTTACCCGTAAATCAAATATGCCAATCAGGGAACACTTGCACTTTGGCACCGGTCAGCAGTGGCAAAGTGCCCAGGGTACCTAAAACAGCAAAAAAAACATCCAGCAAACAGCAAAAATACAGGAAGAAGAGTGAAAAAGTCGGGAACCCACTCCAAGGATGCCAGGTCTAACTGGTCCCTTCCAATGGCATTAATCCTCCTTGAGCACAACAGATTCCTCTTGTAGTGTGCACCACGCAGTTCCAGAATCTCAGGCCCTACATCCTCACAAGTGTATCTCTACCCTGCTGAAGTATGGCACCAGTAGTTATACTATAGTGTGCCTTTGAAGTTGGGGGTACTTCAGAGTGTTTCACTTTGAACCACAGATGTCTGCCATTAGGCCGTGGAATGCAGATCCTAATCTTTAGTGGGGCTATGATCTGGCATCCCAGAAGCCAAGTGTCAAAATCTCTCCCTGCAATCTTTCCAGCCAGGCCCTCAAATGGCAGAGGTCTGTTATTCTAGTTGCATGCCCAATGTTTGTAGCTGCCTCTGGGGAATGCACAGATGTTCTCTCCTAGCCTCCAGTGTGGACTGGAGTCAAACTAAAAGGCTCGCAAAGAGTTTTAGAGCAGAGAGATGCCCACTTTCTAAGCTATGAATAACAAATCCTTCTTTACCACAAGAGAGGGGTTGTCAGTGTGATAAGAAACGTTATGAGGTTGCTCCACTGTATGCCACTATTGCATCCTAACGTAATTTCAACCATTCCTTTATGTTAACCATTGAGAAGAGCAAACCTCATAAGAAGTGAAAACTCACATGGGTCTTCTTTATAACCTGGGCAGGGAACACACGTGTACTTGCCCTGCTTTTCAGCTACCACTTGTTTCACCCCTTAAGACTTACCCCAGGGGTGTCCTAGTGGTAGTGAAAGGTTACCTCAGGATTGCTAGTGATTTAGAAAGGCCAACCTGAGCACAAGTGCAGTTGTATAAGAGGCCTGCAATGGCAGGCTTGACACATGTTTAAAAACACCATAGGTGCAAGTGCCCATACACAGGCCTGCAATTTCAGGCTTGAAATATGTTTAAAAAGATCAGGTAAGCACCACTTCCTAACATGTGTAAGAAAGGCGCACACACTTTCACACTGCATTTACAGTGGGAAAGTGCCCAGAGCCCTAAGGCGACTCATAGAGGATTAGCAAAACCCATGCGAAAAAAGAAAAAAGTTTAGGTAAACACCACCTCAAGTGTTGCAGGTCTGACAGCTACAAAATAATATATTGACCAAATACTTATCAGATTGTTTTCGTTAATGTTGTGATATTTGCCTTACTCAGACAGTCCACTATACCACCTTGAGTACTCCAATTCTGTCCACTCTCTCCTGCTTTGAAACTGCTGCAAAAACTCTCCATTAAGCAATAAGTAGCAGTCTCAATCCCTTGTTTATAAATCTTTATATTCACTGTCCCAAGGGTGCCTCAGATGACTGTTGCCTTGTTTTCAGCTCAATAGACACATAATCTCCACTGGTCATGGCAAACTTCGGCTCAGGTCAACGTACAAGAATTATTAAGAATGAACTGTTTAAACTCAATACCTTTACTATTCCCTCCATTATAACTGTCTGCCTTCCTGTTTCAAACTTCTTTTGGAGCCCAATCCCCTTCACTCTGCTTTGCTGTACAGGTTCTCTTAACATCTTCCTTCTAAATTAATTCTTAAGTTGCTGATCAACATAAAATCACTCTAGATATTATTAGGTCTAACTAAATAAAATAGTTATGTGTGTTTCAGTTTTTTCAGTTCTAATGAGGGTGGCACCTCGCGCATGCCATGCAGCCATCAGCAGCCATCACACATGTATTATTGACAAGATAATCTATATTTTATGGCTTAATCATGGCTATTGTTTTATTTTATCAGTGATATTTCATAATACATGCAGTATATACAACAATTACTTACAGGAGGGGGACACCTGGTAGGGCATAAGTTGATTTCTGTGTTATGAGTATCAACGTTTTTCCTACTTCATTTCTGCTTGTGGCACCACAGCTGCTCTTGAGTCTCTTATCAACCTTTACATTGTTTTTTTCCTACTTCAATTTTCCATATCTACAGCCTTTTTAGTGGGTAGTTAATAGTTGCGTGTATAGCCTTGCTTTACATTGGTAACCTCTTAGAAGTGCTGAGCCATGCAGCAATGCAGTGTATACAATAATTATGGTGTTGACTGTTTCCCTCTTCCCATCCTTTTGATAGCTTGTTGTTGTTGTTCATAGAGTTAGCATGTATGTTTCCAACTCTAACTCTGTTCTCGTTCTCTTTACATTTGTGATTTAAACAATTCCACATACTAATTGTTCTGGCGTGTTTTGTTTCTGGACTTATTTTTGACACTGCTGGGTTTTTTGTATAGTTCCTATCTTAAATTTGAAGTCAATAATAACATTGTGATTATGCAGTACTTTGACAGCTGTGCTTATCCTGGGACGTACACATTTATGTCTTCCACACTGTGTATTGATTTAGCAGAGGGATTATTCATGATGTGCTCAGCAGCGGTATGATGGTGGTTCATATGGTGGCAGGGGGATAAGATAAGTAAGGGGTTAACAGAGGCATGGCATGCACCATGATGGGAGGTGATGAGGAACGTTTCTAGTGAAGGGAACCAAAAGTTAACCATCCTTCAACTTCATTCCATACCATGTCCTTGCAGTGCTGCTCTATTGAGTTTTCTCTCTCTTGTATGGTTCTCTCTGTTCCAGTAAATTAAATTTACTTCACTTTAGTTCTTCATTGTTTGAGTTATGCAGCCGATCTCTGTCAGACACTGCTTTTTGCGCTATCTGCATTTCTTCTACACTTCCCAGTTTCCCTCAATGTGAGAAAATTCCGGTCTTCAGAAACAGCATTTTGTAGCACATAAAGAGGTACTACATTAATACTACTTGCCAACTACAACAAGCATTGGCATAGCCAGTAGGTCTCGCCTTTGGGACCTTATAAGTGTTTAGCCATGCAACACTTGATGTTGTTGCACCAAGGATATTGTGCTGGATAACTAAACACTTATAAGGTCCCAAAGGCGAGACCTATTGGCGTTGCCAATGCTTGTGTGTTATCAATGTTTCTCTCCCATTTCTATTCTTGGTTCCTGTAACTGATGTAATTTTTGTAACCTGTAACTCGCCGATACTCATGTAAAGAGTTCTGATACCTCAGGGTCTAGTCAGCGCTATTTAAAACTTTGCAAATAAATAAAATAAATAAATAGATGAATAAATGCCACAAAAACACACTACAAATAGGAAATTGGCAGCTACGTAGTGACTATTTGCAGGAAATATCTCGACATCGTTAATAACCAGCCAGAACCACCTACCCATAGCATCAGTAAGACTACAACGAGAAATGACCACATTTTAAATAAACGACTTACAAATTACAAGAAGCAACACATTGCACATCACTGCTGCAGACACAATCTGCTCTGCACATAACACGCTAACGGCCGCAGTGAATAATTAAAAACTCTCTCCAGCCAAATAAATATGCCTTTATATTTTTACTTTAAAAAACAAGAGAGATGTGATCAGTCCTTCAACAGTTTTTCTTAAAGATGAACCTCCTTTAGAAGGACCTCGCCTTATCTGCGGATGCCTCTAAGCGTGTTTTATAGGGGGATTACAAAGCTCTTTCGTACTGGAAAATAATTAATACAATGCATATGCTCATGGCTAAATCTCCCGGAATATCAGCACCACCCAAAAAGCATGGGTCTGCTTGGCTGTTGCGCCACCTGGTGGTTGTAATGTGATAGGCACTTTCCAAGGGGCATATTATCAAGAAACTGTGTTAAAATTATCGCCGCTTTAGCGGCAGAAAACTGCCGCTAAAGCGGTGATAATGGGCTTGATAATATGCCGCAGAGAATTCCCATAGAAGCCCATGTTCTGGTGTCAACATGGGCTTCTATTGGAAATCTCTTCGGCATATTATCAAGCTCATTATCGGCGCTTTAGCGGCAGTTTTCTGCCGCTAAAGCGGCGATAATTTTAACGCCGTGCTTGATAATATGCCCCCAAGTATGTTGAATTCACGGTATGGGAAAAAAATTATGCAAAACGTAGAAAAATATTTTTATGGCCTAACGTCCCCCATTTGAAGCTCTAATTAAAATGTTTCTTTTGTTTTCGGATCACGTATCTGCGTCACTGTTAACAAGTCATCTGGACAAAAAAACTAAACACACGAAGGGTCACAAAAACATATGTACATTTTTTTCAAATTAGAAAGGGGAAAGGCAGCATTACACATGAGGAACAAGATAAAATGCTTTAGATTAGTGAAAGGGGAGTCCCGGCATTCTACTTTGTAAAGGATACTGTGCAAGTAATGCCATGGTAAGAATGATTTTACAGTGTGTTGTGGCGGGCTTTTATTGCCACCAAGTTCACAATACTGGTGGGCCGGCGCTTAATCCCTGGGCAGACAAAGGCCTAAATAAACACACATCCTTCCCTGGGAAAAAAGGGTCGATTTGGTTAAATGGTACGGAAATGAGTAAATCATTAGTCATCTTTAAAGCCGGAGCTATAAACTCAGGCTGCCTTATGCTAAAATGAAAGGGTCATGCAAGAGTTTCAAAGTTCTGTCACAGATCGGCATCTCCACCCCAGCAGCCCAGACTAGGCACCAGCTAATAAACAAGCAAGCGGAGTCCAGTGCTGGAGAATTCCCAGCTTTTGTCCTTTTAATGGCCTTGGCCATGAGTATTTATTGCCCCCACTTTTATTCTCACTTAGCTCGAAGAGTAAAGCTACACTCATCATTATCTCAAAGCCCTTGTGAGTAACAGTCCGCTCACCTTGATCCGGCCGCTTTGAAGGGCCGTGGGCACCGGTTTAACGCTGATGCTCATGTAAACGCGAGTTAACGTGGGGGCATATTATCAAGACAGGCGATAAAATTATCGCCGCTTTAGCGGCAGAAAACTGCTGCTAAAACGGCGATAATGGGCTTGATAATATGCTCTATGGAATTCCAATTGAAGCTCAGGTTAGATGTCCTTCACATCTAACCTGGGCTTCAATTGGAATTCCATAGAGCATATTATCAAGCCCATTATCGCCGTTCTAGCGACAGTTTTCTGCTGCTAAAGCGGCGATAATTTAATCGCCTGTCTTGATAATATGCCCCCTGGTCTTTCATTCCACCCAACAACAAGCAGCAAGAGGCCACTGCAACGGCTGCAGTCAAGGCTGGAAACACCAGAGCCCAAACCTAACGCAAAACATAGCGCAAAAAAAAAATGTCTTTACAATCCCACGGTAGAAGCTACAAGCACGATGCACACTTTAGTATTGTAATTTAGAATGTATTTATTAATTTGTAGGCCTGTAACTTTACTTTACTTTTACTTTTACTCATTTATATAGCGCATACAAACTTACAACTAGGCTTCAGCAGAATTTAGAGCAGTAATAGTAAAATCGGCTAGTTACAGCACCTAGATAGTGCATTATGAAGCAATATATACAAACCAAGTTCATAAGTGAAAATAAGCTATTGATTTATTTTATCTTGGTTATTTTTGGAGCAGAATCTTTTTCAAAAGCCGTGGCATGCTTTATATAGGCAGAAAAAACCCCACAAGGTTTACAATGTACTTCTTTATATATCAAGGGCAGCTATCACCAAGGAAATCATAAGGCCAGAAAAAGGGAATCCGAACAGGAACTAGTGGGAGGAAACAAAGAGACTAGCAGAAGTGAAATGCTCTCTGTGCACTACAAAACTATAGATGGCCAACAGTAAGATGATTTTGGAGAATTCGATCTTTTCACATTTTAGTTACGAGAACACAAAATTCTCCTCCAATCAGTAGGCCCACTAAAACGGGGGTTTTCAGAAGGCTCAACCAGCTAGATCTTACTTAGATCCTTAGATCCCTCACTGGAACGCGTGGGTACAGCCTGTTGGTCAAACAAACATGTTCAGTCCTATGGCAGTTCCATTGTCAATATTGTAGTTGCTCATATTTGTAGAGATTTTCACCCTTTAAATGTAGGGAAGTGCGGTTCTGGACCCTGGAAGGTAAAAATATTCTAGATAGGAGGTCCAGTTGACACATGAATAGTAGACGTTTTTAATATATTAGGAATAGTGTATCTTGCACAATATGTTTGGTAACCTGTCAAATCAGAGTTGTGAAATTGGAATTCACAGCAGGGCTGAAGGCCCCGAGTGCAAACAGGAGAAGAATAAACAAGATGTTGGGTTAGAATAATTGGACGCCCCAGAAGGAATAGCAAGAAATGATTAGCAGAACAACAAATAAAGGCTAAATCAGGAAATTGTTGATTTGACATAGATGCTTCTGTAACAAGCATCGCGGCACCGACGCTTTACTTTGAACATTAAAAGTAACGCGCGGGTGCCGCGATTGTAGTAAAAGTAAAGAAATAGATGTTTTTTTCTATTTCTTTACTTTTGCTATAATCGCGGCACCCGCACTTTACTTTTAATGTTCAAAGTAAAGCGCGGGTGCCGCGATTATAGCAAAAGTAAAGAACTTGATGTTTTTTCTCTACTTTTGCGAAAGTGAAAGTCATCACGGTGCTAATGACCCGTGAAAGACAGATGGCGGCCGGCTGCGCGCGTGCATGCTCGTGTGAACGCAAGCGCTAGGCCAGCCAGTAGCACTTTGAAAACTCACCTACTAAATGTCTCGCAGAGCAGCGCATGCGCGCTGCCTCAGCGAGACCTAAAAAGCAGCGAAAAAACTTATGAGTGTAAATCTTCACCTCCACCTTACCCATCTTTTCTATGGGGAAATCCTTATCACATTTAGGATTGCTACATTCTGGTAAATATGGGAAGGGCCAAGGGAGTGGCTGGAAAAAAGGGAATACTTACTACTTAAAGGGAAAGGTAAGGAGGGGATTTGGAAGGGGTAAGGAAGGGTTTAGGGAGTGACAGACACGCACACTCACAAAATAGTAAATCCATTGCTATTCTTAAAGTGCACCTTAGCCAAAATGGACCCAAAACAGTAGCAGATGTACACTTTTCTAATGCTTCCCATTATACAAATTCTAGACATGTAAGTTCATCAAAATCCATAATTTTGCATGTCAATAATTGCCCAAAACCTGCAGCTCACTGGGACCACAAACTGGATCCTATCAAACATGTACTCGCTTTGTTGAGCACAAATCTTTGTTTAGACTTGGGACCAGAAGAACTGTGCCTCATTCAATAATGACATAAGAGATTTGGATGTTGATGAATTTACCTGAAGGTTTCTCACTAATAAACCATAGGAACCTGCTTAACTTACAGATGAGTGAATGATGACGAGCTGGAAAATCACTTGATTTTATTAGCTCACGGAGATTAGATACAATATGCGGGTACTTGGTAGCTCTGGAGGAAGTCAATATTTGAAAACAAATACTAGACGAAACACATGTTGTCTAGAACTTGTATAATGGGAAGTATTTGAAAAGTGTGTCAGTAAAGAATTACGCTTATATAGCACTGTTTAAAGATAATTTTATGTGCAATTGTTTGCTACCTCACCACTTACACTCACTGCATGAGGTAATCAGTGATGTCATCAGTGATGTCATTTGAGATGTCATCAGTGATGTCATCAGTGATGTCACTGACCATGTCATGAGTGATGTAATATGTGAGGTCATAAGCATTGAGCTATAGCTAGTTCAGGTAATTATAACTGCTGAATTTCTATGGTTTTGCTTGTGTAAAATCTGAGCCTAAGTATAACATCCCTGTAACCTTTGTGTTTTTTCAGTGAAACTCTACATTTCAAAAAAATCTATTTCCTAACTATAGTGTTGGTTTTTTCAATACATTTCTATGGTTTTTTAACATAAAGTAGATTGTAGGCCTGAGAAAATTCAAGTAGACTAATAATCATAAATTCTGTGAGATATCATCCACATAACAAAATTTCTCCTGATTTATACTTGGGTGTAAGAAAAACAGTCTCTAGTCTACACCAGTCAGGGTAAAACAAGATACTTGATATAGAGCTCAACTACACAAGGTGTCGATCGCATCCATGTACCATATGCCCTATGCAGATTTGGTTTAAATTATATGTGGGCAAAACTCATGTAATGCAGTATAGCATAATCACACAGATTTACCCAAAAATTCTTAAACATTACGTGGAATCTGCAACAAGACTAATTTGGCATTTAGCACCCTTTCTTAGCACAAAATGGTCCCTTCATGTAAAAAAGGGATGTGAGGATGGATTTTGCATTAAGAAATAGCGCAAAATGCAAAAGAACATGAATAGCCCGCGCAAGTAGCAACTCGTGCTCCCTAAATGTGTTCTATGGGTAGGATTTTTTCGCCAGCGTACTCTTGCCATTTAGTGCTATTTTATTAAGGCAAAAAGCACCCTTGTGTCCAAAATGGACTCAGGAATGACTTTTTGCACTAAGAAATAGCACTAAATGCAGCAGAAGATGAATAGCGATAGAAAGCATGAGAAGATACTCACTTAAATGTGCTCTCGCTGGTAGGATTTTCCCCCCAAATCACACGTGGGGAATAATCACATAATTGTCAGTAATTACATGTCAAAGAGTAACGTATATTTACCAAAATTACTCTAATTACGTTGGCATAATTGAAATTCGACTGATGCCTAGCTTAAATAGCTTTGGGACACCTTTCCTGTCACTCCTCTAGGTGGCAGGCCACTAACAAGTTCAGAATAGGAAGAGCCAATGTGTGGAAGGCTCAGAACGGGGGTATCTACTGGCAGTCAATGAATAATACAAACAAACTGATTGCTTACCATACCAAAAAACAATCTGTGTCATGTTTTCAAAATTGATAAATACACAGTGTTATAAAATGAGTCATACATTGTGTGGCCTGCAAAAGTTATGGGTCTACATTTGTCCTTCACTGGGAACCAAACACCTCATTGTAGCGCTTGACTTTCATAGGGTAGCAAAACAGAGAAGTCCAAGGCCTACTCAAGGCAGGTGGTGTGGACTAGTAATCGCCATTCACAGATACACAATAATAACACTCAATAAATGATTGTCCAGCCTACGCTTTTTCTTTTGAAAAGGGAAAAAGTACATTTATTACACAGACTCTACTCAATACTATGCAGACATTTACAAATCTACACAAGCTTATGGAAATACTGTTGGATGACATTGCATAATCATTCTTACATATCCCAACGGGAGGTCTAGATTAACAAATCACATCTGAACATTCAATCGTAATAATAATATGCAATAATCGAATATCACTTTGAATGAACGCACACTGAATGCTGGCAATAAAGCATGTTTACATTGCACATGAGTGGTTGTCAGCATCATTACTATATTGAAACATTCACAAAGGAAAATCTCTATGCAGGTCTAGGTGATTTGTGTCATCAAAATTATATTTAGCATGAAATACGCATTTTTAAGTAGGTGTGGGTGATAAACTCGGCTCTGCTGGTGGAGCTTGCAGAGTTTTTACAACTCCGCGCTCCGCTTGGAGAGCAGAGTTCAGCAGACACTGCGGTATCTGGCACATAGCGGAGTTTACCAGCCCCGATCTGAGATTTCTCCACCTAATGTGGCTCCTAATATGGCTATGGCTACATTCACATAATGCACTCTAGTAGTGTTGATGTGCTTCTGTGGGACACAAGGGAAAGCCTTCAGAGTACATCAGGAGGCGTGCAGCAAGTTTGGTAACACCAGCTGCACGCTTCCCTGCCCCTTTTTGGTATGTTGGAGGCACAGCATGGTGCCTACTGGTGGCCTGAGCAGCCGTGAGAGAAGTCGAAACGTTGCAGCTCTGTAATAGGAGCTGCGGGAGTTGCATAGAGCCGTGGACTGTGAGAGAGCGGTTAAGGACTCAGAAAAGGGTTAATGCAATGCAGTAACAGGAGAGAAAGCATCATCCATATGCTCTTAAGCAGCGCAGCCCTCTGCTGTAAGTGCGCTGTCTCTTCTATTATAGTTATCAGAATCCCCCTTATCACGCGCTCCGTGTTATTTTGTTTCACACAAAATGGTATCTTTGCAGAACCGGGCTCCCAACATTCAACAAGTACTCTAGGATCCTAGATGTCGCCCTTGTAGGACAGTGCAGGAAGCACTAGATGCCTGCCCCCCCCCCCCCCCACACACACAAAAAGAAGCACAAATGCTTAATGGCTTTACCTGCCCTACTATCCTGATTTGTACAATGCTGTGAGCTGCGTACTACATGGTGCAGTGCAGTGCGCAGAGTTCTGCTTGGTACAGTGTTAGATGTAGTGCAGTGTGCAGAGTTCTGCTTGGTACAGTGTTAGATGTAGTGCAGTGTGCAGAGTTCTGCTTGGTGCACTGTCATTTATAAGGTGCCCACTTTTCAGCCATGACTTTGAAGGCTAATGTAGATGGGGCGTGAACAGATCTTGGGGTCCATAAGTTAGGGCATCAGTGCAGCTCATGTGCTGAGTTGAACCAACCTGGGCCAAAAGAGACCATGCATGATTGAATGGGGGAGTGAGTGCTCTTAATTTTTATGCTGTTGGTTGGGAGTCGGTGCCGGCAGCACTCCGGGGAATCACATGGCGTTTTCATTCAACTCAGCTGAATTCTGCAGAGTAGAACTCTGTGAACTCCGCCCAGCCCTACTTTTAACATAGCCCCTGTAGGCAACAAAGTTATAATCACAACATCTGTGTGATAATAGTACATCATCCCTAAAGGGTGCTTGCAGCATAAACACTTTTAACAGAAATAAAAATACTGCACTTTACACATAGTCCCAAAAGAACATCACTTTTGTAAATACGCACATGTGTAATTACCACCTTTAACCCCTAGAGTGTATATCTCAACATAAAAACTCATTTTGGACAACTTTAGGCCACAAATGTTGCAATCATAATCCTGCACCAGAGAGCGCAGTCTTTCCGGCTGTAGAACAAAAGTTCCACCCTAGGGAGGATTCAAAAGTTTCAAGAACCCTTGAGGGGGTTATCATTTTAGAGTCCACCCTAACCTAGGATGGGGACCACTTTTCCATGTATGGTGCTAACTCACCTCAAGCGCGCAGTGTGGTGTGTGACGCACGCACAGAGGCAAGTGAGTTCAGCAGCAAGTGCCTCCTGCGCTTACTGCATTTCTTTTGTTAAAAGGGCGCTGCTGCAGGGCAGATTGTATGCCTTTGGGAAAGTACTCATGTGCTGCAATTAACATGATTACTTTCACAAAGCACACAATCTGCACCGCAGCCGCGCCCCTTTAACAAAAGAACTGCAGCAAGTCTACAAGCATGACGTGTGCTTTCAGGTGATTCTGAAAGCACACATCGTGATTGTAGACTTGCTGCATTTCTTTTGGTAATAAAGCAGGGCAGATTGTGTGCTGCGCTCAATTAACAAAAGAAATCCAGCAAGACTACAAGCAGGGCTTTAAGCAGGTGCCGAGACGAGTCCCTATCGGGCTCTCCATTTTTACCTTCAGGGTGGAGGAAAAAAAGCTTAGCTCTGCATCCATCACTGCTTTTGATGTAACTTCAAAGAGACTCGTTTTTCAGTTTTATATAGCGCAAACATGGAGCAAACGTGAGCACCAGTTACATTACACAAGGACATATATGTTTTGAATCACAGGATGTTGAGCCAACGTGAGGCTATAAGCTGCTTTCTCAGCTCGAAAGTCGTCAGCTCTAGCCTTAGCCACAACCTCATCCACAAGAATGGAAGTATTTTCCATGTTATATATAATGAAGTCATAGTTGGTGCTTATTTATCTTATACTATTTACAATCATTGATAACGCCAGTAGCCCTCGCTTATTGTAGGTGTAATGTAACTTCTTGTGTTATATATCTGGATGAATGGACAGACGCAGCAAACTACCAGTGGGGCATCACACAATACTTAGCACAGATTTTTAGCTTAAGTGTTTTAAGCCACTCCCTTGATTATATCGGCCACGCCCTATGAGAGACCCCCCTGTTTGTTCATCCCACTTAAAGCCCTGACCACAAGCATGATGTGCCATCCCGAGGTGTCAACAGACTTGCTTCACACCTGTGACTCACAATTAAATAAATAAAACAAATTTCGTAGCACGCGCTGCATTGCAATTTGCGATGCAGGGCGCGCTGCGAAATTTGTTTTATTTATTTAATTGTTTACTTACCTCCAATTATCCATATTCCGGTTTTTATACCCCCCACGCTGCCCCACTCCCGCCGCGCCTTTCCGCCCCACGGAACACCCTCCACGGGCCGCGGCTGCTCACTGCGCTGGAGAGCAGACAGACACAGAAAGTAACCCCAAACCCAGTGCTTTAAGTGGGACGGGTCCTGCTGGTGTTCAGCAGTTGCCGAGACGGGTCCCTATCAGGCTCTCCATTTTTGCCCTCACCCTCAGTGTGAAAAAAAAAAACCTTAACTCTTCGGCAGCACCACCCTTCACTGCTTTGATGTAACTACAAAGGGACTCATTATAATTCTTTCAGCCTCATCGTGTCAGAACTGAAGCATTTGAAATGCTATATACAACGAAGGCGTAGTTGGTGCTTATTTATCATATGCA
The DNA here is from genome assembly GCF_964204655.1 of Triturus cristatus. Taxonomy (NCBI): domain Eukaryota; kingdom Metazoa; phylum Chordata; class Amphibia; order Caudata; family Salamandridae; genus Triturus; species Triturus cristatus. The sequence continues at coordinate 883,149,692 of NC_140581.1, forward strand.
ACTAAGAACCATTGACAAAGTCAACAGTCCTGGCTTGTTGGAGGTGTAATGTCACTTGTTGTATTATTTATCTGGATGCAATGACAGAAGCAGCAAAATACCGGTCGGGATGCACACTATGCTAAGCACAGATGTTTAGCCTATGTGTTTTTAAGCCACACCCTTCATTACACGGGCCACGCCCCCTTGAGAGACCCCCCAGTTTTTTCATCCCACTTAAAGCCCTGCCCAATACATTATAAGTTTTACCATGTTACAGCTATACAGCATAGCGAAAACCGCAATGGTCCATCAATTATTCACAATATTCATAAGCCGTTCTGATAAGGCCTGAGCCAACCAAACAACAACCCACCTGCTGGCTCTGCTTCAAATTAGAAAAACACAGAAACAGCGTGGAGGACGAAATGGCTGCCCTACTCAATTTAGGCCGACGGTTTTCATTGGGCGCGGAACTGATAGTGCCACCGCCTCCAAGAATACCAACGTCAACCAAAAATTTATAAAGAAAGTCCTGGTTGCATTTTGTATAGAATTCGAGTGGGAAATAATTGGAATTATTTTAAAATCAGCACAATCACTTCAGGAAGTTAACCAGGCTGATTGTTGCACTTTTTATTTATTGATGTGGGTTTTAAGAGTGCAAATAGGTCCCTAGCTTGAGACCAGCATTTTGTAAAAACTTGAATGCACACCAGGTACCTCTAATTATCTTTGCTAAAACTGCTTGTTTTTTTTAATTTGTGGTGGAATTTGGGTATTTGATGTACCTACTCTCAAATAGTGCGTCATGCTGCTTTGCCCAATTGGTGCAATGAAACACCTATATGAGGACTGACGTTGCTTCATTTGATTGCCTGCTTTTCATCTCCCAATTTAAACACCATTTTGAAATGGTGTCTTTTAATAATGATTGCACCAGCAACTGTTCCCATACTAGAAAGCAGACACTCTGGGAAGCAGAGAGTCCTATATTCTGGGCTTTCATTATTTCTAAAAATAATGATAACTTATTATACTTAAAATATTCCTTTCAGTAAAATGCTGTTTAGTTAACATTTTGTTACAAAACTCAGGGGCATATTTACAATGAAGTGACGGAGTGCGGCGTTAGCCTTCCTGGCTTAACGCCGCATGCCGCCACTTCAGAAACACAGGGCTGCCCCATATTTACAGGAATATGGTGCAGCTTTGCATTTACCCCTGTGCTGGTGCTAAACTTAGCAGCCTAGCGCCAAGGCAGGCACCCTTGCACCATAGTGCAAGTGTGTCTGCCTTGAGAGGAAGATTGTTTATGTGCAGGAAGGTCTCCCTTCCTGCACATAAACAATCTTTAAATGATGTTTAGTAACTTTTATGTGTGCTGCTTAATGCAGCACACATAGAAGTTCAAATTCAATTTCTTTTTTTTGATTGTTTATATGCGGTAAGGGACACCTTCCTGCACATAAACAATCATTGTCAATTTGCTGTTCTATGTGTGCTGCACAACGCAGCACACATGGAAACAGCAAAAAGGAGGAGCAGTTAAGCATTTCTCCTTGTTTCACCTGTTTAAGACCAGGTTTTCCCTGGACTTAATTTTGACGCTGCCTCCTATTTACTCCACCCTTGTAAATAGGGGGCAGCGTCAAAAACGGTGGGCGTTGCAGTGAAAAAGCCCACAGCAACACACATTGCCCTCCCCTTTCACGCTAAGTACAACGCAAAAGGGTGCCTTATTTACAAAGCAGCATTAAGCCACGTAAAGCGGCTGAACGCTGCCTTGTAAATAAGGTGAAGCCCCTATCGCCATTACAGCGTCACTGAAAGTGGCGATAGGGGCTTGTAAATATGCCCCTCAATTTATGAACATGAAAGTAAAACTGTTCCCAAGTTGCTGAGTCATGATTTAACATAACAATAACAAGTGGCGTATGTCCTTTAATTCTGGTGAGTGGGTCAGACCGCTGCGATTAACATGAATACTCACACAATGTGCACTGATATATGTCGCTGCACTCACACGTGCAGTCGGGTTCCTGGCGCACATAGCCTAGGCTGCAGCGCACAGAGACCTTACACTAAAAATTAGAGGGAATATTGGTGGGGACTCTGGCAGTTTTTTTGGGGGGAGGCTGTGATGCTCCTGCAGCTCTCCCCACACTTTTGCATTCTTTTGGTGGTGACTCTGTTCTCCTGGGGCCACCCCAAATCCAAAACAAGGGATTTTCCTTGAGAATATGAACAAGCCCCGCAGGGTAAAATGGGGTGCTCCTCTCAATTTGCCCTGAATCTTTGAACAGCTGCTCTCCTGCTGCGCTGGGGAGAGCCTGGTCATTTTCCTGTGTTTGCCTTTTTTCTTTAGCACGGCTTTGCACCGCTCTTCTTTTTCTTTTGGGTGTCTGGTCCCACCTGGGCACCCCCGTGCACCTGGGACATTGGAGAGCAGCTCGGGGAGCCCACCCCCAGCTTCTCTCGCCAGCTCCCCGCTCAGTCAGCACACTTGTGTGCTGGTGTGGGAGCTGCTGCTTCACTTTGGCAGAAATGTGTGCATCGCCACTGGCCCTTTCAGGCCCTAGGAATGGGGTCCTGGGCCTCCTGTGTGTTTGGTGGGAGAGTGCAAGAAAGTGACCAGGATCCCATTCCTGGGCCCTGTAGTGAAGAGAGGCGAGGGGGAATTGCCTATAACAACATTTGAGCAACAAAGTAGTATCTGCGCATTCTCATTTTTTGTCACACAGTGTGTAGCCCTCCATGGAACACACCCCTTTTGTTTGTTATGAGCCACTGGCTGATACACAGGATGTGTAACCTGCATTCTATTTTGATGCTCATCTCTCTGGTGTTGAGCCAAACTCCTTAGTACTTGAGCCGCGAGGGCATGCTGACAGCACCACTTTGCCCTGTTGTGGTCCTGAAATGATGGCCGGATCACCTACTCCTCATCTGAAAAGACACCTCCTGCTGTGCATTTCTATGCTGCTCTTAAATGGAGGTTGGGCATACAGAATATATTCAAATCACATTGACTCTCGGACTCTCAGATTCTCAGAATTAGGGGCTTGGTGTACAGCGCTGGTATTCGGTTGCAAGGCTGGTGAGTCCCAAAATCACAGGGTTTAGTACTGCAGAATTGTGTTTTTCAATGCACTAAACACCCTAGGCTAGTCTTTCTAACTTTTAAAAGGAATTCTGCAATGCATTGTGAACCACGATTAAGAGGGGGCATGAGAGGCATAAAGCAGCATCACCTTTAAAAATTGTGAGTCTCAATTATATTTTCCAATGGTTTGAGATGGCAATTGTGGTTGCAGTTTTTTGCCAAGATACAGGCAGGTGAGTTGGCATGGTATCTTATACTGTATAATACCAGAATTTTGTAGTCGGAATATCATCTCAGATTAACACTATTTCCCAAATATCGAGTTAAAAATATGAAATATACACCCAGAGGGATTATATTTTTGTAAAGGACATTTAGGACGCACAATATATGTTAAATATAGCACCTGCCACTACTGAGAGGTGCTGTGGGGCACTGGGCTTCTGCAGTGAGTCTCTGGAGCCCACAGTCGCTCTCGCCCTTGGCTGCCTGGGGGATCTTGGCTCTTGCACTTCCGACGCCGGAAGCTGTCTGCTCTCGCTATGAGGACTGGTTTCATTTGGTGGCCTCATTCTGGAATCTTGCTCCACATGCTGATGTTGGGGTGGATGCCCCATGAATGACTTCAGGTTCCCGGTTCCTGGCATTTCTGATATCTCTATAATGGCCGCTCGCCTCCCTGGAACTTCTGGGTCAAGTGCAAGATCCCCTCCACTACTAAGAATTCCTCCCTCTCTCTAAAATGGCTGCCCCCTGCTCTTCTCTTGATTAACTGGGTAGATTGTTTCTTCCTCCTACCCCTTTACCCTATCCCCTTACCCTTCCTTGCTCCATTCACCTGTCCCCTATGTTCTTTAAATGCTTTTCTTGAAATGTATGTAATTTGTAACTGATGTAAAATGGTAACATTATGGTTCCTCATATAACACGCTAGCTCCTATCCCCTCTCCCCTAAATCTCTCCCCTTGCCTGCTAGTTCCCTGTCCTTTGTGCCCTTTGACTAAGCACTCCTTCTCCCCTTGTTGGGGAAAGGTTCAACATTTATACTCTGGAGTCTCAGCGAACCCACTGAGAGAGTCCACATCGCCAGGGGAACCACTCACAGCTGAGGTATGGTATGGCACCCCTTGCCAAAGCACTCCCTCTCCCCTTTTTGGGGAAGGATCCAGTAAGTAGGCCTTGGAGTCTCGGAGACCCCTCTGAAAGAGCCCACTGTGTAAAGGGAGCCTCTCGCAACGGAGATGGGGAAATTATACCACTTCCCTTAGGATCACAGCTTACTGGAATTTGGACGCATCTTTGACTCGTCTACCGGTTTGTGTCCCCGTCGCCCTCCCCCTCCTCTACTTTCCCTGCTCCTACCCCCTTACACTGAATCTATCCCCTTGCCTGCTTTTTCCCTTACGTATATGTGCTTATTGTTGATCACAACCTTTTCAAGTAACTATGTTGCCATGCTCTAAAACTATGTAACCTTTGTAACGATGTAGCCTGCAACTATGGTCTGATACTCATGTAAAGCGCTCTGATACCTCCGGGTCTACCCAGCGCTATATAAAACCTTTAAAATAAAATAAATAAATAGAAAATAAATGATATTTTCGTACATGACATTCTGACATACGAACATCAGATTACAAAACATTTTTAATGACGCTTGAATTGTTCAATGGGTGAAGAGGAATGACAAAAAGGCAAAAAGCAGGAATTTACGTTTGTACGTATGTGTGTATGTAAGCATGTTTGTGAAAATATGTATGTATGCATTTATTTTTAGAGTGTTTTCTGAAACATGAGGCAGGTGATACAGCTAAAGCTGGTCCCGTGTGAGATCTATAAAGTTTTTTTTTTAACGTTTTTGTTTAAAGCAATTACAATGACTTTGCTAGAACAACCTAAAATATAGTTCTTTCGAAGAAGAAATATCTGAGGAAATATATTACCTTATGTCATCTGATAATGCATCATCTTTTTAGTGTTTCAGAAATATGTGACCTACAGCAAACATGACATGAATAAGGTCCTGGACCTGGAGCTGAAAGGCGACATTGAAAAGTGCTTGTCTGCCGTTGGTACGTAGCTTTGTTCTAGCGAATTATTTTGCAAACCTAGCTCTGTACTCTGTGTGTGAAAACATTATTCATTAAAAAGCCCTCCAGCCTTCATTATTGTCAACCTTCTGCCCCTCCACTCTTGTGGTTCTACAGTAACAAGTGCTGTAATCACAGCACAGGATGCCGGAGTCAGTGATGTACCAATTCAGCAAACCCTAGGGCCACCGTAGCACGTTTCATTCATGCTGCCCCACATCTTTGTAGCTTTTACATAATACCAAGGTTTAAGGATGCGCTGTATGGTGTAAAATTACTATTGCTATGCCCAAGAATTTAACGTTTGAAATACTACACTTCAACATTACTGTTCAGGACATAAGCCTGCATTATTCAGTCACCTTAAAGGTATTAGAAAATCTAATCAGCGATGCAAATTAGAAAGTCTTTATGACAGATACAGTCAATTAATTTTGGATAACTAGGTAGTCGTGTGGTCAAGCAGAGAGATGCAGGCACTGCAGGTTGCACACCACCCTACTCCCAAATAAAGATACAACTGTCCCCCCTTTTGATATCAGAGAATAGGAAATACCCTTTAATCATTATCCTGCCCTTTCTTTTCTCACTCTTATTCATCTTTCTCTGATTCATCATGTGTAGTGTTTGGATACTATAGGTTGTGAGCATTTTATAAATTCTCTTAATTTAGACATGCATGACCTTGGTGTAGGAGTAGGGAGTAACAATGGGTTGAAATAGGCACAGAGTGAGCATGAAATGTAGTCAAAGGGGAAGAATATTACAGAGTTTGTGTTTTAAGTGTGCTCTGAAAAATGGGATAGGCAGAACAAGTGGGTAGATCTCTAGGAAGTGACTTATAATATGGGGAATTTACTAATGGAAGCAAGTTTGGATTAAAGTAAAGGAGAAAAAGTAGGCAACTTTAATAGCGGAGCGTGCACTAATTAAACTTTATAATGCCATGACACATTTAGAAAACATGTAAGATTATGGTGGGTTCACTCAAAGAATATCGATGTAAAAAATATAGAAGTAAAAAATATCGGTGAAACAATATAGAATGCAAAATGATCGACTCCCTATACTAAAACAGGTAAGTACAAAATTATCGATAACAAAATATCAATGTTAAAAATATAGTTGTACAAAATATCGAAATATATATATATATATTATATATATATTCACTGAAAAAACCATAGGTTTCACACACGTTATAGTTAGGAATTAGCATTTAAAAAACCTTGCAAATTCACTTAAAAAACCATAGGTTTCACACATGTTATAGTTAGCTGGACATTTCACTCGTGAAAAACCATTGAAATTCCCCCGTTATAGTTAGTGCAGGCAACTATAACTCACACGACCGCAATCCTCTGCTGATGACGTCAGATATTACATCACTGTATTTAGACACTTATTTACCCATGTCTTCTTCCATTTATTTTTAGCTATACATATATTACAAATATTTTTTTTTCAGAAAGACACATATTTCATCAGTGATGTAATATCTGACGTCATCAGCAGAGGATTGCGGTACGTGCGGTATGTGCGCGTACGGTAAGTTTTACCGTACGCGCACGGTGCGCGCTTACAGATATATATATGCTTTTAAATGCTATTTTCTCAGGAAATACTGAACAGATTTACACCAGACCTGCAAAAGGCACATCCCTGACCTGAGGACTACCTCTCTGCCAAATTTCAAGTAATTCTGTTCAGCCGTTCGGGCTGTAGCTTGGACTAAAGGTCCTATGGAAAAATGCATGGGGAAAACGCGTTTTGGGACCCCCCCTTTTTCTCAGCCCCCGCTTGACGAATCCCCCCGAGACTTTCAGGGAAGGAGCGGAGCGGAGCGCCCCACATATTTTGAAAATTTTGCGAGGATTTGTCAATCGGCGCCAAAGTTATTCCAAATAGAATGTTGCGGATTTCCTATGGAAACACGATCCTAACTATAACTATCTACTGGAGACCACCAGTAGATAATATATATATATATTTATAAACCAAGTGCCCAAAAGCATTTGGAAGGGCCCTCGACATCACTTTCGCCCTCCGGCCTCAATATGCAGCTTAGTCTCGTACCACCAAACCATTACTCTTTTCGCCGACGCGTTTCGAGACTTCATGTCTCTTCTTCTTGGGCTGCTAGGGACAGGCATCACAGGCTCACAGGAATGTAATTCCGGCATCTTTTATTTCAACTACCAGCACCTGGACTTGCTGAGTGCAGTGTCAATAAGGTGCATTCTGGGATTCAGAGTTCCGACCGTGAGCAAACAATAAAAACCTTAAGAAGGTGTAATGCATTCTATTATAAATTAAAACATTCAACTATTTAAAAAACTGAAATGTATCACTCAGTCAGTGTAACTGTAGGGAAAGGGTTGGATAGCAGAGGGGTAAAAATTACTATTCCCACTCCAGTTTGTGCAACAGTAGGGAAAAGTGTTGGATAGTGGAGGGATAAAACTTACTATTCCCACTCCAGTGAGTGTAACAGTTGGGAAAGTGTTGGATAGCAGAGGAGTAAAACGTACTATTCCCACTCCAATGAGTACAACAGTAGGGAAAATGTTGGATTGCAGAGGGGTAAAACTTACTATTCCCGCTCCAGTGAATGGAACAGTAGGGAAAGGGTTGGATTGCATAGGGGTAAACGTTACTATTCCCACTCCAACGAGTACAACAGTGGGGAAAGTGCTGGATAGCGGTGGGGTAAACTTACTATTCCCACTCCAGTGAGTGCATCAGTAGGGAAAGTGTTGGATAGTGGCAGGAAACAAATTTGCTATTCCCACTCCAATCAGTGCAACAGTAGGGAAAATGTTGGATTGCAAAGTAGTAACAATTAATATTCTCACTCCAGTCAGTTCAAAAGTAAAAACAAACAAAATATTAACAACAAAAATATGTAAAAAACTAAATAAATAAAAACATATATGAATATATTAAAAATTAAAATACAGATATATTTAATATTACAATTTTTAAAAAACATAATGTAATGTTAAATGCATATCACAAATACCTACAAATATTATATTAAATAAATAAAAAAATATTTTCAAATAAGTATGTTGAATTAGAAATTATTTAGAATCAAAAACATTAAATTTTACATAAATTTACTTTTTTTGTTTCCTACCCAATAATGCTACACAATTCACAACCCACATGTAAATTTTATTTTAAAAATGTACTTACATAATTAACATAATTAATTACCAAAAAAGAAATATTATTAATTAAAAAGCAAATTAAAACTCATAAAAATGACTAAACTTCCCACGCTTAACCCCTATAATCCCCACAAACCGCTGATAAAATTAACCTGTAAAAAAATTAATTACACAATTAAGAATTTACTCCCCACCCCTTTCCCCTAAAAAAGTGAAAACCCACACATAAAAAATATAAACTACCCTAATTAAATATCAACTAATTAATTGTTAATGATCAACCAATTATTAATTAATTTAACATAAATTACTTCCCACACTGTACCTCCGTAAACCCCATAACCCACACCTAAAATTAATTACACAAATTCCATATTTAAATTTCAATCAATTAATTAATATAAATTATCAGCCAATTATGAATTAATCACAAATAAATTACTTCTCGCCCTTTACCCCTTTAATAATTACACAGTTACCATAATTAATGATCAATTAATTAATTAATTAATATACATTAACAACCAATTAATAATTAATTACAAAGAAATTACTTCACACAATTAACACTAAAAATCCAAATTAAATAAATAAAAAATAATCATCAATTTATTATAATTATAATTAAATTACTTCCCACCCTATTCCTCTATAAACCTACAACCCGCTACAGAACTAAAAAACGTAGAATGTAATTAAAATAAAATTGATAACTACTAACAATTTAACACATATCTTAAAAAATATTAAAAAACATAAACAATACATAACACTAATTAAAAAATCGATATTTTAAACAACTATAGTTTTTGCAAATAATATTAATGACTTCTTTATTTATAAAAACGATATTTCTTACCTTAAATTCGACATTCTTGACCACGATATTCTTGCTGTCGATATTTCTGAATCATTGATATTTCCAACTCGAAATTTGGGTAAGTCGCCATTTCCAACTCGATATTGTGTCTCAACACCATGCTAAGTCCTCCAAAGGTGTATGTGGAAGCCAGTAGCGGCTCCTGGAGGGAGTGCTTCAGGGTGGTGAGGCGGGGCGGAGGAAAGGGCAGGGTGGGGGGTAGTAAACTCTGGCTCATGGGTGACCGGAGTCATGTAAATAAAGAAAGAAATAAAATGAATTTCATTGCACGTGCTGCATCGCCATTTGGCGTTCCGGCGTGCAATGAATTAATTTGATTTCGTTATTTATTTACATTAATTCGGTCGGCCGTGAGATGGAGTTTACTACCCCCCATCCTTCCCCTCCCCCGCCCCGCAGCACTCCCTCCAGGAGCCGCTACTGGTTGAAGCTACGGACTTTGTGAGGGACACTTGTTTCGCTAAGGGAACACATTTGAGATTACTAAACATAAACACTGATTATGTATGTGATGAACAACGTAATCCAATGGGCACAAAAAACAGTATTAAAGATGGTAAGGAGAAGTGAAGTTTGCAAATTTCAATGGTGAGAGCACGTGGTATTCTTTTATGATAGTTGTATGCGTAGCAGAAACTCCTGGGGAAAAAGAGGCGAAGACAAGCAGGGAAATGGAAACCTTAACAGTGTGCCTCTTGGTATATAATTACTGATGGAATATAATAATTGCATAACATTGGCAAATGTCAGCAACCTATGCAGAATGTAGCCACAGAAGACAAACAGTCACCTTTTTAGTGCACGGGTTCTTAGTCCTTGAGGGTCAAGCTAGTCAGAGGTACACAAGAGATGCACGTGCATTCTGCGGAGCTGAACGAGTAGGCCCTCTGCATTCTACCAATTTATAGTTCTAAGCACTATCAAGGACCATGAGCGGCTCAGCAATGATGAACCTGACATCATAGTTTGTGGTTGGAATGTCACATTTGCAGGCACAAAACAGATTTTGGATGCTTTCAGATATGAAAAATAAATCAACTTTTTTTTCGGTTCCCCTTTACAGTGCAATGTGCAGTCAGCAAACCGATGTATTTTGCCGAAGAACTATTCACCGCAATGAAGGTACTGTACTGATTTTCTTAAGGTTTTTGTTAGTCTCTGTTTGCTTTCGGCATACGCTGCCAAACCTATCCTAAGTGTGCCCTGTCTCAGAACTCAGTGCATGGTTGGCTGTTTCACTTCTTTCTTTTGGGTATGACTTCAAAGGACCAACATGTTTTTGCCCAACTCGGATTGGCATAGTTTTTATTTTATCCTTGTGAACATGTGGAATGTTAAATATGTTCATAGGTGGAAGTTGTGCCATCCTGCAAAAGCATTTGCCATCCTGCGAAAGCATTTGCTGACGTGTGAGAAGGTCTGAATTATCATGATCTTCTAGAACATTGTGCCCACGGATGTTAGTTTGTGCCATTAGGAGTAGTCACTCACTATTGCATACCAAATATATTCTTGTTTGATATATGCCTCGCCTACATTCTATTGCTCATTCCCACTGATACGAAGAGCACTGACATACGATGAAACATTAATAGACACTGATGCCACCACAGGATCATCAAATGAGTAAACGTCGTAAATCTCAGCGTTATAGGATTCTACAGGTTGCTTTTGTAAAGGCTTTGAAAGACTAATCAGAGAGAAGTCACCCACTCACCCAAGCACAGCAAAGACCCCCTGCGTTAAAACAACATAGAAAGTAAAAATACAACAAGATGCACTACAATGCTAATGGAGAAACTCAAATGACATACACGAAACAATGTTTCCCCCACTGTCACAACAGTATATCCAAATTCTGCATCACTCAAAAACGCAAAAAGGACTCCACTGTTTCACACGGATTTCCAGTGCAGAGTTCAAAAGAACTATGCAGAATTCTCTGAGAATTCCACAACCCAGAATCCCTCATGACTGAGAAACCACACTCGCAAGCTTTTCTGCTAAGTCATCACTCAGGCGCCTGTCTCCAAAGCAAAGAAACTGGAAGCCTACCTCGTAGACTAAACAACCAAACTTCAGACAAGGCCGGCCTTAGCGCTGGTGGCGCTCGGTGCAGCAATTATTTTTCGAGCCCCCAATGACCTTCTTCTCCATGGATTCCCTCACTTCCACCCTCCAATAGTGCCCCTCATCTCTCATAGCCTCTCTCTCACATGCATTTCATCTCTTTTATAGCACCATTAATACCAGTGTAGGGTGTCAGAGCACTTCACATCACGCACACCTTATACAGAGACAATGAGTCATATGTGTGTACATCAGTCTATAGGAAATGTTACATAAAACAATGAGGATTTCAAGGTGTAGGAATCACGTCATCCATACTACTAGGCAGGATGTTTTAAGCGTTTGGTCTTGAGAAGGACAAACTCAGGAATTAAAACGTAGCACAGTGGTTGAGGTTTTCATTACCTTTAATGTATTTCTATCCAAACTAACCTTTTTTTAGCAACATTAGGATAACAGAAGACTGAGGAAAATACATAGGGGTTTATTACGATGGCGGTCGGAAAATCACCCCGGCCGCCATGGTAGTGGGAAAAGACCGCTCGTCAGGACCGCGGCATAACTGCCGGTCCAATTAGTGTGCTCCGCAGTTGAGAACCGTCCACGGCGGTACGATCGAAGGCTTTAACATTGCGGCGGTTGCTGCTGCCAGCAGCACCGCCGCGATGTCAAACGGAGCATGTCCTGCATTTCCCTGCACTGCGTGGCAGGCACTGCACAGTGCCCGCCACCTGGTACAGGGAAATGTAGGGGGGTACCCCCAGTGTACCCAAATCCCCCCAACACATTGGGGCCCGCAATGGGCCCCCGGAACCTGTATCCGCCATTCTTTCCATAGCAGAGAGACCGCCGCGGAAAGGCTGGCTTCTGCATGCATCCCAATCCAGACGGTGGAAAAAGCTAGGCACTGCCACCATTGTAGCGGTCCAGCTCCGCATGCCAGGCCAGTGGGTAGATTGCTACCTGCGGACAAGCGGCAGTCGGAATTCCTCCCTGCTGCGGTCCCCACCGCCATCCTAATCTGACCGACGGTTTTCCGGGTTTCAATCACAGGCCAGCGGCGGACATCCGACCGCCATCCTAATAGACCCCATAATGTCTAACCTATACCATGCAGTTTGCATGCAGCTCTTTGATAATAGTTCATAGGTCTCTGTGCTATATTAGGAATGTAACATATGAACTGCAAGAAACCAATGTATTTCTGTGTCAAAAGCGGTAGTGCGTTGAGCTATCCACATAAAATACAGTTCTGTGATCTGCATGGTACAACTTCTTTGCAGCAGCAGGCAAGTCATAAAGTAGACCCAGTCCTGACGTGGCCTTTAATAATTGCCAGGGGGTGAGATTAATACAAGTCTTCCCTCGTTTTCTTTTATCTTTCCCTGTAACACCCTAAGTGCAGTTTGTGGGTCTGGGCTCACTGTGCCGCTGAAACCATGCTGAACCTGACGGAAAGGCCCAGTTAGGCCAAAACCAGTTTTGGGTTGCTTGTTTGCCAGTTTGGGAAGGACCTGGCTTGGCAGTTTGAGCTGGACTGCTCCTAATGGAGCAGAATCATGTCTGATTTGCATATGGTTGAGTCTAATCTAAGGTGGCATGTTGGGCAACAAATGATTGACTGGGATGGGACTCTGGGTATTTATCAATGGCTGAGATTTATTCAAATATTCCATCCATCACTTTTAGCATTGTCCTTTGTGATATTCTAAGAGTGGCACGTGACAAGTGTCCAGGAGGCTCAGGTGCCTGGGAAGTGCATTCGAGGAATGTAGTCTGCATTGAGAGTCATGGGATGCTACTACAGGAAGACCCCAGGACAGGTGACTACCAAGAGCTGGGTAGGGGGGCAGGTACCAAAGCCTTTTCTGCTATTGCTTCTGAAATTTGAAGGGCTGGGAAAAGCATTTTTAAATCATACAAGAAAACCAACAAAAAATTAAGATGGCAGGACAACCTAAAACTTCACTTATGGTGGTTTCAGCACGTCACCTGATCCAATAACTATGGGCCTGATTACGATAGCCGGAGGACCGCCACCGTCAGCCAATCGGTTGTGGTCCCCCGCCAATCGTAAGGGCCGATCATACTGCCTCATTACGATGGCGGTCAGATCGGTGGTGGTCGGAAAATCCGACAGCCACGGTTCCGACAGTCGGATTGGATCTGACCACCAGTCGGATGACCTGCATGGCCAATAAACAGGCACCGCCGGTCATATTATGATGTAAATACCTAGCCAGGCTGGCGGAATTGGACATTGGGGGCCCGTAGCAGGTCCCCCTTCCTCCTTGTCCCATTTCTGTGGGTGTTGGGGGGCACCATTGTACCAAGTGACAGGCACCGCATGGTGCCTGTCACGTAGTACAGGGATATCTAAAACTTCCCTTTTTAACATTGCGGCAGGTGCCCGCCATCCTAGTGGGGCCCTTAGTGTCTACATTTAGGGGATTTTTTGATGACTTTGAAGTTTTCTTGTTGTGTGCCCCCTATAGTTAGTGAGGTCCTTCAGCTGGTGTCTCAATTGGTATTCCCACCTGTCAAACTGTTTAGAGTGTTTAGGTTTGCATTCAATTACGTACTTTCCTTTTTAAAAGAAAAAGCGTTGACTAGGAATTGGTTTCATTTAATATTGTTTGTTGCTAAATTCTGAGTCTCACGCCCTCAGTACCTCCTGAGTAATACTTGGACCTCTCTTCATTCTATTCATTCTATTTCATCACCTTTTGTGTATATCACCCTAGGTGGCATGCTCACTGTGTCACTGGAACAAAGTTGTCCCTGGCTGATGAGCGCTGGTTTGCTTGTTTTCTGGTTCAGAGAGGTCCTGGCCTGGCTGTTGGGGCTGGACTGTTCTCAAGATGAGCAGGGTCAAGACTGATTTGGATGTGGCTGGGTCTAAACTACGGTGACGTGGCGAGCAAAAAAATTGATTGGTTGGGATACTACCCTAAGCATTTATCAGGATTTAGACAAGTTGCACGAATTCCTTCCATCACCTTTTGTGTGTTTTATTTTAAGTCCCTAGCTCCATTATTTTCCATGGGATGGTGTTGCAGCACCAGAGTTTAACCATGGGGTGTGCCGGATTCACTCCAGCTCTAAGCTAGAGTACATTTACAACTGTTTTCAGTCGTTTTTGGTTTTTATTATTTATAGTAGTGCAGTTTGGGAATACGAGTGGGCTTACTCTCTTGTGGGTGGGTGTACGTCCCTCTCTGCATCTATCTATATTCTTCTATTAGCCCTTCCCATTTTGCAGTAAGAATTGCCCTCTCTCACCTCCCTGTTTACTTGTAAAATCTATACTTACGTGCACGGAGACTCCACAGTCAGGGTTGGAGATCTACACACAGAAAAATATAGAATAGCTGTAGGAGAAACCTCAGTACACAGGTTTGTGAATAGGATTTTGGAGTATGTTAGTAGTGCTATTGTAGCACTACCAAACGTACTATAAAATGCAGATTGTGACTAGGCCTGGATTTAAGAAAATTTACTGAAACAAAATAAATAAGTTGCCACTATTCTATGAGAGACTAAACGGCAACTAGCTTAGATAAGATATAAAACACAAAATGGATACACAAACAAGAACAAAAGTTCAAGTAGAAATGACCACTTGTGTTGGAATCAATCACATGAAAATTGTGAAAGGTGAAGTGGAACAGTACTGATGTGGATCAAATAAATAGAGAAGAACACACATGCTGTATGTAAACAAAGTAATGACTGTAGTTAGAAACTTTAAGTGTGCCTATGAGCTTTAGGGGAACTACATCAATTAGCTCTCTCGGATCCGTTCATCAGTGGAAAGTACGACAATCAAAAGTTGTTAGAATGTCATAGTTGTGACTGCACTAAGTGATTTACACATGGCAATCACAAGATTGGGTCAAGGACACTGTACTTCAAGCAATCCTTCTTTTTCTATTGAACGTACCCAACAGTGAAATGTTGGTGGCCCAGGGATCAGGAAGGCAACAATATTGATTTTTGAGAATTTCAAAGAAAGGCTAAGATCAATGTTACAGTAAATCCAGTCAGTCCAAATTGAGAGGAATGCTAGTTGTCTAAATTGAGTTCGGAAAACCAAATTACTATAGCACTGGCTCACTAAGGGGGGCAGTTCAAGAACTATACATCTCTGACAAAAAGGGCAGAGGATTTTAAAGTTTTGGGGTGATCATATCTAGATGTGGTTTCTAGTAAGCAGGTGGAGTTGTGATGGACATTAGGGGATTGGTAGAGACATTTTGAGGTCATTGGGGCACTTCTATTCTTTCCACCTGCCATCCATGGTGATGAGCATAATGAGACGTTCAACTAGGTTCCATCTTCTACTTCATCCAACCTCCGATAGATATTATCCATTCTTTCCTTGAATGAGGCAGTATCTGATCTGGTGGACATAATTTTTTGGATAACTCTAAAGTAGTTTTTCCAGTGAGAACAACAATAGCCGAGAACTCTTTCATAATGGTCTCTAGGATTATTAGGGCATGTTGCTTGTTCAGTGTGTTGCTGTGAGTGGGTGTATTAAAAATACTTCTGAGAATAGTAATTAATAAGAAAGTTTCAAAGCCAACATTTGGATTAAATGGGAACCCTATTCCTTGTCTCATTCTCCTGGTTTCCAGTGATGACAAGCTGTGGTATGAGGAGCGCCTTATGTACCAATATGGTTCTTTTGGCATTGGATACAAACAACATTAAGTGGACCAGTTCACAGTACCTTTAATCTGTCTGGTATTGTTAGCCAGAGTTAGTAGTATTGTGATTACTGAGCCAAATGTGGCATTCCCAAAAGTAGGATCCCTTGAGTGTAGGCTCATATTAAATTCCTCCCCAGTGGCACATCAAAGTCAGTTTTAAAATGTGACAAGGAGTGAGCTTCTGAAGATTGAGTATCCAAGCTAGCCTTGAAAGATGTTTTGTGTAGATACAGCTGGCTGATGAAAGAGAAAGTGGCATGTACTGATCCATTTAATCATACCTCACACCAGTGGGTGAGAGTGATGGATCAAATAGATTATTTGTATAGTATTGTATTACACTTGAAAATAAAGAGTACAGCAGATAAGATTGTGACCGAAAGAAATGCTTCAATGAAGCACCATGTAGTGATCCATTAACATGCCTATGTCAAAGATGGCTACCACATATCATTGTACTTACTCTCAAACGGTGCTTCTTCAGTCGCCTGTCTCAAAAAGGTGCTGCTGAGTTTATTACATGCATAGGAGGGCAATTAAGTGCCAGTTACCCCTCATGAATATTTCAAGGTTCTTTGATGAAGGGATAGTCTGCAAAGTTGGTTATCTTTCATTGTGTATAGAAGTTGTGTGGGGCCATCAGAGTTGGGAAAACTGTGCCTAGTGCTCCCGCACCCATGCAAACTCGGTGTGACAATACTAGGTCGTTCAAAATGAGGCCTGTAAAAGGCTCACTCACATAAAATGTAATCTTCATAGGTAAACAGTGGATTTGATATATTGTCATACAAATGTAAAGAGCAGGTCATAAAACAGCATTTTTCAAAAAATGCCATAGAAAACTTTACAGAATATAAGTAGTTAGAAGACAAAGGCTACAATACCTTCCAGGAATATTTTTGATTGTTCTGTTATAACATAAAGTCTTAGCCATGGCATTACACAATAATAAGAGACTTTGGGCCTGATTTAAAGTTTAGCTTGCAGGGTACTCTGTCACAATAGCTCTGCCAAACTGAATGCCCACTTTGGGATTTTGTTTTTGAAGATGGAGTTGATGGTCAAACTTTCAATGGATTGACGGGAATCGCCATGACGGAGGTTCCTACCAATACAAGAGTTGCCCCCTGGGCTGGCGGACATCACTAAATTTGGTGGGCGGAGTACCTTCACCATAATGGGAATAAAGTACTCCACCATGGCAATGGTACATAATCCATCTGCCAAACACTAAAAAAGGCACTTTTGTGAGTTTTCACAAAGTAAACTAAATACAGCAGATGGAAGGTGGTTTTGTATATGTTTTTCCCTTTCCATTCTAGTAAAGATTATTAAAAGGAAGTTTCCTCCCAACTCTTTCAGGTCGATTACAATGTTGTTCGGAAAATCTTTGAATGGCATTCGGGTCATCCGAATCCGATTCGGAAGCCTTGTTTCCGACTGACTCGGTAACACTTTTGAACGACCGATTATGATGTGCGGAATTTGTTCGGGCTTTCCGACTTGTTTCAGAATGGCCTTCGGAGTAAACAAGTCATTCGGAGCCAACTTGTACAGGTCTACGGAATGCATTACCAAATGAGCGATTAGGATGTCGGATTTGGACAGCCTTTCCGAATCTCTTGTTCTGACATGGATTGGCTGTCAGAATCTGACTTTGGGGGCCTGTAGCAGGCCCCACTTTACCCGGGGTGCTCCAAATCGGGCCTGTGGGGGTAGCCATGGGTCCCCCCTTCCCAACCAACCGTGTGGCAGGCACCTTGGAGTGCCTGCCACAGGGTGCATGATTTTCCCCAACCATCTCTTTCTTCAATTGGAGCCTCTGTCTTCGGTTGGAACACAGGCTCCCATTGAAGTCAATGGGAGTCCGACAGAACGTTGTTCGGAACCATTATTTTAATCGGTCGGACGGACTCCCAGAATCCGATTCAGTCGGAAACCATTCCAAAACCGATTTGGTCTGAATGCTTTCCGAACGACATCGTAATCGAACCCTTTGTTCTGTTCCTTACATTATGGATAGCTACAATAGTTGACAAGCTGTCAGATTCAGATAGAGCCGGTGACATCTTGATGATTGTCTCATTTTTACCCACAACATGCCAGTGGGAGAGACTGAAACAACACATGCATTGCTCATCCTATTCATAGTGTTATAGAGTGGATATTCACCACTCAAATTGCAGCTCCTGTAGTGGATTGATTTGCTAAACACACCATGTGCATGTATTATGTTTCCATTTATGTTTCCAATTTTCCATTACATATTGCACTGAGGCTTGGCTATTTGTATGCAAGAACACTTAGTTCCAAAATACAGGATATGATTTTAAACTACAAGGTCTTCCTTGCAGTCCCTGCCAGAGGATATACTCATGCTATAAAACAGAATATTAGCTTGAATCTGTACTATTTGATGGGAGCATGCTACCTGAACCACATTTACAATTTAAAGATAACTTGGGCTGAAAAGACCAGTGGTGATGTAAAATATCTGTTACCTGCTAAGTTTGTGATATAATATTTGAACAGGAACGATGACTCTCTTTCCTGTTTCTCTGAAGAATTCCTGCCTGCCGACTTGAGTACCAAAGAGTTGTGTCCAACTCTTTTCTGAATTCTGTATCCAGAATTTTCTTAAATGGCTGGTAGTGCCAGGGCCCTGCTGACCCACCAAATAACGGGTTCACAACTCTACCAATGAAACTGTCTTGCAATGTGGAGGTTCCTTCATGTGATTGAAGGTTGGAAGATACTTGTGACAGCCTGTAAGGGGAGACAGCCTTTTCTATGACACTATTACAATGCATGCCATTACATCGCATGTCGTTGCAACGCAAAAGGTGTGCAGCAGTGGGTAGAAGGTGCTGGATTTAACTCCAACACCTTCCCTGCTGTTGCACACACTGGAGTTGGAATAGAAAAATTAATCTATTCCAACTTCCAGTGCCCCCCCTTACAGATAGTCGGAGTAAATGTTTGCGTTGCAACGGCATGCGATGTAATGGCATGCGTTGTAACGTCACCTATTCGCCTGTAAGATATCCAGAAGGCCAGCTGAAATTTGGCGTTTCTTTAGAACTACGAAACAGAGTGGTGGGAACCATCCTGCAGCAATTAAACTTAGACATATCTGAGGAACTTTACCTGAAGACTGCTGCTACCATAACCTGTAATCAAATTGAACATAGACAAAAGAATCACAACTAGAGTAAGCCTACCTGAAAAAGTCCCAGCCTTGGTAGAATCAAATTTACTTTTATTCCCGTTTAGAGTCATTTGGCAGGGAACTTGAGGCAGCAGCTCTACTTATCTCACATTGTGGAGCACTTTTCTAGCTACCGCGTATGTGCTTGTCCCACTGAAGACCATCAGCCTAAAACTATAGACAAAGTATTTTAGTGGCACCCACCATCATCTGTATTTACTGATGGATCACAGAAGATGGTGCTTGTTTTAATCTCTGTGACTAACAATGTTTGACCTTTTGTATTCTTTATTTATTAACTATATTCTTGTTTTGCTAGTCTTTACACATACACTAAATACATCTCACTAGAGACATTCAGAAGTCTATACACTATATACATCTCACTAGAGACATTCAGAAGTCTAGACTGCTAAATTTTGTTTTAGATTTGTAGGCGCTCACTCACACCTCATATCAACACTGTATGTTCTGTAGTGCCTAGTGCAACATGCTGAAGAATTGTTGAGAAAAGTGGTTTCCAGTGAGAGATTTTTTCTCTCATCAGCTATGGGCCATTAGAATAGTTTTCAGTAATAATAAGGTGAATGAAGGTACATTGATGCTATATGTCTTGAACAAACAGAAGAATATTAGGAGAGGAGATCTGCTATAAAATCTGTAATTGATTTCAAATATGAAAGTACCATGTACTGTCGTTATTGCAGACATGACTAATCTTGCTCTGAAAATTAAAGTAGATGGTTGCAGTACTCAAGGTAGAATCACACTTTTGAATTGAAGGAGTATTAAAAATATCATATCTGAAAGATGGTTGCACAGCTGGTGAGGTTGAGCTGATTTTATGATGCAAGCCAACAACATGATACACATGGAATTTGTGATGAGTGAAATGCAGTAGTTGACTATTTGTAATTTATGATGTATGTGGTACAATGATTGAAATACATAGGCATTACATAGAATGACTGGAGAATTGCTGAACATTGTTAGTAGTTGTGTTACCGTACTCTTCTCAATCTGACTCTAAGCCAAGATATAAGGATACTTAGTTTTATGATTAAGTAACAATTTCTATTTTCACTTCCTATTTCATTACTTTTTCTACATCCTTAAAGTAGTGAGATTTGTGGAATCAGTTATGGCATCATGACATGGCTACAGCAACACTAATTCTAGGTGCCTTTTTCACACTTAGAGTCATTAGTTGTGGCAATTGGAATGTACTCAGTCTGCCTGACCCCTTTTCCATCTTGCAGGCTTTCTATACCTGTAAAAGAAACCTTTTCTCCAAGCTGCTTGTCTTATTCTTCTCATCAGCAATTTCTTCAAAGAGAGGTTTTATTTGTTTTACTGCTAACACTTGATTTATTTTTTCAACAGGGATCTGGAACTAATGACAAAAAATTGATCAGAATAATGGTTTCCCGCAGTGGAATTGATATGAATGAAATTAAGGTGCATTTCAAACGCATGTATGGAAAAACGCTCTGTGAGGCTATTCTGGTAAGTCTTTGCATATCCATCACTTTGATATATCCATGATTTTTTTTATGTATCACTTTTTTATTCTAAAAATAGATAAAATGCTTTTCCAGGAACCAAGCCTCTCACTTACAGGTAGTCAGAAGGCTCACTCTGTCACCCATATCAGCACAAAGGAGAACTAGCCCAATTTAGAGATCTCTGCCATGTCAGTAGACATCTCTTTGCTGAAAGTGTACATTATAGTGTGTAGAATGCACTACCTGCAAAATAGAGTGTCCAATATGCCACATTATTATTCAGAAAAAAACTTCCAAAGCGTTTTAGGGGTTGTTTCCAAAAATCCAAAACATTATTTTCCTGACACAGGACATTTTCTCCCTGTCCACTGGGGACATGTCTACCCTTTCCTATCCAAGAAGGCCATACCTCTTATGGCAGGCCTGGTTAGGAAAAATGAATAGCAGAAACCCCACCTCACTGTGAGCGCAGCTTCCATCGCGATAAACTGCTGGCCACGGGGCAAATGAGCCACTAAGCCAAGGGATTCTGATGGCTGAACTAGCTCTCCAAAATGTGATTGTTCCCCCCAATCCCAAATTGATGATGGAGGGGGCTAATTTACAGGGGGCTACTGCCACTTTGCAGCAATACTACTACTTCACCAAATCTTGAACCTGGACCTAATTACATGTTATGGCTGCTTTTTCATGATATAAAACTTGGAGATTTTTTTTGATATCCCCCTACTTATTTTGCAAAATAAATGTATATGGAATAGCATTCTAGCACATATTCTAGCTCAATTAGACATTTTTTCTATACTTGTTTTCATTTATTTTTAAAATGTTGAATGCATTAAATGCAAACTCAGTTAAGCATGTTATTCAATTCCAATTCACATCTTACCTTCCAAAAAGCAAAAGTAAAGTGTGAATTGAGTCAGTTTTCACAAAGAAGACTGTAATATACTCACATTTTGCTACATGGGTCAAGCTAGAGTAAACAGACAAGACTAGGGATTATTTTGATTATGTCCATTCTTCATTATCAACTTTAGACGTCATTGATGACATCACATACTTTCTGCAGGTCTGGCTGTCATTAGAATGTTCCATGAGGGAAAGTGCTAACAACATTCACACAGAAAGGCCTCCGTCAAATGTAAACACCATAGCTTTACAATTAGAGCTGTGATTCTAAACATACTCAGTCTAACGTAAAACTAAAGCACAGACAATCTACAACCTAAGTACACTTCTGCTAATCCTTTCTCAATACAAAAGAGTGACTGCATTCCATACTGGAACTAGACCTGCGTTAGCCCCCATGGTAAGTTGCTACACCAGTGCACCAAGTGACACTGCAAGTTGGTAAATTTAGAGTGTAGTGTCTTGTGTTGGTCTTACAATGTGTCCTTACCAACAATGCACTTCAAATGGCAAAGGTTGAGGTGGAGAAAACAATAAAAAAAAATATATCTTATATAGATATTATTGTGGAGATTGTGTACCCTGTGGACTACTCATGGGCAGAAGGATAGGGCAGCTGGATTACCCATGGAAATCTACCGTTTGCAAAGGTTTTCGTGAATATTCCCAGAGTAGTTTGTAGCCAAAACTATTGAATTATTGCATTCAAATACTCGGTGTGTCTCTAATACACAGATTTGCACACATATTTGTAAATTTGGTACTGTGTACGTTTCCATCGGTCTCATTTCCTGATAAAAGGAAGCATAGATCAATTAGGCTGGATGCAATCTACTAGCTTTGGAGGAAACAACAAACAACAGAATTAAAAAATATACAGAAGAGATATTTGGAGAGGAAGAAATACGTCCTGTAATCCTCAATGGTATTATTGAAGTTGCAGTTAAACATTTTTAGCTAAACAATAGGGGCCACGTGTATGACAGGTTTTAGCAGTTGCAAACGGAGAATCAGGCTCTTTTCGACAGTTGAAGAGCCTTTTCACATGTGCTAACCCTATTTTGTGAGTCAGTAACCTATTATCGACTCACAAAATAGGGTTTGCGAATCGGTATTTGAAAGGGGCATGTGGAGGGCGTCCATTCCTAATATCGAGTTGCAGGCGGAGGTATAAATGTTTAGCGACCGGAATGTGGTCTCAAAACATTCATACTTTACTGACTCTGTGAAGGAGGTGGTAACCCATTCACAACGGGAAGGGGTCCCAAGTAACCCTTCCCCCTTTTAAAATGTGGGCGCCAACATTTTTCAAGAGTAGGCAGTGATTAAGGAAAATGGGCTGCATATAAACAAAATAAATTGCTTTATTTAAAAAGCAATCACAGACATGGTGGTCTGCTGACCCCAGAGGGCCACCAACCCTGTGATTACAAGCCATTCCCAATGGGTCACAAATAGCAACCTGTTTCATGAATATGGATGAGGCAGGTCAATTACGACCCCATTTGGAATTGCTCAGTGTGTCTGAGACTCATTGGTACATCGCATTTTACGACTTCCTAATTGCGAGACATAAAAAGCCGCAATTAGGAACAAGCAAAATATTTCCGCCATACATGTGTCCAGAGTCCCTTAAAATGGGACAAGAGGGACAGGCTTTCGTCCTAAACAAGGATATATATTTTCACTGCATTAGTGGTGAATTAGCGTTGGAAAAATATAAGATTTTTTTTTCTTAAATGTAGTGAATTATGCAGTTTTACTATTAATATGTATATTAGAATTTAGTGCAAAACTATATGAAAAAATGGTGAGGCAATGTAGTAAATATTTTTTATCTTATTGTTTTTTGAACACCTGATAGTCGGCTTGTACCTTGTAAACACATTAGATTTGTATATTTTTTCAGCATATATAATACATTTTGGTTCCATATTTCGATTCACAGGATGAAACGAAAGGCGATTATGAAACTATTCTCGTGGCTTTGTGTGGAGGCGACTCCTGAATCGAAGTTCGATCAAAGAAGAAATTGTAAACGTGTATTTGTCTCAGTCATGCACACCTAGTAATGCAAAATGGATAATGCTGAACAGAAACTATCTGGATAAAAAGCTGCAGCTTGCTTTCTGAAGGCAGAATCTCATAAATTCCTAACATATACACATTGTTAGTTTCTTGGAAGTTCTAACTTCTAAATTGCATTGAAAAAGATGTATTCAGTTAAAGTATCACATGCTTGAGTAGAATTTACCGAATCTCTGAATTGTATCTAATAAAGCAATTGTTAAAATTATGATAAGACTCTCTTGTTGACAAAAAGGTACATTTCATATTTTTAACTATCAATAAAGAATAAAAGTCTGCTAAAATTGGTTTCAGATATAAAAAGTTTTGTACTTATGAAATTCACTTTTTGGGGGTAATTTCCATTTTCGTGACTATAACAGTAAGCTATTGCGGTGAATGTTTAATGTGAACATGAACCAGTGAGGGTATTTAAAGTTTATAATGAGGTCTTTACTGTGCAGGATGTGAAAACGTGAGTCTTTACCACGCAATGAGAGGAGTATCTTTAGGGGTGCTTAGCGGGCTATCTAGATTTTGGCTTGCGCTAGGCAAAGGTGTAATAACAATATTGGGAGTTCCAATGGTTGTTTGGGCAGAGGGTTTCTCTAACAGAGCTTCTGATCTTTGCAAAAAGTGATCTCCAGGAATAGGGCCATCATTATCAAGGAGTTCACTCTGGGGATCCGGCACATGGCTACAGCTACCCTTTTCTTGAGCTAATTCATTCCTGCCGACCCTTTTCCGTTTGTTCTTCAAGTCATTTCCCATGCCCCTTTTGGATCTTAGATCCGGAGGTTTCTCCCCACAAGGGAGTGCAGGCCTAAGCTTGGCCAGTTGCCCTCTGGTGGTTACACGGGGATTGCTTTCACTTTGGATTCCCTCGGAAGACAGGGTTGAATTTAGTGATCTTGCATGGTTCTCACTAGTTTTAGAGTTGTCTGGCTGGGATACATAAGCAGTCGGAGTTTGAGACAACCTAACGTGTGGAGATGAAGAAGAAGTCTCAATCGGCATATTGCCAACCAAGGGCGATGAATCTTGGGGCACTGTAACCTCCCGAGTGGCTGGCAATGAGACAAAGGAGGGTTCCAAGATTGAATCATGGGAGTTAGTTGTGAGCATAGATAAATTGGATGGGAGCAAGGGGGGGAGAAACCCTACGGGTAGTGATAGACGGCGTTCCGTATTTTCGATGGCATTAGCCACCACACCAATTGTTTTTTGTAACATACGGTCAATCGCCGTTAAGCTAGGGAGTTGGGGAATGGCCACTGTTTGATTTGCTGCGGGGGCGGGTCTTAGGGCAGGGCGCCTTCCCATTTTGTGGAAAATTAATAGCAGTTGTCAACCTAAATGCTGAATGTAAGTTTTATTTTTTTTAATTTTTTTTTAGCTTTATCAAGGCTATCCAAGATGTAACACACACAATGACACCATGAGGAACATAAGGTAAATTGAGGAAAGTGTACCTATATGCAAGCAGACCTCAGCTTGGCAGCAGCTTGCAAGGGATCACAAAGTTGACAAAGAGGCCCTTAGTGCTGCTACAACTGTAGAGAATTGGAACCAAAGGGGGTAGCACAGCCTCCTCATGCCACTGAGGGCCACAGAGGGCCCGCCCTTTGCCCGGGCTTCGCCCGGCGTCCCGCGTCGCGGGAGGTCCCGACCTTTTAAGCGCCTCTAGGCGCCAGGAATTACGCGTTCAGAGAGCGCCACCGCACAGCCCGCTGGGAATCCGAGTCCTCTGCTGGGCGTCCGCGAAGGATCTCACATGCGGCAACGGGAGGACTCGGCTGGGCAGAGGCAGGGGAAGCAGGTCCGCTGTGGCTAGGGGTGAGCTGCTGGTACACCGTTCACAAGTTAATGCCCCAAAGTTAAAAGGAGGAATCCACGCTCTGTTGGGAGGTCCCGACCTTTCAAGCGCCTCCAGGCGCCAGGAATGACGCGTTCAGAGAGCGCCGCCGCACAGCCCGCTGGGAATCCGAGTCCTCCGCTCGGTGGCCGCGAAGGATCTTACATGCAGCAGCGGGAGGACTCGGCTGGGCAGAGGCAGGGGAAGCAGGTCCGCTGTGGCTAGGGGTGAGCTGTTGGTACACCGTTCACAAGTTAATGCCCCAAAGTTGAAATGAGGAATCCTCTCAATGTGAGATATGTCTTCTAGAGGAGACACACTTACTTTAGAAGGATTGAGGCTTCATGAAGTCGAGATGGTTAGACCATCAATTCTGGTCTTTGTGACCTGTGAAGAAAGCAGGAGCAGCAATTCTTTAGCCATGCATTTCCATGGGCATGTCCTTCAAGTGCCTTCTGAAATCATTGGCCGCATGCTCTCTGTGTGGATCTCAACTCCACCAACACACTTTCACAGTTGAAAGTCTGTATGCTCCTAACGATCATCAGGAGCCTTTTATTCACCAAACAATTGGGACTGTACTTACCTCACCAGATGTAAAAGTTTTGATTGACAGTTATTTTAATTTGGTGCCTAATGTCCGATTGGACCAATAACTTCAAAGAGCAGGTCCGGCAGGGGCATACTCCCCACCAGATCTTCAGTGGCTCTCAGATGCTGGTTTCGTTGATGTGTGGAGGTCTTTGAATCCCTACCTGAGGACCTATTCCTTTTTCTCTGCAGTACATCAGTCTTGTGCTAGAATGGATATATGATATTGATGTGGCATCCATGTCAGATCATTCTCCTATTACACTTGCACTGCCCTTACCTGATAGTAATTTGAGATCCAAGCTGTGGTGTCTCAACCCCAAATTGACTTCCTACGAACGTACAATCAAGAAATAATGGGGTGATTGAGGAGTATCTGAAAATAAAAGATAAACTACACACCTCATTGGCGACTCTTTGGGATACACTAATGGCGGTGGTGAGAGGGACATACATGGTGGCAGCTGCACAACTCAAGAAAGAGAGAAAAAACAAACGTTTAGAACTAGAGACTCAGGCAAGGGTGTTGGAAGAGTCCCACAGACAGGTGAGTTCTCACAGGGTGAGGCAATAACTCTCCATAGCTAGAAAATAGCTTAAGGCCTTGGATATGGACGTAGCGGAATATGCTTTACTCTGCACGAAACAGAAATATTATGCAGGGGGCAATAAAGCCGACAGACATCTGGCTCCCCATTTACGTGTGCAGATCCACAACCAACAAATTCCTGTTATTATAAATCCTGGCCAATGATCTCTGAGGCATGACGTGGACATTGCGGCGGAATTTGGGCACTTTTATGCCACGTTGTATAGCGCCGAACCACTACTCCATACAGACTGTTACTCATACTTAGAGCAGATCCCCTTAACTAAACTACCAGAAGCTGAGGCAGCGCTTTTAGATAAAGACATCACCCTCTGGGAGGTACTTGAAGTGATAGGGAGGCTTAAATTAGATAAGGATCCTGGTCAAGATGGGTTTTCAGCCCCATTCTTTAAAACGTTTGTTTCGCAGTTGTCATCCGGTGCTGGCCCGGCTATATAATTCCTTTAGCGCTCAGGGCTCCATTACAGGGACTATGAGATCGGCTATTTTAACAGCTTTGCCCAAATCAGAGAAGGACGCCCAATACTGCACACGGTATCACCCCATAGCTCTACTAAAAGTAGATACAAAGATATTTACTAGAGCCAACAGTTTGGGGCAGTAGATGCCTGGGTTCATAGACCCAGATCAATCTAGTTTTATTTTCAGGTGCAGCTGCAGAGACAACACTATACACCTGTATCACCTAATTGACAAAACTACATGTTCACATATCTCCAAGATGTTTCTCTTGATGGATGCTGAAAAAGTTTTCAAACGAGTACATGGCCCCTTCATTCGGTTGGTCCTTGAGGCTGTTGGTATGAGGCCACGCTTTCGTCAATGGATATGGGCCTGTTACTCGGATCCAGTGGCGTTGTTTTACGTTAATGGCTTGCTTTCCCGCCTATTTATCATCTCTAGAGGGACATGTCAGGGGTGTCCTCCATTGCCACCCCTGTTCATGCTCTAAATGGAGCCGCTGGCAGAGCAAATTCGAAGACACACCCTTATCGAGGGAATCTTGATGGGTGGCCAACTCCACAAGATAGTGCTATATGCAGAGGATGTGCTTCTAGCAATTACTATGCCACGTCAATCATTACCTCCATTGATTGGGGAACTGAAATTATTCAGAAGGGTATCAGGCTTTAAGGTGAATGCCAACAAATCACAGGCTCTTAACCTTATCATGCCACAAGCCGAACAAGCACACTTAGCAACAACCTTCCCATTTGTTTGGGTGACACAGGGAATCTCCTATCTGGGCATCCATTTATTTTACACCATAGAGAAGTCTGCAACTTGCAATTACACACCCCTATTGGCTGCAGCTCCCTCCTTGATTCAATCTTGGCATGGGGGGTCCCATTTTTTGACTGGGGCAAATTGCCGCCATAAAAATGACGTTACACCCCAAGGTCCTTTACCTCATGCAGGGGAAACAACTTCAACCACCCCTGTCAGTCATGAAAAAGCTGCAACAAACTATTATATGGGCAGGTAAACACCCTAGAATGGCTAGAGACAACGTATATCTTTGG
Source organism: Triturus cristatus (assembly GCF_964204655.1). Classification (NCBI taxonomy): domain Eukaryota; kingdom Metazoa; phylum Chordata; class Amphibia; order Caudata; family Salamandridae; genus Triturus; species Triturus cristatus. The sequence continues at coordinate 883,177,976 of NC_140581.1, forward strand.
GTGGCTATGGGTTGATTGAGTATACCACACTTATTACGTTATTATAAGGCGGCTCAGTTGCGATTCGTGGCGGAATGACAGCGCTCATCCATGGAGAAGCAGTGGTGTCTTTTAGATCAGGCAGTAGTAGGCATTCATGTTTGGAAGATCCCGTGGCTTCTGTGGAGGGATAGCCCACCAGGAGTGTAAGTCTCTCCGATGGTCACCGTGGGATAATCTCAGTGTTTTAAAATGACTCCACTCCTATTTCACAATTTACCCCACTAATAGGAAGTGCAGATTTCTCCCCTGCACTTCATGGTACATCATATTCGGGGTGGCAAGAGGCAAACTGCAAAAGAATAAGGGATCTATTTGACACACAGGGCCTACTGGAGTTTCCAAGGGTACAACAAGAATTTACGTTGCTCGACACTGAGCACTGGTGTTGTGTTACAGTTCATCACTGGGTGAGTCACCCATCAATAGGCCCCATGCAAGCCGGCTGCGCACTTCTTTTGAACTCTGGTTTTTATTTCAGCAAGATGATTGCCGTCTTTTGTCTGACTTTCATGCCTTTTTGAATACTTCTACTAGGCCTCTGGTCTCGCTGACAGATTTTTATTTTTTTATTTTTTAATCTTTTTATTAACTTTGCTCAAGGTCTCATACAGTACATAGCAGTGATCAGAAGGCTCATGAACCAACAGCATGACATAACACAAATGAGGATCAAAGGGACAACCAAAGGGGCCCGCTACTACTGCCCCCCCACCTCCCGAGGCTCGGTACTTGCACCATGGGCCCCACACCCTCCTCCATTTCTTCACACAACCTCTGGACCTATAGATAGTTTCCTCCGCCCTCTGACACCAATCCAGATCTTTGAGCCATTGGTCCCATTGTGGGGGGGCGGTCGCACCCCAGCTGCTCGCGATATTACGTTTTGCCACCCCAGTCGCTAAAGCCAACCAAATCTCTTGATACCTGGACCAGTCCGTTTCTCCCCTGATCAGCAGGAGCAGCCACCGGGGCTCCAGTGGGACCGGCGCGCCCACCACCAACGCCATTGTGTTTGCCACCTTGGTCCAGAATCGGCACGATGTTCGGGCATTCCCACAGGATGTGGAAGAACGTGCCCTCCTCCCGGCACCCTCTAACGCACAGGGGAGACAAGGTCCTACCCCATGAGTATAAGTGGGTACGCGGGTAATAAACCCTGTGTAGAATTTTAAATTGTACGAGGCAAAACCGCATCCGAATGGCAATTTCATGGGGGCCCTGCAGGGCCTCCTGCCAGTCCTCATTCTCCAGGCCGCCAATATCCTCCTCCCATTTCTCGCGCAGGGACACTAAGAGGTCGGATATGTTGTTGATCGGTTTACGGTAGATGGTGGCCGTTAGTTTGCCCGCAATAGGGTCCAGCAGGAGTCTATCCTCCAAGGGAGAGTCCTCTGGGAGCGAAGAACCCAAGTGAATATGGGAGCGCAGGGCATGAGTGAGGCGCAGGTGCTGATAGCGTTGGGAGTCGTGCATCTGGTACTCCCCTTGAAGGTATTCAAAGGATCTGGGGGCACCCCCCTTCCACACATCTCCCAGATAGTCTATCCCAATCAGCTGCCATCCCTTGAAGCCTGATAGTCTCGAGACCTCTTTTAGCTGATCTCCGAACCAGAGTGGTGTCCTACCAGTAAGGGTGCCTGCCCACCCCAAGAATTTGCTGGCCTCCCTCCAACACTGTATCACTACCCCGGTATGGGATGGGAGGTCCCTACCCCGCCTCCGCGAGTACAAAAGCTGCTCACAGTTGCCCCCTGGCATAACCTGTCGGTCCACCCTAGACGCCGGTTCCGACCCTGCTGCGTACACCCACTCATTGACCACCTGCAGCTGGGAGGCCCAATAGTATAGCCTGACGTCCGGAAGGGCCAGCCCCCCGTCGTACACTCCCCTAGTGAACTTTTGCAGCGCGATTCGCGGGCTCCCACCATCCCACAGTAACGTCCGCACCAGCTGTGAGATGCGCCGGAACACACCCCTTGGGATCGGATACGGCGAGTTCTGCAGGATATAGAGGAGGCGCGGTAAGGCCAGCATCTTAAAGAACACCGCACGCCCCATCAGGGACAGAGGCAAGGATCTCCAGTGAGTAACGTCAGATGACAAACGCGCCATGTGGGGTTCCAGGTTTCTTTGGAAAAACACCCCTTTATCTCTAGTTACATACACTCCCAGGTACCTGAAGCCCTCTGTCGCCACCAGAGCCGAACACCCCGCCGGAATCCGCGGAGGGGGGCCGGAGAGGGGGAAAATCACTGATTTGGTCCAATTGATCCTATAGCCGGAGTAGCTACCAAACAGGTCGAAAAGATGGAACGCCTGCGCTATCGAGTGATATGGTCTCACCATGTACAGGATAATGTCATCAGCGTATAAGGATATGCGCTCCTCCCAGCCCTTACACATTGCCAGACCCCAAAACACCCGGTCTCTACGTATCCAATGGGCCAGTGGCGCCAGAGCGAAGAGGAGAGGAGACAGCGGACACCCCTGCCTGGTGCCTCGGCGCAAAGGAAACGCCCGGGAGAGCGCTCCGTTCACCCTTACCCGTGCCACCGGCCGCTCGTACAGAAGGCGCACCCAACCACAGAAAACTGGTCCGAAACCCATCCGCTTTAAGACCATGAATAAGTACGGCCACTCAATACTGTCAAAGGCCATTGAGGCGTCCAGCGCCATCAGTGCCGTCTGGGCGTCTTCCTCCCCCTCTGTCATATACAGCACCCCGTATAACCGTCAAAGGTTGAGTCGAGTGCTCCTGCGTGGCATAAAACCGGACTGGTCGACGTGCACCAAGTCGGGCAGAACCGCGAGCAAGCGCGTCGCCAAGGCCTTGGCCAGGACCTTGGCCTCCACATTCGCTGACAGATTTGATGGGTGCTGGAGCGTGAACACCAGTTTTCGGATAAGGAATGGTCCGATATTTTGCAGTGAGCTCGTACCTCTGCATGTAGTGCTTCTGGTAGTGAGACTTCTTTTAACCCCTTCGCTGCTAGGCCTTTCCCCCCCCCCCCCCGCGCAAAGCCTTTTTTGGGCTATTTGGGGTAGTTTGCGCTTAGGCCCCTGTAACTTTTTTGACCAAACGAGGAATCCACGCCAAATTTACGTCCTTTTTTTCCAACATCATGGGGATTCTAACGGTAACCAGGGTTTGTGGATTCCCCTGGAGGAGGCCCAGAAATTTGCCAAAATACAGCAACATTTTTTTTTTTTTTTTTTTAAATGGGAAAAAAGGGCTACAGATGAAAGCGTCTGTTCTTTTCCCTGCAAATGTTATCAAAAACGGGTTTGTGGTGCTGAAATCACCATCTTCACAGCTTTCATGGAAAAGCAGACTTTTGTCAGAAAACCAACATTTTCTACACAGTTTTGGCATTTTTTCTGGGACATAGCCTATTTTTGCTATTTTTTGTGCTTTCAACCTCCTTCCAGTTAATGGTAGAAATGGGTATGAAAGCAATAATGTATCCTGGAAAGCTAAACAATTTAGAAAAGTAGACACAATTCTGAATTTAGCAAGGGGTCATTTGTGTAGATCCTTCAAGGTTTCTTCAAAGAAACTAACAGTTAAATATAGGAACATTTTTAAATTAATTGAAAAAAACAGCCATTTGTATCAACGTTTTCACCTGTAACTTCTTCTAATTATGACAGCTGTTTGAAAGCAATATACCGTTACATTTGCTGGACCTTTCTGGTTGTGGGGATATATCGGACTTATAGGTTCACCAAGAACCCGACGAACCCAGAGCCAATAACTGAGCAGCGTCTTGCAATGTGTTTTTTAATATGTACCGGGTATATAGCAATTATTTTGGGAAAATGTATACATGGAAAAATCGGTATGAAAGACACCTATGTATTTCTGAAATAGGAACAAAATATAGAGTTTAGTAACAGTAGATATTTGCACATTTCCAAAATTGGGAGTACTCATACTAGCATGAGAATTATAGGTCATTTTTCAAAATGACTTCTTTTTTACACATTGTCTTTCATTTGGAAGGCAGAAATGCATTGAAAGTCAATAGGTAATAACAGTTGCTCTACAATTCTGTTACCCTAAGTCTCCCAATAAAAATGGTACCTCATTTGTGTGGTAGGCCTTGTGCCCACGACAGGAAACTGCTCAAAACACAACGTGAACACACCACAATTTCACGATGAAAAATTACCCTTTTTTTGCAAAGTGCCTAGCTGTAGTTTTTGAACCCTAGCTCTGCCTGCACCTAGGGAAACCTAGTAAACGTATACTTTTTTGAAAACTAGACACCCAGGGAAATCCAGGATGGGGGTGACTTACCTGGCTCACATCAAGTTCTGTTGCCCAGAATCCCTTGCAAACCTGAAAAATTGTCCATAAAAACACATTTTCCTCACATTTCTGTGGTAGAAAGTTCTGGAATCTGCGTGGATCCACAAAATTCCACCCACCCCATGTTTCCCAATGTCTTACGAGAAAAATGGTACCTCACTTGTGTGGGTAGGCCCAGTGCCCGCGACAGGAAACGGCTCAAAACGCAAGGTGGACACATCACATTTTCACAGTGAAAAATGAACCTTTTTTTACAAAGTGCCTAGCTGCAGTTTTAGAACCCTAGCTCTGCCGGCACCAAGGGAAACCTAGAAAACCTATACATTTTTAAAAAATAGACACCCGGGGGATGTCAGGGAGGTATGGCTTGCATGGATCCCCCAACGATTTATTACCCAGGATCCCCTGAAAACCTCAAATTTAGCTGAAAAGATCACTTCTTTCACACATTTTTGTGTGGGAAAGTGGTGGTATCACAGGGCTGACGCAAATTTTCTACCACCCAGTGTTCCCCCAGGTCTCCCAATAAAAATGGTGCCTCACTCGTGTGGGAGGCCCAAGTCCCCGAGAGAGGCAAAGGCCCAAAACGTATTGAGGCGAGATCAAAATTGCATATCAGAAAACCACCTGGTTTTGCAAGGGGGGGTTCACCTGTGTTTTTTACCACATGCTCGGCGGCCAGCTAGGGAAACCTACCAAACCCATACATTTCTGAAAACTAAATATGCGGGGGATTCCATGAAGGTATGGCTTGCATGGATCCCTCCACGCTTTATTACCCAGAATCCCCTGCAAACCTCAAATTTAGCTGAAAAAATCACTTTTTCCACACATTTTTGTGTGGGATAGTTGTGGCATCACCGGGCTGACACAAATTTCCTACCACTCAGCGTTCCCCCGGGTCTCCCAATAAAAATGGTGCCTCATTTGTGTGGGAGGCACAAGTACCCGCGACAGGCAAGAGCCCAAAACGTATTGAGGCGACATCAAAATTGCCTATCACAAAACAACCTGGTTTTGCAAGGGGGGGTCGCCTGGATTTTTTGCCCCGTGCTCGGCAGCCAGCTAGGAAAACCTACCAAACCCACTCATTTCTGAAAACTAGACACCCAGGGGATACCAGGGAGGTATGGCTTGTATGGATCCCCCAAAGCTTTCTTACCCAGAATCCCATGCAAACCTCAAATTTAGCTGAAAGAATCACTTTTTCCACACATTTTTGTGTGGGATAGTTGTGGCATCACCGGGCTGACACAAATTTCCTACCACTCAGCATTCCCCCGGGTCTCCCAATAAAAATGGTGCCTCATTCGTGTGGGAGGCACAAGTACCCGCGACAGGCAAGGGCCCAAAACGTATTGAGGTGACATCAAAATTGCCTATCACAAAACAACCTGGTTTTGCAAGGGGGGTCGCCTGGATTTTTTGCCCCGTGCTCGGCGGCAAGCTAGGGAAACCTACCAAATCCACTCATTTCTGAAAACTAGACACCCCTGATTTTGCAAGGGGGGGTTCACCTGTGTTTTTTACCACGTGCTCGGCGGCCAGCTAGGGAAACCTACCAAACCCATACATTTCTGAAAACTAAATACGCGGGGGATTCCAGGGAGGTATGGCTTGTATGGATCCCCCAAAGCTTTCTTATCCAGAATCCATTGCAAACCTCAAATTTAGCTGAAAGAATCACTTTTTCCACACATTTTTGTGTGGGAAAGTTGTGGCATCACCGGGCTGACACAAATTTCATACCACCCAGCGTTCCCCCGGGTCTCCTGATAAAAATGGTGCCTCACTTGTGTGGGAGGCCCAAGTGCCCGCGACAGGCAAGGGCCCAAAACGTATTGAGGCGACATCAAAATTGCCTATCACAAAACGACCTGGTTTTGCAAGGGGGGGTCGCCTGGATTTTTTGCCCCGTGCTCGGCGGCCAGCTAGGGAAACCTACCAAACCCACTAATTTCTGAAAACTAGACACCCAGGGGATTCCAGGGAGGTATGGCTTGTATGGATCCCCCAAAGCTTTCTTACCCAGAATCCCATGCAAACCTCAAATTTAGCTGAAAGAATCACTTTTTCCACACATTTTTGTGTGGGATAGTTGTGGCATCACCGGGCTGACACAAATTTCCTACCACTCAGCGTTCCCCCGGGTCTCCCAATAAAAATGGTGCCTCATTCGTGTGGGAGGCACAAGTACCTGCGACAGGCAAGGGCCCAAAACATATTGAGGCGACATGAAAATTGCCTATCACAAAACAACCTGGTTTTGCAAGGGGGGGTTGCCTGGATTTTTTGCCCCGTGCTCGGCGGCCAGCTAGGGAAACCTACCAAACCCACACATTTCTGAAAACTAGACACACAGGGGATTCTAGGGAGGTATGGTTTGCGGAGATCCCTCAATGTTTTCTTACCCAGAATCCCCTGCAAACCTCAAATTTAGCTGAAAAAATCAGTTTTCCACACATTTTTGTGTGAGAAAGTTGTGACATCACTGGGCTGACACAAATTTCCTACCACTCAGCGTTCCCCCGGGTCTCCCAATAAAAATGGTGCCTCATTCGTGTGGGAGGCACAAGTACCTGCGACAGGCAAGGGCCCAAAACATATTGAGGCGACATGAAAATTGCCTATCACAAAACAACCTGGTTTTGCAAGGGGGGGTTGCCTGGATTTTTTGCCCCGTGCTCGGCGGCCAGCTAGGGAAACCTACCAAACCCACACATTTCTGAAAACTAGACACACAGGGGATTCTAGGGAGGTATGGTTTGCGGAGATCCCTCAATGTTTTCTTACCCAGAATCCCCTGCAAACCTCAAATTTAGCTGAAAAAATCAGTTTTCCACACATTTTTGTGTGAGAAAGTTGTGACATCACTGGGCTGACACAAATTTCCTGCCACCCAGTGTTCCTCCAGGTGTCCCGATAAAAATGGTGCCTCACTCGTGTGGGAGGCCCAAGTACCCGCGACAGGCAAGGTCCCCCATCTTCCTCCTGGAGGGGCAGCAAGTTGTTAGTTTTCTTTGGGGCGGTAGGGTGGCAGCACCCACCCTGGGCCTGTAAAAAAAGAATCCCTGGTGCCTAGGGTGCTTTCTGCCCCCACAGGGGGAAGATTGTGGGCTACTGCCCCCATCTGGCCCTCAGGGGGGCAGAAAGACTGGAATTTTGTGGGGGAAGGGGTGGGGGCATTGGCATGCCCATCTTTGGCAGCCCCCACCCCTAAATTAATCGTTAAAAAAAAACCCTGGCATCTAGTGGGCTTTCTGCCCCCCCTGGGCGGTCAGATTGGGGGCTACCGCCCCCATCTGCACCCAGGGGGGTCTGAAAGAGTGTTATTGTGCACAGGGGGGTTTGGGGCTTTTGTGTGCCCATGATGGGCAGCCCCCACCCCTAATTTACATAATAAAATAAATCCCTGGTTTTTAGTGGTCTTTCTGCCCCCGGGGGGTCAGAAAGACTGGAATATTGTGGGGCGAGGGGCGGGGGCATTGGCACACGTATATTGGGCAGCCCCACCCCTAATTATAATTATCAAAAAAATCCCTGGTATCTAGTGGGCTTTCTGCCCCCCGGGGACAGATTAGGGGCTACTGCCCCATCTGCCCCAGGGGTGGCAGAAAGACTGTGGTTTTACGTCCGGGGGTGGGGGCATTGGCATCCCCATATTGGGCAGCCCCCACCCCTAAATAAAATGTAAACACAAATCCCTGGTATCTAGTGGGCTTTCTGCCCCCTGGGGGGGCAGATTGGGTGCCACTGTCCCATCTGCCCCCCAGGGGGGCAGAAAGACTAATAATATGGGGGGAGCAAAGGCCCTTGCCCAAGGGGCTGCTCCCCCCTCCCTGGCGCCTAGTGGGTGGATCCCTGCTTTTGGATCGCCCTCCTGGGGTGATCCCCAAGCAGGGATCCATTAGGGAGGGGTACCATCAAGAAAGGAGAGATTCACCCCTTTCCAACGATACCTCTCCTGACTTTCTACGTGCTCAGAGGGCTGAGATACCCCCTGAGCACATAGAAAGTGTAACTGAATTTAGCCTCTTGGCTCATTTCAGTTTCATTTTCATTGCAATGACGTGAGCGCGCCATGCGCGTGATCGGCATTGCAATGAAAATGTAAATTGGCCTCGGGAGGTTGGGGACGCTCTTCCCCAACCTCCCGAGGCCAATAAAAAAAAGGGAAATCGCTCTGCTGTCTGCAGCAGAGGGATTTTGTGCCCCTGTTCTCCTGACGGAATGGTTCCGTCATGAGCACCGAAGGGGTTACGGTCACTCATTATTGGTATTATACGTCTGCATGCGTTGCCGAGTGGAATAAGGGGAGTGATGATAGTTGTTGGCATCACTGTAATCATTCAGGGACATTATCCCATTTATTATTGCACTGTCCAAAGCTACACCATTATTGGACTGACGTTATCCCAGACATTGATTAAATGTTTAACACTGAATTGCCCGTCTTCCTAGTTACATTCATTTGGATCTCCCTAATACCTTTACATACCCACTACAATCTTTCAGGGGAAGATCTATAACCCTAACCCTTTGTGCTGCAAAACAAGTTTTGCTGTCAAAATGGGGTACAGACAATATGCCCACAATGCTGATTGGTTACATAAACTCTGGAATTTACTCAGAATGAACAAACTGACAGCAATTGTAGAACATACATACCATACCTAGGTTCGAAAAAACATGGGGCCCTTGTCTAAAATTTCTGTCTACCACTTTCCGAGAGCTTACTTGTCCAAAATATTTGTGAGTTCTCTGCCTTACTGCAGATACGAGGACTACAAATTAACCCCTTCCATATAGTGGGGTGGAGACATGGGGTGCATTGGGAAATATTGTATGGTGAGCATGATATGTTATTTTTTATCTTCATATATTGCATGTTTTTTTCAATTGGAATTTCTGTTCTTTCTTTCCTTCTACATCTTTCTTATTTCCTTTCCTCACCAGCCTTTGGATGTAAGCGAGTGACTTTGTTGTATTTCAAATTTAAAATAAAAAAATCGATACAATCCTAAAGAGATGTCTAACACCCTGCATATAACCAACACTGGTCGTGATGAAATGTCATCAACATCATTGATTGTAATCTGACTACTAGGACAGGGTCCCTCCACTCAAAGTAGGCACACAGTGGTACTGATGACATTGCTGAGGTCCTGTCATCTGAAATGGACATACAGAGCAAACTGCCATCCACACCCTAGCGTAACAGCTGTCCTATGCATCAATGAGGAAATGAAAGTGTTTTATCATGAAGTTTGCTTACCAACTGCTTTAACCATGTCAATATGTAGAAGACGGGGCATGTCTAAGATGGCGACGTGAGCGGACGCGTTTTCTGCTTGCTCTGTCGTGACAGCCAAATATCCTGCATCACGCTGCCGGAAATTAGACCAGTGAACCACGGAATAATCACCGCGAGACGCACCACCGACATCTGCGACCTAGCTGAGCCCTTTTGCAGTGATCATAGCCACGAAGAAGAAAGATATCAGAGCGAAGATCCTGGCCAACGTTCCCCCACCGGACCTCCGCTGAGAGTGTGCCCAGCCAAAGGACTTGATTTACCGCCAGCGCCCCCCCTTGACGTTGCATCACAACTACTGACCTGGGCTACGGCAGGAGATCGGCACAGCGGAGCGCAGCCCAGCCGCGCACCCTTTTTCTTCTCCGATGTCGGGAGGTGTTTCTGTGCCACACCGAGGACGGCCCCTGCCGCGGACTCAGGTAGGCCGCCCACGCCTCATTCCCCCTGGCATACCTTCAACTATTTGGCTAGTATTGGCAATGGCCTCCAGGGGCCTGATCTTCATCTGTGGGCTCCCCCCATACTCACGGGCTCACCAGACTGCTCCTAAGAGGCCTGGACCATCCTTAATTGAACTGCGCATCCCGCAAGCACAGTGCGGCCCACGAGGCCCGAACACATCTTGGCGCTCACCAGGACTGCCGCGTATCTGCAGTGGGCATGGCCCTGCAGCCCTGTGGCCCTGCACTAAAGTTGCCCCTGGACTTGTGGGGCCCCTTTGTGACAAGGGGGAACACAGCAGTGACGGCTCTCTGTTGTGCATCGGCGCATAGACGCCCCTCTCCATCCCGGCGCTGTACTCCCTCATCATGGGCCCTGGCAGGCCTCTTTTTGCCAGGGGGTGGATATGTGTGGGGGGAGAAAGTGCTTAGTGACTACCTACCTGGCGGGATGTACCACCCCAGCACACGATCTTCATTGACATAGCTTATACGGGAGACATCCTCCTCTTGAAATCTGGATCAGGCAGCGCACCTCTATACTGCCCTGTAACTGCCGCCCCCTGGATGATTGCTGCACAGGGTCCGACACTTTCTCCACCTTGCCCTGACACACACTACAATTGACATCATTACTCGGCATCCTGGCACGGGTGATGCGTTCATGCTGGGGGCAAGGATAGATGACTCCCCTCCCTTGACCGGCGGTCCACCCAGCAGTGGGGTGCGAGCATTGGACCCAACACACTCTTTTACCCCCTCCCCCTGGAACTTATGAAGTGCCATTACCACCAGGATGGTCAAGACAAGTCCTGAGAAACAACAACCACCGGCCACTGACCCACAGGGCCCATCATCTGGTGCCGCGGGTGCCGACCAGTTATTAAAGGGACAACTGATGCCACAGGCTGACCGCTCACAACGCCTCGAGGAGCTAATGGCGGCGGTGATGGACATTAAATCCACCCTGGGCACTAAAATCGATACGCTATGCGCAGAGCTCAGTTTCCTGCTAGAGGACCACAAAAAGCTAAAAGACAGGGTAGAAGACGTGGAGTCCACAATCAAAACCGTGAAGCCCTCCGTGTCCTCAACGGTGGCCCAAGTCAAGAAACTGCAAGAGGAGGTGGACTACCTCAGAGATCGTGTTGACGACCAGGAAGGCATATCACGCTGGAACAACGAGCACCTGGTGGGCTTGCCGGAACGCTTTGAAATGCTGAGTATGGAGTTATTCTTGGAAAACTGGTTCTTGGACACCATACTTCAAGGCAAACATTCCAAGTTCTTCTCCGTGGAGCGAGCCCATAGAGTCCCGGGGGGCCCTCGTTGACCGGGCTCTCCCCCTAGGCCGGTGGTCACGCACCTCTTTAACTACCGTGACAGGGACCACATCCTGCAGGTTACGAGGGCCCTTGGCCTGTGTGTGAACGAGAATGCGCCAGGTGCACACATATCTGGACTACACATTAGCTGTACAGTGTCGCAGGGCATCCTTTATGAATGTTAAATGCTGCCTCTGCAAACATGAGATAAAGTATGCATTACAATACCCGGCCTCATTGGAAATACAGCATAAAGGAATTACAGTCTTCTGCCATTCTCCTGATGATGCGTGGAACTGGGTGGAACAGAATGGAGAGGCATCAACCCCGAAATCCACGGGGGACTCCCACCAACAATGGAAAAAGGCTGCACGCCATGGATGCCGCGGTCTGCCCCTCGGGCAGCACCCCACCAAAGCACAAGCAGCGCAGGAAAAAGGAGCAAGCTCTCAAAGATGCCAAAAAGCACAGAGCCACCACTTCCCCCCTTAGACTCAGAAACGGAGGCCTCCCCGGCACAGGAATACTCGCTATCGGACTCACAGCAACAGTTGATGCTGGGTGACTGCCCCAACGTGACACCGCAGACCTCAGATGAACTGAGTTAACTACTCATGGCACTGGGACTCACCAATATTGCATAATCCACGCTAGTGGAACATTATATCCAAGCAGAAGGCGACCGCTGGATAAAAGTCTTCATCATTGCCTGATCAGCCAATCTATGAACACTCTACTAAGATGGTCAGGAGGCTATGGCGAGACTAAGCTAGTATCTTCATACCCCACAAACGATAAGTGACTATTACAGACTTATTTTGAGTTTTGTGATCTATTGTTTCCTTTTATTCTTAATTTACTATGTTTGCACACAAGTGCATATGGCCTCTTGCCTGTTGGCAATTTGGACTGGAATGGGGGGGTCGGTTTATAGTATACCACGAAAAGCCGGTCCATAACATATATCTGCGTGCCACGCTAGAATGCAGAAATGGTCTTCACATGCTATTTAACGGTCTGTCTCATGCGTGGAATGCATATTTACTATCTTTAACACTTACTGCAGTAAATGCAAGGGAATAATGACCTACTGTTGACTTGGAATATGCGCGGCCTGGCCGGTTGTGTCAAGCGACATAAAGTTTACCAGTACTATGCAGACATAAGATAGCCATAGCTCTACTTCAAGAGACTCATTTAACACAACAAACACTGCAGACGCTCAGTAAAAGATGGAGGGGCACATTAATAGGCACAACTTATTTAGGCTATGCCAGAGGGGCCCTGATCTGGGTGGCACCTGGTATTCCATTACAGATAATACACACGTGCTTTGATCCTCAGAGCCGTTATGCGATACTAGAAGGCTCTTTAGATGGTCGCCCACTATCCATGGTTTCACTTTACGTGCCTACCTCAGGGCAATCCACATTCATTTGAACATAAACCCCAGCACTTCTTAGGGACCCATCGGTCCCTCTTACTGGGGGGGCGACTATAATGGCATACCCGATTTAACTCTTGACCGTTCCTGCCCTCCCCAGAGCTCAGGCTGTGGGGCTCACACACAATATGTCTACCTGCGCTACACAGATACAATTGTTTGACGGTTGGCGCGCAAAACATCCTACAGATCGGGTATACTCACACTACTCCACTCTCCATGACCTGTACATACGAATCGATGCCATATACTGCACGGACACGGCACTGACGCATGTAGCTCACACTGAATACTTGGCTCGCACGATTTCGGACCAGTGCCCCCTTCAAATTCAAATGACTTGGAGTGCGTCCAAACCCAGCATACCAACCTGGCGCCTCCCTTTGGAGGCACTTCGTGACCCTGTTCTGAGTGCCACTATCTCGCAGTGAATTACCTCATACTTCCAAACTAACGAGGGAACGGCCACACAGGCCGGCATTGAATGGGACGCTGTGAAGGTTGTCCTGATTGGCCAGGTCATACAGGCAGTGTACGGTACCCATATGACACTAGAGAAATACAAGGGCTAGAGGCTGAAATACAACAGCAGGAACATAAGGCCCCCACGGACCCACACATATTACTAGCACTCTCCAAAGCCAGATTAGCCCATAAAGAAGCACTGGATAAATTGTGTGCCCTAGATTACAAGCAGTACTCAGCTGATGCTACACAGAGGGTGACAAAGCAAGCAAGACACTTGCTTGGTGAAGAGCAACCTTGCACAACCACCCATCACTGCATTATATACCTGGATGGCACCCTAGTCAACACACAGGAGCAGATCAATGACTCCTTCTTTAAATACTATACAATGCCCCAGACTTAGGTGACCCTCAGGCAATGCAACTGTTTCTAGAACAGGTGGCCCTTACACAAGTAACACAGGACCAATATACAAAGCTGGAGGCTTCGCTCACGGTAGCTGAAATCTCAGAAACCATCTAACAGCTAGCCAGAGGCAAAAGCCCCGGAATGGACGGCTGTCCCATGGAATTCTATGCTACATTTTCCACCCAGTTGGCTCCCCGGTTGCTCACAATATTGAAAGAAACCTTTGATAGAGGCACATTGCCTTCTTTTCTACACAAGGCTGTCCTCGTAGTCCTCCCAAAACCTGGTCGGGACCCCCTCCTCATGAGCTCGTACCGTCCGTTGTCATTGCTCACAACTGATTATAACATCTTGGGTATATTGCTGGCCAATAGGCTGCTCCAAGTCGTTCCTTTACAGGTCCACACGGACCAAAATGGGTTTGTCCCGGGTAGGAGCACTGGTCTGAACCTTAGACGCTTGTCCAAACTCCTAGAATGGGCTCAAACGACTCCTGTGCAACACTGGATGGCAACCTTAGATATAGAAAAGGCCTTTGACAGCCTGGAATGGGACTACCTACGGGCAGTGCTGACCCGATCCGGCATAGGTCTCAAGTTCCTATGCTGGGTGAAAATATTATACACTAACCCACGTGCTAGGGTGAAAATGGTCCATGTTATCTCACCACCCTTTGACATCGAGCGCGACACCAGGCAGGGTTGCCCACTCTCACCAATTCTTTTTGCCATGGCCATGGAGCCTCTGGCCATGGAGCCCCTGACCTGTGCACTCTGCAGTCACGTTATAAACTTGGGCATACGAGTGCACACGCAGTGGCATATAGTGTCCCTTTATGCAGACGATGCCCTGATTTATCCATGCAATCAGGCAATGTGCTCCGTGAACTAGTTGCATTACTAGAAGCCCATGCACTTCTGTCAGGTTTGAAATTCAACTGGGATAAGTCCGTCTTATTCCCGATGTCGCCCATCCCAATCGAACAGAGACAGCGGTATCACATGCCCCACTTGCCAGAGCGTATGACTCCTTTAAATACCTGGGAGTCCAGGTTTATCATTCCCCATCTGATCTGATGTGCGGCAACCTGGGTAAGGTGAGGGTGACCACCAGTGCCAGGGTGACTCTTTCGTTCTGGACCACCCTCCCGCTATACCCCATGGGCCGGATAGCCATATCCAAGATGCTCCTCCTCCCCCGGCTCCTATACCTTTTTACCCTCCTCCCCTATAGACCTCCTAAGAAAATATTTCCGATCTACGGTCATTGCTTGTCTCTTTGATATGAGGCAACTCGATGGCAAGTGTAGCACTCTCGAAGCTGTATCTACCTATATCAGAGGGAGGGTTGGGAGCACCCGATTATGAGTTATACTATGCAGCCGCTCAGCTCCAGTGGCCCATGCGCTAGTTTGCAAAGAAGAACCCCAGCTGAACTGGACTCTTGGGCAATGGTGTTATCGCAACCAGACCTTGAGTAGCTATCAGGCACCAAAACTCAGCTCCAGAGGACTGAGGGATGCACTTTGCTACGGGCAGCCCGCAATGCCTGGTTGCATTATGTAATAGCCAAACGTGGCCCTCAACCATATGCCCCAGAGTCGCCTATTGAGATGTCACCGGGGTCACATGCCCACCTAAAACCCCGGAATTGGCCGAATGGCAGGCAGCTGGCCTGACAACATGGGGAGACGTATTTACTGACTCTATGCGACTTTCACACTCTGATGGACGACTATGGTGTGTCACCGGAAATGTTCCTTCTCTACACGACACTAACACAATAGGCAACAGGAATCTGGGGGACATAAGCACGGTACCACCAACTTCTGAAGCCTTGCAGACACTACTGACCCATGGGTCAGGTAGGAAAGTCATCACGGCCATCTATAATTCACTCAGATGGACAGAGGCCCCTCATTGTCCCCATTACGTGAATATTGGACAGTGGCACTCTCCCCCAAAATCACAGGCAAGCAATGAAAGCAATGTGTGGGAAACCCCAAGACCATCTCAATGAATACCAGACTGAAATTCACGCAATTCAACTATCTGCATCACACATACTTAACTCCGCACAGGCTTGCGCAAATGTACCTGACCTCCACCGATATTTGTCCCAGGTGCCGCGACTCAGGTGCTGACTTTATGCACATGGTCTGAATATGTTCTCACATCATTACATACTGGGGTAAAGTATCTGCTATACTGTCAGCAGCAATGGGAACCACAATTCCAGCTCAGGGTGCACACTACTTGCTAGGCATTACAAAACGGAATGCATGTTGTAAGAACATCAACAAATTCATTGACCTGGCGCTGGTTCTAGACAAACGCTCTTTGGCCATGGCCTGGAAGTCCCCAATGGGCCCATCCACTTAGACACTGGCTGACTGCCCTTTGACGTGCCCTGGTGGGCGAACACGAGACACTGACATCTCAGTCCCCACGTCCAACGGCTCGGGCGCAACTAGTAGACTGCCACCACTATGTAACTATTATAGAAGCTAGCCTCAATGATTCCAATGACCACGGGTGACATGGCAGTAGTATTGACATCGCAACTGGATGACACACCTGGGACACCCCGAGCGCCTACACTAAGGCACACACACTAGTAGAGCATTAGGCTACACATACACGGGAGCGACAGACAGACATAGCTATCTCACACTTCCAGCCTGGCCTGGTCGCACCTACACACATTGCAGCATCTGCACTGTCAAACTCCTCCCTTATTCTACTCCCATTGCAGTACCCATCACAGCTGGACCCTGGTAGTTCGCACTTGGCACAAGCGGCACAATCAGCGGAAATATCTTTATGATAATCATAGGACAGGCACACTAGTTAGGTATTATGTTTAATCTTTTTTTTCTTCTTCTCTTTTATATCATGTTTTGAAGCAGCTTTGTACAGTAACATCTTTGGACAACCTCTTAAGTGGTTAATTTAGTTATTGATTGCAATGTCAAGCACGGCCATTCGCCCCCACACCTAGTGGGCACAATAATGCAAATGGAGATGAACTACAACATTTACTTCACCATGTCGTATTTATAGCTGTATGTTGTTTTGTGCATAAATTGAATAAAGATTATTAAAAAAAAACAGGTAGAAGACATCACCAATAGCTTTTCCCCATCTCTTTGTAGAGGATAAACCCTGACCTCCTGGCCAGCACCCTGTCCCGGACATCACGATGATGACAACCTACAAGCAATCGACCATGACACTCTCCAAGATCTCCTGTACTCCATTAGGACACCATCTCCAGACATATGGAGGTACAGCAGCATTATGGCGTCTCCACATACCACGCCTAAAATCCAAAAGTCACCACCTCCCACCACTCCCACAACCCTGGACTCCGAGGACTCACAGATTACCTTCCAATCGACTGCGGTAGGAGTCCAGAGGGAGTTGGTAGATCAGGTGCGCGCGGGAATGGAGACCCTGGCGATCTCCATATAGGGAGTCTGTGGGTGTCTCAGTCCCAATAGGGACAACACTGCAGCCATCATAGGCACCTACTCTACGCTCTGTGGCCTGTAGCAGTCCCTGGCTGATGTTGCTGGTGTCATAAGTCAGAGGCATCAACAACTGCCCTACCAAAGTGGCACCAGCAACATGGCCAAAGAGCTGGGGCCTATCAGAACCATCTTGGAATCCATGAAGCAGAAGCAGGACTCCCACATGGCTTCCATGGCTGACTATCACCGCAACATTGCTGCTGTGTTGCAGATACTCCTCGCTGCTGTGCTGCGTCATGTATTGGCACAGATGAACACTGCTGCAGCACGGGATCCACATCCTCCATCCCTTATGTGTGTGTGCCCCCCTTGGCTGCCACATCTACAACACTACCCTCATAGGAGACACCACACACATCAGAGGAAGGAGATGTGGATGGTACCTCTTTCTAATGAAGAAGTGTCCGGTAGCATTCATCTGTGCCATATACCAAGTTTCTCCTTAGCCCTGTGCTGATCAACATGCCAGGGAACATCTGCTGTCACTGTCCTCATTTTGACTTCACCCTCTTCACCTACACCATTTGTGTACTGTTAATGTGGTCTATCCTCCCTAATGACACTGCAGTCATCCTCCTGACTGAAGCACTCCTCACCGCAACATGTTTTATGACATGTTCCCCACATGGAATCTCTCTGGACATCCAATGGCTCTAAACATCCTTTGCGGTTGTTGTCCAATCAATGTTAATTGTGATCTTCTAAAACAATAGCACTTGTAAATAAATGTTCCAATAAGTACTACCTGTGACATTTTGGCAGTCCACACGGCACCCCTTTACACTGACCTGCTCCCTGCTGACGAGAGGCAACTACCTCGAAACACTTGTCCAGGGATGGCTAACGCAACACATACTGTTCTTTTTACACATCGTGGCATAGGCGTACCCGCCGTCGCCACTACATTTACCACAGTCCTTTGGGGCAACTTGCTGGTGTGACGAGCAGTGTGCGACCAACTTTTGCACAATTTATTACGGCTCCCTTGAGCCAACGGGCTGACGAGCCTTGGATCTGCACCTGCGCGCCATGAGAGGTACTTGACCTGTTTTTAATTACATTTTGGCAGTCCACACGGCACCCCTTTACACTGACCTGCTCCCTGCTGACGAGAGGCAACTACCTCGAAACACGTGTCCAGGGATGGCTAACGCAACACATACTGTTCTTTTTACACATCGTGGCATAGGCGTACCCGCAGTCGCCACTACATTTACCACAGTCCTTTGGGGCAACTTGCTGGTGTGACGAGCAGTGTGCGACCAACTTTTGCACAATTTATTACTGCTCCCTTGAGCCAACGGGCTGACGAGCCTTGGATCTGCACCTGCGCGCCATGAGAGGTACTTGACCTGTTTTTAATTACATTTTGGCAGTCCACACGGCACCCCTTTACACTGACCTGCTCCCTGCTGACGAGAGGCAACTACCTCGAAACACGTGTCCAGGGATGGCTAACGCAACACATACTGTTCTTTTTACACATCGTGGCATAGGCGTACCCGCCGTCGCCACTACATTTACCACAGTCCTTTGGGGCAACTTGCTGGTGTGACGAGCAGTGTGCGACCAACTTTTGCACAATTTATTACGGCTCCCTTGAGCCAACGGGCTGACGAGCCTTGGATCTGCACCTGCGCGCCATGAGAGGTACTTGACCTGTTTTTAATTACATTTTGGCAGTCCACACGGCACCCCTTTACACTGACCTGCTCCCTGCTGACGAGAGGCAACTACCTCGAAACACGTGTCCAGGGATGGCTAACGCAACACATACTGTTCTTTTTACACATCGTGGCATAGGCGTACCCGCCGTCGCCACTACATTTACCACAGTCCTTTGGGGCAACTTGCTGGTGTGACGAGCAGTGTGCGACCAACTTTTGCACAATTTATTACTGCTCCCTTGAGCCAACGGGCTGACGAGCCTTGGATCTGCACCTGCGCGCCACGAGAGGTACTTGACCTGTTTTTAATTACATTTTGGCAGTCCACACGGCACCCCTTTACACTGACCTGCTCCCTGCTGACGAGAGGCAACTACCTCGAAACACGTGTCCAGGGATGGCTAACGCAACACATACTGTTCTTTTTACACATCGTGGCATAGGCGTACCCGCCGTCGCCACTACATTTACCACAGTCCTTTGGGGCAACTTGCTGGTGTGACGAGCAGTGTGCGACCAACTTTTGCACAATTTATTACGGCTCCCTTGAGCCAACGGGCTGACGAGCCTTGGATCTGCACCTGCGCGCCATGAGAGGTACTTGACCTGTTTTTAATTACATTTTGGCAGTCCACACGGCACCCCTTTACACTGACCTGCTCCCTGCTGATGAGAGGCAACTACCTCGAAACACGTGTCCAGGGATGGCTAACGCAACACATACTGTTCTTTTTACACATCGTGGCATAGGCGTACCCGCCGTCGCCACTACATTTACCACAGTCCTTTGGGGCAACTTGCTGGTGTGACGAGCAGTGTGCGACCAACTTTTGCACAATAAAGTACTACCTGTGTGTTGCATGTCTCTATGAGCCAGGACCAGGTTCACTATTGTCCATTCTGTGAGGCAACTACACACATTACTAGCCAAAGGGACAAATCACTTTCGTGGCATTTGGGACAAAGATAGGCAGTGAAAGTGTGACATATATTGTAATCACTATTTGTGTGATGACTAGTAAGTTCTTACTCAAGGTTGCAAGTATTAATTTCAACTGGTGTCATGCAGTCAATGTGAATGGTGAGTTCAGTCACCCCACAAGTGTTGGGTCCATCTATGGTTACTAGTAAGCATCCAACATTGGGTTGACAAGTAAACGCTGCAAGTGTGAGAGGTAACAGGTCAGCCATCAGTGTATAAGCCCAAATCCCTAACTATATGTGCAAAAGTCATTGACCACAACATCCCTCCAAGGCATATCACATTAGCAACAAACACATTGATCATGCATGTTAACAGAAGATGAGCACTGTGTCATTATTTATCCATGAATGCCAGATACATTACTCAACAATGTCTGGTCGTACGATCATGTAAAGTCATGGGCAGCCTGACAGATCCCTGTCCATAGCTAAGAAATCCACTCACACATGTTGCCAGACACTGCTAGCAAAGCTGCTGGCAGTAACTTCAACTGAGCACACATGCTAACTCCCACACAGAAAATCATGATGTAGACATGAATATAGCAAACTCTTAGATTATATATAAACGTGAAAGTTTAAATAGAAATAACCATCTACCCAATACTAAATACCTAACCTAACCTATCCTACGCTAATTTAGCATATATTCCATTTAAAACAACCTTAACTTAACTTAGCTTACTCTATAAAATGAACACAACATGATAAACATCAACCCTCCACCGCCCTTTAGTCACATCTTCACACAAGGACAACAGAATCAACAGCTAAACTTAAACCACCTACACATAGGAACCTAACCAATCATTTTTTTTTTTAAGTTTTGAAAATGTCAATGTTTTGGAGTATTTTTACATTTTTATACAAATAAAACACATCGACCCCGCACACCCTAACTAACCTAACGAAGCCCTACCCACTAACAACCTAACCGACCCTTAAAAATTCCCTAAAATCACCACCACCCATCAATGCATTATATACCTGGATGGCAACCTAGTCAACACACAGGAGCAGATCAATGACTCCTTCTTTAAATACTATACAAGGCCCCAGACTTAAGTGACCCTCAGGCAATGCAACTGTTTCTAGAACAGGTGGCCCTTACACAAGTAACACAGGACCAATATACAAAGCTGGAGGCTTCGCTCACGGTAGCTGAAATCTCAGAAACCATCTAACAGCTAGCCAGAGGCAAAAGCCCCGGAATGGACGGCTGTCCCATGGAATTCTATGCTACATTTTCCACCCAGTTGGCTCCCCGGTTGCTCACAATATTGAAATAAACCTTTGATAGAGGCACATTACCTCCTTTTCTACACGAGGCTGTCCTCGTAGTCCCCCCAAAACATGGTCGGGACACCCTCCTGATGAGCTCGTACCGTCCGTTGTCATTGCTCACAACTGATTATAACATCTTGGGTATATTGCTGGCCAATAGGCTGCTCTAAGTTGTTCCTTTACAGGTCCACATGGACCAAAATGGGTTTGTAGGAGCACTGGTCTGAACCTTAGACGCTTGTTCAAACTCCCAGAATGGGTCCAAACGGCTCCTGTGCAACACTGGATGGCAACCTTAGATATAGAAAAGGCCTTTGACCACTTGGGATGGGACTACCTACGGGCAGTGCTGACCCGATTCGGCATAGGTCTCAAGTTCCTATGCTGGGTGAAAATATTATACACTAACCCACGTGCCAGGGTGAAAATGGTCCATGTTATCTCACCACCCTTTGACATCGAGCGCGACACCAGGCAGGGTTGCCCACTCTCACCAATTCTTTTTGCCCTGGCCATGCTGCCTCTGGCCATGGAGCCCCTGACCTGTGCACTCCGCAGTCACGTTATAAACTTGGGCATACGAGTGCACACGCAGTGGCATATACTGTCCCTTTATGCAGACGATGCACTGATCTATCCATGCAATCAGGCAATGTGCTCCGTAAACTAGTTGCATTACTAGAAGCCCATGCACTTCTGTCCGGTTTGAAATTCAACTGGTATAAGTCCGTCTTATTCCCGATGTCGCCCATCCCAATCGAACAGAGACAGCGGTATCACATGCCCCACTTGCCAGAGCGTATGACTCCTTTAAATACCTGGGAGTCCAGGTTTATTATTCCCCATCTGATCTGATGGGCGGCAACCTGGGTAAGGTGAGGGTGACCACCAGTGCCAGGGCGACTCTTCCGTTCTGGACCACCCTCCCGCTATCCCCCATGGGCCGGATAGCCACATCCAAGATGCTCCTCCTCCCTAGGCTTCTATACCTTTTTGCCCTCCTCCCCTATAGGTCTCCTCAGAAATTATTTCCGATCTACGGTCATTGCTTGTCTCTTTGAGATGGGGCAACTAGATGGCAAGTGTAGCACTCTCGAAGCTGTATCTACCTATATCAGAGGGAGGTTTGGGAGCACCCGAATATGAGTTATACTATGCAGCCGCTCAGCTCCAGTGGCCCAAGCGCTAGTTTGCAAAGAAGAACCCCAGCTGAACTGGACTCTTGGGCAATGGTGTTATCGCAACCAGACCTTGAGTGGCAATCAGGCACCAAAACTCAGCTCCAGAGGACTGAGGGATGCACTTTGCTACGGGCAGCCCGCAATGCCTGGTTGCATTATGTAATAGCCAAACGTGGCCCTCCACCATATGCCCCAGAGTCGCCTATTGAGATGTCACCGGGGTCACATGCCCAACTAAAACCCCGGAATTGGTCGAATGGCAGGCAGCTGGCCTGACAACATGGGGAGACGTATTTACTGACTCTATGCGACTTTGACACTCTGATGGACGACTATGGTGTGTCACCGGGAAAGTATGTGTAGTGGACCATTCTAACATCAACTACAAAATCAAACAGATTCTAGACAAAAATTGGAAAATTTTGAACACTAGTGAAGACACGGACTCCATGCACAAACCAATAGTAGCCTTCAGAAGGAATCCCAACTTAAAAGACAAGCTTGTGCACAGTAGATTCCACCCACTAAATAAGAACAGACAAACCACTTTGGATGGCACACCATTACCTTCAGGCAATCATAGATGTGGCAACTGCCATGCATGTGAACAGGCTATAGTCTCACAAAGTTGGACATATGGCGTAAAATCAGGCACCTTACAACAAATGACTAACTGTAGGAGCTCTAACATCATCTATTTGTTACTATGCCCATGTGGACTTGGCTATATAGGTGAAACCTCCAGAGAATTTCGGACGAGATTCTCGGAACATAAATCAGCTATAAGAACTGGCAGACAACAGGCACCCTTGGTCAATCACTATCATGAGCACAAGCACAGGGAGACTGAAATAAAATGGCTAATTTTAGAAAAAGTCAAGACGATACCAGGTAAGGATCCAGTAAAAACTAGAAAACAACGAGAAACATTCTGGATTTTCCATCTAGACACTGTACGTAAAGGCCTTAATGAGGAAATTATCTGGTTGGTCACAGAATAATCCATATACACTGCCTTTATGGCCCCTGACCTATATACTTTTCCCTAGGTTTGACCCATCTTGGTTGTTCTCCTTCTTTTGTCTTCTCCCTGTTTCTAGGGAAGAACATCTGGCCTCCCTTATACATAGATAATATGAAGGTACTCTGCAGTAATCCCCACAACAACATTGTTATGACATCACTGTCTGCCTGTCCATACTCTGACTTCAGGCTCCTCTATGATTCTTCTATCATAGAATCGGAATCTAGCGCACATGTAGTGCTAGAAACTGTGAATTAGACACTCTCTGCCTCCTACAACTGCTCACTTTAACAATACTTTCCTAAGATGGTGACTATCCTCACTCTTTTTGTGATTGTATCCTCCATGAGATCGTACACGATTCAGTATACCTTAATCTTTCCCTCCCCCCTCTTTAAGGTCTTTCTCTAAAATAATGATGAATAATATACACGTATACCTTATATCAATAGATGCGTGATTTTACACGTAATAATGTTAATCTCTTCATAAACCATTCATTATTAATTTGACATACTACCTGTCGCCGCCCTATTACATCCAATAGGTACAATTATGGCTGCGTACAATACAGTTTCATCATTTGTACACCATTCAAACAGGGCAAACATTAAAACTGTTTTTCCCCTATGATGTCTGTGTCGTGCATCTGGAATGTTTTGGGAACCAAACGCAACAGTATGCGATTCTGCCCTTTCCGTACACCATTCCAATATGGCGACCATATCAACACCCCTTGAACCACGACGTACGATCTACGTACATAGGCCGTCTTTGTTCAACGTAGAAACGTTAGACTCCGCCTATTTCCAATTTACACGAGGAGCGTTTTGTGCATAACATACAGTCTCGCCATTACACATACACGGCGAGAACTCTAACTATCCATTTTCCCTATAACGTTCATGCCATAGATCTAGGATGTCCCGCCAATCTAATGAAGCAGCGTGTAATTATGCTCCTTCTCGCACCCACTCCAATATGGCGACCATACTAACATCCCGTCCCTCATGACGTACGAGCTACGTACTTAGGACGCCGGGTCATTTCTAATGTAGCAACATGTGACCCCGCTCAGTTCAAATAAAAGCGAGGCCGTCACCCTCTTTGTTTTTCCGGTTTGGCAGCATAGAAAATGGAGCGAATAACTACACAGCACATGAGGTAAGGAAAACGGCTATATTAGTGATCCCCTTTAATAACATAGATAGACATCTATTTCTAAACATTCTTAGATAGCAGAACAGCACGCTTAATTGTTTGACCGTTAAGAACGATCACCAATGTCTTCACAGAGTTCCCGAACTAGTTTTGCATTACTCAGAATGCCTCACTTTTTGAGTATTTATGTTGATCTTTTCTTTTGAAATCCACAAAACGTACACCAGCTTTACCCGCATCGCCTGTAATTCCTATCCCATAGTACATACACCTTGTATTCACAGGATGCACAGCTAAAACATGAATCTGTAGGCTCCGTTTAGGTGTTTTTCTCTCAAAGGAATTTTTTAACGAAGGCATAATTAGGCATATTATTAATACCCCGCATACATCACCATATTGACATGTCTTCGTTGACAACCAAACCATACAACATATTATTGCGAGAGTTACTGGATAAAAGTATCAAATTGCAACTCATCTACCAGTAAAAGGAAATATATAAAAAACCTTTCGGTTTCTCCCTTGCTCCTTTCAGATTCTGTATTTGAGCAAAGTTTGGCCCTCAACCGCCTCAATCAATAAGGAGAAAACTTGAAGGGTGTTTTGTGAGGATTCAAGCACTAAATCAGTCTAGGTAAGACTTTAGAGGCAGTCTGAGGCTAACCTAGTGGAATGATTATCATATCATGCTATTATTGAAATACATACATTCTTTTTTTTGTTGTCTACCTTTAGATGGAATCTACATAGTGACTACTCACAGTGTGGCCTTATTTCTTCACTTTTGTCCTAATGAAATAAGTAGGATAATCTTCAGTCTAAAGTATCAGGACGCTAAAGCCTCCATGCCTGCCCATCTCTCAGAGGGTGAGACTCACTTTTAATCACCTATCTACTAAGATCAAAGAGTTACTATATCACACATAAATGTTATATCTTTTTTCTAATTTGCACCAATAGAATTACCCTATAGAAGTCTTTGACACCTAATGCCCTAAATTGAAATATGGATCAAGCTCTTTAGAACTGGAGGCAACGTCAGCAAAGACACGTAGGCGAATATTACGTCAATATGCTCTCCCTCTAACCTTTGGCTAACAATTTTACACCTTCTTTGAGCAAATCTCCTTTCCTCTTTGGTCTGTAATATGGCACTTTCTTTCTGTCTTGTAGCACTTTATGGTTATCTGTACTCTGGGCACTATTTTTTCTACTTTTTTTGATATGCTAATGGAAACGATAAAATGATGATTGTAAAGTTTGTTTTTAGCTGCAAGTGCTCATATTAAGTGTGAGCAACCACATATAAGTTAGTTTGAATATTATTTCTTCCCAGGCTATATACATATATACATTAAAAATCCCTTTTGCACATGTTTGAAATACCATTTTGTATTTATCATATTTAGAGAGAACCCTCATTCTTTTCGTCGTATAGACGACAAAGACACTTCCAAAATATACTTTGGTCCTGAAGAAGGAGACGCGAAAATTCCACATAGTCTCCGAAATGTACATAGACCAAGAGTACCAACCACATATCTGGGAGACCCATAGAAGGAATCTAACGCCAACGTCCTGACTACACAATCATAGGACTCTGTAAGAACTATTCAAAATCCAACCCCTTCGGTTGTAATGGAGTAGGATCTCATACCAGATTTGGTTCATGTTTTTATCAAAAAAGTTAAATTTCTTTTGTCATTTTTTCCTTAATCGTGGGTAGAATGTCTGATGGTATGTAAGAGTGACTGATAGGTGAGAATGTGAATGCAAGTTTCTTTTGGAAACGATTAGTTTGGGGGTTCCTTGTATGAGCTTTTCAAACTGTTTTGCCTTTCAAATATGTTCATGTAAAGCAATCAGTAAAGAAACATCTGTGTAATAATATTTGAATTGTATATAAATTATACACTAAAAAGAACATATATGAATGTTTTATTATCTATTATATAAAAAAAGAAAATAATAAAAAGAATGAAAATGTTTTTGAAATAACTTTGTTTCCTGGGTTTCTGTAAAGAATTAGTGAGTAACACGATATACAAAGAAAAGATAGGTCAGATAAGAGGTTCCTCCTTTCATTGTGTCACCGGGAAAGTTCCTTCTCTACACGACACTAACACAATAGGCAACAGGAATCTGGGGGACATAAGCATGGTACCACCAACTTCTGAAGCCTTGCAGACACTACTGACCCATGGGTCAGGTAGGAAAGTCATCACGGCCATCTATAATTCACTCAGAATGACAGAGGCCCCTCATTGTCCCCACTACGTGAATATTGGACAGTGGCACTCTCCCCCGAAATCACAGGCAAGTAATGGAAGTAATGCGTGGGAAACCCCAAGACCATCTCAATGAATACCAGACTGAAATTCACGCAATTCAACTATCTGCATCACACATACTTAACTCCGCACAGGCTTGCGCAAATTTACCTGACCTCCACCGATATTTGTCCCAGGTGCCGCGACTCAGGTGCTGACTTTATGCACATGGTCTGAATATGTTCTCACATCATTACATACTGGGTTAAAGTATCTGCTATACTGTCAGCAGCAATGGGAACCACAATTCCAGCTCAGGGTGCACACTACTTGCTAGGCATTACAAAACGGAATGCATGTTGTAAGAACATCAACAAATTCATTGACCTGGCGCTGGTTCTAGACAAACGCTCTTTGGCCATGGCCTGGAAGTCCCCAATGGGCCCATCCACTAGACACTGGCTGACTGTCCTTTGACGTGCCCTGGTGGGCGAACACGAGACACTGACATCTCAGTCCCCACGTCCAATGGCTCGGGCGTAATTAGTAGACTGCCACCACTATGTAACTATTATAGAAGCTAACCTCCGTGATTCCAATGACCACGGGTGACATGGCAGTAGTATTGACGTCGCAACTGGATGACACACCTGGGACACCCCGAGCGCCTACACTAAGGCACACACACTAGTAGAGCATTAGGCTACACATACACGGGAGCGACAGACAGACATAGCTATCTCACACTTCCGGCCTGGCCCGATCGCACCTACACACAACGCGGCATCTGCACTGTCAAACTCCTCCCTTATTCTACTCCCATTGCAGTACCCATCACAGCTGAACCCTGGTAGTTCGCACTTGGCACAAGTGGCACAATCAGCGGAAATATCTTTATGATAATCATAGGACAGGCACACTAGTTAGGTATTATGTTTAATCTTTTTTTTCTTCTTCTCTTTTATATCATGTTTTGAAGCAGCTTTGTACAGTAACATCTTGGACAACCTCTTAAGTGGTTAATTTAGTTATTGATTGCAATGTCAAGCACGGCCATTCGTCCCCACACCTAGTGGGCACAATAATGCAAATGGAGATGAACTACAACATTTACTTCACCATGTCGTATTTATAGCTGTATGTTGTTTTGTGCATAAATTGAATAAAGATTATTTTAAAAAAACAGGTAGAAGACATCACCACTAGCTTTTCCCCATCTCTTTGTAGAGGATAAGCCCTGACCTCCTGCCCAGCACCCTGTCCCGGACATCACGATGATAGCGATGGTGACAACCTGCAAGCTATCGACCATGACACCCTCCAAGAGCTCCTGTACTCCATTAGGACACCATCTCCATACATATGGAGGTACAGCAGCATTATGGCGTCTCCACATACCTCGCCTAAAATCCAAAAGTCACCACCTCCCACCACTCTCACAACCCTGGACTCCGAGGACTCACAGATTACCCTCCAATCGACTGCGGTAGGAGTCCAGAGGGAGTTGGTGGATCAGGTGCGCGCGGGAATAGAGACCATGGCGATCTCCATAGAGGGAGTCTGTGGGTGTCTCAGTCCCAATAGGGACAACACTGCAGCCATCATAGGCACCTACTCTACGCTCTGTGGCCTGTAGCAGTCCCTGGCTGATATTGCTGGTGTCATAAGTCAGAGGCATCAAGAACTGCCCTACCAAAGTGGCACCAGCAACATGGCCAAAGAGCTGGGGCCTATCAGAACCATCTTGGAATCCATGAAGCAGAAGCAGGACTCCCACATGGCTTCCATGGCTGCCTATCACCGCGACATTGCTGCTGTGTTGCAAAATGAGCAGATACTCCTCGCTGCTGTGCTGCGTCATGTATTGGCACAGATGAACACTGCTGCAGCACGGGATCCACATCCTCCACCCCTCATGTGTGTTTGCCTCCCTCGGCTGCCACATCTACAACACTACCCTCATAGGAGACACCACACACATCAGAGGAAGAAGATGTGGATGGTACCTCTTTCTAATGAAGAAGTGTCCGGAAGCATTCATCTGTGCCATATACCCAGTTTCTCCTTAGCCCTGTGCTGATCAACATGCCAGGGAACATCAGCTGTCACTGTCCTCATTTTGACTTCACCCTGTTCACCTACACCATTTGTGTACTGTTAATGTGGCCTATCCTCCCTAATGACACTGCAGTCATCCTCCTGACTGAAGCACTCCTCACCGCAACATGTTCCATGACATGTTCCCCACATGGACTCTTTCTGGACATCCAATGGCTCTAAACATCCTTTGTGGTTGTTGTCCAATCAATGTTAATTGTGATCTTCTAAAACAATAGCACTTGTAAATAAATGTTCCAATAAGTACTACCTGTGTGTTGCATGTCTCTATGAGCCAGGACCAGGTTCACCATTGTCCATTCTGTGAGGCAACTACACACATTACTAGCCAAAGGGACATATCACTTTCGTGGCGTTTGGGACAATGATAGGTAGTGAAAGTGTGACATATATTGTAATCACTATTTGCGTGATGACTAGTAAGTGCTTACTCAAGGTTGCAAGTATTAATTTCAACTGGTGTCATGCAGTCAATGTGAATGGTGAGTTCAGTCACCCCACAAGTGTTGGGTCCATCTATGGTTACTAGTAAGCATCCAACATTGGGTTGACAAGTAAACGCTGCAAGTGTGAGAGGTAACAGGTCAGCCATCAGTGTATAAGCCCAAATCCCTAACTATATGTCCAAAAGTCATTGACCACAACATCCCTCCAAGGCATATCGCATTAGCAACACCCACATTGATCTTGCATGGTAAGAGAAGATGAGCACTGTGTCATTAATTATCCATGAATGCCAGATACATTACTCAACAATGTCTGATCGTATGATCATGTAAAGTCATGGCCAGCCTGACAGATCCCTGTCCATAGCTAAGAAACCCACTCGCACATGTTGCCAGACACTGCTAGCAAAGCTGCTGGCAGTAACTTCAACTGAGCACACATGCTAACTCCCACACAGAAAATCATGATGTAGACATGAATGTAGCAAACTCTTAGATTATATATAAACGTGAAAGTTTAAATAGAAATAACCATCTACCCAATACTAAATACCTAACCTAACCTATCCTACGCTAATTTAGCCTATATTCTATGTAAAACAACCTTAACTTAACTTAGCTTGCTCTATAAAATTAACACAACATGATAAACATCAACCTCCCACCGCCCTTTAGTCACATCTTCACACAAGGACAACAGAATCAACAGCTAAACTTAAACTACCTACACATAGGAACCAAAACAATCATATTCTTTTTTAAAGTTTTGAAAATGTCAACGTTTTGGGGTATTTCTACATTTTTATACAAATAAAACACATCAACACCCCACACCCTAACTAACCTAACGTAGCCCTACCCACTAACAACCTAACCCACCCTTCAAAATTCCCTAAAATCACTATCACTTAAACTACACTAACCTAAACAAAGCTATAAAAACCTAATCTAAAAACCTCTGCATGTCAAACAGGGGGAATGGGAGATGGGGTCCCATGGGGTATTCATCTTTTGGCCTGCTTTATGTCCTGCATCAGGGATAAGGCCTGGTCCACCTTGTTCTCAAGCACTGCCACTCTGAGTTTTAAGTCTGACATGTCCTTCGTCATGTCCTGCTGAAAACATGAGGGCCCCTCTATAGGCTGAGGCGTGGGTACCGGTGGTAAAGAAGGTCTGCTGGGGAAGGTACTAGGGACGGCTGTTTGTGAGGAACCTGAAGTTGAGTGTCCATGGCAGGCAGAGCTTCCCCTTGTGATGGTTGGTGTCCCATCGGCAATACAGACCACGTTCCCTGGGCCTTTTCTGATTCATAATGCATCTTCATAGCCCTGTATGGCCTGTATGCCTTGCCAACCCTTATGATGTGGTGGAAGTGCACCTTCCATTTGTTGTATTGGCGAAGTTCATTAGGGGTCATGTTGTCTGTTGAAACAATGAGGATAAATGTCACTCAAGGGCTGACTAGGAACAGTTCTCAACATTATGCAATCTCATAATTAACATTACACCCAAGGTAATAGCCCCTACAGCCTAAATTAATCTTGCAGCTTAGAGCGACTGTACACATACCTTTTATCTAGAACATCAGATGTTCTCAGCCCTATTTGCAAAGGAAGGCCAATTGTTATTGGGAGAACTAATGATGACCATTTCACTACTGAGTATGCTTGTAAACAAATATCTTTATTACCCATTGAATGGTACAAATTTTCACCTTCACTGTGTATTAGTGTACCTTCTGCATCCTGCAATGGCCTTTATGCCATAGGGATTTAACACGTTCAGAAGTGCTATGTCTTGCAGCACATGTCTTGTCTCACAACATTTTGAAATTGATCAAGCAAAGAGCCATTTCAAGACATTTCAGTACCCATAAAGATAACTTGGCAGGTATTACATGTAAGAGTGGACGCAGGAATAGTACCCCACATCATAAAAAAGGCATATGAACCTTCTCACATTATCGTCGGGGTCCGGTTTTAAGAGGGAGCTTTCAGATTACGAGCGGGTGCCTGGCATCGTGGGCGGTGTGCCATATCGCCACCACCCCCTCCCGTGACCCATGGTGCACTGAATGATTGTACCTATTAATAAACTCGGTTCCTCTCTACTCTTGAGGGAATCTACACTTCGTGTTTTTAATATTTTTAACACTAGAAACCCCTTGTTAGGGTGGGCCTTAGCGCGCCCATACCGCCGGGTTTCACCACCACACCTTTGGTCCTGATGAAAGCCTGACTAACACTCAAAAATAGGCAGAAACATGTTGACCACACTCCCAGGGATAAAACTGAACTTTTAATTTAGTTCTTTATCCCACACTTTATATATTTTATTCATGTCTGATTGGCAAAACTAATAGAGTATTTTTTGACACGATCTAGACATTTTTAATCTCACAACTCACTTTTCACTGAACAACTATTACCAGCTCCGCAGGAAACTGGCGTCGCAGCACACTAGGGTGGCATTCGGCCACTCCTGGTGGGGCCCAATGATGAAGCATGTCACCAACCAGGTTGGTGAGTGAGGGCTTTTCTAGAAACCTAGCGTGTTTTTTCCACAGTAGATTCTTACTGTGACTGTTTACATGCTTGCTCTTCTCTCTTCTTTTTTGGCACACTCCTTCGTTGATTGTTTGATTTCATTTGATGGGAGTAGGAGCGCTTCTGAATTGTTCCCATCCTCTCCTGTTGATTTCAGCCTTCTCATATTTGACCTGTAGACCATGCCACCGCTCAATACATACTCCCAATATTGTGGCATGTGCAACTGACATACATTCTATATCATTCACAGCCACATCCATTTCGGATGTTCATCCACTACCACATGTATTAGCATTGTCTGCCACTGGGATCATGGCTCCTCTGTCAATCAACTATCATGTGGTCCATCCCAGATAGGCAAAGTGTTCTCCTCGACAGTAGTCAGAGGCTGATAGACATGCAACACGTCACCACAACTTTTCATGGCCTATTTCTCACCCTCCCAAACGTTCAATTGTGATGAGGATGCACATCGAATATGGCAATTCCCACATCATCTGGCATCACACTCACTCCTTCCAGTACGCAAATATCACTGATGAAGGCACTCACCGGTGAAGTTGGGGTTCTTGAAGTTGGCCATCTCAGGTTCCATGTATGAGAGGGTCCACCTACATAACATGTAAATCACATTATGAAACTTACTACACATATTTGATTTGCAACAACAGCACAGTACATGTGCAAGGCTATTGGCTATGTAGCCTTTCAGGTTGTAAGTGTTCAGATGACACAGTTGACATGCCTGGATGATACACATTGGTAAGGCTGACTGAGTCAAACATACATGTGAATGCCTTACACATGCACCTGTTGGCCATTTTGCATGTGCTGACCCGCAACACTATCACACTACACAATGGTAGCAGACTTGGATGATGCTGTGCACCTACATAATTCACATACCATACTCAGTAAGGTGATGTTATCCAGATGCCCTCTTAAAAGCAGATACCAGTATATAAGTATGCTACATACATCTCTATTTATGCATACTGGTCCCCTAAGTAATGTGAGGACTGTAGCTGATAGTGCTGTTGAGTTCATGATATTGTACTCTTATGTTACATACGTCCCTGAGCACAAAATTACATATTTCCTCATTGACACATATGGTATCGTTAGAGATGTGTCTCATTCAGGCAAGTATACCCTAGGATACTTTACCATGTGAGTGGCCTCCCATCTGACACACATTTGGGCTCTCATACTGAAGTCATGTACCATGTGCGTTACATACATATGTTGAGACAGCTCCAGTGGCTCTGGACTCTATAACCCCTGCATGAGACCATGCAAATGCAGCATGTGGGATTTGCTATGCAATCAGAGGTATGCAGTCAGGCAAACCAGTGCAAACCACAGTGTAGCCATATGTAGTGAATGAGCCACATTTGTGGTCTGACATCCTATGATGACCCTCAACCACCACCATTTTGTACTGACTTAAGTATGTTATGTTACCCTAGCCTTAAAGTAGGATGGGTTTGCATATGCCTGCTTCTCTTCTGTCCTGTAATCTTGCTGTCTTTTAGTAGAATAGTCTTGCCAAGAATAGAAGGTATGGGATGTAGAGGTTAAGTGTTGTGGGTGATGGTGCACACTTGTGCTCAATGTTGGATACTGAGGGATTAAGGGTATAATGTTATTTGCGTTAGGTGAATTATGACTTTGACCTATTGCCTTTGACATGGTTTCATGTCATCCTTGCTTTTCTGATTCCATCTTGCTTTGGGCCTTTGTGTGCATGGCTTAACTAACTCCATTTTCATGACTGAAGCTATTTTCTGTGCCTGCACGAAGCTACAGAGGTGGGGAGGGCATGTTTTGCTCTTCTCCTGTTTTTCGCACTTTACTGACTAGAGAGAACTGGTTCTTATCAGAGGAATGTACATGGTCTGTCTGAGAGCCATAGCAAAGGCCTGATCAACCGATGCAGTGGCCTTGGAGCAGGCTGGTACGGGCTCTCATGAGAACGAGGGGGCGAGGCTTGCTAGAAGCTTTGTTGTGTTTGAATTTGTATTAAAAAGGGGAGCCTACACTGTCCTGGTGGAAGTTCACGCCTTGGAGCAGATGTGTTGTCACAGAAGAGTGGTGTCACCTCTGAGCTTTCACCCGGTTCAAGCAATGGACTCCCCTTGAGCGAAGTGGGGTGAAATGATGGAGCAGTAGGTGAGGTGTCTCTGCTACTAACTGCCTCTTGATTCTTTACTGATTCTTTCCTTTCCTTCTTATTTTCTGATTCTTATATCCATACATATATATTTCTACATATATATTTGCTTTGATTGTCTATTTCAATCGGTTATTTGATATGTGAGAGTCTGCCATGATCAATATATATTCGGCCTGCCCGTGATTGAAGTATTGTGTTAATAAATGTATATATTCCCAATATTTGAATTCGTCTTTCCTTGAAGCAGGAGGTGTGGACTCTTCTTGGCCAAGTATTCTGTTGTAGAAGGATGGGTGAATTCCCTTCTAGCAGGTATTTGTGTTATAGAAAGCTGTTCTACTCCTGGCAAGTGATGTGCAAAGTATATTGTTTTCCTGCCTTGCCTTTGGGGAAGTGTTGAAAGTTTGCCCACCTTAGGAAGTGCTGTGTATATGTTATATTCCATAAGTTTGGAACTGATATTCTCTCCCTGGGAAAGTGACGGTACATACCTTGGTCCAGGGGAGATCTGAGACCTTTCATTACACCATAGTGGGCATCAAGGAACTCTACCCATTACACATAGGAAATGCTGTTAGAGATCAGTGTAAAGTGTACTGCCACATTCAGAGGTGAAATAAGCAACGTAAACCATGGTAGCCTCATTGATGACAGCCGACTCAGGGGAGGTATGTCAAGGAGTATAATTTGTACATCACTATGGGGCTTCTTTACAAAGCATTTACATTATTAGAAGTGAAATGCTAGCAGTGGAAGGGCTTTGTAAATAATCCCCTTTATGTATGATATATGTTATGTGATGGGCCATCACAACTGTACATTACAAATGCCTGCTGAGAAATATGCACCTGTAGAGCACATCTGCAGTACCTACTCTGTCATCACATGAGTTGTCTGGATGGGCTATGGCAATGTACATCAGCTCCATGCTTCCCTGGGACTCATCTCTTTCACCTACATGGTTGTAGGTCCGCTGGGCTTCTGTTAGCGGGATCTTTATACGAGTCATGACTCACGGCACCAGAGCGTAACCTCATCCCCGGGCCCCGAAGCAAAGAAGGGGAGTGCGGAGGAGTGCACACCGGGGTGCCAGGAGCCCACCTTGGCCCCTGCAGAAGAGAGCAAGTCGAGTAAGCCGGTGCGCTCCCCGTGAAGGTCGGCACAGGGGCCCGGGACCCCATCCCCAGGCCCCAAAGAGGAAAAGGAGGACGGGGGAGTGCCGCCGCACTCCCCCAAGGCCCCACCAGACTGGCGGGAGACTCCACGACCGGAGCGGGCAGACCAAAAAGGATATCCCGGCTCCCGTGGCCGCACCAGAGGGGTGCAGGGCCGAGTGGGGAGCCGACGAGAGCCGCCAGGGTGGGCTCCCCGAGCAGCTCTCCACCGTGGAGGCAAGACGGGGTCCCCGGGTGGGACCGGGGCCCCAGAGGAAATATGGCACCAGACGGGGACCCCAGAGAACAGAAGTGGCGCTCGGGGCCCTAGTGGGACCAGGCCCTCGAAAATCAGCAGAGCAGCCGGGGTTGGGCTCCCCGAGCCATACCACTCACCTGGGGGTCCGAATGGGACCTGTCCATCCAACTCAGCAGCGATCGTGGCTCTCCCCAAAGCAGCAGGGGAACCGCTGCTACCATATGCATGGGGAAGACGAGGAAGTGCCCCATAATGCCTTGCAGGCCCGGACCAGCCTGCAAGGGCAAACAGCGTTTTCTGCACTCGTGCTGGGCCCAGGAGGACGGGGTCATCACTAAATGTGTGACAAGGTGTAGGGGGAGCTGCAGGAGAGTGCAGCATCCCCCAGCACGAAGAGTGAAAAGTCCCTCCCTAAGTCTCATGGGGACTTGTAAAGGATAACCCTCAAGGGCTCAGCCAGCATTTCAATACCTCCTGGGCTGGAACTTTTGTTCTACAGCTGGGGGTGTCTTGAGAAGTGCACCAAGGGATGAAGTACTGAGCTGGGGATGTCTGTAGAAGGGCATTCCCTCGCGGTGTAGAGGGGTAATTGCACCAGAAATGCATTAACTAGCGTTAATTCTTTTAGAGGGACTGAAAGTCACATGTGGAATGTGAAGTACCTGTGGACAGTGATGTCAAAAGCGAAGTGGGGTTATGTTGCCAGACATGCCTGCTAGGGTGTATGGCTGTATATGCGTAATCCTGTGATTTGCTCTGTGATGCCTTTAGGGGCTGTAATTGCAATGCATTCTAATGATCCACAAATGTGATGAGTACTGTCATTCTAAAGTGATGCTTAAACATGTATTCAATGATCCACAAATGTGATGAGTACTGCCATTCTAAAGTGATGCTTAAACAGGTATTCTTGCTGCTGCACTTAGGTGAAGAACCCAGACTGCTAGCCCTTAAGATGTAGAGGTGTATACTTCATGGTCCGTAGAAAATGCTCAGTCAGGGTTATGTGTCACCAAGGCAGGGTTCCCTCTTTTTAAGGCTTGATGAGATAATGGGGTGGGTCGCCACTGGGATGGTGCCAGTGCGCAGGGCCCGCGCTCCAGGTTATGTTCAACTACTTGCATTAGGGGGCACGATGATGTGCATACATGGGAGTGGTTGTACTAGACCCCACCTCCCTGCGGGAGGGGTGGAGATGTTATGCAATGTCACAAAGTAATTCCAACTGCTTATGTATATTTGTAAATTGGTGCATGGTATTGAGTAGTGTGTGTGTTTAATAAATGTACTCTTACTTTTATAAAGCAAAGTACAGACTGGACAATCAATTATTGAGTGTTATTGCTGCGCACCTGTAATGGCGATTACTAGCCCACACCACCTCCCTTGAGTAAGCCTCAGACTGCTCTGCAACGCTACCCTCTGAGAGTCAGGCGCTACAATTGGGTGTTTGGTTCCCAGTGAAGGACAAATGTAGTCATGTTATTTGTGCAGGCCTCACAGATACTGCCTCGTTTTCCAACAGGATGAATCCGGGCTTCCTCCAATTTATGCCAAACTGATGAGGGAATGTCTTCGGAAGAGGACAAATAAGGTAACACTTGACGAATTAAAAAGGAGGAATGATATTGTCGAAAATTGGGAAAAATGTACACCTCCCTGATCCTTGGAAGCAGACAAGAAAGATAAAGTGATACCAGCTGTATGACAATTCCAGAGAAATTTACTCAAAACACCATTAAGGGTTTTAAAAAATTTCTGGGGAAGTTTCACAGGTAGCATGGAGAAATAAAAATTGATAACTGGGAGCATCATCATTTTAATTGCATCCATTCTACCCCACCATGACAAAAAAAGGGGGGACCATTGTCCTGCCATGTTATTTATTTTTAATAAAACATCATCCAAATTATTCTGAACCTTTCTCACGATTGAAAAGGAATATTTAATTCCCAGGCAAGTGATATCATTAATATTCTATTTAAAGTCAGTCCCATCAAACATGCTTTTTAAACAATATTTGTTTAACGGAAACACTTCGTACATAGAAAAGGTTAACTTATAACCAAACAAGGCGGCGTAAGAGGATAGGAGATCTGTGAAGGCAGGCAAAGAAGTAGAACGATCAGAAATGTATAGCATAATTTCATCTGCGTAAGCAGGAATTTCGATTTCAATTGCCTTGTGTTTGAAACCTCAGAAAGTTGATGAATGATGCAGAGAATGGAGAGAAGGTTCAAGGGAGAGGATAAAGAGCAGGGTAGAAAGAGGACAACCTTGACGGGTACCTCGTTGTAAAGAAAAATAAGAAGATTGAGATCCATTAACAAAAACTAAAGTGGTTGGGGAGGAGTATAACAAATTAATAAGGGACAAGATAGAGGGGCCAAAACCATGCCATTTGAGGGCATGCATCATTAAAAGCCAATTAATGCGGTCAAAAGCTTTCCCCGCGTCAAGGGTTATGGCTGCAACATCGGAGGAACTCTTAGATGCTAAATGAAAAATATTAAGAAAATTCCTGGAGCAACTAACAAATCGTAAAAGCAAACTGAAATAATAAAAGAGTTAGGTTTTTCCTAGCTTGTGGCAAGCTTTCCTAGATTGGCAGAAGGAAAAAAGACCTTAAATTATAGCAGGAATTCGAGGCTTAGGGTCTTAAAATACCCAAGAAAAATTAAAACACTAAATTAACCACATGAAGTCTAGAATATAGGATTGTTCCCCAATTACACCAACTACCCTTTGCCTCTTCCCTAGGTCAGAAATGAGATAAAGGATGATAGAGAAGAGGATCTATTAGACATATTAACTTTCCCCAGTCCAGTAAACAATTTAACCATCAGGTGTATCAGTAGACAGCACAGCATCAGCCTTCAGGCAGGCAAATGGGGTATAAGCAAGTGCAATAGGCACTAAAGGAGCAGAAGGCACAGCATGTGCTGTGAACACAGCAAGTGGGAAGCAGATGCTACGTCTCTTCATTTGCAGCTTTCAGACTGGTCGAAGTTGGTACTTCCCTACCGAGACACAGTCTCATAGCAGGCAGATTTATAATCTAATCATTACCCAGAATGGTCTTGAGTGCTGAGAGAGCAGTTTTTAGACTAGAAGTGAGGCACTGATTTGACAGAATGGAGCCATCCATGGGTGATGGTGGGGACAGTACAGATGTTCCAAATGACAACCTTAGTTCCATTCTATTTGTGTGGGTCAATACAACAAAGGTTGTCTGAGTTAGTTGTAGGCCACGTTATTATTTGACAAACCAGAAAATGAAGAAATAATTTATAGACTCAAAATGAATGTCTCTCTAGTTGCAGTCACTTCCATAGGCAGTCCAAGAGAGAGGTAGAGGGGGCAAGGATGCAGGTGAGTTGTGATGCATCAGGGGAGGAGAAGAAGAGAGTTTATTTCACCAGGAAACTCCTATGTTCCAACTATGGGCTTTGGAAGAGAGCTGACCAAGACCAACATCAACAATACAGCTTCTGCTTTGTCCACCTTCTCCCAACCTACTGCTCAGAAGTACTGATGTACAACATGCCCTTGTTCTCATGAACACACAGCACCTGTCAATGCCTAGATTTTCATAATAGGAAATATTATTTAACTCTGCATCACATGACTAGAGAGACATTACAAGATAGTGAACCTCCACAATTGTTTATTACCTTTTGCCCCCCTGACAGAACCCAAAATTGAACTCACCGACACACCAGTGCCTAATTGTGATATTATGTTGATAGTTCTTGCTCCAGAAATATTGATGACTTTTTTAAGACAGGATATGCCATAAGTACTCATTTCGAAGTTGGAGAAAGTTGGTGTATATTTCCCAGGCTTCTGAGCTTGTTGCCCTCACCAAAGCCTGTATTTTATCAAAAGACAAAAGTGTCAGCATCTTTATGGACTTAAAATGCATTTTTGATGTGGCCTATGACTTGGGGCTGCTTTGTCTGCAAAGAGATTTCTTTAATTCAGCAGGTACACAGATAAAGAATGGGACTTCTATAAAAAGTTAATTTGAAATCCTCCAGTTTGACTTTTGTTGCCTAATGTTGCTTGTTTAAATCATGATATTGCACATGTTGGGAGAGACAGAATGATGAATGCTGATAACACTCAATGGTTTGATCCCTATTTCTCCACTATGGTGCAGCAGTGCTGTCATTCTGGTGCCTTTTGGTAAGCATTTAAATTTAGTTTAAATATCAGGATCATTCAGGCAGCTCCCCAGCCCCAATAGGCCTTTTGTCTACATATAAATAGACTTTATTAGAAAAGCCCTTCAGTTGTTCCTCCATGAAGAAAGAGCATTGGGGACTGGTTCCCCTGCTACCAGCTCCTGGTAACTACCTCACCTAGGGTCTCCCAGCACCAGCACTTGTGGCCCTCTAGGCATGTTACACAGTTTTCCAGCACTCCCAAATCCCCAATGTCTTCTGGCCACTTGCAGCCACTGTCCAGCTGGAGTCAGGGGAACCTCCTCAAGGGGTTCCCACCACATAACCAGGAGTTTAAGGGAACCCTCGGACATCAGGATTCCTAGCAAGTCCACTGTGTACTGTCACTTAGAGAAGTAGGGCAGACAATGTCACCGGCTCTTGAAACAGAGTCCTGTAACTGCAAGTCCAGAGTCCATTCCAAGCTGATTTTAATCAGTGAGCTGGTATGTTCTTCCTCTTCTGTAGTCCACTGTCTCTCTCTCAAATGCAGAGGTTTAAAAGTGGAAGTGGACAGATCTATTAGGTTAGTATGTCTACCCAGTCCAGAGATGCCACATCACCCCTCTACACCTGAATGACATTTCCTGGGAACCACTGACAGTCTGGCCTACTCTCCTGTACAACATTTTGGCACTTTTAGAAATTGCAGACTCAAGTCATGATCAGTACGACCTTCCATCTTATGGTCAATAATGCCCGGGCTCTCCCCCCCCCCCTCTCTTTTTGGCCAGCTACTGTACCATGCATGTTTGTTTGCATTTGGAGGGTAACCTCTGCTTCTCCCGTCTAAACAAATGTCAATCCTGAAAGAACTATGGCCCTTTTCTGGGAGGAAAAGGGGAAATGCGGAATATGACTTAAACTACAAGTTGGATCTGCACTAGTTGCCTAGTTGCCTAAGACCAATAAGGCACAGGATTCAATATGTTTTCGAGAGGAATGTCAATATGTTTTTGAGAGCAATGTCAGTTACATAATCTGGGACTGTATTTCAGGTCTACAATGTTTGGTTTCCCTACCCACGGGTGCTGGGACTGAGTTCAGAGCATTATCGTTTGAGCATGGGAGCCCCACACAACCCACTGAACAGACCTGCTGATGTGGTGTCCATGTGTTCTAGGTTACTAACAGTCCAGTAAAGGTTTTAGGGATGCAGTCATAATTCAAATACAAATAATTCAATAATTTCATTATTTTGAATAGCACACTTTAGCAGTGTAATAAGAAAATACACATATGTATATTTAAAGTGTATTATTTCAACAATCTCGTCTTGTTGCTTAATTAATGAGACTTTTTCCAAAAGCCTACTACCCTAAAGCTACTACTATGGGGTTCACTATGAGATCATTTTATAGATAAATTGCTTCTAGAGTTTCTGCATACCTGTTCACAGTGGATCAGACTTCAGCTGGGACAGAGTGTTTCCTCAGAAAGAAAACAGACAATCAGCTGGGCTCAGCTCCTCTTATCTATGTATTGACTCTGGGCATAGAGTGGAAGCTACAGAGGTTTGACAGGACCTCTCATGATAACCTGATGAATAGACATCTCCTCATTTAGTGCTCAATTAAAGGAGCTTATATAGGGTTGACCACTGACTATTAGCCTACATTGAAGAGTGTTCCAATAATGTGAGATATGACTAGTCTAAACCAGCTTGATGAAAATACATCAACTCGGACAACATGTTTATTTTACACATCCTCTGTCAAACCTTGAAACGTAGATTTGTGCAGCTCGTAGAAGAAGTGTCCTCCCGCATATGTTAGGAAAGTCATTGTTTAAATGAAATGACACCCTCACAAGTTCTGTGAAAGATAATGACATGCTGATTGTGGACCAAAGGCAGACAAGCTATTTTTAACATACTCCAAATGGAGTCTGACTTTGTGATTTTGCAGCATGCAAATCTTCACCTCTCAGACCTCTTCATAGTGGTAATTTACAACACTGTTCTTACCAGTCAAGTCTTTACATTTTATTTGAGCATGTTCTATATACAATACAATTACTTTGTATTTCATTGCATCACAATTTTGTAGTTTACATTCCATACACTGATCCATTTTTAGGTCTCGCTGAGCCCAGCGCCTGCGCTGGCTCGGAGAGACATTTTGTATGTGGGCATTTTAAGTGCTGCTGGCTGGCCTAGCGCTTGCGTGCACGTGAACGTGCACGCGCACAGCCACCATGCTCTAGGCCAGCCAGCAGCACTAAGTCATCGTGATCACTTTCGGTTTCACAGCGATCGTGATCGCGATGTCTAATCCCTGCCTTTTCCTCCATCTTTCCATATCTCAATTACCTCCTTTCATCTCCTTTTGTCTCGCTCTTTCGCACCCTGTCTCCCGCCCCCTTGCCCTCTCTTTCTCTGGCTCTCGGTATAAACAGGGGAGAAATTTCTGCTGTAGCACTTTGCTCGTGACAGGTAACGTTTACTTCGTGCGCCACCACGCCA
The DNA here is from genome assembly GCF_964204655.1 of Triturus cristatus. Classification (NCBI taxonomy): domain Eukaryota; kingdom Metazoa; phylum Chordata; class Amphibia; order Caudata; family Salamandridae; genus Triturus; species Triturus cristatus. The sequence goes on from NC_140581.1 coordinate 883,220,230, forward strand.
AACTTTAAAGAGCCCGTTGATTGGTATTTCACACATTAAGGTCCATTGACACCTTACTCTTCATCGGAGGAGGAGGTGTAAATAGCTAGATCAATGCCCACCTGCTGCCTTTGAAATGCAACTACGAAGATATGAAGCGGCGCCCTTCACGGGCACGCCATCACAGCTCTAAAATGCAAATGGCGCCTGTCTCAGCAAGAGAGCCCAAGAAACAGAACAGCAGAGGGGAGCACAAGATTAATAGCCTTAGTTTGAATCATTGGAAAGATAACAATAAAACCAGCAATATCTTGTGTTCATCCTCAAGTGGAGTTTATACAGGGTGTTTTTTTTAGAACACGCGATTTAAAATGTCACAGCGAGAATAAAGGGAAGACAATAAAACATGACACTCATTGCACACACACTGGTGACATATACAAATGAGGGAACATGTTTAACGACGGATGGTTAGCATAGTGAGGAGAAACCTCATCCGAGTGAGTAATGACAGGCAGACTTTACACCGGCGGCTCTCTCCTTGCCAAGCGTCTTATTTTCAGGCTTTCAGTAATATGCGGGCGGGTGGCAAATTACACCTCCTGGTTCGAAATCTGAGTAGATAATGGCATCCTTCCGTCCCTGCCCTGCACTTATTGCAGATTCCAGGAGAAATGGCAGGTGCCAGGTTTCGCTTTCAAGTCATTACACATGGATTGGAAAAAACATGGATATGGGATTTAAAGCAGCATTCGCTGTATCCACCCATCCGGAGTGCTAATTGGCAAACCAAGGGTACCTATTTTGGGATATGTCTACTAGGTGTATGACAGCAGTCCATCACTCTAGAGTTTGTAACATGTAGACTCCATGCAGTATACGAATGTGTGTGTGTGTGAGAGAGAGAGCGAGAGACCGTACTTACAGTTCAGCCTCACGTTCTATTTAAAATGCATTTTCTTGTTTTCTTACAACATTGTCATTATCTGTCTAATTTCCAATTGATTTGGCACACCCTCAGACAAACGAATGCTATTTTCACCATACCAAGCGTCATGCACATCAGTTTAGGGGAAAACATGTTTGAGGGAAGGTCAACAAAGAGCCACTTCCCATTTTAGGTCCTACACGACATTTTGCTCTGTTACAGTAAACACTCCAGAAATTATTTAAACCGAGGGCCGCTGGAATTATGTGGCGGGCCTGGGGTCAAATTATGCAAATGATTTTACTAAATTATTCAGACAGAAAGGGCAACATTATGCAACAGAGTTTATGAAATTAATCAGACATTTTGTGACCGTATTAACTCTTTGTTTTCTCATGTTAACAGTATGTGGGAAAAGGTTTGATCTCATTAGTACCAGCATGACACCCAAATACAGCAATAAGCAACAGAAAGATGACAAGTTAGCATTTGGAAACAGCCTTCCAGTGTGCATCAACATATGTTTCAGCGTTTTTAGTAACTTTTGATCCATTTGAACTAGAATTTTTTTTTCATAATACTGCACCAGTCCTGCACTCTGCACTCTCTCTGGTGCAGCCATACCAACTTTCATTCTAGAACAACGCAGAGGACTTGCTTGGGTTTTTTACATTTTAATGAGTGCTAATTTACATGTTTGACATCACCAGAACTGATGCCTTATTATCTTTGCAAATAATGACCACAGGAAGTGAAAAGCTTAAAATCGGCTCAATATAAATGTATGACAAGCATTGGCATAGCCAATAGGTCTCGCCTTTGGGACCTCATAAGTGTTTAGCCATGCAACAGTTGATGTTGTTGCACCAAGGATATTGTGCTGGATAACTAAACACTTATAAGGTCCCAAAGGCGAGACCTATTGGCTATGCCAATGCTTGTTTATATGTGTAAACTGCATTAAAGTGTTTGTGGTCCTTATGTAAAAAATATATATTTTTCTATATTGTAAACTCATCTCTTCTATGTCAATTATCAATTGACTATTAATAAGTTATAACCTCTTCTTCTCTATGTTTATTACCAAGATGGCGTTAAATTCCCAGGATTCTAATTGTTTTTATTTTAATGGTGTAATCTTGATATAGGGTTCTGTCATTAAAAACATATTTTAAACTAAAACGCCTATACGTTTTCTAAGCCCGGGTGGAGAAATTCACTCTGCTCATGGAGTTTGCGGAATTCTGGAACTCCGCACTCTGTGTGCAACGCGGAGTTCCCGATAAAACTCTGCTTCCACCACGGAGCGGAGTTTCAACACTAGAGATAAGCTGCTGAAATAGCTTGGTGGGTTGAGGACACTGTTGAGACCCGTGGGTAAACTGTAAGCCACAGTTTCGCATCATGGGGGAATGAGGAATCCCGCCCTTGGCTGAACATCCTTTGATTCTGGATGAATCACTTAATCTTCGCGTGCCTATAAAAAGTGATAAGCATGGTTCTCAAAGCGCCTGATTCTTATGTAAAGCGCTATAGTACCCATGGGCCAAGCCTGTGCTATATAAAACTGCTGTAAAGAAGCTTGGCCGTTTATCCTTTTAAATGGATCAATAGCTACTGTAATTAAGATCAATAAAACCACACCGCACAAAGTGGGCGCTGTACAAATTATATTACTTCAGCCTTCCTACGGGGAAACGTCCAGGGCTCAATTAGAACCTCATTAGTCAAAATATTGCCGTAATCCCTCGGTTCCTGCCGGGGTTGCTTACCACTCACGTGGTATCACCTTTCATATAATCTGCATTACCATCCTGGCCCCTCCGAGGTGAGGCACCTGGCGTCACAGCCTCAGCCCCCACACACCATTCTCATGACATTTTATTTATTTATGATTTTTGTATAGCGCCTGAATCATCCCTGAAGGTGCGAACATACAGAGGAAGCTGACACAATGCGAGTCTAAAACAGAACAGTTTTAAGAAGCTTTCTAAATTGAAGATGGTCCGGACATTGTCTCAGTCGGATAGGGAAATGATTACAATACTTGGGGGCAAGGTACGAAAAAGCTTTCTCACCCATCCTCGCCTTCTTTATCTGGGAAACTACAAGAAGAGATTTAGTTCCAGAGCAGAGATCCCTAGTAGGGGTATAGCGCTTAAATTTCGCGGCGAGGTAGGCAGGGCCTCTCCCATCCACAGCTTTATGGACGGTGCAATAGATTTTGAACTTAATGCTTTTGCGCACCGGAAGCCAATGAAGCTGTTGGAGAAGTGGAAGGGAGACAGTTCTGCAAGGGACATTTAGGACTAAACGAGCCGGGGTGTTCTGGACTACCTGCAACCGGTCCAGCGAAGATTCATTAGCTGAGACCAGCAGGGATTTGCAGTAATCCAGTCTGCTTAATACGAATGTCTGGATAAGAGTTTTCCGTGAGGAGTCAGGAAGAAGAGGAAAGGCTCGTCTCAACAGACTAAGCACATGGAAACAGGAACCGACTGTGTAGGTAACATGATCTTTCATGGTCAATGTTTGATCGAGACAAACACCCAGATTTTTTACAGCTGCCTTAGGCACGGGGGGGGGCACCAATATCCCCTGGCCACCAATCCGGTGACCACAGCAAAGGGGCCTCTCTGAAGAGCATGATCTCGGTCTTCCCTACGTTAAATTGGAGGAAATTACTTCTCATCTAATTGGCGATTGCAATCATGCCAGAGGAAAAGGTCGACTGGGCAGATAAAGTATATTTGTTGAATGAGAAGAGCAGCTGAGTATCATCAGCGTATAAAATTGGCGTAAACCCAGAGGACCTCAACAGATCAGCTAAGGGAGCAACATAGATATTCAACAAGGTGGGGCTTAAGCATGAGCCCTGAGGCACTCCCTTGGTCAGCTACATAGTTATAGATCGATAAGGGCCGAGGTTAACCATCTGCGAGCGATTGGAAAGACATCTGTGTCTGCTTTGCTCTACTAATGCCCCTTTGTGACTTTCACTCAGTCTGTGCCAAGCTACCAGAGGGTTAAGCACAAAAAGTTGCTAAATTAACCTGTGCTAAACCCTCTGGTAGCTTGGCACAAAAGCAGTCAAGCTTAATTTAAAGGCAATGTGTAAGGTATTTATGCAGCACACAAACAATAATAAAGTGAAAACACAACACAAGAAAAATACCACACCAGTTTTAAAAAAGAAAGTAAAATTTCATAAAATATTTGACACCAAAGCAACAAAACTCCAATCAGTAGAACTGAAGATATGCAAGATTTAAGGTAAGTATAGCGCCTAAAAGCACAAAACGCCACTTGCGGTTGTCTGATCATGCAAGACTGAGTGAAAGTCACAAGTTCAGACCAACAGCGGTGGAGTACAAGACGGAGATAGGTATCAGATTAGTCCCGCTGAAAAAGGTACTTTTTGTAGTCTAGCATGAAAAGTTCAATTTGTGGTGAAGGCGACCGGGAGGATCAGAGAGAGCAATATGGATGTTCATCACTGTACCACAAAGAACAGGCTGGTAGTCGTGAACGGATGTCTTTCTAGCGTGAAGATCCTGTCAGGCTTCACAGAAAATAGTTGCTGAAGATTCACAATGGCAGTCACCGCAGGCTGTCGATGTTGTAGTGCGTAGTGCAGATCTTGCATTGCAGGTCTTCGTGGGTGATCGCTGTAGCGCAGAGTCGGATTCACCGGAGCTTCGTGTTGGAAGTCAGCATGGAGGCAATATCTTGACATGAGCAGACCAGTTTCTGATCATGAAGAGCCCAAAATGTCTGGATTGTTCCCTTTCCGAAGGGAAGAGCTCAAATGATGCCACACCAAGGGTCAAAGACCTTATGGACACCATTTGGGGAACAGTAACTCACTCTGACAGATACCAATAGGGGCTCAGGTAGTTCCATTTTCAGGTACAGGCATAAGGTCAGCTGGACAGATGCAGAAAAGCCTCTGGAGCTTATTAAGTCAGTGTAGCTCAAAACAGGAGACCAGTCAGCTGACACTCAGAGTCACTTCATCATAGGATGTAGGGTACAAGTGCAGTCTTCCTTCTTAGCAAGCAGAGCAGGTCTCAAGCAGCAGAGGAGCCAGCCACCCAACTTCTGTAGTATCCACAGGTCCAGGAGTGTACTGAAGAGTGGGTCTGAGAGTCCCCTTTTTATACCTGTTGCACATTTTGAAGTAGGAGAAGCTTCTGGGGGTTTTCCCCTAATAGGCTAATTTGAAATCTATTTTGTATGAGCTTGGCATGTGTATTTGAAATGCAAGTGTGATAGGTGACAGCTCCACCCCCCATTTAGCCAGGATAGGCCAGCCTGTCAACACCCAGACCGTTTATTGTGATCCTGTCTGGGAGGAATACACAAAGGCCCACTGCCAACTGTACCTAGTCATGTGACCCAGGAACAGGCCACAAGCACCAAACGGTTAGGACAAGAAAATTACATATTTCTAAAAGTGGCATTTTTAGAATTTGACTTAGAATCTGACTTTCTCTTAAAAGAAGGTTTTAAAGTACAATTTTGAAGACACCAAACATGATATCCTACCTACCCCCACACCAAAGTTACCACCTATTAAATGTAATAAGGTGGCCCAATGTTATCCTATAGGAATGGTAGGCCTTGCAATAATGAAAAACAAATGTAAGAGTCTTTCAATATCAGGAGATATAAAACTAAAACATACAAGTCTTACTTATTGAATACAATACACCCGCCCCTATAGACTGTTTAGGGCCTGCCCTAGAAACGACTTGTATGTATTAAAAAGGAAGATTTATACCTTGCAAATGGTTTATTTTTCCAGGCTGTAATGGCAGTTTAAAACTACAATAATCACAAAGTAGGGAGGAGGAGAGTAGGCCACCGTACGTCCCTCCAAAATATCTAGCACATCATAGAAAATGTATGGGGGCTCATCAAGGGAGAAAAAAGAAGTGAGTTCAAATCAAACAGTCTACTAGATTTATGGAGAGTGGTTGGCAATTGCAAACAATGGGCTTAACAGAATTTCTATAAGACCGAGTGGGAAAGGCATCCTTTATGGAAGAGGAAGCCTCACACACATGATTCATCATCAGCATCCTCTCCCCACCCTAATAGGATCATACCACCAGGGTGGATTCAACCTCCTCAAGGACCTGGCAGTAGGAGGGAGTTCTTGAATAAAACTACTGGACAAAGCAGTATCCCGATATACTAAAAATACCTTAGGGTTCCTCAGTATATCACCTTTATTAGTGAGGACTCTGGGTATGTCTAAAACACTTAATTGGGTGAGTAAATAGAGAACAATGACTCACACCTGTCTTGTACTAGCCAATATGTTTCTGCCCACATACACTGCACTAATTGGTCTGGGGCATTCATCAGGGATCTAAGATGACTATATTTAAAACCTAGGCGCAATTCATTCTACTAAGTATCAAACTAAATCTATCAAACATCCAGGTGATTCATACCTGAGATCGGAACTATAATGGTATGTCAACCCTAAATTATAGAGGATATTGGTAAACTAGTGGAGGAGGGGGTGGTGAGTCCTTATTCCGTCTCCTCTACCAGATTGCACCAAGGCTGCAACCAACATCACAGTGTTGCACCAACATCCCTCCACAGATCAAACTACTAGCTGTACTATATATGCTGGCATCTGGAACTTTTTAACCCACCCCAGCCAGAGTGACAGGCGTTTCCCAGACATCCTTATTTAGGTTCCTCCCCAACGTCCTGGATGCCATCATAAGCCTCACGCCCCAGTGCCTATACTTCCCCAACACAGTGCAGCAACAACAGGACAAGAAGTGAGGCTTTTATGCCATTGCAGGATTTGCACATGTATAGGAGGCAATGGACTGCACACATGTGCAACTTGCGCCGGTAACGGCTACATCCCATACCTACTGCTACAGGAAGCACACTTATCCCATGAACATGCAGGCAATCATGGACCATCTAGGACTTTTCATCAATGTCCTTGACAAGTACCAGGCAAGTGAACATGACTCATTCATCTTCCAGCATTCCCCCGTCAGTGAGCGTTTCCAGAATGGGACCTATGGGATTGTCCTGCTTGTTGGTAGGTAAATCTCAAGCACATGACAGACGACAAGGCACTCAATCATGTAGGAATACGTTGATATATCAGTCTTGCGTTGAATGAGTCAGTGCAAACATTGTTGGTGTGGGCCGATATACTTGTCCTATACTACATAGCAGATGAGCAACACATTCAACACCACCTACGCACCTGTGGCCCAAATGTACAAGTCAACTAGGCGGACGGAGTATCGCTATTCATGATGCTCTGGTGGAGCAGCTACCCAAATCATGTCAATGTGGCAATGCTAAGTATGTCTGCATGACATTGCAACGCCCCATAGGTATGCAAGCTACAACAAAGTGCATCTTTCATCCAACCTACAATAAGGAGGTGTACCACTGGCCTTTGCAATGGCCTTTCCCATCCAACACCAATGAAGATCACACATGTTTACACACATCCATATATACAGGGACCCTGCGGCAGTGTGTAAGTAGTGTGCCTCCCAAGGGCAAGTGAAAAGAGGACAAATAACCGTGTCTTATTCTCATGTTCAATTATAATGTGTTCAGCATTCCCCATGACACATTGAAGGAGGGAATAGCACAGATTGTATGAAAGTGGTGCTGGAATGTGTCCCTTAAAGCATGATGTCATGTCAGGATACTAAGCTGATACACGTGCACCATGGTGCAAGGGAGGGGTGTTGACAATAGTCACAATCATGTGATGTTCCAATGGACAAACTATGGATGTGCTGTATGTCAACTGAAAGGCACATTCTATCACTTAATTTAGGATGCTGGTTATCTCAGCCATTTCATGTGACAAATCATCACTTGCATGGCATTGACACACAGCTGAATGACAAATAGTAAGTGAATCTCAGAAGACAGCACACTTGTATGTGTATCTCTGTGTTAGCCATTGCCAATTCCAACTTGCCTTTAAGCCACACAATGTCATTGCATGTTTGTGACATTTTTCAAGATGTATGAGTCAAGCTGAACACAGACCAGAATGGAAATGAGTGTTAAGCTAACCTTTATCATGAGTCTTGATTAATACAACACCGCCTTTCTTTGCAAAAGACCAAGGTTACGCTCTGGTGCCGTGAGTCATGACTCGTATAAAGATCCCGCTAACAGAAGCCCAGCGGACCTACAACCATGTAGGTGAAAGAGATTAGTCCCAGGGAAGCATGGAGCTGATGTACATTGCCATAGCCCATCCAGACAACTCATGTGATGACAGAGTAGGTACTGCAGATGTGCTCTACAGGTGCATATTTCTCAGCAGGCATTTGTAATGTACAGTTGTGATGGCCCATCACATAACATATATCATACATAAAGGGGATTATTTACAAAGCCCTTCCACTGCTAGCATTTCACTTCTAATAATGTAAAAAGAGAGGCAACATTCCGACCGTGCATGCCGCTTTGACAAAGCCATCCTAACAGTGGTACCCAGTAACAAATAAGAGCAGAGGAGACAGACCCCTCTTGTTCACTGGCCCACACCTCCACGTTAGAATTAGGAGAGTATGAATTACTGAACATTTTTCTCTCGAGCTTTGTGTATTTTTGGAAAAAACCTACGAAAGATTGTGACTGTCACAAAGTTCTATCTGAGCTGACAGTTGTGTGAAAATCGTGTCTTGTATGCAAGTGTAATGTGACATCTTTCCCTTCCATGTCTAAACTAGACATCCACAGCACTCACTTGGGCCAGGGTCGTGGGTCATTCATGCTAATTCAGCCCATAGCATTAATAAAAAAAGTAATACATATTGTTTTGTGATAAACTACATGACGCTGGGCATTGACCACTCAACATCAAAAGCTGGGTTGACAATCTATGTTACCCACAATGGACATTAAAAAAAAGGTTATCAGCGCAGTATATAGCCTCTTCATTCGTTTCAGTGCAACCAAAATGGCTTGTAAATGATATGTGAAATGCATAACAGAGGTTAGTGTACCCCCTCTCCGCATGAATGGACATGTAAAAAAGTGCATCCAAAAGATTAATATATCCCTCTCACATGAATCACTTTTGCCACTCGCAAACGTGCAAAGAAGCAAATAGGTCATAAAGCACATACTATACAACTAAAATAAATATAAATAAAATATACTTTTGCTCAATGTAGAAATCGCCTTAACCTGGGCTGCCTTTGTCTATTGTAGGCCTGGGCTAAATTTCCGTTCCGCTCGCAGAAATTGCGATAATATGACATTTTCGCGTTCCGCGGAGAGCACGAAACTGTCAAAATTTCCGCATTCTGCAGCTTACGATAATTTGTTTCTTGCTCGCGCTGTAAAATAATACATTCTTGCGCGCGCGCGATCGCCTTACTTGAATCCCCGCGTTCGCCGACAAGTTTTCCCGATCCGGTCGCGTTGTCCACGAGATGTTGGATTGTTGGTAGCCATTTGCGCTGTCTCGCGACAGTTCGCGCCCGTAGTAATGTCATTGGTCGCGCAATGACGTCTTTCTTCTCGCGATCATGCACCGCGAGAAGAGTGAAAACAAGATGGCCGCGCCCGCGAGCAACCGCATGGGTAAGTTGGCGACCCGCGACCACGCAGAAAATACCGCGAACGGGCGGGAAAAACAACTTCCACATCTTCGAGATATTTCCGCGTGTTTGCGGAGATTTTTAACATTTTCGCGATAATTTGCGAAAGTCACTTTCGCAAATTCCGCCCACCCCAAGTCTATTGCTGAATTAATTTCTGATTGAAAGAAAATCAGTATGTTTCAATGTAAAACTCTTCTAAGAAGTATCGTCTATACAAAGCTTATAAACAAGCTACCACACGCCTACACTAGGAAAAGACTAATGGAACAAGGTGATAGTTTCACAAGTTTCCTTAAAATTCTAAAATTCAAACAACTCATCAGAAATGTGAGACAGGTCTGAAAAGGGCTGATTTTTTAGCACTTTTTCAAGTCTGTGTATATTGTGTGTGATCTTCTTTGTAAATTCGATTTCCTATTTTGATCCTTCTCTCCTGTTTTCGGCCGCGGTGGGATGTGGTGTAGGCGCTTATTTAAATATTCTGACGTGTGCTGGCCAATCGCAAATGCATAGGTTGCATTCCTTTCTTGTGATGAGTTTGCGTCGCTGACTATATAACCGCCCTACGGCGAAAAGCTTTGCTCTTCTTAGCATTTTACGGTGAAGAAGATCTCTCCTCTGTGTAAAGCAAGTAAGATTATTTTATTTATTTTAATCTACGCATGTTTACAAAATGAAAGAGACGTGGCTGAATGTATTGAAGAAAAATGTCTGTTTTTAAAATACTGAGGGCGAGCAAAGGATATTGTGCGTAATACTATCTCTTACTAAGATCAGGGCGGGTAGACTGTGAATTGTTCATTTTAATGGAAAGAGACAAAAGTAGTTCGCGGTTAAACTGTTTTTAATTGGCGTATGTTTTAACTGTTAAAGTGTCTTCTGCGTCAATTTAAGGTTCAGCTAATTTACCTGGAAACTAAGACAATCACTATTTTACTGTTAAAATGCCAAATTAACTTTTCATCTCCTTTGCTGACTTCTCGTATCTGGTTTTAGACTCAAATTTAAAGGAGTGCTCTGAATACCAAGGGTGGAGGTTCTTGACAGCCTTTTGTTCAGTTCAGCCTCTGCCATAACTGGTTTTTCAGGCAGTACAATGAATGAAATAGGCATACGTGGCGCAGCCGTACATTTGAAAACGTGCAGTTAAAATAGTAGAATAGCAAATGCAAAATGGCAATCAACGCCCCTGTTGTTACATTGTAAACGTAATGACGATTTACGTACAAAGAAGGGTACAAAAGGCCTTAAACCATAGTTTTTGAGCAGAAAGGGAGGCCTTCCTGGACAAAATGTTTGCTGAGGACAACGCAGACATCCTTTCCCTGAGGCACAACGGGTTCTTGCGCTGGTGCATGGCAGCCACAAGAGCACCAGCGCAGGGTAGTGGCAGCCTGCACAGGTAAGAGCGGTGGGCGGGGCGGGATGGGGTGGGGGGTGAAAGTCGACAGACGATGGGATAGGTAATATTGAATTAAACAAGCATTTGCAATGCAATAGGTCTCGCATTTACGCGAGTTTGAGATATTGACATTGCAAATGACAATGCCTTTTATTTTTGTTTTTAAAACCTAAATAAAAGGCATTGTCATTTACAATGCCAATAGCTTAAACTCGTGTAAATACGAGACCTATTGCATTGCAAATGCTTGTTTGTTGCTGGAACCGTAATCCTGCCTTCCTGTCCCTGCTTAGAGGGCAGCTAAGGAATGAGCTTCCCAGAGATAAGCACCTGATTTATGAGGTCTTTGAGCTCCACATGAAGGCCCCTTGATGTTTACAATCCCTTGTGTTCGCACTGAAAGGGGGGGGGGGGGGTTTATGGCCTTCACAGTCGCCTGCTAGAAGCTTCTTATATGTTAGCTGTATCTGGGCCCGTGTTGTAATTGTGCTGCATGCAAAAAAAAAAAAAAAAAGCATTTGCAATGCAATAGGTCTCTCATTTACGCTTGTTTGAGCTATTGACATAGCAAATAATAATGCCTTTTATTTTTGTTTTAAAAACATAAATACAAGGCATTGTTATTTACAATGCCAATAGCTGTAACTCTCGTAACTGCGAGACCTATTGCATTGCAAATGCTTGACATCTGTGACACTTCCGCTATCCACCTTTGCTTCGCCCCTTCCTTCAGTGGCACAGTAGATTGCACTCTGGCTGCAGGGAATTCCCGCTGAATAAAGTCACTGTGTGCCCGTCTCCCTCCTCACAGCCACAGAAGAGCCATCTCACTTTAAGAGGGGAGAGGGTGCTGCTTTAGGGCTAGAGCGAATCACACTCCGTGACGAAAACCTCACACGTTCTTGGTGACAAGACGGGAAGTGACATGCAGTTCTTTTGTCCTGGGGTGGGGGTGGGGGGAGCACCACTCGAGATGACATCATGAAAGGAGTAAACAGTTCTGGTTTAAATATACAATACATTCTGCATATTACTGATACAGCTCACTGACACTTCTAGGCACTACAGCCCTATCTGTATAATTGCTCAAAATAATGATTCATACACGTTAGATCAGAGGATGTGCAAAGACGTTATTGGGGTGACAGCAACTCCACAGAGGAAGGAAGTCTATCTGGCAACTTCATCATTTCTAAAAGCTGTCAGTTCAACGATTTTGTATACACGTGGAAGTAACGCACACAGTAAAATGTGAATGACAATACAGGCAGTGACTTTTAAATTAGCCCCTTTCAAAATACAACTGTATTTTGCCTCCTGTTTGCTGCTGTGTGTATAGCAGTTGGGGAATGCCACGTCTTAAAATAAATCGCGCCGCCTTGTCTTTTTTTTTTTTTTATAGAAACCGCATGTGCGTTTAAGTAACATAAAATAACAGCACTCAGTATGGGTGTACATACTATGTTTTCCTTGTCAGTTTGTTGGAAGGGAACTTCATTTCTAAAAGCTGTCAGTTCAACGATTTTGTGTACACGTGGAAGTAACACACACAGTAAAATGTGAATGACAATACAGGCAGTGACTTTTAAATTTGCCCCTTTCAAAATACAACTCTATTTTTCCTCCTGTCTGCTGCTGTGTGTATAGCAGTTGGGGAATGCCACGTCTTAAAATAAATCGCGCCGCCTTGTCTTTTTTTTTTTTTATAGAAACCGCATGTGCGTTTAAGTAACATAAAATAACAGCACTCAGTATGGGTGTACATACTATGTTTTCCTTGTCAGTTTGTTGGAAGGGAACTTCTTTCGAACAACTAAAATGCAAGCCTAAACCGTTTGCAAGTGTGTGAGGGGTAGCCCATACATTAGAACAGAGTACATTCTTTCCCAGAACTGTTTCACCTGAAAACGTTTCTTTGTATGCTGTGGTTGGTGCAAGAGTGTGTTGTAATGTATGTAAAACGCGCACGAGGCACACATTACAGCGTCTTGGCACAATGTGTACATTGTATGTTTAGACTGTTTAATTGTAAATGAAGAATATAACGATGCTGTTTTCTTTTAGAGTGCTCTTTGTACACGCAGGCTGCCACAGTGTGAAAGTGATCGCGATCACATCAAAGCGGCCGTGCCACACTTCAAAGCGCGGCTGTGTGACAGGCGAAAGTGAAAGACGAGTGCTTTCAGGCTGCCAAATGGTGCGCGCACACATGCACAGTAGTTGGCGGCCTGAAAGCACTCGTTTGCACTTCCAAAAGTGCTTACTATAAGTCTCGCCAGAACAGCGCTAAAGCGCTGTCTCAGGCGAGACCTAAAAACTAATAAAACCACTTACCTTGTGCTCACCACATTGCTCATACCTCTGCCGACTGCCACTGGCGCAGGGAGAAGGCAGACCACGCAGGGAGGAAGCAGAACTGTACCATTTCTAGGTAGATATGGGGCAGTTTTACTTTCTTCTGTTCAGGCAACACAGGGCAGCGCAACAACTTTACTTGCTGTGCTGCATCCATTGCTTGAACGCTGTGCGAGTGCCTCCCAGTGTCTGGCTGCCTGCATCCATACTGAGGTGGAAGTTTTAATAAAGCATTGACAAATCCAGCAGGGTTAACCATTTCAGGTCTAGTCTTTAAAATAGCTTTAGCTGTCTCGCCAGGTTGTAGTTTTCCTCAAAAAAATCACACATACTATACATATAGAGTAGGTTTTTGGTCAGTAGATTTCATACACTGGCCTGTTAAATTGCCTTTCTCATTTTTCTTCTTCCCGTTACAGCACTACTCATTGGCTCCCTCCATAGCGAGTGACTCAAAAAAGCCTGTGTACATTGTTCATATCCACCTAAAATTAGTTCCTTTCTCTTCAGTTGCAAAGCTGTTTCAACGCATTATTTTTATATTCTTTATTTATTATATTGCCTATTTGTTTTGCTAGGTTTGTGTTATAATGTGTTTAAGTGACACTGTAACATAGTATCTGCCTGCGATTTGAGTCTTTGGTTAGGAGGCAATTTGCTTTTGTCTACTTCACAAAAAATAATCAAAACTTGCGTGGCACATATAAAAGACTTGCTGTTTAAAAACGGTCTCTAATGAAACATGCAAATCAGTGAATGTTTTTAAACTAAAAAAATTATTTACAGTCATAAGGGATCCATGATTAGGTTACAGGCTAATTTTTTGTTTTTGTTTTTTGCTTTTGTGGCACATGTTTGCAATAAAATATGGTTTGCCAAAGTCAGCCCTATTGGCTTTGCTAATGGTTATTATGAAGACTGAATGTCATGTTTTCTACAAGTTAAGTGGATGAAAGAGTCAAAGGTCAAATAAATAGACAGGTGAGTGAGTGTATGGATGACTGGGTGAGTTGAGGCAGGTAGGTCTCTGGCTAATAACCTGCATCTAAAGTCACTGTTATTATATCCTTATCCTCTTTCTCACGGAAGACACCACCACCACCAGATGCAACTTCCAGAACTCCATGACCAACGTTGCTGACTGGATCAGTGAAGTCATTTGAGATGTCATCAGTGATGTCACCGATAATGTTATGAGTGATGTAATAAGTGAGGTCATAAGCAGTGCATTGCAGGGACATGAGTTATAGTTAGCTCAGATAACTATAAAACTGCTGAAATTCTCTGGTTTTGTACGAGTAAAATGTAAGCCTAATTATAATGTCCCTGTTACTTTATTTCTTTCAGTCAATTTCCAAGGTTCTTTTAAAAATTCTAATCCCTAACTTTAACGTCACTTTAACCTCTGTTTTTAAAGTGAATTTGTAAGGTTTTTTAAATTGAATTTTCTAACTGTAACATTTAACCTTTGACACTGAGGGCCTCATTACGATGAGACCTGGAAAGCCTCCAACCGCAGGTCAGATGCTTTTGGGGTCCCATCGCAGGTATCAGTTTCTTACCACCGCATTTCGATGGAGGCGGTCCAAAGTGAAACCGGCTGTTTATTCTGGCTGGATTCCAACGGGCTGAAGGAGCCCATCGTCCAGTCGGAGGCCTGCCAGTAAACCCTATGGACAGCCTTTCCACCGTAGGGATTACAAAGCCAGTTTCCGACAGACTTTCCTGAAATTCATTCAAGCATTCCTCTCATCACTTTTTCTTTTTCTTAGTAGAAAATCAACACAACTTCTTGGGATATCATTTTTATCTGTTTTGTCTCCACACATATAAATTCCAAAAAGGCATGGGTGCAATGAAAGTGAGAAAGCAAGAGTAAAACTGAAGACCATGTAGGCTATGTATATCAAAATAGTGTACCACTGTATAACAGAATAGGACTGCTAGTTAATATATGCTATCAACTTAACTCAGGCTAGGTACAATGATGTATATATTTCACAATTCCAATCAAGCATTTCTCTTAAAAGCATGTTTATTGTCTTTTAGCAAAATACTATTAATTAGATACCATTTAGATGCCACTTCACACAAAGTAGATCATTGTTGTTGAATGGACATGGCCCAGTGCAAGCTGAATATTCACTTAGCAGCAAACTATTGGAGGAATTTTGTGCACAGAAGAATTGGGATCTGGAGACATCAACACTAGTCTGAGATAGGAAAGTAACTTAAAAACATTTTTTGAATTTCCAAAGTAATCAAAGGCAAACAATAACAATGGATGTGAGGTTCAGTTGGGACAGCCTCCCTCTACTGGACCTGGCATTGGTGGGCCACAGATAGGAGCCCTTGACGACAAGAATCAATCCCCAGCTGCTCTTTTATTAAGTTCTAAAAGTGAATATTATGCTCCACATCTCATCCCCAAGGCTTTCTCTTCTGTACAGTAGTCCACTATTCATTCAAAGGACACTTTGCATACTTATTATTTTGAAAATATGTTGTCTGTATGAGAGTTAGCAAAATTCACTGAGTTCATTTTAGTTTTTTTTTATTCCACCCTAAATCAGGCCTCTAATTTCCTTAACAGAAAAACAAATGTGCTATTGTGGGAAAGTTATTGCAATCCTGGTTTTCCTACTTAACCAAATTGTGTGATCTTAGAAAAGTCTAAATTTCTCCATACTGGTGTCTTCTTATCTGTCATTAGCTCTTGGGCTCACAGGTCATTATCTAAATGTAATGTTTTTTGAGTGCGTAACTGCTAGTTTATGTCTGGATCATTCTGAGGTTTTACATTCCCCCTTTTAGCACCCCAGAAGGTAAACACTTTGCTGAGGCGGATTCTCTTGGTCACCTCTTGGGCTGCATGTCCTTCTTACTAGTCATCATGCCAATAAATCCTAACCCCTTGCACTTCTTCACAGTGATTGTTCCCAGTAACAGGACTGGGCAATCCTACCTGTCTGGGCTATTCAGGGCAAGGCTTCCCTGTTGGACTATTTGTTTAACATTCAGTCACTGCAGGATTTATGACTAAAATGCAGGACAAATCTGTATCCCTCCCTCCTACTTCACTGGACCTTGTAGCACCGGACCATGGTTGAGATGGGGCAGTTGCATAGCGATGGTGCCATGGGTCCTGGGGAAATCAAGGCACATGGGTCACCCATCCACTTGCTGGACAATAAAATACAGATATCATTTGTGTACACTTGGCTGCTAACGTCCCTGGGTCCAGGTGAAAATGCCCCTGCTATATTATTTATAGCTATGCCCCTGAGAGGGTCACCTTCTCATGGGTCTCACAGCCATGGCCAAGTGCTGCAAAGCAGAGCAGAGGGGGATCCTTTTCCTAGGCTTCAAGCACTAGACTATGGCTAAAATGCCCAGGGAAGGAGAATCTCCACTCATGGACCTCACAGTGCTGGATTATAGACCATAGGATAGGGGAAAGTGATGTAGCAAAGACATATAGATGATCTGAGGTTGAGAGAGCATATCTGTAACTGCAAAGGTAAGAGACAAAGGTTCTGATTCACAAATTGCACTTTGTTGTAGGTTCTGTAGTGTTATAACATGTACTAAAAACTGCAATTTACAAACTACTTGTGAAGTTTTATGCCTCTGCATTACCTAAACGGATGTGCGCGTAGCTCTCTGCCCCAACTGTGGTGTCTGCACAAGTAAGTGTAGGTTTCAATATGGAAAGGGGCACAGAGGAGTGGCCTACAGAAGGAACAGACTTGCTACAAAAGGGGATGGGATTAGGGTGAGTAGGAAGGGTTTAGGTATGGCCAGGGAGGAATTTAGGGAAAGATGTCACCAACCAACACAAGAGTAAGACAAGTGCAATACTTAAGGGGTGGAGACATGTAATTTACACTTTTGTACTCAGAGTTCGTGAATACCGAAAGTACTGAACTTACTCCAAAGTGTAAACTTACACAAAAGTGTGAGTTTCTTTTGTGAATAAGGCCCGAAGGCCCCCATGAGCAAAGCATTTTTGCAGTCAGAAACGGCTTATTGGGACAAAACACAAATTGCAATTCTGTAACATATTAATGAATTGCAATTTGGGTTTGCGATTCTGTATGCAGAAGGGGCGTATTTAGCACTTTCCTTCTAAATATAAAAATGAAATTAAATGAAATAGTTTTATGAAGCACGAAATACCGGAAGGTGTCTTAGCACTAGACGGAACAAAAGACAATGAGAAAAACCTAGAACAAGAGAGGTCTGTGACAGCTATTAATCTATTGAGTAAATAGCCAGGTCTTCAGCTGCTTCCTAAATTTCTGCAGTGTAACCTGCGAACATAAAGCAAGTGGCAAGGTGTTCCATAGTGTCCCTCCACAATAAGAGAACATTCTCCCCCCCCCCCATTTTACTTTATGTATTCTCGGGACCTTAACCTTTCAGGCTGAGTTTGACCTAAGGTTCCTACTGGGGGTATACCAGGAGAACTGTTCCTGGAAATATGCGGGTCCGGTCCGGTAGAGGGCCTTAGGAATTAAGCACAAGACCATAAAGGAAATCCTTTTTTCCATTGGAAGCCAGTGCAGCCTGTGCATTAGTTGAGATATATTGGTGCAAACTTTGGAACTATCAGCAACACTCACGCTGCCGCCCTCTGCAATGACTGCAGTTTCACTATCAGGTGTTTAAGGTTACCTAGATACAAGGCATTGCAGTAATCCAGCTTAGAGAAAATGAGAGTCATCTTCTGATACCAAATCTGAATGGGATGTATGAATGTTTTGTGACCGAATTACAGTTGCAAAACATTCTTATTTTACCGACTCCTTGAAGAAGATGGTAACCCATTTGCAAATCGGAATGGGGTCCCCAGGGTACCCCTTTCCCTTTGAGAATGGGAAACAAATATTTTTTACGAGCAGGAAGTGGTCTCACGGCCCACTCCCTACTCTTTCAACATGAAACTTCAAAGTTTCATTTTTTCTTTTTAAATGCATCCTGTTTTCCTTTGAGGACAACGGACTGCATTTAAAATAAAAAGATTGTTTCATTAAAAAGCAACCACAGACATGTTGGTCTGCTGACCCCAGCAGGCCACCATCCCTGTGATGACTGTGATTCCTAATGGTTCGCAAATTGCGACCTACCTCATTAATATGCATGAGGTAGGCCTATTTGCGACCCAAGGTGTCTGGAGAGTGGGAGACAGGTGTATTTAATGCACAATGAGGTTACCACGGTTATTGAGAGTTACGTGACGTTTGCAGATGGATCACTAAAGAAATCCGAATTTGAGGTAATTGAAAAGTCAATGTGAAAAGGAGGTGCCGAAGGGTTTTAATTACCTACAAATATCATGGAGGATACAGTATAATATGAATTGACTTACCGTCCATCCCATATATAAACCAGCTCACATAAACCCAATTTGCTTTTGTGTGCATTGGCAGGTCTGATCACTTTTTGCTTCAGAAACTTGATCTGAGAAGTCACAGGTTATATGATAGTTTTATTTCAGACCGGTGCAGGGTAATTCAGTTGTCACTCGTTTTCAGAATTCTTTATCAGAGGTGTAGATATCTGTTTGGAGCTGGTGAGTCATTTCAGAGTAGCCTTGATCAAAGAGTTACTTCTGATTGCACACGTGTAAAAACATTGATAGTTTACAACATTAATGATTTTCCTCAGTGCCGAAATTGTGTTTGTCCCTAGCTCCCAACCTGTGGGTACACCACGGCAAACTCTTCCTTCAGCGATAATCTTTTTTGTTTTTTCTTCCACAGTGTTTCATTCAATTTTCTATGGTTTTGGTGAGTCATGTTCAACACCAGCTGTCCTTTCAACAGATTGCTGGTGTTACTTTCACCATGCCTCCAGCCCCTTTATAACCTTAGCATGAACTATTCTAGTTTACTTTTGTCATGACATATTGCTAATGTTTTGCATTGTGAAGCTTCTCAATAAAAACGCCGATCATTGTTTCCTTATCAGTCGTAAAAAGGTTTCTCTCCTTCATTTTCAATGTGCCCCATTAAATCACATTCTTGAATTGTGCAAAGTGTCTTCTTTAGTGTCCCAGTCCTAGGACATTATACATATAAATTCTACCTCTTTCATTTTGCAGTTTGCTTTATCTTTGTGAAAATAATTCAACTACACTGTTTATTACACATCTAGGTGACCTGTGACCATCATACATGGATGAAGCTACAATCATGATACCAGCTCTTGCATATTTTGAATATTAACGTTTTGTAAATTTTCTTTTCTTTTCTTTTTTTCAGAAATGAGCTTCATATGCGCACTTTTAGGAAATCTTTCTTTGCTAGATGCGTTGGAAGGATCCGAAACGACTGTAAGTTTACCTTATTTTCCAAGTGGGTCGTTTCCTATTTTTTTTTATTATTGGGGAGAAACATCTTAAGCAGAATACAGTCATGGAGATATGTCAATGATGCCATATAAAGGAGATGTTTCTGCCTCTTCTCATACATCCACTCTCACTCACTCTCTACATAAGCATGTAAGGGGATATCCATCTTTTCATACTTATGTACAGGACCGGCTTTAGGGCAGTGCGACCGGTGCGGTTGCACTGGGTGCTGACCTGTGGACGGGGTGCTAGCCTCATGAGGGGGGTGGGCACTGTGTTTATCAATAACTTGTGATTGGAGAGATGAGGGGCACTTATGCCCGGTGACAATAAGGGAACATGAGGAGGCAGTCATGGGGTGTGGTGGTGCCAAAACTAAATATCGCACCGGGTGCCACCAGTGCTACAGCCAGCCCTGCTTATGTAAGGGCATCAGGGACTATGTACTGCGATGCACTGCAGTTCACATCCCTCTGTGCCCTTACAAAAGTATGTAAGGGCACAGTAGGGTATGCACTGTACTGCAGTTCATACCCCTCAGCACCCTTACATTAGTATGTAAGGGCCCGAGGCGTATGCCCTGCTGTGCAGTGGTCCTTACCAGGGCTGGAAGAGGGAGCAGCCCCTCTATGTTTAAGAACCTCAGCAGATTAAACCTTAAACATAGAGTGACTGCGCCCTCTTCCAGCCTTGTTCAGAATTAAAACCACTGCAGATTCATTCAGCCGGCGGGGTGGCGGGATTTAATCAGTAATTCCGCGTTACGAATTACCAAATTACTCCAAGTCTGCCTGCGAAATTAAAATTCCACTCACTCCCAGTTTCACGCCAAAATATTGAAGCCAGAACTCTGAATCTACACCTATATTGCAACCAGAATATTGACCACTATTATGCCATCATGGTAAAATGCATGGGGAAGTGTAGGTTTGCTACCCCAACTTCACATCTACTAACCATGGTAGATGCAAGTCGATATTGTGAAGTTGATATTTGTGCATGTCGTTATATTAAATTTATATTTCAGTAAAACGTCTGTGCAGAGCAACCAGAAATAATCCACAATGTATTTAAATCCCTCTGGTGCATATTGTCATAGAGGTTTCTCATCTCAGTGATAGAGTCAGTGGTTCTGCAAGGCTTGATATGGAATGGAATGGATGCTTTTGACTTGGATGCAGAGCCTTCTGACCACGTGACCTAATTGTGACTATCATCATTTTGCGCTACTCCAACATATTCACCTCACTGCAGCCATTTTCACCCATGGAGGATTACAAACGAAAGTGGCTTTGCAACTTGAGATATATTATAGCCTTATAGCCCGCCGTAGCGGGCTATACCGGCTATTAAAGGCCCGCTGCATCGTTAAAGGCCCGAGCCGTAGGCGTAGGACTTTAACAAAGCAGAGGGACTTTAAAAGCCGGTATAGCCATGCTACGAAGGGCTATAAGGCTATTAGAACATTCTGCCACTAGAGGGCAGAATGTTCTAACAAATAAAATGAAGCCTTCAGGGAGCGCGAGGGGATTCAAATCCCCTCAGGCTCCCTGAAGCCTTTGTTCACAGTCAGAGCTGAGAACAAAGACACATTGGAATGTTCGTGCTCCGGGCTTATACCAGCCATTATAAGCCCGGAGCACTCCATTGTTTTCAATGGAGCTCCCAACATTCCAATGTTCTAATTGTTTTTACATTTGAATGTTTATATATTTGAAGGAGTAAGCATATATCATAGAAGATTTTTGCCTTGATCAATGATCTCACCATAGCTCTGGGAGACTTAATATGCACTTGGAAACCCTAGCAGGACCTGCATATAGATTTCAGAAAGAAATAGAGGTATGCAACGTAACATTTATACATAATGAACCTACTCATCAAGAATGCCATTTCTCGAAACCATCTTTGCCTCTCAGGATTTACATTGTGTGGCTAACTACTATATAATAATTCCCTCGTCTGTAAATCTGGGTGTGCCATTTACTATTGCTTTGCCAATAATATAAAAAACTACCAAAAAACTTTCAACCATGGATATAAATTTTAAGCTTTTTTCAAGAATTCCTATTGTCAATGCTGATAACCTGAACTCTAAACCTTCTCATTTTAAGATAGCAGTGATCATCTTGAAGTAAAACCTAAATTCTATAGTGGATCCAATGCTCTCCATGCACTCCCATAACCACTCATTTCCATCCATCCAGAAGGGCAATCTATATTCCAATCCAGATTTTAATTTCTGTAAGCATAAAGCTAGAAGATTGGAAAGGTAATTGCGACTGAAATACTAGGAGGAAGCAAAATAACAGTACACCATAGCAATTACTGCAGGCAAAAAGCAAATCCTTCTATCAAGCTGGGAATATTACTGCACTTGCATAGCCACAGTCCTAAATTATTTTAAAGAAGTTTTCAAAATAATCGACAAACTGACAGCTCATTCTTGCTTCTGAGCGTATGTAAGACCTATGTGACAAACTATCCCAATTTATTTTTTACAGTTAAAATACCCAAGATTCACTCAGAGCTCAAGCATGAAACACTGGGCTTATCTTGGAATTCACTAGTTCCTACTTTAGTATCAAATCATAATAAGCTCACTCACTTTAGGGGCATCTTCTTTGCAGACGCTTCAACATATGGCAATGGGTAAAGTATTTATGCGGCACCAAAACAATAACAAAAGTCAAAGTGCAAAATAATCAAACCAAATTAGAAATGTAGAGCAAATTGTAATAAACAAAATGACACCAAAATGCAAAAAATCTAAAGAAGGGAACTAGAAATATGAATTTTTAAAGTTTTAAGTAGGAATAGCTCCAAGGAGCACAAAGTTCTGATCATAGTCAATGGGCGCTGTAGACTAATGAGCCATTTGAGGCTGGTCATGGTGGAGCCCAGGTTGGATACACCAACCAATCATCCTGGTCAAAGACTTTACCATCTGACACAGTCCTTCAAGCACCAATTGACCACATGAGTACGCTCCTAAAGCCCTCAGGACATTAGAGGAGGTACTTAGAGTCTCACAAAGTATCAGGCAGAGGCCAACAGTAGGGTTACCACTGGCCAGTTGCGCATTTGCAGTACATGCCATTTGTAGCTTATTGTGTCCCTGGAAGATGAGATCAGCCTCATGACCCTTGGAGTCAAATTATTTTTCCTGTGTACAGGAAGAAGCAGGCCCAATCCTTCAAGGCTCTTCCCAAATCACAAACAGCATGTCTAGTCCTTTCTGGTCTTCCTCAGGTCCAGCAGTGCTCTGAAGAGATTGCCTTGAGTTGCTACATTTATGTCTGGCATTAGCTAATGTATGGGAATGACTCTTGGGTATGGTCTAACCAATGAGGTAAAGGTTTCCCTGGCTAACCCTACCCACTTTGGGCATTTTGAACATAGCAAAAGTCTTCAGCTACACTAAAATTGGGCTTCGAGGGCTCCATGTGTGTTTGTGGAGAATGTACTGTGGTAACCCTAGTGCCCTTCCATATCTTATACTAAAATCCAGTTTAGGGCACCTTCTGCACCCACATAAAACCCAGAGACAGAGGTCTGGTAAGACAAAAGTAGGATTCTTCATGAGCCAAACAATACACAAGAATTGTCCTGTTTTCTGCCTTGCAAGTGCACCCCAAGTGTATGTAAATACAGCAAACCTGTCAAGCAGGATTAAACCATCCAGCAGGGTTTGACACTGTAGTGTCAAAAAAGATGCCCACAGCCACCACTCTGCAAATTCTGTGAAGTTCAGAGGAGCCATTCTTGCCCATTTAGGTCAGCCTATTGTTTGCTCCTGGAAGGCATTTCACACCTAATGCTAATCACTGACTAGGAAATGTTGAAGAACAGATTAATATTAGCCTTCAGGAACTACAGGCAACGAAGACCTGACTTTCTAAAAGTTACCTTTCCTTAATATTTATAAAAAAATCAAATTTCTCCATTCAATTGCATTTTAATAACTGTTGAATTTATTTTCTAGCTAGTCGCATTCCCGAGATGCTGTATTAGGATAGTAATCTGTACTTTGTTTTTTTACATAGGGTAAATAGACCTGCCACAATGAGAAATTAATTTTCCGGTGCTAATCACTGTAGGACATGCTACATTTATACATGTCCTACTTTTAAATAGCAACACACTGCCTTCTGGGCTACAAGGCTGACATAGATGTGGCTTATTAATGTTTAAAATGGATGTTTTTACCTGTCAAAAGGATTTATTTTGAGTAGTCCTATTGCAGGTTTTAGACTGCAAAACTTGCAAAGAAGAAGTCCAAGTTGGACATCCTTTTCCTAACACTGGATTCCCCAAATCCACAACAAGCCATGCCGGCTACTGTCTCCAACTGATTTTTGAACACTGCAGTGGTTGTCTGTGATCACAGCACCAACAGCAGCTGAATCAAGGGCACTGTTGTGACAGTATACCCTACTCAGAAATTCTCTCTTTATTAAGATGCTTTTGAAAGAAGTGTCAAACTAGTAAGGGAGCATGAACAGAAGTACCTTACCATGTTCACTCAATAGATGGGTAATCCTTGCCCTTCCAATGAATCAAGAATTAAAGATGAAAAGCTGACAGTCACAATTTTTCTGAACTTTATGCTCCTATTGTTCTGGTGCCATCAGTGTCAGAGGTTCAAATGAAAGTTAATGATTAGAATCTGGGACACAGGCTTCAGTTTGGATGACTGAAAACTCAATGATCTTTCCAAATGTGATGCATATTCAAATGTAAAGCTACATAATTGATCTGATCAATAATTATAAGTGGACCAAAAATCATTACAGAATTAGACTGGGAGTTTTTGAACGGGAAGAAAATGAGAAGACAGCCAAACCAGCAAAGAGTAAAAAACATGATCTTGACTTCTCAACAAGTTACTTCATTTTGATCTCTGAACTACATAACATTTCAGAAACAAGTTGCCTTAGTTTCTGGTACTGATTCACATAATCAGTAGTTGCCCTAACCAAAGGATCAATCTGAGAAACAGAGAAAAACTCTCTTTTTCCATAGTAGGTCTTTATTGGTTTTTCAACTTATAGACATACAGTGATGAACTTGGTTTGGATTCACAATATAGCTGTGTAAAGTATGCATTACATAGTCAGCAGGCATTGGAGGTTAGAGCATCCTATTTTCCGTCTCATAAGTGCTACTGGAGCATTATGTAATAATTAGGAACAATTCGCCATTGCCTATTGACAATAGTGTCAGTTGTGTGAAATCTACCTGTTTCCCTCTCTTGGGAAGCAGAGTCTCTCAATGTGTCTTAGTGTCGGTCGGAGTCGAAGGAGGTCATGGGGACCCATGGAGTGGATAGAAAATAAGAAACGAAGAGCTATAGTCACTGTTAATGCGTGGGAAGCAAGCCCCCAATGTCTAACCCCCAGTCATAAATGTTGCGTCAACCATCATTAAGTCAATACATTCAGTGGCCAAAGCTAACGGCATAAGAGCAAAACAGATGGTGAATACAGGACCTCAAGGTGGTCACTTTGTTTTTCTTCACTGCCAGTTTGTCCACAAACTTGTGCCAGGCTTCCCTTTGTGTCACAGCTTCTCGCTGTAGCAGAAGTGAGCGCCAGACAATTGTCTTAGCAGTTGCCCTTTAGAAAAGGTCTCTAAGCCACAGAGATAATGGGGGAGGGCTGTGATGGACTTCATTGTCATCGCTATGCAAAATATTTACAGTATATACATCAGGTCTACACACTTGTTCTCGCATGTACGGCATTTCACACCCACACACCCAGCAAACAGTGTAGGTGATCAAGCTGTAATGGACGTCCCATGTTCTCCGTGAGTGTTGTCACTGTGTCTGTAAAATTTCTCCCAAATTCTGGGCAGGCCCATTCGATATGGTGAAAGTCTGTCTCCAGATATAGATACTGTTGGCATTTCGTGTCCATCCCAGGGATGATGCGATGTAGAAGCGCGGGAGTAAGATATGTCTGATGTAGGTACTTTAACTGTGTGTATTGTAAACACAGGATCCTGGAGACTTGCCGGACCTGCTCCAGCAAAAGGGACCACTGCCTCTCTGTGAGTTCTCGCTGGAGCAAGAGGGTCCATTAATCCTGTAGACTTAAGCTATGGGATTACAGCAGCACACTGTAAATTAATGCGATTGCTCGTCTCCCCACGCCATTCTCCAGTAGCAATTGCAATGTTAGGGATATACAATTGGGGCTACACAGGGTGCCTGTCATGGCTGTCAGGGCATTGTGGGCTAAAGCTAGCCCTCCTCAATGTTGTAACATTCTCTAAGGCCATAAAACATCAAAGATTTATGCTTGTACAGGTTACTTATCTTGAGGATGCTCGCCTCCATCCACTGTCTTATGTTGTGTCAGTCAGCCACCTTGCAAATGCCGGGAGTACCCATAGTGGCACTGTGTGTTCGATTCCCTCCTGAGGTGGAAGCCGGGAGGTTGCTGTGCTACTTTGTAAAAATGTTATGTTCCTTGTATTTTAAAACTGCTTTGCCTACTTAGCTCGACCAGCTTGATCTACTAAGCGTTATTTTAAAAATTGTTGTAGTGATCAGCTTGATACAAATATACTTGTATTTTAATGCTGTGTGTAACGATCGGCTTGACTCACTAAGCCTTTTAAATTTGCACTTCACACTTTGTTATCCCCCCGCTCTGCTTGGACCTCTCAGCGCGGTCTCAGCACCTCCCCACCCTCGTATTCTCACACTTACCGGTTCCGTCCCAGCCGACTCAGGCGCTGAGGACATTTCTCCATCCCCGAGCAAGATCTAAACTGCGTTGGCCATCTTAGGTTGGAGAAAGGGTCAGACGCTTCCCAGTGGACAGCATAAAAGAGGAACCCGAGTCAGGCTTTCCTCACTGTGTGTTCGAATCCCTCCTGAGGCGGAAGCCGAGAGGTTGCTGTGCTACTTTGTAAAAATTTATATTCCTTGTATTTTAAAACTGCTTTGCCTACTTAGCTCGACCAGCTTGATCTACTAAGCGTTATTTTAAAAATTGTTGTAGTGATCAGCTTGATACAAATATACTTGTATTTTAATGCTGTGTGTAACGATCGGCTTGACTCACTAAGCCTTTTAAATTTGCACTTCACACTTTGTTATCCCCCCGCTCTGCTTGGACCTCTCAGCGCGGTCTCAGCACCTCCCCACCCTCGTATTCTCACACTTACCGGTCCGTCCCAGCCGACTCAGGCGCTGAGGACATTTCTCCATCCCCGGGCGAGATCTAAACCGCAGCGGCCATCTTAGGTTGGGGAAAGCGTCAGCATAAAAGAGGAAGGGCATGCCTCCGCGCAGCGGACGCGAGCAGCGGTCGCGCCGGGTCCGCGCCGGAGTCGTGCCAGAGTCCTGCCCGTCTGCGCCCGTCAGCGCCAGGGAGGCACCAGGGGCCAGGCATACCACTCCCCAAAATATAGATCCAGGGAATTCATACTTTCTCTCAATATTCACTCTATACATTGTTACAATGTTCTGAACCCTGACACATGGGTAGGCCCAGTCGGCTGTCAGCACTGTAAAGCTACATTTGCCCCAGAGCCAGCACCCAATGATAAACCGCGGCCTATTGTCCTGCAAGGGGGGCTCATTAACGCTAGGTCTCTGTGCAAGAATGCTCTACACATCCATGACCTGATCATGGAGGGGGATTTAGATTGGCTCCTTATCACAGAAACCTGGCTAAAGGCCTGGTGCAATCCGGATATAGCAGTGGCCCTCCCGCAAGGCTTCTTAATTCAACATCTGGATAGGCAGAAGAAACGGGAAGGAGGGCTGGCCATCATCTATCGTGACACCCTGAAATGTACCACGTATGAGCTACCAGATATCAAGGGTGCAGAGGCCATGGGCTTCTGTTTAAATATCCATGATTCTTTTACGTTCTCCGGTGCCCTGGTGTACCGTCCCCCGGGCCAACCCAAAGATTTCCTGGAAAGCATTGGTGATGTTCTGTGCAAGCTCACGCTCAGATTTGCTCACTTTACGCTGCTTGGAGATCTCAATCTCCATCTAGACTCCCCGGAAGGACCAGGGGAAGCCTGTTTCATGGACATAATCAGCGTCCTCGGCCTTAAACTGATGACGCAGGAACCTACTCATACCGCAGGCCACATACTAGACTGTATTTGCTCCAACTCAAACGCTTTGACGATCAAACCCCCTAGCATCCAAACCTGGTCAGATCATAAATTTGTCCCTTTTGACCTGTCACTGGGAAACAATGCTCCAAGGAAAACCACTAGGAAAATAACCAGGAGTTCCAAACCTGACTGGAAAATATCACTTACCCAGCCAGATCTCTTAGGGAAAGCAATAAAGAGCAAACCCACACTAACTGGCCACACCTCGACAGACAACCAGCTGTTCTGTGAATGGATCATGTCACTTAGCAAGCCCTCAGATCCAACGAGCTCAAAAATCAATTCACGCGGTATGAAAAATAAAAAGAGTGCCCCATGGTTCTCACAAGCGTTAAAAGTGGAATTAGGCGAAGTTAGAACGTTGGAACGAAGGTGGCGTAGAAACTATGAGGCCAACGATTGTAACATCTATAAAGCAGCCCGGAGGCAGTACCATGCTTCAATTAAGCTGGCAAAAAAGACTATTACCTAGAGGCGATTTCCTCTTCTGATAATGGACAGAAAGAAATCTTTAAGATCGTAAATAGTTTCACCAACCCCAGAGCTCTCTCACAGGAAATCCCACCATCCTTGCCCCTCTGTAACTCCATTGCCAACTACTTTGAAAAGAAAATCCTAGACATCGTCAAGGACTTTCCAAAACCGATACTGACCGCCTCAGAAACTGAAAGGAGGGAGTCAATCAAGGAAAATACCAATATGCCCTGCTTTAACGCATTTGACCCTATCTCCTTAGAGGAGTCTCATCAGGCCATTCTATTGAGTAAATCCGGATCTCCTTTCGACCCCTGCCCCCCTTCGTTCCTACAAGCCTTGGTTAACGAGGTGAACCCCATCATCAACAGCATTATCAATTCCTCACTCTCCTCGGCTGAAATCCCTAGCGAATGGAAACTAGCAGCCGTCAAGCCCCTCCAAAAGAAACCCCTGTCTGATCCGACTATCCTCTCCAACCTACGTCCCATTTCGCTGCTCCCTCTGTTGTTTAAATGGCTTGAAGCATTTTTCAACAAACAACTCACAAAATTTCTGGAAGAAAATAACATCCTGCATGCCAACCAATCTGGCTTCAGGGCCAAACACTCAACCGAATCCGCCCTTCTATTCACGGCAGAGACCCTGCGAACGGCCATGGACCAAGGGAAGAAGGCCGTCCTGATCTTACTTGATCTGTCGGCGGCCTTCGACACGGTCTCGCACACTATCCTGATTGACCGTCTATTTAACTCAGGGATAAGAGAGGTAGTGCTGACATGGTTAAAAAATGTTCTTGGCCAAAGACGTCAAGTCACTGTACTAGGGGAATTCAGCTCTGAGGAAAAATATATCAGCGCAGGGGTCCCTCAGGGCTCTAGTCTGAGCCCTGTACTTTTCAATCTATACATGGTCCCCCTGATTGAGCTTATTTCCTCCTATCAGATCAGCACAATATCATACGCTGATGATACACAGCTCATCCTGGTGCTGGACAGAGAGCTGCCTGGAGCTGAAGAAAACCTCAAAAACTGCCTCACTGCTACTTTCGAGTGGATGAAGTGCAACCACCTCAAATGTAATTCGAGGAAAACCGAAATCTTGCCTTTCGGTCCACAAAATCTGTTCTCGCCCAAACAGTGGTGGCCTGAAGATACCGAAGCTCCCCCAAACACCATCTCCTCTGCCCGTAACTTAGGCATTAAGTTTGATGACGCTCTGTCATTTAAGCAACAAGCAGTGGTCATGGCCGGCACCTGTTGTCACATCATCAGAACCCTCAGAAATCTTTTTGACCTCCTCCCCCTCCCAGCAAGAAAAACGGTAGCGGTTGCACTCATAACATCTAGACTGGACTACTGCAATAGCCTGTATGCAGGAGCAAATACATCCGTGCTCCACAGACTGCCGATGGTCCAGCACGCAACTGCCCGCCTGGTCCTTGGCTGGCCTAGGAAGTCATCTGCTTCGGCTGCACTCAATGCCCTTCATTGGTTACCAATACATAAGCGTATCTTATTCAAAATCCTGGTTATCACTTTTAGAGCCTTTCACTTACAGGGGCCCAGGTATCTGTCGAATGGCTTCAGACGCTATCTGCCTGCGCGTAGCCTAAGGTCCTCCAATTAAAACCTACTAGTGACCCCTAAATTCAGGCTCACCAATAAGGGTGGGAAATCCCTGGCTGTCATTGGTTCCAGGGCGTGGAACAAACTGCCACCACAGCTTTGGCAAATCTCAACAGAAAGGCTCTTCAGGAAAGCCCTGAAGACCTGGGTTTTCTCCCTTACAGACACCGCCTGTAAAGCCCTAGTATAAAGTGTACAGGACCCTTCGAACGACATCAGTTAGCCAACATGTTCCACCTAGGTTGGCACCAAGCGCCAAGATGCTCCTTGGAGTGATAGCTGCGCTATACAAATGTATTTTACATTCCATTCCAGGTTGGGTGCGTACTCCGCTGGGCTGCTCCTGGGTTATACATACATGTGACAACAGTATTTGTCCACCTTGGCAATTCATCCAATGTGTTGGGTGTCTCTGTGGGAGTCCATAAGTCATTCCAATATCCCCTGACTTTCCATAGCTTGTAAAACAGACAACCGTTCTGGATTAAGTGTGTCTGATAACCATTGCATGGTCTACTGTAGCTGTGCCACCGCATAGTACAACTCAAAGTGAGGGGCCCTGTTCCCCCCCCTCCGTTGGGGCAATACAGTTTATGGAGAGCCACTCTCTTCCTCCCTGTGGCCCATATCAGGTCAGAAAGAACAGTATTTAAGTCTTGAAAAAATCACCGGGAAGGGGGAGTTGAATCACCGAGAAGTGGTAGAGTAACTTAGGTAAAACCAACATTTTTGATATTGCAACTCTAACTCCCAGAGCGGTAGTGACTTCCAGAATGTCATGGAATGACGCATGCCGGTCATTACAACCCCCAGGTTGCCCTATACAAAGTTGTAATATGAGTGATAGACATTGACCCCCAAGTCTCTGAATGAGTCGTACTGCCACGTTAAACCCATGTGGTAGATCACTTCACACTCTGGAATTCTTTGGAGAGATAAGAGGCAGGATTTGGCCCTGTTCATTTTCAAGCCAAAGGCAGTTTTGAACTTGTCTATTGTTTCCATCACTCAGAGTAGGTCTCAAAGTATGTCTCCAAGATACACTAGGGCGTGATCTGCATATAACAAGATTGCTTTTCATGGGTCTCCACTCGGTATCCCCCACTGTGAACCCTGCAGCAGAAACAAGCCTGCCAGGGGTTCTTGCACCTCATAATCATATTCTGTGAGAGTGGCCAACCGTGCCTGGTGCCCCTGCCCACCCAAAAGGTCAGAAAGTTTTGTCTACCTGTGTGCACCCAGGCAAGTACATTAACACATAGGAGACCTATCTATTTCAGTATATTGGGTACCAGGCCCATTGTGAGTAGCACTCCCATTAGATAGGGCCAGCCCAGCATATCAAAGGCTTTTTGTATGTCTAAGCAAAGTGCTACAGGCAGAGGAATTGCTTGAGGGTATTCCTCCGTGAAGTGAAAGAGACGCCTCAGGTTTAGAAATGTGTTCCTCCCTGGGATTAAATCATTTGGTCTTGGTGTAACAGCGTGGTAAGGTAAGTCAGCAGCCAATTTGTATTCATCTTCCCAAAGATCTTACAGTCTTTATTGGAAAGAGATAGGGGCCTGTAGGAGCACACCTTCAGCGGGTCACAATCTGGTTTGGGGAGGACCACGATCAACACCTCCCATAATGATGTGGGTAAAGCACCCCTATCTTTGGCAAGTGGGAACATTGGTGCAACTTCAGGTGAGGAATGCCTTATGGATTGAGTAAAACTTCAAAGAGAGCACATCTGTCGCCGGGGTTTTATTGCATGCCACTTGGTCCATCACAAGGTGGAATATGTCCATTATCAGTGGTTCATCAAGAGAGTGGTGCTGCATGGGGTCTAGATGTGGAATCGACAAACCTTCCAGGTAGTCTTGCAATTGGCGCTCCTCATGTCTCACCCCTTCCTGATACAGGGTGCTGGAGTAATTAAAAAAGACTGTGTTAATGTCTGCTTGTGCACTGAGAATGTTCCTGGTCTGGGTTGTAATAGTATTCATTTGGGGACTGTCAGCCTCCAAGAGCAGCAGCCAAGCCATTATGTGCCCTGCTCTGTCTCCCTCTGCAACTTGTTTTGTTATGTATTCTTTATAATCCAGTTTCCTGAGCCTATCCACTAAGGACTATTGATCTGTTCTAGGAGCAGGGAGCTCGCCCACATGCACTATACTTTGTCACTCGCCTCGTGTATTGCATACACTCTTACAACAAGTTTGCATCGCAGTGTGAGCTTCACGCATATTCAGTCTTGATGCATAATCCCTGCATGACCATTTTAGCGGCATCCCACTTCATCCTTCTGTTGGACACTGTTCCATCATTTTCCTAAAATAATTGGGTGATGTATGTGCCTACAGTCCCATAAAATGCATCATTATATAGGGCCCATATGTGTAACAGCCAAGTAGGTATGGTTGTTTCCGTCTGCCCCAATTTATCATCATCTTGAGGGGGCTGTGGACGGAGAGTGTATGGCCAAGGTATTCGGTGGCTGTGAAGAATGAAACCATGTCAGAGTTACAAAGAAGAATGTCAATTCTGGTGTTCAATTGGTGGAAGAATGAGTATTTCCTCATGAGGTGATGCATGGAGCACCACATGTCCTTCTGGCAGTTGTGCCCTACCCAATCTATGAAGATGCATGCTATGTAGCAGAGAGATGAATCTATCCAACTAGTGTTGTGCACATAGTTAAGGTATCTACCCCATATCCCTGGAGCTTTTAGAATATGTATCATCGCGGGGGCTACCGTGTCTAGGAATTGAGATTGATCAACATTGGGGGCATACAGCTTCACTAGTGGGTTGGATGCACCATTGAGCCTCCCCTCAGCCTACATATAGCGCCCTTTGGATTCTGCTATTTTGCCTGCCATTACAAAGGCATTGATGGCACCACCCATTGAAGCACCCCCATTGCATATGCCAACTTGGAGCTGTGAACAATCTGGCCTCTCCAATGGCGATTGAGCTTGAGGACTTCCATGGCCGTCATGTGGGTTTCTTGTAAGTATGCTTATTGAATCTGTCTGCATCGCAGATAAGAGTACACTATGTGGCGGGTCTAGGTGTGGTCATACCCCCTGCATTCCTGGTCACAATGTCATATGTAGGTTGATAATCTGTCGATTGTTCTGACATGATTGTGATTGGTAGGTTGTCTTCCCCACACCTTTCCAATCAGTGAGGACCGAAGTCTACAGGGAGTGCCAGACCCCCTTTTGATCGACATCGTATTGTAGTTGGGTCATTCAAAAAAATAAGGCAATGACATAAATCCCAAATCCCATCCCCAGGTCAGGACAGCAACAAGCTCTGGCCTTAATATAAATTGTACAATGTAACAAGAGCAAAGATTTCCTTCAGACTCAAGGGATTGGAATATCCATGTGTGGTAAGGAGATGTGACCATGCCTTACAAATAATACAGCTGCAATTGGACCCCCCCTCCCATGCAAACACATAGCCCTGGTATACAGATTAGAAAAAGGATATAGTACCTCAGTTCAGATCACTTGGTCCTCTGTCATGGGAGTAAGAGCAGGGTTGACCCAGGTTGTGGTGGCATATCTTCCAGAGAAAAGGCAACACACTCTCCAGGGAAACAGTTGTGCAGTCAAGTGAACCCATGGGCTGACAACATTGAAACTCCAGTTCAGCTATCACCTGTGCATTCTCCTTCACCTCTTCTTCTTCTGTATGCCTGCCATTGGATTTCTATGCTGCCACTGTCTGGGCCTCTGGAATGCCGGTCATTAAGCTATAGAGAATTACGTGTTGGTGTGGTGACCCCATTCAATTTCAGCCACTCCCAGAAAAGCGTGTGTCCGGAGTCTATGATGGTTAATTTTGCTGGGATCGTGAGTCAATATTGTCGACCTAGTTGGTAAAGTTTCTGTTTAAACGGCATGAACAATCCCTGCTGGCTTTGCACATTTGCTTTGGAGTCTGGGCAGGTGTTCACTGGACTGTTACCCACTTGCCAGGGGCCTTTCATGCAGACAACTTGTAAAATATGATTGCAATCTCGATAATTAAAGAGATGTACCACCACTGGCCTGGGTAAAGTCCCTGGGTGGGAGCCCTGCCGTGGACTGTATTGGCCCGTTCAACCGAGATGAAGGTACATATTTTTCCTCCAAGCACAGTATTGAGCATCCAATCTTCAAAAAACAAATCCATATTGGGGGCCTCCGCTCCCTTCGGGAGCCCAACCACAAAAATGTTGTTGCAGAGTGATTGACCTTCTACATCATCTGCTCTGGTGCATAACAAAGTCACTTCAGCTTGAAGGGCCTTAGTTGGAACTGCATACTACAATCGATGGCTGCATTCCTGCCTAGGCAGATTCATTAGATTCCACTCTGTCCCTCAGTCGGCTCTGAACAGGCCCATTTTGATCATCAGGGTATCCAATGTAGATTCCAATGCAGTCTTGACATGTTTGATGGCCTGTAAGAGTTCATTAAATCTCTGGCAATGCAGTATTGCCCCAGCAGTGCACACATACTTACTGTGGGTATGAATTGTCGGATAGTTGCAAGGACAGGCAGTAGCAAGGCAAACCTCAGCACTGTGGGGGGCTGAAACTTCCCACAGCAGCTCAGTAGGTGGTCATCCTATACCCCAGTGGTAAATACCCTTCACGACTGCTACTGTCCCACTGCAGTTGTTCATGATAAGTTAGAGAAGGAGGCTGTCATAGATGTGGCACCACAAGACCCGTGCAATGAGGGGGTGTGTCGAGGGAGTTCATGAGTGCCCACAATCATGGTTCACCCTAGGATGCAGTCACGCCTTGTGGTCCTCTGCTGCACCATGGCAGCTCCACTGTCACTCAGCTCTGGCCCAGCAGTGAGGTTAGGGAGGGGTAGTCATGTGAGGTAGAGGCAGCAGCTTGCCTTAGGCCTCAGACCTGCCCCTTATTCCATTGTCAGAGCTCTGCAGCCCCACAGCCCCAGCTATCATATGGGGCCCCCCACTCAATCGGAGAGTGGGCCACTATGCAAGAGGATGGTGTCAGACAGGTGGATGGCACGGAGCTCTTCCCATTGCGTCTGCCCCGTTTGCCATATTGGCCACACCTCCCAAGAGGAAAACCCTCTTGAAGTAAAACATTGCAAGCAATATAAAGGTGAATTCCCAGCAGCAGTAGGAGTTACGTTATCGTTGGAAAAATCAGCAGTGGGCAAATAGAGACCCAATCGTCTTGGTTTTGATCAGAGTAACATTGAATATATCAATGTGTGTTCTCTGTTTGTCCATTTTACTGAGGTTGTTAACCATAGAAAACTGCTTGTTCAATTCCTAAGGCCTTGCACAAAGCCTCCTAAAATCCAAAAAGATTTAGGGCCTGATTTAGATCCTATCAGACGGGTTACTCCGTCACAACGGTGACGGATATCCAATCTGCCAGAATATAAATCCCATAGGATATAATAGGATTTATATTTCGCTAGGATGGGATATCAGTCGCTGTTGTGACGGAGTAACCCATCCACCAAAGATCTAAATCAGGCCCATAGTTCCTCTGGAGTGAGGGAGCCCAGGAAGATGAAAAGTATCTGTCAAGAAATATTGAGCCATTACTCTGCTCTTGGTATATTGGCTGATGGTGACAAACGAGCAATCTTAGAAAAGATATCCACAGTAACCATTGTTTTCAACATACGTCAGCTGGTGGGAGATCCGTTTTAAAGTGTGCATTCCAAGGTTCAGGAGCTCAGTGGGATAACCAAGGAACTAACCTCCAAAAAGATCATAGTGCTGACCCCAAGGTATGTTTAATGCCTTTATAACCCCAAAAATGATGAAGTATTAGACATCATCCTTACATACAGTTGTAGTTATTTAGTTGGAACCCGGCCTATTGAATAAAATACAAGTTACTGCATTGAACTAAGAGTCTTAAGATGGAAATCCAATTTTTTTGGATCCTTCTGTCTGTGCACAATTTTATTCTTGTTCGAACAGAACTGGACTATAGCAGCCACTAAATAAAAATGAACTACAGGTCGATCATAATTAAAAGATGTCTCAGGATAGCAACAGAACAAAAAAACCCACAAGAATATACTTTGTTGTTACACCATACTGAGCAAAAAAAATATCCATCTAGCTTGATAACTGTTCTTGCATTTAAGACTGTACATGCCGCATACATCCAATTACCAGTTCAAATTTCAAATGGTTCTCTATTACCCATCAAGAGATGTCTCCTTTCGGAGGGGAGGTGTGGATTGGGGCATTCAGCTGGGGGACAACTTACACAAAGTTTCTTGGTATGCTGATGACCTGCTATTGTACCTGAGGGACTTATATGACATTCCCACTACTATTGCGGACACCCTTCGCGTCTTTGCAGATATCTCCGGTCTCCGGCTGAAATGGGCTAAGTCAGGGCTGTACCCCTTCCGAGATGGAATCTCCAATCCTATTGTTTGTATGAATGGCTCCTCACTCCGATGGCACCCTTCCACATTTCGTTACATTGGCATCTTTATCTACCGAGAGCCTACTGATATCCTGGAGGATAACCTGATTAGAGCAATAGCAGCCGTCATGGCACAGATCCAGTTTTGGAAGACTCTCCCACTGAATGTGATGGGCAGAGTGGCACTCTTCAAAATGGTGGTGTTGCCGAAATTACTATATTATTTTGCCAACCTCCTGGTTTATGTCCCATCTGCTATCTTTCGTGATTTAGAGTGACTGGAACAAGGGTCGGCCCCGGGTGGCGCTCTGGAAACTTTACACTCCTACCGACGGAGGTGGCCTGGAGGTCCCCAACCTGGAGCTGTATTACCTGGCAGCGCAGCTGCAGTGGGTGACAAAGTGGCTTGTGGGTCTTAACCTAGATGACATGGCTCTCACACAACCACCATGGTCCCGATCCCAGATATACCAATAATTTCATCCTATCGCTCGGCCCTCGCACTCAGCACAGGCGTGCCTGGCCCTGGCACATCGTTGTTAAAAAAGAAGTTTATACCTCACTAGGAATGTAATCCCTTATGCCCCATCATTACCACTTCTAGGAATGCCCAGAGGAAAGGCGAACGTCACTGGTGGGGCGTTGGTGTCCTGGCATGAGGCGGACCTACACACACTAGGTGACTTTTATAACAAGGGTGCCCTGACATCTATTGGAAACTTAGCTGAAGATTATAATTTACCTGCAGGTCAATTCTTACTATATACTACCATCTTGTGGTCACTCAATGCAGCATGGGGCGACATTAGCACTGAACCGGAGACGCACCTACTAATGCAATATTTAAATGTAATGGGTCCCACATCATACACTGGCTGGCGGAAGCATTGCTTACACATACTGTGCCAACACTGACGTCACTCCGTGCTATATGGGAAGCAGACAGAGGAACCCCATGGACGGACTGTGCATGGACATTGATATTAACCACTCCTACGAGTATACCACGCAACTCCAGGTTAAGGTTCAGCCAGACATATATTATACATAGGGCATATCTTTCTCCAGATAAAATTAATACATATTTTCATATGACTACATCGGCATGTCCCCACTGTCTGCAGGCAAACGTGGACTTTCTACATATGCTGTGGTCTTGCACTTCTTTGCACACATACTGGCGGGAGGTTCACGCAGCGCTTATGACATGCACTGAAAGGACACTACCACAGACATTGGGACTGTAGCCGAGACCAAAGAAATACAGAGTCACATCTAGGTTTATTGACCTGGGCCTTATTGTCACTAAAAGACTAATCACTAAACATTGCAAGCATGTTGACCCTCCCGTACTGACTGGCTGTAGGAACTCTTTTCTAGTATGGGCACAGGCGGAAAGTACGTCATTACATAGAGAGGAAATAGCAGGATTACGTAAATACCCTATTGCCCAGGCGTGGGATGCTATACTGACGGATCTATCATGCGTGGGTGAGGGGGGGAGGTGCAGTCCTTCTCGGGAGGATGGGAGAAATAACAGGGATTAGGAAGAAGGGGTGGGCATGCCTGTACTCTCCATGAGCCAAGGTAACGATGACACTATTATTAATTCTCCCAATCACCAAGAAGACTCATCCAATGCAGTATGGCTCTGTAGATGACATATTCCCTCTATATACACTAACCCGGGCATGACAGTGTGACGATGATGATTTTATTGTTTGTTTTTTCTGTTTAGTTGTAGATTTTTTTATAAAAATAACAAATTGTATCTGATTTTGCCACAAACTGACACTGAACCGTATAGTCATGTACAGACATGGATGTGTAAAGCTGAGATAGGATGAACAATTTTCTTAGATTTGCATGGATATTTAAAAGTGGTCCTTTGGATTGTTGGTATATTAAAAAGGGCATTTATGGTCAGCCACTAGCCACATGGACTGAAGATATGTCACAGTCTGACACTGCACCGGACAAGACCGCTGGCCCTCTCCTGTATTTTTGCTGATTGTTTATCCAATGTCTTATCCATATCTGATTGATCATGTATCTCCCCTTTCCCCTCCCCTCCCCCTTCCCACTCTCTCATATATGTCCATTGTAACCCATATGTTTGACAAAATGAAAATAAAGATATTTAAATTAAAACAAAGAGATGTCTCCTTTCGAGGAAGTTCTCTTCTTAGAACTTAACAGTTCCATTCAGAATGTGACAAGCATTGGATAAGTAGAACACAGTATGTTCCAATCCATATCTGTCTTGTCTTTCTAGCAAACCTGCCCCAACAACTCATTCAGAGGCATCTGCATCCCCATTAAACTTTTTAAAAGTGTCTGTGTGATATGTCATAGGTGCTTGAGTAAACATACATTCAAGCAGCCACAGTCCGTGCAGGTAACAGCGGTGGGGCAGTGGGGCCATGTAAGGGGGGATTTCGAGGGATGATGCAAAGGGAAAATTAAATAAATAATTAATGTTCCCTTTGCATCGTCCCTTGAAATCCCCCCTTACGTGGCCGCACCAATGTAACCTGCATGGACCGCGGCTGCATTCAAGTGCCTTGCATCTTCAGCTCAATCATCTCATGAAAAAAATCCTTTTTTTATTTCTTCCTTTTTCAAAAGGTGAGTGATGTCAGCAGTTTTATTTGGAACATTTGAAATAAATTGGTGAGAAAAGTTTGCCAATTTATAAAAGGTTTGATTCTCTATGACATTAGAAGGTGAATGTCAAAACCTTCCTTGGATCAATTGGCAGACAGAGACATTCAATTTGATTTCATGGTATCCCATCTTACCTTCTCAAATTCATTCTACCAGGGGTTTGTGGTATAAATGAAGTTGCTGAAATTCTGATAGCAGGAGACTCACATATTCTCCCAAAAAGAATTAAAGATAATTCCACAATACCATCCAAGCAGAACAACACAAACTGATTTAAAGAAACTGTTAGTTGATAGTAAACTAGCGGCAGAACAGATTACTGTTACCGATCTTGGTCTCATCAAAAATTGGATTGTTCAAGCAGTAGATACTTTCCTCCCTTTATCTAACAAGCATGTAAAAAGACAACTGCCACCCACACCCTGGTTCCCTAAAGAGTTGAAAAGTAAGACATTTAAATGTGAATTCCATGAAAGATGCTGGAGGAAACATTATCTTAAAGGAGATAAAGTGGCATATAAGAATGCCCTCATTGAATACCACATTCTCTGTAACTCGTGCTGAGTTCTTTACACATAAAATCTCTCAGTCCCAAAATTGCTCCAAAGCACTTTTTAAGGTAGTAAAAGAACTTTCCGGCGCAGAAACTCAGACTACACCCCCTGCTCTTACTGGCGCCGAGTGTGAAGAACGTGCCCTCTACTTTAATGATAAAGTTGAACAAATACATTCTGTATTGCTCAGTAAACACTCTCATACTAGTTTACCAGAGACCAAGACCGACATCACTGTCACCCTGGAGTTTGCCGAACCAGGGTCACATGTTAAAAGCCTCTCTTCCTTTAAATTGGAAACTTGGACTCTCCTGGAGCCTAGTTCCTTTGGACACCTCTTGGCAAACATGAAATCGGGGTCCCCACGTGATTTACTTCCCTTTCATGTGATTAAATAGTTGGACGCGCCCTTACTCTCCATATTTATGGATCTCCTTATTGCCTCCTTGTCTGAGGGTGTTGTTCTTCAGGAATAGAAACATGCTATGGTCCTCCCTCTTTTTAAGAAGGCCATCCAACACCTGTCCAATTTCACTGCTCCTGGCCTTCTCCAAAATTCTTGAAAAGCATATAAACGGTCAGCTGACCGCATTTGTGGAATCCCAGAACACTCGCCACCCCTCTCAATCAGGTTTTAGAGTGGGTTTCTCTACCAAATCTACTCTTCTTGGAGTGACTGAAATGATAAGACACAGGTTAGATGAGGGTGAAACCGTGGCCCTTATATTATTGGACCTCAGCGCTGCTTACGACACAGTGTCTCATTCTGTCTTGTTGAGAGCCTTGCAGGCGGTAGGCCTAGCTGGATTATCCTTGTAGTGGATCGCATCTTTTTTAGCTGACTGAAACTTTCAGGTTTTTTTCTGCATCAGATAATACCAACTCCTATTCGTCCCCTTATGGTGTTACTCAAGGGTCGGTGCTGAGCCCTCTGCTGTGTATGTCTGTCCGTTGGCGGATGTCCTCTACTGTTCAATGTGTATGTCCGTCCATTGGCGGATGATGTAGAAGAGGCTGGTCTCTCCCTCTTTTCCTATGCTGACGACACTCAAATCATTTTTTCCCTTTCCTTGGCTAAGGGATCCAACCCCTCTGACCTACAGTCAGGTCTGAGTAAAGTTGCGTCTTGGATGCAAAACAATCTACTCAAACTGAACTGTGGAAAGACTGAAGTTATGATTTTGGGAAAGGAACACAATCTGTAGGGGCCTCAGCACTGACCTCCCGAATTGGGTATGCTGTCTTTGCCGGTACACCATGTTCGTAATCTGGGTTTCATCATTGATGAACATCTTTCTATGAAACAACAAGTCACTAGGTTATCCGCCATTTGTTTTACCATTTTACAAGGGCTGAATTTGTTTTTATATATGATCTCCCTTTCTGCTAAAAAAAATAGTAGTCCATGCCCTAGTCACTTCTAGGATGGACTACAGCAATGTTCTTTACCTGGGCCCCAATAAAGCTATCATCCAAAGACTTCAAGTGCTGCAGAATGCGGCTGCTAGACTATTATATCAGGTGTCTAAATCTTCATCAGTCACCAGCCTCCTCCGCAGCCTTCATTGGCTGAAGGTGGAGAACTATATAAAATTTAAGGCCCTCTGCTACATGTTTAAAATCAAAACTGGAGTGGCCCCCAAATATTTACTAAAGTTAGCTCAGCGTTACCATCCCCCACGTCTTCTTCGCTCTGCCCATCAGATGAGGTTCTCTGTCCCAAAATTCGAACTCTCCCGCATGCGTGGCCGGTCATTTTCTTAGTTGGGACCTACCTTGTGGAACTCTTTACCATTCTCACTTTGTGATGAAACCGTTTATGGTTTATTCCGCAAACGTTTGGATACTTGGCTCTCCAACTCTTAGTTAGTTTGCTAGTTTTCTCAGCTCCCCTCTTCAGTTGGCGCCGGGAAACCCCTTGGGGTAGCTGTGCGCCTTACAAATTCAATTTAAATTCAAATTCAAAGCTTCAGAGACTATAGAATCTATGAAGTACTAAAAATAGCTGCAATATTACACAACCAAAACGAGAGTACATGTTATTCAAAATGTCCTAATGGGGTGCGACAAGCCGCCATCCGCTTGTGGCTCTACTTTATAACCAGAAAATGGAATTTGCCTTGCAAACTGAGCTGATTGAAGAGTTGTGCACTTTGAGGAGCCTCCAATGTATCCATTATAAGAAGCAAGGGAAATTGATCCTTACTTGTAATCTTATTTAAACCCCTTAAATCAAAACAAGGATGAAGATCCAGAAATTTCTTGGAGTACAAAAAGCATAGAAATTGAAGAAATTGTGTTGTTAGTGCAGAGGGGTGGAAGCCCCACCCTTACATTAAACACAATCTTTGTCAACGTGTACCACAAAAGTCACATAATTAACCTGTGCTTAATCCTCTGGTAGCTTGGTACAAAAACAGCCAGGCTTAACATAGAGGCAATGTGCAACATATTTATGCAACTCACAAACAGTAATAAGGTGAAAACACAACACCAATTAAATCCCCAAAACACTGTAGAATAATAGAGAACATTTTATTAAATAAAATGACATAAAAACAACAAAAATCCAATCAGTAGAACCAAAAAGACATACCACCAAGAAGCACAAAGTGCTGATTGCAGTTATCTGGTCATGCTGGACTGGGAGAAATTTACAAATTCGGGCCGACTCCAATGGAGCATGGGTCGGATATAGGGCACAGGTTAGTCCTGCTGAAGAGTTACCTTCTCAATTCGGGTGAGAAGGGTGCTATTCACTTTGGAAGAGGCTTTCGGGTTGAGGAGCAGGGTAAGCATCTCAGATGGTAGTTGCTGTAATGAGAAGAACCGGTCATCGGTGGAGCGTCACATTGGTTGGTCATCAAAGGCGATCACTGCCGGCGTGAACTGCAGGTCTCAAGTTGCCAGTTGATGCAGATGGCCATTCTCACTGCCTAGAGCTGTTCCCACTGGAGCTTTGTCTTTGCGGTTATCGCAATAGGTCTTTTATCGGCACAAAGAGGTCACTTTGTGATGAAAGGAGACCAAACCAGTGGATTGCCACTTAATTGTTTTAAATATCATTCTCACTGACGCCAGCTAAGGGTCCAGGATTCACTCCAGCAAAGCCCAACCAGAGGGCTCTGGCAAGTCCAGGCAGGTTCAGTTGGCTCTGGTAAGCTGGGCAGTTGCAGGGAGGGCGATGGAAACTTTTTG
The DNA here is from genome assembly GCF_964204655.1 of Triturus cristatus. Taxonomy (NCBI): domain Eukaryota; kingdom Metazoa; phylum Chordata; class Amphibia; order Caudata; family Salamandridae; genus Triturus; species Triturus cristatus. Next base: position 883,262,969 of record NC_140581.1, read on the forward strand.
TTTCTCTGTAGCTCACACAGAAGGCCAGTTAACTGACCCTTAGAGCCACTTTGAGTAGACTGGAAACAAGGCATGCAAGTCCAACCTTCCTTCTTCCAGCAAGGCAGTCCTTTCAGCAGTAGGGCAGTCCTTCTGAATCTTCCAGAGTTCCAGGAGTGTTCGGATGAGAGGTTCTGAAGGTCCCATTTTTATATCTCGTGCCAGCCTGTTTGTGGGGGAATTCCATGGCCTACTCCCAGATCTGGTTCTGGTCAGGTCTTCCCCATCCACTGGTCCTGGCTTTAAACTATCTAGGATGGCAAGGGCGAGGTTCCTTAGTGTGTGCTGCGGGCAGGGCCCTTTGAATTGTAATCAGGCTATGGTACAGCTCCCCCCCAGCCATCCTGTCAGGAAGACCCTCTTCCCTCACAACTAGGCTTCTTTTTTCTTAGTGTCTGTAAGCAATACACAACCCACAACAGCAGAGCCATTACCAGTCATATGAGACAGGACACTGGCAGCAAGGCACCGTTGATTTTGGCAAAAAAATGCCAACTTTCTAAAAGCGGCATTTTCAAAATTGTAACTTAAAATCCTACGTTACCAGTAAAGACAATGTTAACTTGCAATGCATTATGCATTTAAGTGTAAACATTTTGTGCATCTGCTCCTAATTCGACCTGAGCATGTATTAATTGCCCTGTATGCCTACAATCTGAATCGAATCTACAATACTTTTTCTTCTTCTGCCCTGGCTATGTACGGCCAAGTTTCAAATGGATTCTTCCAGTTTGTAGACAGCTGGGGGTCAGGCAGTGTTTGGTGGCCCTGAGGATTATGCGTGCAGAGACCAAATAACCTATTGTCTGTGCCATTGCCAAATATCTTCATTGAAGCTGGAGAATCAGAGCCAATGCGATGAGGTAACTCGAGAAAACTTTCTACTGATCTCAACACTCCTAATTCAATATTACTGCTTAAAGCTACGACACAGGTTAATTGCCCCAATGTTTTGAAGTCTGAGCCACCGCTGTCTTTAATATGATTGTGTTGTGTATAGCGAGGGAGGTCTATCAAGTGACCTTGTGTTGCCTTTGAGTGCCCAACCTCATAGCTGGCATGCTGGTCTTTACAAGTTCCTATATTGCTGCTATGTTTTATTCATGTCTAATTTTATCTTTTTATGTTTTAGGTACTTACCAGATTTTATATTTCATTGCATGTAACGCAATGTACTTATTGACATGATCGTGTTTTTATTTACCTACTTATTTTTATTATGTGTATGCTTTATTATTGTCTGTATAGTATACTAGTGTTAGTCTATGGTAGAGACTGGCCTTACAACAGTGAACAACAATTTCAGGAGTTTTTTACAATCATGACATGTAAACATTTCCTATGTCTCGCTTTTTAAACACCATGCACCCTGCCCTGAGGGATGACTAACAGTAGTACAAAGAAAGGTTCAGGCCTGGAAAAGGGTTTATTTTGGCAGTTTAAAACTGCAGAACAGTCTGCAGTGCTGGGCCTGAGACATGTTTTGCAAAGCTACTTTTGGTAGGTGGCCAAATGAGTGCTGCTGCCAACTACTAGCATTTACTTTTTGGGACCTGGGTACATACAGTTCCATTTTCTAAGCATTAAGAAGTAAATTAAGTGTGCCAATTAGGTGTAGGCTAAGTTTATCAAGTTTTAATAGAGAACATATTTTAGCAGGGGTAAAATCCTAATGCCAAAAACAAACTGGTTCACCAAATTAAGGGGGTGAACGTTTGGGGTAATATCATGTCAAGGATGTCAGTTAAAGGTGCGGCCAGTGCAGGTAACAGCCAAGTTAGCTAATGTTTCCACCTGATCACACACCACCCTTCCAGGTGTCTCCAATAACAGGACCAACAGCACTGTAAAGCTGGCTACATGCTGAGCAGAGTGTCCAGAAACAGGACATCGGAGTACTCAATGTGCACATTGTTTTCCTTAGGCCACAGATGGCCTGCTGTGTGCCCCAGGCACAGTTGTTATGGTATGCTTTACTCCTAGTGGTGTACACACACCACCAGGAGTGCTGGGTTGTGGCCTTCTTGCCTCAAAATGTTTAGTGATGTTTTCTGAATGTGTTTTGTTATTCTTTATCAGTCCTATGGCACTGGCACTTCTCTGTTTTCAGAACCGGCTAGGATCTAGTATCTGTACCTGCTTTCATGACAACCTCTTGTTAGTCTCATGGTCTGAGGTCTTCAGTCAGGTGCAGCCTACAGTCCTCAAGGTAGACCACTCTCTCTGTCTACACTCCCTAAGCTTCCAAGTCATTCTTCCACTTGCATGTTGCCTGTGTGTGCAGCAGGATCTTTGAGTACTCCTGCTAGGGGAACCACAGATAGGACCAATCCACAGGAATCTCAGAGGACCCATTCTTCAGAGCCCTTAGCAAGTTCTCGTTCACTTGGCCTCAAGAGTCAAGTGAGGAACTAGTCCCACTAGTTCTGGTATTTAGCAGCTTTGACATTCGACTTCACTTGTGGCAGATTCCTGGAAAAATGGAATTTCAAACAGGGGGTCAACTTTCTGAAAGAAGGGAGAGGTGTGGCACAGCGGCCAGGGTGCCTGACTCTGGAGCATGGGGCTCACGGTTTGATCGCCGTCGGCAGCTCAACCCAGCACCATGTGACTCTGGGCAATAGCTCGCTTAATCCTCCCGATGGCCCCCAGTGCCTTGAGACCCTAAGGGTGATTTGTTTGCGCTTTACAAATACAGGGTTATTATTAAGATGGAAAATGTAAAGACCTTTTCTTTGTTAGCCCACCATGATTATGTCCTGGATATAAAGGGTCGAAATGCCAGTGGTAGTGTCACTCTAAGTTTAGTTGACAAATAAACACGGGCATCACCTCCACCGGATGGGTGTTTCCAATGTGTAACCAGCAGTGAAGCTCTGCCATCTCAATGCACCCTTAATGTGTAGGTGGATCCCAATGAGGGCAGATGGGATGTGCATCTTTTTCGAACGCTGCTCCCCCTCTAACTGAGGCAATGAAGAAAAGAAGCAACATATGACAGGCTGATGCAGTGGTCCAGAGAAGGGTGCAACACAGCCCTCACAAGAAGGAAACATTCCTGCTTTCACTGATCAAGTTGTGAAGAGGAAGACTTGTTGTGTTAAGCAATGTTATAACCTTGGTGAAATGAGGATGGCTGAGAGAACACCATCCACTCCGGATCCCCTACTGACCCCTGCCCCCACCACGTCTTCAACAAGGCCGACTCCATCATCGCACCCCAACTCTGGGACATCATCAACATCTCCTTCACCACCGCCACCTTCCCGGAGAGCTGGAAGCATGCCGAGCTAAGCGCCCTCCTGAAGAAACCGACAGCGGACCCCACCGACCTCAAGAACTTCCGCCCCATCTCGCTCCTCCCTTTTCCTGCCAAAGTCATCGAGAAGACCGTCAACAAATAGCTCGCCGCCTTCCTCGAGATGAACGGATCCCTCGACCCCTCACAGTCCGGTTTCCGAGCCAACCACAGCACCGAGACCGCCCTCATCGCAGCCACCGACGACATCAGATCCCTGCTCGACAACGGGGAAACAGCTGCCCTCATCCTCCTGGACCTCTCTGCAGCATTCGACACAGTTTGCCACCGCACACTAATACAGCGCCTCAGCAACACCGGAATCCAAGAGAAGGAACTGGAGTGGATCATCTCGTTCCTCGCCGGAAGAACCCAGAGAGTCCGCCTCCCCCGTTCCGTTCCGCAGCCACCGAAGTTATCTGCGGCGTACCTCAAGGATCCTCGCTCAGCCCCACCCTCTTCAACGTCTACATGAGCCCCCTCGCGGCCATCGCACGCCAACACAACCTTAACATCATTTGCTACGCCGACGACACCCAGCTGATCCTCTCCCACACCAATGACCCCGCCACCGCCAGAGCCAGCCTACACGAAGGAATGAAAGACGTCGCCGAGTGGATGAAGAACAGCCGCCTGAAACTAAACTCAGACAAGACGGAAGTCCTCATCCTGGGATCATCCCCCTCTGCCTGGGACGACTCCTGGTGGCCCCCTGCCCTGGGCACCACCCCCAAGCCAACGGACCACGCACGAAACCTGGGCTTCATCCTGGACTCCTCCCTCTCGATGACCAAACAAGTCAACGCCGTCTCGTCATCCTGTTTCAACACCCTGCGCATGCTCCGAAAGATCTTTCGATGGATCCCCACCGAAACCAGGAAGACGGTCACCCAGGCACTCGTCACCAGCCGACTGGACTACGGGAACACCCTCTACGCGGGAACCACAGCCAAACTACAGAAAAGACTCCAGCACATACAGAACGCCTCCGCACGACTCGTCCTGGACATCCCCCGCCACAACCACATCTCTGCCCACCTGAGAGACCTGCACTGGCTCCCCGTCAGCAAGAGGATCACGTTCAGACTCCTCACCCACGCACACAAGGCTCTCCACGACCTGGGCCCCAAGTACCTCAACAACCGCCTCACTTTCTACACGCCCACCCGCCAGCTGCGATCGACCAGCCTCGCCCTCGCCACCGTACCACGCATTCGCAACGAAGATCCTTCTCCTACCTGGCGGCCAAGACATGGAACTCCCTCCCCATCCACCTACGGCTGACCCAGGACCATCTCTCCTTCAGGAAGCAACTCAAGACCTGTCTTTTCGAGCAGTAACGGACCCCTCCCCCCTAGCGCCTTGAGACCCTAGCCGGTGAGTAGCGCGCTATATAAATTGTTGATTGATTGATTGATTGATTGAGAGAAAAGTAGAAGAAACATGCCACAGGACATCAAACTCAGGGTAGTTAAGCTCAGGAAAGGATCAGAAAGGAATAGACTGCAAATCAGCCGACAGATTAGTAAGAAACAGACGAGTATAAAACACTGCAGCCTTATGATGACTTTTAGTACGTGAGTGCAGAAATTAATTCTATACTTAGTTCTAGTTTGGTATATGGGAAATTCCGCTGCCAGTAATGTGCTTAATATTGAAATGTTATTTATTTCAGTGTCACATAGGTAGACTGTATCATTTAAAGAATACTGTTTCAACTCAATTTAAGGATTTTAAGGAAATTATTTATTCCTCGAAATTGTATTGTTGATAGGCTGCTGCTGGACCAGCTAAAGGAGCCCCGGGTTTTAATGCTGCTGCTGATGCTGCAAATCTGGATAAAGCCATCAAAACTAAAGGTATGCTTGAAATAAAGTGAAAGAACGAAAAATCGTATTTAATACTTACGTGTCCTGTTCATGTTGTGCCTCTTAGCTGAACTCAATATGAGATTGACAATACACGTACTCTGTTTTCGAGTCAGGGGTCTAATTCTGAGGCCGTTTTAAATAAAAAAAATCCCCTCGAAGGCTACAGGCATTTTTACCTGTTTTGTACATCTTGGACAATTTGGTATTACGAAAAGGGCCTCAAGGATTTCTCCAGCCTCTTTATTATTACTCTACATGGGGATGAAATGTTAACACGTGTAATGCACCGTAGTATTCCCTCATTTGTATGGGGTTACATGGGTTGTGAAAGAACCTTAGCCCGTGCGCATGTGTCTATAAAAGGTTCAAGGGCAAAAAAGACCCCCCAGTGCAAATTCAATCTGGAGGAACCAAATGGTGAACCATTTCAAAACAGGACAGGTAGGGGCTGTAGTGTTAGCTCCTGGGCGGGAGTATTCTGGTCTCTCACGTCCTATGTGGAACGGTGCAGTGATTGGCTGCACTCATCCTGCTCACAAGTGTCAATAGGCCACCTGCACATAAACACGGAGCTCCTTGTTTCACTGCTGTGAATTGTCAGTGAGACATGGCCAACTTTCGTAGGTAGTTTATGTGCCAAAGACACATTTTTAAGAACTGAGCTAAATCTTAAGCTATCTGTTAGTAAGCCCTGTTGTCTCCACTTCATCACATTTGCTTCCAGTGAGATTTGGGTCAGCCCCTCAGACGTGTTGGATCGCTTTGTTGACTTTCTCCCTTTGCTGCTCCTGATTCAGTGGCTTTCCTCTCTGTTCTTGTGTTTGTTCCAGCAAGGAGCGTTTTGGTGTCACTATGTTCTAATTGAATGAATTTTACCCTTCTATTGCATACTTAAGGGAACTCTTTTTAGGTGTGGCTTGACAGCTTACTGTGTCACAGATTCCATATCTCCACATCAATATACTATATGTTATAAACAATATACACAAATGGGCTTTATATCCACCTCTTCACTGAAAGTAAGACTCAGCCCAGCATTTTTTAGCTTTTTATTTTGTGAAGTTCCCATCACAATTTTGATTGGTTATGGCATTAGTCTCCATTGGTGGCGGAGATAAGACAGTAGCCTCTAACATTTTCTTTCTGCTCCCACTGAGTGGTCCTATGAAAATCAGGCCCCCTGGAGGCTCCCCTGCTGCTCCATCCAGAGAACTGGACCCTGAAAGAAGCTTCAACATTAACATAGATATACTTTTTTACAGCGCGCCAACACCGAGGCTGCTTCATCTCTTACACCCACCACTTATGGTACAATCCTGCACTGGTCATTGTCCAAACCCTTATCCCTTGTAGATCTCGTTTGCATACTGCACTCCCCCCAAAGCCCTTTCTTATGAAGATGATCTCTAATCCTGTTATTTCATCCAAGCTCTCTCACCCCTAGTTGCCATTGTCACTCAATGCTTCTTCTCAGAATCTCTGAAAACAGACCAGATTCTCTCACTCCTAAAAGCTACACTAGACCCTGATGACCTTGCAAACTCCTGGCCCATCACTCACCTACCATCCAAGATCATTGAAAAATCAGTCTATGTTCAAATCCAAGATCACATTAAATGTTCACCATCTATTACATGACTATCAGTGTTTACCTATGCTTTGCCATGCAGAGATTTCCTCCCTGACTGCAGAGTCTTCCTATGTTAATGTATGGAATTACATTTTTTTTTCATTTAACACAAAAATAAATATGAAAAATATTTTTATGTTAAATATTAATGTTCATTCATTGTATGTATCTACTTTAAATGCAGAGCAAAACAAACCATTGCTACAATACTATTAAATTCATTTTTAATTAAAACTTTAATTAAAGGAAACAAATTAAATTAAATCAGAACAATTTTTCTGAAACTTACATCAAAAAATAAATTCCCACCTAAAGCAATAAATACTTTTTTAATGTCCAGTAATAATTATTGAAAGTTATGCATAAGATTAATTAAAATTAATTCATATTTTAATAACACTAATTATTGCATCTTTTAATTCATAATAATGTGTTAAACATCTTATAATTAAATAATAAATTTGTACTGTTGATATATTTTTACCATAAATGTATATTTATTTATATTTTTAACTATTTTAAATAAGTTAATTATATTTAACTTTATTTCCTATGGGGTTTTATTTTAAATCCCTGCTCTCAATATTTTCTCACGGGGGGGGTTGTAGTACCATGTGTTTTTCATGTGGAGTGCTGGACACATTACATTTTTTTAGTATTAACTTAAACTTGGAGTTGGTGAATAGCAAAAAGTAGTAAACGGGGTCAAAATTGTAAGTTACCGTTGCGAATCAGGCCCTAAGACACCATGACGCCCTAGACGTGAGCAGAGCAGCATGATGCATTAAGCATGTAATCAACCTGCAGCATTAATTCTGTTTAGTTATAAACAGCACAGGTGTGTCATTTATTTCTAGCAATTGAAATAGCCCCGGTTACTTACTTGACCCATAGCAATTCCACTTATTAACATCAATGACTCTGATTTTCCGACTTTAATCTGCATTGCCATATTATGAGTGTTTAATTACCAGATCTCAGCAGCGCCAGAAGAGTCTGATTAGCAACAGCACACCTCTGGTTTTGTGAATCACCATTCACAGAGCCTTGATTTCTGATTACTAGCAGCACACAGAGCATGGCACTTCACACATGAACAAGATGCTAGATGGGAAGCAGAAGTGGCTGATCGTGGAGAAGGGTTGGGCTATGTTGATCGAACTCCAAGTCTTGTGGGTCATCTCATTGGCCCCCAACTGATATCAGGTTTGGGAGGAAAGCTGCCTGAGGGATGCTGTAAGTATTAAGTCTTCTGCTGTGTTCACGGTTAGGTGGCTCCTGTGACAATGATCTCTGTTCAGCTGTGTTTCACCCTCTTAAGTATATAGGTGACCTGGTCTGAAAGGAGGGCCTCAATTAATTTTATAATGTGATAGGAGAGGTCAATTATCCTCTGCAGAACAGTTTTGATCCCAATGCTGACCCTTCAAAACAGAAAATTCAATAGGCAAGAATGTTTTAAATGACTAACATTTACAACATAAATATTTATGCTTTGTATCTTCTGCAACCTGTCTCTTTCTGCACTGTTTAAGTCTGCGGTCTATTTTTTATGCTGAGTAGCATCACTAGTTTGAGAAATTCATAAAAGAAGTACTGCAAGCTTCGGGAACAAACTATATGCCACAGGCATGGGAGTTTACAGCAAAGAGAGGTTGCACAAAAACGTGATACAATTTCTGTGTGCATTTGCATGCGCCTATGTTTGCATTCCTTAGACCATTAAAGCCAGACTTACTGGCTTCCCCAATGCTTGTTTTATTTAGCTTAAAGAACTTAATGGAAGTGTATGTGTTTCCTTGCTTTCTCCCTCTTTTGTCCCTCTTCTATGCACTCTCCAGTCCTGACCTCCTGCTTCCTCCTATCTCAAGTCCCATTTGTGTATTTGTTTTTATTTTTTTCAATTGTGTATAAGGGCTGGCAGCTGCCCAATTTGCCAGTCCACTTGCTCCCAATAAAACCAGTATATATATATATATATATATATATATATATATATATATATATATATATATAGTGGTTTGCCCATTCAGGGCACAATTGAATCAAAATGCCACCAATTGAGTGGTATTTTAGCAGTAATAAGATATACCTTCTATTATGGCTAAATGGTGGTGTTTACCCCTGTCAACATCGCTATGTTTAACATCGATTGATTAGATAGAATGATCCCATAACCATATGGAAAAAAAAACTTTTTTATATTTATGGTCAAATCTTCAACCTTCTATCTATGAAATGTGCATATATATGTATATATTTCTCTTTTGTATAAACCACATGTATATAGTTGTATATATCGATATACAACTTGAGAGTACTGATGATTCTTTGTGAACTTATATGAATTCTGGAACAGGCTCTAAGACGGCTGCCATGTATTTTGCATCAGGCAGAAACTATACGAGGCCGTCTTTGATTATTACTATTTTCTTTTTTCTAATCACGTAATTCACGTCATACACTTTAAAAAGGTGTCAAGCACTTGGGGAAACTGACATTGAGAAAGGCAGATTGCCCAAACGCGTCTGTCAGTGCGGGGGGGTCTGTGCCTGAATAAATAACTTTTCCTTAAGACCTGCGAGTGCTCTCCTATTTATGTTACTGGAATTGCTGTACATGTGGAACAATATATATATATATATATATATATATCTATATATATATCTATCTATCTATATATATCTATCTATCTATAAATATATATATATTACCTACTGGCGGTCGCCAGTAGGTAGTTATAGTTAGGACCACGTTTCCATAGGAAATCCGCAACATTCTATTTTGAATAACTTTGGCGCCGGTCGACGAATCCTCGCGAATTTCTCAAAATAGGTGGGACGCTACGCTCCGCTCCTATCCTGAAAGTCTCGGGGGGATTCGTCAAGCGGGGGCTGAGATAAAAGGGGGGTCCCAAAACGCGTTTTTCCCATGCATTTTTCCATAGGACCTTTAGACAGGGCTACAGCCCGAACGGCTGAACAGAATTACTAGAAATTTGGCAGAGAGGTAGTCCTCAGGTCAAGGAAGTGCCTTTTGTAGGTTTGGTGTAAATCTGTTCAGTAGATTCTGAGAAAATAGCCTTTAAATCAATATATATATCTGAGCCAGCTTACGGTACGCTTACGGTACGCTTACCGTACGCGTACGGTGGCGTGCGCGAGCGCGATTCTGATTGGCTCTTAGATCTTAGTAAACATTCGAATCGGCCGAAACCAGGAAGCGGCGGCCGCCATTTCGTGTGTTTCACTCAGAAAAAAAAGAGTGATAACAAGAAAAGGGGGCAAGGAGGAGAGTTACAGACCCCCTTACATTTGTGAGGGGGTCAAAGAAGGACAGAAAAGTACAAAGAAAACATTTATTGATTTTAAAAAAAATCACGGGGTACGCGTACGGTAAGCGTACGGTAACAAAAAAAATAAATAAAAGAAATGAAATGCAGATTTAAGAGTTTAGATATTAGGGGGCTCTAAACAGAGCCGTTGTGTTTATGAAGTTATTTTTTAGTGGTACCTACAAGTAAGTACCAATGCAGAGTCTAAGGTTCAAGAGGAAGACTCTGTTCCCTTCATCATTGAAGTGCACACCATCTCCTCTATAAATGTCTTGCATGTCATAACGCAAGTTGTTGTGGTAAATGGAACCCATACCATAGTCACGGAGGAAAGCAGAAACAGATTTGTTGACGTGCTTTCTTGCTTTGTCAATCTGCGGACAGAAATGATTGGACCAGTTCCATTTTTGCCTTTGGCATATGTTGGAAAACACAAAGGCAGTTTTAGGGAAAAGTGAAAACAGTTGTGCAAAGGTGTCCTTCATAAGCATTTCCAGACCTACCCCAGTCAAAGTGCCTAGGTCATTGCCACCACAGTGCACTATTATGAGGTCAGGGTGTTGGATTTGCATGAAGGATTTCACCAATGGCATCAATTGGTGCCACTTTAACCCTCTCTGACCAATCCATTTAATGTCTACATTTGGCAAAGCAAGGTCTCTCACAATACCTGTTTTCTCTGCAAACTTTTCACTCCAGAAGACATAGCTGTGTCCTACAATCCACACTGTGAACATCTTCAAAGGAGATCTGGATGCACTCAGGAGGTGTAATTCAGTAGAATGGTAAAAAGAAATGAAAGACAGTTTGGAAATGGAGGCATACATATTTTTTTATAAAAAAAAAAGAACTGATTGGCTGTTTCATACCATTCTACACTAAAAACTAGGCTGTATGTGTAAATTTATAGAAGCATGTTTTGTATTGGTACAGAAAAATGTGTTACCAAAGAACAGTACTATGGATTTGCTGTAAGGTTTGAAAAGTCAAGCACTCTTGCTCTGTGGAATTGAAACATTGTTTGGCGAACTTCTGACCTAACTCCACACAGCAGTGTTCCATGAGCTGTTGCTATGGTAGCAGGCAGAAGTCAAGTTGGGGGAAGGGTACTAGGCAGAAGTCAAGTTGGGGGAAGGGTACTTTTGGAAAAGGGTTGGTTTTCAACCAATAGAAATGTGTGATTACATTTGAAAAAAAGGGGGAAGCACTGAGATTTGAAACTTACATGTATATGTGTGGAAAAATAGAGGGAAACTTTGCCATTATCTGGTTCTGCTGAGAGGAGAGAGGTGTAGAGAACAGAGATCCTGGCTCTGATAATCTGCTGTTTGAGTGCCACATTTCTTTCACAACTAACTAATTTTAAAGGTGAGTTTAGAGTTTGAGAGGAGATGTATATGGTAAATTAAGAAATGAATAATAGAAATGTAATTCTTTTTGTTGAAGTTGTGTTTATTATTTTCTGTTTTGGGAGAAATTTAAATGTGAGGAACATGTAAAATAATATGGACTATGTTTTCACGATAAATTAAGGTGTATTGGTATAAAAAAAGAATAGTTTAAGGGTTTGAGGTTGGACTCAGTAATGCAAATACATTCAGCATCACTAAGGCTGGTTGCCCTTGCTGGAATGTAGGCAGTCACCCAGGTTACACATGTTGGGAAATATAGGCAGAGATTTATTGTGTACAACTCTGGTAATTTTATATTTGCATTAGTAGGAAAAAGGGGGAGCGATTTTTTGGTGCAGAAGCAGACTCTTAGCACACACCCAGCTGCTTTCCATGTATAATCATGCACAGTATTTACAAGCGAGTGGGGTTTGAGGTTTCAGTCTGTAATGCAAATACATTCAGCATCACTAAGGCTGGTTGCCCTTGCTGGTATGTAGGCAGTCACCCAGGATACACATGGTGGTGGTCTGAAAAAGCAGTCTGGACATGGGCTTTTTAAAAAATCTGAAAAGTGGATTCATAATGTGTCAGTCTGTAAAAGTGATTATCACTTGCCAAAAAAAAAGAGCAGTAAGTGTGCTTTCAAATTGGCAAAGAAATTTCGTTTTGTGACTAATGTGAAAACATGACTCTGTGTGCAAATAGGAATTACAGGCAGAGATTTATTGCGTTTTGCTCTGGTGATTTCACAGTTGCATTAGTAGGAAAAAGGGGGAGCGATTTTTTGGTGCAGAAGCAGACTCTTAGCACACACCCAGCTGCTTTCCATGTAGAATCATGCACAGTATTTACAAGCGAGTGGGGTTTGAGGTTTCAGTCTGTAATGCAAATACATTCAGCATCACTAAGGCTGGTTGCCCTTGCTGGAGTGTAGGCAGTCACCCAGGATACACATGGTGGTGGTCTGAAAAAGCAGTCTGGACATGGGCTTTTTAAAAAATCTGAAAAGTGGATTCATAATGTGTCAGTCTGTAAAAGTGATTATCACTTGCCAAAAAAAAAGAGCAGTAAGTGTGCTTTCAAATTGGCAAAGAAATTTCATTTTGTGACTAATGTGAAAACATGACTCTGTGTGCAAATAGGAATTACAGGCAGAGATTTATTGCGTTTTGCTCTGGTGATTTCACAGTTGCATTAGTAGGAAAAAGGGGGAGCCATTTTTTGGTGCAGAAGCAGACTCTTAGCACACACCCAGCTGCTTTCCATGTAGAATCATGCACAGTATTTACAAGCGAGTGGGGTTTGAGGTTTCAGTCTGTAATGCAAATACATTCAGCATCACTAAGGCTGGTTGCCCTTGCTGGTATGTAGGCAGTCACCCAGGATACACATGGTGGTGGTCTGAAAAAGCAGTCTGGACATGGGCTTTTTAAAAAATCTGAAAAGTGGATTCATAATGTGTCAGTCTGTAAAAGTGATTATCACTTGCCAAAAAAAAAGAGCAGTAAGTGTGCTTTCAAATTGGCAAAGAAATTTCGTTTTGTGACTAATGTGAAAACATGACTCTGTGTGCAAATAGGAATTACAGGCAGAGATTTATTGCGTTTTGCTCTGGTGATTTCACAGTTGCATTAGTAGGAAAAAGGGGGAGCGATTTTTTGGTGCAGAAGCAGACTCTTAGCACACACCCAGCTGCTTATCCTGTAGAATCATGCATAGTATTCACAACCGAGTGGGGTTTGAGGTTGCAGTCAGTAATGCAAATACATTCAGCATCACTAAGGCTGGTTGCCCTTGCTGGAGTGTAGGCAGTCACCCAGGTTACACATGGTGCTGGTCTGAAAAAGCAGTTTGGACATGTGCTTTTTTGAGAATCTGAAAAGTGGATTAGAAATGTGTCAGATTGTAAAAGTACTTATCACTTGCCAAAAAAAAGAGTAGTAAATGATGAATGCAATTGCTTTCACAATTTATAGTGAAATGCAATATATTCTGAAAACAGCAAAAAAAAGGCAATTTTTTTTTTGAAAAATATGTAAATATGTGTACTGTATTATAAAATGTTTTATTAAATATTAATACTTTTTTCTTTTTTTTCAGATTGAGATAAAAAAAAATCGAAAACTAGAACCATTTTTAAAGCAATTAAAATTAAATTTAAATTAATAAATATTTTTTTGAGCGGGTATGGTAAGTCAAAAATTTCATGGTCCCTTTTTTCCACTTCTCTACAATCACATTTTCAATTTTTAATTGTAGTCTCTCAAGGACCTTGTAATGTGATAATTGATTTTTAGTGTTTTTAAAAAAAAAAAAAAAAAATTACGCGCACCGTACGGTAAAAAAAAAAAAAAAAAAAGTTTTAAAAAACATATATAAAAAAATAGATGAAAGATTAGTCTCTGCGACAAGTGTGCTGATCTATTTTGTTGTTCACTAGGGAAACACTGGTCTCCCTATGACAAATTAGATCATGATAAGAGGCGCATCGAATATCAACCCTCAGAAATCCAGGGTTAATTTCCAGAGGGCCAGCAAAAGGAGATGCTCCCCCCACAGATGAAGGGCTCACCTGACCTGCAGAAGAAGGACTCGGCCCTGCAGATGATGGTCCAGGCTGAGCTGCTGTGGATGTGCTTGGTTGACTTACTGAAGGGTTACCTCCAGTAAGTCGAGCATGTGTCCTTCTGTGTACATCCTTGAGGTGTCTCATCATGGTATGATTCCCAAAGGAATACTTCCTGTCAGGATTACCTCTTGAAAGTACACGCTTACACAGCTTACAAGTTACTAAGGGTGCATTTACCTTTTGCTGGCCTTCAGGAAAAGTAAAATAATCCCATACATAAGAGGTCTTTTGTTTCCTCACTCTCTGCCTCAAGGTAGTGCTGCTAGTGCTAGCCTCACTCTCAGAAGAGCTCTGCTGTTCTGCCATCGTATCACAAAGACAACCCAGCTCCTTCTCCTAAGGGATCACAAGCAGAAATGAGGGGAATGGGTGTGGTGTAGGAGAGTTCTAGAACTGAAAGTAGTTTCAACCAATCAAAAGTTGTGTTTCATGATCACGTGACCTACCGTACGCATACGGTACGCTTACGGCAAAAGTACGCGTGCGCGTGTAGCGTACACGCGTACGCGTCCCACGCGGAGTACGCGCGGCTACGCAAATTGCGTAAATATACGCAAACAGCGTAGATAAATTACGGACGTTGCGTAAACCGTACGCTTACCGTAAGCTTACGGTACGCGTACTAAAAAAAAAAAAATAAGGAAAAAATGTATTGCAAATAAATTTTACATGTTTATTTTATAAAATATATTAAAAAAAACATATTATAGAATTTTAAAAATTTAACCATAGTCTTTAAAAAAGGATAGAAAATAAAAATAAAAATATGTTTAAAAAAATAGAAGAAAAAAAAAAAATTAGCATTTAAAAAACCTTGCAAATTCACTGAAAAAACCATGGGTTTCACACACGTTATAGTTAGGAATTAGCATTTAAAAAACCTTGCAAATTCACTGAAAAAACCATGGGTTTCACACACGTTATAGTTAGGAATTAGCATTTAAAAAACCTTAGAAATTCAATGAAAAAACCAAAGGTTTCACACATGTTATAGTTAGCTGGACATTTCACTCGTAAAAAACCAATGAAATTCCCCCGTTATAGTTAGTTCAGCTAACTATAACTCGCGCGCCCGCAATGCACTGCTGATGACGTCACATATTACATCACTCATGACATGGTCAGTGACATCACTCATGACATCACTGATGACATCATCCAGTGAATGTGTGTGTTTCTGAAAATTAAATATGTTTTATATATGTATATCTCAAGGTCGATGGAAGAATAAATGGGTATATAAGTGTCTAAATGGATGATTTGTTTTTGAAAAATTGATTGTGTAACTGACTGATTAAGTGTATCATAGTGAATACATGGCTTAGTGAGTAATGTTTAAATATGTAAATATCTGTATCAGTCTCTCACTTTGTGTATAAGTGGCTGCATGGGTTGGTGAGTAGCTACATGGGTGTCTATATAGGTTATTAGTTGGTTTTATGAGTATCAGTCTGAGTGTCTGCATGGTTCGGTGGGGGTATTACGTAGTGCATAGGTGCATGAATGAATGACTCACTCTTTGTATGTGTTGAAGACAGCATGTGTGCAGGACTCTATGGGTGGATGAGTGAGTGTATGGGTGTGTTAGTGAGTGAATGACTGTCTCAATAGTGTCTTTATGAGTAACTACATATGTTTTAAACTAGTATATGTGACTATTGGTGTATATAAGCGAGTATATGTGAGAGTGAGAGATTGAAAGAGTTCCTGTATGAATAAGTATGTGTTTCTATAAGTGATTGTTTAAAAGACTAAGTATGTGTAAGTTTCCGTAGCAGTAAGTGTGGTGGTGTGTGTATAACTGTATATGCAAGTAAATGTATGTTTGATTCTTTTTTAGCATGAGTGACTATGTGTGTGAGTACCTCTATGGATGAGTGGCATTGTGTAACAGGATGTATAGGTGTATGAGTACATATGATGAGTGAGTACATGTATGAGTGACTGTATAGGACTGTTGGTGAATGAGTGGATGTGTATGTGGATCTTAGAATTACTGTATAGGTTGTTGTAACTGGTATTGGTATGTCCATTGTTTTTAAAATTTTAATTTCTATTTTTGAATGTGTGTATCAAAGGTTATATTAGGGGAAGAGGAGGTCTGCCACTCTATCACAAGGATGATGTCATCAGTGATGTCATCAGTGATGTCATTTGAGATGTCATCAGTGATGTCATGAGTGATGTCACTGACCATGTCATGAGTGATGTAATATGTGACGTCATCAGCAGTGCATTGCGGGCGCGCGAGTTATAGTTAGCTGAACTAACTATAACGGGGGAATTTCATTGGTTTTTTACGAGTGAAATGTCCAGCTAACTATAACATGTGTGAAACCTTTGGTTTTTTCATTGAATATATATATATATATATATATATATATATATATATATATATATATATATATATATATATATATATATATATTTTGATGGTCTGTTCGTACTGCGTATTCCTTCAGGCAAACAAACGGATACGGACCACAAATCGGTGCAATAGAATTTATTCGGTGTAGGAGGTCGCCATGACGCGTTTCAGCCCTTTCCACGGGCCTTGATCACATGACACAGTGTGTGAATTTGCATTGGTTTAAATAGCATACACTTGCAGACGTAGTCATTGGAGCATGTAAGCCTACAACAGCAAATGACATAGAAGAAAGACTGGTAAAAGAACTACAAAATCGTCGGTTAAAAGATAATTCCATAACAAAATTGCTGTAAGACATACATGGAATGCCTAAATATAACAAGATAAATCTATGACTTGTCTAGGCACGTAGTGTAAAATAACTGCACATTATGTGTCAAATAACCGAGTTCTTAATAAGTTCAAGTCCTTCAAGAGTGACATGTATACTGCAAGTTTTCGTGTTTAAAACCACACAAGATAAAGTGCAAAATTAGTGCAAAAGTGAATGATAAAATTTAAGAGAGCTAGTTGCTTATCTTTTTTTCTTACTATTTTTCTTTCATATTTTTTGACAAGTATTCGACACATTTTTGATGCCAAATTATTGTGGGGGCATAATCAATTCAAGTTAAATACCATGAAACAGAGTGTGTGGACATAACAAACATTATCACTTATACTGCAATAGTATTAGAGATATGTACTCAAAACAATTTGAGCCGGGGGTTTTTTAATTAATTGCTAGGAGCCCCTGCAATTCCCTTTCTCTATGTTTGTCAACACACACAGATTGTAAGAAGTCAAATGGTGACTAGGCTAGTAATTCACATCATCGGTGATTTGAAAACATGGTATCAGAGGTCATTCCCGGAAGAATATTTTCAAGATAGCCACATGTGGGGAATGTAAATAGAAGGGAGTGACAATATCATAATTATGTTTATAAGCGAGTCAGAAGCTTATACAAATAGATGAAATGACAGCATATAAATATTAAATATTAAATAAGCTAAGAATTCAATCTAAAATAGATAAAATATGTATATATGCTTATATAAAAATAAAGTATGCGTCTAATAAATATGTATAAAAGGCATATTGTGTTATTACCATCTATCTTATTATGACAATTTAATAAATACGATAAAATCTCCCGATTTCTAAAATCCCACATAAAAAAGCTAAAAGGTGTATGAAAATTTGTTGTCTTTAGGACATCAGGTATAGGAGTCATAATTAGAGGCATGTGTACAGGTCCTCAGTGATATTAAGGCCAAAAGGTTGTTTGGTGTTAAGCTCAAGGATGTACCTCGTTTCCATGGAGCGTAGTTTTTGTTCCCTGTTACCACCCCTCCTACTAGCCGGAATAGAGTCAATGACAAAGTATTTAAGTTCTTTACTCCTAGAATCATGTTTGGCTTTAAAATGCCGGGCCACTGGGTATGTGTTGTCTTGATTGTTTATCGCCCTTAGATGTTGTAAAACCCTCTTGTGTACTTGGAGTTTTGTGCTTCCTACATATTGTAGATTGCACGGGCATGACAAAACATAAACCGCATATTCAGTTTTACATGTAAGAAGTTTATCTATTTTGTGCTTTTTTTGGTCAAGTGGGGTGATGTATGTGGTTTTATTCTCCCCCTGTTGACACGCCTTGCATGTTTTGCAATGGAAAAAGCCAGTATGCGTTTGTAGCCAATTTGTAGATTCTATAGTTTCCGGACTGGTTTTAACCAGTTCGTCTCTCATTGAGCGACCCCGGCTGTATGTGATTGAGGGCCTTTTTGGCAAAGTTGGGCCTATCACTGGGTCACTTAAAATTAGAGGCCAATTGCGGGTTATGATAGACTCAACCTTTTTGTGTTGTTGACTATATTGGATGATGATTCTGAATTCATTTACATTTATCCTAGTGTTGGTTCCTGTTCTAGTCTCTGAGGTGTTGGTCGTGGTTGTTGTTTCTGTCTTATTGAGAAGTTCCGCTCTGTTCATGCACATAGATTTTGTGATGGCATTGGTTACAATTTTATCAGAATAGCCTCTTTCTAAGAATCTTTGTTTACAGTCTATTTGGGCTATTTGTAGGTCACTGTCCTCACTGTGAATTCTTCTGAGTCTGAGCATCTCACCGTAGGGAATGCTGTTTATTAAATGTTTAACATGCGAGCTACTAGCATGTAGTGTTGAGTTTCCAGCAGTTTCCTTACGGTGGAGTTTGGTTTTGATTTTGTGATTGCTGACGTACACTTCCGTATCCAGGAAATTCACTGAGGTGGCACTAATGTTAGCAGTGAATTGTAGGTTTAGATTGTTTATGTTAATGGCCTGTAGGAAATCCTGTGCGCTGCTAAGACTACCATCCCATATGATAAAAAGGTCGTCTATGTAGCGTAGCCATAGCTTAACATTGTTTTCCATAGCCTCAGTGTGTTCAGTCATGAGGACCAGCTCCTCCCACCAGCCCATGTGTAAACATGCGTAGCTTGGGGAGAAGCTGGCCCCCATCGCAACTCCTCTTAACTGCCTGTACAGAAGATTGTTAAACATGAAGATGTTGTTGAACAAACAGAACTTAACCATTTCTATCAACATCAGTTTGTGACCAACCAGATTACCCATTGATTTATCCAAAAAGTATTCCATTGCCCTTAGGCCATCTGCATGCTGGATTTGTCATTTGAGATGTCATCAGTGATGTCATCAGTGATGTCATGAGTGATGTCAGTGACCATGTCATGAGTGATGTAATATGTGACGTCATCAGTAGTGCATTGCGGGCGCGCGAGTTATAGTTAGGTGAACTAACTATAACGGGGGAATTTCATTGGTTTTTTACGAGTGAAATGTCCAGCTAACTATAACATGTGTGAAACCTTTGGTTTTTCCATTGAATTTCTAAGGTTTTTTAAATGCTAATTCCTAACTATAACGTGAGTTAAACTCATGGTTTTTTCAGTGAATTTGCAAGGTTTTTTAAATGCTAATTTTTTTTTTTTGTTTTTTGTTTTTTTACATATTTTTATTTTAATTTTCTATCCTTTTTAAAAGACTATGGTTAAAATTTAAAAATTCTACAATATGTTTTTATTTAATATTTTTTTTAAAATAAACAGGTAAAATTTATTAGCAATATATTTTTTTTTTTTTACCGAGCGCGTACCGTAAGCGCACGTCGCGAGGTATTTACGCTAGTTTCCTACGCTGTTTGCGTTCATTTACGCAATTTACGTAGTCATACGTCACGCGCGCATAGCGCGTAACGCGTACGTTGCACGCGCACGTTACGCGGAAGTGGAGGGGCGTGCCAGTTTTGCGCATGTGCGCGTGAGCATGTCTTTTTTACGCGCATGCGTACTTTTTGCCGTAAGCGCACCGTAAGCGTACCGTAAGCGTACGGTAGCTCATGTGATCATGAAACACAACTTTTGATTGGTTGAAACTACTTTCAGTTCTAGAACTCTCCTACACCACACCCATTCCCCTCATTTCTGCTTGTGATCCCTTAGGAGAAGGAGCTGGGTTGTCTTTGTGATACGATGGCAGAACAGCAGAGCCCTTCTGAGAGTGAGGCTAGCAGCACTACCTTGAGGCAGAGAGCGAGGAAACAAAAGACCTCTTATGTATGGGATTATTTTACTTTTCCAGAAGGCCAGCAAAAGGTAAATGCACCCTTAGTGACTTGTAAGCTGTGTGGTCGTGTACTTTCAAGAGGGAATCCTGACAGGAAGTATTCCTTTGGGAATCATACCATGATGAGACACCTTAAGGATGTACACAAAAGGACACATGCTCGACTTACTGGAGGTAACCCTTCAGTAAGTCAACCAAGCACATCCACAGCAGCTCAGCCTGGACCATCATCTGCAGGGCCGAGTCCTTTTTCTGCAGGTCAGGTGAGCCCTTCATCTGTGGGGGGAGCATCTCCTTTTGCTGGCCCTGTGGAAATTAACCCTCGGTTTCTGAGGGTTAATATTCGATGCGCCTCTTGTCATGATCTAATTTGTCATAGGGAGACCAGTGTTTCCCTAGTGAACAACAAAATAGATCAGCACACTTGTCGCAGAGACTAATTTTCCCAATCTTTCTTTCCTCTGTCCCTGCATGAACACAACGGCTCTTTTAAGAGCCAACCTTATCTTTCATCTTTTTTTTATATATGTTTTTAAAAACTTTTTTTTTTTTTTTTTTTACCGTACGCGTACGGTGCGCGTAATTTTTTTTTTTTTTTTTAAAAACACTAAAAATCAATGATCACATTACAAGGTCCTTGAGAGACTACAATTAAAAACTGAAAATGTGATTGTAGAGAAGTAGAAAAAAAGGAACCATGATACTATTGACTTACCATACCCGCTCAAAAAAATATTTATTCATTTGTTTTTTTAAAAAATTGCTTTAAAAATGGTTCTAGGTTTTGAAAATTTTCTATATCAATCTGAAAAAAAAGAAAAAAGTATTAATATTTTTTAAAACATTTTATAATACAGTACACATATTTACATATTTATCAAAAAATATTTTTGCCTTATTTTTGCTGTTTTCAGAATATATTGCATTTCACTATAAATTGTGAAAGCAATTGCATTCATCATTTAACAGCGGGCAAAAAAAAAATAACAATCTCAAAGATTCTATTAAAAAAGCCCGAAATCTCTTTTTACTTAAACTTAACAATATAGAAATGCATAATATTCTAAAAAAATATCATCTAATATCAATACTTATTTCTTTAAAATACCGTCTGATATTTTTGTTTCAGAAGTATAATCACAATATTATATCTCAAATAACTCCACAATACATCTGGTTCCATTTCCTTTAGGCCAAATAGTAATTTTAAAATTCTTTTTTGTTTAAATTTCCAATGGTAATCCAATAAAATTCTAAAGTTTAATTTGTACAGATCTCACCGATTCTCTGTAACATATTGTTTCCCGAAAGATTTATTAATAATTTATGAAGTCCACAATAGAATTGGTTACCTTTCCGCATGGCCAAATAGTAATTTAAAAAATCTTTTTTGAAAAAATTTCCAATGGCACTCCAATAACATTCCAAAATTTAAATTGTGCAGATGTTACCGATTTTCTCTAAATTTTTGGTTTTCGAAAGTTTCATTAAAAATTAAAAAAGTCCACATTACAATTGGTTATCTTTCCATTAGGCCAAATGATAATTTAAAAAATCTTTTTTTTTTAAAATTCCAATGGTAATCCAATAAAATGGTAAAATTGTTTTGTCCAGATCTTGCCAAATCTCTCTAAAATTTAGGTTTCAGGAAGATTAGATAGGAATTTGCTAAATCAAAAGGCAAACGTTGCTTAAAAACCAATTGGGAATCATTACACAATGTCCAGCCTTTTTCACATTTAAGATAAACTGTGTAATGTCCAGAAGTAACAGTAGGTCCTTCATGGAAAATTATTGCAACAGTTACAAAAGTTTTTCCTGAAATTGATAATTGCTGTCCTGTAAACTTCTTTATTAAAGTATCCAATTTTGAACCATCAGCTCTACATCGTTGCATCATTAAAATTACATACTGTCCGTATTCCTTTAAAATTAAAGTTGAAAACATGTCAGATTTACACTCACCGCATTGCATGCTATGATTAGCATCTTTAACTAATTTAGCAAAAGTGACTGTTTTACTCTCTGGCAATGTCAAATAAATAAACCTTTCATTATCAACATTAGAGCCACATATATTATAACAGTTTTCACAACTATGTTCCCATTTATAAGAGAGACCAAATAAATTATCAATGGCAACTTCTTCTTCTTCCAGTACCTGAAAAAAATACATCAAGAATTCCTGTGCGTCTTGCTGTACATTTTGAGAAAACTGTGTTCGTCCTGAACATACATCTAAAAGTTTTCTAATTTCAGTAGCACTTTCCATTTTAGTTTTATCAATACTCAGCTTTTCAAAAAGGAGACTCAGAACAGAACAGAATTTTTTTCCCTGATTTACTATTATCTGCTCTTGCAAACTTTCCAGATAAAATGCAACATTCAGAACTACATTAGCGTAGCAGTTGACACCAGAGCTATTTTCAAAATGACATCCTACAACCTGTTCTTCTTTTTCCTTATTCTTTTTGCTTGCAATTACATCACTCCTCTTTTTTTCCTCCTCTCTACATCTTCATTACAGATATTCTCATTTCTCCTTTTACGAGAAACTACACGTTTCTCCAGCACAGGATACTGACCTAAATGAGGAGCATAGCTTCTTCTTAATCTATTATACTCCTTTACACAATTTGTATCAGCACTAACTTTTGAGTCATCAAAGTCTATCATGAATAAACCTGATAATGTTTTCACTCGTGACAAAGCAACATATGCCATACCTTCTTTGAACACAGTTGAACCAATGTTCACAATTGCACAATCTACAGTCAATCCTTGAGACTTGTGAATAGTTACAGCATATGCTAGCGAAAACGGAAACTGCTTCCTACGTACATATAAGTCTTTCACAAGCATGAAACGAACTGTACAACGACAAATGTCTTTAACTTCTTCTATCTGATCAAATTTTATTTTTAAACATTCAATTCCATCTTTTTTCTGATAATTAATAAAACCCACAACTCTTCCCATAGCTCCATTAACTAAACCTTTTTCAACATCCAAATTTCTCCTTAAAAATACTCTACAGTTCATGCAAACATATAGATTTTTTTCTAATCCAGCTGTTTTGGAAATGTTCTTCTCTAGTGAATCCAATTTATTTTTCAGTGTGCCTGTTAATGTGATAGTAATTCTTCCATCCTCAATTTTGTCCACTGCTTCCAATTTCCTGATCTCTTCCTTTGCCAATTTCAAAAGCTCCTCATTGAATATTGAGCATTCACGTAGAGTTGGCATTAAGCAGATGACACTTTTGTTTTCTGCAATGTTCTTGTATATCTTCTCTGCAACTATTTCTTCCTTTGGAAATAAATTATGTAGCAGCCGACTCTGTAATGCTTTTTTGCCAACTTCAGTGAGTAGTCCAATTCTGATATCTTTCAGAATACTTCCATATTCTTCATTGCTTGCTTGCCTCATATTAGTAGTAAGTTCCTTGTACTCAAAGAAGGACCAAATATTTGTATTTCCGATGCTTCCCAATGACTTCTTCGTGTCTTCATGTGTGACAGTATTAAACACTGGTTGTCCTTTAACTGGAGTAAGTTGCAAAAGATCTCCAAAAACTATGACGTGTTTTCCACCAAATAACATGTCATAGTCTGTCTTCAGAATTTGCTGCCTTCTTAAATGCACAAAGGCAAGCATTAAGTTTGAAACCATGCTCACCTCATCAATAATGAGAACTTGCATCTTCTTCAATACTCTTGAAACTTCCAAGGATGCTTCTCCAGTTAGCTTGTTGTATTGTATTTTGTTCTCATGCTCCACTGGTAACATTAGCAAACGATGTAAAGTGATTCCTTTTATGTTATATGCTGCTAACCCAGTTGGAGCAGTAACCACACAAGACAAAGTAGAATCCGTTTTTTGCTGTAGGTAGCTTCTGATGACTTTAATTAGGAAACTTTTTCCAGTTCCAGCTTGTCCGCTTACATACATCCTGATTGGATGAAATGATGTGCATGAGCACTCTTTTTTTTCATGTAGAAATCCGTGATCAATTTTGTTTCTGATCTCTTCATAAATTTGTTGCTGCTCTTCATTCTGTTGTCTTTCCAAATTTTGTAAGTCTATAAATTCTTCTTGAGCTTGATTCATAGCCGTTTCCACTTCATTCATGGCTATTGATGCTTCATTTTCAACGATTGGTTGTCCTAGGGGATCTTGACTGAGTGTTCCTGAACTTTGGCTGTCCTGAGAACTGTCTCTAGCTATTTATGCTACAATTGTAGTTTCCTGTTCAATTTCTTCATTTAACATTTGCAGATAACTTGAGAATGTACTGCATTGTATGCTGTCTTTGCAAGCATTAAAAGAATATTCATAGCTTTGAAATTCTCCCAGTAGTTCATCCTCTGTACGCCATGGTTTAAACAACTGTAAATGAGCCAAGTAGTAAAATTCCTTCTTGTCAGTAGTGTCGCAACTCAGCTTCCTGTGATTTATCAAACTTCCTTTTGTTTGCTTCACCAAACATCCTTCCTCACCAATGACTTTATATTTTCCATTGTTGATGTCTTCTGTGGCTTTCCGTGAATAAATGTAGTTCTGCAGCACTTCATAGAGAGACATGTTCTCCAGATGATGACTTCTCTTGGGATAATATGTGTCCAACATGTTTGATTTCAAAATATCTGTACTTTCTGGGTCATTCTCGGCCAAATATTCAATTTCTCCAACAGATTTCAGTACCCGATTTCTCATTGCTGCAAATCCTAAACTTGCCCAAATTATTCTTCTTGATTTCGAGTAGAGACTTGCAGATGATAACCTATCTGAACATTCGTAGGATCCAATTTCTCGATGCGATAACATCTTCAAACTGAAACTGTACAGCTTCTTACTGACAGTCTTCTCGTGAGAAATCTCTTCCCACATTTCCTTCAATTCTGTTTTTTCTGATTTCGTAATGTAAGACGTTACATATCGAGCAACAGCAATGGAATTGTCAGCTACATACTGTATATCCATGTTAGCGTTCCACATGGATAAAATGACTAGGTTGTAGTCATTTATATTTTTTGATTCTTCTTTTCTTTTTAGGTTGTAGGTATTCTTAGGTGATTTTCTTGTGATAGTATGTCTCACAGCTGACATAAAACTGTTTACTCTTCCATTTGAAAGAACAGGTCTAGGAAATCCAAATCGACATTTAGTGTAGTATTTATCTTTGCTCTTGTATTTCCGTCGACAGTATTTTCCACACCGATGACTTTGGAAACGTAAAACTTGCTCCTTTAACTTTTTCTCTTCTGTGCTTTTTGGTATAGCACATGTTGCATATTCTTCAATGTAAGATAACACTGCTTCATCAGTATCTGTTCCAAACTTTGGGGCATCCTTGATCCACAACAGCATATGAATATGAGGAGCACCTCTTGCCTGGTACTCTTTTCTCCAAAAGAAATCCACTACTTCTCCTAGAGGTGGATTTTTTTTATTGCAGAAGAAGGACATCATAGCCTCAAATCTATGATTGAAATATCTGCAAACATTAACCGGATCCAATGAGCACAGTTCTCCTGCTGTCTTGTATTCGATGTTTTTAATGTTTGAATTTGCCTCTCGTAGAAAATCCAGTAAATCATCCCAAGCGTACTCGGCACAGCTTAGGGTAACGAACCATGTTGGTGTTCCTAAATTCCGTAACATGCATTTTAATTCACCATGGCGTCTGTACCAATATTCATTTGTACCACGCTGACAAGCCATCAGATTGATCAGTTGTGTTTCCAAATGATCATCTCGGTGCTGCACTTTCTCCATAAAATCCTTAGCAGACACATTTTGTAAATGTACTCCACTTTTTAAAATGTGATTTACTGTATAAGACAGTGCAGACAAATCGCTTTCAAATAAAAGATGGAACAAATAAGGAATACTTTGTCGAAATCTGGGATCTTCAGCATATAGTCTTGTAGTCCGATACTCAGAAGCTGGAATCTGTTCCGGACGTTCATCGTATCGTCCTCCTTTTCCTTTAGGAAACAGCAGGGGAAAACATCGAGCTTCCAAGCTCTCCTCCCATACACTCACGGGAGTTCCTTTTGCTTTC
Organism: Triturus cristatus; assembly: GCF_964204655.1. Classification (NCBI taxonomy): domain Eukaryota; kingdom Metazoa; phylum Chordata; class Amphibia; order Caudata; family Salamandridae; genus Triturus; species Triturus cristatus. The sequence continues at coordinate 883,289,274 of NC_140581.1, forward strand.
TTCATCTGAAAGAGATCAATATTGTCTCCCATAACTTCTTTTGAATGAAGAGGATGTATGCTAAAATGTTCATAAATTTCTTCTTCCTTTGACTTGTACACTTTTTCAATTTGTCCAGTTGGTGTTTCTGTGTCTTCTTGTAAATCTTCTTCTTCTTCTTCTTCTATATAAATTGATTCATACCATTTGTTATTCCTTTTCAAATACAAATTTGCTCTTTGTACTTTCCGCACATCTACCAGCTCCTGCCAAATCTTCTTATTCTTTGTAGGTACACCATTAACCAGAATAATTAATGGTTCAGTTTCCAAAGTATCCGCATCAATAGTTTCCATATTTTTTTTCAAATCCAAGGGCAAATACACCACTCTACCTTTTAAACCTCTCAGTAAATCTGAAGGAGGTAATTTACCAGTTTTGGGCTCCATACGTACTATGGTCTGGAACGGATGAACACATTGAATGAGTATAGACTCATATGTATTTAATTCAGAAAGTTCAGCAGGAATAGCATCCAATTCTAAATTATTATGTACAGCTCTGGTCGGCATTCTATTTTCCTCTAACTTGTTGTAACAGTATTTACAAATACGCTGATCTTCACCCAATTCAAAACAATTTTCAAGAAATATATATGTGGCAAAATCCTTCCACTTATAATTATCTTCATTTTCACTCTTTCTGTAGAGATCAACATTCCTAGTTTGTTTTCTATAATGAGTTCTGCGGCAACAAATACAAGTAAAATTTGGTCTTTCATTAGAGATTATTGCAAATTTTGTTATGTGATCATTAAATGTCTTACTTACAGAGGGTTCTACATTCTCTTCCACTTCTTCCTCATTTACTGTGTCCTTCTCTGCACTGTTTTGTTCAGGACCAAAGTAACAAAACTGAATTTCATCAACAACCTTCTCTACATCTGATACCGTTCCTCGGAACAGAGCCCTATTCAATTCATTTAACTTTATTGCTGGACTTTTAGCAAAATACAACCGTCTCACAAACTTTCTCATTTCAGTATGATGAACAGCCAGCATCCTAAAATGATGGAAAACACTATTACACACTTTTCTAGATAGACAAGCCAGAGAATGACCCTGCAAACCAGTATTCTCTCTCACTCTGCATGGATCCAGACTTTGAAGCACCTTAATCTTCTGTTTTATACTTTTTTTACTATATGCTCTTAGAAACTCACGAAATTTATCAATAGATTCCTGACGCACAGTGCAAATACTACTACAATTCCAAGTGTACACTGGGGCTTTAGGACGTCTCCCCATAGCCTCATCCGCCATCACTTGTACCTCATCTCTTGGAACCATTATCTCCTTCTCCATTATGCAACCATTTTTCACTTCGTAAGCACGACCTCTGGTGTCAACTGCATGCAGCAAACTATTACTTTGAAAATAGCTCTCTTCATTAAAAAAAGGTTCACTACTTGAACTATGCATCCACTTTCCTAAAAACACTTTACAAAAGTTTGTTCTGTTCACTACTCTTTTCCTTTTGCTATGTGATTTCAGTACATTAACCATTTTGTCTAATGTACGCATCCTATTCAAAATTAAAATGAATAGTTTCCTTTTTAATTCTAATGCCTTTGCTGCAATGGCTTCAATTTCTTTTTTTCTCTTATAAAACTTAGCCTTTTGCTTATATTTCTTCACATCCTTTATCAAATTGGACATAACTCTTCTCTGAAACATTTTTCTACGTATCTCTTTAAACGCTGTTTTTCTGTTTATGTAAATCTTTTCAGTTGCAGAAGGTATATTTGCATTAACTAAATTCTCAATTTTTTCCTGTCCTTTTCTTTTCAAAACATTCTTTCCAGTACAGACATTTTGTACATTTTTCCTTTTTTTGAATATGTTTTTTAGAAATTGTTTTGTCTGCTTACCAGAAGATTTTTTCTTTTTCCCAACATGAGCATCTTCTACTAACTTAGGTCCTCCAGTTGTCTTCAAATATAGGTTTTTTTTGTGGTCTTTTTTAACTCTGGATTTTGTAGGCATCTTAAATTTTGTTCACTGCTCTTCAGCAATACCTGAAAAAAACTAAAAAAAAAATCCTTTATTTTATTTAAATATATTACTACATTTCTTTTCACAATAGTCACAAAACGTAATATCTTTGCCAATTTGAAAACACACTTACTACTCTTTTTTTGGCAAGTGATAATCACTTTTACAGACTGACACATTATAAATCCACTTTTCAGATTTTTTAAAAAGCACATGTCCAAACTGCTTTTTCAGACCACCACCATGTGTAACCTGGGTGACTGCCTACACTCCAGCAAGGGCAACCAGCCTTAGTGATGCTGAATGTATTTGCATTACTGACTGAAACCTCAAACCCCACTCGCTTGTAAATACTGTGCATGATTCCACATGGTAAGCAGCTGGGTGTGTGCTAAGAGTCTGCTTCTGCACCAAAAAATGGCTCCCCCTTTTTCCTACTAATGCAACTATGAAATCACCAGAGTAGTACACAATAAATCTCTGCCTGTAATTCCTATATGCACACAGAGTCATGTTTTCACATTAGTCACAAAACAAAATTTCTTTGCCAATTTGAAAGCACACTTACTGCTCTTTTTTTTGTCAAGTGACAATCACTTTTACAGACTGACACATTATGAATCCACTTTTCAGATTCTTAAAAAAGCACATGTCCAAACTGCTTTTTCAGACCACCACCATGTGTATCCTGGGTGACTGCCTACATACCAGCAAGGGCAACCAGCCTTAGTGATGCTGAATGTATTTGCATTACTGACTGAAACCTCAAACCCCACTCGCTTGTAAATACTGTGCATGATTCCACATGGAAAGCAGCTGGGTGTGTGCTAAGAGTCTGCTTCTGCACCAAAAAATGGCTCCCCCTTTTTCCTACTAATGCAACTGTGAAATCACCAGAGCAAAACGCAATAAATCTCTACCAGTAATTCCTATATGCACACAGAGTCATGTTTTCACATTAGTCACAAAACGAAATTTCTTTGCCAATTTGAAAGCACACTTACTGCTCTTTTTTTTGACAAGTGACAATCACTTTTACAGACTGACACATTATGAATCCACTTTTCAGATTCTTAAAAAAGCACATGTCCAGACTGCTTTTTCAGACCACCACCATGTGTAACCTGGGTGACTGCCTACACTCCAGCAAGGGCAACCAGCCTTAGTGATGCTGAATGTATTTGCATTACAGACTGAATCCTCAAACCCCACTCGCTTGTAAATACTGTGCATGATTCCACATGGTAAGCAGCTGGGTGTGTGCTAAGAGTCTGCTTCTGCACCAAAAAATGGCTCCCCCTTTTTCCTACTAATGCAAATATAAAATTACCAGAGTAGTACACAATAAATCTCTGCCTGTAATTCCTCTTTGCACACAGAGTCATGTTTTCACATTAGTCACAAAACGAAATTTCTTTGCCAATTTGAAAGCACACTTACTGCTCTTTTTTTTGGCAAGTGATAATCACTTTTACAGACTGACACATTATGAATCCACTTTTCAGATTTTTTAAAAAGCCCATGTCCAGACTGCTTTTTCAGACCACCACCATGTGTAACCTGGGTGACTGCCTACATACCAGCAAGGGCAACCAGCCTTAGTGATGCTGAATGTATTTTCATTACAGACTGAAACCTCAAACCCCACTCGCTTGTAAATACTGTGCATGATTCTACATGGAAAGCAGCTGGGAGTGTGCTAAGAGTCTGCTTCTGCACCAAAAAATGGCTCCCCCTTTTTCCTACTAATGCAACTATGAAATCACCAGAGTAGTACACAATAAATCTCTGCCTGTAATTCCTATATGCACACAGAGTCATGTTTTCACATTAGTCACAAAACAAAATTTCTTTGCCAATTTGAAAGCAGACTTACTGCTCTTTTTTTTGTCAAGTGACAATCACTTTTACAGACTGACACATTATGAATCCACTTTTCAGATTCTTAAAAAAGCACATGTCCAAACTGCTTTTTCAGACCACCACCATGTGTATCCTGGGTGACTGCCTACATACCAGCAAGGGCAACCAGCCTTAGTGATGCTGAATGTATTTGCATTACTGACTGAAACCTCAAACCCCACTCGCTTGTAAATACTGTGCATGATTCCACATGGAAATCAGCTGGGTGTGTGCTAAGAGTCTGCTTCTGCACCAAAAAATGGCTCCCCCTTTTTCCTACTAATGCAAATGTAAAATCACCAGAGTAGTACACAATAAATCTCTGCCTGTAATTCCTATATGCACACAGAGTCATGTTTTCACATTAGTCACAAAACGAAATTTCTTTGCCAATTTGAAAGCACACTTACTGCTCTTTTTTTTGGCAAGTGATAATCACTTTTACAGACTGACACATTATGAATCCACTTTTCAGATTCTTAAAAAAGCACATGTCCAAACTGCTTTTTCAGACCACCACCATGTGTATCCTGGGTGACTGCCTACATACCAGCAAGGGCAACCAGCCTTAGTAATGCTGAATGTATTTGCATTACAGACTGAAACCTCAAACCCCACTCGCTTGTAAATACTGTGCATGATTCCACATGGAAAGCAGCTGGGTGTGTGCTAAGAGTCTGCTTCTGCACCAAAAAATGGCTCCCCCTTTTTCCTACTAATGCAACTGTGAAATCACCAGAGCAAAACGCAATAAATCTCTACCAGTAATTCCTATATGCACACAGAGTCATGTTTTCACATTAGTCACAAAACGAAATTTCTTTGCCAATTTGAAAGCACACTTACTGCTCTTTTTTTTGACAAGTGACAATCACTTTTACAGACTGACACATTATGAATCCACTTTTCAGATTCTTAAAAAAGCACATGTCCAGACTGCTTTTTCAGACCACCACCATGTGTAACCTGGGTGACTGCCTACACTCCAGCAAGGGCAACCAGCCTTAGTGATGCTGAATGTATTTGCATTACAGACTGAAACCTCAAACCCCACTCGCTTGTAAATACTGTGCATGATTCCACATGGAAAGCAGCTGGGTGTGTGTTAAAAGTCTGCTTCTGCACCAAAAAATGGCTCCCCCTTTTTCCTACTAATGCAAATATAAAATCACCAGAGTAGTACACAATAAATCTCTGCCTGTAATTCCTATATGCACACAGAGTCATGTTTTCACATTAGTCACAAAACGAAATTTCTTTGCCAATTTGAAAGCACACTTAGTGCTCTTTTTTTTGGCAAGTGATAATCACTTTTACAGACTGACACATTATAAATCCACTTTTCAGATTTTTTAAAAAGCACATGTCCAAACTGCTTTTTCAGACCACCACCATGTGTAACCTGGGTGACTGCCTACACTCCAGCACGGGCAACCAGCCTTAGTGATGCTGAATGTATTTGCATTACAGACTGAAACCTCAAACCCCACTCGCTTGTAAATACTGTGCATGATTCCACATGGTAAGCAGCTGGGTGTGTGCTAAGAGTCTGCTTCTGCACCAAAAAATGGCTCCCCCTTTTTCCTACTAATGCAAATATAAAATTACCAGAGTAGTACACAATAAATCTCTGCCTGTAATTCCTCTTTGCACACAGAGTCATGTTTTCACATTAGTCACAAAACGAAATGTCTTTGCCAATTTGAAAGCACACTTACTGCTCTTTTTTTTGGCAAGTGATAATCACTTTTACAGACTGACACATTATGAATCCACTTTTCAGATTCTTAAAAAAGCACATGTCCAAACTGCTTGTTCAGACCACCACCATGTGTAACCTGGGTGACTGCCTACACACCAGCAAGGGCAACCAGCCTTAGTGATGCTGAATGTATTTGCATTACAGACTGAAACCTCAAACCCCACTCGCTTGTAAATACTGTGCATGATTCTACATGGAAAGCAGCTGGGTGTGTGCTAAGAGTCTGCTTCTGCACCAAAAAATGGCTCCCCCTTTTTCCTACTAATGCAAATATAAAATTACCAGAGTAGTACACAATAAATCTCTGCCTATATTTCCCAACATGTGTAACCTGGGTGACTGCCTACATTCCAGCAAGGGCAACCAGCCTTAGTGATGCTGAATGTATTTGCATTACTGAGTCCAACCTCAAACCCTTAAACTATTCTTTTATTATACCAGTACACCTTAATTTATTGTGAAAACATAGTCCTTATTATTTTACATGTTCCTCACATTTAAATTTCTCCCAAAACAGAAAATAATAAACACAACTTCAACAAAAGGAATTGCATTTCTATTATTCATTTCTTAATTTACCATATACATCCCCTCTCAAACTCTAAACTCACCTTTAAAATTAGTTAGTTGTGACAGAAATGTGGCACTCAAACAGCAGATTATCAGAGCCAGGATCTCTGTTCTCTACACCTCTCTCCTCTCAGCAGAACCAGATAATGGCAAAGTTTCCCTCTATTTTTCCACACATATACATGTTAGTTTCAAATCTCAGTGCTTGCCCCTTTATTTCAAATGTAATCACACATTTCTATTGGTTGAAAACCAACCCTTTTCCAAAAGTACCCTTCCCCCAACTTGACTTCTGCCTAGTACCCTTCCCCCAACTTGACTTCTGCCTGCTACCATAGCAACAGCTCATGGAACACTGCTGTGTGGAGTTAGGTCAGAAGTTCACCAAACAATGTTTCAATTCCACAGAGCAAGAGTGCTTGACTTTTCAAACCTAACAGCAAATCCATAGTACTGTTCTTTGGTAACACATTTTTCTGTACCAATACAAAACATGCTTCTATTAATTTACACATACAGCCTAGTTTTTATTCTAGAATGGTATGAAACAGCCAATCAGTTCTTTTTTTTATGAAAAAAATATGTATGCCTCCATTTCCAAACTGTCTTTCTTTTCATATTGCCATTCTACTGAAAGACACCTCCTGAGTGCATCCAGTTCTCCTTTGAAGATGTTCACAGTGTGGATTGTAGGGCACAGCTATGTCTTCTGGAGTGAAAAGTATGCAGAGAAAACAGATATGGTGAGAGACCTTGCTTTGCCAAATGTAGACATTAAATGGATTGGTCAGAGAGGGTTAAAGTGGCACCAATTGATGCCATTGGTGAAATCCTTCATGCACATCCAACACCCTGACCTCATAATAGTGCACTGTGGTGGCAATGACCTAGGCACTTTGACTGGGGTAGGTCTGGAAATGCTTATGAAGGAGACCTTTGCACAACTGTTTTCACTTTTCCCTAAAACTGCCTTTGTGTTTTCTAACATATGCCAAAGGCAAAAATGGAAGTGGTCCAGTCATTTCTGTCCGCAGATTGACAAAGCAAGAAAGCACGTCAACAAATCTGTTTCTGCTTTCCTCCGTGACTATGGTATGGGTTCCATTTACCACAACAACTTGCATTACGACATGCAAGACATTTATAGAGGAGATGGTGTGCACTTCAATGATGAAGGGAACAGAGTCTTCCTCTTGAACCTTAGACTCTGCATCGGTACTTACTTGTAGGTACCTCTAAAAAATAACTTCATAAACACAACGGCTCTTTTTAGAGCCCCCTAATATCTAAACTCTTAAATCTGCATTTCATTTCTTTTATTTTTTTTTTTGTTACCGTACGCTTACCGTACGCGTACCCCGTGATTTTTATTAAAATAAATAAATGTTTTCTTTGTACTTTTCTGTCCTTCTTTGACCCCCTCACAAATGTAAGGGGGTCTGTAACTCTCCTCCTTGCCCCCTTTTCTTGTTATCACTCTTTTTTTTCTGAGTGAAACACACGAAATGGCGGCCGCCGCTTCCTGGTTTCGGCCGATTCGAATGTTTACTAAGATCTAAGAGCCAATCAGAATCGCGCTCGCGCACGCCACCGTACGCGTACGGTAAGCGTACCGTAAGCGTACCGTAAGCTGGCTCAGATATATATATTGATTTAAAGGCTATTTTCTCAGGACCTACTGTACGGATTTACACCAGACCTACAAAAGGCACTTCCTTGACCTGAGGACTACCTCTCTGCCAAATTTCTAGTAATTCTGTTCAGCCGTTCGGGCTGTAGCCCTGTCTAAAGGTCCTATGGAAAAATGCATGGGAAAAACGTGTTTTGGGACCCCCCTTTTATCTCAGCCCCCGCTTGACGAATCCCCCCGAGACTTTCAGGGTAGGAGCGGAGCGTAGCGCCCCACCTATTTTGAAAATTTTGCGAGGATTTGTCGACCGGCGCCAAAGTTATTCAAAATAGAATGTTGCGGATTTCCTATGGAAACGTGGTCCTAACTATAACTACCTACTGGCGACCGCCAGTAGGTAATATAATATATATATTTATATATTCATTGAAAAACAAAGCTTACAGAGACATTATAGTTTGATACTAGAATTTAAAAAACCTTAGAAATTCAATGCAAAAACCAAAGGTTACAGGGTTGTTATAGTCAGGCGAATGTTCTTATACGCACACAACCATAGAAGGTATGCAGTTATAGTTACCTGAGCTAACTATAACTTATGCCCCTGGAAGGCACTGCTTATTATCAGTGACAGTACTGATGACATCACTGATGATATCTCAAATGACATCACTGATTACAGTCATCCACAGAAAAATACCCATTCAACTAATCACACACCCACCTACTCACCACAGAGCCACTTACAGACCCACTCACTCACACATATAGCCACTCACTTACCCATACACCTACTGACACAGCCACTCAATCACATATACAGTCACTCACACAGCCACTCATTCATCTATTAAGCTACTCATACACTCATTCACTCATACAGCTATTCAAATACCCCGTCACTCACCCATATAGCCTCTCAACTGAGCCACTCACACACCCACACAATCACTTACATACCCATTCACACATCCATACAAGCACACACACCTCTTCTCACTCTCCCATACAGCCACTCAAAGAGTCACTCTCTAATACAGCAACTCCCACATCCACTCGGTTAACCAAACGCACTCACACTGCTGCTCACTCACCCATATAGCCACTTAGGCACCCAGTCACTCACACATACAGTCACTCATGCTGCCAGGTACCCATGCAGCAACTCACATGCCCACTTCCTCACTCACCAATACAGCTACTCACAGAGCACTCACTCACCCATACAGCTATTCACACTTCACACACCTACTCACGCTCTCCATACCCCTACTCACGCACCCCATTATTTACCCATACAGCAACTCACACACTCACTCACCAATATAGCTACTCACACAGCCACTCACTCACCTAGACAGCTACTCACACACCCATTCACACACCCATACAAAAACTCATCCACTCCCTCAAAAATATAGCTACTCATGCAGCCACTCACTTATCTAGACAGCTACTCACACACCCACTTATCCACTCATCCAGCCACTCACACACCCATGCAGCCACTCACAAATCCACTCAACTATGGATATACACAATCACATAGCCACTCACATAATGTTTATTTAAAATAGTATCACTCATTAGTAGTACATAAGGTATACTAATTTAACTTTTGTAGTGCCTTAGTATATATTTTAACACTCAAAAGATTTTATGAAACATGCACAATCACTGCATAATTGTCATCCAGTGATGTCATCAGTGTTGTCATTTGAGATGTCATCAGTAATGTCACTGACCATGTCTTGAGTGGTGTAATTTGTGAGGTCATAAGCAGTGCATTGCAAGGACATAAGTTATAGTTAGCTCAGGCAAATATGACTGTTGAATTTCTATGGTTTTGTGCATATAAAAACATGAGCCTAACTATAACGTCCCTGTAACCTTTGGTTTTTGCATTACATTTCAACCATTGAGAGTTGGCGTGTAAGCGACTGTAAAGGTAGATGAGTCAGTGGCTGTATGGGTCTCAGAGTGGGTGTGTGAGTGGTTTTGTGGGTGTGTGAGAGGCTGTATGGGTCTGTGAGTGGGTGTGTGAATTATTGTATGGGTGCATACATGGCTGTGTGAGTTCCTGTGTGGATCTGTGAGTGGGTGCGTAAGTTTCTGAGTAGGTCTGTGACTGAGTGCGTGAGTGTCTTAGTGGATCTGGGAATGGAATGGGTGCATGAGTGGGTCTGTGAGTCAGTGCGTGAGTCTCTGAGTGGGTCTATGAGTGGGTGCAAGAAGGTCTGAAAGGGTCTGTGAGTGGATGGATGAGTCCCTGAGTGGGTCTGTGAGTGATTGTATGAGTCTCTGAGTGGGTCTGTGAGTGGGTAAGTGAGTGTCTGAGTGGGTCTGTGAATGTCTGAGTGGGTCAGTCAGTGGTTTCATGAGTCTCTGAATGGGTCTGTGAAAGGAAACAAGGGTGTCTGAGTGGGTCTGTGAGAGCATGTTAGGGTGAGTCTCTGAGTGGGTGAGTGAGTGCCTGAGTGGATCTATGAGTGGGTGCATGAGTCTGAGTGGGTCTGTGAATAGATGCGTGAGTCTTTGAGGGGGTCTGTGAGTGAATGCATGAATGTCTGAGTGGGTCTGTGAGTGGGTGTGTGAGTCTCTCATTGAGTCTGTGTGGGTGCATGAGTGCCTGAATGGATTTGTGAGTTGGTGCATGAGTGTTCAAGTGTGTCTATCAGTGGGTGAGTGAGTCTCTCAGTGGGTCCATCAGGGGGGTTTTGAGTGGTTCTGTGAGTGGGTGCATGAGTTTATGATTGGGCCTGTGAATAGGTACGAGCTAAATAAAGGAGGAGGCACCTGGGGCCACCCTCCTAGGGCTCTCTGGAGCCCCAGGGACCACCACCTCCCCAGGGCATTATTGTAACTTTGCAGGGGGTCTACACAGACCACCGTCCTGGGGCTTTACCATGTCCCGTGGACCAACAATTCCCTGGTGCTAAATTAAAAATTAAGCAGGGGGACCGCATGGACCCCCTTGGATCCTTGGACGACCAGCTCCCTGGGACTATAATTTATCAATGGAGGGGGGCTGTGTGGACCCCCTCCTTGGGCTTTATCATGCCCCAGGGATCAGCACCTTGCCGGGGCTATTTTTAAACATGAACTGAGGGCCACGTAGACACAGCAGGCACACCAAGACCTCCCCAGCACCTATTAAAAAACACAATACAGGGGGAACTTGGCCCCCCCTCCCTGGCCGACTTCATCCTCGGGGACCCAGCCACATCTGCCTGTGTGCCCTGGCTCACCCCAGGATAGCAAGTGTGCTTTGATGGGGATTCCAGGGGGAGCCTGAATACCCCTTCTGTCCCTGCCAGCTCCCGGCCTCCTGCAGGAGCTGGCATTGCTCCTGCATGCAGGGAAATGCTAAATATGCAGCTCCCTGCATGCAGGAGCAGTAGTTTCATCTGTCTCCCTGCCCTCTTGACAGCGGGCAGGGAAACAGAAGAAAACTCCGCTCTCTGAAAGCGGTAGCAGATTGACAGCTCTCGAGGGTGGGCACCTAATGCAATAGCAGGATGGGGTCTTAGGCGGTGGCAGTCTCCAGGGCCATAACTGGCTCATGAGGGGGGTGCGTGACCCCCCTCCTTTACTTTGCATAGGCCTGCCTGGGGAGGTGGTGATCCTTGGTCTGTATATGACCCGGGAGGACGCTGTGTGGCCCCATCCCTCTTTTAAATATATTACAGAGCCCAGGGATATGGTTATCTCCATGGTCTGGGGCTCCACATGACCCCCGACAAATATTTTATTTTAGCCACAGGAATGTGATGGTTCCTGGGGCTAAACAGCCCTGGAAGGGAGTCTGTGCTGCCCCTCTCCCTTAAAAAAATAAAAGCCCCAGGGAGCTGGTGGTCCCCCGGGCTAAAATAAGCTCAGGGAGGGGGGTCCGAGCGGCCCTCCTCCAATATATTAAATTAGCCCTGGGTAGGTGGTGGTCCCTGAGGCTCTCAAATGGGTCTTAGGAAGGGTGACTTGTGCGTCCCCTCCGTTTTTGGGGTATGCCTACATGCCCCTGGACCTAACCCATCAAGGGGCCATAGTCTAAACAAGTGTGGGAGACCGCATTTGGTTTTCTAATTTTTACCTCAGATTTGCGACTCTGTCATGATTTTGCAGCACAATGTAAAACAAAAATGCTTTTTTGCACTGGTGGTGCCCCAGAAGGATCGCAGGACCAGAGCTAGGGGTGGTCAGGGTATTTCTACAATGCCCCCTTTTCTTTTTTTAAAATATTTTCTTTGGGACTAGGCGGAAGTCGATTACCAAGATGGCTGCCAACACTTCCTGGTTGAAGTGTTGGCAGCTAATCCAATATCAGCAAGGTGAGTATCGGATCCTCAGAGGATCCACGTCCCTATATATACAAATCTGGTTTTCCCTTAAAAGCTCAAACTACTGAACGGATTTACAACAAATAACAAAAAGGGTGCTTTCGAGAACAAATTTGGTTTAATTCCGTCCAGCAGTTTGGGCTGTAGCCGTGTTCAAAATTCAAATGGGAATTAACTGACAGTCGGCAGAGCTTGTGGCGTTTCAGTCTGCGGAATTCCGTGGAGTTGAATAAAAACTCCATGGAATTCCATGTAGTTCCGTCGAACCCTAACTAACATAACCATGTGTACTCGTTGTACCTCGGAATTCTCTGGGAGTACCTAGACAGTGCTGGTTTAGCACGTGATGAAGCAGAGGGAAATCACTGGCATTGATTAAGACTTCGAGTTGGGGCTCAGCTGTTGCCAGCAGAGTTGGCAGGTGCAGTGCTCGCTGTTTTGGCTTGTGAGTGCACCCGTACTGCAGGACACAGCTGCTGAAAGCGCATTCAAATTGAGTAGTGTCATTGTCCCACTCTGTCGCTATTACCAGAATGGTTTGCGGATGACTGATTGCAGAGCGTGGCATATATTGTGTTCCCTAACCTCCTATTGGTTCAGCGAATATAAAGGCTTTGAGTGACTAAACAGAAAAGTACATACATGCCCAGAGGTGGACAAGCACTGAACAAATGAAATGATGCGATTCATTGAGAGATGCAAGCAACTTGGATTGCCGTATGCATGAATATAAAAGCACGCTGTGCAGTGCCGCATACTCTCACATTTTTTATTCCTTATTTGCTACCGCCACAAGTTGGTTTTGTGAACTGCAACATAAAAATATGCTACATTTGTTTTTCTACCACTCAAAACCATCAGCTTTTTTCTCTAGGCTGTTTTTTCACTTTGCATGACACACTTATTGTGGGCAGCGTGAAACCGTATAGGAGCTAATGCAAGCCCTTCGTTCTCTATTTGGGAAACTAGTCTCCATGAAGTCTGCATAGAATTATCCACAAATATCCTCACTTCAAGCTGGAGAATGAGCAGACAGCACCAGGGTCTGTGGCATTTGTGACAAAAAGCCAGCAGGAACTGGTGCTGTGAATCGCAAGCGCAAAAAGAACAATTGATGGACAGAATGCAGAACAATGTCATACATTCACCCCAGTACAGAGATCAGGGCCTAAATCCATCGTTATTTTGCTCACCATGCCATTCCAGTTTGGACCCAGCTATATGCAAATCAGTCTTGCCCTTGTGCCCTTTGGGAACAGTCCAGCTCGAACTGGCCAGGCCAGGTCCTCCCTGGACTGGAAACAAGCATCCTAGGACCGGTTTTGAAGTTTCACCCCTCTTCAGCCAGGATAGCTTGATTCCAGTGGCATGGAGAGCACGGGACTCACGTCTGAGCATTACCCATCCCACGCGGGGTGACAAATGCAAAAAGAACTATTGATGAACAGAATGCAGAACAATGTCATACATTCACCTCAGTACAGAGATCTGGGCCTAAATCCATCGTTTTTTTGCTCACCATGCCATTCCAGTTTGGACCCAGCTATATTCAAATCAGTCTTGACCCTGTGCCCTAGGGGAACAGTCCAGCCCGAACTGCCAGGCCAGGTCCACCCTGGACTGGAAACAAGCATCCTAGGACCGGTTTCGGGGTTTCACCCCTCTTTAGCCAGGATAGCTTGATTCCAGTGGCATGGAGAGCACGGGACTCACATCTGAGCATACCAGTCCCACTTGGGGTGACAAATGCTAAAAGAACTATTGATGGACGGAATGCCGAACAATGTCATACATTCAGGCACCATTTTTTTTACAATGCATATATGTGTTTTCAATTATTTACAATATACATCGAGAAAGGACAAGCTTGGAGCAAATACTTGCACTATAGCTGATCACAGTCAACTCCATTTTGTAACTTGCTGAGATACTTTTTGTATAGTATTCAGTGGCTCTTTCTACTAATGTTCTCATTTTCCATTTAATGAAACTTTTCATGTATATTTAATGTGTTCAATTTCATGGATGTTCTAAATGGGACATAAACTAAATATTTTTTTACAATTGCCTCTTTTGTAAAAAAATGATTATTTCATGGCAAAATCCTCTTAAAAAGCCTTCTACGTTATAAAAACAACCGCATTTGATAAGCATGTATTTCATATCTTTTGGCCAGTGCCTTATTATAGTGTAGATATTTCCAATAAAATTTACCACAAAACCAATATAAAATGTAAAATTTATAAAGTGCATTTTTTCATTAAAGAGCCTGTGCCAATTAGCTATTACCCTTCTATCACCCTTCTCTGTTTTGATAAAACGTTTTCTATACTGCTCTCTTCAATGAGTTTGTTCCATGGGATACATTAATCAATATAGACAAGTATAAAGTTCTTCGTCAATATTAAAACCTTTTGGTTCCATACTGTCTAACTCCAAGATGTAGTATGTTTCTAAATTATTTTTCTCTGTCTCCTCCTCTTTTTTTTTCGGTACTTGTGCAATGCAAATATAGCTCAATAATTTAGAGTTACTATGGTGGTATTTTTCCAAACGCCTAGCCACTGGGTTTCTCCGGTCCCTCTTTGCTATAGCTCTCCTGTGTTGTAGGAATCTCTTATGGGTTGGCAATGTGGTACTCCCTATATATAACCTCTCACATGGGCATTTAAGTATATATACCACAAAGCTTGTTCTACAAGTTAAAATCTCTTTTATTTTGATATTTTTGTTAAAAGCAGTTGTGAGAGTAGAAATATTCTCCCCATTCTGGCATGCCTTACATTTTAGTCATTTTCTGAAACCTTCCTTTTGTTTAAGCCAAATTGTTTGTCGTATTTCTGTTTGGAATTCGCTTTTCACCAAATGCTCCCCCAATGATTTTCGTTTTTTGTAAGTAATTTGGAGTTGTCTCATTGTTGATCGGCCTATGACCGGATCCTCCCTTATTAAATGCCAATGTCTACATAAAATCTGGCGAATTCTCATGTGCTCTACACAGTATGTGGTTATAAATCTCTGCTTACTGTGTACTTTGTCATTTTTCCATTCTTCTCTTTTTCTCATGGCTTTGGAAGAGTTAAATAGAGCATCTTCCCTGTTTAATCCTCTTGCTTTTTTAAGTTGCCTCTAAAATCGATTGTGGGTATTTTCTCTCTAAAAACATGTTTTCACTGCCTGCTGTACTTTATCACTTCCTTCTATTGTGCTACATACCCTCCTTGCTCTATAAAATTCTCCAAACTGAATACTTTTTATCAGTGGGGTAGGATGTGAACTACTTGCATGGAGAATGGTGTTTCCTGCTGTTGGTTTTCTAAAGATTGTAGTTTCCAGCTTGTCCTTAGCTACCCAAACTTTAATGTCTAGGAATTCTATTGACTTCCATGCGAGTAGCTCACATCCTGCCCCACTGATAAAAATGATTCTGTTTGGAGAATTGCATAGAGCAAGGAGGGCATATAGTACAATAGAAGGATATTGGAAATATCTACACTATAATAAGGCACTAGCCAAAAGATATGAAATAAATGCTTATCAAATGCTGTTGTTTTTATAAAGTAGAAGGCTTTTTAAAGAGAATTTTCCATGAAATAATGATTTTTTTACAAAAGAGACAACGGTAAAAAATGTTTAATTGATGTCCGATTTAGGACATCGATGAAATTGAACAAATGAAATATACATGGGAAGTTTCATTAATTGGAAAATTAGAACATTAGTAGAAAGAGCCACTGAGTATTAGACAAAAAGAATCTGAGCATGTTACAAAATGGTGCTGACTGTGATCAGCTATAGTGCAAGGATATGTTCCAAGCTTGTCCTTTCTTGATGTTTATTGTAAATAATTGAAAACACAGAAATGCATTGTAAAAAAATGGTGCTCGTCATCGTGAACAAGACTGCATTGACAGCCGGAACACGTGGATGAATAACTCGTTTATGTAATAAAATAAGAGAAGCACATAGGAGTGCAGGTATGGAGCGTCCTGTGATAACATCAAACACACGAAAGGTATTGAAGCCCAACTCGATGAAACACTGGTATTTTAATGCATTCAAAGTGGCAGCAGATCCTGATGCGTTTTGGCCACAGAATGTGGACTTGTTCACAGGTGAGTCAGACATAGCTGCAGATGCTTTACATTGCATTAAACACGAAACCAAACAGTAATCCTACTTTTCTCATAATGTTCATCATTTGTTTGCGTAGCACTAGTAATGTCATTATAGCACAGTCTTATATTAAAAAGATATTCAGGCGTACGTATTTACAAAATCCAAAGTCAGGTGTACTTAAAAAAATAGGCTTCATGTATTGCAACCTTGATCATAACAATTGCTGCCAAAGTCACATCCCTGTTCTCGATTAAACATCCGGGCATCAGAGTTGGCAAGAGGAGCCCTTTCACCTCCTGTCTCCCTTTCTCGCCAGCATGCTGTAAATACCTGGAAACTCCATTGCATTGCACGTGGGCAACCGGGACATGCTCCCCAATCATATCCAAATCAAGTCTCCATCTAATGGGATCCCCGTCCCTGCAGGGTGGCTTTGAATTTCGGGCATGGAGTGTCCTGTGACAACATCAAACACACGAAAGGTATCGAAGACCAACTCAAAGAACCACTGGCATTTTAATGTACTCAAAGTGGCAGCAGGTCCTGGTGCGTTGTGGCCGTAAAGTATGGCCTTGTTCACAGGTGAGACAGATATAGATGCAGTTAATCACACGCCTTAAATTGCATTAAACACGTGACCAAACAGCAATCGTACTGTTCCCATAATGTACCTGTAATATGTGAATGCAGACTGCAATGTCCATTTGAATCATGCTTAATAGCGTCATTATAGCATAGTCTTATATTGAGAAATTATTTATGCACACGTATTTACAAAATCCAAAGTCAGGTGTATTTAATAAAAAAAAGGCTTCATGTATTGCAACGTTGCTCAAAACAATTGCTGCCAAAGTCACATCCGTGTTCTTGATTAAACATTCGTGCAACAGATTTGGCAAGAGGAGACCTTTCAACTTCTGTCTCCCTTTTTTGCCAGCATACTGTAAGTACCTGGAAAATCCATTGTATTGTATGTGGGCGAGTGGGACATGCTCCCCAAATCGCATCCAGACCAGGTCTCCATCTAATGGAAGCCCCCGTCCCTGCAATGCGGCTTTCAAGTACGGGCATGGAGTGTCCTGTGATAACATCAAACACACAAAAGATATCGAAGCCCAACTCGAAGAAACACTGGCATTTTATTTATTCAAAGTGGCAGCAAATCCTGACAAGTTTTGGCCGTAGAATATGGCCTTGTTCAGAGGTGAGCCAGATATAGATACAGTTAATCACACGCCTTAAATTGCATTAAACACTTGACCAAACAGCAATCCTATTGTTCTCATAATGCACTGTAATGCCACTGTGTTAATGCAGACTGCAATGCCCATTTATGTCATGCTTAATAGCATCATTATCTTACAGTCTTATATTAAAACGTTATTCAGGCGCACTTATTTACAGAATCCAAAGTCACTTGTATTTAAAAAAAATGGCTGTATGTATTTCAACCTTGATCATATAAATTGCTGCCAAAGTCACATCCCTGTTCTTCATTAATTAAACATCCGTGCATTAGAGTTGGCAAGAGGAGCCCTTTCACCTACTGTCTCCCTTTCTTGCCGACATGCTGTAAGGACCTAGAAAATCCATTGTATTGCACGCAGGTAAGCAAGACATACTCCCCAAATCACAACCAAACCAAGTATCCATCTAATGGGAGTCCCCGCAGGGCGGCTGCAAAGTATGGGGGGAGCCGGCATTGCTTTTGGACAGAGGGAGCTGCTAACATGCAGCTCCCTCTAGCCAAAAGTAATTCTGCTCCGCTTCATGCAAGCAAGAACATTTTCTGCTCCTGCTTGCACGAAGCAGAGCAGTGTTTGCTTTGGCTTGGTGGGAGAAGCCATAGGGCCATCTAGGGCTCCACGAGGGGGGCTGCGCGTCCTCCCTCCTTTGTTCAAGTTTGCCATGGGGAGGTGGTGGTCCCCAGAGCCGACGGTCCGCAACGGACCCCCAGCATATATATAATTTGAGGTGCTGGTCCCGGGGGCTGTGGGAGGTGTGTGACCCTCCCCTTATTAATACATTATTAGCCCCGGGGCTGCTGGTTAGGCCATACGGAACTCTCATAAATTTTATTCAATAGCCTGGGGTGATGGTCGTCCCCAGGGCTGTGAGGGGCCATGAGGGGCCCCGCATCAGGTTACATATGTCTGCCCTGGCACGGCAGTCAAATCATAATGCGGTGGTCACACCGTGGCATACTTGTAAGGCGGTTGCCTGACCACGGCAATAGCAGATGCCGGTCCAACCGTCCGCTATCGTAATGAGGCCAATTATGTACTACAGTATATTTATAATTTTTAACATTTAATTACTTTCACAAAATCTACTCAGCACTGTGTTAAAACCAATAATTTAGCACACAACTTACAACATTAATAAAAAGAAACAGTAGGTACTACAGTGGTGCTAAGGAAATTATTTAAAAATATGTCATAAAATATAAAAACAAATCCCTCCCTATTACCACTTTAAGACAGTGGTAATACATAGGGAACAAGAATAAAACGAGTTACCTATATCTAAGGGCCTAACTCAGAACATAGCCAAACTTTACTAAAACAATATGGTTGCCACTTAATTGTCTTCGCCTTGTACCACGGTATACTGCAAAGTTACTGTGGTATACCATGGCACAAGATATAACTAAGGCCTACCTGTACTATTGTATTGCATTAGTCTTCATCATGCATGGTGTCACATGGGGAACACAGTACTTAAATCACATTTATAAGGCAAAGCAAGACACCATGAAGGACCCAGCATTGCTTGGTAAATCTGTAGGCACGCAAGACAGCGCAATTCACTGTTCTCTGTTACTCTGAACGTCATAAACTACATTCCTGCTCAATTTCACAAATATAGTTATGCTCTCCACTCTATGCCACTCTATGCCATTCCACTATACACCACTCCAGTCTATGGTATTTGACTGTGCACCACTCAAATGTACACCACTCACTCTACGTCACTCAATTCTATGCCACTCCACTCTGGTCTACGCCACTGTACGCAACTCCACTATATGCTATTCCACTCTACACGACTCCAGTAAATGCCATTTCAGTCTATACTATGACTCTCTACGCAACTCCACAGTATGCCACTACACAGTATTTTTTTCACTATACCCCACTACAAGGTATGCCACTCCAGTCTACGCCAGTATACGCTATTGCACGTTACACAAATCCACTCTACGCCACTTCACAGTATGTCACTCTACTCTATGCCGCTCCACTCTACACTATTCCACTCTATGCCACTCTTCTTTATGGTTTTCCACTCCACCCCACTCCACTGTACACCACTGCAGTCTACTCCACTCCACTATATGCTAGTTCATTGTATGCCACTCCAGTGACTGATTCTCCACTCTACACCACTCCAGTGTATGCCACTCTAGTCAACACCACTCCAGTGCAAGCTTTTCCATTGGATGCCACTAACCTGTAGGGTACACGACTGTATGCTTTTCCACTCAACCCCACTCCATTGGTGGCCACTCCAGTCCACACAACTGCACTGTACACCCCTCCACTGTATGCTACTGCACACTACGCTATTCCACTATACGCCACTACACTCTACTCCACTCTACGCTATTCCAAGTTGAGCCACTCCACTCTACCCTAATGCACCGTACACAACTCCTCTGTACTTCCCTCCAATGAATGGTATTACACGCTACCTCACTCCACTATATGCCATTGCAACCTACTCCACTCTTCTGTAGGCTACTCCACAGTAAAAACCAAAGGAAATGATGGACGGAGTGTTGAACATTGCAAGCACTCACCCCCAGTCAACTGATCTGGGTTTAATCCATCACCGTTCTTTAGCCCACTCTGCCACCCCAGTTCAGACATGGCCATATGCAAATCAGTCTGACCCTGTGCCTCATGGGAACAGTCCAGCCCGAACTGCCAAGCCATGTCGTCCCTGGACCGGAAACAAGCTTCCTAGGACCGGTTTCTGGCATTTCAGCCGTCTTCAGCCAGGCTTGCTTGAATCCAGTGGCAAAGTGAGCAAGGGACTCACGTCTGAGCATACCCTGCCAACTTATGGTGAACAAAGCAAAAACCAAAGGAAATGATGGACGGAGTGTTGAACATTGCAAGCACTCACCCCCAGTCAACTGATCTGGGTTTAATCCATCACCGTTCTTTAGCCCACTCTGCCACCCCAGTTCAGACATGGCCATATGCAAATCAGTCTGACCCTGTGCCTCATGGGAACAGTCCAGCCCGAACTGCCAAGCCATGTCGTCCCTGGACCGGAAACAAGCTTCCTAGGACCGGTTTCTGGCATTTCAGCCGTCTTCAGCCAGGCTTGCTTGAATCCAGTGGCAAAGTGAGCAAGGGACTCACGTCTGAGCATACCCTGCCAACTTATGGCGAACAAAGCAAAAACCAAAGGAAATGATGGACAGAGTGTTGAACATTGCAAGCACTCACCCCCAGTCAACTGATCTGGGTTTAATCCATCACCGTTCTTTAGCCCACTCTGCCACCCCAGTTCAGACATGGCCATATGCAAATCAGTCTGACCCTGTGCCTCATGGGAACAGTCCAGCCCGAACTGCCAAGCCATGTCGTCCCTGGACCGGAAACAAGCTTCCTAGGACGGGTTTCTGGCATTTCAGCCGTCTTCAGCCAGGCTTGCTTGAATCCAGTGGCAAAGTGAGCAAGGGACTCACGTCTGAGCATACCCTGCCAACTTATGGCGAACAAAGCAAAAACCAAAGGAAATGATGGACGGAGTGTTGAACATTGCAAGCACTCACCCCCAGTCAACTGATCTGGGTTTAATCCATCACCGTTCTTTAGCCCACTCTGCCACCCCAGTTCAGACATGGCCATATGCAAATCAGTCTGACCCTGTGCCTCATGGGAACAGTCCAGCCCGAACTGCCAAGCCATGTCGTCCCTGGACCGGAAACAAGCTTCCTAGGACCGGTTTCTGGCATTTCAGCCGTCTTCAGCCAGGCTTGCTTGAATCCAGTGGCAAAGTGAGCAAGGGACTCACGTCTGAGCATACCCTGCCAACTTGTGGCGAACAAAGCAAAAACCAAAGGAAATGATGGACGGAGTGTTGAACATTGCAAGCACTCACCCCCAGTCAACTGATCTGGGTTTAATCCATCACCGTTCTTTAGCCCACTCTGCCACCCCAGTTCAGACATGGCCATATGCAAATCAGTCTGACCCTGTGCCTCATGGGAACAGTCCAGCCCGAACTGCCAAGCCATGTCGTCCCTGGACCGGAAACAAGCTTCCTAGGACCGGTTTCTGGCATTACAGCCGTCTTCAGCCAGGCTTGCTTGAATCCAGTGGCAAAGTGAGCAAGGGACTCACGTCTGAGCATACCCTGCCAACTATGGCGAACAAAGCAAAAACCACAGTACCACAGTATGCTACACCACTTTACACTATTCTACTATTTCAATAAAACCACTCACCTTGAGCTCGCCGCATCGCGAGCTAAAGGTAAGTGGTTTTGTTTAAATATTTATTTGACATTCCCTATCCCATCACATCACTTTCACACCCCTCACCCCCACCCCGCCTTGCCCTGGCCTCACTGCTCTTGCCTGCATGGGCCCGCACTGCTCCAATCCATAATACTTTGTCACACTCTTTGCCGCTTTTCAAAACTCCCCTCTACACCGCTCAAGTCTACCACACTCTACTCCACTCTTTTTATCTATAATCTACAAACCTCTACCACACTCTATGCCACTCAACAACATTTGACTCCACTTCATCCCCATACAATGCATTTTACAACTCTTTTCTTAACTCTACCCCAAAACAGACTACTGGGCAACACCATACTCTACTCTATGAGACTTTCAAACACTTTATGACACACCACTCCACTGTACAGTATAACATACCACTCAAATTTATGACACTGTACTCAATTGCACGCTACGCCACTGAACTGTTATGCTCGCTTCACCAGTCTACTGTACGAGACTCCATTCAACTCTTTAGCATTTTACTTTACTATCCGCTACCCCACTCCACTCCACTATATTCCACTTTACAATACTGTATGCACTGTCCTCTACTGTAATGTATAACCCTCCAGATAACAACACTTACTTGAAAACACTGGACTGTATGTTTTGAAACACATTTTTCTTAACATTTATATATATGTGGAGTGGCAGTGTTTATATAGGCAATGCCTATTTTGGTTTGCTAATAACTTTGGAACTGTTTGATAAATGTTCATGAATCTTTCCAAAAAAGTGCTATTGTTGCTTAGTTTCTTTATGGAAGGTTTGGTGGTGATCGACAAGCGGGGGTCAAAGCTTTTAAGTAGGAGATTGTTCTGGGGGCCCTCCTCCTGCCCCCCCCCCCCCCGGGGAGTTTGGAATTTTCTCGCTCCATGCCCTGGCCACAGCTTGTCTGGGGTTACAAAAGACTAGTGTTAAACCATTTGTGAGTGTGCCCGGGCAGAGCCTTTGTGATGTGTAAGTGTAGTAGGTGACAGCTCCTCCACATCATCAAGTCAGAGATGGCCCATCCTACCAGCATCAATTGCACTTTGTGTAACTGTCTGGGAGCAACAAACAATATTCAAAGATCAACCACTAGCTATACCTAGTCATGTGAGCCAGGATCAGACTGAAGAGACCAAATGGTTGGGACAATAAAATAGCAGCTTTCTAAAAGTGGCATTTTCAGAATTGTGACTTAAAATCCAACTTTACCATTAAGAAAGGGTCTAAATTTCAATTCTTCAGACACCAAAATAGACAGTACTACCTGAGTCCAATTGATAGCTATCGCTTATTCAATGTAATAAGTCATCACAATGTTATCCTATGGGAGAGGCAGGTCTTGTAGTAGTGAAAAACACATTTAGGACATGTAAAAGTTAAAAGTAAATGACCAACTTTTTTAATACATTGCACCCTAATCTATGGGCTACATAGGGGCAACTCTATGGTCTTATATGTATACAAAAGGAAAGTTTAGACCTGGCAGAAAACATATTTTGCCAGGTTGAAATAACAGTTTAAAACTGCACACACACGGCCTGCAAAAGCAGGCCTAAGAAATGTTTAAGAGTTTCTTAAGTGGGTGGCACAATCAATGTTGCAGTCCCATTAGTTGCATTTAATATACAGGCCCTTGTTACATGTAGTACCACTTTACTAGGGACTTACAAGTCAATTAAATGTGCAAATAGGATGCAAGCTAATTTTACCATGTTTAGAGGAGAAAGAGCACAACACTTCAGCACTAGTTAGCAGTGCTAAGTGCACAGATTCCCAGAGCCAGCATAAAAAATGATCATCAAAAATAAAGGAGTAGGGTAAAACATTTGGGGGAAGACCACCCTAAGATTGTCAGGTCTGACAAAGATACTCAACTCTAAAAACAATCGTGTTATCAATTGAACATCATCTGCTTTTAGTTTTGTTAAATATTGCAAGGTTATCCTGCTAAACTCAGCAGACCTCAAAGAGGTCTAACAAAGGTCCAGGAGCCTATGTCAGGGTTTTGCATATTCTTTACCTGATTCCAGGAACTTAGGGCCCTGCAGGGGGCTGCAAACCCATCATGGGGATCTGCAAACCCCATCTCAATTCTATTTCTAATCACATGGAGAGCCTTTGTCCCCTCCCCATCTGTGCCACGATGTCACGTAATGCCCCTAATGATACCTAATGGCTCTTTTCATTGTTCATATCTGTTGTCGGGATGAGTCCCTGCATCCTTTAATGGTGAACACAACATTTTTCCTGTTGTTATGGTCCAGCAATCAGGGAGATTTGGGACACATACCCGATTTTTGATTCATGGACTCAACACAGAAGATAACATCTCCTTCATCCAATTAGATTTTAATATGTTTCAAATGTTTGGTCTGCGGAGATCTGTGAACCTAGTTTCATGGACATCATGAAATAATTGTCAATAAATCTGTTAAATTAAATCCTTTCAGGCACCCCCTAAAAAATGTAAATGCTAATTTCACGAAAATTACTGAATTTATTTCAGCAAAACAAGGCAAATACATGGCTCTGAGTAAAGTAGTCATGCCAAATTTGGAGTAATTCCCTGTAAGAACCTGAGTTATTGGTTGATGGAGTGGAAGCCCCACTCAGTCAACAACCCAATTCTTGTTAATGCGAACCGCAAAAGTCACTAAATTAACCTGTGCTTAATCCTCTGGTAGATTGGCACAAAGCAGTCAGGTTTAATTTACAGGAAATGTGTAAAGTATTTATGCAGCACACAAACAGTAACAGAATGAAAATACAACACAAGAAAAATCCCAAACTAATTTAGAAAAATATAGTAAATTGTAATACAGCAATTGATACCAGAACAACAAAAAAAGAATAAGTAGAACCAGAGATATTTAATTTGAAAGTTTAAAGTGAAAAAGCGCCTAAAAACAAAAAGCGCAACTCACGGACATCTGGTCATCCTGGACCGAGTGACAAGTTCAGGACAACTGCAAAGGAGTGCAGGTCATATACAGGGACCAGGTTAGTCCCACTGAAAAGTTACATTTCAAGTCCAGCGCAAAGAGTTCCATTTGCGGTGGAGCAGGTCACGAGGATAAGCCAGAGTGTCACAGACGGTCA
Organism: Triturus cristatus; assembly: GCF_964204655.1. Taxonomy (NCBI): domain Eukaryota; kingdom Metazoa; phylum Chordata; class Amphibia; order Caudata; family Salamandridae; genus Triturus; species Triturus cristatus. Next base: position 883,314,241 of record NC_140581.1, read on the forward strand.
TCTCTGTGGCATGAAGTTCAAGTTGGGCATTGTGAACTGTCGCCACTGTACCCACTGTTGTTACTGTTGTCAGAGTCTTGGCATTAACAGATCTATTTGCAGTCGCGAGGGGCCCAAACTTCAGACTTTCCACCTGTTCACTTAGGTGGACCTATCAAGTGATGCCACCCAGGTTCCAGGATGGGGGGCCACTTCTTGGGGATCAGGGCTCACTGCCGCAGCGGCTAGCAGCAGGGTTCAGGCATGTCCAGTTGCAGACCAGGGAGTTCCAGTTGCAGCAGGTCAGATGGGCAGTTGCAGGGAAACCTCTGAAATTTGTTATGTACCTTTAGCTCACACAGGAGGTTAGCCAACTAACAATTGGAGTCACTCTGGGTAGCCTGAGATGAAGGAAAGTAGGTCCAATCTTCCTTCTCATACAGTAAGACAGTCCTTCAAGTAATAGGGCTGTCCTCTGGCATAAGGCCACTCCTTCTGTGACTTCCACTGGTCCAGGAGTATTCTGACGAGTGGCTCTCAAGGTCCAATATTTATACCAAGTGCTAGCCTTTGGGGTGGGGGGAAGACTCCCTGTCCAATCCCCAAATCTGACTCGGGAAAGGTTTTTCCCTTCCCCTGTCAGGGCTCCAAATTGCCTTGGGGTGACAAAAGGCGAGGCAGGCCTGGTTGCAGGTTTGTTTGTGTGCAAGAGGCAAAGCCGTTTGAAGCTTAAGGGGGGCTGGGTACAACCTCCCCCCAGTCATTCTGCCAGGTTATCCATCCTGTCCACACCTAAGCACCCTTCTTGGGTTACCGCCATGAAGTAGCATACAAACCCCAACTGTAAAGCCATCCACAGTCATGTGATTCAGGACACTGGCAGAAGGCACATGGTTGGGATAAGAAAATGCCAACTTTCTAAAAGTACAGTTTTCAGAATTCTAACTTAAAATCCAACTTTACTATGGAAGAGCATTTTAAATTACCATTAATTTGAGTGTAAACAGCATATCTCTACCTCCTGCTAATCTGACGTTAGCACTTAATAAATGTAATATGGTAGCCCTGTGTTAGTCAATGGGAGATATTGGCCTTAGAATAGTGAAAAAAGACTTCAAGAGTTTTTCACTACCAGGACATGTTAAATGTAAGCACACCTGTCCTCCTCTTTGAATACAATGCTCCCTGATCTAAGAGGCTTTAGGGACTGCCTTGGGGTTGACTCATAAGTATTGAAAAGAAAGGTCTAGTCCTGGCAAAAGTTTTAATTTGCCAGATTGAAATGGCAGTTTGAAACTGCAACACAGACTGCAGTGGCCAGCCTGCAACATGTTTTAAAAAAGCTACTTTAGTGGGTGGAACAAGTAGTGCTGCAGCCCACCAGTAGCGTTTAATGACAGGCCCTGGGTACATGTAGTACCATTTAATAGGGACTTACGAGTAAATTGAATGCGCAAATTAATTGTAGGCAAATTTTACCATGTTTGAAATAGAAAGCATAAGCACTTTAGTACCGGTTAGCAATGGTACAGTCCACAGAGTAATAGAACCAACCTTAAACGAATTTCATCACACAGGAGCTGTGAAGGCAAACGTGTGGAGGAAGTCAGCTAAAATAATTCCATTTAGCTATTTTTTCTTAATCCTATTGGAATTAAAATGGAAAATGTGACCGGCTTCAGCCATGCGCAGCAGACGTTAGCCAGGTTATGCATTTAAATTGCCTTAGTCTTTGGATTGTCCGACCCTTGCTGCACACAACCCCACTGTGGATGGTCTTTAGCTCTCACGCTCTCTGACATTGTTCTCTGCCTCTGGCTTTCTCTCTACTTGAGTCGTGATTTTGAAGATACTGAAATTTGTTTGTGAAGACTGCCTATCTGGTACATAAAATATGTTGGCATCGAGTCAGTGTAACAATTTCTAGTGTACTTAACGCATGTGGCCAAATCAATACATTTCGGCTGGACAAAACCATGAATGGGATTCATGATAAAGGCTTTTTCAAAGTAAATGCTTTTTTGAATTTTATTGGATTGTAAATAAATTACACTCTAATCATGTTTCAACACACAACCCTGTTAGTCTAAAAGCCCTACCTGAATTTCTAATGGCAAATTACAGCCATTATATTCTATGAATATATGCCAAAGCTTGTATCATTCACCCATGCCTCCCACGCACCTATATGCCATCATGCTGCAACCAGAAAACAGCAACCTCATCCACACTATGGGCTTTTTTCACACTTTTATACTTTTCTTGTATATAGCGGTCTATGGAGGGAGGAGGGGCGTGTTGTTAATCTACATATATATATATTCACTGAAAAAACCATAGGTTTCACACACGTTATAGTTAGGAATTAGTATTTAAAAAACCTTGCAAATTCACTGAAAAAACCATAGGTTTCACAAATGTTATAGTTAGCTGGACATTTCACTCGTACAAAACCATTGAAATTCCCCCGTTATAGTTAGTTCAGCTAACTGTAACTCGCGCGACCGCAATCCACTGCTGATGACGTCACATATTACATCACTCATGACCTGCTCAGTGACATCACTGATGACATCTCAAATGACATCACTGATGACATCATCCTTGTGTAAGAGTGGCAGACCTCCTCTTATCCTAATATAAACTTTGATACACACATTGAAAAATACAAACTAAAGTTTTGAAAACTATAGAGATACCAATACCAGTTAGAACAACCTATTCAGTAATTCCAAAATCTACATACGCATCCACTCATTCATCAACACTTCTATATAGTCACTCATACATGTACTCAGTCATCATATTTACTCATACACCTATACATCCTGTTATACACCTAGGGCCCGATTCACAGAATTAACTTAAGACAAAATCCTAAACTTACTACTTTTGGTATTCACAGAATGCACTTACTACTTTTGGTATTCACAGAATACACTTACTACTTTTGGTATTCATAGAATGGATTTACGACTACTAACTTTACGTCCGCACTCGGGCCGGAAATTCCGGCCCGGAGGCGGAGATTCCGGGCCGGAGGCGGAGCTACCGGCTCAGAGGTGGGGATTCCGGCCAGTGGCGGAGATTTAGCCATGGCCAAAATCTCCACCTCCGGGACGGAAGCTCTGCCTCCGGCCCAGAAGCCCCGCCTCCGGCCTGGAAGCTCTGCCTCAGGCCCGGAAGCTCCGCCTCTGGGCCGGAATTTCCAGCCCGAGTGCAGACGTAAAGTTAATAGTCGTAAATCCATTCTGTGGATACCAAAAGTAGTAAGTGCATTCTGTGAATACCAAAAGTAGTAAGTGCATTCTGTGAATACCAAAAGTAATAAGTTTAGGATTTTGTCTTAAGTTAATTCTGTGAATCGGGCCCCTACACTCATACATAGAGTTACTCACACACATAGTCACACATGCAAATAAACATCCATTTACTTGGATATACAGCTATACACACACCACTACACTTACTTCTACAGAAAAGTACACATACTTACTCTATAAACAATCACTTATAGAAACACATACTTATTTATACAGGAACTCTTCCAATCTCTCACTCTCATATATCCTCACTTATATACATCAATACTCACATATACTAGTTTAAAACATATGGACTTACTCATAAAGACACTATTGAGACAGTCATTCACTCTCTTACTCACCCGTACACACACTCATCCACCCATACTGTCCTGCTCACATACTGTCTTCAAAACACATACAAACAGTGAGTCACTCATTCATGCATCTATACGCTAAGTAACATCCCCCACTGAACCATACAGACACTCATACTGATACTCTAAAAACAAACTAATAACCCATATACACACTCATGTAGCTACTTACCAACCCATGCAGCCACTTATACACAAAGTGAGACACTGATACAGATATTTAAATATTTAAACATTACTCACTAATACTTGTATTCACTAAGATACTGTTAATAAGTCAGTTATACAATTAATTTTACAAAAAAACCATCCCTTTAGACACTTATTTACCCATTTATTCTTCCATTAACCTTTAGATATACATATATAAAAAATATTTATTTTTCAGAAAGACACATATTCACTGGATGATGTCATCAGTGATGTCATCAGTGGTGTCATTTGAGATGTCATCAGTGATGTCATGAGTAATGTCACTGAGCATGTCATGAGTGATGTAATATGTGATGTCATCAGCAGTGGATTGCGGTCGCGCGAGTTATAGTTAGCTGAACTAACTATAACGAGGGGAATTTCAATGGTTTTGTACGAGTGAAATGTCCAGCTAACTATAACATGTGTGAAACCTATGTTTTTTTCAATGAATTTGCAAGGTTTTTTAAATGCTAATTCCTAACTATAACGTGTGTGAAACCTATGGTTTTTTAAGTGAATTTGCAAGGTTTTTTAAATGCTAATTCCTAACTATAACGTGTGTGAAACCTATGGTTTTTTAAGTGAATTTGCAAGGTTTTTTAAATGCTAATTTCTAACTATAATGTGTGTGAAACCTATGGTTTTTACAGTGAATTTCAAAGGTTTTTTAAATGCTAATTTATGAATGTATTATTATATTTTTTAAATATTTATTTTACAATAAGCTACCTATGTATATATTATAGATTGACTGTATCCTGTAATATGGAATGGCTCCGATTTTGTTTTTTTTTAAATTTGGATTAAGTTGAACAGCATAGTTAAGATCTTCTATGAACTTATAAACAGTTGAAATTTGTTTAAAATTGTTTTTTTTTTTAGGGTTTCTGACGGTGCACGCACGGTGCGCGCACCGTGCGTGCATGAGTACGTGCTCCGTGTGCGCATGCGTACGTGCTCCGTGTGCGCATGCGTACGTCGCGCGTGCTCTGTGCGCGCGTGCTCCGTACGCGCATGCGCGTGTGCTCCGTATGCGCATGCGCGTGTGCTCCGTATGCGCATGTGTGCGTCCTCCATACATGCATGCGCGCGTGCTCCGTGCGTGCACGGTGCGCGCACGGCAAGTCATGTGATTACGAAACAACACTTTTCATTGGTTCATAGTAGTTTCAGTTCCAGAATCTTCCAACACCACACCCACTCCCCTCATTATTTCTTTTGAGAAGGAGCTGAGCAGCTTTTCCAGTACTCCAGTACTTGAAAATGGCAGAGCAGCAGTTATCTTCTGGGAGTGAGGAGGAGAGCTTTGTGCCACCAAGACAGAGGAAACAAAAAGACTCATTTATTTGGAAAAAATTTTTTTCCAGAGGGCCAGAAGAAGGTGAATGCTCCTAAAGTCACCTGCACTATTTGTAGAGTGGTCTTATCAAGATGAGATCCTAAAAAAAAATACTCTTTTAGTATCTACTCTATGTTAAGGCACTTTAGTGGAGTACATCCTGTGGCTTATGCTCGGGAGTGTACTCGAGCTGCAAGAGACAACCCTCCAGCAGCTCAGCCAGCAGCTCAGCCGAGCATTTCATCTGCGGCCGCAGCTTCACCTTCTTCTCGACCTCTGGATGTGCACCCTCTGTTCCAGAGGGTTCATATACGGTGCAATATGTGCAATGCTGTTCTCTTTTATGGTGACACCATAGAGCCAACCAACATCTAAACACTTACACTTGATTTTTAATTCTATTTTTTTTAATGATTTTTTTTCTGCCGTGCGCGCACCGTGTGCGCACGGTGCGCGCACGGCATGTCATGTGATTACGAAACAACACTTTTCATTGGTTCATAGTAGTTTCTGTTCCAGAATCTTCTAAAACCACTCCCACTCCCCTCACTATTTCTTCTTATTTCCTGAGAGAAGGTTGCTGAAGAGCTACTCCAGTGAAATGGCAGAACACCAGTCATCTTCAGACAGTGAGGAGACCTTTCAAGAACCACCTAGAAAGAGCAAACAGAAACACTCTTTCATTTGGAATTTTTTCAGTTTTCCAGAGGGCCAAAAAAAAGTAAATGCGCCAAAGGTCACTTGTACAATTTGCGGAAGTGTCCTGTCTAGAGGAAATCCATCCAAAAAATACTCCTTCAGTATTTATTGCATGCTCAGGCACTTTAAATCAATGCATCCTATACGGTATGCTCGTGAATCAGCAAGAGCACTAAGGGAGAACCCTCCACCTGGACCTTCTCAGCCGAGCCCATCATCTGCGGCCGCAGATTCACCATGCACCAGGCCACTTGACATCCGGCCCCTGTTCCAAAACGTGCACATTCATTGCAATGTGTGCAATGATGTAATTTGCTACGGAGAGAGCAGCATCAATTTAATTGGCTCCAGGCCATAATTTATTTTTTTTCTGTTCCTGTTGAGCAGTTTGTGATTCCCAGTTTTGTTTTGGTGCTGTAAAAAAATCCAAAAAAAATACAAAATTTTTAAAAAACTAAAAAAAAATATAAAACAAAAAAAGACAAAAAAAACAGTTCTTTTCAGAAGTCACTTCACTTCTCCAAGAAGAGCTATATTCCTAATATACTGTTTTTTATTTTGATTGAATGAATGTGTACTGTATACATGAATGATTGAAATGATTGAAATGACTGAGTGAAGAGGAGGAAAGGACAGACAGAATGAGTGAGAAAAGTAAATTATGATCAGTCATGAAAGGGAAGTGAAAGACTGACTGCAACAAAAGGACTTACGGTAGAGGATACAGGTAAGAAGAGTAAATGAGTAAGGGAATGGCAGTGAGTAATGGAGAGAGAGGGAGGGGGGAGTGAGAAAAGGAGAGTAAGGGACGGAGATAGGAAAAGGGAGTAACAGACGAAGCGGATGAAGTACAGCAGGGTAAAGGGATTGAAAGTAAGAGAAGTGGAGTGATGATGAGATAACAGGTATGAGGATTAGAAAAGGGGGTAAGGGAAAGTGAGAGATGGGGAGTGAGGGGATGGAGGGATTCAGGAAACTGGAGTGAGAGAAAGGGAGTCAGGATTTCAATGAGCAAAGCAGAGTGAGAGAGAGTGAAGGAAAGAATGCGTAAAGGTGAAGGGGTGTGAGATACAGATAGGAGGAAGTGAAGTAAGAGAATAGGAGTGACTGTAAGTAAAGGATAGTGACAGTTAGGGAAGGTGAGGGAAGGAGAATGACGGAGAAGGTTAAAAAATTAACATAGATGGAAAATGAGTGATGGAGAGAGAAAAAGTGGTAGAAACAGAGGGGCAGATTTATAACAAACTAACGCAGCACGGTGCAGCAAGTAATTTTGCTGCGCCGTGCTGCGTTAGTTTCGAAGCACAGAGATGCGACATATTTACAAGAATATATCGCATCTCTATGCTTCTCCTGCACTGGCGCACAAACTGCAGCCATGCGCCGGCGCAGGCTCCCTTGCACCATGCTGCAAGGATGCCTGCGTGGTGGGGAGATTGTGCTTGTGCAGGAAGGGACACCTTCCTGCACAAAAACAATCACAAGAGGCTTTTTCCTCTTTCAATGCGTGCTGTAGCATGCAGCACGCACTGAAAGAGGAAAAAACGAGTAGAAATGAAAACATTTCTCCTCGTTGCGCCTCGCTACACCACCTCTAGGGTGGCGTAGTATTCACACGCATCTTCAGAGTTATGATTTCTCGTAAATCTGGAGATATGTCTAGTTCTATGGGTGTTGTGTGGGAACACCCACAACAACACCCATTGAACGCCCCTTCAACGCACAGTACTGCGTGTGAAGTGGCTGTATTTACGAGGAGAGGAAAAGTCACGCAGGGTGGCTTTTCCTCTCCTTGTAAATATGGAGGAGCCCCCTGCGCCACCAGTACGTCATCAAAAGTGACGTAGCGGTGGCGCAGGGAGCTTGTAAATTTGCCCCAGAGATGTTAAGGAAATTAAGGGTAAGACAGACAAAGGGAGAGAGACAGAAACAGAGACAGAGAGCAAGGAACTGAGAAGGAGTAAGGCAGTTAGAATGACTGAGACATATGGAGACAGGGAGAGAAACATGGTTGAAAAAATAGTGATGGAGGCAGTAAACCTAGGGGAGTAGTAGAGAAGGAGTGAGGGAGTTACGAAAGAGCAGTAAAGGAAGAAGAGAGAGGGAAGGGGAATGAGAAAAGCACAGTGAGGAGAAGTGAAGAAAAGGGAGCATGAAAGTGAAGGGGTGAGAAATACAGATATTTTAAACTTACATGACCAACAAAATAACTTAATTAGAAATAAATGTTTTTTTTTTAATTACAAGAAAAATGGATTCAATTTCCTAAATTTTCTTTCTCGATCTGAAAAAAAAGAAAAAAAGTAGTAATATTTTACAATACATTTTAGAATACAGTATACTCAGTCAGTCTCAGTCAAAGCTTTTATTTCGGTAAAATATCATAAAAAGACATAAATAATTATTTACAATAAAAAATGATTAAATAGACATTGCATAGAGTATAATCCATCAAAACATTAATAGTTTTTGTGATAAAAAATTACAAGGACAGTTAAAAAGAATTTTTTCACATAAAAACATATTGTTAAAACGATGTCCGTGCCCCAAAGTAGTCTCACAACACCACATGCTTCTATAGTAACAATAATGACAATACTAGAAGCAGGAAAGTTATGTGGCGGATAGAATTTTTTTGGACCTGGTAAACCACATAGAAAGAAGAAATTTAGCCATCACAAACACTATCAATGGGGTAGTGTCGTACTTCAGGATTCTAAACATCTCCTGATAGTCCCTAAAACCCCTGGACTTGCAGAGTTGAATGATCCACTTCTTCCTTGCCTTGGTGTATAAAGGGCAAAAAAGAACAGCATGCAACTCTGTTTCACAGATGTCAATACATTCAGGACACGAGGTTAAGGGGTCAGATGCATTAGACCATCTATGTGTGAAGGCCCTCAGTGGTAATGAGCCGTGTCTAAACTGAATGTAAAGTTTCTTTGCCAGAGGGGGTTGAATAACATCCAAAAAAACTTCAAACTGGGGACTACTCTTAATATCCAGAAAGGTGTTAGTAAGCCTTCCCAGAGACGAATGCAATAAAATTTCCTTCTGGTACAGCTGTAAAGCCTCACGCAGTGATTTCTTAGTTAACGAGCGGCTTGTCTCTTCCGGTGCGGACCATAGGTCCCCCATCCCTATGAGATAACAAAGGTTCTTTAAATATGTTAACCAAGGTATTTTTCCCAATTTCCCCCTTGACAGTATATCGCCGAGATCATGCCTATAACTTGCAAGCTCGGGAGTTAATACAGTATACATATTTTCATATTTAACAAAGTAATTTTTTGCCCTTTTTTTCTGTTTTCAGAATATATTGAATTTCACTGAAAATAGTGATATCAATTGCATTCATCACTTAACAGCGGGCAAAAAAATTAACAATCTGAAAGATTGTTTAAAAAGGCCCTGAATCCATCCTCAGTAAAACATACCTTGATAGAAATGTAACATATATATTAAAAATATCTTCTAAGAACAATAACTATTTGCAATAAATAACGTCTGTAAATCTTGTTGCTTAAGCACATACACCAAAATACTATCGGTCAAAGAAGTCCACAATAGAAATTTTTACCTTTCCATGAGGCCAAATGGTAATTTTTAAACCCTTTTTAGGAGAAATATCCAATGGTAATCTTATAAAATCGAAATAATGGTTTCTTCAGATGGTGCAATTTGTATCTAAAATTTTGGTTTTAGAAAAATTAAGTAGGAATTTGGTAATTCTGCAGGCAAACGTTGCTTGAAAATCAATTGAGAATCATTACACAGTGTCCAGCCTTTTTCACATTTTAGATAAACTGTGTAATGACCAGAACTTATAGAAGGGCCATCATGGAAAATTATTGCAACTGCAACAAAAGTCTTTCCTGATATTGATAATTGATTTCCTGTAAACTTCTTTATTAAAGTGTCCAATTTTGTTCCATCAGCTCTACAACGTTGCATCATTAAAATTATATACTGTCCATATTTCTTTAAAAATAACGTTGATAACATTTCTGATTTACATTGAGAACATTCCATGTTGTGATTTGCATCTTTAACTAATTTACTAAAAGTCACTGCTTTACTCTCTGGTAATGTTAAATGTATAAACCTTTCAGAATCAATATTAGTGCTGCATGTGTTCATACAGTTTTCACAAGAATGTTCCCATTTATAAGAGAGACCAAACATATTTTCTATTTCTACCCCTTCATCTTCCAGTACCATAAGCATATACATTAAGAATTCCTGTGCATCTTGCTGGACATTTTCAGTAAACTGTGTACATCCAGATCATACATCTAAAAGATTTCTAACATCAGAAGCACTTTCTATTTTAGTTTTATCATTACTCAGCTTCTCATAAAGGAAACTCAGCAGAGAACAAAATCTTTTTTCATGATTTGGTATTATCTGCTCTTGCAAACTTTCAAGATAAAATACAACATTCAGCACTACATTAGCGTAGCAGTTGACACCAGAGCTATTTTCAAAATGACAACCAACAACCTCTTCAACATTGTCCTTTCTCTTTTTGCTTGCAATCACATCACTCTCCTTTTGTTTTCTCTTCTGTACATCCTCATTACAGATATTCTCAATGCTCCTTTTCCGACAAACAACACATTTTTCAAACACAGGATACTGACCTAAATGAGGAGCATAGCTTCTTCTTAATCTATTATACTCCTTTACACAATTTGCATCAGCACTAACTTTTGAGTCATCAAAGTCTATCATGAATATACCAGATAATGTTTTCACTCGTGACAAAGCAACATATGCCATACCTTCTTTAAACACACTAGATCCAATGTTTACAAAAGCACTATCTACACTTAATCCTTGAGATTTGTGAATAGCTACAGCATAGAGAAAACGGAAACTGCTTCCTACGTACATATAAGTCTTTCACAGGCAAATAACGAACTGAACAACGACTAATGTCTTTAACCTCTTCAATCTGATCAAATTTTATTTTTAAAAATTCAATTCCATCTTTTTTCTGGTAATTAACAAAACCCACAACTTTACCCATAGCTCCATTCAATAAACCTTTTTCTACATTCAAATTACGTCTTAAAATTACTCGACAGTTCATACATACATAAAGATTCTCTTCTAAACCAGCTGTTTTCGATATGTTTTTCTCTAGAGAATCCAATTTAGTTTTCAATTTGCCTGTCAATGTAATAGTTATTCCTTCATGCTGTATTTTATCCACGGCTTCCATTTTCATAATCTCTTCATTTTCCAATTTCAAATGTTCTTCATTGAATATAGAGCATTCATGTAGTGTTGGCATTAAGCAGATTACAGTATTTTTTTCTGCAATTTTCTTGTATATTTTCTCTGGAACTATTTGTTCTGTTGGAAACAAATTACATAGCAATCGACTCTGTAAAGCTTTTCTGCCATTTTCTGTGAGTAGTCCAATTCTGATATCTTTGAGAATACTTGCTTAATCTTCATCATTTGCTTGCCGCATATTGGTAATGAGTTCTCTGTACTCAAAGTATGACCAAATATTCACATTACCTATACTTCCTAACGACTTTTTCGTGTCTTCATGTGTAACAGTATTAAATACTGGTTGTCCTTTAACTGGAGTGAGCTGCAGTAGATCCCCAAAAACTATAACATGTTTTCCTCCAAATAACACGTCATAGTCTGATACCATTCTTACCTCATCAATAATGAGAACTTTAATTTTCTTCAACAGTCTTGAAACTTCAAAACATGCTTTTCCTGTTAGCTTGTGGTATTCTATTTTGTTCTCATGCTCTACTGGTAACATTAGCAAACGATGTAAGGTAATTCCTTTTATGTTATATGCTGCTAACCCAGTTGGAGCAGTAACAACACAAGACAAAGGTGAATCCGTTTTTTTCTGTAGGTAGCTTCTAATTACTTTAATTAAGAAACTTTTTCCAGTTCCAGCTTGTCCACTCACATACATTATGATTGGTTCAAATACTGTGCATGAGCACTCTTTATTTTAATGTAGTAATCCATGATCAATTTGTTTTGTGACTTCTTCATAAATTTGTTGTTGTTCATCATTCAGTTGTTGTTCCAAATTTGGTAAGTCTATTAAATCTTCCTGAGCTTGATTCATAGCTGTTTCCACTTCAGTCATGGCTATTGCAGCTTCATTTTCTACGATTGGTTGTCCTAGGGGATCTTGACTGAGCGTACCAGAACTTTGACTGTCTTGAGAACTGTCTCTAGCTACTTCAGCTGCAATTGTAGCTTCTTGTTCAATTTCTTCATTTAACATTTGTACATAATTTGTGAAAGTACTGCATTCTATGTTATCTTTGCATGCATTAAAGGAATCTTCATAGCTCTGAAAATCTCCAAGTAATTCATCCTCTGAATGCCATGGTTTAAACAGCTGTAAAAGTGCTAAGTAGTAAAATTCCTTTTTGTCAGTAGTGTCGTAACTCAGCTTCCTGTGATTAATCAAACTTCCTTTTATTTGTTTCACCAAACATCCTTCCTCACCAATGACTTTATATTTTCCATTGTTGATGTCTTCTGTGGCATTCCGTTTATAAATGTAGTTCTGCAGCACTTCATAGAGACACATGTTCTCAAGATGATGACTTCTGTTTGGGTAATATGTGTCCAACATATTTGTTTTCAAAATGTCTGTAGTTTCTGGTTCGTTCTCTGCTAAATATTCAATTTCTCGAATAGATTTCAGTACCCGATTTCGCATTCTTGCAAGGCCTAAACTTACCCAAATTATTCTTCTGGATTTGGAGTACAAACTTGCAGATGATAACCTATCTGAGCATTCGTAAGAGCCAATTTCTCGATGCGATAACTGTATAACTTTTTACTGACAGTCTTCTCGTGAGAAATCTCTTCCCACATTTCTTTCAATTCCGTTTTCTCAGATTTAGTGATGTAAGATGTGACATACCGAGCAACAGCAATAGAATTGTCAGCTACATACTGAATATCCATGTTAGCATTCCACATGGATAAAATGACTGGGCTGTAGTCATTTATATATTTTGACTCTTTTCTTCTTAGGTTGTAGGTATTTTTCAGAGATTTTCTTGTAATGGTATGTCGCACAGCTGACATAAAACGGTTTACTCTTCCTTTTGAAAGAACAGGTCGTGGAAAACCAAATCGACATTTTGTGTAGAATTTATCTTTACTCTTGTACTTTCGTCGACAGTATTTTCCACACCGATGACTTTGGAAACGTAAAACTTGCTCTTTTAAGTTTTTTTTCTTCTGTGCTTTTAGGTATACCACATGTTGCATATTCTTCAATGAAAGATAAAACTGCATAATCAGAATCTGTTCCAAATTTTGGGGCATCCTTGATCCACAACAGCATATGAATGTGAGGAGCACCTCTTGCTTAGTACTCTTTTCTCCAAACGAAATCCACAACTTCTCCAAGAGGTGTTTTTTTTATTGCAGATTAAGGACATCATAGCCTCAAATCTATGATTGAAATATCTGCAAACATTAACCGGATCCAATGAGCACAATTCTCCTGCTGTCTTGTATTGGATGTTTTCAATATTTGAATTTGCCTCTCGATGAAAATCCAGTAAATCATCCTAAGCGTACTCAGCACAGCTTAGGGTAAGGAACCATGTAGGAGTTCCTAAATTCCGTAACATACATTTCAATTCTCCATGGCGTCGGTACCAATATTCATTAGTTCCACGCTGACAAGCCATCAGATTAATCAATTGAGATTCCAAATGATCATCTAGCTGTTGCACTTTGTTCATAAAATCCTTTGCAGACACATTATGGAGATGCACTCCAGTTTTTAAAATGTGATTTACTGCATAAGATAGTGCAGACAAGTCACTTTCAAATAAAAGATGGAACAAATAAGGAATACTTTGACGAAATCTTGGATCTTCTGCATATAATCTTGTAGTCCGATACTCAGAAGGAGGAATCTGTACTGGACGTTCATCATATCGTCCACCTTTTCCGGTAGGAAACAGCTGGGGAAAACAACGAGCTTCCAAGCTCTCCTCCCATACACTCATGGGAGTTCCTTTTGCTTTTTTCATCTGAAACAGATCAAAAGTGTTTCCCATAACTTCTTTAGAATGAAGAGAATGTATGCTGAAATGTTCATACATTTCTTCTTCTTTTGACTTATCCACTTTTTCAATTTGCCCAGTTGGTATTCCTGTGTCTGCTAGTAAAACTTCTTCATCTTCATCCATATAAATTGATTCATAGTACTTATTATTTCTTTTCAAATATAAATTAGCTCTTTGTACATCTACTAGCTCCTGCCAAATTTTCTTATTCTTTGTAGGTACACCATTAACCAGAATAACTAATGGTTCAGTTTCCAAACTATCTGCATCAATTGTTTCAATATTCTTTTTCAAATCTAATGGCAAATAGACAACTCTTCCTTTTAAACCTCTTTGTAAATCTGAAGGAGGTTATTTACCTGTTTTGGGCTCCATACGAACCACAGTCTGAAACGGATGGACACATTGAATGAGTATAGACTCATACGTATTTAAATCACTAAGTTCTGCAGGAATATCAACCAATTCTAAATTATTATGTACAGCTCTAGCTGGCATTTTATTTTCTTCTAACTTGTTATAACAGTATTTACAAATACGCTGATCTTCACCCAAATCAAAACAATTTTCCAGAAACAAATATGTAGCAAAATCCTTCCACTCATAATTATTTTCTTTTTCACTTTTTTTATAGAGATCAACATTCCTTGTTTGAGTTTTATAATGGCTTCTCCTGCAACAAATACAAGTAATATTTGGTCTTTCATTAGAGATGATAGTAAATTTTGTCATTTGATCTTCACATTTTTTACTAACAGTGGGTTCTACATTCTCTTCCACATTTTCCTCAATAACTGTGTCAATTCCTGCACTTTCTTGCTCTGGACCAAAGTAACTAAAACTCAATATCCCCACAAACCTTCTTCACATCTGATACAGATCCACGGAACAGAGCACTATTCAACTCATGTAACTTTATTGCTGGACTTTTAGCAAAATACAATCTTCTCACAAACTTTCTCATTTCAGTATGATGAACTGCCAGCATCCTAAAATGGTGAAAAACACTTTGACAAACTTTCCTAGAAAGACAAGCCAGAGAATGTCCTTGCAAACCAGTATTCTTTCTCACTCTGCATGGATCTAGTCTTTGAAGCACCTTAATCTTCTGTTTAACACTTTTTTTACTATATTCTCTTAGAAAATCACGTAATTTATCAATAGATTCTTGTCGTACAGTATAAATACTACTACAATTCCAATTGTACACTAGGGCTTTAGGACGTTTCCCCATAACCTCATCAGCTAACACTTCTTCCTCATTTCTTGGAACCATTTGCTCCTTTTCCATTACACAACCATCCTTAACTTCATAAGCTCGACCACTGGTGTCAACTGCATGCAGCAAACTATTACTTTGAAGATAACTCTCTTCATTAAAAAATGGTTCAGTACTTGAACTATGCTTCCATTCTCCTAAGAACACTTTACAAAAGTTATTTTTTTTCACTACTCTTTTCCTTTTGCTTTTTGACTTCATTACATTGACTATTTTATCTAATGTACGGATCCTGTTCAAAATTAAAATGAATAGTTTTCTTTTTAATTCCAAAGCCTTTGCAACAATTGATTCAATATGTTTCTTTTTCTTATAAAATTTTGCTTTCTTCCTATATTTTTTCACATCCTTTAGCAAATTGAACATCACTCTTCTCTGAAACATTTTTCTACGAATGTTTTGAAATTCAGTTTTTCTTTTTAAGTCATTCTTTCTTGCTTCTGATTGTACATTAGCATTTAGTATTTTCTGTCTATTGTCTTGTTGTTTTCTATTTGAAAAACTATTTGCAGTGGATATATTTTTTCTATGTTTGAAGATATTTTTTTAAAAATCCTTAGTCTGCTTACCAGAAGACTTTTTCTTTTTTCCAACATGAGGTTCTTCAACTAATTTGTGTTGTCCAGTTGTCTTCAAATATAGGTGTTTTTGCTGTTCTTTTCTCTCTCTTGATTTTATAGGCATGTTTGATTTATTGCAGTGTTGTTCACCAATACCTAAAAAAACAACTAAAAAAAATACCTTTATGTAATTTAAATATATTACTATATTTTTTTGAGCTTTTCAAATCCTATCATATGAGCTGCCCCTTTCCTACGAGTGCAAGTCTTACAGAACAAGAGCAACACAAATTAAATCTCTGACAACAATTCCTGTGTGCAGACAGACTCATGGTGTGATTCTAGACAGAAAACGATATTTGATTGGCAATTTCAAGGCACATTTACTACTGTGGTAGAGCAAGTGATAATTACTGTAACAGCCTGACACATTTTCCTTATAGTTTAGAGAGGCAGAAAAGAGCACATGTCCTAACAGCTACTTGAGACCAAGAGCATGTTGAACCTGGGTGAGTGATTAGACTAGAGCAAAGGAAATGAGCCCTGGTGATGTTGAATGTGTTAGCGTTACACACTGCTATCTGAAATACCACACAGTGCTGAATAGTAAGCATGGGAGTGCAGGAGAAGCACCTGGCTGTGTGCTAAGAGTGTGTTTCTGGAGACTGTGTATTGTCGGGTGCAAGAGAGATCTGCATGGACACTTGTATAACTGCATGAAGACTGCATACATGTATGTAAGAGCACGTGTGGTAAGGGTTAATTGGGCTTTTGAACATGTAGGAACTACCTCACCCATTGCAGGAGTGGAAGGAAAATCTACCCTGTTGTTTTCATATGTGTTACCATTTGCCTGGCATCTGTGAGATAGTGATTTCTGCTGAATGCTAACCATCACAGTTCAAGAAAACAAGCTGCCGCTTTCCTACGAGTGCAAGTCTTACAGAACAAGAGCAACACAAATTAAATCTCTGACATCAATTCCTGTGTGCACAAAGACCCATGGTGTGAATCTAGGCAGAAAACGATATTTGATTGGCAATTTCAAAGCACATTTACTACAGTGGTAGAGCAAGTGATAATTACTGTAACAGCCTGACACATTTTCCTTATAGTTTAGAGAGGCAGAAAAGAGCACATTTCCTAACAGCTACTTGAGACCATGAGCATGTGGAACCTGGGTGAGTCATTAGACTAGAGCAAAGGAAATGAGCCTTGGTGATGTTGAATGTGTTAGCGTTACACACTGCTATGTGAAATACCACACAGTGCTGAATAGTAAGCATGGGAGTGCAGGAGAAGCACCTGGCTGTGTGCTAAGAGTGTGTTTCTGGAGACTGTGTATTGTCAGGTGGAAGAGAGATCTGCATGCACTTTTGCACAACTGCATGAAGACTGCATAGATGTATGTAAGAGCACATGTGGTAAGGGTTAATTGGGCTTTTGAACATGTAGGAACTACCTCACCCATTGCAGGAGTGGAATGAAAATCTACCCTGTTGTTTTCAAATGTGTTACCATTTGCCTGGCATCTGTGAGATAGTGATTTCTGATGAATGCTAACCATCACAGTTCAAGAAATCAAGCTACCCATTTCGTACGAGTGCAAGTCTTACAGAACAAGAGCAACACAAATTAAATCTCTGACAACAATTCCTGTGTGCACACAGACTCATGGTGTGATTCTAGGCAGAAAACGATATTTGATTGGCAATATCAAAGCACATTTACTACTGTGGTAGAGCAAGTGATAATTACTGTAACAGCCTGACACATTTTCCTTATAGTTTAGAGAGGCAGAAAAGAGCACATGTCCTAACAGCTACTTGAGACCAAGAGAATGTGGAACCTGGGTGAGTGATTAGACTAGAGCAAAGGAAATGAGCCTTGCTGATGTTGAATGTGTTAGCGTTACACACTGCTATGTGAAATACCACACAGTGCTGAATAGTAAGCATGGGAGGGCAGGAGAAGCACCTGGCTGTGTGCTAAGAGTGTGCTTCTGGAGACTGTGTATTGTCAGGTGCAAGAGAGATCTGCATGGACACATGCACAACTGCATGTAGACTGCATACATGTATGTAAGCGCACATGTGGTAAGGGTTAATTGGGCTTTTGAACATGTAGGAACTACCACACCCATTGCAGGAGTGGAAGGAAAATCTACCCTGTTGTTTTCAAATGTGTTAGCATTTGCCTGGCATCTGTGAGTTACTGATTTCTGCTGAATGCTAACCATCACAGTTCAAAAAAACAAGCTGCCCCTTTCCTACGAGTGCAAGTCTTACAGAACAAGAGCAACATGAATTAAATCTCTGACAACAATTCCTGTGTGCACACAGACTCATGGTGTGATTCTAGGCGCAAAACAGTATTCCTGGGTGATAGCAGTACACCTTAACTTATGGTGAAGACATACTCCATAATATCTTACACTTTCAAGGCAGTTAAATATCTTCCAAAACATAAAATGTAAAAAACAACTTTAAAAGAATAAACACATGTCTATTATTTATATCAAAATACACCACATACATCCCCTCTCAAATTCATAACTCACCTTTAAAAGTAGTTAGTTGAGAAAGAAATGTGGCACTCACACAGCAGATTATCAGAGCCAGGATCTCTGAGCTGTACACCTCTCAGCAGAACCAGTAAATGGCAAACTTTCCCTCTCTTTTTTCACACATATACATGTTCACTTCAAATCACATTGCTTCCCACATTTTTTCAAATGGAAACACACATTTCTATTGGTTGCAAATTTCAACCCTTTTCCAAATCATTCCTACCCCCAACATGACTTTTGCCTGCTACCATAGCAACAGGTCATGGAACACTGGTGTGAGCAGAGAGGTCAGAAGTTCAGCACACAATGTTTCTAATCCAAACGGCAAGAGTGCTTGACTTTTCAAACCTAACAGCAAATCCAAAGTAATGTTCTGTGGGAACACATTTTTCTAAACCAATACAAAGCATGCTTTTAAAAATGTAATCATACAGCCTAGTTTTTAGTGTAGAATGCTGTGAAACAGCCAATGAGTTCTTTTTATTAAAAAAAAAGTATGTAAGCCTCCATTTTACAACTATCTTTCTTTTCATATTGCCATTCTACTGAAAGACACCTTCTGAGTGCATCCAGATCTCCTTGAAAGATGTTCACAGTGTGGATTGTAGGTCATAGCTATGTCTTCTGGAGTGAAAGTATGCAGAAAAAAGAGGTATTGTGAAAGACCTTGCTTTGCCAAATGTAGACATTAAATGGATTGGTCAGAGAGGGTTAAAGTGGCACCAATTAATGCCTTTGGTGAAATCCTTTCTACATCTCCCACAGCCTAACCTTATAATTGTGCACTGTGGTGGAAATGACCTAGGCACTTTAACTGGGGTAGGTCTGGAAATGCTTGTTAAGGACACCTTTGTGCAATTGATGTCCCTTTTTCCACAAACTACCTTTGTATATTCTAATATATGCCAAAGGCAAAAGTGGAACTGGTCCAGCCAATATTGTCCGCAGATTGAGAAAGCAAGAAAGCAAGTCAATAAGTCTGTTTCTGCTTTCCTCAGAGACTATGGTATGGGTTCTATATACCACAACAACTTGCGTTACAACATGCAAGGCATTTATAGAGGAGACGGTGTACATTTCACAGATGAAGGGAACAGAGTCTTCCTCTTGAACTTTAGACTGTGCATCGGTACTTACTTGTAGGTACCCAAAAATACTCAATAAACACAACAGCTCTTTTTAGAGCCAACCAACATTTAAACACTTAAATTTGATTTTTAATTCTATTTTTTTAATGAATTTTTTTCCGCCGTGCGCGCACCGTGCGCGCACCGTGCGTGCACCGTGCGATTTTTTGAACAAAAAAATAAAAGTTTTTTTCACCCTTCGGGGTCCTTCAGGGACCCCCTGACAAAGGCTAGGGGGTCAGGAACTCTCTACCCTGCCCCCTTTTCACGTTCTACACCTTTCTTTTTCACTGTCACACACAAAACACACAAAATGGCGGCCGACACTTCCTGATTTCGACCGATTCGAATGTTGACTTACATGTAACCACCAATCAGAATTACGCTCGCGCACGTTAAGGTGCGCGCACGGTGCGCGCTTATAGATATTTATGTGCTTTTAACTGCAATTTTCTCAGGAACTACTGAACAGATTGACGCCATATATGCAAAAGGCACATGCCTGAACTGAGGACTACCTCTTTGCCAAATTTCAAGTAATTCTGTTCAGCCGTTCGGGCTGTACCTTCGACTAAAGGTCCTATGGGAAAATGCATGGGGAAAACGCGTTTTGGGACCCCCCTTTTTTCTCAGCCCCCGCTTGACGAATCACCCCGAGACTTTCAGAGTAGGAGCTGAGCGGAGCTCCCCATTAGTTTTGAAAATTTCGCGAGGATTCGTCAACCGGCGCCAAAGTTATTCAAAATAGAATTTTCAGATTTCCTATGGAAACTCGGTCCTAACTATAACTATCTACTGGCGACCGCCAGTAGATAATATATATTCACTAAAAAAACATAGGTTTCAGGGGCGTTATAGTTAGCTGGACTTTTCACCCGTACAAAACCATTGAAATTCCCTCGTTATAGTTAGTTCAGTCAACTATAACTCGCACGCCCGCAATGCACTGCTGATGACGTCACATATTACATCACTCATGACATGGTCAGTGACATCACTCGTGACATCACTGATGACATCTCAAAGGACATCACTGATGACATCACGGCGGAGCGGAGATGGCCAAAAGCTTCGCGAAGATTCGTCAATCGGCGCCAGACTTATTGGGAATAGAATGTTGCGGCTCTCCTATGAAAAATAGGTCCTAACTATAACTATCTACCGGCGACCGCCAGTAGATAGCATATATATATATATATATATTACCTACTGGCGGTCGCCAGTAGGTAGTTATAGTTAGGACCACGTTTCCATAGGAAATCCTCAACATTCTATTTTGAATAACTTTGGCGCCTGTTGACGAATCCTCGCAAATTTTTCAAAATAGGTGGGGCGCTACGCTCCGCTCCTACCCTGAAAGTCTCAGGGGGATTCGTCAAGCGGGGGCTGAGATAAAAGGGGGGTCCCAAAACGCGTTTTTCCCATGCATTTTTCCATAGGACCTTTAGACACAGCTACAGCCCGAACGGCTGAACAGAATTACTTGAAATTTGGCAGAGAGGTAGTCCTCAGGTCAAGGAAGTGCCTTTTGTTGGTTTGGTGTAAATCTGTTCAGTAGATTCTGAGAAAATAGCCTTTAAATCAATATATATATCTGAGCCAGCTTACGGTGCGCTTACGGTACGCTTACCGTACGCGTACGGTGACGTGCGCGAGTGCGATTCCGATTGGCTGTTACATCTAAGTAAACATTCGAATCGGTCGAAACCAGGAAGCGGCGGCCGCCATTTTCTCTCTCGCACTGTGAGGGAGGGGCTGTAAACAAAGGCAAAAAACATATAAAGGGGCTATTTAGACAGCGCCCATGCACATAGCCATGTTAGTTGAGTCCTCAAAGATCCCCCAAGGCCAAAAACGGTAAATTTTTACTTTTTGAAAATTTCGCCGATTACGCTTACCGTACGCGTACCGTGCGCTTACGCTAAAAAATATTTTAAAAAAATTTTAAAAAAACACACTCTCTGTGCATGGCATATTATTGTCATCACTTACAAATTAAATTTAACAGATTACCTATCACAAGGAAGCGCATAATATGTCCTCCATGTGCGCACGGTGCGTAACGTGCCCACCTTGCGTGTACGGCACTAACTGCGTAAAGTGGGCGCGCGGTGCGCGAAGCGCACCGCGTGCTCACTGTGCGCGCACGGTGTGCGAAGCGCACCGTGCGCGCACGGAACGAACTGCGTTAAGTGGGTGCGAACGCCACGAATGGCGTAAAGTACCTTAGCATTTAAAAAACCGTACAAATTCACTGAAAAAACCATAGGTTTCACACACGTTATAGTTAGGAATTAGCATTTAAAAAACCTTGCTAATTCACTGAAAAAACCATAGGTTTCACACATGTTATAGTTAGCTGGAAATTTTACTGATAAAAAACCAATGAAATTCCCCCGTTATAGTTACTGTAGGCAACTATAACTCACGCGACCGTAATCCTCTGCTGATGACATATGTGTCTTTATGAAAAAAAAAAATTTGTAATATATGTATAGCTAAAATTTAATGGAAGAAGACATGGGCAAATAAGTGTCTAAATACAGTATTAGCATCAGCAGAGGATTGCGGTCGCGTGAGTTATAGTTGCCTACAGTAACTATAACGGGGGAATTTCATTGGTTTTTTATCAGTAAAATTTCCAGCTAACTATAACATGTGTGAAACCTATGGTTTTTTCAGTGAATATATATATATATATATATATATTCAATGAAAAAACCATAGGTTTCACACACGTTATAGTTAGGAATTAGCATTTAAAAAACCTTAGAAATTCAATGAAAAAACCAAAAGTTTCACACACGTTATAGTTAGCTGGACATTTTACTCGTAAAAAACCATTGAAATTCCCCCGTTATAGTTAGTTAAGCTAACTATAACTCGCGCGCCCGCAATGCACTGCTGATGACGTCACATATTACATCACTCATGACATGGTCAGTGACATCACTCATGACATCACTGATGACATCTCAAATGACACCTCAAGGATGTACACAAAAGGACACATGCTCGACTGTTTGGAGGTAACCCTTCAGAAAGTCAACCAAGCACATCCACAGCAGCTCAGCCTGGACCATCATCTGCAGGGCTGACTCCTTCTTCTGCAGGTCAGGTGAGCCCTTCATCTGTGGGGGGAGCATCTCCTTTTGCTGGCCCTCTGGAAATTAACCCTTGATTTCTGAGGGTTGATATTCGATGTGCCTCTTGTCATGATCTAATTTGTCATAGGGAGACCAGTGTTTCCCTAGTGAACCTCAAAATAGATCAGCACACTTGTCACAGAGACTAATTTTCCCATTCTTTCTTTCCTCTCTCCCTGCATGAACACAACGGCTCTTTTAAGAGCCAACCTTATCTTTCATCTTTTTTTTATAGATGTTTTGAAAAACTTTTTTTTTTTTTTTTTACCGTACGCGTACGGTGCGCGTAATTTTTTTTTTTTTTTTTTTAAAAACACTAAAAATCAATTATCACATTACAAGGTCCTTGAGAGACTACAATTAAAAATTGAAAATGTGATTGTAGAGAAGTGGAAAAAAGGGACCATGAAATTTTTGACTTACCATACCCACTCAAAAATCAATAATCACATTACAAGGACTTTGAAACACTACAATTATTATTATTGACTTACCATACCCACTCAAAAAAATATTTATTCATTTGTTTTTTTTAAAAAAAATTGCTTTAAAAATGGTTCTAGTTTTCGAAAATTTTCTATATCAATCTGAAAAAAAAGAAAAAAGTATTAATATTTTTTAAACATTTTAAAATACAGTACACGTATTTACATATTTACCCAAAAATATTTTTGCCTTATTTTTGCTGTTTTCAGAATATATTGCATTTCACTTTAAATTGTGAAAGCAATTGCATTCATCATTTAACAGCGGGCAAAAAAAAAATAACAATCTCAAAGATTGTATTAAAAAAGCCCAGAATCTCTTCTCACTTAAACTTAACATTACAGAAATGCATAATATTCTAAAAAAATATCATCAAAAAACAATACTTATTTCTTTAAAATACCGTCTGATATTTTTGTTTCAGAAGTATAATCACAATATTATATCTCAAATAACTCCACAATACATCTGATTCCATTTCCTTTAGGCCAAATAGTAATTTTAAAAAAAAATTTGGATTAAATTTCCAATGGTAATCCAATAAAATTCTAAAGTTTAATTTGTCCAGATCTCACCGATTCTCTGTAACATTTTGGTTCCCGAAATTTTTTTAAATAATTTATTAAGTCCACAATAGAATTGGTTACTTTTCTGCATGGCCAAATAGTAATTTTTAAAATCTTTTTTGAAAAAATTTCCAATGGCACTCCAATAACATTCCAAAATTTAAATTGTGCAGATGTTACCGATTTTCTCTAAATTATTGGTTTTTGAAAGTTTCATTAAAAATTAAAAAAGTCCACATTACAATTGGTTATCTTTCCATTAGGCCAAATGATAATTTAAAAAATCTTTTTTTTAGAAAATTCCAATGGTAATCCAGTCAAATGGTAAAATTATTTTGTCCAGATCTTGCCAAGTCTCTCTAAAATTTAGGTTTCAGGAAGATTAGATAGGAATTTGCTAAATCAAAAGGCAAACGTTGTTTGAAAATCAATTGGGAATCATTACACAGTGTCCAGCCTTTTTCACATTTAAGATAAACTGTGTAATGTCCAGAAGTAACAGTAGGTCCATCATGGAAAATTATTGCAACAGTTACAAAAGTTTTTCCTGAAATTGATAATTGCTGTCCTGTAAACTTCTTTATTAAAGTATCCAATTTTGAACCATCAGCTCTACATCGTTGCATCATTAAAATTACATACTGTCCGTATTCCTTTAAAATTAATGTTGAAAACATGTCAGATTTACACTCACCGCATTTCATGCTATGATTAGCATCTTTAACTAATTTTGCAAAAGTGACTGTTTTACTCTCTGGCAATGTCAAATAAATAAACCTTTCATTATCAACATTAGAGCCACATATATTATAACAGTTTTCACAACTATGTTCCCATTTATAAGAGAGACCAAATAAAATATCAATTGCAACTTCTTCTTCTTCTTCCAGTACTTGAAGAAAATACATCAAAAATTCGTGTGCATCTTGCTGTTCATTTTGAGAAAACTGTGTTCGTCCTGAACATATATCTAAAACTTTTCTAATTTCAGTAGCACTTTCTATTTGAGTTTTATCTTTACTCAGCTTTTGAAAAAGGAGACTCAGCTCAGAACAGAATCTTTTTCCCTGATTTACTATTATCTGCTCTTGCAAACTTTCCAGATAAAATGCAACATTCAGCACTACATTTGCGTAGCAGTTGACACCAGAGCTATTTTCAAAATGACATCCTACAACCTATTCTTCATTTTCCTTTTTCTTTTTGCTTGCAATTACATCACTCCTCTTTTTTTTCCTCTTCTCTACATCTTCATTACAGATATTCTCATTTTTTCTTTTACGAGAAACTACACGTTTCTCCAATACAGGATACTGACCTAAATGAGGAGCATAGCTTCTTCTTAATCTATTATACTCCTTTACACAGTTTGTATCAGCACTAACTTTTGAATCATCAAAGTCTATCATGAATAAACCTGATAATGTTTTCACTCGTGACAAAGCAACATATGCCATACCTTCTTTGAACACAGTTGAACCAATGTTCACAAATGCACAATCTACAGTCAATCCTTGAGACTTGTGAATAGTTACAGCATATGCTAGAGAAAACGGAAACTGCTTCCTACGTACATATAAGTCTTTCACAAGCATGAAACGAACTGTACAACGACAAATATCTTTAACTTCTTCTATCTGATCAAATTTTATTTTTAAACATTCAATTCCATCTTTTTTCTGATAATTAATAAAACCCACAACTCTTCCCATAGCTCCATTAACTAAACCTTTTTCAACATCCAAATTTCTTCTTAAAAATACTCTACAGTTCATGCAAACATATAGATTTTTTTCTAATCCAGCTGTTTTGGAGATGTTCTTCTCTAGTGAATCCAAATTTATTTTTCAGTTTGCCTGTTACTGTGACAGTAATTCTTCCATCCTCAATTTTGTCCACTGCTTCCAATTTCCTGATCTCTTCCTTTTCCAATTTCAAAAGCTCCTCATTAAATATTGAGCATTCACGTAGAGTTGGCATTAAGCAGATGACACTTTTGTTTTCTGCAATGTTCTTGTATATTTTCTCTGCAACTATTTCTTCCTTTGGAAATAAATTATGTAGCAGCCGACTCTGTAATGCTTTTTTGCCAACTTCTGTGAGTAGTCCAATTCTGATATCTTTCAGAATACTTCCATACTCTTCATCGCTTGCTTGCCTCATATTAGTAGTAAGTTCCTTGTACTCAAAGAAGGACCAAATATTTGTATTTCCAATGCTTCCCAATGACTTCTTCGTGTCTTCATGTGTGACAGTATTAAACACTGGTTGTCCTTTAACTGGAGTAAGTTGCAAAAGATCTCCAAAAACTATGACGTGTTTTCCACCAAATAACATGTCATAGTCTGTCTTCAAAATTTGCTGCATTCTTAAATGCACAAAGGCAAGCATTAAGTTTGATACCATGCTCACCTCATCACTAATGAGAACTTGCATCTTCTTCAATACTCTTGAAACTTCCAAGGATGCTTCTCCAGTTAGCTTGTTGTATTGTATTTTGTTCTCATGCTCCACTGGTAACATTAGCAAACGATGTAAAGTGATTCCTTTTATGTTATATGCTGCTAACCCAGTTGGAGCAGTAACCACACAAGACAAAGTAGAATCTGTTTTTTGCTGTAGGTAGCTTCTGATGACTTTTATAAGGAAACTTTTTCCAGTTCCAGCTTGTCCGCTTACATACATCCTGATTGGATGAAATGATGTGCATGAGCACTCTTTTTTTTCATGTAGAAATCCGTGATCAATTTTGTTTCTGATCTCTTCATAAATTTGTTGCTGCTCTTGATTCAGTTGTCTTTCCAAATTTTCTAAGTCTATAAATTCTTCTTGAGCTTGATTCATAGCCGTTTCCACTTCATTCATGGCTATTGATGCTTCATTTTCAACGATTGGTTGTCCTAGGGGATCTTGACTGAGTGTTCCTGAACTTTGGCTGTCCTGAGAACTGTCTCTAGCTATTTCTGCTGCAATTGTAGTTTCCTGTTCAATTTCTTCATTTAACATTTGCAGATAACTTGAGAATGTACTGCATTGTATGCTGTCTTTGCAAGCATTAAAAGAATCTTCATAGCTTTGAAATTCTCCCAGTAGTTCATCCTCTGTACGCCATGGTTTAAACAACTGTAAAAGAGCCAAGTAGTAAAATTCCTTCTTGTCAGTAGTGTCGCAACTCAGCTTCCTGTGATTTATCAAACTTCCTTTTGTTTGCTTCACCAAACATCCTTCCTCACCAACGACTTTATATTTTCCATTGTTGATGTCTTCTGCGGCTTTCCGTGAATAAATGTAGTTCTGCAGCACTTCATAGAGACACATGTTCTCCAGATGTTGACTTCTCTTGGGATAATATGTGTCCAACATGTTTGATTTCAAAATATCTGTACTTTCTGGGTCATTCTCGGCCAAATATTCAATTTCTCCAACAGATTTCAGTACCCGATTTCTCATTGCTGCAAGGCCTAAACTTGCCCAAATTATTCTTCTTGACTTCGAGTAGAGACTTGCAGAAGATAACCTATCTGAACATTCGTAGGATCCAATTTCTCGATGCGATAACATCTTCAAACTGAAACTGTACAGCTTCTTACTGACAGTCTTCTCGTGAGAAATCTCTTCCCACATTTCCTTCAATTCTGTTTTTTCTGATTTCGTAATGTAAGACGTTACATATCGAGCAACAGCACTGGAATTGTCAGCTACATACTGTATATCCATGTTAGCGTTCCACATGGATAAAATGACTGGGTTGTAGTCATTTATATGTTTTGATTCTTCTTTTCTTTTTAGGTTGTAGGTATTCTTAGGTGATTTTCTTGTGATAGTATGTCTCACAGCTGACATAAAACTGTTGACTCTTCCATTTGAAAGAACAGGTCTAGGAAATCCAAATCGACATTTAGTGTAGTATTTATCTTTGCTCTTGTATTTCCGTCAACAGTATTTTCCACACCGATGACTTTGGAAACGTAAAACTTGCTCCTTTAACTTTTTCTCTTCTGTGCTTTTTGGTATAGCACATGTTGCATATTCTTCAATGAAAGATAACACTGCTTCATCAGTATCTGTTCCAATCTTTGGGGCATCCTTGATCCACAACAGCATATGAATATGAGGAGCACCTCTTGCCTGGTACTCTTTTCTCCAAAAGAAATCTACTACTTCTCCAAGAGGTGGATTTTTTTTATTGCAGATGAAGGACATCATAGCCTCAAATCTATGATTGAAATATCTGCAAACATTAACCGGATCCAATGAGCACAGTTCTCCTGCTGTCTTGTATTCGATGTTTTTAATGTTTGAATTTGCCTCTCGTAGAAAATCCAGTAAATCATCCCAAGCGTACTCCGCACAGCTTAGGGTAACGAACCATGTTGGTGTTCCTAAATTCCGTAACATGCATTTTAATTCACCATGGCGTCGGTACCAATATTCATTTGTCCCACGCTGACAAGCCATCAGATTGATCAGTTGTGTTTCCAAATGATCATCTCGGTGCTGCACTTTCTCCATAAAATCCTTAGCAGACACATTTTGTAAATGTACTCCACTTTTTAAAATGTGATTTACTGCATAAGACAGTGCAGACAAGTCGCTTTCAAATAAAAGATGGAACAAATAAGGAATACTTTGTCGAAATCTGGGATCTTCAGCATATAGTCTTGTAGTCCGATACTCAGAAGCTGGAATCTGTTCTGGACGTTCATCGTATCGTCCTCCTTTTCCTTTAGGAAACAGCTGGGGAAAACATCGAGCTTCCAAGCTCTCCTCCCATACACTCACGGGAGTTCCTTTTGCTTTCTTCATCTGAAAGAGATCAATATTATCTCCCATAACTTCTTTTGAATGAAGAGGATGTATGCTAAAATGTTCATAAATTTCTTCTTCCTTTGACTTGTCCACTTTTTCAATTTGTCCAGTTGGTGTTTCTGTGTCTTCTTGTAAATCTTCTTCTTCTTCTTCTTCTATATAAATTGATTCATACCATTTGTTATTCCTTTTCAAATACAAATTTGCTCTTTGTACTTTCCGCACATCTACCAGCTCCTGCCAAATCTTCTTATTCTTTGTAGGTACACCATTAACCAGAATAACTAATGGTTCAGTTTCCAAAGTATCCGCATCAATAGTTTCCATATTTTTTTTCAAATCCAAGGGCAAATACACCACTCTTCCTTTTAAACCTCTCAGTAAATCAGAAGGAGGTAATTTACCAGTTTTGGGCTCCATACGTACTATGGTCTGGAACGGATGAACACATTGAATGAGTATAGACTCATATGTATTTAATTCAGAAAGTTCAGCAGGAATAGCATCCAATTCTAAATTATTATGTACAGCTCTGGTCGGCATTCTATTTTCCTCTAACTTGTTGTAACAGTATTTACAAATACGCTGAACCTAACCCAAATCAAAACAATTTTCTAGAAATATATATGTGGCAAAATCCTTCCACTTATAATTATCTTCATTTTCACTCTTTCTGTAGAGATCAACATTCCTAGTTTGTTTTCTATAATGAGTTCTGCGGCAACAAATACAAGTAAAATTTGGTCTTTCATTAGAGACTATTGCAAATTTTGTTATGTGATCATTAAATGTGTTACTTACAGAGGGTTCTACATTCTCTTCCACTTCTTCCTCATTTACTGTGTCCTTCTCTGCACTGTTTTGTTCAGGACCAAAGTAACAAAACTGAATTTCATCAACAACCTTCTCTACATCTGATACCGTTCCTCGGAACAGAGCCCTATTCAATTCATTTAACTTTATTGCTGGACTTTTGGCAAAATACAACCGTCTCACAAACTTTCTCATTTCAGTATGATGAACAGCCAGCATCCTAAAATGATGGAAAACACTATTGCACACTTTTCTAGATAGACAAGCCAGAGAATGACCCTGCAAACCAGTATTCTCTCTCACTCTGCATGGATCCAGACTTTGAAGCACCTTAATCTTCTGTTTTATACTTTTTTTACTATATTCTCTTAGAAACTCACGAAATTTGTCAATAGATTCCTGACGCACAGTGCAAATACTACTACAATTGCAAGTGTACACTGGGGCTTTAGGACGTCTCCCCATAGCCTCATCTGCCATCACTTGTACCTCATCTCTTGGACCCATTATCTCCTTCTCCATTATGCAACCATTTTTTACTTCGTAAGAACGACCTCTGGTGTCAACTGCATGCAGCAAACTATTACTTTGAAAATAGCTCTCTTCATTAAAAAAAGGTTTACTACTTGAACTATGCATCCACTTTCCTAAAAACACTTTACAAAAGTTTGTTCTGTTCACTACTCTTTTCCTTTTGCTATGTGATTTCAGTACATTAACCATTTTGTCTAATGTACGCATCCTATTCAAAATTAAAATGAATAGTTTCCTTTTTAATTCTAATGCCTTTGCTGCAATGGCTTCTATTTCTTTTTTTCTTTTATAAAACTTTGTCTTTTTCTTATATTTCTTCACATCCTTCATCAAATTGGACATAACTCTTCTCTGAAACATTTTTCTACGTATCTCTTTAAACGCTGTTTTTCTATTTATATAAATCTTTTCAGTTGCTGAAGGTATATTTGCATTAACTAAATTGTCAATTTTTTCCTCTCCTTTTTTTTTTCAAAACATCCTTTCGAGTACAGACATTTTGTACATTTTTCATTCTTTTGAATATATTTTTTAGAAATTGTTTTTTCTGCTTACCAGAAGATTTTTTCTTTTTCCCAACATGAGCATCTTCTACTAACTTTGGTCCTCTAGTTGTCTTCAAATATAGGTTTTTTTTGTGCGTTTTTTGAACTCTGGATTTTGTAGGCATCTTAAATTTTGTCCACTGCTCTTCAGCAATACCTGAAAAAAACTAAAAAAAAATTCCTTTATTTTATTTAAATATATTACTACATTTCTTTTCACAACAGTCACAAAACGAAATTTCTTTGCCAATTTGAATGCACACTTACTGCTCTTTTTTTTGGGCAAGTGATAATCACTTTTACAGACTGACACATTATGAATCCACTTTTCAGATTGTTTTAAATGCACATGTCCAGACTGCTTTTTCAGACCACCACCATGTGTATCCTGGGTGACTGCCTACACTCCAGCAAGGGCAACCAGCCTTAGTGATGCTGAATGTATTTGCATTACAGACTGAAACCTCAAAACCCCACTCGCTTCTAAATACTGTGCATGATTATACATAGAAAGGAGCTGGGTGTGTGCTAAGAGTCTGCTTCTTCCCCCAAAAAATCGCTCCCCCTTTTTCCTACTAATGCAACTGTGAAATCACCAGAGCAAAACGCAATAAATCTCTGCCTGTAATTCCTATTTCCACACAGAGTCATGTTTTCACATTAGTCCCAAAACGAAATTTCTTTGCCAATTTGAAAGCACACTTACTGCTCTTTTTTTTGGGCAAGTGAAAATCACTTTTACAGACTGACACATTATGAAACCACTTTTCAGTTTTTTTAAAAAGCCCATGTCCAGACTGCTTTTTCAGACCACCACCATGTGTATCCTCGGTGACTGCCTACACTCCAGCAAGGGCAACCAGCCTTAGTGATGCTGAATGTATTTGCATTACAGACTGAAACCTCAAAACCCCACTCGCTTGTAAATACTGTGCATGATTATACATGGAAAGGAGCTGGGTGTGTGCTAAGAGTCTGCTTCTTCCCCCAAAAAATCGCTCCCCCTTTTTCCTACTAATGCAACTGTGAAATCACCAGAGCAAAACGCAATAAATCTCTGCCTGTAATTCCTATTTCCACACAGAGTCATGTTTTCACATTAGTCCCAAAACGAAATTTCTTTGCCAATTTGAAAGCACACTTACTGCTCTTTTTTTTGGGCAAGTGAAAATCACTTTTACAGACTGACACATTATGAAACCACTTTTCAGTTTTTTTAAAAAGCCCATGTCCAGACTGCTTTTTCAGACCACCACCATGTGTATCCTCGGTGACTGCCTACACTCCAGCAAGGGCAACCAGCCTTAGTAATGCTGAATGTATTTGCATTACAGACTGAAACCTCAAAACCCCACTCGCTTCTAAATACTGTGCATGATTATACATGGAAAGGAGCTGGGTGTGTGCTAAGAGTCTGCTTCTTCCCCCAAAAAATCGCTCCCCCTTTTTCCTACTAATGCAACTGTGAAATCACCAGAGCAAAACGCAATAAATCTCTGCCTGTAATTCCTATTTCCACACAGAGTCATGTTTTCACATTAGTCCCAAAACGAAATTTCTTTGCCAATTTGAAAGCACACTTACTGCTCTTTTTTTTGGGCAAGTGAAAATCACTTTTACAGACTGACACATTATGAAACCACTTTTCAGTTTTTTTAAAAAGCCCATGTCCAGACTGCTTTTTCAGACCACCACCATGTGTATCCTCGGTGACTGCCTACACTCCAGCAAGGGCAACCAGCCTTAGTGATGCTGAATGTATTTGCATTACAGACTGAAACCTCAAAACCCCACTCGCTTCTAAATACTGTGCATGATTATACATGGAAAGGAGCTGGGTGTGTGCTAAGAGTCTGCTTCTTCCCCCAAAAAATCGCTCCCCCTTTTTCCTACTAATGCAACTGTGAAATCACCAGAGCAAAACGCAATAAATCTCTGCCTGTAAATCCTATTTGCACACAGAGTCATGTTTTCACATTAGTCACAAGACGAAATTTCTTTGCCAATTTGAATGCACACTTACTGCTCTTTTTTTTTGGCAAGTGAAAATCACTTTTACAGACTGACACATTATGAAACCACTTTTCAGTTTTTTTAAAAAGCCCATGTCCAGACTGCTTTTTCAGACCACCACCATGTGTATCCTCGGTGACTGCCTACACTCCAGCAAGGGCAACCAGCCTTAGTGATGCTGAATGTATTTGCATTACAGACTGAAACCTCAAAACCCCACTCGCTTCTAAATACTGTGCATGATTATACATAGAAAGGAGCTGGGTGTGTGCTAAGAGTCTGCTTCTTCCCCCAAAAAATCGCTCCCCCTTTTTCCTACTAATGCAACTGTGAAATCACCAGAGCAAAACACAATAAATCTCTGCCTGTAATTCCTATTTGCACACAGAGTCATGTTTTCACATTAGTCCCAAAACGAAATTTCTTTGCCAATTTAAATGCACACTTACTGCTCTTTTTTTTTGGCAAGTGAAAATCACTTTTACAGACTGACACATTATGAAACCACTTTTCAGATTTTTTTTAAAAAGCCCATGTCCAGACTGCTTTTTCAGACCACCACCATGTGTATCCTCGGTGACTGCCTTCACTCCAGCAAGGGCAACCAGCCTTAGTGATGCTGAATGTATTTGCATTACAGACTGAAACCTCAAAACCCCACTCGCTTCTAAATACTGTGCATGATTATACATAGAAAGGAGCTGGGTGTGTACTAAGAGTCTGCTTCTTCCCCCAAAAAATCGCTCCCCCTTTTTCCTACTAATGCAACTGTGAAATCACCAGAGCAAAACGCAATAAATCTCTGCCTGTAATTCCTATTTGCACACAGAGTCATGTTTTCACATTAGTCCCAAAACGAAATTTCTTTGCCAATTTGAATGCACACTTACTGCTCTTTTTTTTTGGCAAGTGAAAATCACTTTTACAGACTGACACATTATGAAACCACTTTTCAGATTTTTTTAAAAAAGCCCATGTCCAGACTGCTTTTTCAGACCACCACCATGTGTATCCTCGGTGACTGCCTTCACTCCAGCAAGGGCAACCAGCCTTAGTGATGCTGAATGTATTTGCATTACAGACTGAAACCTCAAAACCCCACTCGCTTCTAAATACTGTGCATGATTATACATAGAAAGGAGCTGGGTGTGTGCTAAGAGTCTGCTTCTTCCCCCAAAAAATCGCTCCCCCTTTTTCCTACTAATGCAACTGTGAAATCACCAGAGCAAAACGCAATAAATCTCTGCCTGTAATTCCTATTTGCACACAGAGTCATGTTTTCACATTAGTCCCAAAACGAAATTTCTTTGCCAATTTAAATGCACACTTACTGCTCTTTTTTTTGGCAAGTGAAAATCACTTTTACAGACTGACACATTATGAAACCACTTTTCAGATTTTTTTAAAAAGCCCATGTCCAGACTGCTTTTTCAGACCACCACCATGTGTATCCTCGGTGACTGCCTTCACTCCAGCAAGGGCAACCAGCCTTAGTGATGCTGAATGTATTTGCATTACAGACTGAAACCTCAAAACCCCACTCGCTTGTAAATACTGTGCATGATTATACATAGAAAGGAGCTGGGTGTGTGCTAAGAGTCTGCTTCTTCCCCCAAAAAATCGCTCCCCCTTTTTCCTACTAATGCAACTGTGAAATCACCAGAGCAAAACGCAATAAATCTCTGCCTGTAATTCCTATTTGCACACAGAGTCATGTTTTCACATTAGTCCCAAAACGAAATTTCTTTGCCAATTTAAATGCACACTTACTGCTCTTTTTTTTTGGCAAGTGAAAATCACTTTTACAGACTGACACATTATGAATCCACTTTTTAGATTTTTTTAATTGCACATGTCCAGACTGCTTTTTCAGACCACCACCATGTGTATCCTCGGTGACTGCCTACACTCCAGCAAGGGCAACCAGCCTTAGTGATGCTGAATGTATTTGCATTACAGACTGAAACCTCAAAACCCCACTCGCTTCTAAATACTGTGCATGATTATACATGGAAAGGAGCTGGGTGTGTGCTAAGAGTCTGCTTCTTCCCCCAAAAAATCGCTCCCCCTTTTTCCTACTAATGCAACTGTGAAATCACCAGAGCAAAACGCAATAAATCTCTGCCTGTAATTCCTATTTGCACACAGAGTCATGTTTTCACATTAGTCACAAAACGAAATTTCTTTGCCAATTTAAATGCACACTTACTGCTCTTTTTTTTTGGCAAGTGAAAATCACTTTTACAGACTGACACATTATGAATCCACTTTTTAGATTTTTTTAATTGCACATGTCCAGACTGCTTTTTCAGACCACCACCTTGTGTATCCTCGGTGACTGCCTACACTCCAGCAAGGGCAACCAGCCTTAGTGATGCTGAATGTATTTGCATTACAGACTGAAACCTCAAAACCCCACTCGCTTCTAAATACTGTGCATGATTATACATGGAAAGGAGCTGGGTGTGTGCTAAGAGTCTGCTTCTTCCCCCAAAAAATCGCTCCCCCTTTTTCCTACTAATGCAACTGTGAAATCACCAGAGCAAAACGCAATAAATCTCTGCCTGTAATTCCTATTTGCACACAGAGTCATGTTTTCACATTAGTCACAAAACGAAATTTCTTTGCCAATTTAAATGCACACTTACTGCTCTTTTTTTTGGCAAGTGAAAATCACTTTTACAGACTGACACATTATGAATCCACTTTTTAGATTTTTTTTAAAAGCCCATGTCCAATCTGCTTTTTCAGACCACCACCATGTGTATCCTCGGTGACTGCCTACACTCCAGCAAGGGCAACCAGCCTTAGTGATGCTGAATGTATTTGCATTACTGACTGCAACCTCAAACCCTTAAAGTATTCCTTATTTTTACCAGTACACCTTAATTTATCATGAAAAAATAGTCCATATTATTTTACATGTTCCTCACATTTAAATTTCTCCCAAAACAGAAAATAATAAACACAACTTCTACAAAAGGAATTCCAATTCTATTATTCATTTCTTAATTTACCATATACATCCCCTCTCAAACTCATAACTCACCTTTAAAATTAGTTAGTTGTGAAAGAAATGTGGCACTCAAACAGCAGATTATCAGAGCCAGGATCTCTGTTCTCTACACCTCTCTCCTCTCAGCAGAACCAGATAATGGCAAACTTTCCCTCTCTTTTTCCACACATATACATGTTAATTTCAAATCTCAGTGCTTCCCCCTTTTTTTCAAATGTAATCACACATTTCTATTGGTTGAAAACCAACCCTTTTCCAAAAGTACCCTGCCCCCAACTTGACTTCTGCCTAGTACCCTTCCCCCAACTTGACTTCTGCCTGCTACCATAGCAACAGCTCATGGAACACTGCTGTGTGGAGTTAGGTCAGAAGTTCGCCACACAATGTTTCAATTCCACAGAGCAAGAGTGCTTGACTTTTCAAACCTAACAGCAAATCCATAGTACTGTTCTTTGGTAACACATTTTTTTGTACCAATACAAAACATGCTTCTATTAATTTACACATACAGCCTAGTTTTTATTCTAGAATGGTATGAAACAGCCAATCAGTTCTTTTTGTTTTGAAAAAAATATGTATGCCTCCATTTCCAAACTGTCTTTCTTTTCATATTGCCATTCTACTGAAAGACACCTCCTGAGTGCATCCAGTTCTCCTTTGAAGATGTTCACAGTGTGGATTGTAGGACACAGCTATGTCTTCTGGAGTGAAAAGTTTGCAGAGAAAACAGGTATGGTGAGAGACCTTGCTTTGCCAAATGTAGACATTAAATGGATTGGTCAGAGAGGGTTAAAGTAGCACCAATTGATGCCATTGGTGAAATCCTTCATGCAAATCCAACACCCTGACCTCATAATAGTGCACTGTGGTGGCAATGACCTAGGCACTTTGACTGGGGTAGGTCTGGAAATGCTTATGAAGGACACCTTTGCACAACTGTTTTCTCTTTTCCCTAAAACTGCCTTTGTGTTTTCCAACATATGCCAAAGGCAAAAATGGAACTGGTCCAATCATTTCTGTCCGCAAATTGACAAAGCAAGGAAGCACGTCAACAAATCTGTTTCTGCTTTCCTCCGTGACTATGGTATGGGTGCCATTTACCACAACAACTTGCGTTATGACATGCAAGACATTTATAGAGGAGATGGTGTGCACTTCAATGATGAAGGGAACAGAGTCTTCCTCTTGAACCTTAGACTCTGCATCGGTACTTACTTGTAGGTACCACTAAAAAAATCACTTCATAAACACAACGGCTCTTTTTAGAGCCCCCTCATATCTAAACACTTAAATCTGCATTTAATTTCATTTTTAATTTTTTTTTTCTTCCGTACGCTTACCGTAAGCTTACCGTACGCGTACCCCGTGATTTTTTTAAAAATCAATAAATGTTTTCTTTGTACTTTTCTGTCCTTCTTTGACCCCCTCACAAATGTAAGGGGGTCTGTAACTCTCCTCCTTGCCCCCTTTTCTTGTTTTCACTCTTTTTTTTCTGAGTGAAACACACAAAATGGCGTCCGCCGCTTCCTGGTTTCGGCCGATTCGAATGTTTACTAAGATCTTACAGCCAATCAGAATAGCGCTCGCGCACGCCACCGTACGCGTACGGTAAGCTTACGGTAAGCGTACCGTAAGCTGGCTCAGATATATATATTGATTTAAAGGCTATTTTCTCAGAATCTACTGAACAGATTTACACCAAACCTACAAAAGGCACTTCCTTGACCTGAGGACTACCTCTCTGCCAAATTTCTAGTAATTCTGTTCAGCCGTTCGGGCTGTAGCCCTGTCTAAAGGTCCTATGGAAAAATGCATGGGAAAAACGCGTTTTGGGACCCCCCTTTTATCTCAGCCCCCGCTTGACGAATCCCCCCGAGACTTTCAGGGTAGGAGCGGAGCGTAGCGCCCCACCTATTTAGAGAAATTCGCGAGGATTCGTCGACCGGCGCCAAAGTTATTCAAAATAGAATGTTGCGGATTTCCTATGGAAAAGGGGTCCTAACTATAACTACCTACTGGCGACCGCCAGTAGGTAATATATATATATATATAACGGAAAAAGAAAAGAAATAATGAATTTAAATGAAAGACAACTTGAACTCACTAAGACTCTGTAAAATACTTTCGCATTACCTGTGAAATGCACCATGGGAACTGTATTTTTTAATGCCAGTCACGTGATTTTCGAAGTTTAAAAAGCGCGCAGAAATGCACTTGCAACTAATAATCCCCACCTGTGATCAAGGCAATACATTGCTGAAACGCGTAAGGACAAGGGGTAACCTTTGCTCTGCTGTGCCTGTGAGTTAAAGTCTGCATCTCCGGTATTGGGCCTCTTGTGGTGTGTGACGGAAGTTAAATTGACGGGCTGCTCCGTGCCCGTTGTTGGAGGCCACCCTGCAGGGTTGGAGGCTCTCTTCTCGGAGGCATGTTGTTGAAATATATATATATATATATATATATATATATATATATATATATATATATATATATATATCCAAAAGACTCCCTCAGCGAGGAAGGAAGGGAGGCGCACTCGCAAATCGGTAATAGGATGCTTGTTTATTTCTTTCTCATATATATATATATTAATAAAAAACAATGCTTTTATTTTTGGTTTAGAAAATTTTGAAACTATTGCATGCTCTGTCTCCTCTGATTTGTCAGCAGAAATGCCCTCTATCATGGCCAATCTACAGAGAAACACTTTTCTCAGCCTCCACGCAACATGAAAACCGCCCGAGTTGAATAAAACCCTTCCTGGTTTTTTAACATCATTAAAAGAAAAATATTATAATCAAGGCAATTTTTGTTATTCTACTCTATGAAAGCCCACGTTACCACACACAGACCCGAGATACTAAGCCTCATCCATTCATATTGTACATTAGGCACAGGTTAATATACAGCAAGGCCTAACACTGACATAACATATAGGAAAATCATATCACAGATGGCACCAACTTTCCCCCCAACTATCGCTTGTTATGTTTTTTGCCGCGTGATAAATACAAACACAATTGGTAAAACATATAGATGTGAGTTATTTTAAATGTGCTTTTTTGCGTTTTTCTGGACATGCAAATAAATTGCACATTCTGACAAAGTGAATGATATAACTGAGAAAATTTAGATCTGACAGTATGAGACATTAAACAGCCGAAAACTAACATTCTGACATCCTAGCAAACTATTGGCAAAATGGATAGACCAACTAGCCTTGGCAGTAGACAGCGGAGCTATCCCTCATGGGATATTCTGATTAACGTCTCAGTCGACAGGAGTAAGAACAAGCATTTACAATACAATAGGTCTCGCAATTGCGACATTTTGAGCTATTGGTGTTGTAAATGACAATGCTTTTTATTTATCTCTTTTGAAAATTAACACATAAATAAAAGGCATTGTCATTTACAATGCCAATAGCTCAGAGGCTGTGATAGACATTCATAGAACATTAGGGACTACTGTGGCTAGGAATAAATGTGACGGTGGATATTTCCCTGGATGACTTTGGCCGTGAAATTACTATTTAAAGATGTTTCTGGCATTAATTGGGTTCCAGTGAGACTGGCTGTGATTGAGATTCGCTGTAGTAGCACACCCATTTAATATGATGATTGGCAGCAGAGGATGACACCAGGACTAACCTCTGGAAATTCTTATTCACTGATGGCTTTAGAGTCCCTGGATCAAACAAGCCAGCTGGATTCATTGACATGCATTGTAATGCACTGTAGATAGCCTGGGATGTTTGCTTTTGTACCACTGCGCGCGCACACACACAGAACATCACCAACCACCACGGCCCACTCCTCCTCATGCGACAGCCTCATTACGCACTGCACATGCAGAAGGATGCCAACAGGGAGGAGCCAAGGGCTACACAGCTAAAATGTAGTGTATTCTTGTTTTGTAGTGGATATTTATACATCAGTTTCCAAAAATAAATCTTCCACAGCTCGACATCTCAAGGTGAGAAGGTTGTGCTGACCTTGTACACTGAACAGCTCTTGCACATTCTCCATGTCACAATAGTCTGGCCCCGCAGACTGCATTCACACTATGACATGGCTGAAAGTGAACTCATTGTGAATTCGTTTCCCACAGAGGATTCCGCAGGTCTCCATTCCCTGTGCTGTATTTACATCTGCTAACACCAGATAATGGTGCATAAGGTCTCTTGGTAAGACTACACTTTGGCACCTTCTGACCATTTGAGTCTCAACAGCACTTAGATTAGCTGCTGAGTTTATCCCTGCTTACTGAGGGAGTCTGTCCGGCACACACAGCTGCGTCACACTTATGGGCCTTATCTGAGAACACTTTAGATAAGCTGCCGTTTTTAGGGGTGGAAATACATGACAACATGCTACCAACTGACTGCTCAGACGCGTGCACACAAACAAAACACATTGAAGTGCATCGGATAACCCAACTAGACACAAGAGACAAATTAAAAGATGGCATGCACTAAAAACATCAAATTTCGTCCCGGTTGCATTTAAAATGAAAGTGGCTGAGAGTATGCTCTTTGGGAGGTAAAAGCATGTACAAACCAAGAGTAAGTTCCTGCCTGTACCTCGTCATGTGTTAGTCTTCTTGGTATGCTGCAGCTGCGGCGCTGTGTATCCACTTCTTGGCACTGCACGTCTTCCTTGCCGTACCTCTCAACATGGTAGGCTGCAACATCGGGGGCACGGGGGCGGAGGTTTAGCAGCTCCCGATGATGCAAAACACTAAGGGGCAGATTTACAAGCCCCTTGCGCCACTTTTGCATCACTTTTCCCATGACGCAGAAGTGGCGCAAGGGGCTTGTAAATCTGCCCATAAGTGAGGAATATTGGGGCAGATCTATATTGGAGATGCGCCACTTTTACGCCGCCGTTGCGTCACTTTTGGGACGCAGCGGCGGTGTAAACCCTGCGCCAGGTTGCGCCATATTTACATCGTGACGCATCTATGGAGATGCGTCACGATGTAAAGCCCTACGCCACGTAAAACCTGCGTCAGGTTTCACGTGGGCGTGTCGACAGAGGGGGGGGGGCGTTCCGTCGCGGGAACGCCCCTGAAAAGTGACTCAGTCAAATCTATAAGATTTGACTGAGTCACTTTCCCAACGCTGATGCGCCAAAACCCTGCGCCTGCTTGAAGCAGGCGTAAGGCTTGACGCACCATGTTAGGGAAAGGGTAGGTTGGAACAGTGCTGGAGTTGCGTCGCGCTTGCGACGCAACTGAAGCACTGCGCCAACCTTACGCCATCGGATGCGTCACGCATCTGTTTATTCCTGCGCCATGATGCGCCGCATTGTAAATGCGGCGCATCATGTGTGGCGCAAGGGTAAACTTGCGTGACGCATCATTCCTGGCGCATCCTTGCTGATTTGCAGGGATGCGCCAGGGAACATAAATCTGCCCCATAGTATTGCAGGTTGCAATTTGAAACCCTCTTCACCTACTTCAAACCATGAGAGCGGAGGCACTGTAAAGAGGGAGTGACTATCACTCCCTCGCCTGGGTGAGCCTGTTTCCATCTGGAGAGCTGCGGGTCCGCCGGGTCCGCAGACAGTGTAAGCTCTAACACTGCCAGCGAACCGATTGACCGATTGTTTCTGGGTCAACAGTTTCAAGAAACGCAGCGTTTTCCCGCGCAGTGGCTTGCCCTTTTCAAAGAGTGACTGATCATTTTTCAGTTCTTTATTGCTGTTTGGGGGTCAAACTCAGGTTCTAATTTCGGTGAAACCTTTGCCCAGAAAGCCCAGTGTGTAATAATGACCAAAGAATGAAGTAATACTGTCACAAAATGTGCAGCACTAAACCACATAATTACCTTTTCTTGCCACATAAATCAGTCAACTCTGCCCCATAATTCGGTCCTCCTCTCTGGCACAATTCCAGTGGTCCTGAAAGAAGACGACCTTCGCTTCAGAAGGTTAGCTATAATGTTGCCAGACAGTTGGCTGGCACACTACGTTTTTACATACATTCGGTAAGGACATGGGATCGATCCCAACTCAAACAATATCACCCAGTTATTATTAGAATAGACGTATTACACTTGTAATCTGCACAAATCCCTCACATTTATGTTTTTATCTCGTGAATATTATATGTTTGCAATATCTCTGAATCATGTAATTGTGGGAGGCTTAGGCAAATTGGAGCCCCCGGCACTTTTGTTTTTTTTACTTAGCAGATCCTGTCACTGTGTCTATTAAGAAGTTAAAGGGATAACTTCATACAGTTGAAAGCGACATTAACAGTCCAAATTGTTCTGGCCTTGATCGACATTCTTTAGAGACTTATTAGCCTGTGAAGTGTTACAAGGAAACTGGAAACTTGGCGGATAAAGCACAGACGGAGGGTCCTCCACTGTGTGGGGAATAGACGATGCCCACTCTGTTATCAGCACCCACCTGGGAACTGGCATCAACCATAGGGTGCACAGCCGGCAACAATAAACAGCTGTGAGGGGGCACCATCGCTGCTGGCGTCGGCGTTAATCAGTAGGGCAGCATCCCGAATGCCGACAAGGGCTACCCCGCCCTCCATCCGTCCTAGGTTGGAAAATTGAGCATCATTGAACAAAGGTTATTTCAAAATCTATTAACAGCCTTAGAAGCGGTATAGAATTGTGTATATATATATATATATGCACAATGCGTGTACGATAAAATGTACACGCACACTTTTGTTACTTTTCATTAGTGTGCCATGCTAAAATAAACCGTGCTCCTGTGTAGATAAAAGGCATGTGGGCGGCTGAGACTGAAGTGACAGTGACAGGCTGTTGTTACCACCCAGAGGGTACAGCCGCCTAATGGGAACAGGAGGAAGCAGCTGGTGTCTGCAATAAAGGGCGAGCGGTGATTTGGTGGTCCCTGGCGAGAGAGTTTGCGACACAATCAAAACAAACTGAGAGGGAGGGAAGGAAGAAATGTAAAAAATCAAATTCAACTGAAAAGAAGCGGATGGGGAAATGCTACGTTTCTGGCAGAGGGTGGTCGGAGGGTGGAAGCAGCAATGGACCTTACAATAAAAACAAGGAAGGAATCCCTAAACATGACATTACCAACAGCTGCAGCGCAAAGAAACTGTAGTTGGTCGGTGCTGCTTCCGATAAAAACGGAAGTGATGCATTGGACCAACAACCAATAGGGAGGCAAGAAATCGTAAATAAACCAATTAGAAGCAGCAGGTGGGATTACCCTCACTATATGGATTACCAGATGTCTCGGAGCTGCCTACGCGAGACCTAAAAACGGCTGTGAATTAGCTCCATGTGTGGAGGGTGACTTTTTGCTGAATCTGGGGTTTTCAGCACATAACACTTCACATGCCAGGACATGCAGTTTCATTATTTAAATTGTTTATTGGCCTACAGGTCCAAACTGGCTTACTCCTGCTGCCTGAAAAACAGGCCCGACTGAAGGTAACTGCCATAACTTGACTCAACGTGCAACTATAGAAATATTAGAGATAAAGTCATTTTAAACATTCAGGATTGCTTTCCCACATATCTAGAGGCAGAGACACGTCAGATATGGGCGTATAATTAAAAAACACAGACGGGGCTGTCTCGTGGAAAAAGACGAGAGGCTAGGTAGCCTGTGGGGAGAAAGCAGGATGGGAATGTGCTGTCAAAATAGGTGTGAAGTTCTAATCAATCACAAAAAGTGTCTATAAACTTTTAATTTGAGGTTAGTTTACAAGAAATAATTATTGGGAACATGTAACATGTTTTACTATTACCAGTGATGTAGTGTTCGATACGCGGTGAAAATAAAAATAATGTGAAAAGGCAGCAGAACTGTATAGAAGACTTTGTCACATCTCCTACGGTGTTTACCGTAGCTGTCAACGACCAGGGGTCAGTAGGGTGACTTTCGACCAATATATAAGGCCGTTTCGTTATAAGCCTACAAGCTCCATCATGATTCTAATTCCTGGCTGAAAAGGCAGGAATGGTTGAAAGTCGGTCAATCATTTGCCTCCCAATAATACATGTTGGTTAATGTATTGTCCATTGAGCTAAACTGGAGCTAGGAACTGGAAGGACAATATGAGCAAATGTAGACTTGTTTTATACACCTTCAGCATCGAGCCTAAGTTACCTCTTTTGCCGGGCTTTTTAGTTGCTTCAAGTGATGTGACATTTTCAGACACTTTTGTCAAAAAAGACTTCTATTGACTGAAAAGAAAATCACTTCTAAAGGGTTTTTTGCACCGTGTAAAGTGAAATATTATTGCTGTTTGCCATTTGGTATTTTAAATCACTGCAACTGAAGAATCAACAGTCAGTCGTGTGTAAAAGTTGTATTTCCAGCTCCTGATCCACTGTCCTCCAGTACCTACAGAAAGTTTTATTGTGGAGATACTGTAAATATTTCACACTTGTCTCACTTGGAGATGGTGACTGGCACATTACTGCAGGCTGCATGCATGCTTGCATGCTTGCAAATGCTACAGTACCGAGCAGCGCATGCAGAGTGAATTTGTAGAAGAACATTAGATGGAGGGGCCTGGGTTCCATTTTGGGAGTCTCAAACCTGCCTGTTGAAGCCGTGAGGAGTTATAGGAATTAGACGGCTTTGTGTATTGCTGCATTCCTGTGAGCTGCGTGGGACAAAATGGAATAGGGAGAGAGAGGCTCTCCCTGCACACTTCAAAGGGTGCTCGTTGATTCAGTGAGAGATCACAAGGAAATGGCCAAAACACATATCAGAAAGGAGATGGAGCTGATAAGAGAGTCATAGAAAGTGGGGCTGGGAGCCCAACATGAACCTTTTAGTTCACATATCACTGTGGCTGACATCCAGGTGTGAACTCTAGTCCCTCCAACGGCCTTTGTTGTGGAACTATCAGCTTCAGAATTTCTCCTGCTGTGACATGGCTTTGCAAGAGAAAGAGGGAGATGAGAAGGATGTAAATCACATTTGGTGTCTGGAAATGGGCTATAAGAAGGGGAAATTGAGACCCCACAAAGTGTCATTTGTCAAGCAGCCAGATGAGCTGGGTGAGGAGGTTAAGACTTCTGCCTCTGATCAGGACTGGGGGCCAAGGCCTGCTAGTCTCCCTGCTGAGTGAGGGAACATCACCTAGGGAAACTAAGATCATCTACTCTGGAGTCTGGAGCTTGGTGCATCAGCACCTGCCTGTTTGCCAGGACCAGTGTGTGCAGTGAGGAAAAGAAGAGCATTAAAGGGAGTAAATTCCAGTGTGGAGTCTTTTCGAGTGTACTCCCGTGTGAGGAGACGACTGTTGCACCTATCGGGTTATTAACCTTGTGCAGACTGAGTCTGCGACACCTGCATTCCAGGAGAGGACTGCTGTGAAGATAGCCGTGTTAAGATTGCTGTTCTGTAAGGGCTGAATCCTGTGCTGCCCCACTGCGGTGAACCTGTGTGCCTTGAGGGGCCGCCATGGAAGGACTGCATTGCAGAGAAGGATGTAAACCTGA
Organism: Triturus cristatus; assembly: GCF_964204655.1. Classification (NCBI taxonomy): domain Eukaryota; kingdom Metazoa; phylum Chordata; class Amphibia; order Caudata; family Salamandridae; genus Triturus; species Triturus cristatus. The sequence continues at coordinate 883,359,148 of NC_140581.1, forward strand.
GCAAAGCTATAGCAGCTACCCCGTATTCTAGGAGCTGCAGCCTTGATGAGGACTGCCATGCTGATCAGGCCAAAGCCTTGTGGAGCGGTTGTGAAGCAACTCTGTATGCCAGGAGGGCCTGCCAGGAGTAATTGTGCCATGTGGATCATGTAGGAGACCGTGAATTGCAAGCAGCTGTGACCCGTCAGTCATCAGCAGCAAAAGGACTGCAATCAATCGGACCCTATGGATCGAGTGAGGAAGCCGTGAAAGTACAACTGCCGCAACAGGATAGCAATAAGGAGCATCAGAATCACCCCACCCATTGGGGAGCAAAGACACTTTCCCTGCAGGAGTGACATGGAAACACCTTTGATTGCAGCTGGAGCATGTTGGTGTAGACTCAGAGGACAGCCTGCACCTGTCGAGTGCTACCACAATGCTCTCATGCTGCCTACTCACCTGAGCAAGACCAGTGCTGTTGAGAATGCCCTGGGATGCAGCACCCTCCCTCTCTGCTGGAGCAGGTAAGACTCTGACAGGTCTTCACGGGCCCTGGGGAACTCGTTGCTCAGAGTGCTGCGGCACTAAGACACTTCTGACCATAATTAAAGAGTTAGAGTAGAATTTCCAGTTAAAGGCCTGCTAGTGAGCATTTCCTGGATGCAGCCACTAGTGAATGGCGAATAACCCCCCTGAGGAAGCCTTAGACTGTCTACCCCTGAGAGTCAAGGGTTGAAGGGACATTTGACCCATCTGTTCAGGATCCATAGCAAGCCAATTCCCGGACACCAGGAGTAAAAGCCCTCAACCCCCCACAGTTGGACCCAAAATACCCTGTGTGCCCCTTGGTCCTTTGAATGGGGTTCTGACAGGGAACATTTTGTGATCACTAGCAGAGCATAATCAAGGTAAACATGCCCCGCAATACAGAGGAGTAACTAGTTGCATAAAGCAACACGTGTATTACCTGCTAAAATAGAGGCTATAGAATGTGAGAAGGTTTCCGATTTTCTCTGAGCAAGCTCTGGCAAAGTCAGTCAGTCTCAAATTTAGAATTTGATTGCCTAGCTACTAGCTTTGACAATGCTTGCTTTCATTGGCATTGGCAAAAAAAAAAAGAACGGAATGTCAACCGGTTCATAGATACACATGCATTCACACGCTTATGTGGCAATGTTGGAATGGTTTTTCTTTTCCTTCACAAGAAAAACCTTTTTAAGATGTCAAACTGATGAATTTCAATGTATTAATTTGTGGCCATTGTGAGATGTTGTTTCTAATAAAGAAAAGGTGTTTCTAAATGGCTTCCTATCTGTGGACATGTGATGCAATGGTAGCCCCTTTGGCATCTTTTTCATATTTAGACTGCCATTCCAAGATAGTGATTGCCAAGACAATCAAGCCAGAGGTCATGCCGGTTTACAGCACGAGCCTCAGTCCGAGGCAACAGCGGGGAGAAGTGGCTGTCAGGTGGTCCCTGATTATGTTCTATGCCACAAATAGCTGCAATAAAAAATAGCTAGCTTGCTATTCCATTATAAAAATGCAGGTATGCTGTGAGGTCCATCTTAGAAACTCTGGAACAGGCTTGCTATGTACTGCTTTAGCTAAAGGTTAGTTTAGTGGCTGTGTTAGGAAGTGTTAGGGTGTTAAGAATTCAATAAACATGTTATCGTTTTTCTTGCTGTTTTTTCTGTCCATGAAATGCTTTTCTACATTTATTTTTGTATTCTTGTGGTTACCATTCATATTCATTGTGAATGCCTTAGGCTAAAATTTTAAAATATTTTTTTGAAAAAATACATGTCCTGTTTCTTAGGGCTATTTTGAGTGTGTTATTCTTAAAGGAAAGAGGATTTGGAGTTCTCCTGTGTCCATGAATTCATCATGTGGGACTGATCATTATTCACCAGAAAATACTTCCTGCTCATTATTGCTCAGTGGGTTGTGTATGGGTTTCAAATGGATTTCTAATATATATTGGCACATTGACTTAGTCCTTGCACCAATGTGTAAAAATATGACCCCTGCAATTGTGGGGACCCCAGATGTCATGTCACATTGCAGCACTGCAGTTGAAGGATACAGCTTATCTAATCAAAGGGATAGTAAAGAAGCGATGGTCAGGGAATGAAAAAACAAGAATAGGGAGAAAAGCCATTGAATCAAAAGTGGTGGACTGAGCTAGACAAGAAGGCTTTCCGATAATGGGCAAGGGACTGGCCCCAAGGCTCACTATACTATTTTTTGTTCACAATAAACATTCGACAACAGATAGGTAACTATGTGTAGATGCAACATAATTAGGAAGGTGAAGGTCACATTTTACACCACTGTGTTTTCCTACTGTATACTGCTTTTTCGGAGGTAGGCTGTGATTGCACCCTTGCAACAGCGATTGGAATCCCACTGAGGTGAACCCGATCTAGATGGTGCTGCCTTGACCCGTCGACCATCTTGGGGAGTACAGCTTTAGTCATGTGCTGAAGTGTGTCAACACTGTGGCCTGACTCTCTGCAGGTGTGGGATGGATGAGATTGGGGTTGGTGAATTACGTCTTCACAGGCATTGGAGAAAGTAACCAAAATCATGCCGGAGTGGCCTGAGGTTCCTGCAGCTTTAAAATTGTAATTATCATGGAATGGTGAAGGTTGCTGTACATCCTACATTTCACACTTCAATATTGTCAATTCATCCAGTAACACATTTATAACGCGTTATTCTTTATATTTGTGTTTCTCTGTCATTATTTTAATTACTAAAAAACATGTTTTATTTGTAACGCTTTTCCCAAATTATTTTTTTGCAATGAACTAATAGTAAAAGTGCTTAAAGTGCAACATATCCTCTATGTTATCCAACTATTGAGTGCGTTGGTTGCTGCTCATGTGTTGCTTACATTTTAGGTAAAATGAGAAAAGGGATTAAACGAATTCACAAGAGCAAAACCTAATGTAAAATATTATAGTTTCTACCATGACTTTCCTTACACATGAGGTCTACCTTATTCTCATAAAGCTGCATATTTATACCATGTTTATCTCGTCTCGTTGCCTGTTTTGGTTGCAGATTTTGGGGCCTGATTACTAAGGCCTTTTTGAGTGCCTAATTACCTGAAGTTGCACAGCTGTAGTACTACTGTATTACAGTGAAGTTGCGTGAAAGAGTGCTCCTGCAGGACTTCTTCCTGTACTCACAAATGATTATGAATCGGCCCTCATGTTTCCAGTTCAGAGCCACACCGATTCTATACAAGTGGCAGATGATGCTGGGTTGATACCCGCTCAGTTAGGACACTGTGCTAAGCAGTCTGCAGGTTGAAGAGCTCCAACTAAATGATATTGAATGGCTACAAAACAGAATAGTGATCGTGAGCACCTAAGAAGTTATGGAATCGTAAATTCTGATCATCTGCCTTGAAATCCAACCCTTTTCCATGTCGTAAGGGAAAATGCCCTGCATTTTAGTAAACAATAATCTTACACTGACGGGTCAAGGGATCACAGCCTTTTCAACTTCTTTCTACTAATTGAACTGATTTATGAACACTTTCCGGCATTGCCTATTCAAGAAAAGAGCCCTGGCTATACGTTTATTTTCTTCATTTGGCTAGTCTAACATGTTATGCTTAAGCGTGGTTCTGTATCTATTGAACAAACTATCACACATATAATGTAAATGGGACAGTTTGACTACTGAACTCACATGTATCCTCCTCTTTTGTAACTCTGTTTGCTAATGAAGTCTTCGCATGTTTAGTGGTCCATGGGTCAACAGATTTTCTACAGGGTAAGTTTTCCATTTCGCTTGGTCAATTTCAAGCTTTGCTATTTGTCTCTCCTCTGAAGAAATCCAGAAGGCATCTCAGCCTTTCTGCACTGTGAATATAAGCCGATGGAAGGTTTTGTTCTATGAAAGCTGTGACTCACTTGAACTGGTTTTATTTGATTATCAGGAGGTCAATGAAATTCCTTCTTTTTGTGCACAGATTGCACGAGCAGTTCAGGTTTCTGAATATGTGCTAAGGGCTTTAACACCAAGGGCCTGATTACGATTGCAGTAGGAGAAGCGCCTGACTACCATACCTGGGGGAGTGGAACCGCCCGACATGTAGTCGGCTGTTCCACCCACCAAATTACAATATGACCACCATGTAGGTGGTCGAAATGCCCTTTTCCATTGTGGCTTGTGCTGGGGCCTGGAAAGGACTACAGCACAACCCGCAGTGGAAAAATGCATTTTGCAATCATCCTTGCACCTTGTGCCATGCACCATTTTGTGCCTGGCACACATGCATGGATGTTTGGAGGGGCCCACTGGTGCCCCTTGCCACATAGCGGAGGACCACGGGGGACAGAGGCCCTGTTAGGGGCCCCCAAATCCCTTTCTGTCTGCCTCTACATGACGGTCAGATCTCCATGTAAAGGCAGGGGGAAAGGGACATCATAATCCCTATGGCGGAGCCTCTGCAGGCACCACCCCCATTGTAGGGATTACGGTTCGACCGACATGCCGACAGGCTGCTTAATAAAGTGGTGGTTGGACTGCTATCCTGGGTGTCGGCTGGTCCGCCACCGATGGCATGTCCGTGGGGGTCCGTCCGACATCCTAATCGGGCCCCAAGAGTCATCTGGCTGATGTAAGAGCTTAGCTTATTTTGAGCTCCTTTCAGATCTACCCCAACATCTTAAACAATTATCATCATCAGCTGGGTGTGCTTCTCATGTCAATCTGATGCTCTTGTCACCGTCTACAGCTTTCCTCAGCCAGATATTTGAATTACCTCTAAGATGCCTTCACCATAAAACATGTGAAACAGATCTAATGTCTTGCATCACAGTTCAGTCATCTATTCATACCTGCTCCCCAGGCCTCCTAAAAGGTACATAAGACTAAGGGCCTAATTAAGATGTCGGCCAGACTTAAGTTCGCCCGACACTGTCTCGGTCCTGTGACTGACCAACCTCTGGTCAGGGGTCCTGACTGCCCAAATAGGATGCGACCAAACACTGTTCATAAACTGGCTGCAATACATGCTCCCATAAGGGAAATGGGAGGTGCTGTTCATCCCTGCACCCTGTGGCAGGCACCTAAAGGTGCCTGCTACGGGGTGCACCGATCAACAGGGAGTCAATTGACCCCCAACCGGAGGCTGCACACACAAGGGGGCCCTGCTGGGGGCCCCTAAACCTCCTTTCTGACATGGTTTCCATATCGGACAGGCCGGCATGGAAACCATACCGGAAACCATGCATCATAATCCTAAGGGCAGAAAGGCCTGCCTTTTGGGATTATGAACTGGTTCCAAGTGGCCGACGGGCTCCTTGAGACCATTGGATGTCAGCCAGAATGACTGGCTGGTTTAACTTCTGACCACCAGCATTGCAATGTGGTGGTTAGAAATAAACCGAAGGGCCGATTACGATGTGGCCTGAGAAGGCTCCGAGCATCAGTAGGAGCCTTTCCGGGCCGCATCGTAATCAGCCCCTATGTGCATTAGCATGCCTAAACTCTGCTGGATGCTGGCCTTACCCTTGGTAAATGTCTGTAGCAATAGAAAATAGAATCTTAATAAAATGTGCATGATCATTCTGAACACTGTTCAACCCTTACAAATATGGGTTACAACGATCACAACATAATTTAATGTTTAGTGGTATTTTCACTATATGGATGTTAATGTCAGTGTCAGACTGGATCCTCAGTCTGGCACTCTGGCACTGTCTAAAGGGCCAATGTGTGGACCATTTTTTTGGTTCCATAACGCCCTGTGGGACCAAACAGCATGGACCACTCACTGGCCCTTTAAGTCAGGCCATCTGGCAGTGCCAGAGTGTCAGACTGACCGCAAAGCCAGTCCTACACTGGAAATTTTTATTTTAGTGCATCAGAGATGTAACAAAATCATATCACACCATGGAAACAAGCATTGGCAAACCAATAATTCTCTCTTTAAACATACAAATGTTGGCTAGACCAGGTTTCTAATTGAAAATACAAGTCAGATCAATCAGTCAGTAAAGCCCACAGGTTTCACTATAACTGAAAGTGTTTCCATATCCCCATCTCATGTCATGTATCCCTTCACACTTGCAAGAATTATCATTGTTATGGTAACCATCATGACATTGAGGACCCCAATTTGCCAAGAATCCCCTTCAATATGACAAGGTCAGCATTTGAACCATGATGTGCCCGATCTCTATGGGTGGTCTCTAAAATGCCAGGAATTACCACTAGCATACTACAGATGCTGAATTTAAGTGCTCACAGTAACCTCCACAATGCCATGGTCAGAGGTTTACCCACAGATAGCCACCATCCTGCTATGGATGGGTACAGAAGACTAAGAAATACCAGCAATATGCCATAGGTGTTTCTAAAAGGCTAAGAAATGCCACCTTCATCCCTTGGGTAGACCCAAAATGCTACAAAGCACCACCAATATGCCATGGCCAGCAGTTTGTCGAGAGAGGGTACATTCTGTAGTGGGCGGTGTCATATTGTTACAAATTACTACCAATATGCCATCACCAGTAGCCTGCCCAGGGTTCATATCATTTTACCGGGAGGGCTCCAAAAAATGATAACGATTATCACCAATATGCCAGATCTGGAGACAATGCCGGAAATTGACACCGAATATGCCAGAAATTTCGCCCAGATTTGCCTGGCCAGGAAAACTCTTTCACAGATGCACACATGTACTATCACCTTCAAATGAATACATGCACACACTCACATATGTGCTCATATGGGTTTACAAGCACTCTCTGACACTCACAATAGCTATCATGCGTTCTTTTCTTTCAACTCCTCAATGGTTCGTGGACCCTTGACAGGAACTCCGATTGAACAAAAAACAGACAGCACAGTCACAGGAGTAAAACAGAAAGCACAGGGACTGGAGTGTGAGGCAAATGTCTCGGGGCAGTGCAACTCAACATTGTAGCTAGACGTGCGGTTGCTGGCCCTACACAGTACATGTCTGGCATTCATGTTGCAATCTTTCTGGAAAGTATGGGGCCCGGCGCCAGAAGTCAGAAGCACCATGTGGGTGTCAGTAGTCCTGGAGGAGGCAGAAACATTGGATCAAAGAGAGTGGGGGGGGGGCACTGTATGTAAAAAACAAAAAGCAAAACTGGTTTCAGGAAGCCAGCGATTTCATAATCTACATATTTTACAGAATATCTACCTCCTGAGGTGCTACTATAAGAACTATTGGATGCTAATTTACCCTAATTACTCCTGTTCCACCCCCCCCCATCCCACTATACTGAAAAGGAACTTATTAATCGAGTTTCGCTGGAATGGGAGTTGTTGTTGATAATCGATTACCAGATGAGCAGAAAAACTGCACTCACGAAATTCCACTGATATTTCACCATCTTAAACCTCACCTAACGTGGGAGATGGTAATCACCCATAAGAGGAATCGCTACGAGAAGCGAGTGCTCAAACTCCGAATCTACAGGTCCCATTCCACAGGGGATTCATTGTTATCCCGCTATAAAACAGCATCCTGGAATTGCCACATTATCACTAATATTAGATCACCAATGGGGTTCCATTGCACCTCTCAGAATGAGGGACTTAATACAATCTAGTTAAGACAACTTTACCTTTATTTTGTATAAATGCACATTTTGCATTATTTGTGATGTTTTCTGTTTCTGCTAGCAACCTTTCCATGGTTAACTGTTGTGATGAAACAAGATCCCTATATGCATTGTTAAGTATGTTTTAGAGACCCTTGGGCACATCTCTGTTTGTGAGTGGATACTTTGTGAGAGGTGGAACGTAGCTTGGGTATACAGCAGTACATCTTTCCTTTCACTTCCACTTAGCCGTGGTGAAAATCTTCCTTGCAGAAGGTCTGTGCTTGGTGAGCCAGGGGCGCAACACAGCCCCTGCGGTGTAGGGGGGGCACCAACCCTCCAAGGAGCCCTCGAGTATTCAGGGTGGCCCCATTCAGCCCAAGATCAATGAATATCTGTGTGATATGGGATACTAGGGCCCCGTTGACCCTTTCTGCAGGGCTGCCCCATCAGTTTGCATTAGGCCGCTGTGGTGAGTCTGTTGGTAGACCTGCTGTTTTATAGTACACTTACCTCCTCCTTGTACCTTGCTACAGATGGATATGTCCTGACACCACGTTTCCTTGGTACACATTACAAATTGCTTTATTTTTTCCGCCTCCCACAGGAGTAGACGAAGCGGCGATTACCGATATCGTGACGAAGCGAAACAATACAGAAAGACAACAGATCAAAGCTGCCTTCCAACAGGCTACAGGAAAGGTAAATACAGGCGGTTCATACATCTTTTTATTGTCCTTTCCTTTGAGGGTGAAATAGCAACTGTGAGGAGGCGTTGACTCTATTAAATTGGGTGGCATAAAATATTTCTCTCATTCACAAAGGTAAGTAGGGTGAGGCGCCAATGCTGCCAGAAGATTGCACTACTGAATATTGACCCCAGAATATAGCCATAAAAAGAATAGCGAGGACAGAATTTCGAGGAACAAAATATCAAAAGGTTCGTGAGTTTAGGGGAGTCAAGATTTACTATTCCTAACTTCACACCAACGTACCTTCAAGATATATGTACCGTGTGAATACATATATGTGAAGTTAGGAATTACTTGCCTGTTGATATATATATTTTTATATATTTTGTCCTCGATATTGTGTTAAATTGATATTCTGGAGTTGCAACTCAGGGTGCACACCTTACAGAATTAGATATGATTAGTCTATGTAGGATCTCTACTGCAGACCTGAACCTCTTTGCTGCAGTGACACATTGGCATACATCTCAGTGGTATACTGGTTAAACTTATCACTTGTTAGCATGAGGAATGTTCTTTGTAAATGAGGCAGTGTCCTTTTCTCCACTCTCCTGCTTAAGATGCTATAACATTGAAAGGGCCTATCCAGAGTAGAGATAAAAGCAGACCTTATCATCTGGTCTTGTTACTCTAACATAAGCCAACAATAGGCCTTCAAGTATGTTCCTTTTTTGATGATGTCTCCTAGGGTATTGTGGCATCGTTCACCAGATGGCCCCTTAAAAATAGGGTTCGAATCTGCTACTCCCAAGAAATACACATATTTTCCTTTCCCAATGCTGCAAAGTTTGCTTACTTCAAACAAACTCACACTACCCTGGACAGTTCCTGCCCAAAAGTTTTTGCTGACGGATTTTTCATGAATGTCATTTCTTCAGATGCACGTGTTACTGGTACAGTTGTCTCCTGCAATGATGCGCTATTATTGTGACCCTCTTTGTTTATACTTAATATTGGTGAAACATTACGAAGTAGCTGTAGATAAAGTGTCCACTAGCGTTAATTCAGACCACTCATAGTATGGACATAGCAACAGTGGTGTATGTTAGCCAAGTGTCCCAGAATGGATAGGGGCTAGTTTGTCCATTGCAGACTCAAGAGATGAAATCATATCCCACCACATCCGACAGCCACAACAGTCTATAAACAGAAGTACAAATGAAGTTGTTTGAGTTCAGAGGTGTTAGTGGGCAGCAGTTCTTACACTCCTTGTGGCCAGAAACAACACTGATCCCCGTAAACTGCAGGATATCCTAGAAGACTGCACTTGAGTGATGCTAGCACTTCTTAGACCAGTCATACATAGCCTTCTACTCACAGTAACATGCACAATTTACCATACTGCTTGACTACTCAAAATCCTCTTTCATCCTTCTACATCTTATTTGTAGTCCTTGATTAAACAGAGTATACTAGCTATCAGTGCTTGTATTTTCATTGCCCAGAGTTCCTTTTTTACACCACAAAGATCCAGAGTCAGTCTCTTTCATTCATAGGCACGGTGGGGGGGTGCCGCAAGTTATCATTGTAGGGCCAGTGCTGAAGGAGCCAGTCCACATTGGTTTCAAGGAAGAGTCTATTTTGGGTTGATTTAGAGATTGGTGGACAGAGTACTGTATTGCAAATGTGATGGAATACCCTATCTGCCAAACTCCCAGTCTGTACAACTCACTTAAAGATGTGCTGACCGTAACTTTTCCGTCAGAAGCGTCCCCCGTTGGCTATTTTGACCAAATGCTTACTCAGACAGCATGATGGATTAGGGACCATCGGAGTAAAGTCATCACACCACTTGCTCTATTTATTATTTTTCTCAAACATATTTTAATGCATTTTGACAATCATAAACAAGACATAATCAAAGACAACATTGCCATACATTGTGGTATAAGCCAGCAGAAGTGGCAACAGCCAACCATATACTTGAAAAAGCATAAGTGGTGCATACCTTGTGATAAACTGTTTAGATGATATAAAAATCACATTTACATGCATAACAAAAAGATTGAAAATGAGCAAAATACACTTATCCACTAACCACCCCCAACGTAAACTGCCATTCAGAGTTCACGCCCCCAAGAGAATCAGTACATAATGGGTGAGATCTATGTGAGTTCATAAGTACATATGAGGGTTACCATACAGCCTGTAGAATTAGATGTAGGGAAGGACAAGATACAGGGACATGAAAGTATCATCTCCGTTGTGCAGGCAGGGTTCAGACGACTTCCTCCTCCTGGGATTTATATTGTTACAGTAGATCAACCCACGCTATCGCTATGGGCTGCTTGCGTACCCACGGTATTCTTCCCTAAGCAGCGCGTAACTTTCCACTGTGCCCCAGCGCTAAACCTCCTCTCGCCAGCCCGCAACAAGGGGCGCTGTTCGAGATTTCCAATGCATGCAATCTACCATTTAGCCTGAAGAAGTACCAAATCCATAAAATGAGCCATAGTCTTAACTGTTTTGAGCCTAGGGTATAGGCCCAAAAGGCACTGTTCATCATTATTCCAGTGTGTAGTCCCTGTGAGTCTTGCGAGCGATTCCCTAGTGTCCCTCCAATAGGATGATAAAGACACCACCTGCTTTATTTGAAGTAGACTGTATGATGTTTTTTTTCTATCTGTCACCACCAGTAAAAACTTATTAGTGAGAGACAAAAAAAGCATGAATGACCCCCACACCCTGGTAGCCACTCCCAGGGTGTGGGGGGCCTTAGGTTTTTTTTATTTTTATAAACTCCAACTTTGGGAGTTTGTTTGAGAAAAACAAAAAAGTTAGAAGTTTGAGAAATGGCTGACAAAAGTGACTGCAGCCATCCACCAAACTTTTTTTTCCCTGGAAGGGAACAACCATGACAGTGTTCCTTGCAAGGTACAGAGATGACTTCTGGGATAGCTGTCATCTCTAAATTTGATCTGACTGGCTTGAAGCTGATTATAAATGTTGAACATTTTAGAGGACATCATTGACTCCACATGCATCTGAGTAGTGTGGGGTCAGTCGATGGCTTGAAAGTGGTCTAAAAAAGGAAACTCCTCCCAGCCTTCTATGCTGTTCTACAACTGATTCTTCGTAACTTCTCAGGAAGAGATTTCCAAAGAGTTGGCTTATGCACAATCAAAGAGCATCTGCCCTAAATATGTTTTCCACCTAGGCCCATGGATGTGAGGAGCTAGCGTCACCCTGAACATTCTTGCAGGCTTTTGGAGCCCCATTCCCTCAATTCGATATTGTTGGCCTTTCTTTTGAATTACTTTATGTCATCTATGTGTAACTGCGGGCTCGTTTTTCAAGCTGTATCTGAGGTTTCAGTTTGCATGTAACCCCGCCCAGTCATAATTGTGCATGTCGGAGAACATTTCAATGAGCCATTCAACTTACTGCCATTGCACTAATTAACCCCTTGTGTGCCCATGACGAGCTGGACTCGTCATGGGCCGCGGTTGCGCTGTGCCCATGACGAGTCCAGCTCGTCATGAACCCCGCCCGCTAATGCAACGGCCGGCACAGGGCGGGGAAAGGGCGTGGCACACAAGGGGTTAAGGAAGCCTCAGACTAAACATTTTCAAACCGGCCTGAGGTTTCTCGGTAAGTGCACACCGAAGATAAAGGTTTTAACAGCTTCTTACTAGATGTGAAACATACGGAATGAGACAAGGGGCCAGAATAAATGTGTGATACCAGGGAAACTGAGGGAAAATCTTGCCCATAAGCAGTGGCGCAGCAACCGACAACCTGCTGTACTGCATCCATTTTTTGACTACTGGCAGGCGGTCTGATATTGGGACGTTTTCAGCACTTCTTCTCTGAGACTCACGCTGAATAGCGTCAGCATACATTTGAAGTCCAAATTCATCCCCAAAAAATCAGCCAGTGATTATATATAAATGATGATCCTTGCGCTATGCAAAAGGACAGAGCAGTTGGAGAAGAAATGTGGGTTCCAAAATAGACAATTTGATACCTCTTAGTATTAGAGGAAATATCCCTAACCTTAGGTTCCCAAAAATCGCTGCGTACCAGTAAAGGCTTTTTAGCATTTGCAAACAGGCAGATTTGCAGAATCTGCCCATTTGCAAACGCAAAAATTGCTTTCCCAATGGAGCAAACCTAATTTTGCGATTCGGTAACCTGTTACCGAATCGCAAAATGGGTTTGCGATTCGGTATTAGGAAGGGGCGTGTTTAGGGCGTCCCATCCTAATAGCGAATCACATCAGTATGTATGAATGTTTTGTGACCACAATTGCGGTCGCAAAACATTTGCATTTTACCACCTACTTCAAGTAGGTGGTAACCCATTTGCAAATGGGAAGGGGTCCCCATGGGACCCCTTGCCCTTTGTGAATGGTTGTAAAACAATTTTTAAGAGCAGGCAGTGGTCTAACGGACCATGCCTGCTCTTAAAAAATGAAAAGAAAACATTTAATATTTTTTTTTTAAAGCATCTTGTTTTCCTTTAAAGAAAACGGGCTGCTTTACAAAAAACATGATTGCTTTATTGAAAAGCGATCACGGACAAGGCGGTCTGCTGATCTCAGCAGGCCACCATCCCCGTTAATTTGGCGATTCCTAGGGGGTTGCAAATTGCTACCTACCTCATTAATATTCATGAGGTAGGTAATTTGCGACACCCTAGGAATTGCAAAATATGTACTATACACCTTGATACATTGCATTTTGCGATTCCCTAATTGCGAATCCTTGTGATTCGTAATTAGGGAATCGCAAAATACTATCATGATACATCTGCCGCTAAATCTCTTATCCGCAGGGCATAATCTATGGTATGGGAGGCAGCTGAGAGGTCTACAATATCAAAGCTGCCTACTAACGTTCAGCAATTGGTCATAAGAGGCGATCTTTAATATCACCCAGTGCAGGTTTCATCCCATGTCCAGGGTGCAACTGGACTTTCAGGATGGAACTGACTGGTTTGAAATAGCTTGTTGGCTAGCTAAATCATGTGGAGAATGTTTTGGTGTTTTGACTTTTAACCCCTTCGCTGCTAGCCCACTTGTGCTAACCCTTTTCGTGGCTATTTGGGGTAGTTTGCGCTAAGGCCCCTATAATTTTGTGTCCACATTAGGTATCAACGTCAAATTTGCACCCTTTTTTTCAATACTAGGAGGATTCTAAAGGTACCCAAGGTTTGTGGATTCCCCTGGTGGCAACCCAGCAATTAGCCAAAATACAGCTAATTAAAAACAATTGCTGCAGAAGAAAGCGTCTGGTTTGTTCCCTGCAAATGGCATCAACAAAGGGTTTGTGGTGCTGAAATCACCATCTTCTCAGCTTTTAGGAACAGGCAGGCTTTTGTCAGAAAACCAAAATTATCCGTACAGTTTTGTCATTTTACTGGGTCATAGCCTACATTTCCTATTTTTTGTGCTTTTAATCTTTTTCCAGTTAGTGGTAGAAATGGGTATAAAACCAATAATGGATCCCAGAAAGCTTTAAATTTCTGAAAACTAGACAACATTCTGAATTCTGCAAGAGGTCATTTGTGTAGCTCCTTTAAGGGATTTCTATAGAAACTAACAGTTGAAAATAGAAAATATTGAAATTGAGTTAAGAAAACAGCCATTTGTGCCACCGCTTTCACATGTAACATCTTTTAAGTATGACTGATTTTTTAAAGCAATATACCGTTCTATACGCTGGATGCTTCAGGTTGTGGAAATATATATAGCACTTGTGGGTTCACCAAGAACCCAAGGAACCCAGAGCCAATAACTGAGCTGCGTCATGAAATGGGAACAAAATATAGAGTTTAGAAGCAATGGGTTTTTGTACATCTACAAAACTATGGGTACCCATACGAGCATGTGAATTAGAGGTAATTTTTCAAAATGACAAATTGTGTTACATTTGAAAGGCAGAATTGCAAAGAAAGTCAATTGATAATAATACTTGTTCTACTATTCTGTGTTCCCCTAAGTCTCCCGATAAAAACGCTACCTCACTTGTGTGGGTAGGCCTAGTGTCTGCGACAGGAAACGGCCCAAAACGGAACAACGGCACATCAAATTCTTCCAGTGAAAATGGACCGTCTTTTTGCAATGTGCCTACCTGTGGATTTTGAACCCTAGCTCAGCCGGAACATGGGAAACCTAGCAAACGTATGCATTGGTGAAAACTAGACACCCATGGGAAACCTGGATGGGGTGCCTTGTGTGGCTCTCCCTATTTTCTGTTACCCAGAATCCTTTGCAAATCTCAAAATTTGTCAAAAAAACACATTATCCTCATATTTCTGTGCTGGAAAGTTCTGGAATCAGCATGGATCAAAGTATCTCGATAAAAATGGTACCTCACATGTGTGTGTTGGCCTAGTCCCCGCGACAGGAAACGGCCCAAAACGCAACGTGGACACACAACATTTTAACAGTGAAATCTGACCCTTTTTATGCAAAGTATCTAGCTGTGGATTCTGAACACTAGCTCAGCCGGCACCTAGGGAAACCTAGGAACCCTTTACATTTTTGAAAACTAGACCACCAGGGGAATCCAGGATGTGGTGACTTGTGTATGGCTCTCACCAGGTTCTGTTACCTGGAATCCCTTGAAAACCTCAGACTTTCTAAAAAAACACACATATCCTAACTTTTCTGTGATGAAAAGTTCTGGAATCTGTGTGGATCCACAAACTTCCAACTACCCAGCATTCCAGAAAGTCTCCCGATAAAAATGGTACCTCACTTTTGTGGGTAGGCCTAGAGCCTGACAGGAAATGGCTCAAAACGCAATGTGGACACAGCACATTTTTACAGTGAAAACTGAACATTTTTTTGCAAAGTGCATAGCTCTGGATTTTGAACCCTAGCTCTGTCACCACATAGGAAAACCTAGCAAACCTATACATTTTTTAAAACTAGACACCCATGGGAATCCATGATGGGGTGACTTCTGTGGCTCCCACCAGGTTCTGTTACCAAGAATCCCTTGCAAACCTCAAACTGTATTAAAAAAAAACGAAATTTTTCTCACATTTCTGTGATGGCAAGTGCTGGAATCTGCGTGGATCCACAAAATTGCACCCCGCCGCATTCCCCAAAGTCTCCTGATAAAAATGGTACCTCACTTGTGGGGGTAGGCCTAGTGCCAGCGACAAGAAAGGGGCCAAAAAGCAACATGGACACACCACACTTTTACAGTGAAAACTGACCAATTTTTTGCTACATGCCTAGCTGCGGATTTTGAACCCTAGCTCTGCCACCACATAGGGAAGCCAAGCAAACTTATACATTATTAAAAACTAGGCACCTAGGGGAATCCATACTGGGGTGGCTTGTGTTGCTCTCACCACGTTCTGTTACCTAGAATCCTTTACAAACCTCAAACTGTGTAACAAAAACACATTTTCCTCACATTTCTCTGATGGACAGTTCTGGAATCCGCATTGATCCTCAAAATTCCATCCAGCCTGCATTCTCCTAAGTCTCCCGATAAAAATGGTACCTTATTTGTGTGACTAGGCCTAATGCCGGCGACAGGAAACGGGCCAAAATGCAACGTAGACACGCCACATTTTTACAGTGAAAAAGCTGTGGATTTTGAACCCTAGCTCTGCCGGCACCAAGGTAACCTGAGCAAATCTGTACATTTTTTAAAACTAGACACCCAGGGGAATCCAGGATGGGGTGACTTGTGTGACTTTCACCAGGTTCTGTTACCCAGAATCCCTTGCAAACCTCAAACTGTGCCAAAATACACATTTTCCTCACATTTCTGTGCTGGAAAGTTCTGGAATATGCGTAGATCCACAAAATTCCACCCACCCCACATTTCCCAAAGCCTCCCAATAAGAATGGTAAATTGCTTGTGAGAGTAGGCCCAGAGCCTGTGACAGGAAATGGCCCAAAACGCAACGTGGACACACCACATTTTTACATTGAAAACTGACACTTTTTTTGCAAAATGCCTACTTATGGATTTTGGACCATAGCTGCCAGCTACTAGGATAACATAGCAAACCTATATTTTTTTTAAAACTAGACAAGGAGAATCCAGGATGGGGTGACTTGTGTGGCTCCCACCAGGTTCTGTTACCAAGAATCCCTTGCAAACCTCAAACTGTATAAAAAAAACCTAACATTTCTGTGATGGCAAGTGCTGGAATCTGCGTGGATCCACAAATTACCACCCGCCGCATTCCCCAAAGTCGCCTCATAAAAATGGTACCTCACTTGTGTGGGTAGGACTAGTGCCAGCGACAAGAAAGGGGCCAAAAAGCAACATGGTCACACCACATTTTTACAGTAAAAACGGAACAATTTTTTGCTACGTGCCTAGCTCTGGATTTTGAACCCAAGCTCTGTCACCACATAGGGAAGCCTAGCAAACTTGGTAAATTGCTTGTGTGAGTAGACCTAGTGCCTGTGACAGGAAATAGGCCAAAACGCAACATGGACACACCACATTTTTACATTGAAAACTGACCCTTTTTTTGCAAAATGCCTACTTATGGATTTTGAACCCTAGCTGCCAGCTACTAGGATAACCTAGCAAACCTATATTTTTTTAAAACTAGACACCAAGGAGAATCCAGGATGGGGTGACTTGTGTACTCTCACAACGTTCTATTAGCCAGAATCTCTTGCAAACCTCAAACTGTGTCAAAAAACAAATGTTTTCACATTTCTGTGATGGAAAGTTCTGTAATCTGTGTGGATCCACAAAATTCCCCTAACCCAGCATTTCCCTAAGTCTCCCGATAAAAATGGTACCTTACTTGTGTGGGTAGGCCTAATGCCCGAAACGGGAAACAGGCTGAAATGCGTCGACACACCACATTTTTACAGTGACAACTGACCCTTTTTTTGCAAAGTGCTTAGCTGTGGATTCTGAACCCTAGCTCTGCCGGCACCAAGGGAAACCAAGCAAACCTATACATTTTTTTTAAAGTAGACACACAGGAGAATCCAGGATGGGGAGACTTGAATGGCTCTCACCAGGTTCCATTATACAGAATCCCTTGCAAACCTCAAACTTTGTAAAAAAAAACATGTTATCCTCAAATTTCTGTGATGGAAAGTTCTGGAATCTGTGTGCCTCCACAAACTTCCACCTACCCCCATTTCCCAAAGTCTCCGGAAAAAATGTCAACTCACTTGTTTGGGTAGGCCTAGTGCCCGCGACAAGAAACAAGCCAAAACTCAACGTGGATACACCACATTTTTACAGTGAAAACACCCCCTTATTTGTAAAGTGCATGGCTGTGGATTTTGAACCCTACCTCTGCCGGCACCTAGGGAAACCTAGCAAACCTATACATTTTTAAAAGCTAGACACCCAGAGGAATCCAGGATGGGGTGACTTGTGTGGCTCTCAGCAGTTTCTGTTACCTAAATTCCCTTGCAAACCTCAAACTGTGTAAAAAACCACATTTTTCTCACATTTCTGTGATAGAAAGTTCTGGAATGTGCATGGATCCACTAAATTTCACCCACCCCACATTCCTCAAAGTCTCCTGATACAAATGGTACGTCGCTTGTGTGGGTAGGCCTAGTACCCCTGACAGGACACAGGACTCCTACCGTATACCGCTGGGCGCCTGGAAGCGCTAGGGACTCCCCGACACCGCTGCGGGCCCCTGCTCAGCGTAGAAGAAGTGCTGTGGCCGCCGTCACCGCTGCGGCCCGGGAGTGGTCGTCCCTGCGGGCTCCTGTGGTGCCATCACCGCTGCGGCCCCCGAAGTCTGGGAGGGCCGCCACGGTACTGAGTAAGCTTGCTGTAGGCCCGGGGAAGCCATCGCGGTCCGGACCACGTGACGGGGGCACCGGCTGCGTCATCCGCCACGCCTCCGCCAGTGCTGTGCCCCCATTGGCTGAGACCGCCGCACCCCTGCGAGCCGCGGAGAGATAGGCCGCTGTGGGTGCGGCCTATCTCTCCGGAGATCTGTGCACGGGCCCCCCCCCACAGGACGAAGGGAACGGCGCGAGGTGGAGGCCGGCCCTGGAACCCCTGGCCTCACCCCCGCATTGCGCAGACGCCACGGGGAGCCCGCTTTGCCTGCGCGGGCTCCCGCCTGGCCTGGAGGCCTCGGACACACCAGGTAACCCCCAGGAGAGGCAGGGCTGCTGCGGAGAGGTCCACAAGCGCAGTGGCAGCCCCAAGTGCACCCCTCTCAGCCCAGTACTCGCACCCGGGCCCGGAGGCCCTCTTTAGCTGACTGTATCGCTGCTGGGGCGTAGGGGGCAGCTGAGACGACCCCTGAGGGGGCGGGTGGGGCCGTATACCTGCTCCGGCCAGGAGCCCCAAGAGTCCCCTAAACTGCCCTGATTTGTCCTGCTTATTTCCCCCCCATGGGGAATTGCACCCGTGTTGGGGTCACCCTGAACTGTTTGTGGCCCAAGAGGGTTAAGAGTGTTGTTCTCCTCAATGAATTCATGCTTGTTGTAATACCGATGAATTACTTGTTGCCCTGCTAGCTGCTGATTCATGTCTTACAGGGAGATGAAGGTTGCTCTGTGATTGTCCCAATGAATTAACTGTTGCTCCGAAGTGCCCCGATTGATTAACGCAATGAATTAGTTGATGCCCTATCCTGCATCGCCCAATGTAACTGTATGGACTGATTGTTGCTTGATGACTACCTGTTTTTAGCTACTCCATTGATGAATAGGACTTCGTTGTTGTTGCCATGAAATTAACTGCACTGTGATTCCTGTAATGAATTGATTAATCGCCACTTGAGATAGATAAAGAATCCTGTATTTTACAAAACAGCCTGTTGTGGCGTCCTTCATTGTGTGCGCATGACTGAATCTGTGTGAGGGAGTGCTGCACTAGTGCTTTTCACATTGCCTACGAGTGCCTTCCTACCTCGCGCCAAGCTACCGTGTCGGAATTGGTGACCCCATTTCCAACAGGCTCAGAACCAACATCTGCATATTGCAGATACTGTATTTGCTCATTTGCCAATTAAGTTGGGTGACCGTTTACTTTTGACAAATAGATGTTTAGTTCAGCGAGGTACAGATTAAATAGGCTCGGTGCCAAAACACAGCGCTGTTTCAGTCAATGTTTTGTGTTTATCTTGGCTGACACTTTGCTGCCAGCTCCACGCTTCACCTTGGCCCACGTTTCACTGTATAAGGCTACAATGGCATCAATTTGTTTCTGTCGTAATCCTCATGCTTTAATTTTTTTCCCAGAGTGGATCTCGTGGGACTTAGTCGAAGGCAGATTTTAAGTTGATGTAACATGCAAAAAGTCTGGATTCTTTACTTATGGCTTTTTCTGTTAAAGTTTTCAAAGCTGCCAAGTTCGTGATTGTACCCATCCCATGCCTAATACCTGTTTGAAATTTCGGGATTATGCGCCTTTCCTCCATCCATGCTTATAGTTTTCCTCACATTTTTGTGATGAAAAGTTCTGGAATCTGTGTGGATCCTCAAAATTCCACCCAGTCCACATTTTTCTAAGTCTCCTGATAAAAATGGTACCTTACTTGTGTGGGTAGACCTAATGCCCACTACAGGACACTTGTTGAAACGCAACATAGACACACCAGATTTTTACAGTGAAAACTGACCCTTTCTTTGCAAAGTGCCTACTTGTGGATTTTGAACCCTAGCTGCCAGCCACTAGGATAACCTAGCAGGCCTATACGTTTTAAAAAACTAGACACCAAGTAGAATCCAGAATGGGGTGACTTGTGTGGCTCTCACCACGTTCTGTTAGCCAGAATCCCTTGCAAACCTCAAACTGTGTCAAAAAACAATTTTTTTTCACATTTCTGTGATGGAAAGTTCTGGAATCTGCCTGGATCCACAAAATTCCACTAACCCAGCATTTCTCTAAGTCTCCCGATAAAAATGGTACCTTACGGTGGGTAGGCCTAATTCCCAAAACAGGAAACAGGCTGAAACACGTAGACACACCACATATTTACAGTGACAACTGACCCTTTTTTTTGCAAAGTGCCTAGCTGTGTATTCTGAACCCTAGCTTTGCCGGCACCAAGGGAAACCAAGCAGTCCTATACAGTTTTTTAAAACTAGACACACAGGGAATCCACGATGGGGTGACTTGAATGGATCTCACCAGGTTCTGTTATACAGAATCCCTTGCAAACCTCAAACTTTGAAAAACAAAACATGTTTTCCTCAAATTTCTGTGATGGAAAGTTCTGGAATCTGTGTGCCTTCACAAACTTCCACCTACCCCCATTCCCCAAAGTCTCCCGATAAAAATGGTACCTCACTTGTTTGGGTAGGCCTAGTGCCCGCAACAAGAAACATGCCAAAACTCAACGTGGATACACCACATTTTTACAGTGAAAACTCACCCTTTTTTGCATAGTGCATAGCTGTGGATTTTGATCCCTACCTCTGCTGGCACCTAGGGAAACCTAGCAAAACTATACATTTTTAAAAGCTAGACACCCAGAGGAATCCAGGATAGGGTGACTTGTGTGGCTCTCACCAGGTTCTCTTACCCAAAATCCCTTGCAAACCTCAAACTGTGTAAAAAATAATGTTCTCACGTTTCTTTGATAGAAAGTTCTGGAATGTGCATGGGTCCACCAAATTTCACGCACCCCACTTTCCTCAAAGTCTCCTGATAACAATGGTACATCACTTGTTTGGGTAGGCCTAGTACCAGTGATAGGAAATGGGCCAAAACGCTACATGGACACACCACATTTTTACAGTGAAAACTGTCCCCTTGTCTGTAAAGTGCCTAGCTATGGATTTTGAGCACTGGCTCTGCCAGCACCTAGGGTAGCCTAGCAAACCTATACATTTTTTAAAACTAGACACCCAGGAGAATCCAGAATGGGGTGACTTGATTGGCTCTCACCACATTCTGTTATCCAGAATCCCTTGCAAACCTCAAACTGTGTAAAAAAACATTTTCCTCACAGTAAAAAAAAAATACTTTTTATGGTTCTTCATAACCATAAAGCTCACAGTAAAAAATATTTTAAAAAATGCGAAATATAAAAATTAAAAGTAGTATTTTTCCTAAAATAATTCATTATTAGATTTATAGTATTTATAAGGATTACTCATTTGTGCCATGTTTGCTTTTATGTGTTCACTATTTCGGAGGAGGTTACCAATTAATGTGATGAGCTTACCCCTCGACAAATTAGAATGTTTGATGAGCCCTCCATCAAGCAGTTTACGGCTTGCTTGCAAGTGCGGATATTTAGTTAATTTATAATTGGTTTTAGAAGCATCCTTCTTGAATCCTTAACTATTGGACACACGCACATCAAGTGTCTTATTGATTCTTCATGGTATCCACATAAGTGACAGATTGCTTGTTGATGTTTGCCTTTCCAAGTTGGTAACAGGTCCTTTGAATCATGTTCCCCAAAGCGATACAAAAGAAACCTCTTTTTTAACTCTAATCGGAAATATGCTGCTAAATAAGCTTTAGGTTTAAACTGTGAATTAGAATTTACTAACGTCCAGGCGTGTCGTCGTTTGACCAGTTTTTTTTTTATCTTCCTGGATTGACAGTTTTTTCACAGTGTCATTACACACTCTGTTAAATGCTACCCTTTCCACCTTGCTGTTCCATACCTCTTGAATTCCCAGTTCCACCAAAGCAGTTCTCAAATATTCACCCCATGTGTTACATGATCTCTGACCAAATTGGCCTTTTATTTCTGCCCATCATAAACTGTTCTGGGATCCTATTTCCAAGGAGCGGAATTTCCAACGCAATTTCACAAAAGTGTTCTTTCTCTGGTATTTCTAGTTCCGAAGTCTGAGTTCCAAACGGATCTATGCAGGAGACACAGCTTTAGGAAGACTAAAAACTGCTTTATACACCTTAGTCTGAAGCTCATTTAAGATTTCAACTTCCAGACCATGCCCTATTTCTTTATGCAAGAGTTGGTAATAATTGTGCTGCCATTACTTTCAGCAGGTAACTGTAGGAGGGGCAACTTAATTTCTTTTGCAGCAATTTATAAGCAAATATTAATGATTGAGTGTAGTGATCAAATCCACTCAGTTCAGATAGTTCAAAGAGGTTTAATACAAGATGTAAAAGATCACAGAGAGACAATAAGTAGATCAAATCAAGACCCCAACAGGAGCAGCCAGCAGGCAGCTCAGCCCAGTCAACAGTGACTCATTTGACTAACAACATTCTAAACCATGTCATCACTGTAAGATTCTACAGGCAGGGCATGCATAGCAATGAAGTCAGGATATAACATATCCCCCTTTCTTCCACATAACAAAAGACAAAAATGAGAAAAAAGAAGACATCAGAAGGCAAACAAAAAATAAAAATAAAACAAAGAATACAACAAAATTGAAATTGACTTTTAAGAACGTACAAACTGGAAAACCTTCAGCAGAAATAACTTGACAAACGTTCCCAAATTGAAATACATTGAAATATGCACTCGAGAACGTACAAACTGGAAAACCTTCAGCTGAAGGTTTTCCAGTTTGTACGTTCTTAAAAGTCAATTTCAATTTTGTTGTATTCTTTGTTTTATTTTTTTTTTTTGTTTGCCTTCTGATGTCTTCTTTTTTCTCATTTTTGTCTTTACAAGATGTAAAAGATCACAGAGAGACAATAAGTAGATCAAATCAAGACCCCACCAGGAGCAGCCAGCAGGCAGCTCAGCCCAGTCAACAGTGACTCATTTGACTAACAACATTCTAAACCATGTCATCACTGTAAGATTCTACAGGCAGGGCATGCATAGCAATGAAGTCAGGATATAACATTGAGCTTTTGCTCTTATTGCATTTTTCTGATCTGTAAAAGACATACATCTTCCCAGTCTTATGCCCAGATATTTATATGAGCCGGTTTCCTCTATTTGTTCGTCCTTTACGTATCATTTATATTTACCTGGTCTGGTGTCCGCTAAATGCACCACCTTTGCTTTCTTCTTATTTAACTCCAACCCTTGCTGGTCAAAGTGTTGATCAGGTTATTTATGACTCTTTGTAAACCAACTGGAGTTTGGCTCAGAACCACTATGTCATCTGCATATTGCAGATACTGTATTTGCTCAATTGCCAATTTTGGTGGGTGACCGTTTACTTTTGATAAATAGATGTTTAGGTCAGAAGGGTACAGATTAAATAGACTCGGTGCCAAAACGCAGCCCTGTTTCAGTCCATTTTTTGTGTTTATCTTGGCTGACACTTTGCTGCCATCTCCAAGCTTCACCCTGGCCCATGTTTCACTGTATAACGCTACAATGGCATCGATAGGTTTCCGTGGTAATCCCCACGCTTTCATTTTTTCCTAGAGTGGATCTCGTGGGACTATGTCGAAGGCTGATTTTAACTCGATGTGACATGCAAATAGTCTGGATTTTTTACTTATGAATTTTTCTGTTAAAATTTTCAAAGCTGCCAAGTTTGTGATTGTACCCATCCCGTGCATAAAACCTGTTTGAAATTTCGGGATTATGCGCTTTTCCTCCATCCATGCTTGTAGTTTTCCTCACATTTTTGTGATGCAAAGTTCTGAAATCTGTGTGGATCCCAAAAATTCCACCCAGTCCACATTTTCCCAAGTCTCCTGATAAAAATGGTACCTTACTTGTGTGAGTAGACCTAATGCCCACTATAGGACATGTGTCGAAACGCAACATAGACGCACCACATTTTTATAGTGAAAAACTACCCTTTTTTTTGCAAAGTGCCTACTTTTGGATTTTGAACCCTAGCTGCCAGCCAATAAGGTAACCTAGCAAACCTATACTTTTAAAAAAACTAGAAACCAAGGAGAATACAGGATGGGGTTACTTGTGTGGCTCTCACCACATTCTGTTAGCCAGAATCCCTTGCAAACCTCAAACTGTGTCACAAAACACATTTTTTTTACATATCTGTGATGGAAAGTTCTGGAATCTGCGTGGATTCCCAAAATTCCACTAACCCAGCATTTCCCTAAGTCTCCCGATAAAAATGGTACCTTACTTGTGTCGGTAGGCCTAATGCCCGAAACAGGAAATAGGCTGAAACGCGTAGACACACCACATTTATACAGTGAAAACTGACCCTTTTTTGCAAAGTGCCTAGCTGTGGATTCTGAACCCTACCTCTGCCGGCACATAGTGAAACCTAGCAAACCTATACATTTTTAAAAACTAGACACCCAGAGGAATCCAGGATGGGGTGACTTCTGTGGCTCTCACCCTGTTCTGTTACCCAAGATCCCTTGCAAACCTCAAAATGTGTAAGAAAACACATTTTTCTCACATTTCTGTGATGGAAAGTTCTGGAATGTGCATGGATCCATAAAATTCCACCCACTCCACATTCCCCAAAGTCTCCTGATAAAAAGGGTATGTCGCTTGCATGGGTAGGCCTAGTGCCCGTGATAGGAAATGGGCCAAAACACTGTATAGAGACACCACATTTTTACAGTGAAAACTGTCCCCTTTTTTGCAAAGTGCCTAGCTATGGATTTTGAACACTAGCACTGCCAGCACCTAGAGTAACCTAGCAAACCTATACATTTTTTAAAACTAGACGCCCAAGGGAATCCAGACTGGGGTGACCTGTGTGGCTTTCACCACATGCTGTTACCCAGAATTTCTTGCAAACCTCATAATGTGTAAAAAAAAAATCCTCACATTTTTGTGATGGAAATTTCTGGAATCTGTGTGGATCCTCAAAATTCCACCCAGTCCACATTTTCCTAAATCTACTGATAATAATGGTAACTTACTTGTGGCGGTAGACCTAATGCCCATGACAGGGGCATTAGGTCTACCCACACAAGTGTTCATCTTGGCTGACACTTTGCTGCCATCTCCAAGCTTCACCCTTGCCAATGTTTCACTGTATAAGGCTACATAGGCATCGATTTGCTTCCGTAGTAATCCCCATGCTTTCATATTTTTTTTTCCAGAGTGGATCTCGTGGGACTCTGTTGAAGGCGGATTTTAAGTCGATGTAACATGCAAAAAGTCCGGATTCTTTACTTATTGCTTTTTCTGTTAAATATTCAAAGCTGCCAAGTTCGTGTTTGTACCTATCCCATGCCTAATACCTGTTTGAAATTTCGGGATTATGCGCTTTTCCTCCATCCATGCTTATTGTTTTCCTCACATTTCTGTGATGTAAAGTTCTGGAATCTGTGTGGATCCTCAAAATTCCACCCAGTCCACATTTTCCTAAGTCTCCTGTTAAAAATGTACCTTACTTGTGTGGGTAGACCTAATGCCCACTACAGGACACGTGTCGAAACACAACATAGACACACCACATTTTTACAGTGAAAACTGACCCTTTGTGTGAATGTGGATTTTGAACCCTAGCTCTGCAGGCACCTAGAGAAACATAGCGAACCTATACATTATTTAAAACTAGACAACCAAGGGAATCCAAGATTGGGTGACTTGTGTGGTTCTCATCAGGTTCTGCTACCCAGAATCTCTTGCAAACCTCACACTTTGTTAAAAAGACACATTTTCCTCACATTTCTGTGATAGAAAATTCTGGAATCTGCGTGGATCCACAAACTTCCACCTATCCCACATTTCCCAAATTTTCCCGATAAAAATGGTACCTGGGCTCAGCGGCCATCTAGGAAAACCTACCAAACTCACACATTTCTGAAAGCTAGACACGCGGGTGAGTCCATTGAGGTATGGCTTGCATGGATCTCCCAATGTTTTCTGACCCATAATCCCCTGCAAACCTCAAATGTAGCTGAAAAAAACAAATTTTTCTCAAATTTCGATTTGGGAAAGTTGTGGGGTCACCGGGCTGACACAAATTTCCTACCACCCAGCATTCCCCCAGATCTCCTGATAAAAATGGTGCCTCACTAGTGCGGGTGTGCCAAGTACCCGTGACAGGCAAGGGCCCAAAACGTATTAAGGAGACATCAAGATTACCTATCACAAAACGACCTCGTTTTGCAAGTGGGCACCTGGGTTTTTGGCCCCGGACTCGGCGGTCATCTAGGGAAACCTACCAAACACCCACATTTCTGTAAACTAGACACCCGGGGTAGTCCTAGGAGGTATGGCTTGTGTGGATTCCCAACGTTTTCCTACCCAGAATCCCCTGCAAACCTCAAATTTAGCTGACAAAATCACATTTTTCACACATTTCTCTTTGGAATCTCTGTGCTGCCACAAATTTCCTACCACACAGCCTTCCCCTCAGTCTCCAGAGTAAAATTATACCTCACTTGTGTGGGTTTCAAATGCAGAATTGGATAAAACATATTTGTTTTAAATGTAGCACTTACTACTCTCTGAGCTATATGCTTAATCCCTATGTTTTTGGCCCTTCCCAGTCACATGCCCTTGCCCCACCCACACAAGTGAGGTATCATTTAACTCGGGACACTATGGGAAATGCTGTGTAGTAGGACATTTGTGCCGGCACGGTGATCACACACAGTACAATGTGGATTTTTTTTTCCAGCTAAATCTGAGGTTTGCAGGTGATACTAGGTTGGAAAATGTTAAGGCATCCACACAATCCATACCTCCCTGGACTCCCCCAGGTATCTAGTTTTCAGAAATGTGTGGGTTTGGTAGGTTTCCCTAGATGGCCGCCGAGCCAGGTGCCTACCTTGAACAACTAGGTTGTTTTTTTGATAGGTCATTTTGATGTCTCCTCAAAAAGTTTTGGGCCCTTGCCTGTCTTGGGTACTTGGCACACCCACATGGGTGAGGTACCATTTTTATTGGGAGACATGGGGGGAACGCTGGGTAGTAGGAAGTTTGTGTCAGCTCAGTGATCCCACAACTTTCCCACATAGAAAGGTTAGAAAAATTTGATTTTTTCAGCTAAATTTGAGGTTTGCAGGGGAATCTGGGTAGAAAGACTATGGGGGGTCCACACAAGCCATACCTCCCTGGACTCCCCTGGGTGTCTAGCTTTCACAAATGTGTGCGTTCGGTAAGTTTCCCTTGATGGCTGCCACGCCCGGGCCAAAAATCCAGGTGACGCCCCCTTGCAAAACCAGGTCTTTTTGTGATAGGTGATTTTGATGTCTCCTCAATAAGTTTTGGGCCCTTACCTGTCGTGGGTACTCGGCCCACCCACAAGAGTGAGGTGCCATTTTTATCTGGAGAC
This sequence comes from Triturus cristatus, assembly GCF_964204655.1. NCBI lineage: Eukaryota > Metazoa > Chordata > Amphibia > Caudata > Salamandridae > Triturus > Triturus cristatus. The sequence goes on from NC_140581.1 coordinate 883,386,522, forward strand.
CTGGGGGGAATGCTGGGGGGAATGCTGGACAGCAGGAACATTGTGGTTTTTCTGATAACACATGATTATGACACAGTAATGCAAGAAACATGTATGACTATAGTCACATTTTGAGGTTTGCAGTAACTTTTTCCTAGAGACAAACTACACCTTAGCACGGAAAGACAGATAAGACAAATATAACTGTCTATCCATCTGTTCTTCAAGTACACATACATACTGGTTGGATTTGGCACAAGGTTGAGCGAAAGGTTCACAATGTATATTTTATTGACAAGAGATTTCACAAAAAGCAAATGCATGGTTAATAATTAAAAGGTTAAAAACCTGAACCAATGACTCACAGCTCGTGAGCTGTAAAGCCACGGCAAAGCACCAACCGATTTACAGGCCATTCACACTTCTTTCATACTTGACACATATGTTCACACCACCAGCTTTGGCCCCAGCTCATTACAACATCCACATCAACAGACAATGTAAAGACAATGTACACCCTGGCAGAGAAAGACAGAAAAGACAAATATTACTTCAAAACAAACTATTCCTCAATTACATACACATACTGGTTTGATTCGGCATGAGGGCGAGTGAAGGTTCAGAACGTAAAATTTTATTAACAAGAGATTTCATAAAAAGGAAATGCACTGTAGGCAAGGCATCAACCTCTTTACAGCCCATTCACACACCTTTCATACATGACACACAAGACCATTCACACCGCCAGCTGCGGGCCCAGCACATTACAATGTTCGCATCAACAGACAGCGCCATTCAAGGGCCCATCACTTTCATACGCCCACATGACTGACACAGCAATCACACCGGCTGGTGGTTGACATAGTGTGTGCAGTGGCGTTTGGCTAGCAGAGTGTGTAATGACCAGCAGCAAGTCACTACTCACACAACATCGGCCAAATACCAGCCCACCCACACCGCCAGCCAAGCGCCAGCCCACCCACACCGCCAGCCAAGCGCCAGCCCATGCACACCACCAGACAAGCACCAGCCCACGCACATCGCTAGCCAAGTGCAAGCCCATGCAGACCACCAGCAAAGCGCCAGTACATGCACACTGCCACCCAAGCACCAGTCCATGCACACCGCCAGCCAAGCGCCAGTCCACGCACACTGACATAAATTTCTTTAAATATTTTAACAAGAAAGAAAACACAAACCAATTAGAACACCAGTCCACGCACACTGTCATCATTTTTTTAAAATATTTTAACAAGAAGGAAAACATAAACCAATTGGAAATAGATACAAATCTATAACTAAAAACACAACAGCGGTAACTAAAGACATCATTCTAATGCCAACCGTGAAACTGAACATCAAATATAAAACCATACAGACCAGGCAGTACACTATTAGTCTCATGGTTGCTCCCAAACATTTTGAGTATGATACAATCTGAAACATGTGGGCACACACAGCCCAGTATCAGATGGACAATCAATGCAGTGCAAATTACTCTCGTTCCGCATACCTCTTCGCAAACAGACCAAACATCTCTTACAGTGATTGTTTTTTTGGGGCGTTGGAGAAATTAAATCGGGAAACTGGCGATCTTTCAAACTAGCCACATCCTCCACCACTCCAACTCTAGGAATACTTGCCTGTTCCACTACAACAAGACTGCCTATCACAAACTCCTGAAACTAAACATAAGTCATCTTTGACGCTGTAGAACATCCCTTGAACACAACAAAAGCATTAAAAGTTGCAAAATTGAAAAAATGGAGGGCCAACTTCTTATACCAATGGAAGCCACATTAACAGCAGTGTAAGGTTCAAACCTCTGATCTACTCTATCAACACCACCCATGTGCTTATTGTAGTCTACAATGTACACAGGTTTGCGCACTTCAGCAACCTGACGCCAAACAGTCACAGGTGAAGTACTGTCAGCATGTACACATCCCTCCTATCCACAAATTTCACAGCTAGCAGCTCATCACTTCAAGGCACTGCCCTTTCCTCGCTGAAGCTTTTTGCAAACAAACACTTTTGGGTAACCTTTATGGTTGGAGCAGATTTTGTCACAAGCAAGAGTGTCCACTTTGAACAATTCCTTAAACAGTTATCTAGGTACAAATGATGACCTTTATTAATGTTTCCCACCTTTTTTTCGCTTGCCCAGCATATGCGCAACCAAGAATGAAATGGCTTAGGCCCGTCTGTTTGCAGTTGGGAACAAGGGATCACCTTGCCGCTCTGAGAATCCTCAAAACGGACACAAACACTACTATAGTTTGCGGGGTGGCCACATTTTTAGGCTGGGCATGGCTGATTAGGCAGAGGCTAACTAGCTCCAGTTGATTATTTTATTCATCCTCAAAGCTGCTAAAGTTTAATACATTTTTAAATATTTATTGTATAAAAACTAATCAGATTCTCTTTTTATATAACATGTTTTTAAAATGTATTTTTATGAAATTGTGTTTTATGTACTTTTGTGCTTTTACGACATTTTATGTCCAAATAAAGCTTTGATTGATTGATGACCTTTATTAAAAAGTCCTCTAGCAAGTTCCCACACAAATTTCTCTGAAACTCCTAAAGTGGATGGAAAACCAGCGGGGTCAATAGTGGAATCCCTACCAGTGTACACCAGAAAATTATAGAAATATCCTGTCCTACTCTCAGACAATATATACGTCTTAATTCCATAATGTGCCCTCTTGCTAGGAATGCACTGTATCAAAACCAAACGGCCCTTCAACAGGACCAAAGAATCATCAACAGCTATTTCTTTCCCTGAAGTATAGATCTCTGAAAACCGATCTATAAGGTGATCAAGAACAGGCCGAATCTTAAAAAGATGGTCACAGCCAGGGTGATCTCGTGGCAATGCCGGAGCATTATCCAAAAATGCAGCATCCGAAGCAAAAGTAAATACCGATCACGACTCATAATTGCAGGAAATATGGCTGTTGCCATCAATGGACTGGTAGACTGATATGAAGCCAGGTACGGCTTCCTCATCAAAAAAGTAAAACCAAAAAACTTCTTCATCTCATCCAGATTTGTGGGAGTCCACCAGGTAGCTGTAGAGCGTGGCCTGAGTCTGGCACTGTTGTCCCTCAAATACTGTTCAACATACAAATTAGTCTGCTCACCAATCTCAGCCAAAAATATATCACCCATAATCAACTGAAAAAACTGTAGAGGCTAAACAAATTCACAATTCATCTTACACTCTGCATCACCACTATTGGCAGGCAACACCGGCTGCACCATGTTTGGATCAACCCAGAATCCAGCAATTCCAATGGGAAGCCTTGCAGCCACGGGCTGCAATCCAGATGCCTCTTGTTGCACCATTGACACTTCAGTGTCCTACGCTAAAACAGGCACTTCATCCGCACTGAGCGCAGCTTAATCTATACTGTGAGTAGCTTCATCATCAAATGAATCATCGTGGTCAGAAATTCACTGCCAGAATCTTGCACTTCCTCCTCTCCCTCAGATGCACTGTCAGTCTCATAATCTTGGTCAGAGGAAGATTAAAAAAGTATACCAACCATCTGCTGAGCAGTAATTCTGCAGCTAGCCATAATCCTTACTAATAAAGGTAGCTTGTCAAACTAGTCAACAACAACAAACACTTTGTAAAATAAGTAGTAAATAAAATGTGACATTATCACAAAGACTTATATACTCCAAACCTATACCACTCACTTGCTGCCAGAAGCAGCTCGACTCACCACCGCTTACTCTGCACAGACACAGCAAGGACCAACAATATCCCATTAAAAAAGAAAAAGGAAAGAAAACTAGACATAAGACAGCGCAAAACACATCACAAAGAATTTCACGCTCAAAACACAAACTAAATATGCAGCTATTATGACACCACTTACAAAAAATTCATTTGTGCATTACAATGATAGTCATTTGGAGTAAACACAAAAAAAAGAATTCCTACCAAATAAATGCAGCTATGCAAAACTGCAGATCAACCACTGCCGAAACCACAAACAAGAATCAAAAGCTTTGCACTAGAATAAAAAGGAGAAATAAATCATTACAATCACATATGCAAATAATGCACCAGTCCACACACAATCCACCAGCCAAGCTGGGGGGTAGGTGGGCCTAAAAGCATAATGCCGATCTGCCCCCATGGGGGGCAGAAACAGCCAAAATATTCACACCCATACAAGGGGAGCAACCCTTGCCCAAGGGGCCACTCCCCAACACCAATATTTAAAAAACCCTGATGTCTAGTAGCTTCTGCTCCCCTTGAGGACAGATGAGCCTAAAAACAAATGGATGATCTGCCTCCAAAGAGTGCAGAAATGGCCACAATAATCACCCCGTAAAGAGGAGTGAACCAGTGCCCAGGGGGCTGCTTCCCAACAACATCTAAAAAAATCCTGGTGTCTAGTGGCTTCTGCCCCCCCCAACCACCCCAGGGACAGATGGGCCTGAAAACATATTGCCGCATGTGCGACCGTGCAGCAGTAATCCTGAAAAGAGACATCGGAGGAAAGGAAAACCCTTTCCTTTCCTCTGATGCCTCTTTTTAAAATCCCCCCACCCTCCCCGAGGAGAAACTCACCTGTTCCTCCTTGGAGGCACTGGAAGCAAAGGGCTTCCAACGCATCCGGTATCACATAATGACGACGGCGTGCTGTGCACACTGACATCAATAAATGAAGGGCTTCTGCTGTCCTCCCCAGTGGGCACAGCATGAAGGGCGGCCCACGGGGGGAGTGCCAGTGCTTCCCCGTGGGTGGGTGCTAGGACGACTGGGAGCCGTCCGATGCACATGCCCACCATGACGTTGGACGGCTCCCGCCCGTCCAATGCATGAAAAGGGTAAAGGGTTACCCTGTTTATCTTCAGAGATATGACGACCTTGACTGTATCGAGAATTTACTAAAATTTAAATTGCTCATTACTTTATATAGCACCAGGCTCTCTGTTGAGCTAGGATAGAGTTTCTTATACTGGCTATTTTATATTAAAAACTGGATCAGACTCTCAAACCTCATCAAAGAATACACAGTGGAGTGTGGACTGAGATCATAAGCTTTTAGGACAAACTAGGTAGGATATTTGAGCTCTTCCCTGCCTCTTCAATAATTGAACAATAAAAAACTCTTAGAATCCTTGTGCGTCATTTTTTGAGTCTTGCGTTGTGCAACGGGGTTAAATGTTCTATCCACTTAATTGCTTAGTTTTCTCCATCTAACTGTTAAACATCTGCACCTCCCTCAGTGTTTTAGAATAATTTATGCAAGGCTCCAAGCCAGTCATGTGAGTCATGATATTACTTTTATGCAATTTAATGAGTGATTGGCATGTATAAATAATAATTGGCATTTGTATTAACTTTTACTTTTAGGGAACCATTGACCTCCTTAACAAATTCACCTTTAAATATGGTGACACCCAGTGGAATCATCTCAAGGGCTCTATCTGGGATACCAGATACCAGGTGCATAAGCTCTCACTAAGCTTCAACCCTGCATAGTTCATTGAGGAGCAACAAAACGTTTAAATTCCAGCACCTGTCAATGCTAGTATTCCAAGGAATTCTGAAAATTGTTAGTTTCGATTGAAATGTCTCGTAACCCAATGTCCACAGAGATTAATTTCTTGGTTTGAACGTCCTGTTTAAATATATAAATGAGAGCATTGGAAGCAATAAGTATGAAACATAGGGATGGGTCATTCGTTTTTTAACAGCATTTTATTAAGTTATATTAATTTTATTAAGTTATATAAATGTGGCCTTATTAGGAAATGCCTACCATGTTTCTATTTTCGTGGCATATAACATTCTTAACCTCTGCATACAACTCTACAGCTAGCATTCATGCATTTATTTGGTCAGCAGTTTTTACGCGAATGGCCTTTTAGATCCTCTTTTTACTAAGTGTTTAAATTGGATTTAATCATCAGTTAGAAGTTGCCTCTTAAATGGACTGACCGACTGTTATTTGTCTTCCTGGATTGTACTTCAGCCTTTAGACGAGGCGCTCAAGAAAGCTCTTTCCGGTCATTATGAGGAGGTTGTCCTTGCTATGCTGAAGACTCCAGCTCAGTTTGATGCCCATGAACTGAAGTCTGCCACTAAGGTAGGCAACGCAATTGGTTGGTCTCCTGATTGTAATCGGTGATGTTTCAAATGCATATTTTTACAACATAGCTTTGAGGTTCAGTGCCAAATCAAATCCTTTCATGGCCGAGTTGCATAAACTATTTAGAAGAGCGGAACACTGCAAAAATAGAATTGTATTAGAAAATAATACATAATATTTTTGTCATTTCTGTATCAATTATATATTTTTTCCTAATGAAAGTTAGACACACATGAACACTTTGTACTACTGCACCCTGCACCTGGCAAACGGCAGACTGAAGACCCTCTGCTGCAGTCTGCTACTGAGCAAATGTACTCTCCTGTGCTCTGTGACTGACTGGACCAGGATGGTGTTTGTTTAAATGCCACATTAACACGTTAGCTAAACATTCCTAATGCATTACTATCACAGAAACACTGAATGTTGCACCACGTGCTCTTGCCCTTAAAAAGAAGAGAAGTCATCTAAAGTTCCAGGGATTGGCGTGGGTGGGATTCAGTATCTAAAAGAGTTGTCCTATACAAGTAAAAGCGCAAATAAGGCCTTCAGCAGATTAAAACACACCACCCCAACTGAAACAAGCATTGGCAAAGCTAACAAGTCTGGCTTTCATATACTGCATCCACAGATTAACAACACAAGAAACAGAGATGAGTGGCACAGAGTTATCACTCAGGCAACATGTAAAGTCACATATGCAGCCACAACACATGCTAGACCATAGAGGCAACATATGCCAGTGCCGACGTACACAATGACATGCGTACCGCCTTTGCAGCATGCTATTTGCAGTCATTCCTTCTTGGGGATCGCATGCATGAATCTGTAAGGAGAATATGCTTGACCAAGCAATAAAGATGCGATAAAAAATGTTTGCCGTGTGCCTACTAGATTTGTTACACCCATGTTTCATTGTGATTTTCCATTGTGGTTTGTAATTGTAACCGAGGTGTTGATGACCGTCATTTTTATTGTCTGGTTCTGTCGAGCAAATAGATATTGGATGGATGATCGGATCGAAGTTAGGAGGTTCTTCTGTGAAACTGTACAATAAGATGCAGTCAGTGTCCCATTTTCTTCGGACTAGCACTATCTAATATTCTCCCATTATCCCTGAAGAATGACATTTCCTTATTTCCGAATTTCACAAAATAATGTAGCTTTCAAGGAGATTAAATGAATGGCATTTATTACAAAACCTTTGATCAACATTTTGTTTAATGGTTTATGCCTGTTGGATGCTTACTTTCTCCTGACTATTTCATATTGCCATAAGTGGATACCTCTAGTTCAGCTCCTCCTGATGTCCTACTGGCGGCGTTATTCTACCTACTCTTATGAAGATTCTTAACAGCTCCCTGGCACTAAGCACTGTTCCTCCTGCATGGAAGCATGCCATAACCTCTGCTGAAAAAGCCACGTGCAGTCCCCTTGATGGTCGATAATTACAGGCCAATCTCCTTGCTTCCAATTGCCAGTAACATTTTAGAGAAGTACATTAAAATACACATCTCTCTAATTTTCTCGAAAACTTAGACCCACAGGGCTCCTCTTTGAGCCCAAATCTTTTCAATGCCTACTTCCTTCGCTAGCAAGAATTGTGCAAGCACATGGCTTAGACCTCGTCTCTTATGCTTATGATACTCAGTTGATCCTTGCACTTGCCCCTGAATCTAAGCATGCATCCAGTGACCTAACTGCCTGCCTTAAGGAAGTAACTGAATGGATGTCAGACAGCAACCTCAAGTACAATGGTTGGAAGAAGGAGGTGCTGGTTGTAGACAACAATGTATCTAGTTGGAAAGAACTGCTCTGGGTCCACAGCCTCCGAGAGCAGCCAGGATCCCTCCACAGCAGTGAAAAGCCTTGGTTTTGGCTGGACAGCAATCTCACCAAGGAAATGCAAGCCAACAAACTGTCTGCAACTTGCTTAGGGCTACTGCACACATTAAATTAAAATCATTCAATGGCTATCTCCTTCATCTAAAAGGGTAGTTATACAGGGACTGATCACTTCCCGTCTTGATTACAGTAAATCCCTGTTCCTAGGAAGCCCTCAATATGTCCTAAGACATATGCAGACTGTTGGACTTGGCCCTTTTTGGCTAATGTTCCTTAAACTTTTTGCCTTCCTCCAAGATATTTTTCTGGCATTGTGTTGCCGACTTAGATGCTTTGGGCACTTTGCCACTGCTGATCAGTGTCAAAGTGCAAGTGCTCCCTGTATAAAGTGTTATGGTAATTGGTTGTCCATAATTGGTATGTTTGTCTTACTAATAAAGTCCCTAGTAAAGTGCACTATGTGTGCTAGGACTGGTAATGCAAATGCTACTAGTGGGCCTGCAGCCCTAATTGTGCCACCCACACAAGTAGCCCTAAAAAGAGATCTCAGGCCTGCCACTGCAGTGCCTGCGCGCAGTTTGTTAAGTGCCTTGTTGTCCTGACAAGTGCACCCATTTGCTAGACCTTGCCCTTTCCTTTTTATGAACATCAGACACCCCTATAGTAGGCCCAAGGTACCCCCCTGGGTAGGGTGCAGTGTATGTGAAAGGTAGGACATGTACTGAGGTGTGTACCATGTCCTGACAGTGAAATACTGCCAAATTCGTTTTTCACTGTTGCAAGGCCATCTTGCCCATAGGACAGAATGGGGAATGCTGTGTCACATGTTTCCAGCATATCTTCCCATAGGCATAAGATGGAGAAATGGAGTTTAGAGTGCCTGAACTCAGAATTTAATAACACATCTTTTTGTGAAGATGGTTTTTGAACGCTTTTAGAAGTGGCTGGTTTCTTGTCCTAACCATCCTGCGTGCCTCTGCCTAGTTGTGTATTGACTATCTGGGTTTGGATGTGACAGGGTCTGGGAAGTGTCCTCACACCAGAGAGGGTAGGTGAGACAGCAACAGGTTGGCCTTCATTTGGTGTGGTGGGATTTGTGGTTTGATGCAAAGAGGGCTGTGCTGCTGCGGAGTGTCTGAGGCCCAGACCCTCACTATCAAAGAAAGAAGGTGTGCACTGGCAGGAAGACACCCAGGTCTGGTTTGGACCGGGCTCAGAGCCCACTGAACACAAAGACTTCAAAGGCATTTAGGGTTTAAATGTAAGAGCTGGAACTCCTGAACTCAAGACTGAACTCAAGCCTGAAAAAGGATTGAAACTTTTTTATGATCAAGAGGAACCTCTGCAAAAGAAGAACAGCTGAAGATACTGAAGAGAAGGACTTGCTGTGTGTTCTGGGGTTGGCCTGCAGTTTGCTGATTTGACTAAGGAGAGGACAAGGGACTTTGCTGTGTGCTGTGTCCCCCTGCTTGAAAGGACTTTGCTGTGGGCTGTGATCTGAAGTAACTTGTCTCTAACGGGCCGAGAGGAGCTGGCTCCCTGTTGTGGAATCTCAGGAACATCAAAGTTTCCAAGTGTGTCTCAGCGACGGTGTGTGCGTGTGCTTTTTGCAGCCTGAGACCTTCGTGAGAATTGCCCTTGACCGTGTGCCCCGGAGCAGTCTGACCAGAAGTGCTGTGATCGTTATCGCCATTGGCCCGGACCGTCGTCCTTAGGGGGAGCAGTGAAAAATCACTGCCACCGGCCCGAGCCTGCCTTTGCCAAGGAGAGACCTGTGAACCTTCACCATCGTGGGTCCGAGGTCATTTGCCCAAGATCAGCGGAGTCGAGCAGGGAGCCGATCAGCTGTGAGGCCGTCGTCTGGTAGCCCGACTCTCACTGAGAGGAGCAACTGCCGCCAACCCGAAACCGCACAGCGTGACGCCCAAGCAGCGAGGAGAGGAGAGAGAGACTGCACCCCCCCAGGTAACGCTCAGCGAGCGCGCTTGTGCCGCCACCTGGGGCGGAGTGCATGCTACGAGAGACTGCTCTCAGCCTTTCCCATTTTTGCAGCGCGAGCCTCCGCTCAAGTCAGTATTGCAGCCCGTACTCACAGAGTAGTGGCAGTACCGGGGTCGGATTGTGGAGCTGCACTTTGTTTCCTTCATATCTGGATTGTGGGCATATTTTGGCAGTTGCTGACCACGAGTCAGCCAAGAGTGGCATAGAGACCTTCACCAGTACCGTGATCGGTGCCAAATTGCTTTTACAATCAGCATTAGTACTTGCATTACAAACTGCATTATTACTTGCTTTTACGATCCGCATTAGTACTTGCATTACAAACTGCATTATTACTTGCTTTTATGAACCGCATTAGTACTTGCATTAAGGACTATCTTATTTCTACATTACAAACTACATAGCATTGCATTAGGACTGCATTAGATCATCGTGAACTGCTAATTAATACCGCAAGAACCTACAAGTGATTGTTAGCCTAATAACCAGCCCAGTGAAATATTACGAATACGCAAATGCTGGATATTTTTATCATTTGGTCTCATCGTATTTCTTCTTGATAAAGATACCGCTATTTTCCTAAATCAGTGTGGTGTCCATTTGTGGTGTCTTATCACTGTGTTACTGGGAGTGTGGTTTCAAATACTTTACACATTGCCTTGGAGATAAGCCGGGCTGCTCGTACCAGGCTACCGGGGGGTGAGCAGGGGTTATCTAAGAGTGTGTCCCTCCGTTCCCTGACTAGAATCAAGGGTCCCTATTTGGACTAAGGTACCTACCTCAGCCAACTAGAGACCCCCATTTCCAACACAGACCATACAAAATGCTGCAGTACGATCACACTTCAAGATACCCAAACACCATTCAGCAGCCCTAGCGACGTTTGAGCTGCACTGGCTCCCAATCCTAAAAATGATCCATTTAAGTTCCTATGCATGGCCCACTGAGCAATGCACGGAAAATGTCTCCTTCTGATACGAAGGCTAGTCTACCCATATGTGCAAGAGATCTATTCACTCAGAGAGCTCCTCTCTGTTAACCATCCCCAAGGTTAGGAAAGCCAGATGTGGTGGACGGTCCTTTGCCTAGCTAGCTGCCAAGTTATGCAATCCCCTCTCTGCCAAACTAAGACTAACACAGCTAGAAACTTCCTTCAGGAAACTTCTAAAGACCATCTATTCTAGCTTCAGTATGACTGGACTAAGTCTTGCAGGTGTGCCTCTCTCAGTGCCAGGAGGCCTCTTGTGTCAGCTGTGCGCTATATAAGACACCTAGAATAGAATAGAATAAAAGATTCTTCCCGTTAAGGGTTCGTGAACATTAGAGATAATGGGCCAGGTGTATCAACGCTTTTTGCGATCACAAAGAGGCCGATTCTGCGAATCGGCCCCATTTGCGAACGCAATAATTGCGTTTTCCAATTAATCAAACATTTTGAATTCGCAATATGGGTAATTGCAATTATTTGCGATTACCTAAATTGCGAATGCAGTTAGGGAATCACAATTTGCGATTCCCTGAATGCAATTCATGTAGCTATCGCAAATTGCGATGTTGCATTAAGAAATCGCAAATTACCACCAACTTCTAGTTGGTGGTAATTTGCAAATTCCTGGAAAAATTCATTTTTTTGCATTTTTCTAAGTGGTATGTGGCGCACATACATGCGCCACGTGCACACATGCATATTTCAGGGGTGCATCAGGGTGGCAATTCCTTATTTGTGACTCACCATTTTTGAGTCTTAAATAAGGAATGCGTAGAAATCGCAAAATATTTGCTGAAACCTAAATACACATTGCATTTTGCAAGTCTATAATAGCGAATCGGATAAATTTGCAATTACAGATTTGCAAAATCCACTTTTGATACATCTGGCCCAATATCTTTAGGTCAATAGTGGCATATGGTTAAAAAAGAGAATAATTTAAGGCATTTTGTTTGTGTTTACTGTACAACTTTGTGTCCTTCATGTCAACCAAAAGAGTATAAAAGAAAATGTGTTCAATATCTTTTAACATATGTTTATTAGAATCATTAGATCAATGGAAATAAATTGCAAGTGTGGCAGGATTTCAGATTTCATTTGGAATAAACAATTCCCTTTGAAAAGCTATCTGTAAACATTGTCCAAAGGCAAGCTTCTTAAACGAAAAGCAATAACATCTGTTCTGAGTCAGCACAGAAAGTGTTTCTGGTGGATAAAGGGGTGTGTGGCCTGTGTCGTGTTTTGAGGGGTGTGTGGCCTACATCGGGTTTAACAGAGTTCTCAAGCTTCCCATGTACACGTGTGCGTACCTTATCTAGGTTGTGTCTTTGCTTTGCATTCTTTGGTTTGCAGCCCTCATTTTCTATTGATGTGAACTGGACTACAAGTCCCAGAATAAAATATTTGATCAGGATCACACAATTTGGGCAAGCATTTTGAAATTCAGCCAGTAGATGGCTACCTCTGCTTCTCTCTCCCATTTACATCAAAGGTCAATGTTTTTTCTTACATTCTTGTCTCACGATACAAAAAACTGGAGCAGAGACAATAGACCCAACTCAGGTTCCTCAGACCCACCTAGAATGCATTTATGTGGGGGGGATGTCACAATCCAAACATCCTCCTGAAGCTGCGCCCTTGATGATTGCTTAGAGTGCTCTGAGCCCCCTAGTACCACTGCCGAGCCTTCCCGAGTTTGCTTGCTGTGCCCTGAACTGCTATCTGTGAGATAGTGAATGTGTCGCGAAGGTGCAGTTTAGATAGGTCTAGCCTTAAAGCAGAACTCTTACACCTGCACCAATGGCAGCACCAAATTGAAGGTGAGCTGGTTTGCATGGACTGGTTCTCCCAACTGACCATCAGCAGTGCACCTCGTTCTCAAAGCATTTCTGCCTGAATGACTGGTTCACATTTGATAAGTGCTCTACTGTTAGACCTGTCAGCCTTGGGGTTGCCTATCCCCAAATACTTTTGCCTACTCTGGGTGGCTTTCCCCCAAATTTGTTTGCCTACTCCCCTCCTATTTTGCTAAATTTGTTTTTGTTGGCCTTAGGGCTCTGTGCACTTTACCATTTCTAACCAGTGCTAAAGTGCATGTGCCCTCTCCTTCAAACATGTGAAAATTGTATTATACCTGATTGGCACGTTTCATTTAAATATTAGTCCCTAGTAAAGTTGTAATACATGTCCCCGGGGTCTGTAAATTAAATTCTACTAGTGGGCCTGCAGTACCTATTGCGGCAATCACTTAAGTAAACTTTTAAACTTATCTGAGCCTGCGATTTAAGGTGTGTTGCACTTTTAAAATGTGCCAAATACCCCCCCCCCCCTCACCCCAGGGCAGGCCCTAAATAGGCCATCTGGCAGGATTCATTGCATTTAAAAAGCTGCACATGTACTTTTCTGTTTTATATGTCCTGGTGGTGAAAAACACCAAAATCAATTTTTCACTAATGTGAATCCTACCTCTCCCAAAGGGTGACATTGGGTTACCTTATTACAGTTAATATATGATAAAGTTTGCTTGAGAGCAGGTAGAAATATCATGTTAGGTGTCTACAGAATTGTTATTTAAAATCCTCTTTAATAGTAAAGTGGGATTTTATGTCACAGTTCTGAAAAAGCCACTTTTAGAAAGTTGGCATTTTCCTGACGCAACCAATTAGTGTCTGCAGCCTGTTCTTGGGTAACATGACTAGGTGTGAGTGGCAGTAGTTCTTTGTGTATTCCTACCAGACAGTCACACAATTGAGGGAATGGGAGGCCGTAGGATGGGCCACTCTTGCGGAATGGGGAGGTGCAGCTGTGCTCAGACTTAGTTGCACTTCAAAGACACTGCCTCAGCAGATACACAAAGAACATTACTCTAGTCTATTGTGACTCCAGATATCCTGGGAAAAGGGCAGAGAGGGAGGAAATTCAGTACACTTTTGTGAGGGGAAGACTCTAGGAGGACTGCTTTGCTGCCTGTAGCCTGCCCTGTGCCCTCAGAGGACTGGCCTGCTGCTTGAGACCTGCACTTCTGCTGGAACCCAGTACTTCCAGAGTGACTCAAAGGGCTAGTTGGCTGGCCTCTTGATCAGAGCCTCAGGGACAGAAAAGGCTCCAAACATCTTGAACCCACACCTGGTCCCAGTGAACCCTGTCCCTCCAAGTGGTTCCGCTCCAGTCCTGGAGCTGTGGAGGTGGTGCTAAAGGTGCCCATATAGCCCAAATCCAAAACCTGGGACTTCTAAATTTTTATGTGAAAATGTGCTCTGGTACCAAGAGGAGACCAACACCTACCTGCTTGCCAATCTACCCAAGGTGCATCGCTGGTCAGCCTGACTTCGCGGTAGATCTTGCTATGTTTATCTCAGCAGCTGCAAATCCTATTTAGCAGCTCCTCTCTGGAAAGGCATCCGGCCTGCCAGAGTCCTGTTCGGATACAGTCTGCTGCTTCGTCCCTCTGCGAAAATGTGCTCTGGTACCAAGAGGAGACTGACACCTACCTGCTTGCCAATCTACCCAAAGTGCCTCGCTGGTCAGCCAGACTTCGCGGTAGGTCTTGCTACGTTGCTCTCAGCAGGAGCAAATCCTATTCAGCAGCTCCTCTCTGGAAGGGCATCCGGCCTGCCGGAGTCCTGTTCGGATACAGTCTGCTGCTTCGTCCCACTGGAAATTTTCAACTTTCATAAAAGATACTACGTTTGAAAGTAGACATTTTCACTGCAACTTTGTCCAGCAACTCCCTGATAATGATGCCTCCTTCTCGGACACTACCCACTGAACTTTACCTTCTCAGAAATGTTTGCACAAAAACTCTTCTAAGTCTGAAAGTAAGCCAAGACCAGGCCTTATCCACTCGGTGTATCTGAACTGTATTAAATCACGGTTGGCCTTAACTTTTGACTTTGCACCGGTCTCACCCGACCTGATACCTGCCTTTGGCACTTTGATATTTTAGGCACTATTTTTCACTTTAAACCAAAAATTCATAACTCCTGGTCTACTAATTGGATTTTTGTAGCTTTAGTTTCAAATAATTTGTTAAAATGTACTCTATTATTCTAAATTTGTTTAGGACTTCTATTGTGTTGTGTTTTCGCTTTATTGCTGGTTGAGTTTTACGTAAATGCTTTACACATTGCTTCTAAGTTAAGCATGACTGCTTTTGTGCTAAGTTACAAGAGGGTTAAGCACAGGTTCATTTAGTGACCTTTGTGGTTCACTATGACTAGAATTATAGCTGTTGCTTGAGAAGTGCTCACACCCCCTCAATCAACAACCCAATTTCTCACTTCAACTTATATGTCACTGATCATATTTTAGTGGCCCTGTGCAAGGCAAGTTTATTTTTCTCAGACATACTAAAGGAGGAAACCAGAAATATGCTGACTGAATTTATTATTCAAGGGTTGACAAACTAAGGGACTGATTTAAATTTAGGCTGATGGGTTACTCCATCCATCACAACGGTGATGGTTATCCCATCCACCAAAGTATAAATCCCATAGGAAATAATGGCATTTAGATTTTGGCAGACAACATATCCATCACCGTTGTGATGGAGGAACCAGTCTGTCAAAGTCTAAATCAGCTCCTAAGTTCTTTCATGGCCATAGACTGATTCTCAGTCCGGCCATTTATGCAGAATAATAAGATTGCATTTTCATTGGCCTTGGGCAATAAGCATATAGTAAACAGTAAACCAGAACTCCATATTATTCCGTGGCTCAATTTGAGAACATGGTAGACTTCCTTTTAGAGAATATCCATAACCTTCGTGGGGCGTGTTCTTATATATTAAATAGAGAAATAAATGAATCATGCATAAAACCATTTGTTAATTGAGCGGTATAAGAATTGGTATTATTGATTAAAGGGAGTGAAAACCCTACTCAGGCATCAACCGCAATCTTTGTAGAGTCCTTGCTGTAATGCAAAGAGCAGACTGGGCGTTGGGTGGTACCAGCCTTTGAAGTGGGGTTATTCCTTATATTACTCCAAATCTGGTTCTGGAAAGTTCATCTCATCCCCTGCCAAGGCTCTGAGAAGTCTGGGGTTTCAAAAGGCAAATGTCAGGTTCCTTCGTATGGGCTTTAGGCCAAGCCCTTTGAAGGGTAATTATGGCAGGGAACAGCTCCGGCCCTAGCCATACTGGCATGATGGCCCATCCTGCTAACAGCTGGTCCTCATTTGTCACAGTGTCTTGGAGACATACACAAAGCCCAGCAGCAGAGCCATTGACATTTTTTGACCCAGGACACTGGCAGGAGGCACACATTTTTATTTCAAGAAAATGGGAACTTTCTAAAAGTATTATTTTCCGAGTTGCGACTTAGAATTCATCTTTACCAATGAAGATGATTTTATATTGCAATTCATTTGAGTTGTAACATGACACTTACTTCCAGTCAAACGTTAGCAAATGTAATAAGGCAACCTAATCTAAGTATATGGAAGAGATAGGCCTAACAGTAGTGCAAAACACATTTTGGAGTACTTCACTATCAGGATATGTAACACCTAAGAACACGTCCTACTTTTTAAATACAATGCACCCTGCCCAATGGACCTTCAGGGCCTAATCTCAGGTGTGACTTATATGGATTAAAACGGAAGGCTTGGGCCTGGCAAAAGGTTTGTTTTGCCATGCTGAAATGGCAGTTTAAAACCCCAAGTAGGTTAGAAAGGCAGGCCCAAGACATGTTGTAAAGAGCTACTTTAGTGGGTGGCACATTGAGTGCCGCAGACCCACGAGTAGCCTATAATTTACATTACCAGGGTACATGTAGTGCCATATACTAAGGGCTTATATTTAAATTAAATGTGCCAATCAGGTGTAGGCCAATTTAACTATGTTTTAGGGAGGGGTCACAAACAATTTAGCATTAGTTTACAGTGGTAAAGTGCACAGAGTCCTAAAAGCCAACAAAAGCGGGTTCAGCAGAGGAAGGGATTGAAGGCAAGAAGTTTGAGGTGACCCAGCAGAGACGGCCAGGTCAAACATGATCCCCTTCCAATCAGTACCTTGATGGGCTTCCCTGCTTAGGTGATAGTACATGGCCTCTTCTGCAGTGGCACTTTCAGTTCTATGCCCTTCTGAACCCAGTTGCATCTCTCTGTCAAAATTCTTCTGAGCCACTGACTGACTCTTAGGGAACGCTTCTCATCTGTGGACCCCATCTGTGAGACTCCTAATTTGAATTGCTCACAGATGCATCCCAGTAGGCAGACAGTACCACCATAGTCAACAAACTGACGTGGCTTATTCTGCCCCTTGGATCTGACTTCTGTCCCCATCCCAAGGAAAATGCTGCCTATAAGGTCAACAATCAGCAGAGGTCACTGACTGCTGTCAGTGTCAAGAGCCTGATGGAGGCTCTAATAAGGGGTTTCAATAGGCCTCACTTCCATCCTTGGGGATGGCAAGGAGTACCCTCCTTGTTCTTGAGGTTTGACATACCTCTGAGGTTTCTCAAAGTGGGAGTCAGCAGCCCTGTGTTAGGCATCCTTCTTACACTCTCCCTCTGATCATTCCAGGGGTGGTAACCTAAGACTTTTATTAAAGCACAGGGTCTGTACCCTGAGACTGAACATGTGCCTGGCCAGCCACAATGTCCAGGGGGAACCACCACCACCTCTCTCAAGGGTGACACATTGCATGCCTAGTACAGGTCTACAACCGTCTGGCTTTGTGACAGCATAGGGAGCACCTCCAGAAGTGGCCTCACCAGGGTCAGTCTTGGGGGGCTTTGTTCTCAGTGCTTTTAACCGCTGATCGACTGGTTCTTCCTCAGGGTACTGTCTCCACTTCCCGCCCCTTCCTGTCGATTTGGGCATCAAACTCTCCCTGTGGAGGTAGTACCACCAGAGACATGAGCTTTCAGGGCACCCCGGGTGGCCTCCCCTCCCAGCTCCTCTAATGCCAGCAGTAACTAATTTCCTAGAAATACTAGAGGCACCAGAGCCATAGAAAAATAGACAACTTCCTGCTCAAGGGCCTGGCTTAACCTGCACACCTGTCCTGGCGGGTACTGAACTGGAGAAACCAGCCTCTCCACTACCATGGTCTAGCTGGCACCCGTATTCCTCAGAGTAATGGCAGTGATCGCATTCATTGTGATCTAGTGGAAGTGGTGACTCCCACTCTCAGGGATAACACACCTACCCTCTGAGTCTACCTCCCAACTAAGGGAGACTAGGGTATGCTCTAACCTTTGCACCTGTGGATTATTTACCCCTAAGGCCATATTGGCCACCCTTGTAGAGCTCCAACCAGTGAGTGGTTTCTTAGGACAGACAGAGTCCCCCTGCTTCTGTCTTAACTAAGAATAATCGTAGCACTGTCCACCAGAATCTCTCCCTGTTTCTTAGAAGAGGCATGTGAACTCTTTCCCCCTACCTTATCCTAGGACTTGTCTTTGTCTCCTGAGACCTCCCCTCCACTCTGCTGGGGGAACCTACTCACAGTCACTCCTAGATACCTTCTTATGAACCCTGTTGCAGAGTTAGCAGCCCACCTCCTTGGCAAGCTCGTTAGGACTAGCGAGTTTGCTATCTATCATGTTTTGGCACATCTCTGCAAAGTAACTACTGAACATGTGCTCTCTTGCAATCAGATTGTAAAACCCATTGTAATTATTTACATCACTGCCCTTCAACCAACCATCCAGTGCATTGCAAACTTAGTACACATAATCGACCCAGGACTGGTTGGGCAGCTTCTGAATGCCCCTGAACTTCAGCCTATACTTCTCAGGGGTGAGTCCATAATGAATCCGCCCTCACATTGGGAATGTGGATCCAAAGACTGGCTCCCAATCCACTTTGGGGGCCCTGTGCATTTCTACAGCAACCTCATAAGCCTTAATCCTCCTTTGATTTCAGGTTCTGCTCCTTCAGACTCAATTCATAAGCAAATGTTATCTTTCTGCCAAGGCCCTTTCAGGGTCAGACTTCTGCCTCAGTCCTTCTTTCCTCCATGGCCCTTTTTGCAGCACTCTCCTCTTTGACAGCCTCCCATTTTACAGCTGCCTCATCCATTTTTTAGCTTGCCCAGCTGCAGGTAAAAATTCCTCTTAGCTCTCCTACCCTCCAGGTCCTCAGGGGACAGGTTGCGGGAAGAGAAGCTGCTGCCTGCTCTTGACCTGGCATGGGACCTCACTCCTGTGGGCCATACTCTATCCTCGGGGCTATTGTCAGGAGGATTTCATTCTCCCACTCTATTTCCTTCCCCTGCTCCTCCATATCCGTACCCTCCTCTTGTTCCTGTGCTGCGGACTATAACTGGCGGGCCTCCTCCCAAATCCTAAGGTGCTTTCTGGTGCTCCTTCTTCTTGGAAATCTTGATTGCTGTTAGCCACCTCTCCCTGTTGAATACCTTGAGTTCAGCCAGTGTATCTCTCCAGGTTCTTCAGCTAAAATTCCATGCTGACAGGCAAGAGTTACAGGTGTGCAAACATGGGCGGACTGGAAGTGAATTTGGAAAAAAAGCAAAAGAGGTCAATCAAGGAGAATTGACAGAAAAAATGAATCTGGTATCAAGTTATTTATATGGGTTTTTATTGGGACAAAAAAATCACTGAGTGGTACTTGTAACTGGCTCTATCTATACTGCACCAAAGTGAGGTACAGTGTGTATGGAGTCTAAGGGTCTCCAGAGGTTTGGCAGAGGTTAAAGTTAGATAAAACCTTACTCTCTAAAGTGGTAGCTTGGTCGAGCAGTAAGGCAGTTTCAGAGGACAGTGTTAAGCATTGGCAAATGAATTCACACACTCAAGAACTGAACTCTAGGCCAATTGTTTTTGAATAAAAAATATACTGTTGTTTTATTTCTGGAACCAATCAAGCTTGGTACAGGTAAGCATATAAATACTTTGCAGTAGTAAATTATTTGTATGAACACAGTGCAAAATTGCAGTATAACTTGTACTGATTTTGGTTACAGTTTAAGTAAGCAGTTTGCAACACTTAGCAGGTATATTATATTCAAATGAATGGGATTTTTAAGAAAAATGCAATTAATTCCTTTTCAGGTTACTTTTGCTAACACAGGGCTGGATCCTAGATTCAGCACTGGGACATTTCCTGAAAACAGTTGAGTAAATTTGTTTTAGTTAGAGGTACGATTTTTAAAGAATATTATTGTATTTCAAAAGTTGACTCTTCAAAACTTTTTCACATAGAATGACCAATGTTATCCTACGGGAGGAAATTCACTTAGCAGGTAAGTTACTTTTGTGTTACTTTTGTAATCCAGTGCTGGACTCCTAGATTCAGCACTAGGACATCTACCTAAAACAGGTAAGTAATTACATTTTTGTAGTTTGTACGATTTTTAAAGAATATTCTTGTATTTCAAAAGTTGACACAAAAACTTTTTCACAAAGAACCCCCAATGTTATCCGACGGAACGAAATTCAATTCACAGGTAATATACTTTTTAGTTACTTTTCTTACTCAGTGCTGGACACCTGGGTTCAGCACTGGGACCTTTCCTGCAAACAGTTGAGAAAATTCGGTTAGGTTATTTGTGCGAGTTTTAAGGAATACTCTTCGTTTTCAAAACTCAACTCTTCGAAAGTTTTTGGGAGAAAAACTGTCAATGTTATCCTATGAGGAAAAACAGGTTATCGGTTTCGAGGTAAGTATTCAGCCTTTGAAGTTAGGGTTCTGGGGCAAGACTCAGGGGTCTCCCAGGGTCAGTGATGCACTGTTGTTGCACCCCCAGTGGCACTAGGGCGGCCGGGTGCAGAGTGTTTAGGCCCAATGTTATCCTATGGAGGATAGGGGGTCTCCGGTTGGTGGCTGCTGGCAAGCAGGCCACGGGGTTGTGGGAGCAAAGCTCCTATGGTTAAGCTCAAGGCAAGTTGGGAACCAAGTTAGCACCAAAGGGGCACCCTCAGCAGCACTAGGGCGGCCGGGTGCAGGGTGTTGTTTTGAGGTCGGTTGCCCGGTTGATTTCAATGGAGATTCTCCAGGATAAAGAAACACTGCAGGCTCGGGGAATAGGATCTTCCAGGAGTGACCACCACTTTGAGGGGTACGTTGGGATGTTGAGGGTTGGTTAGGCAGAGCTGGGTTGGGCACACAAGGCCGTGGGGCGTCGGGTGCAGTGGTGCCTTGGAACATCGGATTTTCTTACCCGCTCTGGTCGCGGTAGGGGGGTCCTCTGTATTGAGGCTGCAGGAGTCGTCAGGAAGCTTGAGGCAGGTCAGGGGTCGCCAGATCTCGGGTCAGGATCGCCGGGGGGGAGTGGGCTGGATTCACGGGTCCCGACTGGCACCAGAAGCTGCAGTTCAAACACGTCCGGTGTTCACGGGAGACACAGCTTGGAAAGTGAAGGCAGGTAGGTCCTCCGGGGTTTTTGAGGTTGCTGTCCACTGGATACACCGGGGTTTTGCAGGAGCCGGTTCGAGGGGGAGACAGGCCTGTAGGGCTGGGGCAAAGTCAGTGGGCGTCGTCCTCTTGTTAGCTCTGCACGGCTTCTCGTCCTTCTTCTTCTCTTCTTTTTCTTGTGGTTGCTGGATCTGAGGAAGGAAGTCTCAGGGTGCCCCTAAATACTAATTTTAGGGGCATTACAGGTAGGTAAAGGGCAGGGACAAATGGGTCCCTTCCCTGGGGTGTGTACACCCCCTATTCTGCTACTCTCCAGTGGGAGGGGGGAGGAGCCTGTCCCTGGTTGGCTGGGTCCCCCCATCCTCAAGATGGTGGGGACTCGAGGTAGTGCTTCCCCTAGCCTCCCCCACCTTAGGGGTGGAGTTGGCAGAGGTGGGCACACCTCTCTTCCTCACTTGTTTTTCCCAACAGTTCTCCCGCCCAATGTGGGGGTAGAACCAGTGGGGACCAGTGGATGAAAGCAGCAAATGGTCTGGAGAGGCTCACAAAGGCGGCATGCCTTTGAAGCTTTTCCATCGCGAACCCTGCCCATCCTGGGGGAGGAGGCTTGGCACCTCATCCCAGGATGTGCATTGTTTCAGGCCCCCGAGAGCAGCAGGCTCTCGACACAGGGGTCCAGAAACATGTCTGGTGGTGGCAGCCTGCGCAGCCACTAAGTCAGGTCACTGGTAGTTGGTCGTTTTTCAGGGGGCATCTCTAAGATGCCCTCTGTGGTGCATTTTACATTAAATCCTATACTGGCAGCAGTGTGGGTTTAATGTCCTGAGAAGTTTGATACCAAACTTCCCAGTCTTCAGTGTAGCCATTATGGTGCTGTGGAGTTCGTAATGACAAGCTCCCCGTACCATATACTCTTAATGGCAGCACTGCACTTACAGGGCCCAGGAATGGCCCTGGGCACTGTAGGGGTAGAGGGCTCATGCACCTGTACCCTCACCACTGGCATAGGGCACCCAGCTAGAGGGGTGAATGATGTATGCCAGGGCAGTGATGTGTTGGCATGGCACACAGGGATGTGTGCCATGTTGACTCTTTGTTTTGTTCTGCACCCAGACACTCAGCCTGCAAAGACAGTGTGTGTGTGTCAGGGTACAGGGCCTCTAAGGGTGGCACAATAAGTCACAGTTCTTAGGGTCCTTCTCTGCTCACAGTGCCCTGGGTACCTATGGTACCATGTACCAGGGGCTGACATGTGGCCAGAGATGCCAATTGGGTTCAGGCTTCAATACGGTTTTAGGGAAGGAACACAGGCCCTGGGTACCTGATTGGCAGGAGCCCAGGGCACACTCAGTCAAAGCACATCAGCAGTTCAGCAAAAAGTGGGGCATACCGTGCAAGGAAGAGGGCACTTTCTCACAGTACTGCACAAACACAAGTACTGGATCCCACCACTGAACACCAATGTAGTCAATGGGGTTATTGATTAAGGGGCGGTTAAAAACATTCCTCAATCAACAACCACAATATTGTCAGGGTGAACCACAACAGTCACTAAATTAACCTGTATTTTACCCTCTGATAACCTGGCACAAAAGCAGTCAGTTTTAACTTATAGGCACTGTGTAGAGTACTTATGCAGCACACAAACAGTAATAAAGTGAAGCTACAACACAAGAAAATTCTCAAACCAAGTTTGAAAAATAGAGAAAAGATTAATAATTATATCAGAACTGCAAAAATCCAAACAGTAGAGCCTGAGATATGCATTTTTGGGGAAAATAGCATCTAAAAGCACAATGTTGCATTAGTGGTCATCTGGTTGTTCTAGAAAAGGGGCAGTCACAAGTTCAGGCTGATCCTGATGGAGCATGGGCAGGCTACATGGAACAGGTCAGTCCTGCTAAAAAAGTTATCTTTCCAAACTCTGGTGCGAAGAGTCCAGTTCTCTGGGAAGGAGGCCGGAAGGAGTAGGGAGAGTGTCGTGGATGGTTGTCGCTGTAGCACAAAGAGCGGGGTGGGTGGCACAGGCTGTTGTCATCGTAGCATGAAGAGCCAGTCCGGTGTTGCAAACAGTTGTTGCTGGAGCCTGCGTTAGCATTCACCCATGGGCTGTCATTGCTGTAGCATGAAGTGCCGATCTCACATTGCCAGTCGTCGCTGGCGGTTGCTGTTGCATGACGAGTCTGGTTCAAAAGAGGTTCACTTCCTACAGCCTGGCTCGTCCGGGGGTTTCACTAAGGGGCAATTTTGAATAATACAATTACCTCTGTCTTGATGTGACCTTACTTATGTTGGATGAAAAGTACTTATGAACAGCCTATTGTGTAAATACACTAATTTATGTAATGAATCTGCCATTTTCTCCTGAAACTTCACGCACAAGCACTTCTTTCTTGAGCACCCCTTCACATATCTCCTTAGAGCAACAGTATAGGAATATAATCTACCTAGATTTGGTGTTTCTCAAAATATAGAAACATTTACACATTCAAATGTGTTATTTTGTGTGTGTGTTAAAGTATTTTTATAACTATTCTTCCTGATGTCAGAAAGAGTACCTACTCACATCCTTGAGTTATATGGGTTGGTGTTCATGAAGAAATGGTTAGGATAAGTGTATTCATTACAATGTTATCTGCATAGTGGATCTCCCCAATTAGACCACTGGTGTCACGTATTATTGACTACCAAGGTTCTTTGGGTCATTTAGTCGGGTTACCCCATAGTTATGCAATGACTTTTAGAAAGTTGGTATTTGCCGGCCTTAGCAGTTTGGTGCCTACAGCCTGTCTCTGGGTCATATGACTGGGTGTGGGTGACAGTTGGGCTTTGTGTATTCCTTCTAGGCAGCCACAAACAATGGGGAGCTTAGGTGTGCCTCAATGGGCCATCACTGGCAGGATGGGAGGGAGGAGCCGGACCCAGCCTACGTATACTTGAACAGACTGTGTCCTTTCTCCACACAATGCATACCACCTGCAGTTAGTCTGAAGCTAAAGCCAGCAAGACAATGCATGTGTGCAGTAAATGCCTACCTCTAGAAGTTTCTCCCCACTTCAAAGGCACAACTGTGTATACATACTGGACCTCAGACACCAACTCTTCAGTACACTTCTGGATCTGTGGAAACTCTGCCAGGAAGAAGGACTGCTGTGCTGCTGAAACAACTGCCACTCCGCTAGACTGCTGATCTGCAGGACTGCTGCCCTGCTGTGCTGACATTCTGCCTGATGCCATCTTGACTGGGTGAGAAGGACAGGACTTGTATCTCTTGAACCCGGAACCCATAGTATCTCCAATGGCTACTTGACTGGCCTCCTGATCTGAAGCCTCAGGGACACAACTGGTGTCCAACAACCTTGCACCTGCACCTGGACTCTGCCATCTGTGGGTCTACCCAGCCAAGTGGGCCCACCACAATCCTGGACCCTTGGAAGTGGGCTTAAGGTGCTCTGCCAGCCTCTGTGGATCCAGCAGAACTGACCATTCTCTTCTGCTGTGTGGGGGAAACCCCAGCAGAACCGATGCATCCCTTCTGCTGTGTAGATTGGAACGGTCGAAACAACCCACATCACCGCTGCAGCCCTATAGGAACCGCCACTGCATGTTGGGCCCTCGAATCCTTCATCAGCCCAGTCTTGAGGACAATGTTGGACTCTGCTCAGAAGCCTTGAAGCTCTTCGGAAACGACACATTGCCCCAACTGCATGCGGCATCCTCTACGCTGGACTTTGCATTGCAAGCTCCATCAGCGGGCTCCTTTGTGACGACGAAACCCTTGCATCTCGGAACCAATGCATTGCTTCGGCTGCACAACTGATCTATGACACAGACCCGCAAACCAGGTACCAGCTGTTCAGCGGCCTAACTGGGTGCCTGTCGCTGGTTCACGCCCCATCGCGGTAGCACTGAACTGGTGGCTTTGTCCTGGTCAGTGTGACCAGATATCCACAGCTGGAGCTTTCAGCTTTTTGCTGCTTTTTTCACAAAAATATTTTAAATTGCTTATCTCTGGTTCTACTAATTGGATGTTTGTCATTTTGGTCTTGTGTTATTTATTAAAGAAAGATCTATTTTCCAACTTGGCATGGGATCCTTTCTGTATAGTGTTTTCACTTTATTACTGTTTGAAAAGTTGCACAAATACCTTACACATTGCCTCTAATTTAAAGCCAGACTGCTTTGTGCCAAGCTACCAGGGGGATGAGCACAGGTTAATTTAGGGTTGACTTGAGCCTTACCCTGACATGGATTGTGGTTGCTGCTTGACCAGGGCTCACACCCCAGTCAACCAACAACCCAATTTCTTACAATAATTCTCTGAACAAGGGATCTAATGGGATGGGAGATGATGAACCATAGGTTGAAAGGGAGGAGCAGCTCAGGCAACTACTGTTAAACAAGCAACTATCTCTACCTGACCCCTTACCCATTCAGAGTGTGTTGATTTGGTCTGATTCTACAAGAAGGGCAGGTGGTGGATCAGCTTGTGTTACTTGGAGGAGGCTCTTGTCTGGCTGAAAGATTGCTCCTATGAACTGTAGCTGAGATGGAACCAGATGGTACTTAGTTAAGCAGGAACTAATGTGCTTGGATAATCTTGCATACGTGGTGAACATTTTCAAGTCCCTTAGAAAAAGAAGAGTGTTTTTTTTAAAGAAAGACCCTTGGAGCTGAGGCCAGTCCTAACAGAAAGACACAGAACTGTTAATCAATACACAAAACCGAGAAACCCCAGTGACTTGATGCGAGTGGGTATTGATGACAGGCATCCAACAGGTCCAGGGAAGCTAGGAGGTCTACCGGAGATTTCAGGAACAGGGTGGACTGAAGAGTAACTGTCTTGATTAAAATAGAAAAAGATCTACCCCTACATGCATCAAGGTAGGCTTTTACGATTACGATTATTAAGGAATCGCAATTATGGACTCGCAAAAGCCTATGCATGTAGGAATCGCAAAAAAAATAGTGATTCCTACAAATTCCTTAATTGCGACTCACAAATTGCGAGTCACAATTAAGGAATTGCTTCCCAAGGAATGAATGGAAATTACATGCGCAATTTGCGAGTACCCATTAGGTACTCGCAAATTGCGCATGCAATTTCAAGGGTGAAAGGGTGCCAAAAGGACACCCTGTTGCACCCCTTAAATTGTAATGTGAACCTATGTTGCGCACACACGTGCCCCAAGGTAAAATGACCCTCCTGTTTCATTTGACGGTAATTTGCGACCCCTAATAGCGAATTCGCTATTTTAAATTGCATCATGCATTGCATTTAAGGAACCGCAATTTGCGATTCCTTAAATGCAATCGCAATTTAAGTAATTGCAAATTTGAAAATCGCAATTTAAGTAATCGCAAATTCGAAAATCGAAAATTGCGATTTTTGCATTTGGGATGATGCATCCCAAATGCAAAAATACCGGTCGCAAAGGGGCAGATTCTGAGAATCTGCCCCTTTGCGAGCGGTTTTTCGTTTGATGCATGGGTCCCTTAGTCTTTTTAAATTCAATGTAGGGCTGAAATCTCCTTAGGGGTTTCTGGCTACAAACATGACAGAATACCTTGCAGGTCCTTTTCCTCCTGTGGAACTTCGATTACTGGTGCTTTTACTAACAAATGAAGAGATTGTCGAGGAGCTGGACTTTGACAGAAGAAGTCCACTAGAATCACACCAAACTTATATAGTAGCCCCTGGCTATGATCTCAAGTACTCATGCATCTTAACCTGAATACTCTCAGGAGGTGAAGAAACCCGGAAAATGACTTCCCAGTGGAGCAGCATAGTGAAGCTCTGAGAGAGTGGTTGCAGAGTGGAGTAAAGCTTATAACGGGGTTTCTCAGATAAAGGAGAACCCCTGACATAACCACTACCAAGAAAGGGCTGACCTTCTGGATGGAGGGAGAGGACCAAAATGTCTGCAGGCTACAAAACTCTGACTGTACCAGAATGACATACAGGTGCCATTGGTTTACTATCTTATGCTGACGTTTTGATTAGCTATTGCGGAAGGATATTAAAGA
Organism: Triturus cristatus; assembly: GCF_964204655.1. Taxonomy (NCBI): domain Eukaryota; kingdom Metazoa; phylum Chordata; class Amphibia; order Caudata; family Salamandridae; genus Triturus; species Triturus cristatus. The sequence continues at coordinate 883,413,804 of NC_140581.1, forward strand.
GATTAGGTACAGTAAATGTGAAATGACCCAGAATGGTCTCCTGGGATGTATCGGCCTTCCAGGTGCTCATGTCTTGTCAAAACTTGCTTCAATGGAGGGAAGAGATGCCGCCGAAGGACAGAGACATGCAAATGAATGTTTTCATTATTTGGGAATTCTTTTGAACCAAACTGTTATTTGGGCACCCCTTTTAACAGTAAGACTCCAGTCCCTTCATAAGAATGTGGAAGTTGTCTTTAGATTTGTACACAAACTGCAACATAAGGCATTAAATGAAATGTTGAGCCTTTACTATAGTAAATGCATCTTGGCTGGAACATATGGCACTGGTATGTGAGGCTACAACAAAGCTGGGCCCCTCCAAAGAGCAGAAAACAGTTTTACACGTAGGCTGTTGTCAGTCCCGATCAGCATCGCCACTTTAGAATGCCACAAAGTACTGGGGTTGACATACCTGGAAGACGTGGTGGGCTTGGCCCCGCAATTGCTTTGGGTAAAAATTTGAGGCACGCCTGAGACTGCAGTAACTAGAATCTATATTGTTGATTTCCTGTCATTAGACAAGGCAAATCAGACTACGTGGTAATCCTATATAAAAAATACTTTCAATGCACAATGTCTCAAACTGTGTGTTAAACAGAGCTATTTGGACTACTGCACAAACATACATCTAGAATCAGCCCAGGCCAAAACCTCCATTGTCAGGCATGCCTCTGTATCTACAACTCATAGTGTGGAGCCACACCTAGGCTGAATAGAGAATTGACCCCACTGGTATTGCTAACTATCCTCAGGCTGGAACCATTGCACTTCAAATTTGCTTTCCCCACAGCAGGGGTTTGAAGTAGGGATCAATCAACTAGTGGGTGCGACAGCACTTCAGTACAGAGCATTAGTCACTTTATCCATTTTGCACATTATACATGGCGCTGAGGTGCTCCTCTTTGGCCCCTGTTCTCCACAAGTCAAATCTGAGATCCCATAAAAAAGGGCTAATATATTTGCAATCTCCAGGCTGGCAGGAGTTGTGCTATTCTGTATTAAACATTATTAAACCCGTATTTCATATCCGGAATAGATATGCCACCTAATGTACTGTTCCTTGAGGTCGACTTTTGATTTTTTCAAGTATCTTTTTAAATATGTGTAAGACACCTTTAAAGATATTTGTCGTTGGAATTCCTTTTAAAAGAAAATGGATAATATGTTGTGTTTCTCTATGTTATGCTTTAATAGCCTTTGCCGAATAAAGTTGATTTGACTTCACTTGAAATGCCTGATATTAACCTGAACTGACAGATGAGAAAACCAACCCTCTCCCTCATCTCCTCAGTAGAGCCTAGGTTAGGTTTTCTAGGAGTAGGCCACTGCCGCAAGATTGGATGAAGAGTAAATATGTTTATCTAGTACCTCTAATGGGTCAAGTGTCAACGCTCTATGCAGCAATGCGTCGGTCTTTCCTTTGTGACTCAGATTAAGATGTATGTATGAAGTGTTCCACTTTTTCCTAAGCGTGTCTGTCTTCCACTTCAAAAACATTTTGTGTATCAAGCACTGTGAGCGTGATTCACAAACTGCCTTTGTAGCACATTTTCTAATGCTAAAAAACATACTACAATTGCAATTGTCAAACTATGCGTGCCTGTGCATGACCTGTACATATGTGTGTGGAGTCAGCACACCAACTGCTGAGTTTCCGCACACTTGAGTACAAGTTTGAGTAGTAAATGTGAGTGGGAGGAGTAAAAGGGTTTTAAGGAGGGTCAGAGAGGGCTTTAGAAAATGACATCACCCACCCATACAAATGTAAGCCAATTGGGTTTTTCTGGGGTTGGGAGCATGCATCTTACAACTTTGAAGTAGGTTTAAACTTTACATTCGAAGTTTGTGAATACCGAAAGCAGATACGCACTCCAAAATGTGAACTTACTCAAAAGTGTGTAAGTTACCTTTTGGAATCAGGTCTTGTGTTTTATGTATTTGTATGCATGTTAAATTGATTAAATCTTTAAAATCCCCTTTTATATTGTGATAGACAATCAATCTTTCTCATAAATTCAGAAATATGTCTACTTGTGCTTGTCTGCTATTTGCACTTGCATAATTTCAAATCCTGAGTTACAGGGTACAAGGAATTCAAAAGCTGAGGTGTCTCAATGTTATTGTATTTAAAGACAAACAGTTTATTATGTTGTATTTCTATATAGGGCTTGGGGACAGATGAAGACACCCTCATTGAAATCCTTGCTTCGAGAAACAACAAAGAAATCAAGGAGATCCTTAAGGCCTACAAAGAAGGTAATCTTTAAGTACCTTTTAACCCTTTCGATGCTTGTGACGGAGCGGTTCCGTCATGCGCATCGGTCGCGCTGTGCAGATGCCGGAACCGCTCCGTCACGGCCCCGCCCGTGCACAAACCCTTCAGCACAGCGCGGTAATCCGCGCCACGCTGAAGGGGTTAAAAGCCGTGGCCCGGGCAGGTAACAGCGGTGGGGCGGTGGGGCCTAGTGGGGCAGAATACTGACGGGCGTCGACGAGCGAAAATCAATTATTTATTTAATTTTCCTTCAGCATCGTCCCTCGAAATCCCCCCCACCCGGTCCACCGCCCCACCGCTGTTACCTGCATGGACCTCGGCTGCACCTCACTTAAGATGTATATGGATAGGACCGTTGACCATGATTTATCTTTAGATTTTATGTAGCTAAAGCAGACGAATAGGAATATAGGCTTAATAGGAAAGTGTAAGGCGAAAGTGAAAAAAACTAGAACCACTGTAATGGTAAAATCCATAAAATCCTTATGATTATTATAGATGGTCCTGAGTCACCTAACGCACACATTTAGAAAGACACTACTTTTCAGCTTTGGGACAGTGTACTGATTCTAGTTGTACTATGATATTTCATGCTACCTTGCCTCGTTCCTCTTTATGGAAGGATCTTTAAGCTGTACATGTTTTGCATGTTCTGACCATGGTTGTATTCAGGGATTTCACTATTCATATTATCGCTGCTCATGCCTTTGCATTCTTGATTTCCAGTATCCTTCTAAACTGCTGTCACTCCAGTCTTCACTCAACTCGTGACTCTAGTCTTCTGTTTGCCACGAAAAGTTATTTTCCCACACCTATTGCCACTCTTTTGCCAAGCCCTTGGTTCCCTATCTATTTTCAAACATCTTCCCAATCTCTTGTCTCACTTTTCTCTCTCTACTTCCAGTGCTTAATTTGTAATAAATAAGTGCCAAGGCCTTTGTCAGGAGGCAACTGCAACTTGCACCACTCACTGCCCCTACCAGTGCTGCCAATGAAAGTACCAACACAACTACTAACCATCACACTCCTACATGTGTGACAATTTAGACTATTCCTGACCCCCAAAGCTATGAGAACTGCTTGGATAGTAGGTATTAGTCATTTTTTTTAAATTTATATTGCTAAAGTTCTGTTGTTAGGCTCATCTTTATAGTAGATAAACAGAGCCTCCATAAGGCAGTCAGTCATAAGTGCCACTGTTGACAATTAAGTGCCCGTGCAAAGCACCAGAAAACACTATCTCGAATTCATCAGTTTCTACTTCTGATTTTGCTACTTCTTTAACTCCATAATTGATGTAGCATTTTCCTGTGATGGTCCAATAACTTTCTCTATAAGACTCTGTTTCGCTAGATTCTCCTAATTTGGCCCAGGTGAAATTATCATTATGCTGGCATAATTAGGCATAATTGTAGAAGTCCCACGTTACTCTTGCCAGACTACATTCTGCTATAATGTCATATCATGCAACTATGTCCCATTTGTGGTAAAAATGTTCCACAAACATACAGGACCAAAAATACGTGAGTGGCTGTTGTTAGCAGTGCTTTTGTTATATTGCACTATTTTTAGTGTAACATGCATCCTCGCAGTCCAAATTTCGATAATTGTGATAAAATATAGCCAATTAAAATATAATACCAGTTTTGCATCTTGTATAATTAAGTGTAATTTGATGGAAGTTTAAAAAAATTTCAATGAATTGTGCAAAACCAAATATCATGAGTTTTGCACACCCCTACACCCGATATCAGATTTTAAGCTTTTCTGACACTTCCTACTACAAGTGCCACTGACCCTCAATACCTTTATCTTTTATTTATCAACGCTACTCTCTTCTTCTATACCTCACAATATTCATTAATCGTTCATTCGGGTTGTTTGCCTGACTCCATTAAGCGGTCTGTTTGTTTTATGCCTTTAAAGAAACACGTCTTTGCCCTCTCACTTCCACCACCTTCATCTTTAAAGTTCTGAAATGTATTCTAGGTAGTCAGCCTCCAGCCTTCTATCATGATCATTGTTAGAAATGGGGGTCTCTAGTTGGCAGATGTGGGTACCTTTGTCCAAATAGGGACCCTTGTTTCTGGTCAGGGTTAAAGGGATACACATGTTAGATAACCCCTTGGGTAGCTTGGCACGAGCAGACAAGCTTATCCCAAAGGCAATGTGTGAAGTGTTTGTGCTGAAAACACACAATAATACAGTGATAACACCACAAATGGATACCACACCAGTTTAGAAAAATAAAGTATCGTTATCTAAACTCAACAGGACCAAAACAACAAAAATCGAACATACATGTAACATGAATATAACTTTAAAAAGGTTTCAAACAACTTTGTCCATAGGAAACTATGGATGTGTGATTTCTCTCAAAGTACCTGTAGATGCATCAAAATTGACAAGGCCAAACAGCCACAGAGATGGGAAGCACCGAGAAACAGAGATGCGTCAGTTCCTGAGTCCTTGGGGAGGCGATGTGACAGTTCTGCTGTACGCAGGAGAAGTGATGCATCGATTCCGGTCTGTAGGCGGAAGTTATGCATCAAGTCCAAGACGATTCTGGTTCGTGGGTGATGCGTCGGGAAATCTTGCTGCACAGGTGCGATACGTGGAAATCCGGGATGCATCGGCGATCGATGGGGCGGTGACAAGTAATGCTGCATCGGTTTCTTCAGCCACGACCCCCATGATGCAACGGTTTCTGCAGCTGTGACAGGCGCTTCTTCGGTTCAGCAGTGGTGCATGGAGATTCTTCTCGCACAGCGGTGTTGCGTCGGAAAAATTGCCTCAAGAAGGGTGATGCGTCGATTTCACAGTTCTTCTTTTGTTCCAGCTCCGAGCAGCAGGGATAACCTCCAGAGGCCCACAACTGGAATAGGCACCACCTGCTAGGTCAGAACGCTCAGCAACAGAGTTAAGGAGAGTTTGGGGTGAAGTCTTTGTGTCCCTGACACTTCAGAACAGGAGGCCAGCACACACAGGCCCCAGGAGATCTTCTTCAAGCAGGTTCACAGCAAAGTTCCAGTCTTTGCGCCTTTCTTTGGCAGAAACAGCAATTGCATGCCAACTCCCAAACAGCACAGAGCAAAGGGGCAGTACTCCTCCTCACAGCTCTTCAGCTCTTCTCCTTGGCAAAGGTTCCACTTGAGTCCAGAAGTGATCTAAAGTCCTGGGGTTTAAGGTCTACTACTTATACCCCATTTTATCTTTGTTCTCTTTGTGCAAGGGTCTCTAAGTCCAGTCCAAATCAGTTCTGTCCTTCCTCATTGGTGCAGTATGACCGCAGGGGGTGGAGACAGCATTGTGCAAGGGAGACAGGCCATCTTCTGGTGCAAGAAAATCTCCTCCCACTACTCTAAATGCAGCCAAGCCCCATTCAACTCAGTGTCATCCAAGAAGGGCCGGCCCACCTCAACCCCCCAGTGGCTGTCTACAGTGAATGCACATCCCCAGGCCCTGTCACTCCAAAACCAGACAGTCAATCCACAAACAAGCAGAGGCACACAGAATGGTTAAACAAGAAAAGGCCTACTTTCTAAAAGCAGCATTTCAAACACACAATTTAAAAACCATCTTTGCTAAAAGATGTGTTATTAAATTCTGAGTTCAGAGAGCCTAAACTTTATTTCTCTATCTTTTTCCAATGGCAAGTGATACTTATAAGATGTTACAAAGTGTTTCCCCTTCAATACTATGGGGCAGATAGCCTTTCAATAGTAAAAAACGAAATTGGCAGTATTTTACTATCAGGACACGTCACACACATGTCCTACCTTTCACCTACACTGCACCTTGCTTATGGGGGTACCTTGTGCCGACCATAGGGGTGCCTTAAATGTGTGAAAAGGAAAGGTTAGGGCCTGGCAAGTGGGTGCACTTGCCAGGTCGACATGGCAGTTTAAAACTGTGCACAGACATTGTAGTGGCAGGTCTGAGGTACATTTTCAGGTCTACTCATGTGGGTGGCAAAATCAATTCTGCAGGCCCACTAGTAGCATTTTCTTTACAGGCCCTGGGCACATATACAGTGCACTTTACTAGCGACATATCAGTAAATTAAATAGTCAATCATGGAATCACCAATCCATAAACACAATTTACACAGAGAGCATATGCACTTTAGTACTGATAAGCAGTGGTAAAGTGCCCAGAGTTCTTTAGCTAACAACATCAGGTCAGGAGAAAATAGGAGGAGTAAGCAAACAGTTTGGGGATAACCCTGCAAAAAGCTCCAATTCCAACTATCATATTAACTCACCTCTGCTGTTTCACATCCACGCTCCTAATGCTCCAAAACAACCCTCTTTTCATGCTGTTATCATCTTAAGTCTGTTTGTAATTTTACAGTACAACTCTACTGAAATTAATTGACACAAGGTGACTATCCCAAATTTCTTAACCAACTTTCATCCCTTAGACACTTTTATCTTCTTACCTTTGTAAATGGTCTTACACAGTGTCATCGGCTAACTCTTTTTCGTTTTCACATTTCTATGTGAGAATGTCATCTAGACTTTCCTAAATATTGTTTACAAAAATATTCCTTCATTGGACATACATTTTCTATTATTAACTCCAATATCAGTTGAAGTGAATGGTAGACCTCATTAAGTAAAATTAACAGTAATCCTGAAGAGGTCCACTGAGGTCTCATTAGTTCAAACCTGAGCTCAACCTTTGGTATCTGTAGCACAGATTGGACAGGCTTAACATAGGAAACATGAACAAAGCAGTTAACAGTACCAAAGCAGTTAAACAGTAGAACAGAATAAACATCCCACTTCAATTTATAAAAACAGAGAAAAACTTTATGCGCCAATAGTCACCAAAACAACAAAAAATCAGATGTGTAGAAACAAAATTGCGAGTCGCTTGCAAGGACCAGGGTCATTCTGATGAAAAGTGTTCCTTCTGACTCAGGGCCTGATTTATATCTCTGTTGATTGGTGACTCCGTCACAATGGTGACGAATATTCCGTCTGCTGAAATATAAATCCCATATGATATAAAATGGGATTTCAATGTTGGCAGATGTCCGTCACCATTGTGATTGAGGTATACACGCAGCAAGATCTAAATCAGGCCCTTAGTCTTTTTCTTGTGGAGAAATCTTGGTTTACTGGGTTGTCGGTGGGTTAGCCTGCATGCTGGACAGCTCATCAACATGGACCTGATGAAGTCCTAGTCCTTGGTCAAAATCTTTTGTTGGAGAGAAAGACAGACTGGTTGATGTTGACCCAAAGAGCTAGCCGACGTTTGCCATATCACGCTGGTTATTACTTTAGTGGTGGCACAAAAAATGCTTCACTCCAGTAGTGAAATTTAACTCGCAGATCCTGAGTTCCATCTTCTAGGGACCTGTAAGTAAAATAAGTATGCCAATCAGTGATTAGCCAATTCTACTTGTTTTTTAGAGGTCAGAGCACATACAGTGAGCTCTGGAACCGCAGCGCCCCAGTGTCCAAAATGTCTATTCACCAGTAGCATCAGGCGAAACATTGTGAGGTGAATGTGCAAAAAAAGGATAGTTCATTACAACTGATATTTTTGGAGATCTTTAATAAGACACGATTTTTGTCAGATGATATTTTAGCAATGGTATTCTGGTACATACATTTCTTCATAGCTTTGTTTCTCTGGGGTTGCCAAGGAACTTTTGTTGCCCCCTTCTTTTTAGGTCTCGCTCGCGAGATTTAATGACTTGGAGAAGAGGGGCTTGAACCCGCCCCTCTTCTCTCCTCTTCTCCATTGGCTGACCTCTTGAATACTGGCCAGCCATTGGAGAAGAGGTTTGTCTCTCCGAACAGGCCCCGTCCTTTTGCGATTCGGGGGCGTGTTTTTTTTTATTCTTTCTCTGGGCGTGTTTAACATGCCCCCGAATCCGAAAACGCCGCTGCCTTTCTCCGAGGCATTTCTGCTTCACCTCGGAGAAAGGCGGTGGTGTTAATGGCGTCCTCTCCCCCTGCTCTCGCTGCCGCCATGACTTCCAACCGTGACACTGCTCTCGCTGCCGCCATGACTTCCAGCCGCGACAGATGAACAGAAGGGGCTTACGGGCAGGTGAGGAAATGGAGGATGTTTAACTCGTCCGCGTGGCTTGAATACAACCGAACTACTAATTCACCTCATGCATGGATTACTCATTGCTTCCCCCATCCACCCCCTACCACCTTTTCTGTTAAAGGACAAAAACAATTGAAAAAAATAGCACAAAATAAAGACTTCCCAAATGTTTTGGGCGCTTATGTAAGATCTGCCAAGATGCAACTAAAACCTCAAAGCCTCATTAAACACAAACCGTCCGCAGCGAATACTACTTTTTACTTTCTAGAGGGATAAGAACATTTAAATGCGATTTTATCTAGCGCGAACATTAACCGTAGGTGTCAGAACGCTTTACATAAGATCCAGTTGCATTACATAAGGACTTTGGATTACATAAAAAAGGTACAAACAGCAAAAGACAAAAAAACGCTACATTCACATAGGAGCAGTAGTAAGTACAAAGGTCTACTACAAGTTGCATATTCACTCATGGTTACATTTTAAAACGCGCTTATATATTGCATATTTCCAGAGCATGACATTTTGACATCATGGGTCTGGAGGAATCTCCTAGATGGAGGATGTCCGTATGGGTAAAAGTCCGTATGGGTAAAAGACCGGGTGGAGGTGGGGGAAGCAGCAAGGCACCCCCGGTCTGAACTGGAGGTCGTGCCAAAACCCAGGGCCAGTCCATCAGCCCCCAGGCAGCAACAAAGGCAAGGTCCAAGGTCTTGTTGAGAAAAGGCATCCCGTTAAGAGGAGAACGTGGAGACTGCACTGTCCGGCTGGATCAACAAAATAAAAGACCGGAAACAAGCGGAGAGTTGAAAGCCAGAAGCATGCCATCAAGACGGAGGGCTCGGGTCGTGTGCTCACTTTTTTCTTAACTTTGCTGTGCTTTACAAATTTTTGCCTCCACTTACTCACTTATAGGCACATGCATCAACCATTTTTGCAAAAATTAGCCATTTAAGCCCTCAAAAAGGGAATTTGTGATGCATCAAGGTTCAAGGCACTCGCATTTTGAGAATTCGCAATTATTTACGATTTCTCAAATTGCGATTGCATTTAAGGAATCCCAATTTGCGATTCCTTAAATGCAATGCAAGAACAACTTTAGAATAGCGATTTCGCTAATAGGGGGTGCAAATTACCATGAAGTTGAACTTGATGGTAATTTGCTAACATTTTGAAAAATGCACTTTACTTCATTTTTCAAAGTTTCATGTTGTGCGCACACATGCCCTTGGGGCATGTGTGTGAGCAACATGGGTGCACATCACTATTTCAGGGGTGCAACAGTGTGTCATTTTGACACCTTTGCACCCTTGAAATTGCATGCGCAATTTGCGAGTACCTATTGGTACTCGCAAATTCAGCATGCAATCTCCCATTCCTTCCTATGGGCCTGTAGGCCCATAGGAATTAATGGGGAGCCATTCCTTAATTGCGACTCACAATTTGCGAGTCGCAATTAAGGAATTTGTAGGAATCGCTATTTTCTCAGCGATTCCTACATGCATAGGCATTTGCGCTTCCTTATTAGCCAATCCTTATTTTTCGCTAATAAGGAATCGCAAATGGCATGTTTGATGCATGTGCCTGTTATTCTGCAACAGTCCATCTTTAACTTTGCTCTTTTCTTCTCTTCAATCTTTCCCATAATGCTCATATTTTACCTAATTTTTTTTCTTTGCATTGCCTTGCTCATCATATTACACTTTGATTCATTCGCCTTGGTTTTCCAGTGCATCAATGGTCTTGTCCCCTCAGCCCTCTTTACTTATCCAGTTCTACACACCCTCCTGCTCTCTAAGGCTCACCTCTCATAACAGACAAATTAAACTCTCCCTTGAGATCACCCTGACATTTATATTTTTGGGATTCTAACTTTGGAACCCACAATCTTCTGTTGTCATTCCAAAACAAGCTGTTTACCTTTTGTATTTCTTTTAATGCCCATCTCTTGCATGATGCATTTTCCAGTAAATGTTTCTGTGCCATCATCATGCTTTCCCCTCCTCGTGCCTTCTAAAGTGTTATTGTGCATTTATAATTACTTGAGCTGACTTGAGTGTTTGATTTAAGTTTAGTGCTTAGGCATCAGAACACTACTCCATACTTGTCAATAAGTAAATAAATAAATAAGCAATACTACTTCAGGCCAAATTTGGTTCAGGTTACTTCAGATCACATCCGGTACTCTCTGCATATCTATCCCCATATTCATGTATTACATTGCACTTTCCTGTGGTGTAAAGTATGACAGACATCCTTAATGGCCTTTTGAAGAGAAATGGACTTACTTACAAAGTTACTAAAAAAGTAAAGAACAATGTGCAGTTGTTTTTTGTGTAAATATTTTTAATTTAAAACAGGGGATAGGTCAGCATGTGTCTAAGAGCTGATCATGTATGCATCATTTCATCAAAGTTAATAAGTCCAACAGAGGCCAGTTCAGAAAAATTACGAGCGGAACAGTATGTATTCTATTACAGGCTGCTGCCAAAAAAGAGCATAAGAATGAGTAGAATGTAAGCAGGTATGGCTGGATGCCTGAAAACTGTACTGTGACCCTTGTTCACAATAAACATTTTAAATTGAGCATAGGCTGCGCACATGCGCTGCCTACAAGACCTGCTGTAAACAGCATACAGAGTTTAATCCCAACTGCTGCTTGCCATTGGTTAACTCCTGCATTGCTCTTCTTTCCTTGCTCCTTATTGGTTGGTTCTCCTGATACATCACTTCTGCTTTGTCACAAGGAGCACTGACCAACTACAGTTTTGTTACGCTGTAAGTATTTGTGTTTTATTTAGGGATCACTTCTTTTATTTTGTGCTAGTAGTATTCTATCACCACAGCGCCTAGCACGGCGCCCGGTTTCATATTTTTTTTTATTACCATGGCTCTTGTTTCACGGTCCGACATGCACATAACTTAAATATGCATGGAGGCCACGCTTTATATTTTAGCATGGCACACGCTTTAATCATCATTTTTTGGTTACTCTGCAGGGGCACAGCGCTTTAACTGTTAGCACAGTGCCCACTTTTATATTTACAACACAGGCACCACACTTTATGTTTGAGTATGGCGTCTGTTTTTATGTTTCAAAAAGAAAAAGCTCTAAGTCTCGTAAATGCTAGAACTATTGCATTGCAAATGATTGTTCTTTTTACTTTCGCATGCTTCAAGATCTATGTCGACTTAAAGAGCACAACATATGCCTGTTCAGTTCCCAAAGGGCATTTGTGGGTGCATAATTACACTGCACGCATACCATTTGTGCAATGTTATGTTTAGCGCAAGGAGAATGTTGTTCAGAGAACTAGTGTGGCCATCAAGGGCATAGCTCTGTGGGGGTGTTTGGGGTATGACACCTCCCTCATAAATGGTTTCTGGAGTGTGTAGGTGGGTCTAGTGGCCGCCAGTTGGGCTAGAAGTGTTTTTGATTGGGTTTCCACTCGGATTAGCTGCTCTCATAGCACAGACAAATGTCTCTATGAAACTTTGCAGAGATTGTATACACCCACTACTACTCTTCCGACTCACACAAAATAGGTCAAGATAAAATAAAGGACTGGATGGCTCTTATGTGGTGCAGAGAAACCTTTTAAATAGATTAATATTTTCACCCACTTTGCCATTTAAATATTAGTGATTGTTGGATAATCTCTGTTCCGCACCCCCTAATCTAACTGACTAAGCTACGCCCCTGATGACCTCATCTGTGATGTATCCTCAGTCCAGTAAAATATCCATTCACGTTTGTACATATGAGCTTTGCATTCCTCTGTGTCTGATCTAAGGAGGTGTAGGCCAGTAAAAGTACTTAACTAAGTAAGCCAGTCACAGGGGAATGCTGAAGGGATGCGGTTGTCTCATACTGCCTTCTACACTACACTGCTGTGCCATAAGAGCATAGTCGTACCATTTTCATTGACCACCCCTCTATTAGTGGTGGCAAAGGAAAACATGGATTTAAGAGGAAAGGTCCTTCAAGGTCTGCTTTGATTTGGCTTCCAACGCCAGCCTTGGTGACAGGAGGCGGGCTCTGCAAAGTGCACACATCAGACTTGAGACAGTGTCTTTCTGATTTGGTCCCATAGCATTTTCCATCTCTGTGATCTCAGAAGCCATTTTACTTTTTTAAGATGTTATAGTATTCAGAAGCTTTATGAATAAAGTAGATTTTATCAAATGGCTTGTTGATGCTGTTTGGGCTGTGAGGACTCACTCAGTGAATCCACTGCCCTCAACTTCCTTAACTCTTGTATGCTATTGCACACAATAATACAGTACCAAGCAGGAAAGGTTTCAGTTATCAATCTGTAATTATGTGGCTATCACATGTGTTTTTCTGTTTCCTTTATGCAGAGTTCAAGTCTGACCTGTCTAAAGATATTATTGGTGACACAAAAGGAGATTTTCAGAAAGCTTTGTTGGCACTAGCCAAGGTGAGCATGCTATGCCCAGATAATTTTAAGTCTCCAAACAAAGCCTTGTTCAAGTACAAGCTTCTTCGTTGTTCCTTTTTAATCAATCATTTGGATATTTGCTCTCATGTATTTGAATTGCAAGTTAGTTGGTCTGTTTGATTGGCTCTATTTGGTTTTTACTTGCAAGGATATGATTGTCTTCGGCTGGTAATGTTTATTTAGTTCCATGTGGTTTTAATATGCACATTTAAAAACAATTCATGTGGCAAATCTGAATTTAAGGCATAGTGATTTATCTTTTTCAGGGTGATAGAAGTGAAGATACTCGTGTGAATGATGAACTTGTGGACAGTGATGCAAGGGTAAGCATTCCATGTACAACTTCTTGGAGGTCTTGTTCTTCTAAAAACAATATGGTAGTCCTCTTTTCTTTCTCATTTATTTAAACAGTTAGAATGTTACAAAAAAACATGGCAGAGTGTGTACTCTTGTCAGATGTCATAGAGTATGTTTTACTGTTACATATATCAATAGACTTAAATTAGTTACCTGATCTCAAGTTCCAAAAACAACATTTCTCTCAGCCTATGCATTATACTGGCATATTGCCACAAGTACATTTACTCCTGCAATTGTCCCAAACTTATATTACATTATTTGCAATTTACCCTTTCAGAAAAGATCGCATGCACTTTTGCTGTTTGAGTAATTGTTATCTTGAATTGACTTAAATGCTAACCTGTTTAAAAGCCACTCTGCATTTTATTTCTAGTTAAGGACTGAAAGACTAGATTGTTTTAAAGTTAAAGATGGGTTGCATGGCAGAATATCAACTGCAAAATATGGATGCAAACATTTCATAGTAAGAATATTTATGGACACTTTATCAACTTTCGATAGTTATAAAGGCAAGTGCAAACATATTGACATCTTAACCATCATGTTTAAAATATATTAAATATAAAAATATAGAGCCCAAAAATATAGATAAAAAGAGATGGTGACTTCAATATTAGAACAAACTCCAAAATATCAACAATATATAAAAAAATAACTGCAGTGCAATTCACATTTACTTTAATTATTTATTTAAAAAAATCAAACTTTTTGCAAAGAAACAAAAATATTTGTCATAAATAAACTTATAAATATGCTGCAGTGTAATATATAGCTATATAATATTGTACAATATATTTTATTTGGAAAATGATATTGCAAAAACAAAACCATGTATATTTATAATTAAAATATAAATAGCAAAGATTATTTTTCTAAATCTATACAAATTTATACAAAATAAATCATATATTAAATGTCCTATAAAAATATATTTGTATTACAGGTTAAATAAACTCTCTATTTACATGTACTGTGCATCTAAATGTGTTAATTAGCATTTGTTATAGCACTGTTTTTTAAATCTAATATTCTTATAATTTTAATTTCTTTATACATCCATAACAACTTATAAATGCATTTAATAAGTAGTCATAAAATGTAAACTCCAAACTCCTTCAAACCACACAATTAAAGATAAAATTAAAGGGTATTATTTAACTTTACTCTACTTTTTTATTGGGGTGGGGGAGTGTGAGGTAGCCAGATTTAGTATTTTAACTTTAGTCTTCCTAACATTGGGGCAAGGGCATATATTTTGGATATTCACCGTTAATGTTCTCATTCAATCCCCCCTAACACTGGGGAATATCCATACATTGTGTGGGGGAGTTAAATGTAACACCAGGCCTTCAACATTAGAGAAAGAGTGCATATATTTGGAGATGTCAGGTTTATATTCTACCTCCATTCCGACTAGCACTGGGGAAAGTGCATACGATGATATCTCACCAAATTTTCATAAACATCATATGACATATATGTTGGTAATTGTCTATTTTCATGTCTCAATTGTAACTACCTCTGTGTCCTGTTCGCAGTATGCACCATGATAACTTCTATCCATATTACAACTCAATAAAAAAAATTGAAATAAAAAAAAATGCTTTACAGGCGAGTAGTAGAAGTGCAAATTCTGACATCTGAGTGGCATAAGCTCCACTTTTTCACTACCTTGCAATTGGTGGCACATGTGTGAATGGAAGGACCTTGGAGAAAGGAGCCTCCAGTATGCTGCCTCCATTAACATCTTTTCAAGTTGTTAATGAAGTACATTGGTACACCTAGAAGTTCACATAGCTATGTAATACATATGTGAATGCCCTAGCAAAAGTTAGCAATATTCTTTCAGATATTTTATTATGCTACATATATTTATACAGGAGCTCTCATTTTTAGGTAGGCTCAATATAGTTTGTGTTAAAGTAAAGTTGAGTTGCACCATTGAAGGAAACCACAAATGTATTTGTAGATAAGTAATGGTTTATCCATGTTTCAAAAAACCTAATTTTTAGGGACTCATTACAATGGCAGTCTTCTACTCGCGTCTGAATGGCATTCAGAGAAACCGAGTCAGTCAAAGCCGACTCGTACGGCTCTAAGCACCTCATTTCCGACTGACATATTACGATGTCAGATTTGGACAGCCTTTCCGAATCGGTTTCTCCGACATGCATCGGCTGTCAGAAACCAAATTGGGTGCCAGTAGCAGGCCCGCCTTCACCCGGAGTCCTCCGGTTGTAGCCCGTGGGGGTGCCCATGGGTCGCCTCTTGCCAACCTTTTTTTTTTTTCTTTTTTGTATCCTCATTTGCCATTATTCTCACTTCAAATTGCGCTCGAGGTGTCTGTACTTACTCTCAGAAACTGAGGAGCTTAGGCTGTTAGAAGTGGAGACCCCGCCTACTAGTATCAGAAAGACCATGGAGATCAACAAGAAAACCGCTGAGATCTCCTCTCCCAAGCTCTTAGAGCAAGATGGCATAATCATTGGTTTTTTCTCTCCTTTTCCTCCTTTGGGAAGAAAAAAAAATAAAATAAAAAATAATTCACGATTTTACTTTGCCATCTGGTCCGCCCATCTAAGTTGCAAAGGCTTCCAGAAGGCCTTCTTTTTGTCGCTTCCTTGTCTGGCCAGATCCAATTTGGAGACTGCTAATACTGAAGACTGCCAGTCCAAAAAAGTAGGAGGACTTGATTCCGTCCATTTTATGCAAATTTCTGGCCAGATCCAATTTGGAGACTGCTAATACTGAAGACTGCCAGTCCAAAAAAGTAGGAGGACTTGATTCCGTCCATTTTATGCAAATTTGCCTCCTAGCTAATAAAATGGAATAGAAGAGAAGCAATCCAGCAGGGCCAGTGATATTTTCTGCAAGGCCAAATATTATTAAATCTAGATTCATGTTGACAGTACAGCCCAAAACACTTGTCAGAAAATCGCCGACCTCTCTCCAGAAGCTGACAAGGGCAGGACATTCCAATAAACATGTGTATATCTGAAGCTGAAGCCTGGCCACATTTTTTACAACTAACTGGTGGCCCTTTGGAAATTAGTGACAACTTATGAGGAGTACAATAGGCCCTATGGATGGTAAATAGATGATTCCTTTTTAACCAAGTTGGTTTCACAACTTCATGTAGTGTCTTACACGTTTTCTGCCATAGTTTAGCCCAATCTTGTGTGGGTAAAGAATCCCCCCATAGTTCCTCGGGTAGCTTGAACTCGCCATCTACTTCTTCCAATAGGCTTTGATGCCAGAAGGTAGACATCTTTCCTGCCCGGGGGCTTATTTACAAGCTGATGTTCTAAAATGCTACCACAGTCCGTAGCATTTTTTCGTAGACGAGATTGAGCCCAACTTGCGATTTGATAATGTTTGAACCGAGACAGTCCTCCCCCAACCTTATCCTGGAGAAGTTCCTAGGAAATAAGGGTGCCTTCAAGGAGGAGGTCTCCCCAAACCGCCAGCCCCGTGTCTTTCAAGGGTTGTGCCAATCCATCCTTCAGGCATTCTGGGGTGCCAGGGGAATCCCATAGGGTGGGTTAAACTGGAAAAATAACCGAGCCCCACTGCACCTCTCACCTTAGCCCAAGTTTTGGCTACTCCTTGCAGAACCTTCAGCTAATTTTTTTTTAAAAACTTCGGGTCCCCAAATTTAAACAAAAAGCCCTCTTCTGCCAGTTTAGCACCCCTGAGCATGGCCAAGAACATCCCTCCGCTACCAGAATTCACAGGCATTTTCAATAACATGCGCGAGTGTGAGAGTTGGAAAGCCCAGGCATACAACTGGAGGTCCGGCAATTCCAGGCCCCCCTTTTCTCTTCCCCGCCTCAACCTTTTCCATGCAATTCTTGAAGATTTAGATGCCCAGATGAATGAATTAGTTTCACTCTGAAGTTTATCAATAGTGGATTTTTCAAAATAAAGGGGAATACAGTTAAAAAGAAATGCAATCTTTGGTAATATTGTCATCTTAACCAGATTGATTCTTCCCACTATAGTCAAAGGAAGTATAGCCCACGATTTCAATAGCCTTTTACATTCCTTTACCGCTATACCCAAGTTAGTCTCAGCGATTTTTGTGTGATATCCTGAACCACATAAACTCTCAGATACCTCATTTTGGAGCTGGGCTGGTGATACTGCTGTGTCTCTGTAATATTCCAAGTCATAATCTCTGTTTTTGCCGCGTTGATCTCATATCCAGAGACAGAACCAAAATCCTGAGCTAGGCCGATAACTGTTGGGAATGCTGATTGTAAGTCAGATGAAAGGATCAAGATGTCATCGGCATACAGGGCTACCTTCCACTCCCACTCCCCATATTTAAAAGGCTGAATATTAGTTTCTGACCTAAGACGTTGAGCAAATGGCTCAATGTAAAGATCGAATAGAAGCGGGGAGAGTGGGCAGCCCTGTCTGGTGCCTCTTGTGATTCTAAATGGGTCTGTAACACTCCCATTAACCAGTAGCCTAGCCATGGGGCTATGATAGATCAACTGGACTATGTGACAAAATCTTTCCCCCAAGCCAAACTTCCTCAGGGCCTCCGACAGGTAAATCCAATTTACTCTGTCGAATGCCTTGGTGGCATCCAATGTCATAGCCACTAACGGGAGGGAGTATGTAGAGGCAAGGTCAACAGCGCCAATAAGATCATACATGAGGTCCGAAAGCTGTCGGTTCCTGACAAAACCCTTCTGATCTAAGTGAAGAACGTCTCCTATCATAAGATTCAATCTCGCTGCCATAATAGAGGTGAAAATGTTATAGTCTACATTTAAAAGCGAGATGGGTCTATATGACCCACAGCTTGATGGAGGTTTCCCGGGTTTCAATATAAGAATTATTAAGGCATCATCCCATGAAGCTGGGAGCCCTAAACCGACTTCCAGCACATAATTAAACAACTGTGTTAGGACGGGGACGATCTTATCTCCCAACAGCTTATAGATCTCCGATGGAAAACCGTCAGGGCCTGCTGCTTTCCCTGTCTTGTAGCGTTGAATAGCTTCTCTAACCTCAGCTTGAGTAAAAGCTTGGTCCAAATATTTTTTGTTGGTCCGGTCCAAGAGAGGGAAGGGGGATATCCCCCAACCAGTTCTGAACCCTGACTGGGTCTAACCTTTGGTCCTCACGATAGGTCTCCTGAAAATAGGTCTGAAAGACCTGGCTGATTTCCCCATCTGAGGAGAAGGTTACATTTCCGCTAATAATCTCTCTGATGTTATTTCTTGCTCGGTCAGATTTTGCTTTCCAAGCAAGAAGCTTACCTGCTCCCTCCCCATATTCAAAATGGGCGATTTTACTAGCCTCCCATCTGCGGATAAGCCTGGATTGGAGAATGTTCTCCAACTGCCCCTTTAAAGTGTCCCATTTGCCTTTCCGTTCTTGCTGAATTTAAGGAGAGGCTGGAAAAGATAATCCAATCTCTACTTTTAATTTTCCCTCGAGAGATGATATCTCCTCCTTATATCTTTTATTTTTGAAACTGGCTCTACTAGTGATTTGACCACGTAGAAAGGCCTTAAAAGAGTCCCATAGATTAGTTATTAAAGTAGACCCCAGATTTATTTGAAAGAACCATTCCGTTTCCTGCAGTAAGAAAGCCTTTTCATCTTCCATCGAAAGTAGAGAACGGTCAAACGACCAGGTGCGAACGGGCGCTACTATTGGATGATTCAAACATAGCAAAACCCCAGAGTGATCTGAAAGATGATTGGTCAGGTATGAAATATCTCTGACTCTTTCTCTCAATGAATTGCTTTTTAATATGTAATCTATTCTGGATTGATGTTGATATTTATGATTTCTAAACGACACTCCTGATAGCAAACCCGCTCTTTCTCTCCAAATATCTACTAACATTAATGAAGTACATTGGTACACCTAGAAGTTCACATAGCTATGTAATACATATGTGAATTCCCTAGAAAAAGTTAGCAATATTCTTTCAGATATTTTATTATGTTACATATATTTATACAGGAGCTCTCATTTTTAGGTAGGCTCAATATAGTTTGTGTTAAAGTAAAGTTGAGTTGCACCATTGAAGGAAACCACAAATGTATTTGTAGAAAAGTAATGGTTTATCCATGTTTCAAAAAACCTAATTTTTAGGGCCTCATTACAATGTCAGTCTTCTACTCGCGTCTGAATGGCATTCAGAGATACCGAGTCAGTCAAAGCCGACTCGTACAGCTCTAAGGACCTCATTTCCGACCGACATATTACGATGTCAGATTTGGACAGCCTTTCCGAATCGGTTTCTCTGACACGCATCGGCTGTCAGAAACCAAATTGGGTGCCAGTAACAGGCCCCCCTTCTCCCGGAGACCTCCGGTTGTAGCCCGTGGGGGTGCCCATGGGTCCCCTCTTTCCAACCTTGCACAGTGTGGCAGGCACCATGGGGTGCCCGCCACAAGGTGCAAGGTTTTCCGCACCCACCCCTTTCTTCAATTGGAACCATTGTAGTCGGTCAGAACACAGACTCCCATTGAAGTCAATGGGAGTCCGAATGAAAGGTGTTCGAAAACATCATAATCGGTCGGTCAGACTCCCCAAATCCAATTCGGTCTGAAACCATTCTGAAACCGAGATTGGGGTGGAATGCTTTTCGACTGGCATTGTAATGAGCCCCTTAGTTGTGATTCAGAAATATTGACGCCACAATATGGTGTGCCCACAATGTTGTGCTCAAAGTACTTGACTACAAAAATATTGCAGAACATAACATTGAAAGTATTTTTATATGCTTAGCAATCATATTAATGTTTTAAAATATGTTTGTTGTGGGAGCTAGAGCAAACACATTTTCTTTTGATGAGCAGGATAGTTAATACAGTCACTGACCCAAGAGTATTTGACAGTAATAAACTATTTGTTTCCTTTTAACAGAATGATTTACCCACTTTTTATTCAGTGAGAGTATTTTTAGTAACTTGATTGTGAGCAAGTTATTGTGGCAGGCAACATAAAGTACCCAATAAAAGTCAAATGGTAGAAGATTAAATGGATTGATTGTGTATATAATGACCGCAGAACAGCGTAAAATATATTCCTTAACTTTCAGCATATCAATAGAGCAATTTCCATTTGTGTGTGGAAATAAGATCAAAAGATACCTAAATAAATATGAGATGGGGAGAGTGATGTAACATCACAATCAACATTGTAATGTTAGGCATCTAAAGATCCTTCAATTTCAGAGAAATGTAATTAGCATAAGTGTATCTATAACATACCATAACACATTAACCAAACAATGCACACCTTAGCAGTTTGTGATGTTATGTCGGGTATTTATAGAACGCGCGGCTACTCCCGGGAGTGTACCGGCGCTAGAGCAAAGAACACGCACCCGAACAACAGAAAGATGAACCAGAGCACCAAGCAACAAAATGCTAGTTGAGCCGCTTTAAAGTTGGAATAATCATGTCTTGAGCATTTTTCTAAAGGCAAGCAAATCCTGGGCCTGGCGGAGGGACAGGGGGAGGTTGTTCCATAGGCCGGAGGCAACCGCCTGAAAGGAGCGACCTCTGACCCGTGCAAGTGCGATTTTCGGCACAAAGGCCAGGAGTTGAGATGAAGATCTCAGAGTATGTTGAGGGACATAGCGGGGAAACCTATGTCTTAAGTTAGGAGCTCTGATCTGATTAAAAGCTTTAAACACAAGAACCAGGGCTTTAAAATAAATTATCTTCTGGACCGGCAACCAGTGCAGGGAGGACAAGAGTGGAGATGTCTGAGTGCTAGAGGGGACCAGGAAAATGGCCCTGGCTGCCGCATTTTGAATCACCTGCAAACGGGAGATCAAATAGCTAGGGAGACCCAAATACAAAGAATTCGCATAGTCCAGACGCGAGGTAACCAGAGCCTGGATTATGATTCTTCTGTGAGGGACAGAGAGCAAAGGTAAGAAGTTCCTCATCATTCTTAAAATCCCGAAACAAGTCCCTGCTACAGACTTAATCTGGGGTTTCATAGAAAGCGAGGAGTCCTTCTTGACTCCGAGATTCTTGACCACGGTCACCGACGACCATGGGGGGGACAGATCCCGCGGCCACCAATTATGCCAGATCTCACAGGGGCGGTGGCCAAAGAAGATAATCTCGGATTTGTCGGGATTACATTTCATTTGGTTATCCTTCAACCACGAAAAGACTTCAGAGAGACAGGTATTTATTGCATGACCATCAAACTCGGCGCCCTTCGCACAGGTGAATAGCAGCTGAGTATCGTCTGCATACGATACAATCTTTGCCCCATGTTGTTCAGCGAGGCAGGCAATAGGGGTCATGTAAAGATTGAACAAAGTAGGGCTCAAGATAGAGCCCTGTGGGACCCCAACATTCAAAGGTGGAATAGCAGCTGCAAACGGAGGGAATCATAAGGTTTGAAGACGATTACTGAGAAAGGACCTGATCCAACTCAGTCCCAGAGTTTGAAGACAAATTAGGACCAGGTCAGTTGGCCATGCCCATCTAATCACCATTGAGAAACTAAAGCCAGATGAGCAAAATAGTGAAAAAAAAACACTCAAACTGCTACCATTAATGATCCATGTCTGAATGCTAAGGACCTCATTACGATGTCGGTCGGAAAGGCTCCGAACAGCATTAAGCTTGTCCGAATCCGTGTCGGAACCAGCGTTTCCGATCCATTCGGAAATATTTCCGACTGACCGATTACGATAGTAGGTAACCATTTGGTCTTTCCGACTCGGTTCCAATCAGCAGTCTGAGAAACCGAGTCGGTCGGAACCAACTAGTACAGCTCTACGGACCGCATTCCAACCGATGTATTATGATGTCGGATTTGGCACAGCCTTTCCAACTAGGTTTGTCCAACACAGATCGGCTGTCAGAAACTGACTTTGGGGAGCCGTTTTGGGCCCCACTTCACCCGGAGTCCTCCGGTTGGGGCCCACAGGGGTGCCCATGTGTCCCTTCTTTCCAGCCATGCACAGTGTGACACGCACAATTGGTTGCCCATCACAGGGTGCAAGGTTTTCTGCAACCACCCCGTTTTGCAATGGGATCCTGTGTTGTCATTTGGAACACAGGTTCCTATTGAAGTCAATGGGAGTCCGACCGAACGGTGTTTGGAAAACATTGCAATTTGTTCATCGGACTACCCGAATCCGATTCAGTCAGAAACGGTTCCGACACTGAGTCAGTCGGAATGCTTTCTGACCGACATTGTAATGAGGCCCTTATTAATGTCTAAAATACATTTCTGGAGATCAGCAGGGTCCGAGAGGTATCTGGTATTGTCATTAAAGCTGATATTAAAGTGGCATAAAAGTTTCAAGTGTTGAAAGGATAGGGACCTGAGCTGTTGTCTGTGGGCCAGAAAAACCTTTCTGTGCAGCATTGTGTGGATGGGTTAGTCCTTAGTACTATCAATTACCTTCCCTGGTTTTGTATTGTAATTTTTCATATGCTTGAGAATTTTTTCAGTGTGTTGAGATTTTGGGAGAAGTGTCAGCTATATTGTTTTCATTTAAATAGTGGATAATGTCATTCTGAATGGATTGATTCATTTCTTTGTTATCTATTACAATATTATTCATTCTCCATTGTCCTCATGAGGGTGTAGACGCACCAAGATAACAATTCTAGGGAAACGCATGCATCGTATGAGATCACAATTTTGCTCAATTTTTGGAGATGAGGATTGTTGGAGGAATCAGTCTTTACTAAAAGGTAATCAATCCTAGAGTAGGAAATGTGAGGTTGTGAATAAAATGTTTAATCACTACCAGTGGGGTTGTGAGTCCTCTAAATCTCTAATAGATTAAGTGTTTTTACAAAGATACAAAAGTTGGGTATGAGCTCTTTTGGACATGACCTGTAATAGAAGGTCAAGAGTTCTATCTAGAGGAAGATTGAAATCCCCATCCATTGTTACACGGTTATGTTGTGGGAGGACTGACACAGCTGTATTTAAAGAAGACCAGAAGTCTGGGTCATCTTTTATTGGTCTATAAACATTAATAATATAGTACTTAGTCACCTCTTTTTTTAGCTAGGAAGATTACCCATCTGCATAACTTATCTTGCTGATATAAGGTAGCATTGATATTAGATTTTTTAGATAAATGTGGGATAACATATTTTTTCTTTTGATGTGCAAGATTTCTAAAACAGTCACTGATCCAAGAGTATTGAATTTTGATGACTAGCTAACCAAATATTGTCTACTGTAAAAAGATGTTATCCTCCGTTAATGTGTGACAGTAATCAACTAACTTTTTCATTTTAACAGGATGATTTAGCCCCTCTGTATTCACTGAGAGTATGTTAGTGATTGAGTAATGTTAGCACACACAACTTCATTGTGAGCAAGATAGGCAACATAAAGTATCCAATAAAGGTGAAATGGTAGAAGATTAAATAGAATGATGATATACTAAATATGCACCAACAAGAAGGAGCATAGCAATTCATTAGCCTATTACGTCAACAAGGTGTATCTATACATGCGCCCTCATGGACCACTTTAAGCCAGATTAGGTAAAGAGGAAAGGAGAGAGAAAGGAGGACTCAAGCTAAGGAACAGAGGAAAGAATAAGCATGATATACCAAAAACCACACAGCCAGCTAAAGCCCTAGGGATCACAAACCCACCCTTTGCTAAGAACGGGAACAGCACAAGTTTGCATCCAGAGAATAGCTATCATTAGGAGCATAAGGTGTATGTTATGACTGCAGAGCATCCAAGCAGCGTCTAAAATTAATCTTAACTTACATTTTATCAATGGAGCAATTTCTGTTTACATGTGGGAATGGGATCAAAAGATACCTTAATATGAATATGAGATGGGGATAGTAATATAACATCACTGTCAAACAGTGTAATGTTAGGTATCTAAAAAGCCTTCAATTACAGAGAAGAATAATTAGTAAAAAGATGTATGTATATATATATATATATAGATATCCAGAAGACTCCACTGCACAGCGGCTATGTTGATTCAACAAAAATGGAGCACGGACCACAGCTAGATGCACAGAATCTAGTTTATTGTCTCGAAACTCTGTCAGCCATTACGCGTTTCGGCTCCAGGGAGCCTTAATCACATGACACGTAGGTGAGTCACCTGACTGGTTTTATACCATTTTTTCCCATTTTTCTCAAGTGTGTTAAAGTGACAGTGAAATATGTAAACAAATGACATTTTATAATGCAAAACAGTACCGGGCATCAATCTAGTCATATCGTAAATTGCATGATATATATAGTTTGTACAGCAATTAAACATTTGTCTAAAATCATGGTATAAATACCATTATGTGCAAAATCCAATGCGATAAAATGCAATGCAATAAGAAATTTACAAAAATAGTCCTTAAAATACCATAAAATCTATCTAAAGTAGTTGAATAAAATTGATATCAAATGTCTTTGCATAACCATATATCCGTTATGAATTAAAATATTCATCCTTTTAAGATATATCATGCAAATTGTTATTCAATAACAAAATAAATAAATATGTAAACATGCAAATAGATAATTGTTATACCCCCAATTATATTTTAAAATTGAGAAAATATCCTTGCAATCTAAAAGTCATTTTATAAAATGCCAATTAACATATATATTGATTTATCTCTTTTATTGTATATAAATTCTATTGCTAGGCTTGGGTCTTTCGCACAACTTTTTGACTGTTAAATTAGAGCTGTATGTCTTAACCCTACTGGTTTCCCCCAAGTGTTAGTGCAGTAACCCATACTAGATCGGCAGACGACTCTGCTGATAGTAATGTGTACGGAAGTGAAACAATGATTGTAAAAATCAAGGGAAGGGAAATTTAAAACAAGATAAAAGCCTTTATCTTGAAGTGAACTTTTGAGTTTGCCGTGAAGTAGATGTTATCTTATAACTTTTTGCAGTACCCATCTTGTACACTTAGTGATGTTGTTCTATTTACACATACAGCATGCATAGTATTGTGTGTCCGGGAGCCATGATAGAAAATCCCAGATAAGAACATAGCCATGTGGGCGAACAGGTATTTATGTATATATATATAGAGAGAGAGAAAAAGCCAAGGCAAACTAAGTGGTACTTTTTAAAATAGTATGCTTTAAAGGCATGTGTATAGATCTTCAGTTATGTTGAGACCGTTTGGATTCTTGGAATCCGATTCTTTAAAATATATTTGGTCTCCAACTTTCATAGGGTTTTCTCTCTTTTACCCCCTCTTTTGTTAAAAGGTACACAGTCAATTATATAGTACCTCAGATATTTTGGGTCTGCCTGGTGAAATTCATTAAAATGTCGGGCAACCGGGTACAATGAGTCTTTGTTTTTAATTGCTCTGATATGTTGTAAAATTCTCTTGTGCCCCTGCAGTTTGGTACTTCCCACATACCAAAGCTCACAGGGGCACTCGAGGACGTAAACAAAAAACTCAGTTTTGCATGTCAGGGATTTGTTAATTTTCTGTTGACCTCCCCCAAATGCTGTTTTGAAGGCTGTGGTGTTGATGCCATATTGGCAAGCCTTACAGGTTTTGCATCTGTAGAAACCCTTCCTTTGGCTTAACCAGTTTCTCTTGAATTGGTCCACTGGGGTGTTTACCACCAAACTACCCTTCATATTGGGGGCCCGTCTGTTGGTAATCGAAAGTCTAGGAGGCAAAGTGTGACCTAATACGGGGTCATTTTTGACCAGAGGCCAGTTGTTTTGAATGATACGTTTTATTTCTTTATGTTGTTTACTATATCCCACAATCATTCTAAACTCATTGATGGATTGATCTGTGGGTTTTGCTAGTTGTTCAGAAGTATTGGTGCTGGTATCTAGTCCAAGCCCTGGTGTTCCTAGTTTTAACAATTTCTCTCTGTTGGCTGCATTGCTTTTGGAAATTGCAGCATCTATGCATTTAGTATTGTACCCACGTGCAAGAAACCTGCATTTACTTTCTAGTTGGGCCCTTTGTAATTCACTGTCAGTGCTACAGATATGTTTTAATCTTATCATCTCCTTATATGGGATACTCTGGATGAGGTGTTTAGGGTGTCGGCTCGTGGCGTGTAAGACCGAATTGACCGCAGTTGGTTTTCTGTGTAGTCTGGTTTCGATCCTGCCCCTCTCTATATACACCTCAACGTCCAAGAAGAAAACGTTATCAGCACTGATATCTGCAGTGAACTGTAGATTAATATCATTGTGATTTAATTCATCAATAAATGATATAGCTTCTGTTTTTGAGCCCTGCCAAATTATAAACAGATCGTCAATGTATCTCCACCAGCATTTCACATTTTGCCCGAGGGTATCAGCATATTGCCTATGAAGGACCAGTTCCTCCCACCAGCCCATATGGAGACAGGCATAGCTGGGGGAGAAACTGGCCCCCATAGCGACTCCCCATAACTGTTGGTACAGAACATGTTGGAACAGGAAGATGTTATTATAAAGGGAGAAATCTATCATATCAATGATCATTTTGTTATGGTTTTTATATACAGTCGGTCATTGTCCCAAATAGTATTCAACTGCCCTCAGACCGTCTTTGTGGCTTATGCTCGTATAGAGAGCAGTGATGTCCATTGTTATTAGTAAATAGTCACTTTGCCACTCAAAGTTGAGTATCTTGGCTAGAAAATCGCCAGTGTCCTTTAAGTATGAGGGAAGTTTCTGGACAAAGTCCTGCAAGAAATTGTCTATATATTGAGACGTATGTTCAGTCAAGCTGTTATTAGCCGAAATGATGGGACGTCCTGGAGGTGTTATAGGGTCTTTGTGTAGCTTGGGTATAAAGTACAAGACCGGTGTCGTTGGTGTATTATTCCTCAGAAACAAATATTCATCTTTACTTATCAAGCCCAGACCTTTCCAGGCCATCAATTTCGTGTAATAGTTTTCGTACGTCATCTTAAGCACCGATTGATCACATCTACGATAGCATTCTATATCTGATAATTGTTTTAATGCCTCTTTGATGTAGTCAGCTTTGCCCCAAATTACCAGATTACCACCTTTATAGGCTTTCCGTATACTTGTGTCCTTGTTGTTTGATAACTTTTTCATTAGCTGGTGGTATTTTATTAACTGTTTGTTTTTCATGCCTTTTTTCTTTTTATTGATCTTATGATTAAGTTGTTTTAATCCTGCAATGATCTGTTCATGGTATATATCGATGCCATCTCTGGGCATAACTGGAACAAAAGTTGAACGAGGTTTGAATGTCTTTTTTATATATATAAATATAACACACCAAAAACCTCCGACTTAGAAGCCACCAACCCTTCAGGGCGGCCTCGGAAACAGGGACGGAGCGCCCTGTTAATATGCAGCAGCAAGAACACAAAGAAAGTTCTGAGGCCCAGTGTCTGGCATAATCTGGCGTTTTATTTCAAAGTGCTCAGTGACAGCACACAGGATTTCCTTATGCGTTTCAGCTTCATTTCGAGCCTTGTTCACAGGTGAATAACATTTGCCTCGTGAAAACACTGCATTTAAATACACTCAGGCTGTCATGTGACATAATTAGTTCAATGTCCTACAATTCCCAAAATGCACTGTAATGTTAACAGACATACCAAATGGAGTGCAGTGCAAGATTCCTTTCAGCATGATTGCGTTACTTTCAGCACTGCTAACTCATGCTGCATCATCCTACTTACAGTGCATTTAACTGTTACCGTGGACCGTAGTAAGTAAAATAAAATCACTAAACAGTCTGTCTTGCAAATTGGAAGTTCCGCATGTAAGCGCATTGTTAATATTAAATCTTTGCAACGTTTTGAGGTCTATTGATCCACATAATGCTGTCACAATTCGATATAATATCCAAACGCTGGTGTCAGACAAAGTCGGGACGAGGTGTCACCTCTCTCGTATCCCTTGCTCACCTCCATATCAAGAACTGCTTGGAAATTCCTTTTCTAGCATGGTAGGCAGCGGGTCATGCTCCCAAATTCAATAACACACCAAAAACCTCCGACTTAGAAGCCACCTACCAATCGAGCAATTTCTGTTTGCATGTGGGAATGGGATCAAAAGATACCTTAATATGAATATGAGATAGTAATATAACATCACTGTCAAACAGTGTAATGTTAGGTATCTAAAAAGCCTTCAATTACAGAGAAGAATAATTAGTAAAAAGATATATATATATATATATATATATATATATATATATATATATATATATATATATATATATATATATATATATATATATATATATATATATATATATATATATATATATATATATATATATATTACCTACTGGCAGTCACCAGTAGGTAGTTATAGTTAGGACCTATTTTCCATAGGAAATCCGCAACATTCTATTTGTAATAACGTTGGCGCCGATTGACGAATCTTTGCGAAATTTTCCAAACTTTTGGCCAGCTCCGGTCCGCTACTATCCTAAGAATTTCACGGTGATTCGTCAAGTGGGGGCTGAGAAAAAAGGGGGGTCCCAAAACATGTTTTCCCATGCATTTTCCCATAGGACCTGTTGACGCAGCTACAGCCCGAACTGCTGAACGGAATTACACCAAATTTGGCAAAGAGGTAGTCCTCAGTTCAGACTTGTGCCTTTTGCTTAAATGGTGTAAATCCGTTCAGTAGTTCCTGAGAAAGCTAGAGTTAAAAAGATTGATATATCTGGGCGGAGCCTAACCACACATCTCATCGTGAGATCTAATTGGCTTTCAGTACTCCATCCAAGAAGTGTTGGCAGCCATCTTGGGACCAATATACATGATAGCACCTCATTAAAAAGCATTACAGTTAATAGAAGGTTTTAAGACTTTAGTTACATTATAAATCATTTGTTGATGGTACCATACTCATTTTAGGAATTGTGGTGTGTTCTAAGGTGATTTTATGATGTGAAAAAGCCTTCTGCTGTGATATCATGAATCATGTTTGAGAGAAAACTATTTTCTCATGCTTTTCCCACAGAGGTTTGCAAGGTGATCTATAAGCTAAACTGAGAGCATATTTTCAGTAAATTCACATTATCTTTCTCAGTCATGTGAGAATGAAGTCTGACATTCTCAGTAAAACATGTACATCCAACAAGGACAGAGACTGTCAGTTGATTCCTTTGTGTTCTACTGCAGCTTCCCAGAGTGTTCTAAAAAACAACTAGAGCGCTAACAGTCCTACTTCTGACAAACGTATTGCACACCTGAAGCCATCTTGATTGGAATAAAGTGGTAACTCTTAAAACATTTAATTTAAAAAGGAACAAAATGAGGGGGTTCATTTTGCCATAGAAAGTATGATTAGTGCTGCAGAAAGAAAAATAGGGCACATTTTGAGTGACTTCTCAAATCCTCTTCTATTTCATTAAATAATTCTGACATGCAGACTGAAACATGCACTTTCAATACCAGCAGCAGACTTCCCTGGTGAGCAGTAGCTTTACTACAGTGATCTAATAAGCAACTAGAGTGCTAACAATCTGAATTTATGGCAAATGTGTGACACATCTGAATGCCTTCTTGATGGAATCAAAGTAAAAAACTGAAAGTATTTCCTACTGAGGAGAGTGTAGTAAATGAGGAAATTAGGAAGCTTCATAACAAATAAATCTCCCAAAATGGCCACCAGAGACAAAAGAGCCCAAATGTAGCCCAAATATCACCCAGATGTAGCCCAAGTATAGCCCAATGACAGAATGTCCCAGAGTGTTCTAACGACAACTAGAGCGCTAGCAGTCTTACTTATGACAAAAGTATGGCACAGCTGAAGCCATCTTGATTGGAATAAAGTGGTAACACTTAAAACATTTAATTTACAAAGGAACAAAATGAGGGGGTTCATTTTGCCATAGAATTATGATTAGTGCTGCAGAAAGAAAAATTAGGGCACATTTTGACTTCTCAAATCCTCTTCTATTTCATAAAAAAAACTCTGACATTCAGACTGAAACATGCACTTTGAATACCAGCAGCAGACTTCCCTGGTGAGCAGCAGCTTTACTACAGTGATCTAATGAGCAACTAGAGTGCTAGCATTCAGAATGTATGGCAAATGTGTGACACATCTGAATGCCTTCTTGATGGAACCAAAGTAAAAAACTGAAAGTATTTCCTACTGAGGAGACTGTAGTAAATGAGGAAATTAGGAAACTTCATAACAAATAAATCTCCCAAGATGGCCACCAGACCAAAAGAGCCCAAATGTAGCCCAAATATCACCCAGATGTAGCCCAAGTATAGCCCAATGACAGAATGTCCCAGAGTGTTCTAACGAACAACTAGAGCGCTAACAGTCTTACTTATGACAAAAGTATGACACACCTGAAGCCATCTTGATTGGAATAAACTGGTAACACTTAAAACATTTAATTTACAAAGGAACAAAATGAGGGGGTTCATTTTGTCATAGAAATTATTAGTGCTGCAGAAAGAAAAATTAGGGCACATTTTGACTTCTCAAATCCTCTTCTATTTCATAAAAAAATTCTGACATGCAGACTGAAACATGCACTGAATACCAGCAGCAGACTTCCCTGGTGAGCAGTAGCTTTACTACAATGATCTAATGAGCAACTAGAGTGCTAACATTCAGAATGTATGGCAAATTTGTGACATATCTGAATACCTTCTTGATAGAATCAAAGTAAAAAACTGAATGCATTTCCTACTGAGGAGACTGCAGTAAATGAGGAAATTAGGAAACTTCATAACAAATAAATCTCCCAAGATGGCCACCAGAGACAAAAGAGCCCAAATGCAGCACAAATATCACCCAGATGTAGCCCACATGTAGCCTAATGACAGAAGTGTGCAAAACACTTATTTTTTGTGTATTTTCAGTTTTATATGGTGCAGACTTGTCAGGTATTGGAGTGCTTTACATGAGCATTGGTTACATCACACAAGATCAAATTCATTTTGGTTGTAGACATGGGGAGATTAAGTGATTTGACCAGAATCACAGAATGTTGAGCTGAAGCAGAAACTCCAACCTGGTTCCCCAGTTGCAAAGTCTGCAGCTCTGGAAGTAACACCACATCCTCTCCCCTAAGTGCAACATTTAATCAAGTGGTCAACTGGATAAAAAAACATAAAGATTACAAATAATTTAAAAGTTCTTTGTCGCTATTTGAAAACTCAGAAAATATGTCCTCATTTTAGTTTTTTGGAGCACTAACCATAAGTTTGATGCAAATAACACCCTCTCATATATGTAATTTCTAAAGGAAATGCCATAGGTATTACAGTTTTGACCATTGCGGGCAGAAGGAAGAGGCAGTGGTAGTACAACCATACATGCCAACAGACCCGTTTCAGCCAGGAAACGTCCAATGTTTTTAAGCTCAAATGGGCTTTATTTGATCTGTCTCCGGTCTACAATCTCCTCTTTTTCAATGTAACTCAAAGGGGAAAATCAATACCCCAGTATTTTTTCAAAATCTCCCTCTTACCAAGTTCAAAATGTTCGCAAGTATGGTACATTGGATCATGGTAGGCAGGAGGAATTGGGGTAGGGACATAGACTCGGATAACAGAGGGCAGGAGGGACATGGGGAGGTGCACCAAACTGACCCTACAAGGCAGGCATCAGGGTTTGCAGCAGCACACTACACCACACAGGGCATGCGGGATGGGAGTGCAGCACAACAATCCATAGAAAGCAATAGGGAGGGGACAGGACCATGCACATGGACATCAGAGAACAGAGGCGAAAGAGGCAATGGTAGCTAGCTGACCATAATGGACAGACAGGAGAGAAAGCTGCAGCATAACAGTCCATAAAGGGCAGGAGGGACAGATCAGGGGCAATACAATGGAACAGACAAGCCAGGAGTGAGGGAATAGGGGTCTGCACATGGAAACAGAGGGCTGGGGGCAAGGGGGCAGGGCAGGAGCAGCAAGATGACCATGGAGGTCAGGCAGGATGGGCACTAGAAACAAGACACACCATGGAGAGCAACAATGAGACTATGATGGCATACACACAGACCATGGAGGGAAGGTGGGAGGGGGTCAGGGGCAGCTAGCTGACCACACAGGGAAGGTGGGAGGGGCCATGGCAGCACAGAAGACCATGCATGGCAAGCGGGAGGGTTAGTTGCAGCACAATGGCTATGATGGGCAAGAAGGAGGGTGCAGGGGCATGCACAAAGGACCATGGAGGACAGAAGGGAAGGTCAGGACCTGGGCACAGACAAGAGAGTTCAGGGGAAGGGGCCTCACAACAGACCGCGTGGGGCAGGCAGGAGGAGCAGTTGCAGCACAACAGACCAGGGAGGGCAGAAGGGTGTGGCAGTAAAATGGACCATGGAGGACAGGAGGAAGGGGATAGGGGCATGGCATGTGGACAGGCAGGGTGTTGTTGGCAGGGACAGGTTACAGACATCTGACAATGCTAGGCAGGTGGGAGGGGAGTGGTAGCTCAACAGAACACTCAGAGTAGATGGGAGTGGCAGGTCCATGGAACATGGTGGGCAAAAAGGATGGAGCAGGGGCATGCACAAAGACATCGGAGGGCAGGGGAAAGGAGAATAGGGGCAGCAAGCTAAGCACAGAGGCTAAGCAGGAGGTCAATGATGGGCCATAGAATTGGGCAATGGAGGTCAGGAGGAGTGGACTGGTACATCATGCTAAATGGAGGGCAGTGGCAGCACATCAGACCATGCATGGCAGGAGGGAGGAGGCTAGTCCATGGATTCAGACAACAAAGGATAGGGAGGAGGTGGATGGGGCAGCAAGCTAACTGTTCAGAGAAGGTGGGTATTAGGAACTTTATTGTTTTTAAAATGTGTGTCTGTGCGAACTACTTAAAATATGAACAAGTATGCAGCATAATCTCACTTTTATTCAGGAAGAAGAGGACGTTTGTGACTGTGACTCCGGGCTCATTTGGCAGAAACACCCCCTGACCCTCCACCCCCATCGCAAAATGTAATGCCCGTTAAAAGGGTAGGTGGACGCAGTGTTATATAGAACATAGTCCTGAGAGCACGATTGAAAATGAAAACTTGATACAGTATATGGTATAAACTATGCATCAAAAAGTATGCTATAAGATGAACCGGGGCGTGAAATATAATATGCAATACATTGTGTGCAATGACAGATTCATTGGAGAGCGCGTTAGATGGAGCAATATAACCCGTGCAAAGGCAAGTGTGGCATGACATATTCACGGGGAGGTGTTACAGTGCGCATGGGCTAGAGAGTGTCATAGCATACGCACTAGCAAGTGGAATACAACACAGAGGTGTGTGGCACTCGGCAGGCACTGGTGGGTGTAACATAGCATTGGGCTCAGCCAGGAGCACGCTGTGACTCTCAAGTGAGGTTCGTCTCCTTTCCAGAGAGTAAAATAAAAATTATTACACATCCGGCGTTGGATGTGTGTTTTATTACCCGTGAGGGGGGTTTCTTGCATAGTTTGGTCGAATTTTTGTCGAATCCCCTTTGAATGGCTTGGTGTGCATGTGTATTAAATGTGCCCATCAATAGCTACCCATGTTTGTATAAATAAACGACAAGGGTGTCTACTTGGATAGTGCCCACCGGCGGGGGGCCGGGATTAGGCACGGTAGGGCGTCAGACACGTTAGAGCTTCACTAGCCGTGTAAATACATTCCACGTGGATTCATTGTATGCATAGTCGCCTTTTAATGAATATCACGCAAATCGTCATGGTGATAGGTACATACGGTTTGTCCAGCATGTCCTAGGTGTTTCTATAAATATATATTTTTTAAAATAATAAAAAACAAAGGCCGGCCCTGGGGAATGGGGTCCCCGGGGCCATAAGTGGCCTGAGGAGGGGGGCAAAGCAGCCCCCCTCCTAAAGAATAAAATTAAAATAAAAAGGTCATGACCCGGGGGTTGGGGCCCCCGGGGCCGATCAAGTCCTTGGGAGGGCCCAATTTTTTTTTCAACCAAAAAAATTAGGGTGCAGGCCCTGGGGGATGGGGTCCCCAGGGCCAATAAATTAGAAAAAGAAGGGGGGCCACACAGCCCTCCTTCTTAAAAAAATTAAATAAATGAAAGAACAGCATCGCACCGGAGGCCAAGCACCCTCCTTGCAGCACTCTGCAAACGCGCCCCTGGCCAGTTGTAAGTTGGGGAATTAATTCCCCTTCAATACTGAGGGTCCCTGAGGGCCAACTATCCCAACAGGTATCTCCAGTATGTGCCAGGGAGCTGCGTTGCAGACAGGTGTTCTGAGGCCACGCCCCTTTTTACACCTCTATGCAACGCAGCTCTGTGGCGCTTACTGGAGGTACCTAGTGGGCTAGTTTGACCCTAGGGACCCTTAGGATTCAAGGGGACTTAATCTCTCAACTTAGAACGGCCACAGGGCGCGTTTACACAGTGGTGAAGGGAGGGGACGGGGCCTGAGGCGACGTGTGCAAACACGCCCTGTGGCGCGTTTTAAGTTGAGGAAATAATTCCCTTTCAATCTTGAGGGACCCTGGGGGCCAACTAGTCCACTAGGTGCTTCCAGTAAGCGCCACTGCTCTGCGTTTCAGAGAGGTGTTGCAGGCCGTGCCCCTTTTTACACCTCTCTGCAATGGCGCTTACTTGACGTACCTAGTGGGCTATTTTGCCTCTAGGGACCCTCAGGATTCAAGGGGACTTAATCTCCCAACTGAAAAACGGTCATAGGGCGTGTTTACGCAGTGGGGAAGGGAGGGGACGGGGCCTGAGTTAACGTGTGCAAACAAGCCCTGTGGCGCGTTTTAAGTTGGGGATATAATTCCCCTTCAATCCTGAGGGACCCTGGGGGCCAACTAGCCCACCAGGTGCTTCCAGCAAGCGCCACTGCGCTGCGTTGCAGAGAGGTGGTCTAGGCCGTGCCCCTTTTTACATCTCTCTGCAACGCAGTTCTGTGGCGCTTACTGGAGGTACCTAGTGGTCTAGTTGGACACTAGGGACCCTAAGGATTCAAGGGGACTTAATCTCCGAACTTAAAACAGCCACAGGGCGTGTTTACACAGTGGGGAAGGGAGGGGACGGGGCCTGAGGTGACGTGTGCAAACACGCCCTGTGGTGCGTTTTAAGAGGTAGTTTTAATCCCCTGCCCTATTATATACTAGAGGCTTACAGAGGAGGTCATGCTAATTACAGAGGGATCCCAACGCATAGTGTTCCCTAGTGTATGT
This sequence comes from Triturus cristatus, assembly GCF_964204655.1. Classification (NCBI taxonomy): domain Eukaryota; kingdom Metazoa; phylum Chordata; class Amphibia; order Caudata; family Salamandridae; genus Triturus; species Triturus cristatus. Next base: position 883,449,130 of record NC_140581.1, read on the forward strand.
AGGTGTTTTTACTGTATTCTGAGTGTCATTTAACATAGCACGGCTCTAGGACTGGTTAGTCAGACTCAGTTACCACCAGTATCCGTCTGAAAAAGTTGAGGGTTCAGGATGATTTTGCAACAAGGCTTCTTTCTGCTATTCTGTTGGTTCTTTCTGCACGTTATCCTTCTTCCTGCACTTTTCTTCATCTTTGAGGACTTCTGTTGCTTCTTTCTGCATTTCTTTCTGTGTGTTTTTTCATCTTTCTTCACCTGTTCTATCTCTGTAGGCATAGTTAGAAATTAGCATTTAAAAAACCTTTGAAATTCACTGAAAAAACTATAGGTTTGAGGCACGTTATAGTTAGGAATTAGCATTTAAAAAATCTTAGAAATTCACTGAAAAAAACCATAGGTTTCAGGGGCGTTATAGTTAGCTGGACTTTTCACTCGTACAAAACCATTGAAATTCCCCCGTTATAGTTAGTTCAGCTAACTATAACTCGCGCGCCCGCAATGCACTGCTGATGACGTCACATATTACATCACTCATGACATGGTCAGTGACATCACTCATGACATCACTGATGACATCTCAAATGACATCACTGATGACATCACTGATAACATCATCCTTGTGATAGGTGGCAGACCTCCTCTCCCCCTAATATAACCTTTGATACACACATTCAAAAATGGAAACTAAAATTTTCAAAACAATGGACATACCAATACCAGTTACAACAACCTATTCAGTAATTCTAAGATCCACATAGACATCCACTCATTCACCAACAGTCCTATACAGTCACTCATACATGTACTCACTCATCATATGTACTCATACACCTATACATCCTGTTACACAACGCCACTCATCCATAGAGTTACTCACACACATAGACACTCATGCTAATAAAGAATCAAACATCCATTTACTTGCATATACATTTATACACACACCACCACACTTACTTCTATCTACAGAAACTTACACATACTTAGTCTTTTAAACAATCACTTATAGAAACACATACTTATTCATACATGAACTCTTTCAATATCTCACTCTCACATATACTCACTTATATACACCAATAGTCACATATACTAGTTTAAAACATATCTAGTTACTCATAAAGATACTATTGAGACAGTCATTCACTCACTAACACACCCATGCACACACTCATCCACCCATATAGTCCTGCACACATGCTGTCTTCAACACATACAAACAGTGAGTCACTCATTCATGCACCTATGTACTACGTAATACCCCCACCGAACCATACAGACACTCAGACACTCATACTGATACTCAAAAAACCAACTAATAACCTATATAGACACTCATGTAGCTTCTCACAAACCCATGCAGCCACTTATACACAAAGGGAGAGACTGATACAGATATTTACATATTTACACATTACTCACTACGCCATGTATTCACTAAGATACACTTAATCAGTCAGTTATACAATCAATTTTTCAAAAACAAATCATCTATTTAGTCCAGGGGTCTCCAACCGGTCGATCACGAGCTACCGGTAGCTCGCCGAGACCCTGTGAGTAGCTTGTGACACTTGCTGCTCAATTTAGTAGCCCTTTAGTGTTGTTTGGGCTGTTTAGGCTTTTTTCAGGCTGCGTTGCCCGCCCTCACTCAAACCAGCAGCTCAGATTGGCTTTGAGCTTAGCTGGGGTGGGTTGGGCTAAGAGGATGACGTTTCTCTTCTACGTGGAGATCAGTGTCTCGACTATGCGCCCCCTGCCTTTTCCTCACTGGCACTGCGCTGTTCATTGTTTGAATCACAAGCACGAAAGGTGCTAGTGCGGAGCTGAAGCAGGCATGGCAGGGCAGAGCAGCCGGTTTCCAGGTCACGCAAGCAGTATAGAACTGCCGGGACCCGCATTATATGCAGATTTCAACAGTACAGCCTGCCACCATATATTTCATCAGAGCAGCAGGCAAGCCGTGGGAGCACACCCTGGGGCCTGGACCCGCAACACTTAAGCTGGTAAAAGTAATCTTTTTACAACACTACTAGATAAATGATTTTACTCAGAAATGGCATACTTCGGCTTTTTTCTATGTGCTTGCCTAATAAACACCTCAGTTGTGCCCTGGTTTTGTTAAATGTTACCTCTCGAAGTGCTGCTGTACCACGCAAGGGACAACGTCTCTCAAGCTCCCATGCCATCTTATTCCACTCCAGATGCTGCAAGTATCACAGCGCGACACCAATTAAGCACTTCACATCATTAGTGCGGGCTCCCAGCCAGGTGAAGGCCTCTTCTGTGCCTGCCGGGTAAAAGGGCGCGCACAACACCCATTGGACTCAAAGGGCTGCAGCCCCCCACCCTCCCCCCGTCATGTGTGGCAGCTCGGGATGGACAGCTTCCTGGGCACACACACAGCCGCACCCAAGCACTTTAGGGGTCTTTAAAAGACCATTTGCATGTTGTTTCACCCCTTCTAAGAGCCCCTGCAGCTCCACTCTGCCTATGGCTTAAAGATTCAGCCCCCCCCCGAAAGCAGCTCCACTCTGCCTAAAGATTCAGCCCCCCCCAAACATTTTCTTAGCCCCCCCCCCCCCAAATTTGTCTCTAGTTGCACCTCTGGCGGACACCTTCCTTGTCTCGTCTGGGCAGGAAGCAAGAGAGGATACCCCTACTCCCCGCCCGTCCCCGAACAGCCACAAATGCCGAGCCTTCTGTAAGGCCGTATATATTTCTGATGTCCCGGGACGCATGTTCAAAATAAAAAAGTAGGGGAACGGAAGCTATAGAATTTAAGAAGTAGAGGCACGCCGTGCCCTGCCGTTCCCGCCCACTTCGACCACTGGCAGGCACCTTTAGCTGCCTGCCACGGTAAGCATTGGCCTCTGCATCTATTCTTAGAAGGTCTATAGCTACAACTGTTCAGCCCCCTACTCCTAAGCCCCAAATAGATTCAAGCATACAGGGCTTCAACATATAGCAAACACTCAGGAAAGGGATGATCAGCAATTCTGCTGCAGGACAAGCACAGCACTCTCGGTTTCCCTAAGTGGAAGTCTAAAAGTAATAAACTGCTGCTCCGCACCCTGCACTTTCCTTCTCTATATCCCTAGCCTGTCCGACATCGTCTTTTGCAAACCTAATGTTACTTTTGGGCTTTCCTTTTATTGAGATTTTCTCATTTTAATGTGTTTTAACAACGATTAATTTTAAGTATAAGGAAAAAAAAAATGTAATGTATGATTGTAAAGGTTTTAATTAACTGCACAATAAACTGAAACTGGATTATACAATAGATTGATGAGTTTTGTACACATACACTTACATGCAATGATGTAATTACAGTTACATTGTAGGTGTGGCTGCTGTCCCTCCATTCTTATCCTTCAATCATTTTTGCAAAGATCGAACATTTACCTCATTTGTGCTGTCATTTATACATGACAGTTTTAATGCTATTCGTTAATTTTCAGTTTGGTGAGTAGCCTGTTTGCAAGCTTTAATATTTCTGTGCTTTTTAAGGGCAAAGATGAAAGTGTTAATTCAAGTGGCACCTTCATGAACCCTAAAATGTTCCAATATTTTGTGCATCAGGGACTTAACTTGTTTGTTGTATTTTCGGAAGGTGGCAACACAGCCCAAATCTGTCTGTAATTTCTTATCAGTCTGTTCAACTAATGCCTCTTTTTGATTAAACTAGATTCTATTCTTTGCAGTTTCTTCAGATACCCTCTTCGTATACAGTTTCAATAACTGCTCTTCGCTATTCATGTAATCTTCCTTCTTTAAACAATTTCATCATAGTCTTAAAAAAGGTCCATGTAGTAAATTATTTTTCATAACGCAAGGCTGATGACTCGCTAAGGGAAGTACTGTTATGTTATGTTAATTTTAGTTTATAGAGCGCTTAATACCTGCAGGTCTCTAAGCGCTGTGAGCAGATCTACGGGAGTTCCAGGAGGGGCTGTATCGCAATAAGGGGGATTATGCCCAGGCTTCAGTGAATAAGAGGGTCTTTAGCTTTTTCCTGAAAGGCAGGAGGCAGCTTTCAGAACGAAGCTGACCTGGCAGTCTGTTCCAGAGTTGCGGCATAAGGGTGGAAAAGGCTCTACCACCTTTAGAGGAGTAGTGACATCGTGGGCATTTTAGAAGGCCCTCCGTGGAGGACCTTAGTGTGCAACAGGGGGTATATTTCGCCAGGCGTTCCTTGATGTAATTGGGCGCTTGCCCAAACAAGGCCATGTGTGTAATGCAGAGGCCTTTAAATATGACCCTCTGCTTAATCGGTAAACAATGCAATTGTTGCATTAGGGGAGAGGCTCGAGTATGCCTGGGTAGTTTGAAGATCAGCCTGGCCGCATAGTTCATTACCACCTGGAGTCTGTGCAGCAATGAGTCTGGTAGTCCGATATAGAGCGAATTCCCGTAATCAAGCCGGGCCAGAATCAAGGCGGCCACTACTGGCCTCATTGTTGAAAAGGAGAAGATGGGGGAGAGTCTCCTCAGCTGCCTGAGTAGGCTCACGCAGGTTCCGAAGACGGTGGGGATTTGGTGTGTCAGGGAGAGTTTGGCATCTATCTTGATTCACAGGCTTTTTATTACCAAAGCTGGTGCAGGGATGACACCCAGCTCGTCTGGCCAGAAATGGAAGTTCCAGGGATTGCTGTCATTAGTGACAGCCAGCACCTCCGTTTTGTCTGGGTTAATCTTGAGTGAGTTAGCGGTTATCCAACTGACCACAAATCTCAAAATATCTTTTACCCGAGCGTGGGCTTGAGGACTGCTATCTATTTGGACAATGATTTGCATATTGTCCGCATAGTTGAAGACCTGGCAATACATCAAGGCAAGCTTCTTAATCAGGGGTCTAAGGTAAATGTTAAACAGTAGGGGGGATAGTGCCGACCTCTGTGGAACACCGCAGGGGGTCGACCCCCTCTCTAATACCCAATCCCCCATCTGGATTTTTTGGGTGCGGTCTGTCAGAAATGACTTGATCCATTGGAGGATAGACCCTCTAATGCTGATGTCTTTTATTCTGTCCAAAAGTTGTAAGTGGTTGATCGTGTCGAACGCTGCCGACAGGTCCAGGAGGACTAGGACACATGGCTTTTTACTATCCACTTTAGTCCTAATTTCATCCAGTACGGATAACATCACCAGCGCCGTACTGTGGTGGGCCCTGAATCCAGCCTGGCTATCCCCAAGCAGGTGATACATCTCCATGAAACTGGAGAGAGTTTGGAGGACATGTTGCTCCATCATTTTTGCCAGGAAAGGCAGCTGAGATATGGGTCTGAAATTCTTCATGTTAGAGACGTCAGCTCCTGTCTTCTTAAGAAGGGAAATTACTCTAGCTTCTTTGAACTGTGTGGGAACTTTCCCTGTTTCCAGCGAGAGGTTCATCAAGGCGAGGATTTCTTCCTCGATCGCTGGGAGAGCAAGTTTAAAAATCCTCGGTGGACATGGATCTGCCGATGAGCCTGATTTAATTTTTGTTGCGATGCCTCGCAAGGTCTCAAGTTCGAGGGGCTGAAAGGAGGAAATCAGCTCCGCCCTATTTTCCTGTGTCTCCACCTCCACGTTGGGGGAAGCTTAAAGAGGGAGTTTTTAATGTCAGACAGGATATCTTGGACTTTATCCAATAAGAAGGATAGATATTTAGTACATGTTTCCTGGCTAGACAGCGCAGCCGGTACCTGTTTTTGGCTCAATTCCTTAAGGATTTTGAATGTTTCTTTTTGTTTGTTGGTTGCCATCAGGATCCTGTTCTCGTAGTATTCGACCTTCCTACTAAGCAAAGTCTTTTTGTAGGTGGCGAGTTTTTCCCTGTATTCAACGCGAGCCTGTGGCTCATAGGCTTTACGCCATCGTCTTTCATAGTGGCGAAGCGTGCATTTCAGAGCTCGGAGCTCCTCCGTGAACCAGGGTGTGCCCTAACCCTTGTTTCCTGTTTTTATTCTCCTTGCTGGGGCTAATTTATTCATGGCAGATGTTAGCTGGCTGCAGATGGAGTCAGTCCATTCTTCCATATCCAGTGTTATTGGCCTCTTAACTAGGTTTCCACGAAGGGTACTCTCTAAACTGGGACCCATAATTTTATTCCAACTCCTTACTAGCTTCCAGGAGGGTGGCGGTCCGAAGTCTTGTCTGACTCGAGGAAGTAGAAGATTAATAAAGTAGTGGTCAGACCACCCGCAGGGGGTGGTGTCCACTAGATTCACAGAGGAATGAGTTGTCCAGACCAAGTCAAGAGTATGTCCTTTCTCGTGGGTGGGGGCTGATACTAACTGGTTGAACCCGAGGGAGGTGAGCGTGTCCTCGAGCTGTTGGGCCTGTGCCCCTCTGGGTATCTGGTCCCAGTGGTAGTTGAAATCTCCTACCACCAATAGTTGTTGAAAGCGTGAGCGGAGGTTGGTGACACATTCGGTAAAGAGATCTACAAAAGATGGTGGGCAACTAGGCGGGCAGTAAATTACCATGATTGCTATATTTGAGGAGCTGTGGCAGACTTTAGTTACTAAAATATCTGCCACTTCTAGATTTTCTCCTGACAGCTTCTCAATGGTCATGTGATTTTTGTAGAGTAGCGTCACCCCGCCGCATCTCTTCCCTGCTGCCCTATAGTGCCAAGTGGCATCATAGCCATCGGGAAGAGATGCAATTAAGGTGGGTCCAGAGTCCTCGTCGAGCCATGTTTCGGCCAGGGCGAGGATGTCAGGGGCGTCTTCTTGTAGAAGGGTAAAGATTTCGGGGGCATGTTTCTGTAATGATCGTGTGTTGAGGACGGAGAGTTTGATGTGATTGCTGCTCCTGGGGTGGGAGTGGTCCAGGTTATTTGGAGATATGGTGCTTGGTGTCTCCCTCCCCTGTGAGATGAGAAGTCCTTCTCTCTGGAGAATATTTACTATATCTGACTTTAGCGGGCTTAAGCCAGCACCCAATGCTCGTAGTTCATTGCCCGAATATGACCAGATTTGGCCAGGGTTTTTGGCCCCCGGGCCCGTTCGTGCGCGGACGGGCACAGACGGGCTTGCCTTAGGGGCGCATCCACTGCGTGTCCGCTCCAGCATGCCGCTTTTATGTTTCTCGTGACCCCTGGCCCCTCCCCTTCAATCAGCCCTGTTGTGCAGCAGCTGAGGCCCCTGATCGCGTTGGGGGAAGCGGGGATGGAATGCAGGACCGGTCGGGAGAAGCCCTGGTGAGCCTAATCAAGAGTGCGTGGCAAGCGTGAGTTTAAAAAACACAGCAAATACACTTTACAATTAGTTAAAATGTTTTAAAAACGAGCAAGTTTTAAAAATTAAGTCGTTTCCTTAAGAAGCAATACAGTCACTGCCTGGGCTAGCGCGTCTGCTTTACCTGCGCGTCCGCTCCAGCATGCCGCTTTTATGTTTCTCGTGACCCCTGGCCCCTCCCATTCAATCAGCCCTGCTGTGCAGCAGCTGAGGTCCCTGATCGGGTTGGGGGAAGCGGGGAAGGAGTGCAGGACCGGTCGTTAGAAGCCCTGGTTACTTGTAGGTAAAAATATAGTTTTTCATTCTCTCGATTAATCGTAAAATCAAAGAAGTTTATTTAATATGACAGCAAGTGGTAGTAAACTGAATGGCTTTTGTTCTATTGTTGATCCATTCAGTCATGACTTGATATTTGGGACTGGTAACGATGTGATCGTTATGTGAGTACTGGCTATCAAGTTTATGCACTTATGCAAATGGTATTTCTATAGCCTAAACCTAGCCAAAAGATAGTGGAGCCTGTCAAACATTATTTTTAAAATGTTTGTATTCTGAGAGGTGTGACTCATTTGATCCCCAGCGGCACTGGGTTCCTTGCCTCTTTTGTTTCCCTCCTGATTTACTTGAATATATAAAGCTTCAAAAATATCCCTGTTCGTGGAGGCACCCGTGAGCCACTCAAAACAGCAGAGTGGTTAGGTTATGGGGACATTTCATAATTCTTTGTCCTAGCTGACTATTGTGGGCTTTTTCGATGACGCCTCTTTGTGAGCAGGTGGATTTATGTCTACTTCCAGACCATAAATCGTGGCTATTTGTTTGGTTTTTGGACCTGTTGAAGTCCCCTCAATTTGTAATATATATATTATGGTTAATTGTGGCACACTGGCCTCCATAGATCTTCCATTTGTCCCTTGATTCCTTTTCCCACTATTCTTACTCTTAAGTCCGTGAAGCAGGGATCCATCTTGATCCCCTGTATTTACACCCAAGTTCAGCCTTTGCTCACTTTGTCTTGAATCTAACCCTTTCCTCAATTTCAACAGTACTTTCTTCATAGTCAACGCTTTAATGGCAGCTGGGTGGCCTTGTACATTTATGCCTCTTCCCCCAACACACCAATCATGTGTTTTTCTGCTAGGGTGGTGTTTCGGAAGGAAAAGGTGAAATGTTGAGGGGGTGGGGGTGTTACAGCACAGTGAGGGCAGAAAGAGGGAGATCACCACACAAGTGCAACACAAAGAAAACAGAAAGATGAGATTTATCAAGCAGCTCTGGGTTTCTGATGACTTTTTGAGGGAGTTTGGGGGCAGTACACACTCACCCATTATTCTACAAGTGCTAATGGTGACAAGAGAACACTAAAGTAATCTCTTAGAGCATTCCTATCGAGCAGGAGCGAGATGGGGTCCTACTTCGCAGCCTCTATTCTGATGTGCTGAAGGATGACTCTTCCTTCCGATGCTCATGTACGGTGATCAGGCATCGTCATCACCACCCCACTGGCAATCCAACAGACCACCTTTATGATTGGAAGCCACACTTTAAATACGTATTTTTACTGCCAAGTAGCTATGTAAATCTTGTAGAATTTGAGCAATGTTGATATGTGTTGCTCCCTTTAGGACTTCCCAGGGACACTGAAATCAATTTGTCCAAAGATGTGAAGGATGGGTCACTTCTTTATTTTTGCAATTATATTGGGTTTATCCATGCAATCTCTTGATACACAATGTTCTAAGGAAAGAACCACATCTACGTTTTTAGTAGCTTGTCTCTCTAGTAACATTTGTTTTATCTTCCTGATGAAAATAATGTCCCTCCTTCTTATTGCATTTTTTGGAAGAAACAAATGAGAGACTGCTTTGTCGCCTAGGTCTTTTGAAAAACAAAGTGTAAGATGTTTATTCTACTATAAAGACCTCAGCAGACCATTGGAAATCTGTTAAAAAAGAGGCTGTGATTATTCACTAAATTCTGATGGAGATTTTTTTCCTGAATCTCAAGGAAAAGTTCAGCATGTTCAAACATTAGAATGCCAGTGAGATTCTGGGATGGTGGAATTTAATTATAGAAGTTTGTACTAAAAAACAGCTCCAGAATATTGCTCAAGGAGAGGAAAGCATAAAGGAAGGGGGATAAGGAGGGTAAATAGGTTTGGGATAGTGCTGGATAGGGTAATCAGCAACTGGAAAAGAGTTCTTTGCATCATTGTCTGGTATCATGATAGGTCAGCAGATACAACAGTGCACTTAGAATATCCTATCAGGATCTTTTCACCATAAGTGAATTTCAGCCACCAACGCCTGTGTTGAATCAATGATGGACAATATGACAAGATGATGCACTTAAAATACAGACCAATAAATTCATTTTATTGAACCCATCTATACTGAGGAGTAATACATTATTTTTGCTTTGCTTTGAAATAGGCCTTGTATGAAGCTGGCGAGAAGAGAAAGGGGACAGATGTTAATGTCTTCATCAACATTCTTACAACAAGAAGCATCCCACACCTTCGTAAGGGTAGGTATCAGTGAGATCTTACACCGCAAGAAGTCAGGAAATGCATGTGCAATTGATATTGATGCTCAATCAAGTGGGTGAATAATTACATTTACAATGATTAATTGAATACATACATTACTTAATGTAAAGCAAATTTATGTGAATTTTCAAGTCGCATTGCAAATGTACATATGAATACATATTAAGGAATATGCTTCATAGAAACACACTGTGACTAACAACCACTTTTCAACCTCAAGAATCGATGAACGAAGTGCATTTGTGGTTGAAATGCTTCTGATTTGCATAATCAGATGATTGGCAACCACAAAGCACAATTCGTTATTTACAGAATACATTTTGACAGGTTTTTCCGGCTTTCAAGGTGCCTTTTGCAACTCACTCTGAATCACAAAGATAAGGGGCATGAAAGGGGCACCCACACAAACGATTGATTGGTTACTGGCCTGATGTTGAGATCCTTTCACAAAGTTAAGGATAATAAGTGCTAATGGGACAATATCAACCATTTGATTGGTGGCAGCTTGCAATTCAGGAAGCAGACATTTGTCGAGGGTTCACCGGAAGCTCACCCCAAACACATTCCCCGTTTGCCATTTTTTAAAGCACCCCCTGCCGTTTGAGAATGGGTGAACAGTGTTCTACTGTTTTTCGCAGGCCTACATCCATGTAGTTGTAGGCAATTACAAGGGGTGGCAAAAAGCTTCCTGCATATTAATGACTAATTCTGCCTCTGCGCTCGTCACTGAATGGTATAATACGGCCCCTACTGATTAGGGACATTAATTAAGGTGAGCAACCACACTTTTGCACATGTTCACTTTGTTCATGAAACACCCCACAAATTTGCTCAAATGTTCACTATATCATTTCACCCCCTAGTTACACTTCATCCTATTGTTTTTTTCTTAAAAAAAGGAATGAAATTGATGCATTCAAATCCGAGTTTAAAAAAAGGTTTTTAATCAACACGTTCATAATATATACCTAGTCAGTGATAGGTTTTTCTGCCTTTCCTCATGCTTGGTATTGTGTGAGACAATTTGGACAGCAGTGGACAGTTGGGAATCTATTGAAAATAGATGCAGTTTTAGATGAAGAGCAATTTTTATTTTTGCAAATGAACCATCAAACCTTTAAATAAATTAAACGCAAACATAGATATTTGTAGAGGAACTAACTATTCATTGAGTTAGTTGGAGTCCCATTGCAAAGTCATTGACTGCGTAATATAGACCTATGCAAGTTTACAATGAATAATAGCCTACAGCCTCATATGGGTGAAACTCATTCTAGCTCAATATTTAAATGGTGTTTAGAAAAATGATCATGTCTTTTGAGCACTGTCTGTTCTCTCAAGAAAACTATTAACTTTTTTTATTGTGCTAGAACACCAGAGCTCGCAAGACATGATCCGCCAGATCACACCAGATTCCAAATGTTGCATGTTAAGCAGAAGCAAATATCCTGCATCCTGTCAGGTCATGACATTGACAAAGCGGGAGAGTCTCCATCTAAATAAGTGTGTACCTTTTCATCTGCATGCTTATAGCTGTTTGGTTGAAGAAGTTGAGTCAAGGTGAGGTTATGATAATCATGGTAACTAAAAATGTATTAGGCATAAAAACTAAAAAAGAAGAGGATATTCTCGACGATGAGGTACAGTGAAACAAGCCATCAGGCTGCCCACTCGTGTAGTAATCCAGTTTGTTGTTTAGTTAATAAAAACCATAACAAAAGGTTATTTCATGTATCATTGCCGGCATAGCACCCATTGAAGTCAACTTTTATTGAGGGATTCAATTCAGTATAGTAGTAAAATAATTTATATGTATGTCAGTCACACAGGGATGAAAAAGATTGGTTAAAGTAAAAACATTTAAAATTCTAGAAAGCTGGAACGGCAGTGATAATAGCCTAAGACAGGGTGGTAAAAGGTGCAGCGGTGCAGATCGCTGATCTGAGGCATGGGCAGTTATCATTCAGAGCAACATTAGACTGGTGGGTGGTTGGATCTGCCATGCCACTGGATATTGCCAAGTTTCTCAGTGTAGTCAGCAGTCATTGAGTTTTAAAAATGTTAGCTTTCTCCATGTAATAACAAGGGTCTCATATGGTCGGTTGGGCTGAACCTTCCCTTTTGACAGTGGGGCTTGCTTACGGGCTCCCGTGGTGAATAATTAGTCCATAAGTTCTATTGACAGATTGCCCCACTTGTTTTGTAAGACACCCTGTGCATTTATGGTATTGATTAGCACCTTGTGCCATCACTTAGTCATCGTAGAAGTGTCTGTGGTCCTCCAATTTCCTGACTAAGATTATAGCTTCCGGGCATGTGGAAGAGTCCACTGCATGATATTTGGCTGCTGTTGGAGCCTCTATGTCCAGACTTAGAGTCATGAGATTATGATCGCTTTCACCCCTGTTGGGAATCTCAAAGTTGGTAAGACAATTTGCAAGGATTTTGGACAGGAAGATGTAACTAATTGTTGAGATTCCTTTGAAGGTACTGTGGGACTGGTACTAGTTTAACGGAAATTAGTTTAAAGGAAGCTAGAAAAATGTTAAATTTTCCCCATTCCAAGGGAAACATTTTATGTGAGACCGTTAGCACTGAACTTAGCAAAGCCAGGGAGTTTTGGTTCTGGGGCACAACTTCGATCTTGCTGTAGGCAGATGAAATCGCTTTAATGTTGGAATGCCACTTCAGATTTTGATTCTAGAATTGTCCTCAGACCAGCCACGTTCAATGATGTAATTATAAGCTTTTGCTCAGTTGGTGCTTTCTGAGTTTGTAGGCAAACTGATTGGGGTGGCTAGGAATAGCCCTGTTGTGTGCCCCATTGGGGATTTACTATCTTGTTCCAAGTGTCATTGTTGTTGCTTCCTGTCATGAATCTGACATATCTTCGATTGTTGGTGCATAATATTTATAGAGTGTTAGCTGCCTTTGATGAGCTTGGTAGCCAGTCGTGGGTGGCACCCCACCCCCCTCTCAGAACACATCTGTGTTGCAGAATGGGCTCCTGCGCCAGTAGGACATGGGAGTATTTTGGTGGGTGGACCTTTAACAGCTCGATGTCTCCTTTCACAAAGATACTTGAGTCATTCAGTATGGTATCTCTGAGATCACCTCTTTCCCATGTAATGACTGTGGCATCCAGGGACCTTTTTCCGGGGTATGGGCGAACTTTACAGAAGTTAGTTCAGCTGATATCAGATCCTTCAGTGCTAAAATGTGTTTAAACAAGCGTAACAAATTTCCCCTGATTAATATGTCAAGGGCACCCTTGAGGGTGTAGTGTGTAATAAATGCCAGTCCAAAGTGATACATAGACCCTGCATATGTGACTTCCCCTGGTTTGGAAGGGTGAGTCTCCAGACTGCGTTGTGTCTGGAAAGCTGTGGGGCAAGGTTCATCTGGGGGGCCACTGAGTTGGATATGTGGAAGTCTGCTTATTGGGCCACTTTGTCTCTAATTGCTGGCTGGTTGTCCCCCCATTTTGCCTTCGAGCATTGGACTGCTGGTCTCGATGTTGATTGTGGCTGAATGTCAAACTATCTGTTTTCACCAGGTGTAGGATTGACCCACTGCTTAGATGGGCTTGTTCCAAACTCTCGTCGCTCAGCCCATACTGTATATTTGTTTGCGCTTGATTGTGGGGTGCATTAGGCCAGTAGGTATTTCAGATGCTACTTGCATAGCCAGGAGAGTTAGGGGCTCCTAGGCTTTTAGAAGAGGATTGAGAGGAGTCTGCCTCTGGAGCAGTTTTCGATGACTTGGTTTTTGGTAAAGTAGCCCGAGAAGAGAAGAGAGGGTGGGTCTCACTGCAGTGGACTTGCACAATCACCGTGACTGCTCGAGAGCGATGTTCACTGTACGGGGTTTCTCTTTCCTGGCCCCAGTTTTCAATGCCCAAGTGATTCAGAGAATGATTATAGCTCTCCATTACTGTCGTCTCTGGGGCAGTTATCTGGAGGTTTGTTGTAGCCCAGGGCAAACATTTGACCTACAGGGTTTTAATTCTGATGCAAATTTGCCCTCTGAGCCTATACAGTGTGAGGACGATGAGGAAAATTATGAATGTTAAAGTCCCATGAGACCAATGAGGTTGGTAGGTGGGGTTCCTGTCAGGACTCTTAGTAAAATATTTGTTAATCAGTCCTTGCACTGGCGGCTGGACTCCTAGGGTCTGGGTCTTTTTGGACAACCCGTTTGTCAGCCCCAGAGGTATTTTTAGTTCGGGTTCGGTGAGTGTTGGAGGAGTCATAAGTTCAGCTTCTTCTTTCTGCTCTGCTATGTCGTGATTTGTTTGAAGCAAAGTCAAAGTCCAGATGTATTATGGAAGCTGTCTGAGCGCTCTATGAGTTTTTACCGGGGGAGAAGTTTCCTTTTAACCATGTTGGCACAGATTTGTTGGACACTTGTTTCATAAGTTCTTAAGGAGTATGATATGCTGTTCTGTGCAGATTTGGCCTTTATAAGCCAGTCTAAAGATGTTGTGTGGCGAGGATGTAGGTAGCGTTGCCTTTCCTCCCGGTCAGTTTGTGCCCCCCGTGGGACCCACTTGGGGCATTGGGAAGGAAGAGGCACAAGCACACTAGTCTCAGAATCAGGAGAACCCACTCCTGCCTCTTTTAGCTTCTCCAGCAAGACCACAACGGCATTGCAGTTTACATGCTTTGTTCAGAGATGTCACTGGACACTGGACACTGCTTGTGTTATTCTGGGCTTTCGCAGCTGTGGGTGTGTTCATGATATGCAGGCCTCCTGTGTAGTGTAGCTGATGGTGGCTGATAACTCCTATATGACAGTGGGGGGATGTAGCCCAAAAATCCCAGTTGGCTGTGATCACTTGGCACCAGAGCAGGAGCATCACAGTTTCCCCCAAGTTGCACCCAGACCTGACTGGACTGCTTCCACGGGCCACTTGGGTCACTCCTACTAAGGCTGAGTACAACCCCTGAGTCCACACACTGTCCTCCATTAAACATTGTTACCGCACTTCTCATTATGTCCCATTGTGCTCCTTTAGTACTTGTGGGTTGAGGCCAGCCAGTTGGAGTCACCCAGGGACATCCAGAATCCATCAATTGCGCTGCTGATGGGTAGAGGGAGACAGCAAGCAGCAAGCTGCTATCAGTGGTGCGCAGTCCTCACCGTTCGTGCCGCATCGCCCAGCCACTCCCCACCCATCCTTGCATTCGGGGTTCAGGGTATAAGCTCAGAGTCGGGCTCAGTGGCTTGGTGTCTTACGCTTATGGCTGATGTTTGCCTGCCTTTTCTTGCCCGGTTTCTGGCTGAACACGCAGGTGGCTTTCACAGCCTTCATGGTGGCCTTGCGGTGGCCTTCGCCAGCACTGCTTCTCGTGACAAGTCACTTTCTCCGACCTTCCTCTGACTTGACACACGTCACTTCCCACACTCTAAGTAGGTCAGATGGTTGGATGGCTACCTCCGACACCTCATACTTTCTCAGACTGTTGGAGGAAGGTTTGCACCAAAAGGAGTACATTTCACTGCATATTGTAAACCCGGACGTCCGCCCACCTTATCATTTATTGAGCGGACCTAGAGTTTTCCCAAGAAAGGATGGTACATCGTCATTGTGACAGAGTGCCTTTTCTGCCAAACCCTAAATTGGGCCCTTTCTGTCCTTCCTTTCTCTCTTTAAAATGATCATCGCTTTGTCTTCATCTTCTCATCCACCTATCCTGACATTAGCATTTCTGCATTTACCATCATTCTCCACTAACACTAATGCTCACATACATTTTAACTGCAGACAGGCTATGCTCTACCAAAGAAATTAAAGCACAATTGTTTTCATTGTTGTGGAATAATTGACCTTTCTCTAGCTGGGCAGTATAATTACAGGTGATGGCATCTCCCAGAAGAGGAAGGGAATTTAATTAAATTTACAATAACTTTATTCTCTTAATCCTTTCCCACTTACTCAGTCGAATCATCTCCTTTTGTCTGACTGGGGAGAAGAAAATGTCTTCCTTCATTTGTTGCGGCACCGTCCTTATTTGTTGAGAGGATGATATGATTCTATTTCATGATCATGAAGCATGACCAAAAATCAAACACTGTATCAACTGTGAGTAATGTTTCACTTGATGTTATCTTACTATTTAATGTTTGCACAGTCTTCCAGAGATATCCCACCTATAGCAAACATGACGTGAACAAGGCGCTGGACCTGGAATTGAAAGGGGACATTGAAAAGTGTCTGACAGCCATTGGTATGTATTGGTTTTACCTCAAAATGTGATCTCTGATTCAACAAGTATCTAATTGATGTCATTTTTTTTGTTTGTGAATTTCAAATCAACAAAATGTCAGGGATAGCATAGGTAACACCACAATGTTGACCCTCCCCTAAAATTCTCCTACTTTCAGTAAAGGAGCTTAAATAAGGACATGGGGCTATATAACACAAAATACACCGGAAGCGCAACAGACATTTGCACCCACTTTGCACGCCCCAGGGCACTTTGGTATTACAGAAGGGGTCACAGACGCTTGTGTGGCCCCTTCTGTCATATTGAAAACGCTGGTGCACATACAGTGGCTACGCTTTCTCAAGAAGGCATTCCCTCATTTGGATGGGGGCATGACCCTGTGTGCATGTGCTGTATTTTAGACGTGGTGGGCCCAGAGGCAAAGAAACTGTCAGGGGGTGCACTGCCTAAAAGTTGGTACACTCTCAGTGTGCCCCCTAATAGTAGCCCTCTGACGGGGGGAGAGGGGGACCTATGGACCCCCCAGACATCCCCTTGCAGACAGGTGCAGTTGCTCACTGCACCCGCCTGCAAGGAGATCAAGAACCCCCTTCAAATATGCAGATGGGTTGCCACCTGCACAGTGAAACACTGACGGGCTGCTTCAAAGACACTCCTTTTTTCACCTTAATGCGCTGTCACCAGGGCATCACAAGTTTGCGGCTGCCCTGGGGACAGTGGATTCTATGTAATAGGGTTCACTTTCCCTGTTTGTGCCGGCCGCACCTGTTTTAAGATGCACCGGGCGCAAACAGTGAAAGCACACCCTATCCATAATAGAGCCCCAGGAGTACAAAGAGCATTGAAAGCGAACACCTCTCCTAGGACTCTATATACATTTGGTTCCATTACAGTCATCATGATCTCTGGGATCAGGGGTTCAAGACCCGTGGTATAGAGGTCAAGTACAGGTTACCAGCTGTTTCATTTAACTTGCATCTACTTGAGATACATGTACTTGTTATTCAAACACTTTAACAGTATGGGATAGCTATGTAAGGGTAGCAGTGTTCATATATGTATTTTTACCATGGAGCCAAGCATGGACATCAAGCAGGGGTTGCCGGAGGAAGCAGCTGCTCCCTCTGGTTTGACCTTCGAGACACCAGGCACTTTCCTTGGCAGTCCTGGCTTCAGAGTTGCAATCATATTTCTACAACAAATTTCGGGGCATATCAACAAGGGCTTTATCTCTGCTTTTTTGGCTTTAAAAGCCAAAAAAGCAGAGATAAAACTAGCACCCTATCAACAACAGGGTGCTAACACGCAAATTTGCATGTTAGCACCCTTTTACTCTACGCTTCCCCTTGCATCTCTAATGAGATGCAAAGGGGGTGTTCCAGAGTAAAATAATAGGAGAAATGTCGCTAAGCGACATTTCTCCTATTATCAAGAATGTCGCTAACCCTGTTAGAGACAAAAAAAGCAGCGCTAACCGCGGTTAACGCTGCTTTTTTACGTCTGGTATTTTTCTGACTTAGCCATGATATCCTATGGAAGGAGGATATCATGGCTAAGTTTGCCTGTCCCTATCAACAAGGTAACGTGTGATTATCGCTGGGTTTCCAGCGATAATCTCACGTTTGGCAGTTAGCATGAGGATTTTTATCGCTATTGAGATAAGCGTTGCTAATAGCACGCTATCTCAACGATAAAAATTCACGCTAGCCGGCGATAATTATCCTAGCGCTAAGTGCACTTAGAGATAATTATCGCCGGTTGTTGTTGATATGCCCCATAGACATCTTTGGTTGTGGGCATGAGCCGGTTGGGGTGTGTTTAAGAGAGACGATGCAGGAATGTATTTATGTTTCCATCATCTCAGCAGCTGTGATGTATGTAACGGTGCCAGACTTTGGGCTAGGAGGTGCTGCGATTAAATGCAGAGAAGGCAGAGCAGCACACATTTTAGGCTTGCTTTATCACAAGGAATAGGAAAGCTGAAATCTACTGGATGTGAAAGAAATGCAAGGAACCTCAGGTAAAAAAGTGCATCATGCTAAAGGAAATGATGCCATGATCTAATAGCACCACAGTATGAATGAAAATCTCAAAATGCAAGTGGCCACTTTCATGAACCCACAGGAATCCCAATTTGGGTTTACACCAGAATCCGGATTCCAAGTTTTGTGGTAATTACCACACCCTTGCATTTTTTTGTAAACATTTTAGCCCGGTAAAACTTGCTGCAGTTTGTGTGGGACAACCCCCACTGTGCTCAAAATACTCTGACAGAGAGAGAGGGGCATGGGCCATCACGAGAACATGCAATACTGTGCTCTGTAGTACTAAAAGGGCTGTCGCACATACATGCTCTTATTATGTATCAGTTAAGTGTGTGATCCACCGCTACACATCACTGCTACTGCCAGACACACCCACCTGCACTGTTTCTACTGCCATTGTTCTAAAGAGGACACCCCATGTCACCAGACACATGCAGAGCATTCAGCTTCCAGGGAGACGGGCTCTTGCTTCACTTTTGCAGAAAGTGAAGCAAGCCGCAAACAAGGACAGGCACCAGAGGGAGATGGACACTGTGGTAAACCCACTGCAAGGGCTGTGGATGCAGCGGCCGGGACAGGAAGGTAGAGCATTTGGATGATAAAGTAGGCTAGGCAAGTGTTGCTCATAAGGAGGGAGAAAGACACAGGGTGGCAGCAGTAGACGTCTGCTGGTGAACTAATTTCTTTACTCACCAATGTAAAGTAGAAAATGTAAACATACACCAAATACCGTGGGCTGATCTAAAATATGATGGACGGACAATGGAGCCAATGTCTGAAGCGGGCTCACACAAACAAGTTAGAGACTGAAGAGCTGAAGAGGGGTGGCCAAAAGCTTCTTTTTAAGTCTGGTGTTAGCCAATATCTTTTGATTTTTAATAAAATATATGTACAATATACTTATTTAAAGTGGCTTTCAGCCAGCTTTCTTCATTCATTGGTCTGTTGGTGTCTCATTCACATCTTGCTTCTGCCCACTACAACCTACAGCATGGGGTAGGGCATCAGCACACTTCAGTCACTAGATAACTTCACTTTGAGTAACTGCATTTTGCTCTTTCACAAGGAGTACATCCACACACAAGCTAGTTCCTTTCTGTGCCAACGTTTTTTTAAATATATTGCTTTGATGTTGCCTTTGTGTGTAGAGTCCAATGTGACAGCAGGATGCTATACCAGATGTGAGCACAGGTCACATTCCTCTCTCTTTAAGTTCCTGTCTACTGCCAATGTTGTTGTGAATTCCTTTTGGAGTGTCCTTTGTTTACTGTTTGACTGCTGATATTTCACAGCATAACAGACTGCATCTATTTGAAACTGTTCTGTATTGTTATCAAAAGCTTCAATATCATACATGTGAATTCCAAAGCAAAAGAAATGTATTTTGGTCAATTTCAACAAACTTTCTTTAATAAACTTTGCCCGGGAAGACAACTAGGATTCATCGTGTTTAATTTTCACCATTTGTTTATTGCCTTCTTTCTTTTCTTTTTTCTAACTTTCTTTCCTTCCTTCCTTCTTTCTTGGTTTTTCCTTCTTTTGTTCCTATCGGCTTTTTAATTTTATCTTTCATTCCTTATTTCTTGCTTCTTTTACATCTTCTTTCTTTATTCAGTTTTGTGTTCATTTCTTCTTTCATGCTTTCCTTTTTTCTTTCTTTCTATCTTTGTTTCTGTTTATTTACTTCTTTCCAGCTTTCTTTCCTTGTTTCTTTCGTTCCCAAAGGCAAAAGGTAACAGCCAATGGCATAAGGATTGCCTCTTTTAGGTCTATGTTAGCCAAGACCTTTTGATTTTCTTAAAATTATGTGTCTGACAATGTTACTTATAGGGGTTTTTAGCAACACTTCATCCATTTGTTTGTGGTTCTGTCATTCACATTTTTCTCCAAACCACTCGAGTATCAAGGGGCAACATGTCACTCCACTTTAAACCATTGGAGGACTTCATTATGAGTTATGGCATCTTTAGACAATGTGTGTTTTTTTAAGATTAACAAACTCTCGGCAGTTCCCAAAGCAATAAAGTTTTGCAAAAGCCATGACAAAAGAAAACATGATTTGCCAAAAGGCTGGCGGACAACGCCAGACCTATTTACTTTGTCAATGCTTGTTGTTTGTGTATATCTATGTACCTATATTGTCTGTTGTGCGCTGTGCAGTGGTGATATGAGATATTAATATCTGTTAAAGATGTCTGAACCAGGTCTAACAAACACTCAAGAGGAGTTGGAAGGTGCCCTAAAGAAAATCTTGATTGAATAGAATCAATCAGAAAAATCTTTTCTTGTCTTTGGAATACAGTGTTGACGTACCTGCCATTCACTCTTCTCTCCAAGTGAAAATAATTCGATTACCGATTAGGCACTTTTCCAAATTTTGTGCCAGTGTCTGACTTCCCTTTTCACCTACTAATGTGCGATTTTCGGTGTTTATGAATCCACTGATTTGGTGCATGCGAACTACGAGCTTTATCTTGTGGAAATATGTTAATGATGATAGTGTCATATGGTTTGTGGAGGAAATCATCTGGCAGTTTGAGCAATCATGTATGACATTGGGGCTCACCGGAAACTTTTTGCACAGCGTTTAGACATAGGATGATGGGATCCCGGAAGCTACATGTATACGGCAGTGATTTGGATTTTACAGGTGAATATTGGTTTGGTTTGTGGATGGCTAGAACTATGAATGTGAAGGCGCTTTTGAGGGACTGCTGTTTCTGTCATGGACGCAGGGCCAGACAGGCTTTTTATTCCACTGGGCATATCCCTACTGGGTCGGAGAGGTTGGCGGCTGGTTTTGAAAGCCCAGGACTGTTCCTGGCAGGGGGGGGGGTGGGGCTGTTGGGAGAGAAGGAGATGAGAAGGAGCTGAGGAGAGAGAGGAACAAAGGAGACGAGGAGAGAGAGGAGCAAAGGAGAAAGTGGGGTAGATTACGAGTATGGAGGTCCAAGCACCACCAGACTCGTGGGGGCCGGGCAGACCGACATTGCACTGCTGCCACTGCCAGGGAACCGCGGACCCATGGTGGTCTGGGGCAGCAATATGCTTAGCGGTGCAGCTGCGCCACCACCAAGCATATTACGAGTTTCCCCACCACCAGCATTTTCATGGTAGTGAGCATGCCATTAAAAAGGCTGGTGGTGGGGAAATGGCCCCCTGCGGCCCCTGTTCATGAGGGTACATGCAGGGGGCACATGTTGTGTCCCCCTGTGTGCATGCACCCACGTTGCCAATGGACGTTCCTTGCAGGAAAAACCATTGGCAGTTCGGCGGCTGTGCAGTGATAAGGCTCACTATGAGCCTTTAAACTGCACCGCCGCTGAACCACCGCACTGCACGCCCGCAAGACAACGAAATTATGCGAAATCTGGTGGGCGCCTGGCGCTTGACTTTGGCGGTGCAGGACCAGGGCGGTGGGATGCCTCTCTGCTCCTGTACTGCCAAAGTCATAATCAGCCCCAGAGAGAGCATGGATGGATGGAAAGAGAGAGTTTGCGCAATTAGACAAAGGGAGCTGGCTGGTTTGAGAATTTTGCCAGGGCTGCTTGTCTTCCCCACTCCGGCCCTTCCCCAGTGGAGTTCAAAGGAAACCGGCACTAATACTAAAGTGAATACATTGACGAAGTCTGAACTGTGAATTCTTTGGGCACGTAAGAATAGAAGAGCGGGCGGCTGTGGCGCAAATAACATTGAATGGTGGTTTGGAGTGTTTGTGTAATTTTGGAGGGCTTGTGAAAGTGGATTTCGTGATGATTATTATAGATGAGGCAGATCTTAAAAGGTTTTTAATGTAAGGAAGAAGAGCCAGGCAATTACAGACAGACACAGAGTGCCATGCATACATAACTCATGACAAAAAAACACTACAGGCACCAGTTGGATAAAGAAAGGCCGCGCCAGCGCGCCTACAGCCACGGTAAACGAGCGCACAGCACGAGGGAATTTAAGGAAACGCTGATTTATAGAGCTGCGAACTCGACCCGACGGTATTGGAGGGCAAGGGCTGCTGGTTACAGAACTGCATGCTGGGTAAAGGTGCGGCTTCGCACGCATTTGGCCACGAACAGAGCAAGCGGACGGGAGTGTTCCCAGCGCTCGGTCCACAATAATTAGTAAACAAATTCGTGAACAAGGGCTGCGCTGCTGATATCCGCCGAAATCTGGAACGCGGACGAGGTGAGAAAGTGCTGCCCTAATGTGAATCATGAAGACCTGCTCTCTCAGTAGGTGAGCTTTCTCCGCGTCACATACCTGTGTACCTGCGTACCTTAGATCTCTGGAGTTTCATTGGTCAAAGTTCGACCCAGTGTGACCTGACCTGACAACGCTGCAAGGGCAACGGCTTCGCTCCTTTCTAGCTGCCAGCACCGTGAGGAGAACGGTATCCTTCTCCCTCTTTGCACGATCTATACCGCACTGTGAGGGCTATGGCTGCAGCAGGGAACCACATCTTCCAGCCGCCCCAGCGACGCTATCGACGCCCACGGAGGCGTCATAAGCAAAAGGAACGCCTCCTGCCCCGCGGGGCGTGTGCGGGTGGCGCCGGGTGAAAAGCCGGGACAGGTGCAGGACCATTTTAGGCCTGGCTGGACCTCCCCTCTAAGAAGTGAGGTGAGTGTATAATTTAACCATGGGGAAACGTACTGTCATCACATCTGCCCAGGGTTCCAGAAGTTCTTCCATCATTTCGTCTTCCTTTGAAAGCATGCTTGAAAATGCTTTCATGTTGGTTACATCCGAAATTGAAAATACTGAACGGAGATTATCCCTGGGCCAAACAGCATCGTCTCTACATATACCTGGTGGTCCCGAGAATGACGACCTTACAGCCCCTGTGCCGTTAACACCAAGTATAACAATTGTCAATCCCACCCATCATGAAAATCTATCTGTGACCTCGGTGATTGATAAGAACATTATTGATACTGTTGATATTGCAGACTCCCAGCAGGTTACTGAAGTTGATCCTAGCACCACTAACCCAGCCCAAAACCTAAAGATCGCCGGGGGGAAAAGGAAGAGAGGCCATATCAAAATGCCTATCAGTAAGAGGAAACAACCCCCTCGCAATAATAAAACCCAACCAACCCCTCAGAGCATGTGGTTACGAGGAAAAAACCACAGCAAGTGGGGTGTTAGTTAGCACGAGTACACAACCAGATGGTCTAACTAATAGTACTGTTGATTTGACCACAACTATAGCAGAATCTAACTCTATGTGTACACAAACTGAGTCAACATCTGTAAATGGCACGCAAGGAAGGCCAAATGAGAACCTAATTGACACTATAGTGGACTCCACTTTTAAGCAATTGAAAAGTCTAATGGATAAACAGTTTAATCATATTTTTAAACGTCTGGACAGATTGGAAAGCATGGTGAAGAAAGAAGATACCAAAAGGAAAGGGACTATTATTATTGATCAAATTAGGGGTGAACGGCTATTGAAAGATATGGAGGCAATCAACAAAGGCATTGTAGGGGGAAGTGGCAATTGTATTATACCTGGTGTAGATAATATATGTGAAAAGTGCAATGGTAGCAAGAAGAGCTTGCCTTGCAATTCCATGCTTAGCACTTCGGTTAGTACATTGCCCTTGTCAAAAGTACCTGTGGTAAATACATCTCCTTGTCACACCACACTGCCAATAGTAGCTCTTCCTACACCCACCTGCGACAGCACCCACAAAATCAACGCCATACCCAAATAATGAGCCTATTCTTGTTACTCGGGCTAAAAAACATGCCGATGCTGTACTCAATCTGCTGCTAGAAGCATGTCCTTATGTTTTAGTTTTAGCTGGAGTACCCCCCCGTATGAAGACCAAAGTGAGTCTTGGATCAACTCAAGAATAAGTGTATTGATTGGCTATCCAAGTATAAGGGGATGGGTATGATGGTGCGACGGGTGGGATGGGTAGGACCCTCGACTAAAAATATTATGGGCGACTGTATAGTTGTGAATTTTAGGTACCCTTCTCTGGTGAAAGGTATATTAAAATGTAACATTAACCACTTTAGTAACCCAATGGCTATAATTTCACTACCACTTGGCTTTTTTTACAGAGCACCTCAAAGAATCCACCATTCAGCTATTTTGATATATCCTGTGCATAACCGGTTCGCTGCCCTGTCTGACTTAGAGGGACAGGACTGACTACCGAGCGAATCTTCAAACATTGTAGTACAGTCCCGGGATGCACTAATGGTTAACCAGGCCACGATTAAATCCAGCCCTATCAGGAATTTTCAAATGGCCTGCCCGGTAGAACTGTTGCCTTTCTGCCCTGTCACCAGTGAACCCATGTCTTCTGATCAACATCTAAAAATACTAAGCTGGAATATCGCTGGTCTAAAATCCAAAATGAACATAGTAGAGTGGACCAACATGGTTAGCAGTTTTGATGTTTTGATGTTTCAGGAGACATGGAGTACTAGTAGTTTGCTTCTTGAGGGTTTTGTCTGCTATAATAGTACTGCCCTTAGCCCTGAAGCTGGCCGACCTAGTGGGGGATTATCCACATGGATAAAGATCACTGCAGGAAGCAATACCAAACCCTTGGAAACAAATGATAGTCACTTTCAGGCCACACTCTATACGAATGGGATCACGTTATGTTTTATAAATGTTTATAATAATGATATTAGATCACTGCCAATTAGGAATTTTATCACCTTATTTGATTTTATTGATAATATGTTAGAAGGAAAAAGGTTTGGCAAATTGGACGGAATTTGTTTGGGGGGTGATTTTAATGCGCATTTGCACAAAAGAATGGATAATATTACAGTTACACCTGTCCCGGTAATTCCGTGTAAAAGAGGGGAAGAATTGTATAGTCATCTATCGACTAGGGATTTAACCAATGTTATGGAGAAAGTTGGTTGTATGTCTGACAAAGGCCCATTGCCTACCTTTAGAAGTCGCGGCTGTTCATCGACCATTGATTATGTTTTTATATCATCATCCCTTGAGAACTGTTTAGTTAAGGCTGAAGTTTTATGCACTAGCTATAGTGACCACAACCCAATTTTGACAACTATCACATTTGTTAATAAATTTATTAAACGGAAAGAAATAGGGGCAAAGAATCTGGTTGCATCCACTGACAAACTTAAAGTAATCTGGAAGGGCATAGATAATAAGGCCCTATTCGCACGAATTATAAAATCCTATCCCTTACTTGTGGAGACGTGCTTGTCCAGTGGATGCCCTGACACAGAGATCATTCAGGCCTTTACTGGGTTATGTGTTGGCATCAAACAGGAAATTTCTAAACCTGTTAGGAAACAAAGTAAGAACCCTAGATGGTTTAACGGGATTTGTTCACGGGCAAACCGTGACCTTCGCGAGGCATTAGCCGAAAAACCCAGGGACATGACTTTGGTTAAAGCCTTGAGAGGATGTTATAAGAAAGTAATTAAATTGCGTACTGAGGAGATATTGAAGGAGAGGTGGGACTCTCTCGTATGCACTGCTGCACTTAAAGATGTAACTGGGTTTTGGGGTGAGGTGAAAGCCATGAAGTCCATGAGATCCAATGTAACCCCTATAAATTGTAACATACCTAGTAAGTCATGGGAGGAGCAGTTTGCAAGAATATACACAGCCCCAGCAATAACTACTGACTTTCTTTGTCCAGCTAATAAGGTTGTTATATCTATAACCGAAGTTGAAGATGCCATAAATCAAAGTGTAGGGAATAAAGCCCCAGGCCCTGATGGGTTATCAATCTACCTTATTAAATCTGAACCCGATTTCTGGTCCCCTTTACTTTGCAATGTTTTTAATAATCTGTCCAACACTACAATTCCGAAAACCTGGTCAACCAGTATCATTGTGCCCATCTTCAAGAAGGACGATAGATCCAATCCTAGTTGCTACTGTCCTATATCTTTAATAGATAATACACTGAAGATTTTGGGCAGAGTGATTTTTAATAAAATCAGGAATTGGGCAGAGGATAACCAAATTTTAAATTCTTGTCAGCTGGGATTTAGAAGCAACGTGGGAACCGTCGAACAGTGTCTGAATCTAAATCTTATATTAGGTAAATACACCATCGCCAAAAAAGTCCCTTTGTATTTGGGTTTTATGGACTTATCGTCAGCCTTTGATTTTGTCAATCGATCACGATTATGGGAGATTCTGTTAAATTACGGGCTGGATAAGACACTTGTTTATTTTTTGGCACATTTGCATAGAGACCTAAAAGCTCGGGTAAGGATAAACAATGAAGGAGAGGTCTCCGGGGATATTTTAATTGGTAGGGGGGTCAGACAAGGTTGTGTCTTGGCCCCCCTACTTTTTATCCTTTATATAAATGAATTAAATAAATCCCTGTTTAAATCTACATGCGATGTACCGAAAATTAACGGCAAACTACTCCCCGTACTTTTATATGCGGATGATGCGGTCCTGATGGGCCGCACACCTAAAGCACTCCTCATTTTAATCATGGGTTTTGTTTCTTTTATGGCAGATTTGGATTTGTGTACCAATTTTAAAAAATCATACATTATGTCTTGCGGGCCCAAAAAACATCGTATCGATTATATAGTGTCAGGAGACAATGTTCTAAAAAGCACTGGCACTTTTCCGTACCTGGGTTTAGTTTTTTCAGATTCTGGATCATGGTCAGCACATGTGGCTCATGGTAGAAACAAACTCGGTAAGGCAGTTAATTCAATCATTAGCCTACGACAGCCAAAGCGGGCTGAGGTTGTTATACCTTTACTACTGATCTATAAATCACAATGTCTACCAACCGCAACCTATGGTGCCGAGGTGTGGGGGTAAACAAACTGCAGTGGTATCCAAACAGAAGAAAATAGATTCTGTAGAAAGGTACTAGGGGCCCAAATCTCATCACCCACTTACATATGCCATAAAGAATTAAACTTGTATTATGTCGAGGATTTTATCAAATCTCGGCCAGCATTGTTCTGGCTAAAGATATGGCGAAACCCGGCAGCAATTCTAACTCAGGAAATAATCAATGATTGCCTTAAATGCGACAGGGGTAGTTCTATACCTTGGCTTAGTGCTGTTAAGAAAAGTCTAGTCAGTGTGAAACTGGAATATATCTTCTCCCATCCCCTAAATATAGACGGCGTGAACACAAAAACTGTGAGAGAGGCACTGTATGATTCATTCCGAAGGGAAAGAGGACACACGGAGCTCTATAAACCATCAATAATTAGATATATTTCCATTTTGACACGCCCAGGCAATAAAAATGACATGCCACAGGAATACCTCAAGAAAAATATCGGAAGATGGAACAGGAGCTTGCTTTTTCGCCTCAGGGATGGGAGCATAAAATACTCACTCTGTTTCCCACTTGGCTTTAACAAAAATCTAGAGATCTTGTTCTGCCCATGTGGAAATGGTCAAAAACAAACAATTTTACACTTCCTGTTCTTCTGTAACTTTTATATCAGATACACTAAACAGTATTTGATTTCTTATATTAAGTCACATGCTATTATTGATTATAAACTGGCATTTGATGAAACATTGCGGCTAGGAAGTGATGATATGATTTTCAGAGTAAGTTCATTCTTGCAATCTGCGGTACGTTCGCGAAACACTATGGACACTCTATAGATCGCATTTTATCTGAGGCCCTTTTATTTAGTTTAATATTCACGGACCGCTAATTTGTACATTGATACAGCTAGGTTTGTCATCTGTATAGGGTACATATCGAGCCTGTTAGCACTTTACTGCTATTTTGCACAATTGTTTTGTGTTATTTAACGATGCTGATTTGATAATCCTACTTTTTTTCTAACTCGGTGGTGATGATTTGCATTTAAAGACATTTTACATCTAATGCTTTTGGATTGCTACTTTGCACAAATGTAACAGTTGGTTTGACGTTCACATGTCGTACACATTGAACTTATCTGCACTTTATTGCCATCTTTGCACATTTGTTCATGCTATTAATAATGTTGATTTGATACCCAACTTACTTTTTAACATGTGTTTTATGTTATTGTATATTTATATCCTATTGGTGGTGATGACTTGTACTTTTATGGATATTTTATATCCGAATAAAGACCATTTGACTTGACTTGACAAAAAAACACAAATTTTCACAGGTATCAAAAACCTCAGTTTGTATAAAATGTCATCAGGTTTTTGTGGCATTTGTTTATGGTAAAAGTAATTTACGTCATGACATCCATTCTCGTATATAACAATGTAATAAAAAATGTAATTTTAAAAAAAAATGGGTGTCAGCGTCAACCATGTTTCGAATTTCTACTCCTGTATTAAATATTTTCTTCATCGTTATCTTTGCAGTGCAATGCGCAGTTAGCAAACCAGTCTATTTTGCTGAACGGTTGTTTCTTTCAATGAAGGTACAGTATGTGATTTTTTTCTTACTGTATACGTCAGCTGTAAGGAAATGGAACCAAATGCATTAAATACTTTCAATTAACGAAGTTTTTGCTTCCTGCTTGAACCTTATCCAAACGGTGTTCATGTTACCCTCTCTAATACCTGATACCTTCGCGTTCAGTAAGCGCTATATATAAATTCCGGGAAGAAAATGGTCTGTGAAGGCCACTACGACACCATTTTATAATCTCAGGCAGCACCTCATTTGAGTGCGACACTGCTGCAGAAAAGCTGCGGCCAAGGTAGGAATATTCTTTGTCAAAAGGAACCTTAGGTAAACAAAACAATTATTAAACTTGTTTAGCAGAACTCTGCAATAATATAATTCCATTAAAGTTTCTTTGGCTTTGAGGTGTTAATGGAAGAAGACTGCATAGAATGGACCATTTGTATATGAAGATGAGGTAACTTAAGATGGAGCGTGTTTTGAACTTGAGTCCTCGGACTACAGTTTTTAGCTGCAGCATGTTCAGGAATATGGAGAAGAGCCCAGGTGGGAAAGGTGAAGTCAGCATCAAGATTTGTATTGATTTGTTGATGCTTTTGTGTAGTTTTTCTGGTGATGCATTTATGAGAGAAGCAAAAGGCTTCACAGGGGAGATATTGTCTCTGTTTCTCAGGTTCGAGGGGTGGATTTTTTTTCTTGTTCTGGCAGACCAGCATCAGTGAATCAATGTTTTGTGGTGGGACTGCACCTAATGGCAATTCACAAAACTGGTATGTGATTAGCTGAAAATTAAAGCAGAGGGTAGGCAAGAGTGGTCAGAATAGATGAACGTGCTTCACCCAGATATGAGCAGGTCACCCAGGGTCATTTCTAAGTCAAGAATGACTATAAAGATTTTGACTTTAAATGCTATTAAATGACCATGGACGGATGGAAGTGTTAACTTGATGTAGATGTGCATTTATAATTGAAGACAAATATTTATGTTATGGAGTAAAGAGCTTGAAGTATCTAGTCATTCCTAATGAAATGGAAATAGGCTTCTACTGCACATCACTGGATTTGATCATGGGTAATGTGTAGATAGAAGTAAGTCGTGACTAGGGGGCCATAATAAAGGAGGTTGCAGTGCCTAGTGGTTTTAAAAGGCCTAACTTGAGCTGCTGTGTTTAGATGCACCGTGTCTATGCAAACCAGTGGAAGGAAGAGTACGAAATTCCTGCAACACCAGAGAGCCCATCATGTGGACTTATGGTAACCAGAATATAAAACACTGTGCAATGGTCTAATATCGGCACATTTAGTGTTGCACTTAATAACAATCTCAAATCCATAATGCCACATTTTGAGAAGGAGTACTTTGGGGTGGGCTCAGATCGTTGCAGGGAAGAGAACTCTTTTAATTTCGGTTTTTAATGCATTTGGGTGATTGATGGTAAACTTCTAGATCTAGATAGACTGCTTTATGCGTTCCTAAAAATTATGACTATGGTTAATATTATCACAGAAAACATTTCTCAATTGAGCTTCATTGCTTTGTCTTAACACTATGCCTAGAATGGAAGTTATTGTCTCTCCCACAGAATAGATTCACAATGCTTGTCAACTGCTTCCGTGTGCCACCTTCTATAATTCACACTCACATCCTTTGTGAACATTCCCTCTAGCAGACTTATGACCTTGAACAGTTTAGCAATGGAAAATAAAAGATTTGAATAAGAAAAAAATCCCCAAAATTGATAGGCTGGTTAGACATTGCTAGCTAACATATGATGTATATCTTTTCAAAGTATCGCAGTTTCCTTATAGATCCATAATGATGAAATGTAACAATGAGACAAAAGGTTTTTGATAGACTGGGGGGAGCAAAGCTCATTCTTTGAATCTGTATATCTTGTATCCCTATCTTAGTGCTTTAAAAGGTGTAATATATACTGAATGTATAGATATGCCACATACATTATCTTAATGTTTAAATATGCCTCAGATGCAAACATTTGTATGGCATAGCATTTTCCTAATCCTGCCACATCATGAACTTGGGGGCAAGACTCACAGCAGGCAGAGTTCAAGTGCTGAGTTCGAGGTGGTTGGAGCCTTTTCTGTTCCTGAGGCTCCGATCAAGAGGCCAGCCAAGTAGCCCTTGGAGTCACTCTTGTGGCAGTGGTTCAAAATGCAGCTAGAGTCCTTCCCACTCAGGCAGCCGAGTAGCAGGACAGCAGTCATTCTTGCAAAGCGCTACGCAAACAAATGATGGACGGAATGCTGAATAAATCATAAATTCACCCCCAATCAAGAGATCTGGGTTAAATCCATTGTTCTTTTGCTCACCATGCCACCCCAGTTTAGACCCAGCCATATGCAAATCAGTCTTGACCCTGTGCCTCATGAGAACAGTCCAGACTGAACTGCCAAGCCAGGTCCTTCCTGGACCGGAAACATGCATCCTGGGATCAGTTTTTGGGTATTACCCTACATCAGCCAGGCTAGCTTGTATCCAGTGGCACAGCGAGCAAGGGACCCACGTCTGGGCATACCCATCCTACTTAGGGTGAAAATTGCTAAGCAAACAAATGATGGACGGAATGTTGAATAAATCATACATTCACCCCCAGTCAAGAGATCTGGGTTAAATCCATCGTTCTTTAGCTCACCATGCCACCCCAGTTTAGACCCAGCCATATGCAAATCAGTCTTGACCCTGTGCCTCATGGGAACAGTCCAGACCGAACTGCCAAGCCGGGTCCTCCCTGGACCGGAATAAGCATCCTGGGACCGGTTTCTTGCAAAGCAGCACAGCAGTCCTCTGAGACTTGCACCGGTCCAGAGGTGTACTGAAGAGTTGGGCCTCAGGGTCCATTATTTATACTTGGTGCCCACTTTGAAATAGGAGAAGCTTCTAGAGTTTTCCATTGCCAGAGGTGCTTGGAATTTCATCTCGCTATGCTCTTGACCCAGTTTGTCTGGGACAGAAAAGACTGTGTCAACTCCTTTGTGAGTTTTCTCATGGAGAGCATTTGTGATGTGAAAGTGTGGTAGATGACAGCGCCTCTCCCTCATCTATTCAAAGATAACTCATCCTGCCTCCACCTATTCTCCCTTTGTCTCGTTGTCTGGGAGCAATACACAAAGATCAACTGCCCACAACACATCGTCATGTCACCCAGGATTCAGGCTGCAGGCACCAAATGGTTGGAACACGAAAAACACCAACTTTCTAAAGGTGTCATTTTCAGAATTGTGACTTAAATCTGACTTTACAATTAAAGAGGATTTTATATTACAGTTCTTTAGACACCAAACTCAATATTCCTACCTACTCCCAATTGAAACATATCCTACGGGAGAGATAGACCTTTCAGTAGTAAAAAACAGATTTAACAGTTTTTCACTACCAATACATGTAAAATGTTAAAGGTACATGCCCACTTGTTTTAACTACATTAAGCTGGGGGTGATTTATATGTATTAAAAAGGAAGGTTGAGGCCTGGCAAACGTTTTGTTTTGCCAGGTCGAAATGGCAGTTTAAAACTGCACACACAAGCTGCAATTGCAAGCCTGAGACATGTTTACAGGCTAATTAAGTCAGGGGCACAATAGGTGCTGCAGGCTCACTAGTAACATTTAATATACCGGCCCTGGGTACATGTAGTACCACCTTACTAGGGTATAAGTAGATTAAATATACAAATTGGATAGAAAAACAATTTGATCCTTGTTTAAAGAAGAGAGCACAAACACTTTAGCACTGGTTGGCAGTGATACAATCTGCATAGTCCTAAAGCCAACATAAGTGGAAGTCAGCAAAAACAGTAGGCTGGAAGGCGAAAAGTTGGGGGAAAACCATGCCAAGGATGTCAGGTCCAACAACTGTTATAATGACAAGGCATTACTTCAGAATGGAAACTTTGAGCCTGATTCACCTAGGTGAACTTAGACCAACAGACTAAGTTTATGACTTTCGGTATTCAAAAACGTAAGTTATGAGTAGTATCTTTACATCTGTACTCGGAGGGGAGTTTTCACACTCGGGGTGGAATTTCCACACTCGGGGCAGAATCTCCTTCTGAGTGTGAAGATTATACTCCACTCTCAAAGCGGAATTTCCGCACTCGGGGCAGAATCTCCTCCCGAGTGTGGGGATTCCACTCCACACTCGATGCGGAATTTCCATGCTTGGAGAGCAATATCTGCACTCTGGGTGGATCTCTGCCCCGAGTGTGGTGATTTCGCCCCAAGTGCAGGTGTAAAGAAACTACTCATAGCTTACCTTTGTGAATACCGAAAAGTAGTAAAATTAGACTTCTGGTCTGAACTTAAACCAAAAGTCTATCTTTACCTTTGTGAATCAGGGCCTTTGAGAGGGGAGTGCGGCACCGGCACTGGTGCAACTGACAGTCAATGAATGGCTGTTAACTTGAATAAATATTAGTTGCCAATGCTTTATGGGATGGTACATTGGAAAATCTTATTAGAATCATCGATAAGCATGTGCTGGAATTCGCCAAAGGAATACATGGTTATAAAAAAAGTTTTGATCCTGCAACAATGAAATCCACTATTTGTCAATTATCTGTATTTCACTGCCCATATTGTAATTAATTCTTATTTTGATGGGCAATTATTTTGTTTTCTTCTTTCTTTTGGTTTGGGTGGGCCAGGACCTAGATGCAACGTTGTTCATGGGATATATGCATTATAAAGTAACTATATAAACATCAAAAAATTCCCCATAAATGTGAGCATGGTATTTTCAAATCATCTAAGTTAGAATTGCACAAAAGAGCTTGTTTTGAAGCTAAGCTTTAACAATGTAATTAGAAAAATAATTTGATTCGAATAGTAGCTTGAAGTAAAGTGCTACAGTGCTTTTATACAATTAACCTAGTGGTTTATAGGTAACAAAAATGAGTTGCAATCTCAACAGGGTTCTGGAACTCGTGACAAACAATTGATAAGAATTATGGTTTCCCGTTGTGGTATTGACATGAATGAGATCAAAGCGCATTACAAGCGGATGTATGGCAAACCACTTCAGCAGGCTATCCTGGTAAGTGTTTCATGACTTCATTATGTTTTCCTTTGTGTTCTTTTGGATTTTCCACTAGCACATCAGTCTAGAGGGACATGATTTCATTGTAAAGTAATACATTTGTCACTGTTATCCAAGAGAAGACTGCATTAGTTTGATCATTTATGTAGGAATTTTTTTTGGGAGTAATCCACGTTCTGGTACTGACCAGTTACTTCTGACTGCAGCTAAAAAAGCAATAATATAGTACTCTCTTAAGATCTTGATGGAGGGAGGCTGTATACTCTCCTCCACCAAGGTCTCACCAATGACCCCTGTGCTGCCAATTAGGGGGGAGAATGCAGAGGTGCGGCTACCACCTTTTACATGCTGGGTTTGCCCCCCTCCATTCTCTTTATGTCAGAATAATATGGCAGTATGCGCGGCCCGATTCTACAATGGGCTGGTGGTGAGGCAGAATAATTTATGGTTGGTGGTAGCCTCTTGTGTTCCCTTTCACGGGACTGGATACCCAGAAATGGGAGATGCCTCCCGCACACTAGCCCATTCCCGTAATCCTAAAGAGCAACTTCACAAAGCTCAGGAACCGGGGACATTAAAAAAAGATGAAAATCTGTAAAAAAACTTTCAAACACTAGTTAAAACTCCATTTAGTGAAAGAATTTGTTCACATAAAAGTGTTAATTTGTGAATTAGTGAGCATAAATGATTTTTATAGGAAATGTCACTGTCAGGTAGCATTCTTCAAAAATCACAATCATTTCAGTTTCATGAAGGTGCAAAAGTTGGGAATTTGACAGAATTGGACAAGTTGTTTTCGACGATCATGGAACGAAACCAGACCATAGGCACCCCTCTGCTAGATCTTGGCAACTGACTGTGCTATTAAGTGTAATTGTGTGCATTTTCTATAGAGTATGATCAAGCCTATACATATTAGAATATCTGATCCATTTTAATTTAGCCCTAAGAGGGAAATTATGTATATCCTAAAATAGCTTTTTTTCCTCTCTTCTGTTCTGTGCCAAGATTTTGGTCAAGACTTGGAGATTGAGATAGACCACTGGATTCATTATAGACTTTGCATATCACCAACCCCTTCTTTCTGAAAATCTGTGTAGAGTCTTAGAATGCCATAGTTTGTATGTACCAAAAATGAACCAACTATTGTGCCCAGCATAACAGTGTTAGCGGTATCAAGAGGATGTTGGATCATGTGATATAGGCCTCAAGTTATAGAGGACCACTAATACATCTAACGGGCATGTTAGGCTTTGTCTGAGAATATTGTTCAGAGTTAATCTTACAGTTTTTAATATTATTGGCATCAGTATAACTCTGTTATAAATATACCTAAAACAGATTATAATAATTGGATTAATCAGCAATATGCACCCTTATCAAGAGAAAATAGCTGAGGAAGATATTTCTAAAAACAAGTCTGCTGTTGCAACCCAATCCAACTCCAAGAAGGCCATAAAACCCTTACATGCTTGTAACTTTTTAGGTTATTCAATACCTAATTTATCCACTCACTTTGCCAGTTTTACCTCACACAAGTAAAGCATGTTGCTGAATCTGCTTTTATTAAGAATCTCAATGTGGGATTTATTCTAAGGGCCATACCCGTCTGGTGTGTGATGAATCATTGCATTACATAATTACAGCGTTATACATTGATATAACTCACTACAGGTATAGTGCTGCTGCTACGTAAAGATAGAAAGAAAGATAGAAGTCTCCCTTATCTAATGGAAATGACTTTTCTTTTAAAATTGACTTTTTGCTTTCTCTACCCAAATAAAGGATGTGCATTTACAATTCATGGTTTTAAATTATAAAGGAAGCTAAATGCTAGGGAGAGATTAAGATAAAACCAAGGTGCCCAATTCACAAAGGTAAACTTAGTCCAAAAGTCTAAGTTTATGACTTTCGGTATTCACAAAGGCAAGTTACGAATAGCATCTTTATGTCTACACTCGGGGCAGAATCTCCATCCGAGTGAGGAGTTTCTACTTTGCACTCGGAGTGGAATCTCTGCACTCTGGCATAATCTTCACACTTAGGGCGGATCTCGAGTGCTGAGATTCCACCCGAGTGCGGAGATTCCATCCCCAGTGCGGAAGTAAAGATACTACTCGTAACTTACCTTTGTGAATACCGAAAAGTAGTAAAGTTAGACGTTTCGTCTAAACTTGGACCAAAAGTTTAACTTTACCTTTGTGAATCAGACCCAAGTAGTGGTGCAGGATGGCCATTTGGCTTACATTTATTCTACAAAACAGATATAGACGATACAGAGCTATGTGGACATATATACCTCTTAGGTGTGGCACAGTTACTTCCTGGTAGTTCCTTTGAGGTAGACTATATTCCATACATTTATTCCCTCCCTCAGTGCCACAGAAAAGTCATTGATAGCTTTTATCTTAGGCTTAAAAAAAGGCAGTAGGTCTGACAACGACCAAGGTATCATCTATGGACAGCCATCTCTTGAAAAAACATTTATTGCAAGACTGTACTCTATGAGCTGGTGTCTGTGGATACACTGGGTGAGTGGTTAAATGTAATGGTTACAATAAGAGAGAGAATGTGGCTTAGCAGCTAGAGCTGGGAAGCCGGGTTCAAGTTGCGGCGGGACGCTCAACATCCTGTGATTCTGGGCAAATCACCTAATCTCTCTGTGATTTTCAAAATCAATGTGTCTATCTGTAACGTAACTGGTTCTATGTAAAGTGCACTGATACCTTCGGGTCCAGTTCGCGATATATAGAACTCCAAAAGATAAATATGTAGCTACAAGGCAGATCCTTCTTTGATCATTACCTCAAAACAGTTACTTTTACAAATATTTTTACTTGGTATTAAGGTGTGAAAACGTTTAATAATAATGATTTAATATTCATTAAATAGACCGACAGACACATTTTATAGAAACATTTTTCAACTGTCTCAAATCATTTCTCAGGGATAGGCAACAGACAGTCACCCTCCCACATTTACCTAGGGGATCAGGGAATTCAGTTGTGATATTTTCAAGAGATCAATATTCTCCACTTTTCTGTTAAATTTGTGTGTGTGGTCTCTCACATTGCTACCTCATCTGTCAGGAGCCCAATTGTAATTATATGCTGATGCCACAAACAATATCTTTAGGTTGTCCAAAGCCTCTAAGCACTTGAGAACCTGACTCGTTGGCCAAATGTTTATCAGCCAATGGTGGATGGGGACCAACTTTCTCAAGCGCAATACATCCAAAACGGAGCTCCTCCTTGTCAACCCTAATATTTCCGTCTAGAGCAAACTGGTCTGGCTTAGAATATGGACCTCCTGCCTTTGTCGGCTACTTTGTCTCTAATTTGGGAATCTATTTTGACACTAATAGTAATTGGCTTGGCTTATGTAGTATGTCGAAGATGCCAGCATCTGTTAACTTCAGATCAAGTTCTTGAAGATAACATTTACATTTAACAACAGTTTCTAACTCTGCTAATTACTCCTATAGTCCACTCCTGTCTGGACAAAGACAGCTTTATCGATCTTGACACCCAGCGAAGAATAAAAGGAAGCAGCATGGCTTACAACTAAGCATTCTAAAAGGGGAATATTATACTTATACTGAGTCATTTACACTGGATGCTCATTGAAAGCAAGGTCTGTTTCTAGGACTTGGCTCACACACTTAAAGCTATCTCTCTGAACACATATGAGATTCTTTATGTCACATTTAAGTAGGACACTCCTAGATGGTCTTCTCATTCAACATATCAAACTCTCCTCTGTGTTCCCTCCTATTTTGCTTATAAAAGCCCATGTACATTCATGTACACACTTCGCTGGCATATGCATCTGCCGTGCCTTGAATGAACCAGAAAAAAGTTATGACTCTTCAAAATGCACAAGCCAAATATCCACACATTGGGTAATTTCAAAATTGTAATCAATTTGGGGCCCTAGAATAATACAACATTTCTCACAACATTTGTGATACATCATTTAATTGATTGTTGGGTGCAGGACTGTTATCTAGCAGGAATTATGCACATAATATAGTAATAGCAATGCTACTAATAGTGCTGGACAGTTTGGGCTCAACCAAAATCTACTCTGTAAGGTAACAAGGGGAGACGATCTGCCTTCTCCCTTTAAATGCATTTACAGACATTTATTTATTTGGTGCTTTGTTTGGCGCTAGCCCCACCCACAGATTTCAAGGCGCTATACATTCTAAGGCAGAGACAGATAACCAAGAAAACTCCTGAAAGGCTGCACTAATCAGTACTGGCTGAGGAATGGTTTGTGCATGTTTTAGGGCTAACCCGAGTGAGAGAAATGTTGTACACTGCTTGAACTACTTGAACTGTAGCATTTAAGGATCTTGTATTTTGCCTCCACCAACCATCATATTTTGTTTTTCTTGTTTGTTTAGCAACTCTAACTCAATGTGGTTATCTGTTTACTTTTACAGGAAGAAGCCAAAGGAGATTATGCAACTATTCTTGTGACATTGTGCGGAAGTGACTAGGCAACGTTGTTTCTGTTAATGCAACTCTCATTTTTTCAAAGAACAAGTTGTGTGTTTGCTTCACTTATAAACAAATAAAAAGGTGTAATACATAGAAAATAGTTCCTTGATTTCTTGATTTTGTATTCAGCCTTTACAAATGTGAAAACTGAGTTATTTAATTTGCAAATGCTTACTCCTTGTTGAGTACGTGATTAAAACAACTAACAATTGCTAAATGAATAACAAGGTTCTGTCAATTACAAAAGTGAAGCTGAATATCCTACTGTGAGAAGTTGGGTTGTTGGTTGAGAGGAATGAAGCCTTACTGAAGCAACATCCACAATCCTTGTTAAGGTGTTCTACAAAAAGTCACTATATTAACCTGTGCTTAACCTTCTAGTAGTTTGACACAAAGGCTATCGGACTTAACTTAGAGGTAATGTGGAAAGTATTTATGCAACACTTAAACAGTAGTTAAGTTAGAACATAGCATAAGAAAAATTCTAAACCAATTTAGAAAAATAGAATGAATTATGATAAGTTATTTGACACAAAAATGACCGACGTCCAAGTAGTAGAACTGGAGTAATGATTTTTTAAAATTTTGAAGTGATAAATAACACTTAAAGACCATGAACGTGTAGTCATGTGAGATAGAAGCAAAGTTGACAGCTATGGCTGACTGTGACGGAGTGTGGATTGGATACACAATATGGATTGGACTCGGTCTCCACTTGCCTTCGTACTTAGGAGAATAAGTTCAGTGGTGCAAGGCAGACAACAGTGTCTTAGGGGGAAACATTATTGTCGGGGAGCTGCTGGACGAAGTCGAAGTGTAAATGTCTACGTTCGTACTTAGGGCCTGATTTAGAGTTCAGCGGATAGGTTACTCCTTCACAAATGTGACGGACATCCTGTCTGTTGTATTACAAGTGCCATTGGATATAACGCACTTGTAATACGTCAGACAGGATATCCATCACCTTGTGGCATAGTAATCCATCCGCCGAATTCTAAATCAGGCCATTGGTCTCTTTTATGAAAGATAAAAATCTCCAGTGGGAGGAAGATGCAGGCTGTAGCTTACGAGGGTTCTACGAGTCCAGATACCCATTCTGCAATGAGCCACTGAACAGTATTTGCTGTTGCAAAGAAGAACGTAGCTGGATCTAGTGTGAAGTCAGGCCTCCTAATGATGCACTTTGTGTGGATCGGCGAGCAGGAAGGTCCCTGTCTCCTCTTGATTCTCAGAGCACTTTTTGGAAGAACATTGTCCTAAATTTTGGATATGGGCATTTGGGCACCTTTAGCAGCACTTCCAGTGGTCCAGGACTAGAGGGGCACCACTACGAGGGTTAGGACTCACACAGGCTGGGTCCAGGGGTGGGTACAAGATGGTTGGAGTCTTACCTGTTTCTCAGAAACTGATCAGGAGACTAGCAATTGGAGTCATTCTGAAAGCCTTGCGTTCAAGCAGGAAAGCAGGTTTCATGTAGATGGGCAGTCTCCTCCGAGGGCACATGGCAGGCCTAAGGAAGCAAGGCAGTACTCATGTAGCAGGGCAGTCCTATGAAGTATGCAGCAGGTCAAAGGCAGCAGGGAAGTCCTCAGAGGGCCCTTCATTACGTCTAGAAGTGAACTGAAGAGTGGGTCTGAGAGTCCTAATTTTATACCTGTACCACCTTTGAAGTGGAAGAAACTCTTAAAGTTTTACCCCGACAGAAGTGTCTGAAATTTCGTTACTCCTTGCCCTGGTCCCAGGATATTTGATGTCATCACAAAAGGCTAGTGTCAAGTTCTTTTGTATGTGAGCTGAGGTAGTGTCTTTGAAGGGCAAGCGGGTCTGTGCACAGTTCTGCCCACTCAACTAGCTAGAGTGGTCCATCCTGCCAACACCCAGTCCATATTGTGTGGCTGTCTTGGAGGAATACACAAAGGCCAAATGCCTCGTACAACTGACCATGTGTTCTAGGAACAGGCTGCAGACACCATATGTTTAGGCCAAGAAAATGCAAAATTGTGTCATTTTTGGAGTTGTGACTAGCAATTTTACTTTACTATTAAACAGGATTTTAAATTGGTTTAATTCCTTAGACACCAAACACTGCATTCCCATCTATCCCTAAATAAATATTTTTACCTATTAATTGTAATAAGTTAACTCAATGTTATTGTTGGAAATGGCCCTTTTTGCAGGGTCATCCCTAAGCTTTTTGCCTTCCTCCTGGATTTTTCCTAACCTGCTTTTGTTGGCTTTATGACTCTAGGCACTTTACCACTGCTGATCAGTGTTAAAGTGTATATGCTCTCCCTTTGTAAATATGACATGTGAATTGGTATATCCATGATTGGCTTATTTGGTTTACCTGTTAGTCCCTAGTAGCGTGTCCTGTGTGTGCCCAGGGCTGGTAAACCAAATGCTGCTGGTGGGCCTGCAGCGCTGGTTTGCGCCACCAACAGAAGCAGCTTGTAATGTGTGTCTCAGACCTGCCACTGCAGGGTCTGTGTGCAGTCCAGAACTGCCATCTTGGCTGTGAAGTGCACCCACTTCCCAGCCCCTGAACCTTACCTTGGCATCATGTGAGTCACACCTATGGTAGGGTGCATTGTTTATGTAAGGTAGGACCTGCTCTGATATGTGTAGCATGTCCTGGTAGTGAATTACACCCAATTTCGTTTTTTCACTAATGTATGTTCTCCATAGGCCAGAATGGGCAGTTTGACTATGACATTCTATAGTCCTAACTGACCCAAAGAACATGGTAGAAAAACGAGTTTAGTATGCCTGAGCTCAGAATATTAAAATACATCTTTTAGTGAAGGTTATTCTTATATTCTGTGTTTGAAAATACCACTTTTAGAAAGTAGGTATTTTCTTGCCTAAGCCTTCCAGTGTGCTCTGCTGTTATGTGTATTGGCTGTCTGGTTCTGGAGTGACAGGGCTGGGGAATTCCAGGAGACAGGGTGAAGTGTTCCAGTGGTGAATAGAGAAATCTGCATCTAGATGGGTGGGAGGAGTTGCACCTGGGACCTGAATAGGGCTGTGCCTTCCCTCCACAATGCTGGCTCCACCTCCTGTGGTGCGTCTGATGTCTCTGCCCTGCACTCTGAAAGGAAAGAAGCAGCCTGGTAAACAAAGTGCTCCAGGACTGGGTAGAACTGGTTCTGGCTTGGTTCAGTGTCTTGTAGCTTCTGAGAACAAAGACTTTTGGGGTATAAATATCTGTGCTGAAACCCCTAAAATTTGTATTGCTCCTGTCCATGTAACTGAAGGAATCTGCAGGAGAGGACTGTCCTTGTGCTTGTGTGCTGTGTCTGGGACTGGCCTGCAGTGGTTACTACTGGACTTGGAAGAAGAGGAAAAGGACTTTGAAGGAACTTTTATTTTTGCTACAGCAATCACCCAAGGGCTAGAAG
Source organism: Triturus cristatus (assembly GCF_964204655.1). Lineage (NCBI taxonomy): Eukaryota > Metazoa > Chordata > Amphibia > Caudata > Salamandridae > Triturus > Triturus cristatus. The sequence goes on from NC_140581.1 coordinate 883,490,496, forward strand.
AGAGCTAGCCTCCTGCAGGAGTCTCAGGCACATCAGACTCCACCACCAGCCTCCTGTTTCCTCCCAGCGAGGATTTCTATCTGCAGGTGAGGCCCCTGTGAGTTCCAGGGCCTCTATTTCTACTGTGGAGAAGAGAGTGCTGAAACTGGTTGCTAACGCCCGTTAGCGAGCCGCCGCAGCTGAAGAGCGTAAGGAAAATCATCACGCTGCTGCCGCTGAGTGTTCACTACCGGAGATCATCGCATCACCTGTTTGCGGGCTGCCAAAGGCTCGCTGACCTCAAGATTATCGCATCACCTGTTTGCGGACTGCCAAAGGCTCGCTGACCTCAAGATTATCGCATCACCTGTTTGCGGGCTGACAAAGGCTCGCTAACCCGAGATCATCGCATCGCCTGTTTGCGGGCTGCAAAAGGCTCGCTGACCTCAAGATTATCGCATCACCTGTGTGCGGGCCACCAAAGGCTCGCTAACCAGAGATCATCGCATCGAGTTCATCGCATCACGACATCGCAGCGCGGACGCCGAGCGTCCGCCATTTTGATCGCATCGCATCAGGATGGTCGCTCATCGCAACAAGATCGCACACGCAACAGGCTCGGCGCATCATCCTTAGCGGCAAGGATTTCAACGCATCGCCGGCTTAGCGTGGAGAAGTTTGTTGCTTTGTCCTGCACACAGATTAGCGCATCATCCTGCCTTGCGGCAAGGATTCAACGCATCGCTGGTCACGCGTGAGGAAAATCATGGCTACAGCTCCTTAGAGACATTTTGGTTGCTTTGCTACAGAATCCAGGTATCTTGTGAGTAAAAGGGTCGCAGAGACCACTGCCTTGAACTGAACTCCTCTTTGCACACTTTGAACTATTTTTGCAGCATTTTATGAGTAACCCTGTTTTTCTAGTATTGTGGATTTTTACTGTTATTGGTCTTGTGTTAAGTCTATGTATAAAGATACTTATTTTTATAACTATTGTGTGGTGTCCCTTTGTAGTGTTCCTCACTGTGTTACTGTGTATGGTCATAAAGGCTTCACACACTGCCTCTGAGATAAGCCTAACTGCTCGTGCTACGTTACCACTGGGTTGAGCAGGGGTTATCAAAGGGTGTAGCCCGCTTATTCTGACTTAGGAAGAAGGGTCCCCACTTGGACAGTGGCCAGCCATTGCCAACAGAGATCCCCATTTCTAACAGCTATCCTATAGGAGAGGGAGGTATCAAAGTAGTAAAAAACTAATTTCTGAATTTTTCACTACCAGAACATATAAAACTTTAGGGTACATGTCCAACTTTTTAAATAAACTTCACCCTACCTTATGGGCTGTTTAGGGCCTACCCTAGGGATAATGAATGTGTATTAAAAAGGAAGGTTTAGGTCTGGCAAAAGATTTATTTTGCCAAGGCGAGATGTATTGCATAAAACGCACACAGGGTGCAATGGCAGACCTGAGGCAAACTTAACAAGGCTACTTAAGTGGGTGGGACAATAAGTGCTGAAGGCACACTAGTAGCATTTAATTTACAGGTCCTGGGTGCATGTAGTACCACTCTACAAAGGCAATATTAGTACATTCGGGGTTCGATTCTGATCCTGTATTTTTTTTCCCGTACGACTCGTATCCGTATTTTTTTCCGTACGAATCGTACAAGTCACGTCCGACCCGTGAAGTACGATTCGTACGGGAAAAAGTACATACGGATCGGCCCGATCCGTACGAATCGAAGCGGGAAAAGTTGTACGAGACGGACCCGGACACTTTTCCGTACGAATCCTAAAATGATAGTCTGAGCGTACAAGTACGATCCGGACCGGCTTTCCGATTTACAATTCATACGGAAAACGTCCCGTACACAGGGAATGACTTGTACAAATGCAATGTCGGTGTACGCACCGTACATACGCAATGTCGGTATATGCACCGTACATAGCAATGGCGGTGTACACACCGTACATAGCAATGGCGGTGTACACACCGTACATAGCAATGGCGGTGTACGCACTGTACATAAGCAATGGCGGTGTACGCACCGTACATAGCAATGGCGGTGTACGCACCGTACATAGCAATGGCCGTGTACGCACCATACATACACAACGCATGGGGGTGTGTGCCTGTATGACTCGTACCCCTGTACCGTACTGAGCCACGGACACTGTGAAACAGCACATGGAGGGTCTATTCGACTCGCACAACACCACAAAACACGTCTACAGTGCACTAAAAAAGGAAATGACTGACCTGGACACATCCAAACAGGCAAACAGAGGGGCAAACTCACAACCACCCCATATAACACACCCACCAAAAATTCAAACTGAGGCCCACCCACAAATGGACCAATAAAAAGGGCCCACACACACAAACCATGATCCTTTGCAACAGACTCACTGCAGCTAGAGAGCACATACCAACAACTGCACCCATCCACCTTAACATATACACCGTCACACAACCTCCTTCACACATACCCCCTCTACACATTCACACCCACACCGTCACATTCAGACCCACACACCCACAACCATCCACACACTCACCTCACACCATGCCCACAGACAAGAATCCAAAGTTCACAAGGGAGGAGCTGGAGATCCTAGTCAATGAAGTCATCAGAGTCGAGCCACAGCTGTTTGGAACATTGGTCAGACAGACCAGCATAGCTGAAAAATCACGCCTGTGGCAGAGGATTGTCGATAGGGTGAATGCTGTTGCACCCATCAGAAGGACCAGGAATGAATGCCAAGCCAGTTGGTACGATCTGTGGAGGGCGGTCAAGCGCAAAATGAATGATGACTACGCCCAGAGCAACATCACTGGAGGTGGTGCACCCCGCAGACCAGTACATTACCATCCCTGGGAAGAGAAGGTGATGGCCCTGCTCCGCCGGTGCCAGTACATGGACTGCAAGGACTTCCAGAGCTTGGTGAGTACACAAACAACTTACATAACATGGGGGTAATGGCATCCACAACCAAACTGCACAAAATGCACGCAACTACCCCCAAGCCCTCACCGGCCACAACCACAGTCAAAAATAACGCTAATGTCACTAACATGCGTATGCTTCATTGAGAAAGCAGGGTCATGCTATGTCCCATGCTACATGAAGCAGCAACCCAAGAATGGATGTCCCGTATGCTGGGAGGGTGGGTGGCACAAAACATATTGTTGAACTCCAAATCAGACACAATTGCCCTCATCCCATATGGCCCAGGTACATACCCATGCACCATGCGCAATGCACAGGGATTGGGAAAGTACTGACACGATAGCTCACACTCGGCCCGGGTGTAGGCAGCACAAGGCCCTCCTGTGACCAGTGCAAACACAAACACCAAGACAACAAGGTCAGATATCTAGGACAGGAACTCACACTCACTGTCATGACAGCATGTTCCATGGGGGGACAGCTACATCACCTGGGAGCCCCACTGCCAAATCACACTACACCCACCAGCAGGCCCTGTCACACACACCCCTTACACAAGCAGACACCCCCGGGACAGGCAATGGATTAACACACTGTCACAATGGACATGTAACACAACAACACCAATACATAGCCAAAAATCTACATGTCAAAGACTCAGGAGAACATATCAATCTGTCCCCCGCAACATACCCATCCACAAGTGAACATTGAGGAGAATGCTAGGCACATACAACTACCTGGAGGAACAGTGCCAACTTGAATGTGTATGATACATGCATGATGCATGAAACAGCATTAACATTGTCTGTCTCTCACACACAGGGCAACGTGATGAATCTATCCCCAACAATGGGGGTGAAGATTCACAGTCCCTGGCCCGGGAGGAACCTGATCCCCCCAGCAGCGACGCCTCTCAACATTCCGCGGATGACCCCGACCGACCTGGACCCTCTGGTGTCCAAGCCCCTGCAGAACCTGGTTCAGGACCATCTGTGCCAACCACCACCCCCATTCCTGCCACATCCCAGGAGACACCGAGGAGCCCTCCCGCAGTGAACAACTGAGCCAGTCTGACCAGAAGGGACAAGGCGCGCCGGGCACCCAGGAGGAGGCAGACAACACTGCCACTGCCATCCCTCAGGGGTCCCGTAGACCCGATGTGCCCACAGCGGCAGGCCAGGCTCGTGTGGGCAGGGGTGGTGGGAGTGGAGGCAGGCGGAGGCGAGAACCTGACCAGCCAGCTGAAGGGACCGGTATGTCACACATACACAATATCATGGAGGCATACTGGCGTGACACCAGGGAGTTCAGCCAGGTAGTGCTGACCCTCACAGAGATCAAGAACCAGCAGGCCGAGCAACACGCCAGTCAACAAGAACACCAAGGACGGATGGAGGCAAGACTGGCTGAGCTCCTGGCGGTGCAAAGGGACATAATCCATTCACTCCGTCGGATCGCCGACAACATGGGCAACCCTCCCTGTGCCACCAGGCAAAGACCACCACCAGCCACAGGGAGGGAGGAGGAGGAGGATTCGTCCGACGGAGCGTCCCAAGCATCGTCAAGGCCTGCATCTGAGGGTCCCCGGAGGAAGGTGGGTCGTCCACGGAAAAGACCGTGAGAGGCACCGGACCATCCACGTCTCCCAGGTCACCTGGCCTGGCACCTGGCCTTCATGTGCGACAGCATCACCTCATTGACTGACATCATCTGTCACATGGACCTGCTGGTCACAGTCTGACTAATGATGCCAAACACTGTGGTCTGGACTCTGATGACTTCAAATGCCAAGGGTCCCATCTCCCCCTGTGAACTTTAGATTCTATGGTCCCTGCATTGCACCTTTTTCAGTGCACAAATCACGCCCCAGACCTATAATTAAATAATTAATACGTGAAATTTGATGTTGCAGTCATTTAGCATGAGTCCACAACATACGTGTGGGGATATGTCAAAGTATGCCTGAGTGTGGAACTAACTCCAGCCATCCATATACTTGGATCTGAGTTTGGTCGAGGACACACATGTGTCTCAATGTATAACCAAATACAGACATGGAGCCTAATACTCACCCGTGATGGCCTCAAGCTGCTGAGGGGGGGCTTGCAATACTGCTCAGACAGACCAATTTGGAAGAGTATCATGAAGGTGTAGAGGTCATGGGTCATGGTGATGTGCCGGGGAAGGGAGTCCCAGGTCTGTTTGGCGAGGTGAGAGAACTATCTCCTGCATGCAGTGTTTATGTGGATGTGATGAATGGTGGCCAGGGCAAGGTGGGCTGCACGGAGTTGGGCCAACGGGGTGTTGGATGACAAACGTCCAAGGTTTGTTTTGGGTCTGGGGTTGTGGACTGCTCCTGAGTGTGGTTGAGGAGTCTGAAGGTGATCCTGCAGCAGACAGTGAGCCATTCTAGCTATCTCAGGTGGACGGTGATGTGGCTGGGGCTGGGGATGTTGAAGATGAGGTGTGCGGATGCACCCTGGATGTGGACAACTTCTCCTGCAGTTTTGCTGTTGTGCTACGTAGAGGCCGGTGCTGTATTTGAGCCGGCTGGTGTCGTGGACCTGGGGGACGGTCTGTCTTGCCTTGGAGTGGATCTATCTGTGGATCATTTGCAGCATGCGGAGGGTGTTGCAGCATGAGGTACAGTTGGTGGTGAGTTGCATGGTAATTGTCAGCGGTGGGTCCATGATGAACACCAGCTTGCGTGCGTGGCCACTGGGTGCTGGTGCGGTGCCCAGACCAGTGGGACACAAGGAGTTGACACAGCCGTAATGGGACAATCCTCAGATGATGACCTCAGTCCTGTCTAAGTCCAGCCTCAGGTGGCTGATGGTCAGCCATTCGTCAACGGATCTCATGCCTTCTTGAAGTTTGGATCTGGCAATGGCTGGCTCTTTGGCGAGTTTGAGGAGCAGCTGGGTGTCAATGGCATACGAGATGATGATGAGGTTGTGTGCGCATGTGATGGTGGAGAGGGGGGTCATGGAGACATTGAAGATCGTCACGCTGAGAGAAGAGCCCTGGGGCATGTGCCACATGACACCAGTGTACTACATACTGCAGGGTGGAGGCAGACTCCCTGGGCCTTGCTGGTGAGCTACTTTCTGATTGAATCCTGGGCCCTCCTCTGGATACCAGTGTTGGAGATGTGTGAGCTGACAGTGTGGTAGCACATAGTGTACTATGCTGTTGAGAGGTCAAGGGGGGTGGTCTCACCATTGTTGAGCAGGGCAAAGTTGTTGTTGGTGGTGGCAATGATGACGGTTGCAGTGGTGTGATTACTGTGGAATATGTTCTGGTGCCGGTTGCCTGGAGCTGGTTGCGTGGAGGAAATATGTCAGTTGCTTGTTGAGTGTCTTCCGGATGACATTTGCTGGGTAGGGAAGCAGGGTGATGTACCAGGAGATCCTGCGGTACTGCCGTCCGTTGTTTAAGAAGGGCCTGGGTCTCTGCATGCCTCTAGCACCCATGGAATGTGGCCAACTCAAAGGAGACATTCAGGACGAGCTGGACGTGGGCTTCAAGGATGGGGAATGATGTGGTTGAGATGTTGTGTGGGAAGGGGCCTGATGGAGAGCCAGAGTGGATGTGCACATGAGCCAGGTGGTGAATTTCCTGCTGACGGGAGTCCAGAACCTGAGGGGGGTTTGTCCTGCGGATAATAGTGCTGTCTGCCTCTGTGTGCCAAGGCTGTTGTGTATGGCCATGAGCTAGCAGTGGTACAAAGTTGCAAGGGATGTGATCTGCCTTGCAAGGGTGGGGTGTCTTGGATGGAAATATGCGGTCAGTTCACTCACAATGCTGATGAGCTCCTTGATGTTGTGTGTTTTGGTGTCTCAGCACTATCTGAAGGATCTCCACTTGTCCTTGCTGATGATATGGTGATGGCTGTGTGTGGTCTTTTCCAGGCCTGTAAGGTAAATGATGGCTCTTTGTGTTGCAAGGTGTGCACAAGAGTCCGGCTACGTTTGTAGGAGTCCAGTAAGTCTGCCTTGTCCCAGGTGCCTTAACTATTGTTGTGCTTCACAGGAAAGTCCGTCAATGTGGAAAGATTGTTGGATCAGTTGCTGATCCAGTGCGTGAGGTGTCAGGGTGTTATGTTGGTGTTATTTTGAGTGTCCCACACAGCTTGTCTGTGGTGACTTACATCAAGCATCTTTGGGGGATCGTTAGCAGGATGTGGGTCAGTGTATTGCTTGTCGGAGACGTCGATTAAAATGTTGATGGACTAATGATGGATGGTGGTGTGGTTCTCCTCCAGCCAGAAGTTACTGGCCCCCAGCCACATGTAGCCTGTGGAGGTGAGGGCGTGCGTGCAGATGTAAGTGTTGATGGCTTAGCGCAATTGTGGATGTAGGCCTGGAGATCTGTAGATGAGTGTTACTCTGACGGTTGCCAGGGAGTTGCTGCAAACCCGGATTTGTGACTCTGAGGGTGTACTTGTGAATCAATTGCAATTCATCCTCCGGGATTGTTGGTGCCGTCCCTGCGGGTGATCTTGTATCCGTCTGAGAAGGCAATGAAGAAGTCGTGTGCTGAGGATGCTTATGTCCAGATTACTGTCATGAAGGTGATGTGTGGCCCTGTTGTGTTGAGGAGGTAACAGAGTCCAATGGCGTGCTGGTGGACGGAGCGGGTGTGGAGTAGGAGGCACATGACCTGGTTGTTCTGACAGGGTCTGGTAGGCTGGGCAGCGCTGTGTATGCAGTTGGAGTTGCACACTCAGCATGCGAAGGTGTCTTGTGTGCGCTTAGGGGTTGCCTGATAGCAGGCGGATGATTGTGTGGAGGACATTGCTTGGAGGTTGGCTGCAGCATGAGCCTGTTGTATGACGTGGGTCATGCAAAGACCAGAGGCTCGGGCACTGTGCACGTTGCAGGCGCACACGGTCCTGCCTTTGGCACGGCGTTGGCGCAACAGTGGCACAGTCAAGCTGCTGGCTGCATTAAGAATGGGTGGAGGGGGGAAGGGAGGAGCATTTTGGAGGCGTGTGGGTTGCAGAATCATGGCACTCAGCGGGGCGGTGCCGCAGGTGAGGCAGCAGCAGGCGGAAGGGGTGAGAAACTAGGCAAAAAGTAGCACACAAAGACAAGGAGGTCAGAAAGGCACAGTGTAACAGGTGTATGTAAAGGAAGGAGTGTCAGGTAACTCATGGGTCACTACGAGAAAATGTATGACCAATCACCAAAAATGACGGTCACAGGGTCAGGCAACAAAATGCGGAGCTGCGCACAGGAGACACACCATCAGCCTCTGTTCACGTCCCGTTGTGTGGAGCTACCTGCACAAATACATACACAACCAGGGACTTCATGCACAATAGATATTATTAGCCATGAAGAACTGCATGCATGTTGCCGAAGTAGACATACACATATGCTCAATATTTGACAAGTATGCCATAGATGACGCATGCAAACTGGCAAGAGAGCTGCAGTGACAGAGATGAGGCACTTTGGATTGTGCTGAACACCTTTATTCCATATACACACACAAAGGGAAATGCATCCATGTGAACAGACTCACAGGTCAGTTGACAGAACATGTGGGACATACACTGGACCCCCCCTTCACGACACGGATGATGTCAATCCCAATGAACTGGCACACAAGTCAAGGGGATGAGCCAAACAAATCCTGCTGCACACGGAGAGGCTGCAATTCCCCATAGAGCCTGTTGTTGTGATGTCCCACACTATGTCCACCCGTAGCATCCGCAATGTTTCAGAGGCAAGGTTTACACACATTGATGCCTTCATCAGACGCCACACTCCACTACAGATGACAGTCAAGAAGGGTGACTATCATGTCATGGTAGTGATGCTACATGTTATATGCTCCATGGTGAGAAGACATGTATGCATGGTACCACAACATGCACAGAAGCAGGCCCACACATTCCCAACCCGTACCACCACCAAAATGCCTTGCTGCTATCCTTAACCAAACTGACATTTCCACATGTCCGTGCATGGAACACTGATTCAGCACACGTTGTAATACTCATGAGGAATAGCAGGAGGACCAAGATGACACGAGCAGACAACAGGTGCAAAAACCTGGGAATGACAGACACACAAGAAGTCACCTAAAACAATTCCCGCTGCACACATGGACATTTACAGAACATGAACAATGTTGGACACATGTAAATTTAAAAGAAAGTCTCTCCGCAAAACTGTGTGGCATGACATCATCACTCGAGTGACACATCAGAACACACATCAAAGTCACTTTGCATTCAGTCAGCTGGACACACACATGCCACTCAATGCTACAAGCTTGCACACTCATACCCAGTGACTCACCATTATGAGAAGAAGTTGCGTATGAGCTGACTCCAGATATCATCCTCCTCCTCCTCCTCATCACTAGCCTCGTGAGCAAGCCCTTGATCCTCCACGGGTGGATGTTCGTGCTCATCCGGATCCAGGATGAGTGGCACTGCCTTCTCAACTGCCATGTTGTGCAGCATGCAGCACACGAGGAAGATTCGGCAGACCTTCTCTGGGGCATAAGGGAGGGACCCGCCTGTCTTGTCCAGGCTTCAGGAGGCCAAACGTCCTCTCAATCACTCGCCTGGTCTGCCCGTGTGCACTGTTGTACCTGTGATCTGCAGCTGTTCTTGGGTTGCAGAGAGGTGTCATTAGCCATGGCATGTTGGGATATCCAGAGTCCTCTACATGGAAACATCATGTAAAAAAGTGGGTCAGGAGATGCCGTAAGAGCCAAAGATACCGCAACACACAGGACCAACAGAGTATACCTACCAACAAGACATGCTCGTTCATTGTGCAGCCGCAGCATCATTTGTGGCACCCTGCTACGCCTCATGATGTGTGCTGATCCTGGAAAACGTGCACAGACATGGGAAATCAGCATGTTAGCAAGACACACCACAAGGGCATTTATCGAGTGGTAATGTTTTCTATTGCGATAGGCTTGTTACTGTGCCTGTGGTGGTACCAAAGCCACATGTGTACCATCAATGGACCCAATGACATGGGGAATCCCTCCCAGGGCAAAGAAATCACCCTTGACATCTGTCAACTCCTCAGGAGTAGGAAATTGGATGAATTCATCAAGGTGCTCCAACATGGCTGCTAAAACATCACGCAGGACACGGCTGAACATTGTCTGTGACATGCCACCAACATCAGCTATGGTGAATTGAAACGTACCTGTGGCAAAAAAATGTAGGGCTGCCATCACCTTCATCTTTGGGGTCAGCGCAGTAGGATACCTGTGTCGCGGTTGGAGGTGTGGTGCCAGCCTGTCGGTCAAGTCCTCAATCAACTGTTGAGTGAATCTGTAACGTCGGATGCAGGCACGTTCCCTCATGGCACCCAAGTCTGGCATTGGTCTTGGGACAGGTGGTGCCCTGCAAGACATTGTTTGTAAGAATGAAGATTGAGAGTCTGCCAATATCAATGTCAATGAACATAGCACATGCTTCACTGCTAATGCACATCAGGTAACTATGGAGTCGGGTGTGTGCAATACATACAGGACACATATGCCAGCTTGCTGGCACTCCTACAAAAAGCTACATACACCTGTTGATTTTCAAGTCTACATGACATGCCCTGAAATGAGTTGGTGGCCAGTCTGAGTGAAGAGCCACAAATATCACCGGAGTGATACACAACCACATAGCTGCATTGGAAGGATGTCATCTCATCCACACAGCTGACTGCAAGGCACACGCACAGGTCACAAGGAATGTCAAAAGTACATATCAAACACATTGCGATGAAGGGGTACACATGACAAGAGAAAGGCACAGCCTTTGAGACAACGCAGACATGTATGACTGGGAAAATATGATGTCCGATGCACACAGACCCTACAGCCGTGGGAATCCACATGTGGCATGGTGTGCGTAGATGTGTCCCATGCCCATCTCCACACAGATCCATGTTGGATGCACCAACAGCATATGCAGTTGACGGAACACTGACATCCAGCTCATGGGAACACATGACACACACCTGACATAGTCACAAAGGGGCACGCAGATCGTGACATGTCAGTTGATAGAGTGTCCCTGTCCCTGGCATCAGGAGACAGGTGCGGGTGGTGATGACTGTGCCATCCCACTGCTGCTGTGCATGACACAGTTGGACGTCATACACACGTGGCAAGTGGCAAGGTGATGTGTGCCACATAGTGCCCCATCACACATGACATGTGTCCACAGGTCATCACACATCAATTGTGCAACTAGATGAGATGACCTGTGCAATATCACAGGCTGACACACCTAGGGCCTGCACATAACAGTATGCAATGACAAGTACTTGATGGACATCCTTGTGTGACTCGTAGCCCTCCATTCCTGGCATGTGTGCGCCTGTATTACCATTGTAAGCGTGTGAAATGTGTACCTTTAGGAGTCTAACGCACTGTACTACTAGTGCGTACCCGTACGTGTGAACTAGTGCGTACCCGTATGTGTCTAACGCACTGTACTACTAGTGCGTACCCGTATGTGTGAACTAGTGCGTACCCGTACGTGTGAACTAGTGCGTACCCGTACGTGTGAACTAGTGCATCCCTATACGTGTTCAACGCACTGTACTACTAGTGCGTACCCGTACGTGTGAAGTAGTGCATACCCGTACGTGTCTAACGCACTGCACTACTAGTGCGTACCCGTACGTGTGAACTAGTGCGTACCCGTACGTGTGAACTAGTGCGTACCCGTATGTGTCTAACGCACTGTACTACTAGTGCGTACCCATATGTGTGAACTAGTGCGTACCCGTATGTGTGAACTAGTGCGTACCCATACGTGTCTAATGCACTGTACTACTAGAGCGTACCCGTACATGTGAACTAGTGCGTACACATACATGTCTAACGCACTGTACTACTAGTGCGTACCCATATGTGTCTAATGCACTGTACTACTAGTGCGTACCCGTATGTGTGAACTAATACGTACCCGTACGTGTGAACTAGTGTGTACCCGTACGTGTGAACTAGTGCGTACCTATACGTGTCTAACGCACTGTACTACTAGTGCGTACCCGTACGTGTGAAGTAGTGCATACCCGTATGTGTCTAACACACTGCACTACTAGTGCGTACCCGTACGTGTGAACTAGTGCATACCCGTACGTGTGAACTAGTGCGTACCCGTATGTGTCTAACGCACTGTACTACTAGTGCGTACCCATACGTGTGAACTAGTGCGTACCCGTATGTGTGAACTAGTGCGTACCCGTACGTGTCTAATGCACTGTACTACTAGTGCGTACCCGTATGTGTCTAATGCACTGTACTACTAGTGTGTACCCGTACGTGTAAACTAATGCGTACCCGTACGTGTGAACTAGTGCATACCCGTATGTGTCTAACGCACTGTACTACTAGTGCGTACCCGTATGTGTGAAGTAGTGCGTACCCGTAGGTGTCTAACGCACTGTACTATTAGTGGGTACCCGTACGTGTGAACTAGTGCATACCCGTACGTGTCTAACGCACCGTACACCCGCCATCATCGTGTGTGTACACTTCATTTCACCGTAGTACTTGTGCCGTAGGGGTACGTGTGAAACACACCGTACCTGTGTGTGGATTTCAAAATTACATAGGGGACACATAAGGGACAAGTATTAGGCCCTAAATGCATGCTGGTTGTCATGGAGACAGAGTTTTCAGTTGAAAAGTGTCGATCATGTGTCCTGGAACAGTCAGTTGGCCACAAAATACAATGTTGCAAAGTGGTTGTTGACTTGACATGATGCTCAAAATTTGAATGATGCGAATGCTGTCATTGGTGTATGTTTAAAGTCATTGGTGTATGTTTAAATGGATTGGAGTAAACGTAGGATGCGAATGAGTCTGACCAATCACTATGTACTCCTCTAAATGAATGCCCCTCAGCAAGACAGATATAAGGCAGCCAGAACCCATGAGAGGGCACTTGCCCGCACAACTTTCCTGTCGACCACACTGCTGCTGTCTCTGCTTCCTCTGGACCATGTCACGTACTATGGAGAGGGCCCAGCCATTCACCCAGGATGAGAAGGAAGCCTTGCTGGACGTCCTCCTCCCACAGTACACCAAACTGTATGGGAGACCAGGGGAGCAGGTGAGTGCTGAGTCCACTAACTTTGCCTATGCACCTGTTGTGTAAGTGTCCATATTGTGTCCAGGTGGGACAGGCATGCAATGTTGTTTAGAGTGGGTCCCGGGGGGGGGACATGCTGATGTCTCTCATGCAGAGCATGATGCAGTTCCTGTGTGCACTCCTCACTTGCATTGTGCTTACTGTGACTTTCACTGCATAGTGCATGACACTTTCAGCCTGGCAAATCCTTGGTGTTTTTTTTTCCTATTGTCCTGAGGTGATTCAGTGGTCCCCCCGGTGTGACAGGTGACTGTACCCACAGATGTGTATGAGTTGAGTGGCCCTGTCGTGAGAGTGTCCAAATGATGTGTACGACCTCATAGACAGTGATGTGTGTGAATGTTCCTTGTCATGTGAGTGAGTGTCTATGTGAAGTGTTGCACCACAGCTGCATGGAGGAGGCAACAGATCAACCCTTCGGATGTGACAAGTAAGCCGTGCTGTGTGTCTGACTTGCAGAGCTAGCATGACACCTGTGACACCCCACTGGCAAGTGGCACATATGAGGAGTGAGGGTTGTATGCGCTGTTGTCAATGACAGGCGAGTGATCTGTGCTTGGGTGTGTCTGTCTAGTATGCTGATGGTGCGTCAGTGGAGTGGGACATGTGACTGCTTGGCACGTGCTGCCCTTCAACCTGCTGTTGCATGTGCTGCACAGTGTGTGGCATGATCAGTGAGTGTGTTGCACCCCTAATGCCAACCTGTTGACTTTCAATGCCATGTAGTGCATTGGGGCTTGCACACAGGCCAATTTCTTATTGTGTATGATGTAATTTCTGTGTGCATCCTATGCCCTGTGCAACATTTCAATGATGTTCAAATGTGTGTCTCTGGGACATGGAGCAGGTGTATTGATGTTGTGTCACTTTGTCATCCTGACAGGTAACTGCCTACGAGAAGGGCGTGATCTGGAAAGACATCGTCAGGGCCGTGAGATCTGAGGGGGAGCGTCGTCGGCAGCTGCCCCAGGTGTGCAAGAGGTGGCAGGACATCCGGTGCTGGACCCGGCGGATCGCCCGGGTCCAGCTGGGGCTCGGCAGTCCGCGCCCCCACAGCGGCCGCCGACGCCTGACCCCCCACATGAAACGTGTCCTGGCAGTGGTATTCCCTGAGCTCGATAGGCAGTTACAGGAGAGACTGCAGCAAGGAGGGGATAGGTACATGGCTGTTTGTCGTGTTATGTGTCGCCAGCTTTTGGAAGTGCTCTGTAGCCTGGATACACTCCCAGAGTTAATATGTGCAGTGCATTTTCGGTTCCCCAATGTCACCTGGTGCTCTTTTTCATCCCTTCCCCTCCTTGACATTTGTCCCCTGGTGTGTGTGTAATCACATTTGCACATGGTCATCTAGGGTGCCAGTAAATCTAAGTGCAAATTGCTTTTGGCATCATGTGGGAGGGTGGTCTGTGACTTGTGTTGGTACCTTGCCTGTGCCATGACCTGTTCACTATGTTGAGGGTCCATATTTGTTGTCACTGATGATGATTCTCAACATAGGAGTGTGAGCTTTAAAATGAACACACTTGCAGCATGCATGACCAATGTTGGGGCCTCAGACATGATGTGCATGAGTGGGAGATATGCATATTGCCATGACGGTTGAACATGGTACAGTCAGCTCATTCCAGGACCACGGAGCAGTGTGCCCACTACAGTCCCCTGAGACACCCTGGCCTCCTAATCATGTGTGTCATCCAACACTGTGCACATTCTCTGTGTGTTCAGCATAGGTCTGCCTCTGTGGCATTGTTCCCTCGCCTAGTGAGTATTTAGCAAATGTGTGCTACATGTGTCCACTGGAAAGGGATACACCATTTTGCTTGTGTATACTCACACTGGGCAGTGCCTGTGTGGCTATTCACAACAATCTGTTGATGGTTGTTTGTCACACATATGTGTTGCCAGCCCCACGAGGTGATGTTGTGTAAATGAAGCTATTTTTCCAGCACAGTTATTGTAACCCTGAATAAGAGGTGTCACTTCTTGATCTGTATCAATCACATTGACTCAGGCATGAGGTGGGGTGTGCAGGAGAGGCATACATGTGCAACCCTGATTTTTCATTGCCAGGTCTGACTTGTGTGTGATACTTGGCTGTACAAAGAATCACCGTGCAGTGCCCCTGTGATGTTGGCCAGTGCTTAATTTACCTGCTTTGCAGCCTGTGTCAGTTTTTTAAAAACATGATTCCTGCTCATACATTTTTAACACCTGTGTGTGGTTCAGATGCAACGCTGTTTGGGCTTTGTGTGATGACATCTGTGTGTACATTCTGGCTTGCCATGAGGGTGTCCCCACAGTACAGCTAGGCTTTTTTTCTACCCAATTGCAGGCCCATTAGCTAATGCATTGTCCTGGGTGTGGACATGTGTGCCACTCCAGATGACAGGCAGTAGGTCATATGTGTAGCCAACTGTGTAATCAGGTGACGGATGGCCATGTGACAACTGACATAATTCACTTTGTTACTCTTACAAAATTGTACCTTGGCACTCACAGCACTTGTCAACAGTTCTTCATGTTTTAAATGTGGAAATGTTATGATTTGTGTTAAGAACACTGATGTGCCTGCATTAGAAAAGTCACCCAAGGAAGTGCACACCAAAATACATTTCCACTTTCATGGAACACACTGGCACATTTTCTAAGAAGCCACTGTTAGAATTAAATGGTGTTGCAGATTCTCCATATACATGTTCACACAGTGCTCTTGATTTTGTGAGACTCCTTTGTTGTTGGTGATACAAACTTACGAGTCTCAAGACATCCAGACCTCCGTGGGCCCATGTATATGTACTTTCTGCAACACCATTAATTTCTAACAGTGGCTTCTTAGAAAAGGTGCCAGCTTCTTCAATGACAGTGTAAATGTACTTTTGTGTGCACTGCCTTGTGCGACATATATCATGCAGGCACTTGAGTGTTCTTTTCACGAAATGGCGAATTGGCACATTCAAAACATGTAGATTGTGTAAAGTATTTTGGGTCGCAAGGTAGCTACATTTTTAGTTTTTTTGTTCCAAAGTACTTACAGGTCTCTGAATGTGGTGACACCTTGAGTATTGAGGTGGGTCAGTTTACAATGGGTGCACCACTACTGTTTCTTTCAGGTTAAACAAGAGGTGGCATGACTTCATTGTATTGTTGTGCTCACCGGTTCACAGACACTAGCTTCTCAGTGTATTTCTCATTCAAGTTGTGGCATTTTGTGTTCTTTTTTTCCTGCTGTCCAAGTGGTATAGTGGGTCTACCAACTGGGCAGTACAGGGCTTACATATGTGCGGAGTTATCTAGCTGTTACTCATGATGCATTGCCTCATATGCACTGTGACCAATTGTTCTTGTACTCATGTGTCAGATGTATACAGGTGACTGATGCATTTCGGTTTCTTCTACTTGCCCACAGCATCATCATCCGCAACCGAGGGATACACCTGCATGGACCTGGAGGAGGGACCCAGCGGCAGTGCCACTAGTGCTGGGCAGTCAGAAGGAGCCAGTGGCACGGAGGGTGAGGGGAGTCAGTCGGAGGACCTGTCTGGACACAATACCAGCTACAACGCCGACGGGTCCGAGGCTGATCTCCCTGAGGAGGCGGAGGCTGCAACACCAACTGGCAGCATCCCCACATCTGTCCCCGCCTCCTCCATTACCATTTCCGCCCTCCCAGTTGCTCCCGTCCCTTCTGTCCGTGCAGAGTCCCACCATGTCGCCTTCGTCCCAGGCACCGCACTCCCTGCCCCTGTCACCCCTGCTGCCCTCAGTGAAGAGTCTGTGGACATACTGTGGCAGTTGCAGGTTGGGCAGGCGTCGGTGCTGACTGTCCTCCATGGACACACTAAACTGCTCACACAGATGGTGTCGTTCATGGAGGGCATGTCAGCAACGATGTCTGACCAACGCAGGTTTCTGCGGTCCATGGACTCTTCCCTGAAGGCAGCAGTTTCTCTCCTGCAGTGCTCCGTCCCCCCCCCCACCCCGGACCCATCCACACTGCTCTCTCCCATGCCTGCCCAATGCACACCCAGACAGTCACGGGCACGCACCCCACCAGACACATCCAGCACACCCCCAAGTAAGGCACAGCACACACCTCCTGGCACGCACACTCAGGGGAATGTAGGCACACCCACAGGGGCTGGGGGCAGACGACATACACGCAGCCACAGTCGCAGTCCGCAGTCCTCACAACCCTGTCCCTCCAAAACCACTCCCCTTAGCTCCCCTGCCAAACTGTCACCTAATGAGACCTGTATGTTTGAGCTGGGCCTCGCCCCCACTGAGCCACCACCCCACAAGCGGGTGAGGAAGTCCCCGGGCACGGGAGTTGAGTCCCCCACCATGTCCACCCCCTCCCCCAAGAGCGCTGCACCCCATCCCTCCGTTGGCCCTGGGGTATCTTCAGGTGCAGGGGTTAGGATGGAGGCCCTAGCAGCAGTGTGCAGCGCCGTGTTCACCACCACGTTTGGCGCTGCCCCACCCCCTGTGGTGGAGATGTCCACCCCTGCACCCACCACACCTACCCCTCCCCCTCATGTCCCTGCGGTGCCTGGTCCTGCACAGATGATGCCCCCCCCGGTCGACAAACCTTGAGGTTCCTTAGTGCAGGCAAGCTAGGGGTGGACGCGGTCCCCGACGTCCACCCTTGGACTTGAGAAATGGACTGGCCATTGACCTTTGTACATAGTATCTTTCACATTAATTTATTTTTGGTGCTGAATAAAGCCTTTTCTTTTACTTTCAACACTATTGCATTTCAGGAACTTGATGTTGGTGATGAGGCTCCGGGAGTTGGTGTTCTGGTAATGTGTTAGGGTTCTGAGAAATGTTTTTGTATGATGGTCATGAGGTGGACCATGGTATCTGTGTGCCATCACAATGTCTCTGCAAAGAATCATTGGTAGTGTGTGTTCATTTAGTTTGGAGACATTGTCCCAAGGAGTGTTCCTTCCTCTGTGGCACCTTGCATCTTCCCTGCAAACAGTTGCACAATTGTTGTGCTGACCTGTGTCCACATTTCCTTTTTTGGTGATGGATCCCTTCAACAATGGCCATGCCTGCTCACCGATGTCTCCTGCTGAATCGTCTGTGCCATCCTTGCTAGTCACTGTACTTGTGTTTTAGGTATGTAGGAATGCCTTCAGGGACAAATTGGCCCTTTTCAGCACTATGCATGTGTGTAATCATGGCCTACCACACAAATGGTACTTGTTATGCAGGGTATTTGGGCACCTGACTCACAATTGTGGGCATTGTATCTGGTGGAATTGAACCCTGTTCCTTCCATGAGAGACACCATCTTGGTGGCTGGACCAGCACCTGTACATTCCTTACACTCCTGGGATGTGCGTGACAGTGTGTGTTCACTTTGGCTATCTTAGTTTTGTATGCAGTTACATGACTATACAGTCTGTTGACATGAAATCAGGGTGTGTATTGTGCTGCATCCGCCGTGGGTGGGTATGCATGTGTTATATGTCCTCACACCCACATGTGGTATGTCATGCAGTATGTGACAGACATCCATCGTCCTGGGAGTGGGACCCTGCTGTCAGTGATGTGTTGTAATAGCACTAAAATCATAGTCCAAAGTTAGGGATACATCCGTACCACCATGTAGGTGTGGTCATCTGATGATGATGTACACCCCCCATATCTCTGACCACTGCTGGTAGTCATATGCACCCACCCCTCATATTGCAGGCTACTGCTAGGAGTCATATGCATCTACCCCTCATATGTCTGGACACTGCTAGGAGTCATATGCACCCACCCCTCATATTGCAGGCCACTGCTGGGAGTCATATGCACCCACACCTCATATGTATGGACACTGCTAGGAGTCATATGCACCCACCCTTCATATGTGTGGACACTGCTGGGAGTCATTTGCACCCACCCACGCACCACCTTGGAGCAGTACACTGCTGGCCTGGACCTACACACACCAATATGAAGGTAACATGCTGGGCCAGTCCTCTAAGCCCACATTCCAGGCGTGTGTACGCCTTGTGTGGAAATATGGATTTTTCTGGTCAGTTATGTCCCCTATCTTGGACCCCAACGGTTCTATGTGCATATTACAAGTACATGTATGTTTCCTCCAGTTCCAGTTATGAAGACGCAAACACATGTGCGTCCACCATCAACATGTCCTCTGTCAGATCCGCCATGAATAGGCCGGATATTCCATTCCTAAGTATGAAAAGCCACCGACTTTATATGGTTCACCTATGCCATTTTACAGTCCAGGCAAGTAGGCCCTGATTCTGTCGTCAAACTCTTCTTGCCTTCTGCCTCTGAAAACTCCAGTCTGAGCCTGCATCTGTGACCATGAACTTTGTCTCATTCTCTGCGCGGCTCACGAAGCCTGACATCAGCCTATTCTCTGCCAAGAACTGTATTTCACCTTCGAGTTATCTGCTTCACCCCTTAGCCGATGCATTCCTGTCTAGTAGTTTAAATAAACATTCTTCCAGCTACCGAGCAATGGCTCGGCTTCTCTGTCTTTATGCAAGTAATTCATAGTCCTGTTACCATGGAATATTCCTACCCCCTCGCATTTAGTGTAGACACTTAGACGCTTGTACACGCACGCACAGTCAGTATAGAATAGATTCTGTCCGAGAGTCCTTCTTTTGTGGATAACATAGTTCTTTAAACATAGGATGTTAGATATGATTTGGGATTAGGTTGACTTGACCCCCCAGACTTTTCGTCTCCACATGTAGAGCTAAATGTCAAGTCCCCTTCACCCCCTAGTTGCACGTCAATCACACGTCATGCTGCTGCGCGCGCATCTATGCCAAGTATTATCTTATAGATCCACCTATATATGACATCATAACCAATTATGTTCCTTTTTACTCCTTATTACACCCATTTTCGGTTACGCATATGAATCGTCATTTTCCTTATCAATTGTTACGCCTACTGTATTCGCTTCATTATAATGTATGTACTATAAAAGTCATTTCTTGTCAATAAAGTATGTACTTCACTTCCTGAACCTCCGTGGTGATGGAACTTGGAGCAACCGATTATAATCGATCATTGGAATAAAGCCCATTCCGAACCTCTAATACCACGGATTCTGCCTCTCATTTTACTGAGCTATTTTTATTATGTTTCCGTATCAAATTAAGTCCCGGTAATGAATTTTATTTACCACACTTGTATCCCAAATGTACTGGTGCCGTAACGGGGTACGTGTGACACGCACTGTACCCACGCATTCATTGCGTGTCTACGGTCCATATCACTGTTCTAATGGTGCCGTAGGGGTACGTGTGGTACGCACCGTACCCATGCATTCATTGCGTGTGTATGGTCCGTATCACTGTTCTGCTGTGCCGTAGGGGTACGTGTGGTATGCACCGTACCCACGCATTCATTGCGTGTCTACGGTCCATATCACTGTTCTAATGGTGCCGTAGGGGTACGTGTGGTACGCACCGTACCCATGCATTCATTGCGTGTGTATGGTCCGTATCACTGTTCTGCTGTGCCGTAGGGGTACGTGTGGTATGCACCGTACCCACGCATTCATTGCGTGTGTACGGTCCGTATCTCTGTTCTAATGGTGCCGTAGGGGTACGTGTGGTACGCACCGTACCCACGCATTCATTGCGTGTGTACGGTCCATATCACTGTTCTACTGTGCTGTAGGGTTATATGTGACATGCACTTTACCCACGCATTCGTTGCGTGTGCACGGTCCGTATCACTGTATTAATGGTGCCGTAGGGGTACGTGTGACACGCACCATACTCACGCATTCATTGCGTGTGTACGGTCCGTATCACTGTTCTAATGGTGCCGTAGGGTACGTGTGGTACGCACCGTACCCACGCATTCATTGCGTGTGTGCGGTCCGTATCACTGTTCTAATGGTGCCGTAGGGGTACGTGTGGTACGCACCGTACCCATGCATTCATTGTGTGTGTATGGTCCGTATCACTGTTCTACTGTACCGTAGGGGTACGTGTGGTACGCACCGTACCCACGCATTCATTGCGTGTGTACGGTCCGTATCTCTGTTCTAATGGTGCCGTAGGGGTACGCGTGGTATGCACCGTACCCACGCATTCATTGCGTGTGTATGGTCCGTATCACTGTTCTAATGGTGCCGTAGGGGTACGTGTGGTACGCACCGTACCCACGCATTCATTGCGTGTGTACAGTCCGTATAACTGTTCTACTGTGTCGTAGGGGTACGTGTGGTATGCACCGTACCCATGCATTCATTGCGTGTGTACGGTCTGTATAACTGTTCTACTGTGTCGTAGGGGTACGTGTGGTACGCACCGTACCCATGCATTCATTGCATGTGTACGGTCCGTATAACTGTTCTACTGTGCCGTAGGGGTACGTGTGGTACGCACCGTACCCACGCATTCATTGCGTGTGTGCGGTCCGTATCACTGTTCTAATGGTGCCGTAGGGGTACGTGTGGTACGCACAGTACCCATGCATTCATTGCGTGTGTACGGTCCGTATTACTGTTCTAATGGTGCCATAGGGGTACGTGTGGAACGCACCGTACCCACGCATTCATTGCGTGTGTACGGTCTGTATCACTGTTCTAATGGTGCCATAGGGGTACGTGTGGAACGCACCGTACACGTCCACTTCCGTTGTTGCAGTACGCAGGGGTTGCTGGCCATGCCCCCCCAAGTGACCAGACCCTGGTGGTAATGTATGGCCTCCATATTATAGGTTTGAGTATGGGGTTTGTTTCCTGCCCCTCACCCCCACCCTGGCCCCTGGGTGTTGTTCTCATCTTCTGCGGCATGTGCGTCGGGTGCGGGATGACACGTACGAAGGGGTTCATGGTGTGTACGTCACATACCGGGGCTCCGTTGTGTAGCGGTTCGCGTCGGACTCTGCTTTTCAGGCTGTGTTTGACTCCCGTAAAAAAAGAGCTGTACGGAGTGACGTAGGAACGAATTGTACTTGCTGGGCCGGAAACCGCTGCCTGAATACGTCCGGACGCCGCGTACAAGCTGTTCCGGATCAGAATCGTAGGTCTTTTTTCCACGTACGGTCTTTTGTACGATTCATACGGAAACAGGCTTTCTGTACGAATCGTACTTCCTAGGTTGTAGGGACAGTTTACCGGGTATGAGTCGTATGGAGGAAACGCTCCGTACGAGGATTCGTAGGGCCTTTTTCCAGGATCGGAATCGGCCCCTCAATGTGCCAATTGAGTGTAAGACAATTTTCCAATCTTTAAAGGAAAGAGTAAAAGCACTTTAACACTGCTTTGCAGGGGTAAATTGCAAAGAGTCATAAAAGCTAACAAATATGGGTTCAGAAAACAGGAGTGGTGAAGGGAAAATATTAGGGGGTGACCCTACAGAGAGGGCCTGTTCCAACACCTACATTCAGCACTCTATCATAGTTGACTGTTTTCATAAATTAGAAATATACAATATCTCTCTACCTTTACCATGTATGTAAAGTACCATGGTAGCACAATGGGGCCACCTTTTAGCACCACTTTAGCATGTTGGCATCATAGAACACTCTTCTGCTATTCTGTAATACCTTTTAGCAAAGATGCAAAGTGTAATGAACAATGTGAAATGGGAGTTGCCATACTTGCATTGTGGTGTATGGCAAACAAAGCAAGACATTTACCTCTGCTACCGTGTCATGTTACAGATTCAGGTGGACTAAAAGGTACATGATTAAGCACTAATTCTGTGCCATCCAAGAGGTGTCATACAGTCAATGCCTGGTCTGATCTCACCATGCTATTAAAGCGTTAACAGAGGCACTCCATACTTAGAAACCCTGAAGGCCCCCACAGAGTAAATATACATAGAAAAGTCCTTTAAAAAAGAAATCTTTCACAGGTTTTACTAAAAATGATACTTGCCATAACATACATTTCTGCACAGAAGGAGAAAATCCTAAACATACAAGGGCCTACTCAAATAATAATTTTGAGTATGTCAAATTGTTTTCAGGCAGTAATATTTTACATACTCACAAAGTCTATTCACAAATCTCCAGGCAGAACTCTCTGCCTGCACTAGCAGTGCATCTTATGTGCTGTGTTCCCTGCCAAGAGCATGGAGAACTCTGCACACAGAGCTTTATGCTTTTGTTGTAAATGTGGGAGGGGATAGGAGTAGTTGTAGTAGAATAGGGAATATTTATTGGAAAAACAATATAAAGGGTTTTAGGGGGCACATGCTAGTGCTAAAGCACACCCACAAAAAGGTAAGCCATTTGATGTTTAACAAAGATGCAGCTACTTTCACTCCAGTAGTACTACTGACCAGGATCAAATCTACTTTAGTCTACTTTAGTCTAGCTTAAGAGAAAGTCAAACATCACTCTTTGCCAATCATTGCTACTACAAGGCTCACTCATGGAAAACAATGGAGGTGGGGAATAATACTAACACCATGTATGGTCATTCTTGACATTATTGATAGTAAAAAAAAAAAAATTAATTTTGATGGTACTGATTTAATTTTAACAATTCCTAAAAGTAAAACAAACTTGATATAAAATGTTATGTGTTCTTTAACATGAAAGGGTTTCGGCTAGTTGTAGCTTCAATACCTGTTTTTATTGTGTACATATGTAAATTGAGAAATTCCAGCGCATTGTTTTTTATGTTATGTTTTAAGAATTTTTGTATTTCTTCATAGCAAGAGACATTATGGGAAATAAATCATTGATAAAACAAGCATTTGCAATGTAATCGGTCTCGCCTTTGGGACCTTAAAAGTAAAAGCTGGCATGTTTGTGCAACGTGATCTGTGGCTTCCAGGAACAAACAGCGTTAGAAAAGCTGTGCGCCCCTTTCCTTGTGTGAAGGGCCCTTTGTATTCCAGCTGTTTCTTTTCTACCCGCCAAGGGAGAAGGGGGTCCAAGAAAAGATCCTAATTTTGGCCGTGGGCAGTGTTATTTATTTATTTATTTATGTACTGTGCTGATGTATAGGACAGAATAAATTATAGTAAGATATATGGTGCTACGCAAATAAACTGCAAGCCATACACAGTACCTATGTACACATAGAAAAGAAGCCTAGTGGAGCGTCTTCTTTTCACTCTTTGCCGAATGCCCTTCCTCACATCTCTGGAACTTTACCGCCCCCAAAATGCACTGCACTCCTTCAAATATAAGCACTTTAATTTCTCTTACTTTTCCTTGCAAATATTTTGACATTAGTGTACCCCCGTCACACGCATTTCCACAGAATTTCAGTTGCAAATGGAATACACAAATATTGTTCTGTGTGCTCTGCAGAGAAGCCAACCCACTGACAGTCACTTTGTTTGGCCTCAGCCTTTGCGCCTGCGTGCTCAATCAAAGCCCCTCATTAACACCTCTCATTTAGGTGCTACCAGATTGAGTAGCGCCAAGTAACACCGCGGCCTGATGCCAGCCAGGACTTAAAATATGAAGCGTCTACACTCACTGTCCTGTATTCAGGATTTTGAAAATTAACAGACTTCCCTTTTGGGTTTACTCAAATGACTCCTATCGTGGATTTGCCAGAGCGAGCAGCACCGAGAAGCGCATCTGCCTTGAACTGTCGTCAGATGGGACTTGAAATATAAAGCGCTTGGTTCAGCTTCCTTAAGTCAGGAGCTACCAGAGTGAGCAGTGCACCAATGCGTAGCGATGCTGTCTGACACGAGCTGGGGCGTGAACGGGTCTTTGGGACTGCTGTCACCCCAAGGAGATCTGACCTCAGAGACGCACTGGGCGCCCTTACAGAGCACTGATTTCACTGAAGTGCTTTAAAGAGAGGTGAAAAGGGCAAAGAGTGGGCCCTCCCTGCCCCTTCGTGGCAAACGGCCTCTCTGCAAAGACGTCCTGCCAGGCCAGGGCCATTTTTGATGTCTGAGGTGGCTGGCACAAACTAAAATGCCAGGGACCCCGCAATAAATGTGGGAGGGGCATCATGACGCGAGCGAGAGGGGGTTTAGGGATGGGATGATAGAAGGGGAAGAACCCCACTGGGTTAAGGAATTAAGACTGGGTAGATAAAAGCAATAAAGAAGATGTAGGGGAGAGCGATGAAGAGGAGAGACAGGTGGACAGGACCGGAAGGGAAGAACGCAAGATATGAGTAGAGACTAGAGGCAAGAAACATCCATGGGGCTAAGTGTTACTAGTGCTGCCACCTGATTTGTTCAGAAATCACTAAGATTAAAACAGATATGCTATAGAACATTCTGATCTGGGGAGAGGATGAGGCGTATATAAAACTTTTTTTTAAAAATGTGCAAGGCAAAACGAAAACACAGGTGACTGCCCTGCCTAAATATGTGCGGTGGCACTGAATTTCCGCTGCTTAACAGAAACTGAAGATTTTTCAAACTTTTCTGAAACATATTTAACTGCTGGCTGTCACATTTTTTTAAAATACTAGATTGAGTCGAAGTTACATTATTTTTTTAAAGCAATAGTAATGAGTTTACATCCCCATTCACTCATGTCTGTTTATGTGGTTTTTATATGTGAGTTTCCAAAAACCTTGCCTGCTCACTGGCTAACGCATGAATGTCAAAGGCCAAAGTAGAACCTGCTGTCTTGGCTTACATAGACAGCAGGGAATGCCCCGATTACTTACCGGTAATCTTCATTACTCCGAGTCCTAGTCTTCCTCGCCACAGTATTCACAAATGAGCCTCCGGCTCCACACAGAACTCCAAGTAAAACTAAAAAGGCAGCGCTCTAGTCTCCCCTCCCTCCTCCAATATGGCCCCCAGTGTCTTCAGCCAATCCCATAAAGGGATACATATCAATCAACACGACCTGATAAACAAAGCCGCATACATGAAGCCACCACCAGGGCCGGGAGGGAAGGGAAACTATACTGTGGCGAGGAAGACTAGGACTCGGAGTAATGAAGATTACCGGTAAGTAATCGGGGCATTACCTCCTCGTCCAGTCTTCCTCGCAACAGTATTCACAAATGAGCCGATACCAAAGCAATCAGCTTCATGTAAGGAAAAGACCACATCAAAGTGCAGTGAAAAACAAATTTTAATATACAGAGGCACAGCAATCAAAGACAACATCTCAAGGCATCCCCGCAGTCAGAACAGAAGATGCAAACGAAACAGAACCCCCACCCCCAACCTGGAGGTGGTAATGGGACATGAATGTATGAGGTGAAGACCAAGTAGCAGCCCGGCAAACATCCTCCATGGACACCCCTTTGAAGGAGGCCCAAGACACAGCAACAGAGCGTGTGGAACGTCCCTGAACAGGAAGGGAGGGAACTTCAGAAACCGAAGCATACGCCAACAAAATGGCCTCCTTAATCCAGCGACTGATCGTCGAGAGGGAGGGTTTCAGTCCCTGACGCGACAAACCATAATTGACAAACAAGTTGTCCACTTTGCAAAATGAAGACGTGCGTGACAAATATATCAATAAAGCCCGACGAACATCTAAGAGGTGCAACAGGGATTCCTCATCCGAGGAAGGATCAGGACAAAGACATGGAAGCACCACCTCAGAAGATCTGTGAAAATAAGAATCCACTTTCGGAATGAACGTAGGATGAGGGCGCAACACCACCCGGTCCGACAAAACCAACAAAAAAGGAGCAGAACAAAGGAAGGCACCCAACTCACCCATACGCCTGGCAGAAGCAATCGCCACAAGAAACACCACCTTGAGTGTTAAAAACTTCAACCCCACCGACTCCAAAGGCTCGAAGGGAGCCAACGGCAAGGAGCGCAAAACCAAAGGTAGGTCCCAAGGTGGAGGACACAGAATAGGACGGGGGCGTTGGAAAGATAGAGACTTAAAAAGTCTAGCCACCAATGGAGAAACTGAAATCAAAGAGAGGACATGGAACGCCTGAATTGCAGCCCACTGAGCCCGAAGAGTCGAAATGGCCAAGCCCAGCACAAAACCATCATTCAAAAAATCCAAAATGCGAGCCGGATCCAAAGAAGCCACCGACAGATCGTGACATAAACACCAAGAACCAAAATTGTCCCAGTGTTTCGCATAGGATTTAAGAGTAGAAGGTCTCCTGGATTGCTGAATGACCCCAGCCACAGCCAATGAACATCCAGAACGCATCAACGAGTCCCTCTCAATAGCCAGGCCCGCAGACCCAAGGAACGGAACACAGGCAGAGGAAGAAGAGGACCCAACAGAGGATAAGGACTGAATGGCAACGCCCACCCCAGAGATACAGCCAATTCCAACAACAGGGGATACCAAGGGCGGCGCATCCAACCCGGAGCAATGAGAAGCACAAAGGATCCCTCCCTCTTGATCTTCTGCAAGACCGCCGGAATCAGGGGAACAGGGGGAAAGGCATACAAGAAACCCGTCGGCCAAGGGAACGACAGGGCATCCACTCTCCACGCATCCCGGCAAGGCATAATTGTGCAAAAACAACGGATCTTGAAATTGTCCTGGGAAGCAAAGAGGTCGACAATCGGATAACCAAACATCTGCCGCAACCTCCTGAACATCACATGTGTTAGGGACAAAGAGCCCATGGAGGGAAACACCCGGCTCAGACAATCCGCCACAGTGTTCTCCGTGCCAGGGAGATAAATGGCAGATAGGGATTCCAGATGTAACTCCGCCCAACAACAAATCCGACGGCTGAGGCAACTGAGGGAACGAACCTTGCACCCTCCTTGATGGTTCACATACGACATCACAACCTGATTGTCCGTTCGGACCTGTACATGGTGACCCTGAACCAGATCCGAGAAATCCAACAAACCCAGAAGTACGGCTTTCAGTTCCTTGTAGTTGGAGGAACATGACAACACCGACTGAGGCCAAACCCCCTGAGTCGTCGAATCCCCCAGAGTAGCACCCCACCCCAGCAGGCTGGCATCAGTAGTGACCACGCGGGTGGGAACAATCAGAAAGGGGCGGCCCCTGGAGAGATGACCCTCGTCCAACCACCAACCCAGGACCACCCGAACGTCTTCTGACATAGGAACCAAAACAGTCATATCTAGGGAACAGGGGTCCCAATGCGACAAAACGTGGGACACCACCGGGTACATGTGGAGACGAGCCCACGGCACCGTCAACAAAGACGCCGACATCAGACCCTGAACCCTCAACCATAGGCTCACAGGGTGAGAATGCCCCACCAACAGGGCACGAACTGCAGACACCAGGGACAGAATCCTGGGAGGTGGCAGGAATACCATACCCAACCGAGTCCTGAACAGAGCCCCAATGAAAGTCAATTCCTGTGCAGGAACCAGGGAGGACTTCGGCACATTCACTAGGAACCCATGATGCTCCAGGACATGGCACACTCTCTGGACATGCAACTCCGCCTTAGGAAGAGAAGAAGCAGAAATTAAAATGTCGTCCAGATAAGGAAAAACACTAATGCCCTCCCCATGCAAAAGCCCAATAAGAGGAGCCAGAACCTTAGTAAAGACCCTGGGAGCAGAGCAGAGTCCAAAGGGCATTACCTGGAATTGGTAATGCCGACCCATCACGCAAAATCTGAGAAATTTCTGAGAGTCTGGATGAACAGGAATATGGAGATAAGCATCCCTCAAGTCTATCGATGCAAGGAAGTCGTTCTGAGATATCAGAGGAAGGATCAACTGAAGGGAAACCATCTTGAACTTCTGGTGAGGGATGTAAGTATTCACCCACTTCAGGTCCATCACCGGCCGAAGATCCCCAGTGCGCTTTGACACCAGGAATAGGATGGAATACACACCCAACCCCAATTGATCCACGGGAACAGGAATTACCGCACCCTTGACCACCAGGGATTCGATGCCTCCCAAAAGCGCCAATCTCCGTACAGGGTCTCTGGGACAAGGAGTGGCCCCGAAACAGTCTGGGGGAGTCTGGATAAATCCAATATGCAATCCCTCCGAAACCACCTGCAGCACCCATTTGTCCGACACAGTCATTTTCCATGAATCCAGGAAGGAACTGAGGCGACCCCCAACCGGACCCAAACCAGGAGCGATCCAGTCATGATTTTGGTGCAGGAGTGGAGGAGGAAGATGAACCGGAGAACCGGGTTTTACCAAAGGAAGGAGCACCCCGGCCACGCCCCCTTCCACGAAAGGGCTGACCAGCCCGACCCCTCCTAGAAGGGCCAAAAGCCCGCTGAGAACCAAAAGAACGGAAGTGACCCGCCCTCTCCGGAGCCAGGAGCTTACGGTCTTCCGCCGTTTTCTTCACCATGTCATCCAGAGGTGACCCAAAAAGTTTAACCCCAGAAAAAGGAATTTTCATCAGGAGACTCTTCTGCGCAGCATCAGCCTTCCAGGAACGAAGCCACAACTGGCGTCTCGCAGCCACCGAAGACCCAGCCGCAGAAGCCGCCGCTCCCAAAGAGTCAAAGGACACATCCGAAAGCAGCCTAACCTGTTGCTCCATCAAAGCCAGGGTAGAAGAAACATCCTCCCCTGGTCCAACAATTCAGATAGAGACTGAAAATCCTTAAGCAAGGATTGAATAGTGTAAGAAGCATAGGCAGCCGCCCTGATAGAAAAATTCGCAGCCGCAAAAGTGCGTTTTACCGCACCATCCACTTTACGGTCAACCGGGTCAGCAGGAGAAGCATCTTCCGAAACCACAGTCCCATGAGATGACATGCTGGCCAACAAGGAATCAACCTTCACCGATGAAGGGAATTGCACCGCAAAATCCTGTAGCGGGTACCTCTTATTCAAAAAGCGTGGAAAGGAACCCTTGTCCACATCCTTCCATTCATTCTCCAAGACCTTCAAGACTGAAGAGTGTAGAGGCAAAGAATCAGGTTCAGGACGTTGGTATTGCGCAAATAGATCGTCTTCCAGAGGAACAACAGAAGCAGGAAAAACCAAGTTCTCCCGAATGTGACCAAGCACCTCCTTCAGGTCGGCACCCTGCACAAAATGACCCTTGACATCAACTTCCTCCTCATTCTCAGAATCAGCAGCCGCAGCGCCATCAACCTTAGCCCGCTTCGCAGGAGGAACAGGCACCTGACCTTGCATCGCAGCAGCCACGGCAGAATTGATCATCTGCTGCAACACGTCCATAGAGGGTATCTGTATACCAGAACCAGAAGCCATCACTAATGGATCAGGAGCATCAACAACATTAGAACCACCCTCCATCATAGCGAAATACAAGTGGACGATTGAACGAAACACAGGCACTCAAGACAACACTCCCGGGATAAAAAAGGCCCCGTGGTTGCTATGCAACCAAACAAGCCAGTCCCAGCACTTCATTAAAACATAAATGCCGGAAGAATCCGAGCGCATGCGCATAGACATGCAGAATACCGATAATGACACAGACAGTCGCAGACCTGAACCGCATTACCAAGGAACGTGAGCGGGAGCCTCCGGCCCCCACATCAATCAATGCTGCAGAGAAAACCAGGTACGAATGCCAACGGAAGCCTCCGGCCCCCAGAGCAAACTCACCCGGCCGCGCTACGTCCGCTCAGCAGGACGCGCGGCCGGGAATGCAACACCGTAAACAGTAGTTCGTGATCTGTCAAGAACGAGTCCAGAAGCGACTCGCAAACAAACGCCTCCAAAGTCCGCTAAGGCAGGACCATAGGCGCAAAGGTAGAAGAAGGGGGGGAAAAAAAATACATTTAAAACAAAATGAATCAAACCAAACAACATCAAACTACTTCCCCCCAAACTCGATACCCGAGGGCGAAACGGGGCTGCTCAAGCAGTACCCCAGCCCCACTCACCTGACCAACAGGCAACAAAGCACTCGGAGAAGTGCAGAAAAAAAGAACAGGTCGTGTTGATTGATATGTATCCCTTTATGGGATTGGCTGAAGACACTGGGGGCCATATTGGAGGAGGGAGGGGAGACTAGAGCGCTGCCTTTTTAGTTTTACTTGGAGTTCTGTGTGGAGCCGGAGGCTCATTTGTGAATACTGTGGCGAGGAAGACTGGACGAGGAGGTAATGTTTGTTACAAGTATTTACACTCTTGCCTTTGAATTCTCCAGGCACTAGGAAGCAGGCTGCAGGAAGGGACGCGTGGCATGTGTCATGCTGGGGAACACACATTGTTTAGGGTGGTGGTTATAAAGTGCTTTTCACTGCGTGTCTCTCGGCGTTTTCAAAAGGATATAGCCTCTGCCACCCAGCATATGACCGAAGGTGCGAGATCTGACGAGTTCTAATAAGGACCTTGCAATTTATAAACCCCAGACTTCTAGCTGTTCTGCAATATCCTCAGCGCCAACGTCGACAGCTCTGGCAGTAACGCAACACCCTCTCGCCACCTCAGAGGACTGTTACCTGTATCTGATACTGCTGCTCCCGCTGTACCTCACAGTGCGCCACTGCTGCGCTTTCTAGTGCGCTACTGCTGCGCTTCCTAGCGCTATACTCTGACGCCTCCTACATGAACCAGTTAGACTCTCATTGGAGGATGCGCTCCTTTTTCTGTACCTCACAAAACTGCCCTCTGTACTTCACAGAAATGCCCCTGTACTTCCAATGACCGCTGGTAGGCTCAGAGTGGTTTCCGCTGCCTTTTAGCGCTATCCTCTCAGTACAGCCTCCGTATGCAATCTCACACATCAGTGGAGGCTTTATTTCTTTCTCACAGTGCTCCTTTGCCTGCCTCACAGCGCTATCCTCCGAGTACTTCGTCCACGTGCAACTCCTACCTCAATCCTACACCTCACTGGAGGCCACCGTGCTACTCGCTGTCCCTTTCAGGGCTGCACCATGTATGACACAGGCTCCCTCTATGCACCTAACAGGTGTATTGCATGTACCTCACACCGGTGCTACCACTGTACCTCCCACTGGGCTACTGCTGCGCCTCTCGGCGCTATCCATGCCAGGGCGCTTCTTCTGCACTTACTAAAGGGTGTGGTGTTTTTTCTGTACTGCACAGACCTATGTCACTGGCTGCTCTCTGTACACACCTCACAGGACTGTTACCTGTATCTGACACAGCTGCTCTCGCTGTACCTTACAGTGCGCTACTGCTGCACCTCCCAGCGCTATACTCTGGACGCCTCCAAGTCCTACATGAACCAGTTAGACTCTCCCTGGAGGATGCGCTCCTTTCTTTGTACCTGACAGAGATGCTCCCATACCTCAGATAACCACTGCTGGTATCCACAGAGCTGCTCCCACTGCCTCTTAGCGCTAGCGCAGTGCTCTCAGTACCTCCTACATATACAAATCTCACAAATCATTGGGGGCTTCATTTCTTTCTCTTCCTCACAGTGCTCCTCCACCTGCCTCGCAGCGCTTTCCTCCGAGTACTTCCCTCAGATGCATCTCTATCCCTCACCGGAGGCAGCAGTGTTCTCTGTAACTCACAGTAAGATTTCCTGTACCTCGCAGCGCTGCCTTCTGTACCGGTCAGTGCTGCTCTCGCCGCCTTTCAGCGCTTCTCACGGTGCCTCGTCTATATGCAGATCTCATGCTTAAAGGACGATCTGACGCTATCTAAAGCACTTCTACGTTTTTGCCTCGGGCAAACGCAGCGGGTCATCCTGGAGGGCGGAAAGAGTGGGTAAGAAGGCAATTTGGACAACAGGCCCTTAGTTCAGGAGTGACTACCATGGCAGACATGAGGCTGGAGACCCATCTCGCGTTCACACAAGGGCTGTGTGCTCTTTATGTCTATGAGTTGTGTCTGTTTAACTCACGCTCAGTACTGGATTTTCTGAATGCAAGTATTTCCATGTTTCCAAGTTTCCAGGTTTCGTTGTGATTTTGCTCAAAGGGGCAGAGAAAGAACTCCGCGATTTGCTGGATTTTGGGTGCGCTGGAGTAGACAGCCTCTCGCTCAATGCAAACTGTGGTGGCAGAGCCTGGGTACGAGCCCCGGCTCAGCCACACACAGGCCTGAACTCCTTACCCCTCGCAACTCTAACTCCAGTCAATATCTAACGCTCTGCTCTCACTTGTCCCAGCTCCTACACGTCCCTCCCAACATTAGCGAGTGCAGGCTTGCTCACACATCGTGGTAAGAAATTCAAATATGCTTCAATTGAAACTTCGGCTTGTTGAAGTGTCGGTCATTGCTTTCACTGTGTGCAGCGTAGTCCGTGCATGTTCTCTATCGAGTGCAGCAGCCGGGAGAAGGGCGGCGGAGGCCGCAGGGCCTCTGGCGGGCTCTGCATCCGTGGCAGCACTGTTTTGTCTTGCATGCGTAGGATATAAGGCATTGTGCGCATGCGAGACAAAGAGTGCAAATTCATCCACCAATCACACGCCAAACAACCATTGAAAATGCAATAGGACTTGTATTTACGGGAGACCTACTGCATTTTCAACAAAGTGCGGGAGTGAAAGAAGGCATGGACGGGAGGGGGTGGGGTGAGTTGTGATGGTCCAAGCAATTACGGACTACGGGAGGGAACAGGGAGTGGCAGGGGATCAAAACTGTCTTGGAAGTAAAGGGGTCATAGCCTCGGAAGGAGGAAAATGACGACATGGCCATCAGGAGGCGGGATTAAGTTCCCAAAAACCAATCAAAATGCAACATTGATAGGCAGAAAGTGGGCGGAGCTTCCCCCACTTTACAGCATCTCTCCACGAGACAGCGGATGAGCTGCTTAGCCGACACCTAAAACAAGCATTTGCAATGCAATAGGTCTCGCATTTACGAGAGTTTGAGCTATTGTCATTGTAAATGACAATGCCTTTTATTTATGTGTTGTTTTTTAAACAGATAAATAAAAGGCATTGTCATTTACAATGCCAATAGCAAATGCTAATGTTTGTTAAATTATGAATTTTTTTGTTAAAAAATATCCCATCAGTAGCATAAGCAATACAAGACATTCCATGAAGCAAGGAAAGGGTGCAGTACCTAGTGTGGCTAATAGACATAACTTGGTTTTGGTGGGGCTAAGCAATAAAAACATTGTTAAACATTGAGGATTATAGGTTTCATACATAGGACGTGCAAAAGTCATGCAGTAGGGCTGACATTTGTTTTGCTCAAAACACAAACAAGGCGAGGCTAAACTGCTTGGAGGCAGGTTTGTAAGCAGGCTTGACGGTCTTTTCTGTTTGTGAAAGAGACATTCCTTTTAGACAAAGATGGTAGATTTCTCTGTTGAACTATTCCTGACTCTGTGTGCCGATCCATGCAAATGAAAAAAATCCCTTGTTTTACACCCTTATCAGGTGTTTCTAAATGGTTATGTGCGTGTATATGTTTTATAAGACAAAGTCAGTGAGATAACAGGAGGTTATTGCCCCGCCCCCACAAACACATGCTGGCCGGAGACAAAAGGCAGCTGGAGTATGTGTGACCCTCTACACGTCCGAGTCCTGCTACAGAAGCAGCTACGAGCACCTTTGAAAGCAGATACTTTGGTGTTTGTTAAAGCGTGTAGACTTTGTTTATCTTTTTTTGAGAGCTCAAAGAGCAACCCTGACACACACCTTACCAATCGCGGAGAGGTCTGGGTGGCCGAAATATGCATTTTACAATAACTAGGGTTAAGGGGCTTTAATTTACGTACTGAAAGATCTGCGGCAGGTAGTAGTCAACATAAATAAACACCAGTCAACATAAACACCTGGAAACAACTGAATTGTAGTCGCATGCCTACTTTGTACAAACGTGCAGGTAGGAGCAGAAAAAGAAACGCCGGGATGCATTTGTGAACTTCAGAGTTCTGTAAGAAGTGCTGCGACGGCGAGAGGTGGAAGGTGAGTACGCCACAAACTGACCCGAACGTCCGCCACAGTTCTGGCCGGGGAGTGCAGGGCGGTACGAAGCTGAGGTGGGAATGGGAGGAGCTTGTGTTTTTTTACACAGTTCTGGGCCGGGAAGCGGAGGGCGGTCTGAAGATGAGGTGGGAGAAGCTTGTGCTGAGTGTTTGGTTACAGTTCTGGGCGGGGCTAGTGGAGGGCGGGGGGAAGCTTATGCTGAGTGTGCTGGAGTTCCGAGGATGGGCGGTGCTGGCAGACTACCATTTAGGAGGAAGGCAATTTTGTATTTGCACTTCGGGGAGGGTGGAGTTTTTACGTTTTGATAGTAACAAAAATAGCGCCAGCAATCTTAAAGCAGGAAATGTTGCACCAAAAGCAGATATGCTTAGTCAAGCCGCCAGGCGTTGTTTTTCAATGTAATAGTTTTGGTACAATGGTGGCACCCGCCGGATGTTTAAAGCTATACCATGGTGCAGCCATTGTGTAGAAAAGAAAAAAAAATACACATAAAAGAAAGGCATGGGACAGCGTTCCGCGACATAAATAATAAAACAAAGGCGCGGCCACCATTATACTTTCCCAGGCTAGCACGCTGCCTACATAAAACAAGAACAAGCGCGCACTGAAGCTGACGGAGTGGGAGGGGGAGTGGGGGCGGGCACGCAGGCTGCCAAATGGTGCGATGAATCACGGCTAAAGTGAAAGCAAACAAGTGGTTGCAGGACTCCAAATGGTGGGCGCGCCCGGACGGGTCACATGCACTGTAGTTGGAGGCCTGCAAAGCCACTGTTTGCACTTCCAAAACGCGCTTACTATAAGTCTCGCCAGAGCAGCGCTAAAGCGCTGGTCAGGCGAGACCTAAAAACTAGAGAACAGTGCTGGATGCGTAGCACTGGCTGCAATACCAATCTCCACCCCTAGCTCTGCATCTGATCCTTGGGATGGCTGTACTTTGAAACAGGGTAAACCCCTAGAAAATTGCCCAAGTTTCCTATGGAACTGTTATTTTTGCAGTGTGACGCAACACACTCTCTCCAGGTGTTTTGCAGTCATTACTGCATTCAATAATATAATATAGATTCCAAGGAGTCGTCCCTTAGTTAGGCATGATGTTCAGGTGCAGCGCATATGAAAGCAGCAACCAGTCAGTAAAAATCTTCCTTCATAATCCTCAAATGATATTCATTATTTGAGCTGAATGAGATACTTCATCTGGAATATGAGCAACACCTTGATCCACAGGTTCATCACCCTAATATAAATCTTCCTCAGGCTGTTGTTAAATTCTGTAGCCATTGGGGAAAATAAAAGTAATACATTTTGATTACAAGAAGCATCCCCTTAGCACACAAGCCTTTATGGACTGCCATACTGTCATCAGTTACTCTTTTTCTCCATGGGATTGGAGGCCCATCACCTCATTTTCTTTGGATTTCGAATTGTTTTTAGAATATTGTGCACAATTTCATAGTCTAAAGCACAACAATATAAATTACCTCATATTTCCTGGTGTCCAGCATTCGTCTATTAGCCAATGACATAATATGATACATTTTATTCGTAGCCACCCTAAACTCGTGATGTAGCGAAAAATAGGAAGGACTCTGGAAAACGTAAAATGAATTTATATCAAGGGCAAGGAAAGGGCAAGAATTAACAGAATGGTATGATCTAACGCGATCACATCCTGAGAGTGGTATGGCTCTCTGATTGCCTGTAGATGGGTGCAGTCAAATGTTGCTCTTTAGAGGTCAGTCGTTATTTTAAGTTACATGTTGTCTCTCTGCTCTTTTTGGACAATGGTGGCTCTGTTTAGTGATACTGTACCTGCTGATATTACCTCTGAATTTCTGCCGTCCAAAGATCTCAGGACAGAACAGGTGTGTATCCCAGGGTGGCTAATAAACTATTTTGATCCTGTCTATGAGTTGTTTTTCCTTTTTTCGAATCCCATTTAGGCTGCCAGATATTCCAGTCAGAGTGAAGTCTTCAGTTAGCACCTTGCCAATAAACCTTGCACAATCACGCTCCACCACAGTTATCTTTCTTGCTCTGTTTTTATTCCCTTTTCTTTTAGCTCACTATAACATTTTTCACCTTTATCTTTCAAAGCGCAAAGTTCAGGTTGTAGTCAAACGCCTTTATCAGAAAGAGGAGAAGAATGGCACTGGAATTAGTAGGCTGTGCACCGAAGACAATGACGGCAGATGATTTACGATGGCTTGATTTGCTGCCTGTCCTACATATCACTTTTTGTTAGCAGATCATGCTAATTTAATATGCTAGTACAAAGTTAATGCAGCATGATCGTTTGCACTTTTTGTTCGTGTAACTTCTCTCTCTGGGTTTTATGGGTGTTTTTCAATAAAGGTAGATCAAAGTTGGGCGAATAAAAGTATTAAGCAGGCATTACGTGTTATTGATTGATTTCCCCTGAAGGTCATTTGATGGTGAGAAGTTACTAAAATTAAGCATTGGATCATTACAATCAAGGTAATCAGAAATTAGGGGGGCGTGGCCAATCCGTCGACCAAAATGGCCGCACACCATTGAAGCTCTGGTGCTCACTGCCCTTAATACAGCAGGAACGACATGACCCGGGCACTCTTCCTCCGAGCCTGCAGCAGAAACCACATGTGATGACTCGCCCGTGGAGCTGGGGCCACAAACATTCAGCTGGAAACCCGACCAGCCTCGAAGGCCCCGTGGTAAGAGGGTCCACAGGTGAGCTTGAGGCCAGAGCAGCGGCACTCCATCAGGTCCCGCACCTGCCCGCTTCACTCTGGCTGCGAAGGAGAGGAGGACGGTGTGCTGATGGGGAATGGTGGACGCCTGAGCGCGATACTATGAAGCATCGAGGACCGGGTGAGTGCTGGGGGCAGGGCCGCGGCAGCTGAGGCCTAGCGAATGAGTCTGCTACACACACCAGCTCGGGTGCGACGTGGGGCCGTGGCTGCCTCCCCCATCTCCCCCACTCCAGAACACCTGAGAATGCTCCAGTTGACTGCCTTGCCAGAGCGGGAGAGTGTCCTATGCCCCCAGAGCCCTGTGCAGTGACGAATATGGCCGGAGAGCTCCGCCATTTCCCCTAGTGCTTGCTGTTATTCTCACTTGGGGACCCTGCTATGTACATGAGATGACGTCCACAGCCTCTGCGTGCCTAGGAGACTAGAGCTTGGTGGTGGATTATGAGTCGAGGGCTGTGATTG
Organism: Triturus cristatus; assembly: GCF_964204655.1. Classification (NCBI taxonomy): domain Eukaryota; kingdom Metazoa; phylum Chordata; class Amphibia; order Caudata; family Salamandridae; genus Triturus; species Triturus cristatus. Next base: position 883,528,437 of record NC_140581.1, read on the forward strand.
TCCCGCTCCTGTGTTTTACAGACACCCCTCCACCATACATGCGGCCATTTGTCTGGAACGGGGTGCATACTTGAATGGTCTGAGGGGACATTGTGCCACCTGGAATCTAGCCGTCGGCTGCTGGTGTCTCGGCGAACATCATGAGGGGGTCCACTCCCTTGAACATCCAGTCTCGCAATCGAGAGCATAGCCCTGGGTTCAAGGCCTGGCACTACTCAAGGGGTACATCCCTGCCCTTATCCTCTGGCCTGGACTCCGCTCACTATACCGGCAATCTACAGCCTGACCCACCCCATAGCGGAGGTGCGCAGTGATTGGAAGAGAGCTTTTTTCTCCGATTTTTTTGTGTGGGAGGCACTTCCTTCTTCCCCCATCATCTGAGTGTGATGAGGGGCCCAGACCTTTTTGCAGTTGTGCGCTTTGGTGAACCGCGGCTCCCACACGGCGCTGACATGGTTGTGGGGACCCTAAACAGCGCAAGCTGAACTTTGACAAACAGGGCACATCCACTGATCATAGCTCTGACAGGGGAGATGGGTCGGAGCATAATGAACAACCACAGGGGGCGGATGGCGCTGCAGCAATTATGGCGGAACTTCCCACTGGGTTTTGCGCGATAGACTCTAGATTTGAATTCTTGACTACCCGACTCGACAGAATGGGGGAATGCCTGGAGAACCACTGCGCTAGACTGGAGGAGGCAGAAAAGCGTATCTCCTCGCACGAGGATAAAACCACAGACACAATGCGTTGACTGGAGCATGTGGAACATCTACTCAAGTCCGTAGCAATATAGAATGAAGCCCTGGAGGCGAGGTCGAGGAGAAACAATATTCACATAATGGGACTAGCGAAGTCTACAAACATGGGGCGGTCTGAACTTTCCATTGATACCTTGGTAATTGAAGTGTTTGGGGCTGATAATTTCTCCAAGGCCTGTATTGTGGAAAGAGCTCAGAGATCTCTGCCCCCCCCCCAAGGGGCTCCTCCACGACCTATTAATGCTTGCGTACTCAATTATAGGGACCGCGACAAAGTTCTCTGCCTGGCCCGAGAAAACGCACTGGTGCAAGGCCAAGGCACTGCCTTCTCTTTTTACCCAAACCAAACATTGCAGTTCAAGAGGACCGCCATACATTTGCAGATGCAAAACCCCAGCTCTGTAAGATGGGCCTGAAATATGCTATACTTTATCAAGCCAAGCTTTGGGTAATGGTGGACAATAAAGCGCGTTTCTTCGAGAATGCTGCGGAGAAGATGACCTTCTGCAAACAGCACCAAAATACAGCCCGTAGGAGCTCGGCCCGGTCTCCTGGACACTCCTCCCTGGACAGGCAACTCACTGCCAGTGCTGAATTGTTTACCACGGAATAGCGGCCTTTGGGATATCACGCACATGCCCCTACTTAGGGTTTCGTAAGATGATAAGGCTGAGGATAGAGCCATAAAGTTTTCTAAACAGTTATATATGTTCTTATATTTCTTTACCTTGCAAAATTCTTAATTTGGGGAATGGGCATCCAGCGTCAGAGGCGTCACCCACCTCCTACGGATGACTCCGACCAGTTTGTTTTTTGGGATTTACTTTTCAGACTGGGAGGGGGAAGGATGGCTATTCACCAGACTTTAGAGCCCAGGTGTGGGAGGGGGTTGGGGGTGGTCACTTTCTTTAAGGACATTGTTCTTTGCATTTTCATTTTATTGGTTTTTAAAGATCCAGATGTATCTTTCCCTATGTGTCCTTCTCTCTCCACATTCGAAATGTAGACTTGAGTTTCCTGGACATATGCATATGTAACCATCTCCCTTCTGGTCATGATCCAAGATTCCCGCTGTTAAAGCTAACCTTATTACTTGGAATGTGAGAGGGCTTGACAATCCTAGGAAGTGCAAACTAGTACTGGCATACCTCCAAAGACACAATGTCAAGATAGCGCTTTTCCAAGAGACCCATCTCCCCTTGCAGAACACCCATCCATTTGCCTTCTCATGGGGACCACATAGATTCTGTGCAAGTTACAGTACATACTAACGTGGGGTGTGTATCCTGGTTCATCATACACTCCCTTTTACACTTAAACATACGGTGGCTGATACACAGGGAAGATACTTACTGGTGGTGGGATCACCACTGGGTAAAACAGTAGCATTTCACAATATTTACGCACCTAACACAAACGATCTGGTCTTTTTCACTACCCTGCATACATTACTGCATCAATACGACTATGACACAATTTTCCTTAGGGGGGACTTAAATATATGGTTAGATCCTGAGCGCAACTCTTTGAGTCCAATCCATGTCTCTAAGCTCCATGCCCACCGAGAGCTGATGGACCTTATACGTTCTCGAAATTTACATGATCTTTGGCGTACCCACCATCCAGCAATTTCAGGATATACCTTCCACTCGGCACCACACTCCACCCAGACACGCATAGATTACTGGCTTACTGATGCAGTGGGGTGTTGATGGACGAAGGGCATAGATACGCTACCATGTGCGCTTTCAAACCATGCACCAGTACTCCTCCATTTAAACATTCCACATTACATTGGGTGGGAGCAGTAATGGTCCTTCCTGGCTACTGCCTTGCTGGATGCCTTGTTTAAGTCTGAACTGCAGGAGGCTATTGAAGAGTACTTCACTTTGAATACCGGGTCGGTAGCTAAATAAGGCAATTTATGGGATGCCTTTAAGGCATATATCCGGTGTATATGTGCATCTAAACAAGCAGGGGTCCTGCGTTTGATACAGGGTAGTCTTGCCCAGGTTGAAGCGGCGTTGTTGTTGCTGGACGCATCGCCGAATACCCCCGATGCTTTAGGTAGATGTAGCACACTTATACTTGAAATCAATGAACATGCAGATAGGGAGGCTTCCCTATTTGGCAAATTTCACACAGCACGGCGGTACAGTGAGGGAGAATGCCCTGGTAAAACTCTTGTGTGCTTGGTGAGGCCCCCTCGGGAAACAGGGCACATAGCGGCAATAAAAAGAGCGGATGTCTCAGTGGTTACTGAAGATGCTGACATCATATCAGAACTTGTTGCATATTACCGGTCCCTGTACACCACCAAACTCCCCAAGGACTTTACATAACATCTAGAATACCTGCAGGAGATTGCAATGGTATGGCTCACCACTGGTCAGGCTGAATTCCTCAGTGACCCTTTCACTGTGGAGGAGATCACCTTGGCAATAGATGCCTTATGCAGAGCGAAGGCACCGGGCCTGGATGGGCTGTCAGGAATATTCTATGAAACATTTAAAGACACCCTAGCACCACAGCTACTTAAGGTCTATGCAGAGGCACTAGAGGATGGCGTACTCCCTCCTCTATGAGAGAGGCTGCTATCTCCCCTTTGCTGAAACCAGACAAGGAGCTGTTGTGTAGCTCCCATGGTACCCATGCAGGACCTGCAAGTTTGGATAACATAAACTGTAGGATTGGAGGCAGACTAACACTGATCACCCCACCGCATATGTTAGTCTGTTTGCATATAGCTCACAGTGCCACTAGTGTCTCCTCTTATTGGAGAGAGATTAGTTTCAGGCAGCCTCAGAACATGACAACACTAATCCCTCAATATCGTGAAAACAATGTACTACTTTTCACTCAGTCACTCGTGCTCGTTTAGTTTATCTCAGAGGTGCACATAATAACAGTCTGGGCGTTTCAATAAAAGGTTTATTGAACAGTTGTTATTCTTGTGTAAAATATATGAGCTGTAACAACCATTAGACAATAGCAGAGATATATGATTAGCAGTACTATGAATATAAAAGGGTAGTACAGTTCTACCATTTTGCAATAAGCATGAATACTTACATGAATATAAAATGCATGATAAAAGTATGAGTACTCCTACAATACCTTTCTAGATGTCCCTAACCTAGCATATGAGTAGGTGGAAAAGCCAAGGATCCCTCAAGGATTTAGTCGAACCCCATTACCTGAAATATGAGAAATGCTGGAGCCCTTCTTGTTCTCGAGTTGGACACCCCGCAAGGGATGTTCAGACCACTGTCAGCTGGAACGTCTGCATGAAGGAGCCTCAATGTCTCTGGTCAGCGTGTCGGCCTGGAAGTCTTGGTTCCCTCTGCCTTATCTTGGCAAGATGTGGTGTATTTATACCCAAAGTATCTTGGGCTTCTTTGTCCCTTGTATGTTTTGTATGGGTCATTGTCGGACTGAGGAAGACGTAAGGGATGAACCTTGTACATAGATATTATGCAGGTGATGTAGTTTCTGCTTGGTTTCCAAGAACCCTCATGAAGGCTCATACATAATGTACGAGCCCATTGGAGATGTTATAGGAGGCCTTTGTTTAGGGAGAAACCCTCCTTCTGCACCCAGAACTGAAACTAGATAAGGTTCAATCATCAGAGCTTGTTAATGTATAGTGTAGGGAACTAATGTAGGTGAAAGATCATGCCTATATAAGGGCATCTAGAATCATTCCTATATTAGGACATCTAGAGTCATGCTTATATTAGGGCCTCTCTATAAGACATAACACCCACTCCTCTTCCGAACCAGATGACAATGATAAATGCTAGCAAACCCCTATTATTCAGGTAACTAGCGCACAAAGAAATTGACCTTTAAAAACCATTTTAAAAGTATTTAATAATAGTTTTTAAAAATAAAAAGGTAACATTCTGTTCTGTTGGATTGCCACTCGGGCAAAAGTCCAATGTGTTCATTTATAGAAGTTGCATTACTACGAGCAGAAGAAGGCCACGTCTTTCCAATTGAAAGTGTCAATTTAGGAAATGTTCCAAATTTCGTATGTTTTGTTTATAAGGAGAAGGAAGAAGCCAAATTCTTTCTCAGCACACGATGAGCCAATTCGAGATTAGATGTTCTGGCTGGGAGATGTAACAGTATCGGTGCTTGTAGCAGCATTTGTTACCTGCGTGCCTGTGGAGGAGTCACCACCTAACCCAGCAGGAGCAAACGGCACCTGTGGATTCTTGAGGAATGCATTCACCAGTATAGGAATACGCTGGGGATGACGCATAGCATGGGCCTTTACGGGGTCCAGCATAGCATCCAAGTCCAAAGGCATAGCTGATGAATATGTCAGACAGAGATCCAACACGCATTCGTCTCTGTAAAACATTCATCGAAGAAAAGGTAAGATGCAGTCCATCCAGACTGGTCTAAATGACAAGAACCAAGAGGTGCTTAGTTCTCGTAGGCGAGGTGCACCCAGACGCTGTACCATGCGTTCACAGTACTTCCGCTCCAGGAGCTCTTTTGCTATCTCGTTGGTGATAGGGCTGTCCATTGTGTAGCAGGTAAGTTACAATCAGGATTCTAGCTAACAAGAGCAGGATCAGACGCAGACCTCCAAAAATGCTTCCAAATACGGAGTGTATAAAGTTTGGAAGAACTCTTAGGATTGTCTGAATGGTGCCAAGAAATCCTGACTCCATGGTCTTAAATATGTGTACAATACCACTTGTATCAGACATATTAAAGATACGACCCACCATTTCTGCGAAATGATTGCGGCAGTTTGTACGTATAAGTGCCTGTATCTCAGGCAAGGTCCTTGTGACTTGAAGATCAAAGGTCTCTCGAGTGGAGGTTAAGGGTACGGTTTGCTGTAAAAGCATGGCTTTCAGTCTGCTTAACGTATTAAATCGTATAAAAGAAACATTAAACAAATGCCATAACGGTGCCTCCCTGACTGTGTTTGTAGGGGGAAACAATACTTGCATACAGCAAGTAACCCTGGAGTTCACAGTGACCAGATAGGCAATGCCCGGAAGCATACCACAGAAACCTTGATCGCTCAGCATCAAATAACTCCCATTCGAGAGCAGCTCGAACACTGGTTTAATTACGGCAGATGGAGCCCCTTTCATGTGGCAGGACAAGTTTGCTAGTAACCCATTACAAGCCCTGTGCAACGAAATGTCCTGGCACATGAGAGAACCGCTCAAAGCATTCTTGCAGTTTGTACCACTTAGAAATTCTTCTCGATCCCCACTCTGGCATCGAAATCTATATGTTAAAACCCAGGATTCCTTAATGTAATCTTTACCCAATTTTTCATATTTGTCTGTCTGTCTCTGTTCAAGGCAATATTGAAACTGAAAAGTAGTGACCGGTAGAGTTATGTGGCCATGGATGAGCCATTCAGTAGACGGAGCTTCCGCTACTGTAAATGGAAGTCGGTCCAGTTTTTCAATACGCAGCATTGTATATTTTGCTCCCCTTTGTGCCATTTCAACCTGTTCCTCAGTTAGATTATATTCAGAAAACGCCAATGGACAAAGCCTGCACGCAAAGATTGCAGCGTCCAAATCAATAACATGATAGAATGTAATTGAGATTGCCCGTGTTCTAATATGGCCAAATCATGTTCTAGGATGTCTATCGCAGAAGACACAATGTTGCCTAAAGAATATATCCTAAAGGGACAAAGTTGTTAACCCATTGTCTACCACAGCTAACGATTTTTCTAAGTTAATACGGTCAATTTCCTGTATTCTCTCTGCGGCCTCTGGTTGCGATATTTTCCAGATTTCATTTTAGGCAGCGTAAAGGCCAGCATATATGAAATGTTTCTGACGTGTCTTTCTGGGACCTAATCCAAAATCCGTAAGATCCATGTCTTGTGAAAGTAAAGATAAGTGTTGTTTCACTTCTGTGAGTGTTGAGATCTCTAGCCAATCAAGGCACAACTTACCAACACAATAGGATGTCACTACCCCCGGGTGTTGTCTTTGTACATAGAGTGGGTCTGGCTTGTTGATACTATACCCTTTGGTAATACCCAAGAATCTTTTATGACATATGTTCGAGTCCAAAGCCCATACCACCCATTCTTTCCAATTTGGGTCTGTTCTATTGTACTGTAAAATGTCATCTACTGTTGCCCCATCCTGTGTTGTCAAATTTTGCCACCCCTGTGATGGTGTTGGAAACCGAGGTGTATTAAGGTCTTTTATCTTGGCTAATCCAAGACAGTTTGTCTGTTGCACAGTGTCGTATAGAAATATCAAATGCTGTAGAATGAGACATGCTCTAAATAGTGCTTCTGTTCCCTGGACTTGCCAGTCCCTAGAACCCCGACTGATTTTATGTCTATTGTGTCCTTCCATAGGTCAAAACCCTGTTCAGACAGTTGGGCAATAAAGGAAGCAGAGTAAATCTGTTTGGCGTTAGTCAGCATAATTTTCAGTGCCGATGTCGGTGTAACCTTAAAATAAAATGAGGTTGGATTAGAGGTGTTAAATCCTGAAAAATATGAAAATTTCTGTGCAGAAGTTTTCAAATTACTTTTGGGTGGTGTAGGGCAATGTTCCCATTGATAGTATTCAAATACATTTCTAGGTGAAATACATTTGTGTAGAAAATGATGACCATAATGTTGATAACAGTACAAAGTGTTATAGTCTGAATTATCTTCTAACATTTCAGTATTCTGAAATGCAGCAGTTTTTTCTAAATCAGATAACATGTTATTGACACTTTCAGTGTCCCAATCATCAGAACATGTACTGGAGGTAATGATATCACTTAAAGAAATTTTGAATAAATGAGGAATTTTTTTAAGTTTGGTCAGGCCGAATATGTTGAAATTAAACTTGTCCCAAACTATACCATTCGGTATAGGAACTGCTGTAATGTTCACTGTTGACAAGTCTCTTTGTTCACAATGTGATGATTGATGTGGTTTTAAAATCAAGTTGACTTTTTGGGCTGTAGAGCTTTGCTGAAGGTATCTTCGATTAATAAGCATGATAAAAGTTATAACTAAGACTAGCCAGAAAGGAAAAAACAGTATCCCAGTAATTACCCAGAGTTCTACCCAAGGTGATACCAGGTATGTCTTTTGAAGAATGTGCAGAAAGTTCTTGATTTGTTGCTTTAGTGCTGTTTTGGCTGGCGTTGTTTCCTGTTCACTTGGATCCAACTAAATTGTATCAAACTTAATGAAGTAGTTAGAAGCAGTTCGATCAATTGTTGGAATTGCATCGGGATTTGTTGAAATTGTATTTTGCTCTCGTTGAAGCATGTTGATGTAGATGTCCATGTTTGGTCAAATTGCAACTTGGGTGTTGCTTTGAGTTTGATTTTGAAGTTCGGGTTTCAAGGGAACGAGTTCCATAGCATTGTTGCATAGTCCTTCATTCAGTTCAGGTGGCTCTTCAAACGTGATGGCTCTTCTGTTTGACCTTCTTGGATTGTAGCAGCTTGTGTCTGCTTCTGTGGAGTCCACGAGGCCTACTGTTCAGAATCGGCCACATAGTGTGGTTTGATTAAGTCAATTGAGACAAATCTTTTCTCCTTTTTTCTGGCAAGAGGCAGTGCTGCACAGTTCTTGTTCCGTGTACGCTAGGACTGGTACATGTGTTCTGTAGAATGGTCCAAATTCTATTTTGTCTGCTGTTTTTTCTTTGACCAGATCCCTGACTTTTGGGACAGGTCTTGCCGTGACTGCCTTGACTTCCCAAGTGGCAGTCTGTTTGGTGTTGATGTTACTTTGTCTTGTCCTGGATTCATTTAGATTCTGTAAAACAGTCAAACGACTATGGATATCAAATGGTTTCCCATCCGCCAGTGTGCCTTCACAATGAAGATCAGGTACCAGCATTCTCATCCCAAATAGGACCTCATACGGAGTGACCCCCCTAGAGAACTTCTTGGTTGGTTATTAAGCGCTCTCTGTCCTCCATGTAAGTGATTGACCCAACTACCGCCCTGGCCTAATACCCTAGTTGTTAAAGATTGCTTTAAGTCCCGGTTTTTCCTCTCCACGACCGAATTTCCCTCACGATGGTACGGAGAGGAGTACTACAATGCTACATCCATACTTTCCATGACCTGTTTGTAAGCCCAAGAGCTAAACGCCGGGCCACGGTCAGAATGTAACGTGCCAACTGCGTATGTCCCTATAAAGACTCACAAATCTTTTATAACAGTTTGAGCGTCAGCCGAGCGCTGAGGCCTAACCCATAGGAATCTGGAGCATGAATCCACTGCAACCATGATATCGTTTTTAGCCCCATCAGATTGTAAGGGGCTGCAGTGGTCCAAGTACACACATGCAGGAGGTTTGTCTGATTTTAACAGTGGTGTTTGTTCCGGGCGTGTAATGGTGGATCCCTTCATCTGCTAGCAGATGTCACATTTCAAGACACAGTCCTTAGTTTGTTTTGTTAGACCTGGCCACCAGTAGCGCTCTTTCAATGAAGAAATAGTCACTGTAATGCCTGTGTGCGCAGAGCCCAAACCCTCGTGTCCTGCTAGTATTAAACCTTGCCTATGATCCATATTTGGTATTACTTTATCCCCCACTCTAGGAATCTGAGCATATGGAATGTTTTGTGCATCTAACTTGTAGGAGTATTTGAATGGGAACTTTTTAGGTACTGCTGTGCTGCCTTTACGTGAAGCGATGACAGCTACCATAATTTCACCGACTATTCTCATTTTGGAGCGAGTGATTGCAGCTACGGAAGATGTGCGTACAGCCCCCTTTGCGGCTTCATCTGCCAATGAATTCCCTTCAACGTGAACGCCATCACGTTGATGACTCAGTGTATGGATCACGTGAGCCCTTGGTAGATCGTTTTTCAACTCCATACCTGTTTCCATAGCATTTTATGCTTAATTTTGCCACTTTTTGCATCTTTAAACACGTTTAGTTGCCAATGATGTAAATACTCATTGTACGACTGTACACAGTAAAAGGAATCAGATACAATAAGTGTGGGGAATTCGTGATCTGTATTTACAAGTGCCAGTATCAGTGCTTTCAGTTCTGCCAACTGAGCCGTACAGTCTCCTAGGGATTGCGTTTTAGTGCAACTTGGATAGAACTTTCCATCCCGCATGCGACCTTTAATGATTGCACATGCTGTGCTGTATTGCTGCTTACTTCCTATGGCGGGTTGCGCAGATCCGTCAGTGTAAATTATATATTCATACTGATCTAGAGGCAATATTGCATTAGGTAGAGGATATTCTTGATCGTATTGCATGAATGCTTGTGTTTTTAAACTTGGATCAAATCTGTATTCAATGTTTGTTGCAGTAAGAGAATTAGCCCATTGTATCCATCTCGGATGTAAGGCTTTTGCATTCCGAATGCTAGCTTTTGTAACAGCTTCTAAAGCCGGTACCGGGGTTACAACAATTATGAATTTCCCCTGAGCCAGTGCTCTTTCTCTTGCTACAGCGGTCTGAACTGCTGTCAGTATTTTTTCTGTTGAAGTAAAACGCATTTCTGCATTTGTGTACAGGTGTGATTTGTATGCAATCGGTACCGTTTCACCTTCACTAAAGGTTAAGTACGTGTACCTGCATTGACCTGCTATTACACGGATCACCAAGTTGCGTATGTTTACACGTGTCTGTAAGTGTTTTGAAGCAATCATGGCTTCTTGCAGTGAACGTAGGATATTTGAATACTCCTCTGTCCAATGTCTAACTGAAAAGTCAGGTTTTATTAAGTCTTAGAAAGGTTTTACCTTTTCTGCATAATCCAAAATGTATATTCTGCCGAAATTTAGGAATCCCGTTATTGATTGTAAGCTTTTTAATGTTTTTGGAGGTTGGAGCAGTGCACACTTTTCTAAAAAGTTAGCTGCTGAGACTTTTTTCTTCACTTGAGAGTATGTATCCTTAAAATAGGACACAGAGGTGGGCTATTTTTGATTTTATAAAGTAAAATTTGTAGCCCTCAGAAGCGAATTCCATAATAATGGTGCTCACTCTGGTCAAGTGCCTCATTAAATCATCATCCGTCAGATAAGTATCATCCACATAGGACAATGCTTCTTCATCACATTTTTGGAGTAACTCAGTTACCCTAGCTGAAAATCCTCTGGGGCTATTCTTATACCCTTGGGGGAGTCGACAAAATTGTCCCTGAGACCCTCATGCTGAGAATGGGGTCAAATACCTGCTTTCAGGCCCTATATTTTGGCACAAAAATCAATTTGAGATATCAAGTGTAGTTTTGTATTTTTTCTGCACAATGTTATTCATCAATGCGGCACAGTGTGCGTTTGGACAGCAAATGTCTTTGTGCAAGTGTTTAAGTGTCTGTAATCTAAAACTAGATGGTGTGAATTATCTGGTTTTGATACGGGAGACAAAGGATTATTCATTGGTGAGGTGCAATTTTCGATCACCCCTTGGTATTCAAGTTGATCTAAGATCTCCCTGACCTGTTTTTTAGCTTCTTGCTTTATAGGGTATTGACCCTGAGCATTTGGTGAAACCTTTGATGGAATTATATGGTGGGTTGACTCCTCATCCCACCCTGCATGATTTTTATACAATGCTGGAGCTAGGGCTACTGCCACTCCTGTGCATACGCATGTTTAAGATGTATGAGAACGAGGTCGAAAAAAGATGGAAAAATAAAATGTTCTCCCCTTGGGCACTCCATAACGAATGCAGGCGGCCAATCTTGTTCTGCTAATAGGATGTCATACCCGGATGACAGATTTACCCAAAAGAGACCCTTAACTTTCCTGGGCTTGTCCCCCTCCATTTGGAGTGTTATCTCGTGTAACTTATGTGGGACACTCACCCTGGTGTCTGGTGTTTCCACCGTGATGTAATCATTCAAGTCCGCTGTCACCAGAAATTCCATCAGGTTCTGGCGAGCTATTGTTACTTCTGCCACACTGTCTAGCATCGTCAGACCTGCAACTTTCTTTTTCTTAAATTGAGGTTTTGATTTTTGCTTGTCTTCTTTTTTGGACGTATAGTCTTATCTTGAGCGTGTTGCTTGTCTCTGGACTTTGTACACTCTTCTCTGTGTTCTGACCGTCCTTCTTTCTCAGAAGTTTTTGTAGAGCCCTGAAAGGAACGAGAGGAATGTGTATCAGTATACTGATACCTGTCAGGTTTCCTAATATTATCCCTATTCCTAAGAATATACCTCTTTTCAGAGGGCTCCTGTGGAGGAGATCTTCCTCGGGATTGAGATCTCTTTTCTGTAAAGTTTTGTTGTTTTTTATTATCCCACTTCTTTTTCGAAGAAGCAGGTGTCTGCTTTGTAGTGTCCTTTTTAGGAATGCCCATCAGTTGTGGTTTTAAAGGTTTCCCACCCAAACTGTCTCTGCCTAATTCTGCATATGCAGTTTCAATTATTTAGGGTAGTTCGTGTGGTTGATCTAAAGGATCGAACTCCCTTAGGCGTAGGTGGATTGCCACTGACGCTGCTTCCCCTTTAATATAGGAAAAGACACACAATTAATATTAGCAAGTTATTTATTAACTTCATCCCTAGGTTCAGAGCAGGCTCAGCTCTGTACTCATTCTGTATTTGTCTCACTATAGCAGGTATCACCATTAATGAAGGAATACCACGAGTTCTGCTATATATGGCAGCAAAGACTGTACCCCAAGTGGTACAATCCTCTAACTGTGGTGTTATCCCCATGGGCAAGCAGATTGTTAACAATCTGTGTTTTTCAAACGTGGTAGTATTTGGAAATACAGCTTCAAACAGAGTTTTTTTCTGAGCTACCCAGAATGGTATTTGTTCACTTTTCGTGGGCATTTTGCCCATTACCGCGTGTAATGTTTGTGGAGTTATTTTAATTGGTGTACCCTGGGATTGAGTACCGCTAGTTCCAACTATTGTTGGTTGGACTGTGAAAGTCCTCATGATGTATTGAGTCAAGTTTCTGTAGATTCTAATTAGAGCTTTGTATTGTGTGAGTAAGCCATGCTGTGTCATTGTATCAATGTCAAGATGCGGTGTGTAGCCTGTTAGTACGTGCCATGTTGCCCCATCTCCTCCGAGCGGGCCTAATCTTACTCTGTTTCTTAAATTGGATAGGGCGCCTTCAAACCAGTAAAACGTTTCCTGGTACGTGAGCAGAACCTCTATGTCCTTGCAGGGACCATATTCTGCTGGTGCATCTCCCTCTGTGTAACAGTGAAATGTGTGTGTTCTAGCATTTGCTTTTGGGAATGTAACCCACGAATAGAACACCTCTGTTTTGTTTGATTTGTGTGCCACAATCACAAAGGATACTAAGCCACCCCTAGGTGTTAAACCATGTTCTAGTAGTTTCAGGGTGATAGTACATCTGAATTTAGGTGGAATGAGAATTCCCTCCACCTCTTCTTCTGCTTCCTAGAGGTGCAGATTTATAACTGTGTAATTTTCCGCCCCAGTCTCAGTCATTTTGAAACGAATACGTTTGTTCAAGGGAACTAAGATAAGGTGTTATGCACAATTGTTTAGGAACACTATTTCCTTCAAGCTTAATTAACCAGCAGCCAATAAATAAGATATTTTGCTAACTCAGCTGTGGCGGAGTTTGTGCCCACCCACTCCAGACATCTCTGGTGTTTGTGAGTAGGGGTCTCTGAGAATTACCATGGCTGAACTACTCAGATTCTACTGTTAAATAAGTGTCATACCAACATTTGTGGCACCATGTCATATAGCTCCTATAGTAACCATGCAGTACCTGCACATTTGGATAACATAAACTGTAGGATTGGTGGCAGACTAACTCTGAGCACCCCTACTGCGTATGTTAGCCTGTTTGCATATATGCTAGCTCACAGTGCCACAAGTGTCTCCTGTTAAAGGGGCGAGATTAGTTACTGGCAGCCTCAGAACATGACAACCATGATCTCTCAAAATGGTGGAAACAATGTACTACTTTTCGCTCAGTCACTCGTGCTCATTTAGTTTATCTCAGAGGTGCACATAATAAACAGTCTGGGCATTTCAATAATACGTTTATTGAACAGTTGTCATTCTCTTTTTTTTTGTATTTCTTTTTATTAATGAAGAACACAACAAACAATCAGCACAGATATTCAGAACATGTTTGTACATTATACGTAGGGGAGTTCGCACAATTACAATTCATGAATCAAGGCTGCAATATATATTTATCCTCAGTGCTCGGTGTAGACCGATCAAGATATTTCCTGGTCATCTAGGTCAATGCTACGGGGTGGACTACAGATATCTTCACGGTATGTGTTCCAGGCCTAACAGTCATTCTCATGTAAAATATATGAGCTGTAACAACCATTAGACAGTAGCGGAGATATATGATTAGCAGTACTATGGATGTAAAAGGATAGTACAGTTCTACCATTTTGCAATAAGCATCAATAAATACATGAATATAAAATGCATGATAAAAGTGTGAGTACTCCGATGCCTATCTAGATGTACCTAAGTGTACCTAGCATATGAGTAGGTGTAAAAGCCAAGAATCCATCTAGGATTTAGTCGAACTCCATTACCTGAAGAATGAGAAATGTCAGAGCCCTTCTTGGTCTCGAGTTGGACACCCTGCAAGGGATGTTCAGACCAGTGTCAGCTTGAGTGTCTGCATGCAGGAGCCTCAGCGTCTCTGGTCAGTGTGTCAGCCTGGAAGTTTCAGTTCACTCTGCCTTATCTTGGCAAGATGTGGTGTATTTATATCCGAAAGTATCTTTGGCTTCTTTGTCCCTTGTATGTTTTGTATGTTTATTGTCGGACTGAGGAAGATGTAAGGGATGAACCTTGTACATAGATATTATGCAGGTGATGTAGTTTCTGCTTGTTTTCCAAGAACCCTCATGAATGCTCATACATACTGTATGAGCCCATCGGAGATGTTATAGGAGGCCTTTGTTTAGGGAACAACCCTCCTTCTGCACCCAGAACTGAAACTAGATACGGTTCAATCCTCAGAGCTCGTTATTGTGTAGTGTAGGGAACTAATGTAGGTGAAAGATCATGCCTATATAAGGGCATCTAGAATCATGCCTATATTCCAACATATAGAGTCATGCCTATATTGGGGCCTCTATATAAGACATAACAGAGCCTACTAGCTGTGCCTCCTATCAGCCCATACCCCTGATAAACTTTGACAATAAGATCTTGGCAAAAAAGCTATCCACTCGACTCTCATTACTTCTGGACCAGATATTGTCACCAGTAGTCTGGTTTTATCCCACACAGGTCCACTGCTCTAAACCTCTGAACGGTCTTCTCTATAATTAATAGAATTTAACCGAGTGTCCCCATGGTGATATCTCTTCTCGAAGCGGAGAAAGCTTTTGATTCCTTAGAATGGCCTTTTCTTGTCGCTACGCTCCCGGCCAACTTTATTGCATTGATTGTGCCATTATATACGGCCCCCATGGCTTGACTTCGGTTGAATGGCTCCATATCACATCCAATTCCTATTTCATAAGGGACCCGGCAGGGCTGTCTGTCTTTTATCCCCTCTACTTTTTTTTATAATAGCCATGGACCCCCTGATTAGGCACCTGCAGGAAAAAAACATGTTCAGTTGCCTCCAGTTTCCATCAGGCCCCCTATTAATGTCTATGTATGCAGATGACATATTGCTTTTTAGTAGACACCCTAACACTAACTTGCAGCCTCTAATTGATGAAATAAGCCGTTTCGGTGCTATTTCTGGGTTGCGGATTAACTGGAACAAATCGGAGCTGTTTCCAATCACTGAATCTGCCGCCCCAGGGGAAATGGAGATGCCACTTAGGTAGGCCGGGGATACCATCAAATTCCTTGGGATTATACTGCACAAACATAAGGAACAAGTCATACGCCTCAATTACGGATCGGATATCACACAACTGAGTTCACAAATTGAGAGATGGATCCAGCTACCACTCTACATGGCAGGGCGCATCATCCTTATTAAAATGAATGTCCTACGTCGGCTCTTATACCTTTTTGTTAACATACCCATCCCACTCACTAAGGTGTTTTTTTTTTCACACAACTGCGGGGCCTGTTTGTATGATTGATCTGGGGGCGCAGGCCGCGGATAGCACTGGACACTCTAACGTTCCCTTATGACAGGGGATGGTTGGCAGTCCCAGATTTTCACCTTTATTACCTGGTCGCGCAGGTGCAATTTGCCTATCATTGGTTCCACCCAGACGCCCGAATACCATACACCAAACCCAAACGGGATCTGGCTTGCCCCACTCCCCTAGGGGCAATATTTTCAGGGCGTATACCACTTGACCCAAATGACATACAACCTCTATCCACCACATGCTGGGCCTGGCGTAGACTGAGTTGAATGTTGGATAATGGCTCCCTGTACTCCCAAGAGCTTCCACTATGCCAGAATCTGCACTTATCACTCACATCTGAGGCGGTGGTACAGTGTAACTTAGCAAATTAAAACTGTGCACTCTCGGTTCCCTCTTCCCAGATGAACAGGCATTAACCACAGCAGACCTCTCTGCACGCACTGAATTGACATCTATGGACAAATTTTTGGCGACCAGACTGCTCGGGGCACTTTGCTTATCCACTCCTACATTCCCCTCGCCACTTGTAGAATTTAAACCACTCACATTACTTAAAACTGACAAGGAAGGGGACCACCTCGTCACTCAGCTTTACCGGGCATGTTTGGCACTTAAGCAGGCCCGGGACCAGGGAGTAGGAAAACAATGGGAGGAAGATTTGGGCCAGCAATTGACCGATAAGGAATGGACCTGCTGTCTTGAACAAATACAAAGGGTGTCTCCCAACCACAGACACAAACTCCTCCATTTCAAGTTCATACATAGGGCACATATCACACCGTGCCAGCTGTCTAAATAGGACTCCACTAAGCTTTCTAACTGCCCTAAATGCCGGGCTTTGGAGGCAGACGTTGCTCATATGACTTGGATCAACGTCTTTCAGACGATCCCTGACATAATTTCCACTCCGCTTCCTCCCTCTCCTAAATTGGCCTTGCTGGGAATAGTCAATACCATAGAATTATGTCACCGAAGAATTGTCATTGTTTCACTGCTGCTAGCAAGCAGGGAAATTACCGTCCACTGGGGAGCAAAAGTCAGCCCCACAAAAGACATATGGCTGCACAGCATGTCATATTGCGATATGCAAACGGAAATCTATGCAACATGTCAACCACCGACCTTGCGACCCAAAGATATTTTGCATGTTTATTGCTGCTACCTGCAGCCATCCCCAAACTCATCTCCAGGACACCAGCAGACTGACGAGGGATCTATGCCCCCCACCTATATGCTGAAGCACTGCACTGATACCTTAGGGCAATGGTCATACTGCAATTGAGTTGGACAGGGCACGGACTGTCTGTGAGGTCTATGGACCCCCATGGCACAGTAAACAACAGACGAGAAATAACGCTACCCTGCGTGATAGGTATGCTGTATTTAAAGTGTATGTATGAGAGGGACCCCCTACCTTCCCCTCCCCCACAGGGATCTTTTTTTTGTGTTGGTTGTTTGATTTGAATTGCACATCAGTGTTGACACAAATGAGACGTCATGTAAAGAAATCTGTGGACACAGAATTGTGATGAGTTATATGTTTATTATTGCAATCAATAACAAACTAATAAAAAAAATATAAAAAAAGGTAATCAGAAACTAGGTGGCAGAAGTGAGCTCAAGTAAAATAAATATAGAGCAAACATAGATCTACTGATTCTTGAATTTTAAGTACATCAACTAAAAGTGGGCCCACTTCAGTTTTTATATGTTTGAATCATACATACTTCAAAATGAGTGGGGCATCAAAAGGGCATGGTTAGGTGGACAAGACTAAAATCAATAGGCACTAAATCAAAAAAATACTGTTGGAAATGGCCATTTCTGCAAGGTCACCCTCAAACCTTTTGCCTTCCTCTTCCCCCTTTTTCTGACCTCTTTTTTGTTGGCTTTAGCATTTGGGCACTTTACCACTGCTAACTAGTGCTAACCTGCATGTGCTCTCTACTTAAAATATGGTAACATTGGCTTATCCACAATTGGTGTATTGAATTTACTTATAAGTCCCTAGTAAAGTGCACTGCATGTGCCCATAGCCTGTAAATTAAAAGCTACTAGTGGACCTGCAGGATTGATTGTGCCACCCACATAAGTAGCCTTTTAACCATGTCTAAGGCCTGCCACTGTAGAGCCTGTTTGTGCAGTTTAAAACTTTCATTTCGACCAGGCAAGTTAACCCTCTTGCCAGGCCCAAACCTTCCTTTATAGGTCTCACTAGCGTTGCAGCGCGAATGCGCTGCCATCGCTTTGCGAGGCATGCAGTATACACTATAGTGTGGAAGCTTCGTGGAAGCTCCGCCCACTCTCCAGCCCATCTTCTTCATTGGTCTAGGTTATAAATGATGCCTTCCGATTGGTTTTAAGATTGTTAGTCCCACCCTATGACAGCCATGTCAGTCATTTGTATCCTTCCATGGCTATTGGCCCCTTTACTGTACAGACTACTTTCTTCCCGTCCATTCCTACCCCCCTCCGCAGTCCTGCCTTCTTGGGGCCCCCGCCCCCCTTCCGGTCATGCTCCTGCCTTCTCGCGCCCGCCCCCACTCCCGTTTCCAATGCAATAGGATTCACGTAAATTCGAGTCCTATTGCATTGCAAATGCTTGTTTAGTTCAAGGCCACACCTCACCTTTTGAGACAATAGCGTTATGAACATCACTGCCCCTCTCTGACTACCTTCCTCCTTTCCCCCTCCAAGTGATCTGGGAGCTTGTTCAGAGTCATGGTTCGGTTACACTCCACGGTGTCTACAGCGGGAAAGTGAAACAGTGAGAGGGTAGCCGGGGACTCGTAGATGAGAATGGGTTCATCGCGCAATAAACAGACCACGCTGATGTCTTTAAGCATAAAAGGCCATTTATTAGGACTAGGCTGCACAACAAAAAACAATAACCCAATAACATCAACATCAATAACAAACCCCCACATCAACACTTCATCCCTTCACTCATTTCACCCACTCCAAACTCACATTTCCTACCACTCCATGTCCCTTCCATTCCTCATCCATTTCCACAAATCTCCTAGCATCCTCCCCGATATCACCTGGCATTCCTCTCATGGCTCCAGCTTCCCACTTCGTTCACTCTTCCCCCCCCCAAGGGATGGGTGCGCATGGTATTGACTCCCCCCACCCCTCCAAAGTATCGCCAACCCGCAGCCCGTCCTAAACTGGCCCGCCTTGCCAACCCTACCCCTAAACCCTATAACTGCAGGGTGGGTGGGTGGCCTTTAAACTGAAACCCTCCCAATGGTGCCGAGCTCAGGAAGAGGAAGTCGCCTTCCTCCCCTGTGCTCTTATACCCATCCCCTAACTTCACCCCCATGACCATGCCTGGTCCTCCTCTGCGCGAAAGACCCCGGGGGAAGACTAGTCTGCGACTTTGCTTCCCCCGGGGCCCAGCATCGTGCAATAAACAGACCACGCTGATGTCTTTAAGCGTAAAAGGCCATTTATTTGGACCAAGCTGCACAACAATAAACAATAACCCAATAACATCAACATCAATAACAAACCCCCACATCAACACTTCATCCCTTCACTCATTTCACCCACTCCAAACTCACATTTCCTACCACTCCATGCCCCTTCTGTTCCTCATCAATTTCCACAAATCTCCTAGCATCCTCCCCGATATCCCCTGGCATTCCACTCATGCCTCCAGTTCCCCACATCGTTCACTCTTCCCCCCCGAGGGATGGGTGTGCCCACTATTGACTCCCCCCACCCCTCCAAAGTATTGCCAACCAGGTAACCCCATGTAGGGCGGTTACCTGCCCCCCCCAAACTCGGACTGTGCATCTTTCGTCCCCTCACCTATTCAAGCATCCCTGTGACACCAAATCGCCTCATTCCACAGCTTGCTAACCACATCTCTCATCTCCATCATATAATAAGCATTCCCCAATCTCGAAAGATATACTCCATCATCCCTAAACAGTAGCGGTTCCTCAGTCGCAGTCCAGTATGAGCAATAACCTGAATGTCCTTTGCCCAACAGAAAACCCGCATCGCTCTGTTGAGCTTCCGTCGTGCTTTTTCCACAGCCCCGTGTTTGATGGCACCCCTCCATACTTTCCTAGGAACAATCTCAGTCCAGGCAATGTAAGTCCCTGACAGCCTGTGTTTCAAAACCTCCAAGTCTCTCTGCATCAGCTGTAAGAGCGCCAAACCCGACAGCCGAACCAAATCGTTTTCTCCCAAATGTATGATCAACAAATCAGGGCATCCCTTCTGGGGCACCATCTTCACGAGCCAGGGCAATAGTGCCCCTCATCGCATCCCCCCTTTCCCCCACCAATGCACCTCATGATGTTGTCCTTTGAGTCCCAGGTTATGGCCATACACCTGTTGCTCTGCATACTTGGAAGCCCAATGAACGAAGGAATGCCCCACGATCCAAGTGACTGTCTTGGCCCCCGGTCCACCCATGCAACCTACGGAAGAGAAATATGTTAGAAACAAAGTTTAAAACCAACCACACATTCCCCAAATGCCTAGCACCCGGCCCCTTGGTCCCTCACTTACGAACATACCGCTCACAACACCGAGACTTTCACCTCCCAATCTGCCGAATCCTATCCCAGGACCAACCCAGCCGGGCCGCCGCTGTCGCCGCCCCAATACGGAAAGAGTGAGTCTCAAAACCTGCCACCTCCAAACCCAAGCAGCTCAAAGCCATATGCCACACCGCCAGTAACTACCCCGCAGTCACCCTCGCCCCAGAAACATGGCAAAATATTTCACCACTCGCCACCCACGTGAAAAGCACAAACGTCCTCCATTCAGCCACCGGGCACACACCCCCACAACCATTCTCACACAACCAAACCCACTTACCCCACCCCAACTGATCCGTTTTGGACTGACGCAACCAAATACCCAGTCGCCCCGCATCCAACCTGATCTCCTCATACCGTCTGCCACACCCTGTCCTCGTGCCCAGCAACTCAGAGACCCGAAAGGCCCCAAAAAACATCCAGATCATGCACAAACGGAAAATTCGAACCTCAAAGTTATCATAACAACATAACGGCAGAACTTCAACCAACCAGATCAACAGTTCAAACGTGATCGCCTCCCGCAATACCCTTCCCCCCTACTCTCCCTGCCCCAGCCTCTGAGCACCCTACTGATAATCACATCTTTCATAGGGTCAACATCGAAAAACAAGCAACAATAGAACGACAATCCTGCCAATTTCCCTGATATAGTCGCAGACGTCAGCCCTTTGTCAATGCAATGCAATACAAACTGCAACACTCCTTGCTCCACTGCTGAGCGATCTCCGCACGCAGAATCCCCGCGCCATCCCATAAAGGATAACTCAGCCCACGCCAGTCTGTAGGTCCATCTTGAGGTATCAGCAATAGAGTTTACAACCAGGCCTATCACCCTCACTCCCCCAAGGCCCAGATGCCTTCCGGATGCTCGGTCTTGCACAGATCCGCTCCTGGTGCCAATCGCCGGAACCGCTGCCACTGCGAACGAGACAAAGCATCCGCAATGTCATTATTCACTCCAGGGACATGCTTGGCTCGAAAGACCACATTCAATCTCAAACAGTTCAACATGAAACTCCTCAGCAAGCGCAGCACTCTCAGATCCCTTGCCCTTTGTTGGTTGACCAACTCGACCACTGTCATGTTGTCCACATGGAACAACACTGATCTGTTCTGAAACTCGTGGCCCCACACTTCCAGAGCCACCAACAAGGGAAAGAATTCAAGAAACGCAAAGCTCCTCCCCTGCTTCACCCAATGAGCCGGCCAGTCTTCAGGGCACCACCTACCATCCCAGAAAATCCCAAAACCAGCTCACCCAGCTGCAGCAGAGTAAATTTGAATTTGCCAAACCATCCTGTCGTCCACAAAATCCAGGGACACCCCATTGAAATCAGTCAAAAAAGTCAGCCATGTCCTTAAATCCGCCTGTACCCCCATTGAGATCCGGACCCTGTGATGTGGTAGAACTGCCCCCGATATGGCCATGCCGAGCCGCCTGCATAACGTCCGCCCAGCCCTGACCACCCTGCACGCGAAGTTCAAGAAGCCCAGCAGTTGTTGCACCGTCCTCAATGCGATCCTCTTCTCTCCGATCACCCACAAAAGGCACGCCCGTATCTCCGCTACTTTCGCGGCAGGGAGCCGAGCCGTCCACTGAATGGAATCCAGCTCAATGCCCAAGAATGTCAGACTACAGCACGGCCCACTTGTCTTTTCGGGAGCCAACAGGACTCCAAATTGCAGCGACATCTCCTGGAACCATGACAGGGCCCTGCCTAGGCCTGGGCCAAAATTCCGTTCCGTTCGCGGAAATTGCGATATTTTGGCATTTTCGTGTTCCGCGGAAAGCGCGAAAATGTCAAAATTTCCGCATTCCGCAGTTTAGCGATAATTTGTTTCTTGCTCGCGCTGTAAAATAATACATTCTCGCGCGCGCGCGATGGCCTTACCTGAATCCCTGCGTTCTCCGACAAGTTTTCTTGACCCGGTCGCGTTCTCCACGAGATGTTGGATTTTGATAGCCATTTTGCGATGTCTTGCGAGAGTTCGCGGCCGCATTAACGTCATTTGTCACGCGATCACGTCATTTGTCGCGCGATCACGTCTTTCTTCTCGCGATCATGCACCGCGCGAGTATGAGAAGATTGAGATCTCGAACATGTCATTCTACATCGCGAGCTAGAGGATGAGGATGCGGTCACGTGTAATCGAACGCGAACAGGAGATAGAGACCCCAAACACGTCATATCCAACGCGACAGGGACAAAGAAGAGAACGCGATCATATCGTTTTCGACACGCCGGCGGAAGTAATGTGAAGCTCGAGAACTCAACAACGTAAAATTTACAATTTGGAGAGGAATATCGGCTCTAGCAGCATGAAACCATCTGCAAATGCTGATTTTGGATGAAAAGAACTCCTTACATTGACATTTTTGTGCAAGGAGTCATTTTTTTTAAAGGTGGAGAGAGGGAGGAAGTGACACAGAATCTCCAACTTCCTGTTCCTGTCCAGCAGGCTCCTCCCAGTGCTTTGTCCATCTCCTTCTCATTCTGTCTTTGGATTTGGAGCTGGAAAGATCACTCTTTTTGTCTGCTGCATCATTGCAATTGGATTTCAGGATTTTTGGAATAGGATATTTTACAAGTAAGTGATTGTTGTGTTTGATTGTGGGCATTGCAGTTGTTGTAACTACAATTTATTTTTGTTAATTAATTAATTATCATCATTCCTTTTTTTGTTTTTTAAATTTTGTGGGTTGCAGTAGTAGGCCCGAGCTAGCCATGGGCATGGCCTCATGGGTGTGTGTGCATGATGAAGCAACTGTTCCTTTTGTTTTTTGAATGGATTTCATTTTCAAGCACATTTAGGGCATGAATGGCATTGGATTGAGTTGGGGAAGTGTGTTTTTTTGGGTGGCCTTTGTGATGTTGTTGGGCCTGGCCATGCGGCTGGTGGTCATTTTGAGGCCTAGGCCTGCAAGCTTG
Organism: Triturus cristatus; assembly: GCF_964204655.1. NCBI lineage: Eukaryota > Metazoa > Chordata > Amphibia > Caudata > Salamandridae > Triturus > Triturus cristatus. The sequence continues at coordinate 883,551,729 of NC_140581.1, forward strand.
CCTGGCCTTGTCTGCCAACAGGCCTGCTTTTTCATCTACTAGGATCAGAGCAGGTAGCCACAGCTTTATTGATCAAGTGTTTTCTATGTGATCTGTTGAATTTAGGCATCATTTAGGGCATGGATGGCATTGGATTGAGTTGGGGAAGTGTGTTTTTGGGGGTGGCCTTGCTGATGTTGTTGGGCCTGGCCATGTGCCTGGCCTTGTCTGCCAACAGGCCTGCTTTTTCATCCACTAGGATCAGAGCAGGTAGCCACAGCTTTATTGATCAAGTGTTTTCTATGTGCTCTGTTGAATTTAGACATCATTTAGGGCATGGATGGCATTGGATTGAGTTGGGGAAATGTGTTTTTTGGGGTGGCCTTGCAGATGTTGTTGGGCCTGGCCATGTGGCTGGTGGCCATTTTGAGGCCTAGGCCTACACGCTTGCCTGGCCTTGTCTGCCAACAGGCCTGCTTTTTCATCCACTAGGATCAGAGCAGGTAGCCACAGCTTTATTGATCAATTGTTTTCTATGTGATCTGTTGAATTTTTAGACATCATTTAGGGCATGGATGGCATTGGATTGAGTTGGGGAAGTGTGTTTTTGGGGGTGGCCATGCTGATGTTGTTGGGCCTGGCCATGTGGCTGGTGTCCATTTTGAGGCCTAGGCCTGCAAGCTTGCCTGGCCTTGTCTGCCAACAGGCCTGCTTTTTCATCCACTAGGATCAGAGCAGGTAGCCACAGCTTTATTGATCAAGTGTTTTCTATGTGATCTGTTGAATTTAGACATCATTTAGGGCATGGATGGCATTGGATTGAGTTGGGGAAGTGTGTTTTTTGGGGTGGCCTTGCTGATGTTGTTGGGCCTGGCCATGTGGCTGGTGGCCATTTTGAGGCCTAGGCCTGCAAGCTTGCCTGGCCTTGTCTGCCAACAGGCCTGCTTTTTCATCCACTAGGATCAGAGCAGGTAGCCACAGCTTTATTGATCAAGTGTTTTCTATGTGATCTGTTGAATTTAGACATCATTTAGGGCATGGATGGCATTGGATTGAGTTGGGGAAGTGTGTTTTTGGGGGTGGCCTTGCTGATGTTGTTGGGCCTGGCCATGTGGCTGGTGGCCATTTTGAGGCCTAGGCCTACAAGCTTGCCTGGCCTTGTCTGCCAACAGGCCTGCTTTTTCATCCACTAGGATCAGAGCAGGTAGCCACAGCTTTATTGATCAAGTGTTTTCTATGTGATCTGTTGAATTTAGACATCATTTAGGGCATGGATGGCATTGGATTGAGTTGGGGAAATGTGTTTTTTGGGGTGGCCTTGCAGATGTTGTTGGGCCTGGCCATGTGGCTGGTGGCCATTTTGAGGCCTAGGCCTACAAGCTTGCCTGGCCTTGTCTGCCAACAGGCCTGCTTTTTCATCCACTAGGATCAGAGCAGGTAGCCACAGCTTTATTGATCAATTGTTTTCTATGTGATCTGTTGAATTTTTAGTCATCATTTAGGGCATGGATGGCATTGGATTGAGTTGGGGAAGTGTGTTTTTGGGGGTGGCCATGCTGATGTTGTTGGGCCTGGCCATGTGGCTGGTGTCCATTTTGAGGCCTAGGCCTGCAAGCTTGCCTGGCCTTGTCTGCCAACAGGCCTGCTTTTTCATCCACTAGGATCAGAGCAGGTAGCCACAGCTTTATTGATCAAGTGTTTTCTATGTGATCTGTTGAATTTAGACATCATTTAGGGCATGGATGGCATTGGATTGAGTTGGGGAAGTGTGTTTTTTGGGGTGGCCTTGCTGATGTTGTTGGGCCTGGCCGTGTGGCTGGTGGCCATTTTGAGGCCTAGGCCTGCAAGCTTGCCTGGCCTTGTCTGCCAACAGGCCTGCTTTTTCATCCACTAGGATCAGAGCAGGTAGCCACAGCTTTATTGATCAAGTGTTTTCTATGTGATCTGTTGAATTTAGACATCATTTAGGGCATGGATGGCATTGGATTGAGTTGGGGAAGTGTGTTTTTGGGGGTGGCCTTGCTGATGTTGTTGGGCCTGGCCATGTGGCTGGTGGCCATTTTGAGGCCTAGGCCTACAAGCTTGCCTGGCCTTGTCTGCCAACAGGCCTGCTTTTTCATCCACTAGGATCAGAGCAGGTAGCCACAGCTTTATTGATCAAGTGTTTTCTATGTGATCTGTTGAATTTAGACATCATTTAGGGCATGGATGGCATTGGATTGAGTTGGGGAAATGTGTTTTTTGGGGTGGCCTTGCAGATGTTGTTGGGCCTGGCCATGTGGCTGGTGGCCATTTTGAGGCCTAGGCCTACAAGCTTGCCTGGCCTTGTCTGCCAACAGGCCTGCTTTTTCATCCACTAGGATCAGAGCAGGTAGCCACAGCTTTATTGATCAATTGTTTTCTATGTGATCTGTTGAATTTTTAGTCATCATTTAGGGCATGGATGGCATTGGATTGAGTTGGGGAAGTGTGTTTTTGGGGGTGGCCATGCTGATGTTGTTGGGCCTGGCCATGTGGCTGGTGTCCATTTTGAGGCCTAGGCCTGCAAGCTTGCCTGGCCTTGTCTGCCAACAGGCCTGCTTTTTCATCCACTAGGATCAGAGCAGGTAGCCACAGCTTTATTGATCAAGTGTTTTCTATGTGATCTGTTGAATTTAGACATCATTTAGGGCATGGATGGCATTGGATTGAGTTGGGGAAGTGTGTTTTTTGGGGTGGCCTTGCTGATGTTGTTGGGCCTGGCCATGTGGCTGGTGGCCATTTTGAGGCCTAGACCTGCAAGCTTGCCTGGCCTTGTCTGCCAACAGGCATGCTTTTTCATCCACTAGGATCAGAGCAGGTAGCCACAGCTTTATTGATCAAGTGTTTTCTATGTGATCTGTTGAATTTAGACATCATTTAGGGCATGGATGGCATTGGATTGAGTTGGGGAAGTGTGTTTTTGGGGGTGGCCTTGCTGATGTTGTTGGGCCTGGCCATGTGGCTGGTGGCCATTTTGAGGCCTAGGCCTACAAGCTTGCCTGGCCTTGTCTGCCAACAGGCCTGCTTTTTCATCCACTAGGATCAGAGCAGGTAGCCACAGCTTTATTGATCAAGTGTTTTCTATGTGATCTGTTGAATTTAGACATCATTGAGGGCATGGATGGCATTGGATTGAGTTGGGGAAGTGTGTTTTTTGGGGTGGCCTTGCTGTTGTTTGGTGGGCCTGGCCATGTGGCTGGTGGCCATTTTGAGGCCTAGGCCTGCAAGCTTGCCTGGCCTTGTCTGCCAACAGGCCTGCTTTTTCATCCACTAGGATCAGAGCAGGTAGCCACAGCTTTATTGATCAAGTGTTTTCTATGTGATCTGTTGAATTTAGACATCATTTAGGGCATGGATGGCATTGGATTGAGTTGGGGAAGTGTGTTTTTGGGGGTGGCCTTGCTGATGTTGTTGGGCCTGGCCATGTGGCTGGTGGCCATTTTGAGGCCTAGGCCTACAAGCTTGCCTGGCCTTATCTGCCAACAGGCCTGCTTTTTCATCCACCAGGATCAGAGCAGGTAGCCACAGCTTTATTGATCAAGTGTTTTCTATGTGATCTGTTGAATTTAGACATCATTTAGGGCATGGATGGCATTGGATTGAGTTGGGTAAGTGTGTTTTTGGGGGTGGCCTTGCTGATGTTGTTGGGCCTGGCCATGTGGCTGGTGGCCATTTTGAGGCCTAGGCCTACAAGCTTGCCTGGCCTTGTCTGCCAACAGGCCTGCTTTTTCATCCACTAGGATCAGAGCAGGTAGCCACAGCTTTATTGATCAAGTGTTTTCTATGTGATCTGTTGAATTTAGACATAATTTAGGGCATGGATGGCAGTAGATTGAGTTGGGGAAGTGTGTTTTTGGGGTGGCCTTGCTGATGTTGTTGGGCCTGGCCATGTGGCTGGTGGCCATTTTGAGGCCTAGGCCTACAAGCTTGCCTGGCCTTGTCTGCCAACAGGCCTGCTTTTCATCAACTCGGATCAGAGCAGGTAGCCACAGCTTTATTGATCAAGTGTTTTCTATGTGATCTGTTGAATTTTTAGACATCACCTTCCTGAGAGTGTAGTGTGTGGCTGTACACAGTACTAGTAGTATAACATAGCTCTAGTTAAAAAAAAGTCATAAATGGCTAGACTATCTTTTGTTTGCACTAGTACAGTACTAAGTAACTGAACCACAAAAACAAATGCAACATTTCACTGATGTTCTTCTCCTGTCTTCTTTGCTTTTAGGTGCACAAAAGACAGAGTAGGAGGTGTCATCGGCATCACCTGGCTACCCGTTGTACTGCCAGCCAGACAGAAGTCCTGCTGCGCATCACGCCCACGTGTGACCAGAACTTGTTGTGCATCTGCCTCCTGCCTGACATCGGAAGAAGATGGCCCCAAAGAAAGGAACCAGGTCCAGTACCAAGAAGTTGCTGGTGAGAAGAAGGAACAGAAAAAGGAAGTGCCATTAACCACGACTGGTGGTGTGCCGGCCAAGGTTTTTTTTGGCACCAAAGCGTTGTCCGGGAACCAAGCTGGGAGCAGCACAGCGGTCCAGCAACCCCACCAACCTAGGCCCAAGGGCTTTACTGTCGCAGAGGTAGCCAGTCTACTAACGGGCAGCGATGTTGAAGAAATGTCATTACCGCAAAGTAGTACACAATCAAGTTCAACGCAGGCGCAAACTCAGCAGATCAGTGTCAAGCCGCCGCAACCAGAACAGCAGCAGCCGCCGCAACCAGAACAGCAGCAGCCGCCACAACCAGAACAGCAGCAGCCGCCGCAACCAGAACAGCAGCAGCCGCCGCAACCAGAACAGCAGCAGCCGCCGCAACCAGAACAGCAGCAGCCGCCGCAACCAGAACAGCAGCAGCTGCCGCAACCAGAACAGCAGCAGCCGCCGCAACAGCCCACCATAATAGTTGTTGCTCCTGACGTAGGGGCATTTCAGGAAATTGAGCTTCCTGCAGACAAAGTGGAGCGAAGTCAAACCACAGTTTCAGAAGATCAATTGTCTTCCAGACCACCAGCAAGGAAAAGGAGGCTTAGTCCATCATCTTCTTCTTCAAGCCCCGCTTCTGTTGATCGTGATGACACTTGGGTCCCACCAGCTCGGTCTGAGAGTGAAGTACGCCACAAGACATTGCTTCTGAAAAGGAAGGTCCCAGAAAAACTTAGAGTTATGGAGGTAGATGTAGAAGAGGGGGGTGATGATGTTGATGAAGACGAGCCAGTCATCACGCACATTACTCCCGCCCCAAAGGGATTGGAGACCGACATTCTCACCCTTTCCAGAAAGGCTGCTACTGAGCGGGATGTAGCACGGATCTCACCAACACAGGTTACACCACCACTACCTCCAGCTGCCATATTTTCCAAGGCCCGGCAGGGACCTACATCCAGCTCAACCATCTCAGTAGGAAGTGGTAGTAAAAGTCACAGTGTAGGTGGACAGGGTCACATATTTTCAAGCACCCCCTCAAGTTCATCTGGTGTTGAAAGTGGCACATCCAGCAGTGCCAGAAAGTTCTCCTCCCCAGTTTGGGACTTCTTTTCTGTTAGCGCCAAGGAGGAGAACGTTGCTATATGCGCAATTTGTCGACAAGGTGTTCGGCGTGGTAAGCTTGGTACAAACTATGGTACCGGAGGACAAGCAAGTCATCTAAAAATACACCACAATATCGTGTGGGAGGATCACCTACGTAAGTTAAAAGAAAGTAGGAAAACTAAACCCTTTGAAGTTGGTCAGGAATCAGGGAGCGATATTATTGTGGTGGCAGGTGAACAGGGAGGCATTTCTAGCCCTGTCTCCAGTAGTGCAGTCACTGCAGTGGTAACGCCCACATCCTCCTCAGTAACATCAGAGTGGCACCGCAGTAAGAGCCATACTCAGAGTGTGGGTGAGACACCAAGGCGACCGGCGAGTACCTCAATGAGACAATCTGTGTCGTTGAGCCTTAGTGGGTTAATGAAAACAGCACCACTAAGGAAAGTAAGCCAGCCTACCATTGACAGCATGTTTAGGTTGGAGGGGCAGTTCCAACGCAACCACCCAATGGCACGATTGTACAATGCGAAGCTGGCTAAAATGTTAGCGCTGGACCTTCTTCCTTTTTCATTTGTGGAAGGGGTGGGTTTCCTTGAATTTGTGTCTGCCATCTGCCCGAAATGGAAAGTTCCCAGCCGGTCCTATTTCGCAAGAATTGCTGTTCCGGCACTACATCATGATGTGCTGGAATTGGTTGGTCACGGTTTGCAGCAGAGTGCTGTGCACAATATCCACCTGACAACAGACATGTGGACCAGTTGCCAAGCCACAGATTACATGTGCATCACTGCACACTGGATCTCTTTTGTGGGGGTTAGAGATCAACTATCTGCACAAGGTGTTGTTGACACAGCTGCGATTTTAGAAGGTACTCGGAAACATGCAACTGTAGCCATGTTCGCCATGGAGAAATCTCATACGGCTGAAAACATTTTAGAAGAGTTTCGCACCAAGGTTTTGGAATGGCTGCGGCCCAGAGGGCTTGGTATTGGTTTTGTTGCCACAGACAATGGCAGTAATGTACTTAAGGCCATGGAACTTGGTTCCTATTTCAGGGTTCCGTGTTTGGCACACTGCATAAACATTATAGTGCAAGACTTTCTGAAAAAAGAACCCATAGTAAGCAATTTACTGGCCATCTGCCGAAGAATATGCACTCATTTCAGCCATTCTTTTAAAGCTCGGAAGCAGCTGAGGATCATCCAACGTGACCGTAGGATGCCAGTCAAGGCACTCATCCAGGAGGTGGCAACACGTTGGAAGTCAACGTATTACATGCTTGATCGTCTGTACGAACAGCACAGGTCACTCAATGAATATGTCTGGTACAGAAGCAGTGATGCTAGTGTTAAAGGCATGACCCTTCAGAGGGAGCAATGGACCCTAATTCAATGCCTGACTGAGATGCTGTCTCCTTTTGAGGTCTTCACATGTGAAGTCAGCAAGGAGGACTGTACAATGGGCCAAGCTATCCCATTGTTGCAAATGCTAGAGCATGAGCTGAATAATGTGTCTGAATCCTACAAAGGTGTAGAGGACAGAAGGCAAGCCCATGACTTGGTGGAGAGCTTATCCAGGCGCTTATCAGAAAATGTAAGGATACAAAATAAAATTTTGTCACAAGAATATTACATTTGTGCCACAATTCTGGATCCACGTGCAAAATTAGGACTATTCCTTTCTTTTTCCGACAATGATGTTGCCCGCTACAAAAGTTGTATAGCTGAAGCAGCCATCAAGTTTGAAAACGAAGGGCTGCTAATTAAAAGCCCGCCACATCAACCCACAACAAGTACTGATACTGAAGCAGGCCATGCAGAATCAAGTGCAACTTCGTCGGCTGAGGGCAGTGCGGTTGGCTCACAATCGCAACACTCACCATCACCATCGACTACAAAAACAATAACTGGATCATTCGGCCGAGTACAATCATTATCAGATTGGTATGTAAAGATGGGCCTTAAGCACAGTGCTGATGCACAGAAAAAAACAGCACAAAAGCTTACCAGCAGCAACCCTGAACATTGAGCGGATGGTCCAGGCCTATCTGGATGACCCAACAGAGGTGTACGTTGATCAAAACCCAGTGCAGTATTGGTATAGGAAAAGGTCTGAATGGCCACAGCTCAGCAGGCTGGCGATAAGCTATCTGGCTTGCCCTGTCGCAATTGTCTCTTCCAAACGTGTTTTCAGTGCTGCTGGTTCCATTGTAACCTTGAGAAGGACCAGTCTATCTCCCAAAAACGTGGAGAGGTTAACAATGATCAAAATGAATCAGCACTTCATACCACCGAATTACACAATGCATGAATCAACAGAGGAAGATGAGGACAGCGGCTCAGGTGACGTAAGTATTGTGTCAGATGATTACCTACTACTGGAAGATCCCCCAGAGTTTGAGGACGAGCTATACTTCCCTGACAATTAGGCTCGCACTTACTGTCTTCCTCCCTTTTTTCCCCCTTTGTTTGTGTCTGTCGTTCCGGTTATAAACTTGTGAATCGCAACAAATGCATTATCACCGTCTTCTACTCTTCTAATTTAAGATACAAGTTTCAGGTGTCTGCCATTTGACACTACAGTCCTCAGAATCCAGCTCCTCCGCTCGATCATACTGCATCTCCCGCTCAATTCCATTTCCCTCATGAATGATGATTGGATGATGGTAACAACAAATTCAAACTTTCCTCGTCCTTCCAAAACAAGTGGACCATGAATCTGATGACTTCTATAGCTATCCTCCTTCAGAGCCGAGAGAGACTGGCCATTAACTGAAAATAAGATGCAACAGGTAATGATTGATGCCATGCATTGGCCGCAGAATAGCAGACTGAATGATGTAGATTTTGTTGTGTGTGTTGCGCATGAATGAATTTATGTAATTGTGCACTGCCACTAATCAACATTCTACAGAACACACTAATTTTCCCCTTCTTGCAAACAAGAAATGTGTACTTCTCCTGCATCTTGGTGATACATTGCTTTTAATTCAATACAGGAAGGGGACTCACTCAATCTGCGCAATGCAAATGACTGTGACTCAACAGCACCGTCCATCATGATGATTGCGAAAGAGACGGCCTGCAGCGTTAATGAGATGAGATGCAACAGGTAATGATTGATGCCATGCATTGGCCGCAGAATCGCAGACTGAATGATGTAGATTTTGTTGTGTGTGTTGCGCATGAATTGATGTAATTGTGCACTGCCACTAATCAACTTTCTACAGAACACACTAATTTTCCCCTTCTTGCAAACAAGAAATGTGTGCTTCTCCTGCTTCTTGGTGATACATTGCTTTTAATTCAATACAGGAAGGGGACTCACTCAATCTGCGCAATGCAAATGACTGACTTAACAGCACCGTCCCTCATGATGATGGCGAAAGAGACGGCCCGTTAACTTAAGATGAGAAGGAACAGGTAATGAATGACAATTAATGGCATGCATTGGACAGTGGACACCTGACTCTGAGCTATTGGTCTTTGTGTTTGCGTTGTTTGTTGTGCACAAAGTGATCTCAAAGTGTACTAGTAGTAATCTATCTTTCTGTACACAATAAAGAATGACTCAAGTCAGTAATATTTATATTTCTACTCTGGGTGATTCATAAAAATTATACTTATACTGCAGGCCGATCTTCAGTCAGTAAAAGTATCGATTCAGAGATGATGATGAAGTCAGGAGGAGGATGTTTCAGGAGTGGCAACGGAAAAGCCTAAAGGTAAACACGTCAACAACAACCACAGCAGACCCAAATGTCTGTGTAGAAGTTGAATAGAGTGTAGCGGTGGGATGACTGCAGTGCATTGATTTTACTTCCGGTCACGGAATTAAAGAACTTAGGAGTATGGATGGATCCCTCCCTCAGCTACGTTGGCCACACGAAGAAAATCGCGGCCTGTTGCTTTGGTGTGTTACGGTCGCTTCGCCCTGTTCTGAAGTTCTTTGACCATCGCACCAGGCAGCTGATAGTCCAGGCTACAGTGTTATCTCGCCTGGACTATGCCAGCTCTCTTCTGGTAGGGTCCAATGTGGCTGAGGTTACCCGCCTCCAACGTGTTCAGAACGCTGCGGCGAGAGCTATTGTTGGCCTACCCCGTACTTGTTCTGCCTCCAGCACATTGAGATCACTGCACTGGCTGCCTATCAGGGCCAGAATTCAGTTTAAAGTGCTGTGTATGGCGTTCAAGATCCTGACGGGGGTAGGTCCCCCTATTCTTACGGACCTTTTGTCCTGGTATGTGCCTACTCGGCCCCTGAGATCCATGGGCCAGGCACTCACTGTGATTCCCTGATACAGGTTGTGTCGGGTAGGGGGCCGTTCTTTCCGGGTCAGAGCAGCCGAGCTCTGGAACTCCCTTCCTGTAGAGTTGCGTCTCCTAGATGACCTTTTAGCCTTTCGTAAAGCCTTGAAAACTTTTCTGTTTTAACACATTTATTTCTCATTCTGTTGTGTTTCCTGTGGTGTTGCATTCTTTACCTGCCGTGCGCCTGGACGCTCCTTAGCTGGGGCAGCAGTGCGCATTACAAATGTATGTAACATAACATAACATAACTAACTTTAACTGTAAAATGCTATGTTTGGAATGGATAATGTGCTTTGCGTTTGTCCAACTCTTTGAGAGAAAAAAAAAGGACTCTAAAGTGTTAACGTAGGATGTGCTAATGGTGGTAAGCACTGTGGGCCTGATCTCTCCTGTTACTGTTGAAGGTCAATGCTGGAAACAGACTAGAGTAGAGATGATGCATATGCATACATGCCACCTCGGAAAGTGTTCTTGTTGCACTACACCATCACTTGTGGATTTGTTTTCACTTTCTTTCTCAATATCCCCTTTGGTTTTCAATCTAAAATTACAGGCCGGGCCTTGGCCAAAACTTTGTAAAACATTACAATGCATATTAATTACCTTACCAATCAATCACCTTTTTTTTCCAGCCGGGCAGTGGCGAGTGGCGAGGCGACACACCCAAGATTGATGGACGAGAGGATCAAGAGGAATGCCGAGATGCGCAAAACCAGTCCACCTTTTTGACCAGGATAAGACAGTAACAGTATCCACTTAACTTCTTTTAAATAATTTGATTACTATCTTGTATACAATCTTTACAACAGTGTTTTCTTGGAGTTGTTATTATCAATCATCATTACGTTTGCTCTGTGTTTACGATTCTTCACTACCAATATTTAAAATTTCTATTTGCTATCTTTTAAAGTATTAAGGCCGGAACAGAACAAGAAATAGAAGTGTATGTAATCCGGGTCTCATCATCATGCATGCATTGCCTTTTTCTCCCTTAACATATGGAATGGATATGGTATGGTAGTCTTCAATGATTGTCGTTTGTTTGTCTATGTATGCATACTGTTTTTCTATGTCAAACCTTTCCCAAAATCCCCCTTCCCATCCATTCAACAAACCCTAACCCTCTTCCCCCGGGCTGTGTGACTTATTGTCGAGGTGTAACTAAATTAAATGTACACCAATACTTAATCACACACTTGCTGGGGCGGATGTGGTGAAAGCAACACTACTTCAATTTCAATGCAGAGCGATGATCTTCTTCTGCTTGCCCACCCATGAGTAGGATATTTCAGAAGTTATTTTATTTAACAAAGGAACATATACCTCAGCATGAATTGCCGGCATTGATTGGATTTGTTTGTTGTCATTCCTCATATACAGCACTAACTGTTAGACTGTAGGCATAGTCAAGTGACTCGAGTCGACAAAACTATAGTTTGTAACTCTGTCTAGTAGGCTATCCTCATAATAACCACCATTCAGTTTTTTTGTCAAATATTTGAGCATATAATTGTTGCTCGGTAAATTCTGTGATGTACTTCATTCAACTACTCCTCTAACAGTCTCTCAAAGGCGATTGACTATCTCCTTTTCTTTTTTTGGAAATGCTGCCACCCTGCCAGTGTATACTACTACTACTATACTACCACCACCACCACCCCAATCATGGCATGTATGAAAAAGGAAACCATCTTCACCATGCAGCCAGTGCTGTGCCACAGTTGGACATAAACATCAAGCACCGGTAAGAGAGAAGTTTGGGGGAGGCAGAATTAATAATGGACATGTTGTCAATGATTTCATTTTCAAACACCACTCCAAAGAATGCATAGACTAGAGGACAGACTGAAAGTACTAGAAGGACCAGTCAATGAGTGAGGTGTGTCGCATCTATCTGTTTGTGTCTTATACAGTCAGCAAATTATTGAAATCAAACACAGGCTATGGGCGGCCATGCACCAGCAAGGAAACAGTGTGATGTAAAACAGTTACCCCACCTACAAAACATTAACAACATTGCATGTAACATAGAAAAATATATTTAATTTACCCTAACAAATAAACTAAACCCACAAAAGCTGACCCACCCCCCTCCCTAACCCCAACCACTGTCCATAGAAAAAAGTCTGGAACGCCCAAACGAACAAGAATTAAAAAAGGGGCAGTGACAGGGACTAACTGGTGGGGCGGGACTGGAGGAGGACATGCATCTGGCGCATCTCCTCCTCTAAATGGGCGACGCGGCGTCTAAGGCCGCGGCAGTTGCAGCCACAGTGAGGGGGGGCACCGGAGATGACACGGTGGCGGCGGGCAGCCGCCAGGCGGTGGCGCCGTAACGCTGGAGGGTGGTGGCTGGGGCCCGGGGCACTGGAGGAGGCTTCAATAGCTGCTGCAGTTTCATCATCCTCCTCGGCTAGGACCACCAGCCGCCGGTATTCCTGCTGGATTGCCTCCAGCTTCCGGCACCGTGCCTTGGCGGCCAACTCCTTACGGTTGACTTTCGGAGTTGCTGTGTATCAAAAAGAAAAAAACAAGACAATTGTAAAATATAGTCTTAATAAAACAATAGGACAAGGTAATTATTTATACACATAGTGGCATGGTAGAGTAGCACTATAAAATAAAGCACAGTAGTACATAACATTTTAAAAGGCGCCCGTCCTTCTTCCTTCCACCTGTCTTACACTTTTTAGTTGAACAGTGCACCAGGTGCTCTTCTCCATAAAACTTTCAAAGCGGAGTTCAAATCAGATAGATGAGGCCATTGGTTACTCAATACTCCGGCTCCTAGTCCTATACCAATTAAAGGGAATTCTAGTCTTCTAGTTCACTCTTCAAACGTCCCCAAGAACTCATACTTACTTACGACATCGGATAGCGGGCGGACTTTGTCCGCCCGCCATCCGACTGCTAAAAAGGGTGGGGGTCCCGTGGGGACAATTAATTAGGATGATGCGCCCGACACAGTGGCGGGCGCACCCTGTTTTTTTAAATTTAAATTCTGGTTGGCTTTGCTGAAAGCAATGCTAAAATGTTGTGCTGCTTTTCCAAGCACAACATGACGGGCCCCGCACGGAGCCTGTCACGTTTTGCTTTGAAAGTCGGGGGGGTACCATAGCATCGGTAGGTACCCTCCATGGGGGCCCCCAAGCATACTCTGCAATGTGTGCATGCCTTTCCGTGGCGGACGGCAATGCCGCCACGCAAAGGCATTCCAAAATGCAGATTATATGGCTGGCGGTGTGGTGAGAGAGACACCACCGCCATATTGAACCCTTTTCCGCCTGGACATGTCTGAATATTTTCTACAGGGATGGCGGGAGGTTTGCCCCTGCGGTGACGGCAGTTACAGCCGGCCCGGCGGGGGCAATACGCCCACCATCCTAATGGGGGCCCTAAGTCACAACTGTACAGTATACATATACATACAGTACACCCTTGCAGTGAGTGTGCTGTCAAGTTCAACAATAGTTAAAGATTATGAATCTGACTTACCACCGCCTGCCACTGGTGCTGCCACTCCCCCTACCGCTCCATCGTCGGTATCGGCAGCAACTGCCGCCTCCTCTCCCTCCGCGTCGCCTTGTTCACTGGCCCCAGCACTGGTGGTCGGTAGTGCGCCTAGAAAACATTACACATTTATTAGGCGTCATATACACCTCCCCCCTATTGATCAGTAGCAAGGTTAAAAAATGAGTTAATACTAACATACATCACTAGTACAAATCAGGTAGTAGTAGAGTAGACACTAATAGTTATATGATCATTGTAGCCTTTGCTTGATTAGCCCTAGCCATGCACATGTGACGCTACCTTTACCTTGCAGCTTCTTAAGACACCTTTGAGGCCACATGACCTGCCTCACACTGCTACTGTCTAGTCTACGTGCTGCGTACAAGCGGTCAACAAACATTAACAAGCCACTTTTTTAGGAAGAACTGGTGTACTACTGTTACTGTTAGTCCATATTGCTTATCCATAGATGCTACACTTTTTGGCACGGCTGAGAAATGCTTGCAAGTTGCAATATACTAACGCACACCATTTCTTTTTTCGCATTAGACGCAAGATTCCCTTCTACGAACCAGAGCTTCTGAACGATGCACAAACTACCGGTACTAGGTTCTTCTGAGGTGAGGGGTCCATTTACTCACATCTTCATTTATAAATGTATATAAACTAAATTGCTATGGGATGGTGGTGCTGCCTTCCACCACTGTTCAGTTATCATGATTTAATTCCCAACTGTATAAGTGTAACAATGTATATTGTTTTAATGTTATTGATTTGCCGGTTGGTGCTGCTAAGAAAACAGTGTACAGACCTTCTCAAATTGAAATAAACATTTTAAACTTACATAGACTTCGTGGTATTTGGTGTGGAGTGGACTAAGTTACACGAGTGAGCAAATGAAAGTAAGGGTGTGCATGTGAATTGCTTCCACGACAGAGGTTGGGTGTGTTATGTTCTGGGTTGTCTACTTGTTGGTATCTTGGGTGGAGGGTTCCGAGACCTAATAGGTATGACAAGACAGTACTATAGTCAAGCAGTGGAATTGTGGTGGGTGCGGAATTTCTGATTGAGGTGTGCAAGGAAGGTCCAACCTACCATCACCAACATCCTATTTTCTGGTGCAAATGTATGTGCAAGATCCCTACAACAGTGGTATGTCCTATAGGGTATCATATCAAAATATTAAGAAATCTGGTAGGGCTGTTGCTGTGAATTTTCAAAGCCTCAACATCAATAAGAGTAAAAGTAGTACAAGACAACGACCCAACGGATTGTACGTGCTACTGGTGAATATGAGTTTTATATTACAACCTTTCACAAAGAGTGGCACTGGCCAACTGGGCAAGACTAGCTACTACAGTACAGACAGATTGATAGGATGTAGAAGTACTCAGAGTCATCATAGCGGAGGCAGGGATAAGATTTTTGAAACCGTACAGATCGAAGGATAATTGGTGGTAAAAAAATAGCATTTGGAAACACACTTTAGTTCGGGAGAAATGGGGCAGTAAAAGTTATGGAATAAGAAATATTATTAAAAACAAGAAGACTTACTGGGGCCAGCAGAGGAGCCCTCAGCGGTGTCCTCCTGGTGGTGTTCCTGTCCCGCCGACTGCCCAGTCCCTGCCCGTCTGCCCCTGGGTGCTGATGAACAGGAAAGATATAAGAAACAGACAAACATTGATGGATGGTGTCAAACAAATACAATATTTTTCAACAACGGTCAAAAAACACTTATGTAAACAACAATTGCAATAACTACATTGACCGATCTCATCTGGTCAACATGTAATATCGGGGGATTCGCAGTTCGACTACTTAAGTTACTATTTGTCAACAGTAATCCAGTCTTCCATTCTGATTCCAGAAAACTAAGTTACAACTAAGCCTAAGTAGTAGTACAACGTACCACCCAACCTAGCCCACCTATTCCAGGCATGCCAATTGTACATTAAGTATGCATTTCCACTGTATTCCTCAACAATGCGTATGGTCCAATCATGGAGGACACGTGAACATGACTACATTTTTTGTATACACCAAATTTTAGTTTGATTGATGCTGATCTGCTACTGCTAAGTAACTGCTAAGCCTACCTCCACTCATTGAACAAACTAGAAAAGGGCCTCAAGACTGCCGTAATAGCAGCACGTCACGTAACTGAGTGAGGGGGGGCATCACGCATACCACTAACCAATTAGAAGCTCATACAACTACAAAGTCCCTAAACCTAAGTATCAATCCGCCCCTCTCTATTAGTGACAGGACAAAGTAAGGAGTGGACGTGAGTCACTGTAGCATTACGTAACTTAATTTCTCTAAAATAAACTCGTAAAGAATCACGCTAAGCAAGCGCAAACGCAAAGCTGCAAACAAGTAAGATTAGTAGTAGCGCAGAAGAGCACCTGTGTCATAATAATCACAGAAGACTTTTAAAAGTTATTAACCTGGAATGTATTGTAAGCAGTAACATTCTAGCTGGTTGGAAGGAAAAAAAGATATTCGCAATATATAACATAGAGCAGAAGAACAGACACAAAGTTGTAATAATTAAATAGGTACTCACCAAGCCCCGGGACCTCCACTCCTAGCAGGTCCAGCAGGTCCTGCTCACGGTCCAGGATTTCGGACCACCGGTGCGTCAGCTGTGCCTGGGTGCGCCGGACCCCAGAGATGCGCGACACTGCCCGGCGCACCTTCCCCCACCGCTGCCGACGCTCCCGGAGGCCGTACCCGGACCCAGGCCTGCCACCTGCTGCCAGGGTTGAGGGGAGGTGGCGCTGCACAAAGAAAATGAGTGCAGCCAACTCCACCTCCCCAAATAGGGCCCGTGCCTGCACCCCTTGTGGGCGCCGCCTTCCACATGGAAGGCGGTCGCGGCTCTGGCTGCGGCGAGCCCTACCCTTTGACATGGTTCTGGGGATGAGAGACGGGGTGGGAAAGAAAAGGTAATAAAATTAAAAAAGTAAGTAAAGGAAATAAATAGGCAATAGAAAGAGTGAAAAAGTAGCTAAAAAACAAAAAAAAAGTAGACAAAAACCAAAAATATAGAAGCAGGAAAATAGTTAGAGAAATAATAAGTAATAAAGATCCAAAAAAAGTGGCTATAAACAAAGGATTGAAAAGATTTAGGGAGGATTGAAAATCAGGCCTCAGAACCATGCAATGGAGTGAAAAACAAGATGGCCGCGCCCATTGCGACCACGTGCGCAAGTTCGCGCGATATTTTCTCCCCGAGCAAGCAAAAAGCAACGCGATCAAGTAAAAGCAGTCGCGAACAGGAAATATCGACCGCGAACAGGCGCGAACATGCATTGCGCGACCCGGAACAGGAAGTAAGCATCGCAAGAGGGCGGGACAAGTGAAAACAAGATGGCCGCGCCCGTGAGCAACCGCATGGGTAAGTTGGCGACCCGCGATCACGGAAAAAATACCGCGAACAGGCGGCAAAAAACTTCCGCGTCTTCGCGATATTTCCGGCGTGTTTGCGGAGATTTTCTGCATTTTCGCGATAATTTGCGGAAGTTAATTCCGCAAATTCCGCCCACTCCTAGCCCTGCCACAGTCCCCCGAATGCGCCTTCCCTATAAAAACGAAGTCATCCACATAGTGAGTGACATCCCGATGTCCACTAATCTGCATAAAAGCCCACTGCAAGAATGTGCTAAACAGCTCGAATAGCGCGCAGGAAATCGTGAATCCCATGGGCAAAACATTGTGCACGTAGATGGCCCCTCCGAACTGCATCCCCAGTAGAGAAATTCGCGGGGTGTATAGGCAGCAGGTGGAAAGCTGACTTCACATCACATTTTGCCAGTTCCGCCCCCGGCCCACACACCCGCACAAGGCAGATCGCATCATCCACTGACGCGTAAAGCACCCTTGAGTCCGCCTCCACGATGAAGTCGTTCACAGACTGACCTTCCGGCCATGAGAGGTGATGTATCATGCGAAACTCACCCTCCTCTTTCTTCGGCACCACCCCCAACGGAGAGATAATCAAGTCGTCTGCTGGCCAGTAGTAGAATAGGCCCGCTATCCTCCCTTCATCCACCTCCTTCTGCAGTTTGGCCGCTACCACTCCCGGCAACTCTTTGGCTGATTTCAGATTGTCTGCCCACCTCCTCACCCTGGGACCCTGATAGCCTACCCGAAAACTCTCTGTGAAACCCCCCCTGAATCTTCAAAGCTGCCTCCCTGTCCGGGTAACATGAGAGCCGCGGGGCCATGGCCTCCACCCTAACCGGTGTAGGCGCCGTTCTGTCCAGCCTGTCCCCTACCTTTCACGTTTCGCCATTGCTATTGCCATTGCTAGGATAGGGTAACCAAGGTAAAGCACTGGGTAAGGGTGTGCTTCCCCCCACACTTGAAGCATTCATGCTTGAACTTGCACGGATACCAGGAGCAGTAGTCCCGGTTATAGCTCCAACAGGCCCCGGTATTGTAACTGCCTGGCTTGGCGGCCTGACCTGTGATACCTGCACTGGAGGCATTCCCCCCCACCCCGCTGTGGGCGGGATGTGGCTGAAAAGACAGATAAGTGACCGGCAAGCCACTAGCCGTATAGGTAGATGCCAATGAGTGGGTCGACGCCATCCACTGCATCCAAAGTTCTTAGTCCACCTACCCCCAATGCTTATCTGGATTCGCACTAACCCTCACCCTGAACTCCTCGTCATCACTCAGCCAGGCAAACCCCCTGAATTGCTTTGGGCCTTCCTGATGATATCCATGTACTTCAGCAATGCTATGGCCCTATCCAGATGCTTCTCACAGTAAATACTAGCGTAAATGAGAAACGCCGAAGTCCAATTTTCCATGTTCACCGGGACCCTGGGGCGTCTAGTCAACTCCCATTCCTCTTCCTTGGAACCCTTCTTCGCCTGCACCTCCCTGTGTAATAATTTACAAACATCCACAAATTTGTGTTTCCAAATCCTACTCTTAATTTTATCCGACAAATGTGATCCCAGGGGCATGGCCAAACCCATGTAGGGCAACTTTTTCTGATGCTTGTCCTCTGACTTGTCCCCTTTGTCGTCCTTTCCATCCACCTTGACATCTGAACCCCTGCCGTAGCTACAGACTTACTGCCTACCTGCTTGTCAACCAGTGTGGGCCTGCCCTTCAGCAACCCCCCACACTGGAGAAGTGTGGCTCACTGGTTAGAGAAGGCATACCCTGAAGCAGAGGTCAGACCCGGGACCAGGGTTCAATTCCCGACGCGGCAGGGTCTGAGCCCAAGTGTCCACGGACTCGATAATTCTGACTTCGGTGCCTACTTGAATCATGGTTTCACACTCTGCAACTCTGGGCAATAGCTTGCTTAATCTCCACTACGCCCCCCCCCTGCGGCGGGATGCCTGGCTTTCACCTTGGGGATGCCCAGTATGGGTTATCTCACAGGGAAAAAGCCAGGACGGGTTCCCAATGCAAGCGCCGAGATGCCCAAGGGTAAGTCGAGCGCTATATAAGAACATACATACAAACGTCCCTTACTGACCCCTATCCCACACCTAACGATCTACATGCCTTCTTCCTTCCCCCTTTAGGCCCACCATCCCAAGCTGCCCACCAAGACCCCTCACCTGCTAGCGATGAGTGCCGCTCCCTGGGCCGTCCTCTGGAGGTGGAAGCATTGGGTGTCTCCACCTTCTCCTTCCCCGATTGTTGCCGCAAGACATTCCACTGATTTTCCGCACTTATTCTTTAATTACGCTGTAACGCGTTTCGGCATACTGCCTTCTGCAAGACACCAAGGCCGCTGTTGCTCTTCCCCCGTCCCAGTCCGTCATCGTCATCCCTCACCTCCCCGTCCTCAAGCTCCTCACTCTCCTCATCATTATCCAACTCAACTTCAGGCTCGACTTCCACAGGTGCCCACAATACCTCTCTCACCGCTCTCTTCACACCTTTACCTCTCACCGCCCTCGACCCCTGCCCCACCGGCACACACAACGCCATTGCCCACTCCCGCGCTGGAGGGATGGCTGCCGCGGACCACCCTGCTGCTTCTTGCCGGCGACTTGGGGCCGTCTTGCACCCCTCTGGGCCACCCCTCACTCTATCGACCTCTGCCGGCTTGGATCCTCCCCCACCCCCCAGGTCGCTCCAGCCTGAGTGGGCCCCGGCATCATCAGGCCTCAAAGCCGTCTTGGCCGTCCCTACCTGCAACCCTGGCCCCTTGGGGCTCTCCTCTCTCTCCTTTTTGCCCTTTGCAGCCCTGGTTAGCTCCTCCTGTTCTGCCCATCTCTCCTCCTCCAAAGTGGGCATAGGGGGCCCCTCAAACTCATCTTCCCAAACTGCTCCCACCCGGGACACACTTTGCTCCGCCCGCCTCGCCTCATTTAGCTGCTCCAAAATGCGCTGCTCCCTGACTCTGTCCTCCCATGCCAGCACCCCCCAGCTAGGGAGGAGAGAGGGTGCGGTAGCCCTGCAACCCTCATCCAGGCAGCAAATTCCCGGTCCGAGGGGCCATCTCCAGGCCAAGATCCCCACTACCCGCCCCCGGGACCGAAACCCTCTGGGCTCCCCTCCCACCTTCGACCAAAACCGGGGTAGCCACTCCAGATCCCTTGGAGAGGTCAATGGGAGCGTCCTCCCACTGCCCCAAGTGCCCCACTGCATCCCCTGTGCCCCCGCCAGTCAATATTGAGTCCAAATATGGGACCCTGCACCCCCCGCACCCCCCCTCCGCCCCAGCAGCATCCAAAACTGTCCCCTCTGCCTCCTTCTCCATACTGGCCCGGCTGCCCCCCTCCCCCCTCCTTCCCCCACCCGAGAGCACTCACTGGACTGAGTTAGCAGCTCCCCAGTGGACGCCTGCGATGTCGCACGCCCCCCTGCCCCCTCTTCCAGAAATTGCAGTTGCGGGAATACTAGGCGCGGAGGCAGGCTCTTCCGCCGGCCTTCGCGAGCGGGCTCCTTTCTACACACGCCGCTCCCCCTCACAGGCGTGCCCGTCCCAGGCGGTAGTGGCTCTTCCTGGCATGTTAAGACCACCACTGACACTCCGGCCAAAGCCGCCCGCGGAGCCCTCGTGAACCCCACCCACACCTCCCCAAGCACACCGGGCCGGAGGAGATCCTCCCGCCCCTCGCGCCCAAGAACCAACAAGGCCCGCCTCACCTTATCTGGCGAAACGCCCGACATGCCGCCACCGCCGCAGGGAAATCCAGGCCCCGGAAACCACCGGCCAGTGGCTCCACTCGTCGCAACCGAACCGCTCCGCCACCAGCAACAATCCCCTGCTGCAACGTCTACTACCTGCCTAACTACCCTTTAAACTGAAACCCTCCCAATGGTGCCGAGCACAGGAAGAGGAAGACGCCTTCCTCCCCTGTGCTCTTATACCCACCCCCATGACCTCCCCTGCACGAAAGACCCCGGGGAAGACTAGTCTGCGACTTTGGTTCCCCCAGGGCCCAGCATTCTTAAGTGTGAAATGGTAGCGGGTAAACAGTTTGTTTACTAATCTAGTTTACGTGGATGCACATGTGGAATGTATGCAGTTATGCACACTCCTCAAGCTAACGATACCCGAGACAGTAAAGCACTACAGTAAAGCACTACAGTAAAGCACTCCGTGCTTGGGTTGGTGCATATAACAGTGCGTTGGCCTGTCGCAGATGCCGCCCGGAACCTGTAATCTTGCGGATACCAATTTGCATGCTGGAAGCAGGGCTTCATTCCAGGAGTTGCTGTGAGCACGGTTCAGCTGCGAGGCGGCCAGTGTTTTTAATGGATTGCTTATTTGTTGCTCTTTAGCTTGCCTGCTCAATGAGGTTATCTATGTTCAGTCAGACAGTGTGGAGAAATGTTGTGATTGTTGTGCAAGTACGCATCCACATGGAGCACTGTTTCTGCTTTTTTCTCTCGCGCCGAGTGAGTGCATAGTAATGGATGGTATCTAGTATTTATTGCCTGTGATTTAGTTCTTCTGTCCTCTTCTACAAGTTTGCTTTTGCTTATTCCTGTTTTTTTCTGCTCCAGTATGTGCATATCGGAATCCTAATGTCACTTTTTCCTCTGCACACTGCACATTGTAGAGCTGCTATTAAGACTCTGCTTGCAGATAAGCATGTGTGCTGAACCGATCTGGTAGCATTGGGGAGACCTAATTAATGTCATAGTTTGTCGAGCCCAAGGAGGTCCATGTTCATGAGAAATCTCATTTTGAGATAATACCATCGGAAAATAGCTTTTCCCACATCCAGTAAAATTATAATAACAGTATAAGGCGATTGTTTATTCATGTTAAGGTAAATTTAATACAACGTCACACGGGCTTGACACTTAATTCGACTAGTCACTGCTATAAGATCTAGAGGCACAGTGATGAGATTCCCGAGTGCGATCTGAAAAAGACACTGTTAGTGATCTCAATTTGCTTTTGAGTGATAGTGACACAGAGGGGCAATTAAATTGCGCACCTAAGAGCACACAGAGTGTCAAGCATTGAGCTGTAACTTGACCTTTTGCCAAACACATATTCGTGTGAAATGCATTTTAATAGAGGTTGTTAAACTCAGCAAGATGCATTCTGACTAGGTCAGCTAGAGGCTGCAGCTACTGCAACGTGTTTCTGGGGGATATTTATAGGACCCAGTTAATGCAGGGCACAGAAGCATGTTTCGTGAGCAAATAACTCTTATCTGGAGTTAGTGAAAACAAATGAATATGTTTTTTGTGCAGCCCAAAAATAGGCTCATGAAGGGCATTTAAAGGGGACAAAGAGGGCCGAAATCCCTTGTGGCTTTATGAACCTCATCATTCAGTGTTGGATAGATGACCAGGTTGGAGCCCAACTACTAACCGACAACTTGGGGTGGGGTGCAGCAAACCTTACCCAAAAGTAAAATACCAGAATCACTTTAGCATTCTCTGAGTTCCAGTCCATAGAAATTATCTTCAACAAGCACACGCAGACAATAATATTTTTTCAAATCTTGTATTTTTAGTGATCTGACCAGTGAAGGCCCTGATTTTATATTAAAAACAAAGCTTTGGACAATACCATTTCCCGCTGAAAGGCAATATTTCTCTGCATGTGTTCCCATACCTGGCGTGTTACGCAGTTTGGTGCTTACTTTCCCTCCATGTTAAAGATCAGTAGATGTTTCAGCACCCAGGCTAATGGGCTGCATAGCTAAATACATATAAGGTCCCAAAGGTGAGACCGATTGCATTGCAAATGCTTGTTAATACATATTAGTCACCCCAAAGGTAGGGACCTAGAGAGCCTCAAGTGTCGGGGTGCAGTGCATTAACAACATTAGACATGTACTTTTGAGTTTTACATGCTCAGGTACTGTAAGGCCAATTTCTCCTGTAGGTTAACATTGTGATTGCCCTATTACATTTTATAAGCGTGATATCGAATTGGGACAAGATAGATTTTTCGAGTTTGGTGTTTCTGGACTCAACATTTTAAATCACCACTTATGGTAAAGTTAAATTTTATGTTGTAAGTCTGAAAATGCCACTTTTAGAAAGGGCCATTCACATCCAGATGGGCCATTAACATTCTGATAGGTCATCCCGGGAAGGATGGGACAGAGAAGCTGACACTTGCACCTGAATAGGGCTGTGCCTGTCCCAACACAAAGAGCTGCATATGCCCCTGTAGTGAGTCTGGAACCAAAGCAGGAAGATCAGGGACCCTGTGTACTTTAAATAACTCTCTTTGAAGAATTCCCCACATTAAAAGCACAGCGGAGTATAAGTACTGGACTCCTGACACCACTAACTCAGTCCACTTCTGAACCTGAGAACACTCTGCCAAGAAGAAGGACTGCTGTGCTGCTGAAAGGACTGTCACTCTGCTGAACTCTGTTGGACTCCTTCTCTACTGTGCCTGCCCTGCTGCCCTCCTTTACTGGTAGTGAGAAGACTGGACCTGAATCTCTACCTACACAGAACCAAGTGACTCCAAGGGCTTGCTGGCTTTCCTCTTGTTCTATTGTCTCAGGGACATTAAAGACACTTCATTCAACCCTGCTACAGCCCCTGCAGTCTGCAAGCTGTGAGTCCTACCCTGCCAAGTGATGCCAATCTAGTCCTGAGCTTTTGGAAGTGGGTTTTCTGAGAATCTACTCATCGCCGACTTTGTGTCGGTCAGAACTGACACATTCCCTTCAACGCTGACGCTTCGCCAGTTCAAAGACATCCCAACGCGGCTCCACAATGACACATTGCGTTCATCGCCAGGGGTTCACTGCCAACGCATCCCCAAATTGTGTGACTCTGAACTGATGCATCACCTACAATCGTACAGATTGATGCTGACACATCACCTCCGATCACTTCTCGCAGCTTGCTCCTAAACATCATTGCTTCCTCCATGAAGGTATTGTTTGCCACGGGCCCTGCGTGGCTCTTGTATCTGACCCATGCTCCATTGCGGTCATCTTCACTTTCCAGATTTGACCCAGTCCAGCGCAACAAGTTAGCCCCAGTTGGTGCTTTATAACTCAGCACTATATTTCAGGAATTTCTTTAAACATTCATAACTCTGGTTCTACTTATTGGATTTTTGTTATTGTGGTCTTGTTCTGTCCATTAAAGTAAGCTCATTTCATCTAACCTGGTGTGGATACATTTTTTTCACAGTTTTACTGTATTAGGTATTGCACAAATACACCTTGTCTCTTAAGTGAAGCCTGACTGTTCTGTGCCAAGGCTCAAGGGAGTAAGCACAGGTTATTTTGGGTGCGTATCTCACTTCCGCCGACTAGGATTGTGGTTCCTGTTTCAACAGTGCATTCCTCTGCCAACCAGAAACCCAATTTCTAACATTGGTGATCAGCTGTGAGGATAGAACGAATGTTTGTGCAGTACCTTACAGTAATTTGGTGTACACTACACCACATATAGACCAGTTCAAATCAATTGTCTCTAATCTTCATTGGCATTTTTCCCTAATCTCTCTGAGTGGCATTTTTGATTTTTCTATTCTCCCTGATTGGTATTTTTGCTTTTTTCTAAAATCATATCACTCACTTGAGGTTCAAAATCTGCATCTAACCCGCAGCCATGGAGTGTGAGCTGGCCCAGCGGGAGAGTTACACTGTGGCCCAGCTCTAAAGTTTCTTCAAGGTGTTTGCGCTTGTTACATGAGGGGCTTCACCAAGGAGGAGGGTCTGGTTGGAAACCCAGCATGAACCTGCAAACCCAGAGGAGGATGTGGTGATAATGGAGGATGATATGGAGCTGGATTCACTGCAGAATCTGGAAAGGCCTGTAGATCAAGAAGTCAATGGGATGGAGTTTCCACCCAGGGCAGAGAGCAGCATTTCATCTCAAGTCCTGTCTTCAGAGTAGCTGGAGGACAGTATGGAGGAGTGAAAGATCAGATTGGAGCTGGCCAAGCTCAAACATGAGGGAAAGCAAAAGAGATTGGCCATGGAGGAGGAGTAGAAGAGAAAGAGACAGGCCATCGAGGTAGAGGAAAATAAAACAAGGTTGGCCATGGAGCAGCAAAAACTGGCCATGAGGAGAGATTTGCTCTAGAGCGGTTGGCTCATGAGAGGAGCCTAAATGAACTGGACATCAAGGCTAAGCAAGTAGAGTCCAGTGGTGGCAGCAATCTTTCAGTGTCCTCTGACAGGAGGGCCCACATACCCAAAGGTTTGGTATCTGGCTTTGTGGTGGGAGACGACATAGATGGTTTGAGGCCTAGGAGATTGCTTTACAGATGCACAAGGTCCCTGAGGAGCATTGGGGAGCTAGTCTGTGGAGGGATATTCCTAGTGAAGAGAGGGACATCCTACTTGCTCTACAGGAGGTGAGAGGATGAGGTATCCCATCAGGATGGCGGCCCTCATCAGGAAGTTTGGGTTGACCCCAGAAAAGTACAGACAGAAATGTAGGGATAGTCAGAAGCTTTCCAACAGACTTGGGTAGATTGTGTGGACTCCCTTTGCAAGGCTCTGGATGGTTGGGAGAATGGCAGTGAGGTAAAGAATTACCTGGGGTGATTAATTTGATTATTAGAGAGCACATCTTCAGTCTTTGTTTTCCAGATCTGTGTCAACACATTTTAGGCAGTAGTCTCTCTGACCCCAGGGATTTTACTAAAGAGGCTGACCTCTGGATAAGCACCAGGGTCCAAAGGAAGTGAGACACAGACAGGTCCCAGTGTAAAGGGGGAGGAAAGGGTTCCCATACCCCTTCTGAGAAAGAGGGAGACATTTCTGGAGGACGGTGGTTTTAGGGCGCCCCATTTCCAACCCTACTGCTGTAGCTGTCCCCAGCTAGGACACAAGCAGGGGGATTCTGTCTGTCCTAAGAAACCCCCCACTGGTTGTACCTCTACTGGGGTGGCCTGTGTGGCCATGAAGGTATATAGTCCCCAGGGGCAGGTCATAGACCATCAAGTGATCTCCCATAGTTCGGAGGTAGATTCAGAGGGTGAGGTGGTGATCCCTGATAGTGAGATTCATCACTTTCACTAGGTGACAGACCGGTTCTCAATCACTGCTGTGTGGGACACTACGGCTAGTCAGACCATGGTTGTGGAAAGGCTAGTTTTTCCATAGCAGTACACCGGCCAGGTGTGTAGGATTACTCCAGCCCATGGGCAGCACTTCTTCTGTCCTTTGGCCCTGGTTTCCCTAGAGTGGGGTGGGGAGGTGAACCAGAGGAGGGTCATAGTTAATCCCCAGATGCCCATAGACTGCTTTCAGGGTAATGACTTGCCTCCGGTGTCGGGGGAACTGGAAGAGGGGGCCGCCCAGGGTACAGTGACAGTTCAGTTTTCTGGGGTACTATTCCCAAGCGGAGAGTACAGGCTACAAAGGGATGAATAGGGTGAGGGAGAGCAGACCCCTGTCTCCTGTACACTCTCAGAAGTGCAGACCCTGGGCTGATTGACCAGTCGTAGGATACCACCCATGAACTAGTGGGAAGTGAAGTGTTAAAAGGGTGCAAGGCAGCTGGGGCTACTGCCACCCACTTTAGAAACCACTTAAATGACAGAACTCTGGATGACCTGGAGCCAGGCTAAGGACACTGACAGCTGTCAGTGCCATCTCTTGGTTGCTGTCCTTATGGACAGAGTTTTCCCTGCACTGGGGACAGAAGTCAGACCCAAGGTGGGGAATGGGACACATCACGTTTTTGACTATGGTGGTACTGTCTGCGTACTGGGATGCATCTGTGAGAAATTTAAGGTTGAGTGCTGCACAGATGGGGTGCCCAGATTAGGAGAAGGGTTCCCCATGGGTCCGGGCAGTGGCTCAGGAGAGTACAGACAGAGGGATTGTGATTCCTGCTTGGAAAGATGCATACCTCTGCCAACCAGAAACACAATTTCTAATAATCTCTTTCATAGAAAACCTCCCTGATAATATGGGAAACGTTTTTCACACTTGCCAAACTGTTTTTCTTTCTTTCTTCTGAAACACATTAAACTTAGTACCAGTTTTAATCCTCAGAGCAATGGTTTCAACAACTCAACTGCTTTATTCTGAAGATACAATGGGCCTGCCAAAGGTGCAAAGTATTGGCGTTTTTGTGTACTTACTACTTACTACTTTGTGACCTAGGGCCCGATTCACAAAAGTAATCTGAGACAAATCCTAACTTTAGTACTCCTAAATGCCTTTTGTGAATACCAAAAGTCATAAAGTTAGGATTTTGTCTCAGATTACTTTTGTGAATCAGGCCCTTAGTCTTCATTTTGCTCTGCAAGTATTGTACAAAGCCATCACAATGCAAAATGGAAATTTGGTAGGATTCGCAGAATCTTGTCCCAGTAATATCAATGAGACAGGATGCTGATTCCCTCCAAAAATACATCAATTGCAGAAGTTCTTCATTTTTTTACAGCAGTGTCTTTCCTTAAAGATATAGGTACTGTATTAACAAAAAGTGAAATGTTGTCAATGAGTTTGAAGGGGAGCATGAAATCATCCTCTCGACTGCAGTCTGCTCCCTGCAGTGCTGACGACCCACTTGAACAAAGTGGGAGCTGTCCCGTGGTGACAGAAGCCGACTTCAGAGCAAATAGAGTTTACTCTTGGCATGCAGAGAGAACATCATTGTCAGGCTCACAACCTCCATTACCTGCTTTAGCACTCCTATTTAGCTTCAGTGACAAAGGACGTTGCTGCTGCTATTGTAACACAGCTTCCTGCTTCACTTTCCATAGGTCTAAAGTGTTCTCTTTCATGCAGTCCTATTAGTTTTCAGTATAACTGTAGTATCTGGTGTCCCTATTCTTGGTATGTCTGAACTTGTGTCTGGGGTGATGGAAGTGAATTAAATAATAGGAGAGACTGTAGAGTGAGGATGGAACCCCAACAACATACACTTGCTGTTACTGTAACTAAAGGCCCTATGTGAAATGAAGAGCTTCTCTCCTCCCTGAATGGCTCCAGGCTCTTGTATGAAGACTCTGCTGACTAACTCCAACCATCCCCTCTTTGGCAACAGATGCTCTTTCCTGTACTAGTCTTCTGGTGTAGATTTCTAGCCCTGTGGTGGTAGAGTGGAATGTCCTTCTTGTATATATGCCACAATTTTAATGAACAAGTTAGCACCCAGGTCAAGGAGAGCTAGTTAACTAACCTCAAAAAGGGTTTTGTAACTCTCCAACAAACGCTGCATGTGAATAGCCTTCAGAAGTCACTACAACAAACCTCTACAGAAACACTTTTACAGTTAAAGCAGAGTGTAATGTTTCAGCACAGGTTTGTTACACATTTGTTTGCTGCACAATTGTATGCAGACTTGTTTCTCATGAGGAATCCGAGTTTCAGTAGCGGATACGAACGAATTTTCATTCAAGCTCGAGGATTATCTTAAACTTTGAGTAATGTGTGTGATTCAGCCCATGCATCAAGGAGGTATTTTAGGTGAATATGTCTAAAGGCCCTTTTATTGTATGTTAAGATTTTGCACGTACTTTGACACAACACCGGTTCTGGTAATATGTTTCTAAGAGTCATTTTAAAACAAAGATAATGGGCTGTAAACATTCTGTGTCCCCTGAAGTAGAGGTGTGTTCGATCTCAAATGAGTTAATCTTATTTAGAACTCAATTAAACCAGAAGCTATCACTGTGTCCCTAAAGGAGCACTGGCCTGAGTCTCACTAGCAATGTTGGCTAGCAAGGTTTGAGGCTGATCTGTCAAATTCGGGAGGCAAGGGACAAGTGACAGGGACACTATCCACAAAAGGCCTTTTTATGCAACTGCCCAGCTGGTCAGTTCAAATTGAACATGAAATGGATCCTGCTGCTGGCCTCTGCTGGAGTGAGCCTTGACCCACAAGTGCTCACCACAAGTTACTGGACCCTTTTGCTGGTGCCAAAGTATTATCCATGAAACACATAAAAGATGATAGGAGGAATGCTTACAATTTTTCTAACTTTTGGCAATCTCTTAGGTTAGCATCCTTACCCATCCTTCTTTTGCACACCATGCCACCTCAGTTTGAGCCCAGCCAAATGTAAATCAGTCTTGACCCTGCTCCTCATGGGAACAGTCCAGCCCAAACTGCCAGACCAGGTCCTCTCTGAACCAGAACAGAAGTAACTAAGGACCGGTTTCACTCTAGGTATTGGCTCCTGAGCTGTTACAGCTTGGTTCCAGTGACACAGTGAGCATGGGACCCACATCTGGGCATGCCCATGCCACTTAAGGCAGTAAATGAAAAGCACAAAGCACACAAAACGAGTAATCTTCCTAACATCTCCTGAAATAGGACATAGAAACTTGTTTCTGTTAATATTGAAAAAGTCAATGTTAATAATGATACATTCATTTGTAAGAACAAAATCGCATCTCTAATATTGAATTCACCCGTCATGACCTCGCTGTCAACCCTAACTCAATAATACGTGGTCAGGCAGGCTCTGAGACCTCTGCCTGAAGTTACTGATTGACATGTCACAGGTGGGGTGGCAGGGAACTCAGGTTAATCCCACAGATAGGCGCAGTGACGCCACAATGGCACAGGCAGATTGGCCCCAATAAAGCACACATGACTGAGGGTTGCACACATTCTTCAAAACACCATAAAGTCAGGTGCCACATGAAGTTAGGAACACACATCCAATTAGGGCACAGCACACACAGTAGACTCAATGATCACATGCCTCTCATGCCAGACATCTGGACACGGTCCCCGCTGACCCCCATTGTGTTCACACAACATTGAGGCCTACCTCCATTTGTTATCAGGGATATTAATTATGACTTCAAAGACAAGGCCTGAATTCTTTACCAAAAAGGATTGACAGAAACACTTTTTGATACTCAAAGAAATTTGTAAAACTTTGCTCAGATCAATTGCACTTCAAACCAGTCCTCAGACCCGCTTCTGTAACTGTACTCCCAGCCAAAGTGTTTTATTAAAGCAACTGTTCCTGCTTTGCCAATCGCCTCCTGTACTTTGTTGTTTCATGGGAAATTCTTATTCAAGCAAGAGGTACCAATCACTTCTGGAGAGCCAAACAGAAGTGATTGGTACCACGGACACTACTGCAGCGGAATGAAGGGGACCCTGCCCGGACTGATTCACATTTTGTGCAGAAAAGAAGGTGAGCACACATCGCAATTTATTGGAAGTTCTGCTGAATCCTCTGGGCGCAGGTCCATCCTTAAGCCGCCATCACAGTGGGTGAGAGACTCCATCAGATCCTTAGTCCCAGCATTTGGCATATGGCAAACTAGGAAGAAGTCCAAAAATTTAACCTGAGCACACTGGCACACTTCCCCGCAAAAATGTATTATCTTTGCCCTGGAGCCCATATTGACAGGCTATTAACTTAGTCCTGCACAGAACTTCTTCTGATCAGAGAATAGCATGCGCTAGGAGCGTGCTAAGATATTTTTGACAAAGTCATAATTGTTTCTCTGTCAGTTTTTTATTATTATAGTTTGAAATTTGGGCAGGGTCTATCTGATGTTGTGGTGCTGGTATAAATGCAACTGTGTTTTGTCTTAAATGTTGTATGTTGTCTATGATTCAGTATGGTATATGAAGGCGCTGCTATTTCTCACAATCGTTATTTGAGCCAAAGCTAAAATGTTGTTATTTTATTCCAAAGCAAAAAACAAATTCAGATTCACAGAACTAATCTGAGACAAAATCCTAAATTTACTACTTTTGGTAATCACAGAAGGCACTTACTACATTTGGTATTCACAGAATGCACTTGCTACTTTTGGTTAAACTTACTACTTTTGGTATTCACAGAAGGCAATTAGTAGTAGTAAAGTTAGGACTCCTAACGTTACTACTATAAAATGCCTTCTGTGAATACCAAAAGTAGTAAGTTTAGGATTTTGTCTCAGATTAGTTCTGTGAATCGGGCCCTTTCACACTAAGGCACATGCCTTTCCCTGGGCAAAGGAGGGAGCTTTTGCCACTAACACAATCAAACACATGAGAACACACATACAGACCAATAATGCATGGCAGAAGAAAGACAGGAGAGAGGCGCTATTAGAACTGTGAGCCTTCTCTGAGAAGGCCCAGACCGATAATCCTCTCCCACAGACAACAAGCAAGGTGTCCGCACCTCCCCGCCATACACAGTGTTGGAGGTGGTCTCCCTGATGCCTGCTTTCTCTGCATTAGGATACAGTTAAGGGAGCAGGGCGATCCACTACCCAATGGCAAATTGTTCGGTCCAAGCATGAGAGTCTAACAGTCCCACAGGCACAAACAATACCAGCGCCACCCCAGTCCAGTGCACAGGCTTCCTGAGGTTCGACCCTCCGTCCGTCACATTTAGCCCATCAAACCCAAGAGGTGTAGAGAACACGCACTCCCACCGGTTCAGGTAAACATACTCAGGTAACAGGGAGATTTACAGTGATACAACCCTTGAAGATGAGGAAGAGGGCCCCAGTCCCCCGGGATCCGATGGCAAGAATGAGGCTGCAAGGTTAGCTCAGCAGGAATTGATGCCCAAAGTAGAAGAGGCACCCAAAAACACACGCACCCTACTGTCTATCCTGGGCCAATCAGAGAAAGAACCAATAGTCATTGCACTTGTGAACGATAAACCATACACTTTCCTAGTAGACACTGGGTCGACAAGGTCATGCCTAAGGGAAGGGATAGTCCCCTTATCAAAAAACGCTGCAGTTATACAAGGGTTCTTTTGTATGGTGACAGAGATCCCCTTCACGGAACCTCTTGAGTTAGAGGTAAGAGCGAATAGTATGAAGGAGCAGTTATTGTATTTTCCCTCATACTAGGGCGAGACCTGATGACCAAGCTATAACTGTCCACACAGTTTGCAGATGACGGAAGTATAGCCTCCTCCTTCGGTATATAACTTTCCCTAGATCCAGGGCCATTAAAAGACTCCCACATTATACCTACACAGGCCAAGACAATCCCCACAAAGGATACCCCCTTCGCTGGGGCGGTCTTAGAATATACGGATAATTTCTTTAAGTTGATCGAACTTCCTCGGAAAGTGGGCATGCCGTACTCACCACATCTTAGTTCAGACAGCTGAAAAGACAAGGACGTTGATAACAAATAGGGTTTGTAGGGAGGAAGAGAGTCAGGACTGTGCCACGCACACACCCGCAGGACCCCTCGGGACCAGGGTTAAGGCACACATGGGCAATAGCGTTAACAATCGGAGCATACGTGCCTCTAGGACCACCAAACTCAGCATCTGCCGCCACCTTAGCACCTCCGCACACAAGGAAGTGGCGCAGATGAGGCTGTTTGGCATTATGTGATGCATTCTCCGTGCTTGGAGACCCCTTTCTGCAGCTGAATGTGGAAACCAAACACGTAGCTATTGCAGAAAATACTACGTGAAAAGGAGACAGTAAACCACCACAAGAAACTGTCCCCACCAACCACATGGAGTGTGTGATGGGCAGGCTGCCACACATGCCCCCACTCAGTGAACCAATAGAAAGGCTCCCAAACAGGAGCAAGCCTAGAAAGAAACCACTAAGTTGGTCCAAAACAAACTGAAAAAGACCACCCTAGAGGGGACCACGTTGTCCATGAGCATTCAGTTGGCACCAGCCTTAAGGGGGGCTCCATCATAGCTATAGTGGCAGAGGTCAGGGACGCTGGCAGCAACCAGAACGTATTGAATGTTACTATTGCCTTAGAATGTGTCAAATGGCAGACAGATGACGGCTCAAAGCATACCATGAACAGAGGTCAATGAACAAGGGCCAGTCCCCACAAAATCTCCATCCACAAATAGAAGCCCCGGGAAGCCTGAATGCACTCTATGCTCTGCTGCAGAGAGGTCAGTCAGCCACAGCACCACCACCACTGGTTTAGATAGTATGACAAACATGTGGCAACAGCAACAACAGACAGAGAAGCCATTCTAACAGGGACCAGGGCTGCAACCTCAGCAGGGAGGGGTAACAGTCTGCGGAGGTAGTGACTTCACACAATCTGAGAATCCAAATGTGCAGTAAGTTAAAATCCCCATAGCATACCACCCATATCACCTCCACCTCAAGGTTCGCTATACCAAAAATCTAAAGATGGATCAATGAGACAATTAGGAATTCCAGTCATTACTTTTGTTCTGGAATTCAGGGTTTCTGATTGTGTTTTGTCGATCGGGTATCTTCACTAAAGTCAGCCATTTAGGGTGCCTAAGGGAGCCAAGGCCCAACTTTGCTGCTGTTCCTCCAGGGCGGGCTGGCTCACCACACCCCAGGGGTAGGGCAGGCTGACAAGGGAGGAGGATTGGCTCCCTGACCAGTCCTTAGAGGTGGTCACCCAGGTTCCCATTACCACAAGTCAATTGGGACGGGTTCCAATTAACAAGCGGTGAGGTTCCTATTCTCAGGCACCCAGCCTGGGACAAAAATTCCTTCATGGCATGTGGTACCAACAGTGCCCCCCAAAAACTAAAAGCCTCCAGTCAAATAGAGGCTCCCTTTTTCTAGTTAAAAAAAGAAGCTGTCCTCTAGTATCGGCAGCCAGGTTTCCCATTCGCTTGAGATAGTGAAGACTCCATACCTCTACACCACGCACAAGATCCAACAGGTTGCAAAGCGTCAGTTGGGAGGGGAGGTTTGCCAGAATAACCAACTGTTCCAGCTCATCACCATCATTAGGTGAATTTCTCTATGCAGCAATGTTGTTTCTTCCTTTCCCTCAAGTTTTCCAAATATTTAAAGTCTGTTCGCCTGGTCATGCCCCTTCAAAATAACGATTGGAGCGTGCCACCGGATAGAGGTCCCTAGACACAGCTAGTAACCGCAGGCCCAAATACCCTGGAAAAGATGTGGTCTGAGGGAAAGGGTTGTGCCTGGGAGACGGTGGCCTGCAAAGTCCATCACAGCTATGGGCAGGAGTAGAACGCAGAATGTCCTGACCCCTGTATCTGGTATAGCAATCAGCCAACACACAAGACCTTATATACACCATCTACAGAAAGCAGGAAGTCCAACCTCAAACACCGCAAAACGATACTACCACGGGTACACGGGGGCCATGGAACAGCTTTCTGACCACCTCTGCATGAGATTCAGGGAGATGCCCAGACCTCAGGGCATGTTGCAACCACCAACAGCACTCAAATAGCGACACGCCCTCTCATTACACATCATCCCATGCACATGTAAATCAAAAGACACCTACCACATCAATGGCACCCCCTTGCACCCACTAGGAGAGAAAGGCTGGCAACTCTCATAGACTCTGGCTTAACTTGATACTGCCCTGATGTTGACGAGATCACCCCATAAAAATCCTTCACCAGTCTGACAAATTAGTTGAGGAGAGGGGGGATGCCTAAGAACTCGTAAAAAACTGAGCTGTTCCATAAACAATACCTACTCTTTAACGTAAACCATCAATAATAGATACCCTGACTGGGGCCACCTTCTGGTGCCTCACTAAAATTGCGTGAATGGAGTGTGATGAACACACTCCTAAAAGCACAGGAACCCCAAAGAAAAATGATTGTTGCTAGCACATGTAATAATACACTGTTTTCTGAACTAACCAATGAACGTAGCTCTTATCCAACGGGCCGGCAATTGACTGTCCAAGTGCACCACCTTTTTATCGGCCACATCAGCATCCTGACAGGATCTACAGTGTGCAAATTGAGAACTATGAATTATACCATGAACTTTTTTGTCTCAAACTTTTTAAACTAAAGAAACTCCAAATTACTAGAGGACTATAGACACCTTCCCTGGATTCATCCCACGACTTGCAATGTTCAATAAGTTATGTTTTGTTGCACTTCTCTGTACCCTCTGTTTACTATAGGTGTTGCTGCATTCATTCATCACCAAAGACCTGCCTAGTCAAATTGAGTCACCCATGAACTATTAAAGCACTTGCGTGGGGACCTCTCCCATTTCACTTGCAAATACACCAAACCCAACACTAGCATCTCATATGCACTACACAGCACCCTCTTACACAACACATGGTGTCAGCACATGACTGCTGTGGGCTTCAAGACATCAGCCAGGTCATGTTTATGTCTGTTTGCTGATACCCCATGCGGTAGGCACAGATAGTCTTTACTTGTCCCAAGAGGTAGCCTGCGAAAAAGCAAAATGGCTTCTCCACCTTGACCTCCATAGGATTAGGGCCAAAATACAACCCAACAAGGTGTAACCCCACAAAGTAGTAGTGATGCTGCCTTGATACGAGATCAATTCAACAACACTATACCTTTTCGCCGAGCCTCCCAACATTCAAACTGAGCTAGATAGGATACACAGCAGGGGTAGCTTAGGGGAGGATACTTTTTGGCTCCGAGACTTTCCAGCAAAGAGATTATTGGAGGTAGCAAAGCCACTGATCCAGTGCATGAACACGTCCACCCCTGCTTCCATCTGTAGATCGAAGGTGGCCCTTAGCGTGTATGGGGTAGTCTTCTTTAATAACATTTGGAGTTTAGGGACATCCATCTTGATGATACGAAGGGAAATTAGTCTTGTGGGGGAGGGTTTAACAACAGCTTCGATAACCTATGTCAAGAAATCTGGGATATCTAAGTGGATGGATATACATGGCTGGAAGGGAAGGGGCAACCCCTAATTGAGGTAAAGAAACAATACCACTGGGCACAAATAAAAACTGTGACACAGTCCTGCACATTCCGCACATATAAAAGGGATCTTCCACACTGATGGATACCTTCTGGCAGTACAGCGAGTTTGCCTACACTCAGCTCGTCCCCAGAAATTGGAGCCTGTGCTCCCTCATCACCATGCACACCAGACCCTGGTCCTTGCAGGAGAAGAACTGTTGGATTTGACTCAACACCCGCTAAAGAAGAAGACAACTTTGTTGCATCAGGCTTGTGAAAAAGAACTGCTGATTATTTTGGCTGGGCTCAGCATATGGACATTTCAGAAGAATTCAGACTGTTCTCCGATGCACAAGTATCAGTGGGAGGGTCCATACCCTTTTTCACCATACAGACAAAAGCAACCACACGCTGGTTGCAGATAACCAGGTGGGAAATGCTCAAGATGATGAACAGCACTAAGCGCGTCCTTAATTCAATCAAGGAAGAACTGAGAGCCATCTGCCTCATGATGATGCAACATCAACATGTATTATACTTAATGACCACAATGGAGGGAGGGGTGTGTGCCATGAACGGTGTGTCCTGCTGCATGTTTATCCCAGGCAATTATATGGACAATGTGACTCTGACTCTTGCCATCCAAGCACTGGGCCGCTAACAAAGAGACGTGCATTAGGAGGGATGTGCCCCTGAGCAGGCAAGGCTCACAAACTGGTTTTCCTGGCTCCCCTGGGTCTGGACTGTGAACGTCATCGCTGCCTGTTTTATTCTTTCTATTGTTTTTGTGTGGCTTTCTGCAGTTGTGAGTTTCATGCTGTAAAACGCATTGCTTAAATTGGGTGGAATGCAAGTAACTAGGAAAGTAGTAATGATCAAAACTGAAGAACAACAATTGTATTGGGGCTGGGTGGGAGTGCTTGCCAGCGCCACTCAGTCTGCTTCATTGTCACATTTGGTGCCCTCCATGCATAGTGCAGTTCAAACCAGCTCACGGAGCCGCTGGATTCTGCTTTGGCACGAAACTGGACAAAGGACATGGGAGTATCCTTCCCTGGGAGGGAACCATGAATCATCCCAAACCTTTCCTTAGGGCTTACCTGAGGGTGGGTCCCTAGATTCGTCGTGGGACACGATTTAGTTCAGACACCACTTAACCTTCAATTGTCCGGGCTCTCTGGCCTTCGCTCTGGGCATCAAGGCTGCAACTGGGAAGACTCCTGCTGCTCCTGATCTCTTTGCCCGGCTCGTCTGCTGCAACGTCCATGCCTGTGCTCCATACAGGAAACCTTCCAAGTCCTGTGGGCATCCAAGATACCTGAAGGAACCTCTCTTGCAGTGAAGGAGATACTTCCCTGCATCTGCAGGCACAGCAACTAATCTTACCGGTCTGCTGATCCTGGGCTCCCACTGATTTCGAAAGGCTCAGCAACACAGGTGGTAGTTCCTCACATTCCTTGAGGCCTGCCCTGTCCTCTAACCAAGTTTGAGGCCAGTATCCCTCGTTGGAACTGCAGGAACTGAACCCCTGTGCACAGTGTCGACTTGTCGTTATAAAGGCTTGTTGGCTTCCTACCATCAAGTTCTTTGGGCTCCAAGTAGCCCCAACCTCAAGCATCTTCAGTGACCAGAATCTTCAACCACACCACATTGCTTGCACTGTGGGCCTGCTTCTTTGGTAGCTGCTTGAGGTACTCTTGCGACTCCAGTGCCTCCAGCCTGTGAGTTGTGTTGAGGGTCATATTTGAATTCTTTCAGCTCCCCTGATTGTTCGGGGTCTGCCCTGACTCCCCCGCTTGTGGTGAGTCTCCTGTACCTTGCTGGTCCCGACATTGCACCTTCTTTGACTTCCACGTTAGTTGCAGTTGCCAAGGCTTGTTGGTGCTCCCACTGGACACTAACCCCTCAACTCTTGACATCCGATGTGGGACAGCTTGTGTATGTCTCCTGGTCTTTCACAGCATTTCCTGGTCCACACAGCTGCAGTTTCAAGGTCACTATCCGCTCTCCTGCAGCACCCGACAATGGTGGGTATTCATCTTCCGTGCCTCCTGGTCACTCATAAGTGGCATAGACTCTGTACCCTCTGCTTGCAGGTTCTTTACTTCTTGAATCCACCTTTGGGTTTCACAAGACAGTTTCACCTTCTCCAGCAGCAGCATCTTTCTTAAATCCCCCATTGGGTTTGACTGCTGTTTCCAACGCCTCCTCACACCTATGCACCCGGCTTCCCTGGTGCAGGTATCATGGTTCCTATGGTATCCACGCGTGGGGTGGCTCTCCAAACTCTTGTCTTTCACAGGGTTTCTACAGGGCCTACTAGGAAGGGTCCTCTTTCTTTAAAATTGCAACTGCAACTTACACGTTGATTTGTACGGAGAAAATGGTCGTGTCCTACACTGCACAAGGTGGTTCCTTGGTTCCCTGACACTTACACGTCCTCTAAGTATTGTCTTGACTCAAGTCGTGGTTCGCATACCACTATTTTAGTATATGGTTTGGTCTCCCCCTGGGGACCACTGTGTATTCTGTGCTACTTACCTGTTTGTATTGTAAAGTATTGTGTGCATTGTGTATCTCCGGGCAGAAGATATATGTGTGTGTTAGTGAGTGTCTTATATTAGATACATAGGGGCAGATTTATGACTTCTGGCGCATCTCTGCTACTCAGCAGAGATGCGCCAGAAGAGTTGTGACGCATCTGCCCACCCGTGCGCCACCACTGATGCGCCACATTTATAATGCGGCGCACCATGGCACTCGGATGGGCAGATGCGTGACGCATCCCCTGTCGGAAAGGCGGCGCATTGCTGGAGTTGCGTCACAAGCGCGACGCAGCTCCAGCAAGGCTCGGGGGTGCCCTATCCCTAACATGCTGCATCAATCCTAAAACCTGCTTCAAGCAGGTGCAGGGTTTTGACGCAGCATGGCCTTAAAAGTGACTGAGTGAAATCTTGTAGATTTCACTCAGCCACTTTTAGGAGGCCTCCCTGCGCCAGAACGCCCCCCCTGCGCCAGATCGCCTGCTTCTGGCACAGGGCTTTACAACGTGACGCATCTCCCAGATGCGTCATGTTGTAAATACTCCGCAGCATGGCGCTGGTTTTGCGCCGCCGCTGCGTCACGAAAGTGATGCAACGGCGGTGTAAAACAGGCGCAAGGGGCGTGTAAATCTGCCCCATATTTTTTATAAATAGACTGTGTGGTTCTTTTTCACTTAATCTATACCCATAAGATTATGTTCTAGTAAAACAAGCTGCTTTACACTCCTTCTGGACTAAGCCTGAAGGCTGTTCTCCACAGCTATCACTTAGAGATCTTTCTAAGGTTGTCTAAGATCACTAAAATCACCATAAGGGTTGTCTGGATCAGTGTAAGGTGTCTACTTACATAAGTGTACATCATATACTGAGTCAGCCTCTCACAAGGGATATTAAATTACTGTTCTGTTCGTGTATCACTTATCAACTTCAATTCATGAATTTCAATGTGTACAACATTTTTTACCACCAAACAAACAATAAAGCCTCGTTTCACAGGGGGGATTGACCCAATTCACACCATATCACGGAACCCCTGTTAAATAGGAATGGAAATATTAGTATTCTTAATCATGTGCTCTATTGATTTGTATTCTTGTGCATATTGTCTTCATAGCGCATTTGTCAATTGCAATATTTGTGATACTGTCCCACTTTAATATTTAATAAAAAACCAATGTTAGTAAGTTCAAAAATCCTGTTGTCCAATTACACTCCAAAATAAGAGCATACTCCAAAAACAAGATAGCCTCACTTAATGCAAGGTTTTATACTGAGATGTAACATACATTCTGGTATAAACAACAACCTAACAACAGCGGAATGATCGTGGATCAAGTAAATGCTCTTTGGGAGATTAAGGGGGGAGGGGGGGCAAGCCGACACCGGACCACTTATTGTGTGTGAAAAAGGCCGCTTTATTGAAACAGGTGCATATCACAATTTTAACTCCTTGGCCACTGCCTTACAAAACTAACACCTCGCTATACAATAACTTCCTGACCCCTTGGTCTTTCCCCCCACCCCTACGATCCCCACATCAGTTCCCCCATTCCCCAAAATACAACATAACATTCCATAAGCAACATATAACCCTGTCCTACACCATGTAGCCTTTCCAACTCCCAAACTCCCCTGACCGTAACCCCTACCTGCCTTCTGTGCAACTGTAACTATCCAACCTCTAATCTAAACTTATCCAAACTGGTTACCCTTTCCCTGTTCCTGGACCCAAACTACCAAACCTATAACAACAAACTCTAGCCAATCCCGGCCAACTGTCAACCACCCCGCCTGCACCTGTTCCAAGCGACAATACATCAACTGCCCCTATGTACCTGTTCCAACAAATGATGCCCACCAGATTTCCCCATTAGAATCCCACCCCAAGGACCTAACACCCCTTCCACCCCTAAAATTAGGGTTGGCGGGAGGGGAAAAATTATTCCCTGCTACTAGCGCTCCCAGCCACCAGGTCACCAAACCTAAAATGGTGGCTGGGAAAGCGCAAAACTAGCATATATAGCCCTTGGGCTACTTTTACGAAAATTGGGCTACATTTGGGCTATCCCCAAATGTAGCCCAAAACTTACAAAATGGCCGCTTCGGCCACTCCCCCCTCCCCCCTCCCAATCTGCCCGGGGGGCAGACCTCGCTGTGCTCGCCTGCCCCCCAAGCTCCCATTGGGAGATTAAGGGGGGAGGGGGGGGGGCAAGCCGACACCGGACCACTTATTGTGTGTGAAAAAGGCCGCTTTATTGAAACAGGTGCATATCACAATTTTAACTCCTTGGCCACTGCCTTACAAAACTAACACCTTGCTATACAATAACTTCCTGACCCCTTGGTCTTTCCCCCCACCCCTACGATCCCCACATCAGTTCCCCCATCCCCCAAAATACAACAT
The DNA here is from genome assembly GCF_964204655.1 of Triturus cristatus. Taxonomy (NCBI): domain Eukaryota; kingdom Metazoa; phylum Chordata; class Amphibia; order Caudata; family Salamandridae; genus Triturus; species Triturus cristatus. The sequence goes on from NC_140581.1 coordinate 883,592,039, forward strand.
AACATTCCATAACCAACATATAACCCAATCCTACACCATGTAGCCTTTCCAACTCCCAAACTCCCCTGACCGTAACCCCTACCTGCCTTCTGTGCAACTGTAACTATCCAACCTCTAATCTAAACTTATCCAAACTGGTTACCCTTTCCCTGTTCCTGGACCCAAACTACCAAACCTATAACAACAAACTCTAGCCAATCCCGGCCAACTGTCAACCACCCCACCACCCAGAAAAAAGGGGGAAGTGTAGGCGGATACGCCCCTTCCTCCCTTTTTTCTGCCCCCCCCCCAAAACCCTGCGGAACCGCCTGAGACACTTAATGCCTGTAAACCCCTAGCAACCGCGCTAGGACCTCCCGCAACTCCAACAGATAAAGGTCCAACCCCATCCGGGACAAGTGTACCCCATCATCCCGAAAGAGCTCCCGCGCATCATACCGGAAGTCCTTATGAGCCACCTGTCCTACCCCCACCTGACGACAAAACCGCACCATCTCCGTGTTTAACTTCCTCCTCGCTTTATCCACTGCCCCAGGGTTTACAGCCCCCCTCCAACTCCTACGGGGAACAAATTCTGTCCAGAAAATGGAACACCCCGCCCATCTCTCCTTGATCAATACCAAGTCCTTCTTCATAGCCCGCATCAGCGCCAAACCTGTCTCTCTGACCATGTCATTCTCCCCCAAATGTAAAACCAACACATCCGGGCACCTTCGCCCCCTCAAAATCACGTTCAATACTGGTACCAATTCCTTCCAGCGCATAACACCCCTACCCCTCCATGCCACGAGAATAAATCTTTATTGAACCCCAGGCTGTCCCCAAAGTAACTCTCCCGGGCCTGGACCTGCGCCCGTCTCACAAACGAATGCCCCACCATCCAAATGGACATCTCCCTGGCGAGGGGTCCCATAACCGAACCTGAAAAGAAAAACAAGATTGAAAACCAGGAAAACACCAACTAAAAACTCTTTTTTTTTTTTTTGTTTTTACTTTACAGCATCCCACCCCCAGTCTTGCTGCGCACATACCGCTGATAACAATTCGATGACCACCTACCCAACTTCATGATGTCCCCACTCTCCCAACCCCTCGCATGTGCCTCTGATGCCGCCCCAATTCGGAAGGAATGCGTGCCAAAACCCTTTTCCTCTACACCCAGTCTCCGCAGTGCTTTATGCAGCACTGCCAGCAGTTGTGAAGCCTTAACGCCCCGCCCCTGCCGATGCGAAAAGACCAAGTCCCCCAGCCCCCCCCGAGCATGATTTCCAACGCAAACCCCACCGAAACGGACAAACCGGCGGCGAGCTCCCCTTCTTCAAAGCAACCCATTTCCCCCGGCTCTTTTGGTCCGTTTTAGCCTTTCTGAGCCAAATACTAACCACCTCCACCCCGAAAGGGACCTCGCCTCAGGCCAGGCCCCAATCCCCTTTAGACCCCAACAATTCCGACACCCGAAAGGCCCCGAAAAACATCCAGGACATGAGTGTGGAAAAAAGTATGGCCTCTCCGTCATCCAGACAAACCCCGGGCAGAACCCCCATCACCCCCTCCAAGAGCTCCCAGGAGAATGGTTTCCTCACCCGAGCCGTGCTCCCACATTCCCGCACCCAACCTTCCAGAATCCGTGCCCCCAGTTCCCCTGCGGAGGGGGCGTAGCCCCACAACAACTTCCCGACAAAAGCAATCCCCGCTAACTTGCCCCCAATTGGCACCTTCGTCAGGCCTCTTTCCACCAAGTCCAATATGAACTGCACAACATCCTCCTTTCTGGCCGCCCCGGAAGCCTGCCATCTCGCCCCCGAACGGACAAACTCCTCCCACGCTGCCCGGTATGCCAACCATGTAGACTGTGCTAATGAGCCTAAAACCAATTGTAGCATCCGGTGTTGCCTACTTCCCATAGTTGGTTCGGCATTCTGTCCGGGTTCACGTCCGCGTCCTTGGCGAGCCCACGGAATCTCCCCCACTGCGAACGAGACAAAGCATCTGCAATGTCATTGTCCACACCTGGCACATGCACTGCGCGAAATGCCATATCATGTCTCAAACACCCCAGCACAAAAACCGTCAACAACTTGAGCACCTGCTCGTCCCTTGCCGACTGCCTGTTGACCAACTGCACCACAGCCATGTTGTCAATCCTGAACGTGACCCTCTTGTGGGCCAACAAAGCTCCCCACAACGTGACCGCCACTACCAAGGGGAAGAATTCCAAGAAGGCAATACTCCTGCCGCCCTCCAACCATTCTGCGGGCCAGGGTTCTGCGCACCACCTCCCCTGCCAGTACAGCCCAAAACCCTTGCTCCCTGCAGCATCTGAGAAAATCTGCACATCCCACACCATGTCCACATCCTTCATCAACGGCACCCCGTTAAACTGCTGCAGGAAAAACTGCCACATCCTCAAGTCTTCCCTCACCCCGACTGACAGCCGCACATGGTGGTGCGGGGGCCTCTGCCCCTCCAAGGCTCTCCCCAGTCGCCTACAGAATGTCTGCCCTACTCTGACCACCCTACAGGCGAAATTGAGATGTCCCAGCAACACTTGGATGTCCCTGACCGTCACTTTTTGTCGTGCCAACACACTCGCCAGTAGCTCCAACATGTTTTGTTTCTTATCCGCCGGAAGGCGCGCCTCCATCAAAATGGAATCCAGTTCAATGCCTAGGAAAGCCAGTGCCGTGCTAGGCCCTTGTGTTTTCTCCGGGGCCAGCGGCACGCCCATGTCCCTCGTGATCTCTTGGAAACTGTCCAGAGCCTTCTGGCAGTCCGCGGAGCCCGAGGTGCCGACAAAAAAGAAGTCATCCAAGTAATGCGTCACGCCTTGGTGACCCGTCCGTTCCGTAAACAACCATTGTAGGAACGTGCTGAAACATTCAAAAAGTGCGCAAGACATGGAGCAGCCCATCGGCAATGCTTTGTCCACGTACCAGTGGCAGCCGAATTGTATGCCCAACAGATCCCAGTCATCTGGGTGAACTGGCAGCAGCCGGAAAGCTGACTTTATGTCGCACTTTGCCATCTGCGCTGTTGCGCCCGCGGTCACCACCAGTGACATAGCCACGTCAACAGAGGAGTAAGATACAGTGGCCGCACTTTCCTCAATAAAGTCATTGACCGACCCACCTTCCGGCCATGACAGATGTTGTATCAGGCGAAACTGACCCTGCTCTTTTTTGGGCACTACTCCAATGGGTGACACAATCAAATTATGCAAGGGCCAATCCTAAAAGGTTCCCGCCATGCGGCCCTCCTGTACCTCCTTATCCAGTTTCGCTTGTACCACCTGTGGGTGCTCCCGTGCCGATCTCAAGTTGTCTGCCCATCTACGTACCCTTGGACCCTCATACCCCAGCCTGAACCCGTCCAGAAATCCCAACCGTAGCCGCTCTGCCGCTGTCCTGTCTGGATACCCCCCTAGAGCCCCCAACAAAGCCTCCACCTTAACCGGAGTATGAGCCCTTTGGCCCAGGCCCCTTAGCCCCCCTCACCCCTCCCGTCTGTTGTGACTGCTGCTGTCCCCCAGTCTTAAAGGCGCCTGACTGCCACTGCTGTCCACCTTGCGACTGATCCTGGGCCCCCCAATACTTGACCAATGCATGCCGCTTTCTGCAGCCTGAGCATTCGTGCCGAAAACGGCAATATTCCCGCGTGCACATTCCTTTATTATAGTCCCAGCACGCACCTTTCTCTCCTGTCATACCCCTGCCTGCTCCTCCCACCCCCCCTCGGGTGTGACCCCCTCGAAAGGGCTGATACACGAGCGGTAGCCCGCTGGCCGTAAAAATGGTCTTCCCTGACCCCACGAGCCCCATCGTGTGCTGCCACAGATCCGTGTCCAGCTCGCCCCACTTCGCCTCTGTATCCCAAGCCATGCGCGCCCTGAACTCCTCGTCATACTGTGCCCATGCATATCTACCCCCTGTAATTTGCGCTTTCCGAATGACATCCATGTATTTAAACATGGCCACCGACCTCTCTGGAAATTTCTCACAATACAAACTAGCGTAAATGAGAAAAGCCGCCGTCCAATTTTCTATCGTCAACGGCACCTTAGGCCGCTTTGCCAACTCAAACTCCTCTTCCTTCAAGCCCTCCTTAGCCCTGACCTCCCTGTGCAGTAGTTTGAGCATCTCCACATATTCCCCTTTCCAGATCCTCTCTTTCGTTGTCACCATCAGATGCGCCCCCAAGGGCTTTGTGACCCCCATATACGGCAACCGTTTGATCTTCAGCTCCTTACTTTCCAACTTTGTCTCCCCTTCCCCTGTCTTAGCGTCGACTGTCTCCCTCTTGTCTGTCACACCCTTGTCGCTCTTCCCTTCATCCCCCTTACCTGTACCGTCCGTGCCCACAGACACATCCACCACGTTCGCTCCCCTGCTCAACCTCCCCCCGACCCCCCCCTCACCAACAGACCCCCCCACTCCTCTGGAAACCATCACTGGGCACCCGAGCAAATGTTTATTACCTGGCGCCAGTGTCTCTGTTCGCCGTTGCTCCTGGCGTCCTGTCCTGAGGGCCGAGTCGGTCTCCCACCTCGATGTCCGACCCGTGGGCCTCGCCTGGCGTCGTGACACCTGCAAAAAACTAGTCACAGCATTACTCGGCCCCACCGCCCTGTCGTCCACATCACGCAACTCCCCTTCTTCCATGCTATCTTCCTCATAATCTAATTCCTCCTGCCCTACACCCCCAGCACTCCCCGCTGGTGGCGCCAACTGCTTGCTCAGTAAACAAACATCCTCCGCTGCGTTGCTCCTCTGCCGCTGCCCCCCGGGGCGCTGCAACCCCGTGGGTGTTGGGGCTGGCGAACCCATACCGGGCCTACTTATGCCATCCGCGCTGGGATCCCCCGCCGGTACAGGATACGCCGCCCAAGGCTCCACCCTCCCTTCTCCTTGGTGCCGTCGAGCCACTCCCAGCCCTACCAAGTCCAGCACCCCGCGGCGTTCCAGCTCTCGGTCCACCGCCTGAAAAGAAAAGGAATGGTCTGGTGTGCTGGGCCTACCTCCTTTCCGACTACCATCCCATCCCCGCTTACCGGCCCCCCACGTACCCGCTACCCACGCCTTCCCCACCGTGCTCAGATCCACCACCTCCCCCCTCTCCATCCCCGTCCTCCCCGTAGCTCCCCTCCCCTCCCATGCCCCGACCCCCCCCACCTCCTGCCCGCTTGGCCCAGCCCCCTCCGCGTCCCCCACCCAACCCCCGGACCCCCACCCCTCCGTCGCCCCACCTCTCCCCGCCCCGCCCCACCCCGAACTCACCCCCGCCCCCCGGCCCGTCGCCTTCCTCCCCCACCCCGGACGCCCCCCCTAACCCCTCCGCCCAGGACTCAAAGATGTCCAGGCCTTCCCAGTCCCGCTCGCTTCCCTCCGAGTCGAACAGCACCGGGGAGTCCCCCCCTGCTGCATACCGCACCCCCCGTCGTCCGCCTGATCCCCCATCCTCCCACCAATGTGGGCCGTCAACCCCGAGCCCTCACCCTCCCGGTTGAACCCCCCCGCGCCGGGTGCTCCCCCACTTGCCCCCCCACCCCTGGGTAAGCCTCTCTGCAAGCCTCTCTGCCATACTGACGCAAACCCCCTCTGGGGCCAGGGACATCCCCATGCCAGTGGCCTCCGTCTGCCACACGCCCCACCTGGGAGCCCAGCAGCGTGCCCCCCCACCGCACCCTCCTCCCCGGCCTGTAGCGACTGCCCTCTGCCCCCTGCACCCTCCCCCAGCCTTGCCAGCGACGGGGCCGTGCTTCTCCGCCCTGCGCCACCCTGAGATACCGCCGGCATCTGCCTCCTCTCTGCAGCCCCGTCCCCCCCGCACCCTCCCCCTGCTTTACCATCAACGGGGCAGCGCTCCTCCGCCCTGTGCTGCCCCGGGATACTGCCGACATACGCGGTCTCTCTGCCGCCTCGCTCCCTTCGTCCCCCCTCGCTCCGCCCCCTCCCACCGACCCGGCACCTCCAGGGCCGCTCCCCTGCCAGAAGAGCGGCCCTGCCAAGAATGTCCCCGCGCTCCCTCCGCCGCTCTCGCTTGCCTTGGAGCGGCCTTCACAGGATTTAGCCCACGGCGGGAGAGCACCGGACGCGCTCCCCCGCCGAGGCACTCGACCCCGCCCCCGCACCAGCGACGCCCCACTCACGCCCACACCCGCGGTCCCCGGGGCTGCGCTCCTCACATACGCGCAGCCCCTGCCACTCACCGTCCTCCCGGGGGGCGAACATGTCGCGACGGCAACCGCCACTCCCGCAGATGCGCGCCTCACGGGGCGCGCCGCAAATGCTAACGGCGCCTCCGGGATCAGTAGATCCATCCTCCCCGCCTCACTCAGCAGGCAAATCGCCTCCAACACCCGGTAATCGCCGCCTGCCATGCCAATTCCGCCTCTACGATCGCTGACCCACTAACACAATGTTACGCACACCTGAAAATTATTCCCTCGAAAAATTATTCCCTGCTACTAGCGCTCCCAGCCACCAGGTCACCAAACCTAAAATGGTGGCTGGGAAAGCGCGAAACTAGCATATATAGCCCTTGGGCTACTTTTACGAAAATTGGGCTACATTTGGGCTATCCCCAAATGTAGCCCAAAACTTACAAAATGGCCGCTTCGGCCACTCCCCCCCTCCCAATCTGCCCGGGGGGCAGACCTCGCTGTGCTCGGCTGCCCCCCATGCTCCCATTTTCCTCCAAAGTAGCTTCCAATTAAAACAAGGGCGTTCTCAATTATGCACCCAGAAGATACTGATAGCCAAGTGTATTTAACTTCTGGTCAATTCACATCTGTAACCTACCATCTTAGCAGTTCAACTTATCTATACAAATATATATATATATATATATATATATATATATATATATATATATATATATATATATATATATATATATATATATATATATATATATATATCCGCAACATTCTATTTGGAATAACTTTGGCGCCGGTTGACGAATCCTCGCAAAATTTTCAAAATAGTTGGGCGCTCCGCTCCGCTCCTACCCTGAAAGTCTCGGGGTGATTCGTTAAGTGGGGGCCGAGAAAAAAGGGGGGTCCCAAAACACGTTTTCCCCATGCATTTTTCCATGGGGACCTTTAGTCCAAGGTACAGCCCGAACGGCTGAACAGATTTACTTGAAATTTGGCAGAGAGGTAGTCCTCAGGTCAGGGAAGTGCCTTTTGCAGGTCTGGTGTCAATCTGTTCAGTAGTTCCTGAGAAAATCAAAAGTAAAATCATATATATATGTGGGCGGAGCCTAACCACACATCTCATCCTGAGATCTGATTGGCTGTCAGCATTTCATCCAAGAAGTGTTGGCAGCCATCTTGGGACCAATATACATGATAGCCCCTCATTAAAAAGCATTGCAGTTAATAGAAGGTTTTAAGACTTTAGTTACATTATAAATCATTTGTTGATGGTACCATACTCATTTTAGGAATTGTGGTATGTTCTAAGGTGATTTCACCATGTGAAAAAGCCTTCTGCTGGGATATCATGATTGAGAGAAACATATTTTCTCATGCTTTTCCCACAGAGGTTTGGAAGGTGATCTATAAGCTAAACTGAGAGCATATTTTCTGTAAATTCACATTATCTTTCTCAGTCATGTGAGAATGAAGTCTGACATTCTCAGTAAAACATGTACATCCAACAAGGGCAGAGACTGTCAGTTGATTCCTTTGTGTTCTACTGCAGCTTCCCAGAGTGTTCCAAAGAACAACTAGAGCGCTAACAGTCCTACTTATGATAAACGTATGGCACACCTGAAGCCATCTTGCTTGGATTAAAGTGGTAACTCTTAAAACATTTAATTTAAAAAGGAATAAAATGAGGGGGTTCATTTTTCCATAAAAAGTATGATTAGTGCTGCAGAAAGAAAAATTAGGGCACATTTTGAGTGACTTCTCAAATCCTCTTCTATTTCATTAACAAATTCTGACATGCAGACTGAAACATGCACTTTCAATACCAGCAGCAGTTTCCCTGGTGAGCAGTAGCTTTACTACAGTGATCTAATGAGCAAAAAGAGTGCTAACATTCTGAATTTATGGCAAATGTGTGACACATCTGAATGCCTTCTTGATGGAATCAAAGTAAAAAACTGAAAGTATTTCCTACTGAGGAGACTGCAGTCAATGAGGAAATTAGGAAACTTCATAACAAATAAGTCACCCAATATGGCCACCAGAGACACAAGAGCCCAAATGTAGCCCAAATATCACCAAGATGTAGCCCAAGTATAGCCCAATGACAGAATGTCCCAGAGTGTTCTTAAAAACAACTAGAGCGCTTACTGTCTTCATTATGACAAAAGTATGGCACACCTGAAGCCATCTTGATTGGAATAAACTGGTAACACTTAAAACATTTAATTTAAAAAGGAACACAATGAGGGGGTTCATTTTGCCATAGAAATTATGATTAATGCTGAAGAAAGAAAATGAGGGCACATTTTGAGTGACTTCTCAAATCCTCTTCTATTTCATTAAAAAATTCTGACATGCAGACTGAAACATGCACTTTTAATACCAGGAGCAGACTTCCATGGTGAACAGTAGTTTTACTACAGTGATCTAATGAGCAACTAGTGTGCTAACATTCAGAATTTATGGCAAATGTGTGACATATCTGAATACCTTCATGATGGAATCAAAGTAAAAAACTGAAAGCCTTTCCTACTGAGGAGACTGCAGTACATGAGGAAATTAGGAAACTTCATAACAAATAAATCTCCCAAAATGGCCACCGGAGACAAAAGAGCCCAAATGTAGCCCAAAATCACCCAGATGTAGCCCAAATATAGCCCAATGACAGAAGTGTGCAAAACACTTATTATTTTGTGTTTTTGCAGTGTTATATAGTGCAGACTTGTCAGGTATTGGAGTGCTTTACATGAGCATTGGTTACATCACACAAGAACAAATTCATTTTGGTTGTAGACATGGGGAGACTAAGTGATTTGACCAGAATCACAGAATGTCGAGCTAAAGCAGAAACTCCAACCTGGTCCCCAGTTGCAAAATCTGCAGTTCTGGAAGTAACACCACATCCTCTCCCCTAAGTGCAACATTTAATCAAGTGGTCAACTGGATAAAAAAACATAAAGATAACAAATAATTTAAAAGTGCTTTGTCGCTATTTGAAAACTCAGAAAATATGTCCTTATTTTAGTCTTTTAGAGCACTAACTATAATTTTGATGCCAATAAGACCCTCTCATATATGTAATTTCTAAAGGAAATGCTCTAGGTATTACAGTTTTGATTACATCAAGATGAGGTCAGGCGTTCCACAATTTTGTAATAAATATAGAATGTTAGCAATCTAGTTGTTCATTAGGATACTGTTGAGAGGCAGAGGCCAGGGGCACGGACTCTGAAAATTGAAGGCAGGTAGGAGGGTGCAAAGGCAACAATTTAACCACACTGAGCAGGCAGGAAGGGCCGTGGCAGCACAACAGACTATGGAGGGCAGTGGAAAGGGGGGCAGGGGCAACAAACCAACAATACAGGACTTGCAAGAGAGGCTGTGGCAATGTAATAGACAATTGTGGGCAGAAGGAAGAGGCAATGGTAGTACAACCATACATGCAACAGACCCGATTCAGCCAGGAAACGTCCAATGTTTTTAAGCTCAAATGGGCTTTATTTGATCTGTCTCCTGTCTACAATCTCCTCTTTTTCAATGTAACTCAAAGGGGAAAATCAATACCCCAGTTTTTTTTCAAAATCTCCCTCTTACCAAGTTCAAAATATTCGCAAGTATGGTACATTGGATCATGGAAGGAAATGGGGTAGGGACATTGACTTGGATAACAGAGGACAGGAGGGACATGGAGAGGTGCACCAAACTGACCCTGCAGGGCAGGCATCAGGGTTTGCAGCAGCACAATACACCACCCAGGGCATGGGGGACGGGAGTGCAGCACAACAATCTATAGAAAGCAAGAGGGAGGGGACAGGACCATGCACATGGACAACAGAGAACAGAGGGGCAAGAGGCAATGGTAGCTAGCTGACCATAATGGACAGACAGAAGAGAAAGCTGCAGCATAACAGACCATAAAGGGCAGGAGGGACGGATCAGGGGCATTACAATGGAACAGACAAGCCAGGAGGGCGGGAGTAGGGGTCTGCACATGTAAACAGAGGGCTGGGGGCAAGGGGGCAGGGCAGGAGCAGCAAGATAGCCATGGAGGTCAGGCAGGATGGGCACTAGAAGCAAGACACACCATGAAGAGCAACAGTGAGACTGTGATGGCATACACACAGACCATGGAGGGAAGGTGGGAGGGGGTCAGGGGCAGCTAACTGACCACACAGGGAAGGTGGGAGGGGCCATGGCAGCACAGAAGACCATGCATGGCAAGTGGGAGGGTTAGTGGCAGCACAATGGCTATGATGGGCAAGAAGGAGGGTGCAGGGTCATGCACAAAGGACGATGGAGGATAGAAGGGAGGGTCAGGACCTGTGCACAGACAAGAAAGTTCAGGGGAAGGGGCCTCACAACAGACCGCACGGGGCAGGCAGGAGGAGCAGTTGCAGCACAACAGACCAGGGAGGGCAGAAGGGTGTGGCAGTACAATGGACCATGTGGACAGGAGGAAGAGGATAGGGGCATGGCATGTGGACAGGCAGGGTGGAGGTGGCAGGGACAGGTTACAGTCATCTGACAATGCTCGGCAGGTGGGAGGGGAGTGGCAGCTCAACAGAACACTCAGAGTAGATAGGAGTGGCAGGTCCATGGAACATGGTGGGCAAAAAGGATGGAGCAGGGTCATGCACAAAGACATCGGAGGGCAGGGGGAAGGAGAATAGGGGCAGCAAGCTAAGCACAGAGTTTAAGCAGGAGGTCAATGATGGGACATATAATTGGGCAATGGAGGGCAGGAGGAGTGGACTGGTACATCATACTAAATTGAGGGCAGTGGCAGCACATCAGACCATGCATGGCAGGAGGGAGGAGGCTAGTCCATGGATTCCCACAACAGAGGATAGGGAGGAGGGGGATGGGGCAGCAAGCTAACTGTTCAGAGAAGGCGGGTACTAGGAACTTTATTGTTTTTAAAACGTGTGTCTGTGCGAACTACTTAAAATATGAACAAGTATGCAGCATAATCTCACTTTTATTCAGGAAGAAGAGGACGTTTGTGACTGTGACTCCGGGCTAACTTGGCAGAAACACCCCCTGACCCTCCACCCCCTATCGCAAAATGTAATGCCCGTGAAAAGGGTAGGTGAACACAGTGTTATATAGAACATAGTCCTGAGAGCACGATTGAAAATGAAAACTAGATATAGTGTATGGTATAAACTATGCACCAAAAAGTGTGATATAAGATGAACCAGGCGTGAAATATAATATGCAATACATTGTGCGCAATGACAGATTCATTGGAGAGCGCGAGATAGCACAGGCACTAGCGCGTGCTATGCGATATGCGCCTTGGAGTGTAATATGAACAGGGCAGTGTTGTGTAACCTAACTAGTCTCTAAAGTTGTAATATAAAATATGTGCTGGGGAGTGTAACGTTGCATATGCACTGTGACAAAGATATGGATCCCAGATTGTAATATGTATGGCATAGCACTGTGCGTTATAACATAGGCATCGAGGAAGGCACGTTAGTTGGGGCAATATAACCCGTGCGAAGACAAGTGTGGCATGACATATTCACGGGGTGGTGTTACAGTGCACATGGGCTAGAGAGTGTCATAGCATATGCACTAGCTAGTGGAATACAACACAGAGGTGTGTGGCACTCAGCAGGCAATGGTGGGTGTAACACAGCATTGGGCTCTGCCAGGAGCGCGCTGTGACTCTCAAGTGATGTTCGTCCCCTTTCCAGAGAGTAAAATAAAAAGTATTACACATCCGGCAGTGGATGTGTGTTTTATTATTCATGAGGGGGGTTTCTTGCATAGTTTTGGTCTAATTTTTGTCGAATCCCCTTTGAATGGCTTGGTGTGCATGTGTATTAAATGTGCCCGTCAATAGCTACCCATGTTTGTATAAATAAACGACAAGGGTGTCTATCGGGATTAGGCACGGTAGGGCATCAGACATGTCAGAGCTTCACTAGTGGTGTAAATACATTCCACGTGGATTCATTGTATGCATAGTCGCCTTTTAATGAATATCACGCAAATCGTCATGGTGATAGGTACGTACGGTTTGTCCAGCATGTCCTAGGTCCTAGGTGTGTCTATAAATATATATTTTTAAAAAATAATAAAAAACAGTGGCCAGCCCTGGGGATTGGGGTCAAAAAAATATAATTAGGAGACAGGCCCTGGGGGATGGGGTCATCAGAGCCAATACATTAGAATAAGAAGGGGAACCACACAGCCCCCCTTCTTAAAAAATTAAAATAAATAAAAGACTGGCATCGTGCCGGAGGCGACGCCCCCTCCTTGCAGCACTCTGCAAACGCGCCCCCTGGCGAGTTGTAAGTTGGGGAATTAATTCCTCTTCAATACTGAGGGTCCCTCAGGGCCAACTAGCCCAACAGGCATCTCCAGTATGCGCCAGGGAGCTGCGCTGCAGACAGGTGTTCTGAGGCCAAGCCCCTTTTTACACCTCTCTGCAACGCAGCTCTGTGGCGCTTACTGGAGGTACCTAGTGGTCTAGTTTGTCCCTAGGGACCCTTAGGATTCAAGGGGACTTAATCTCTCAACTTAGAACAGCCACAGGGCGCGTTTACATAGTGGTGAAGGGAGGGGACGGGGCCTGAGGTGACGTGTGCAAACACGCACTATGGCACGTTTTAAATTGGGGATATAATTTCCCTTCAATACTGAGGGCCCCTGGGGGCTAACTAGCCCACCAAGTGCTTCCAGTAAGCGCCACTGAGCTGCATTGCAGAGAGGTGGTCCAGGCCGTGCCACTTTTTACACCTCTCTGCAACGCAGCTCTGTGGCACTTACTGGAGGTACCTAGTGGGCTAGTTGGACCCTAGGGACCCTCAGGATTCAAATGAACTTAATCTCCCAACTAAAAACGGACACAGGGCATGTTTACACAGTGGTGAAGGAAGGGGACGGGGCCTGAGTTAACGTGTGCAAAAACGCCCTGTGGCCTGTTTTAAGAGGTAGTTTTAATCCCCCTGCCCTATTATATACTAGGGGCTTACAGAGGAGGTCATGCTAATCACAGGGGGACCCCAACGCATAATGTTCCCTAGTGTATGTAGGTGTTTTCACTGTATTCTAAGTGTCTTTTAACATAGCACTGGCTCTAGGACTGGTTAGTCAGACTCAGTTACCACCAGTATCCATCTGAAAAAGTTGAGGGTACAGGATGATTTTGCAACAAGGCTTCTTTCTGCTCTTCTTTTTGTTCTTTCTGCACGTTATCCTTCTTCCTGCACTTTTCTTCGTCTTTGAGGACTTCTGTTGCTTCTTTCTGCACTTCTTTTTTTTCTTTCTGTGCATTTTTTCTTCTTTCTTCACATGTCCTATCTCTGTAGGCATAGTTAGAAATTAGCATTTAAAAAACCTTTGAAATTCACAAAAAAAACCATAGGTTTCAGGCACGTTATAGTTAGGAATTAGCATTTAAAAAACCTCAGAAATTCACTGAAAAAACCATAGGTTTCAGGGGTGTTATAGTTAGCTGGACTTTTCACTTGTACAAAACCATTGAAATTCCCCCGTTATAGTTAGTTCAGCTAACTATAACTCGCGCGCCCGCAATGCACTGCTGATGACGTCACATATTACATCACTCATGACATGGTCAGTGACATCACTGATGACATCACTGATGACATCACTGATGACATCATCCTTGTGATAGAGTGGCAGACCTCCTCTCACCCTAATATAACCTTTGATACACACATTCAAAAATAGAGACTACAATTTTCAAAACAATGGACATACCAATACCAGTTACAACAACCTCTTCAGTAATTTTAAGATCCACATACACATCCACTCATTCACCAACAGTCCTATACAGTCACTCATACATGTACTCACTCATCATATGTACTCATACACCTATACATCCTGTTACACAATGCCACTCATCCATAGAGTTACTCACACACATAGTCACTCATGCTAATAAAGAATCAAACATACATTTACTTGCATATACAGTTATACACACACCACCACACTTACTTCTATGGAAACTTACACATACTTAGTCTTTTAAACAATCACTTATAGAAACACATACTTATTCATACAGGAACTCTTTCAATCTCTCACTCTCACATATACTCACTTATATACACCAATAGTCACATATACTAGTTTAACACATATGTAGTTACTCATAAAGACACTATTGAGACAGTCATTCACTCACTAACACACCCATACACACACTCATCCACCCATACAGTCCTGCACACATGCTGTCTTCAACACATACAAACAGTGAGTCACTCATTCATGCAACTATGCACTACATAATACCCCCCACCGAACCATGCAGACACTCAGACTGATACTCAAAAAACCAACTAATAACCTATATAGACACCCATGTAGCTACTCACCAACCCATGCAGCCACTTATACACAAAGTGAGAGACTGATACAGATATTTACATATTTAAACATTACTCACTAAGCCATGTATTCACTATGATACACTTAATCAGTCAATTACACAATCAATTTTTCAAAAACAAATCATCCATTTAGACACTTATATACCCATTTATTCTTCCATCGACCTTGAGATATACATATATAAAACATATTTAATTTTCAGAAAAGCACACATTCACAGGATGATGTCATCAGTGATGTCATCAGTGATGTCATTTGAGATGTCATGAGTGATGTCATGAGTGATGTCACTGACCATGTCATGAGTGATGTAATATGTGACGTCATCAGCAGTGCATTGCGGGCACGCGAGGTATAGTTAGCTGAACTAACTATAACGGGGGAATTTCAATGGTTTTGTACAAGTGAAAAGTCCAGCTAACTATAACACCCCTGAAACCTATGGTTTTTTCAGTGAATTTCTGAGGTTTTTTAAATGCTAATTCCTAACTATAACGTGCCTGAAACCTATGGTTTTTTTCTGTGAATATATATATATATATATATATATATATATATATATATATATATATATTTCAAAAAACGATGACGACGCCATGTGCGGGTTTAAACATTTATTCTTCTGCCGCCACCAAACGCGTTTCGACTGCCAAGCAGTCTTGCTCACTGGTACACGTATTGTAAAAACGCGGCCATTTTTTAAAGTGCAACACGTGCAGATTGTTACTACAACTCTAAATGACATAAAAACAGACTCGTAGTTTATGGCAACATAATCACATAAAATGTTTTCTAAGGCATAATACTTTGGTTGTACAATTTTTCTAATGAGCAATTTGTTTGTTTAATTTACTTGTATCACAAGGGCAATTTAATTCTTGTATTCTCTATGTTATCGCTGCTGCGTATATTGCAAATTCAAGCTTCAGTAAGCTGTATTGATACCGCATGCAAAACGACAAACGTAGTAATTTAGACTAACAAGAGCCTGTGTAAATTTACTCATATATTATAAATGAAGCTCAAGTGCGATTCGTTAACACAGCGCATTACATCCTCATTTCGCTCAAGTGAGCTTACAATTACTATATAATTTGATGAAACCTCGGCTCAACAAATTAACTTGAATACAAATTATTCATTCATTTGCCCAAAAATTCATGCCCAAGTGGGCTTAAATCAATCGACTTTTAACAACCATTCCATACTATTCATATCTAGTGATTATTCTGAGTCTGTCATGTTTCTCTCTCTCTCTTCTTAATTAAAACATACTTTTCAAAGGGAACGCTTGACTATTGCCAACTATAAGTGAGTGTGTAAATCTTCCTCCATGTTCAGGCCTTCAGGTTGTTTAGAATTCAACTCTATAATATATCGAGACTCAAGTCTCCGCAGTTTCTTTACTCTATTGCCTCTTCTCACATTCGCTTTTACCGAGTCGATCACATAGTAAGTTAGCCCTTTGGTGTCTTGATTATGGACTTGCTCAAAGTGCCGGGCTACTGGGTATGATCTATCCCCATTCTTGATCGCCCTCAAATGCTGCAAGACCCGCTTGTGAACTTCAAGAATCGTGCTGCCCACGTAGCGCAGGCCACAAGGGCACTTCAGTACGTAGATTGCATGATCTGTTTTGCAGGTATATCGGCCTTTTATCTTCCTCATCACATTTGTAAGGCCTACTTTGTATTGTGACATGTTCATTCCATAAGTACAAGCTTTGCATTTAGTGTACTTGATGAAACCTTGCTTGTTGCTTAACCAAGTTGTTTTAACTGGCTGCTTTCTCATTGTGTTACTTACTAGTGCCTGTTTGAAGGATTTGGCCTTTTGGAAAGTGATCTGCGGTCTCTTAGCAACTTCTTTACCAAGCAGAGGATCATTTCTTATTACGTGCCAATGCTTGTTCAATATTCTTTTCACATCATCATGTTGCCTGCTAAAAGTAGTGATGAACCTACATTGATTATCACTATTTTTGCTAGTCTTCTTATTGGTATCAAACAGGACTTCCTCTCTTTTCTTCTTCAATGATTTGTTCACACCATTATCTATCCAAGCATCTGGATAACCTCTACTTTTAAATCTCCTAGTCAATGTATCTAATTCCCTCCTGCACTCTTCTGGTGCACTGCAATTTCGCCTAACTCTAAGGCTCTCTCCATAAGGAATGCTCCTCTTTAAATTTACAGGATGGAAACTATGGGCGTGCAATAGGGTATTACCGGAGGTAGGTTTCCTGAACAGTTTAGTCTCGACTTTCCCATTGTCAATATAAACTGTTAAATCAAGGAAATTAACACTTACATTACTAATTTCACTTGTAAAGTTCAGATTCAAATCATTTCTTTGAATTTGGGCTATGAACAATTTGACTTCTTCTTCAGTACCCCTCCACACCAGAAATAGGTCGTCAATGAACCGACTCCAATGCATTATATGGTTGTCCCATTCTCTGTGGTACTGTACTCTGATCACCTGCTCCTCCCACCAGCCCATATATATATATTACCTACTGGCGGTTGCCAGTAGGTAGTTATAGTTAGGACCTAGTTACCATAGGAAAATGGCAACATTCTATTCCCAATAACTTTGGCGCCGATTGACGAATCTTCGCGAAATTTTCAAAACTAATTCTTTGTTGAGATCAGTTCCTATGTTGAAAGTTTTGGAGTGATTCATCAAGGGGGGGCCGAGAAAAAGGGGGTCCCAAAACGTGTTTTCTCTATGTTAATTTCATAGGAAACTTTAGACAAGGCTACAGGTCGAACGGGTGAAATTTGGCAAGGAGAAGGGTCTTGGTCTAGAAAGCATGCTTTTGTTTATTTGGTGTAAATTCGTTCAGTAGTTTTTGAGAAGTATCGAAATTTACAGATATTGATATTTGGGAATTCTGCCATCTGATTGGCTGAGGCGTTATGAGCACGTGCTTGTTGCTGATTGGCTGCGAGCGGTGCGAGTGGTTGCAAAAAGGAAGTGCTGACTGCCATTTTGTGATTCGGTTAAAGCTAGTAAGGTGAAAAAAGGGGGAAAAAGGGGGAAAAAAGGGGGAAAAGTGGGAAATAGGAGGGTAGGAGCACTGTAACCTCTGTGGGGTGTTTAAGGTGTGCTATAGAGGGGGTGCAAAGCGAAGTATTTACCCCTACCGGTGTGTAAGTGGAGGGCTACGGAAATTAAGTGAGGTATTGGATAGAGTCTGATGTGGGTAAGGAGAGCTGGTGCGGGACTCGGGGATTAAAGCGTGAGCCCAAATTGTGTGTCTTATGCTGTGAAGTCATGTGCTGTGGCTGCTGCACTACAGTTATGGAAGTAGTGTCCGGATGTGTTTATAACTACTAGGACGAACTACTGACCCATACTGGTATGAAAGTCCTGGGGTACGGAATGTATGTGAGGTATTGTCTAGAGTCTCATGTTGCTAAACTGAGCTGCTGCCGGAGTCGGAGATTAAAGCGTGAGCCCAAACTGTGTGTCATATGCTGTGAAGTCATGTGCTCTGGCCGCTGTGCCACATCTGTGCAAGTAGTGTCAGCTTGTAGTTATAGGTACTTGGATGAACTTTTGTTTAGAACATTGTAGCTTGTGTATGGTGCTTAGGTGGTGTTCTATAGAGAGTGTGTAGGTAAATCAATATGGTATTTGTAAAGCACAAACTACTCACCCCTATGGGTGAGTAGAGCTGGGGATCAAAGCGAGAGGTCTGTGCTGCAAAGTGAGATGGTCTGGCCGCTGCGCCACAGCTGTGTGGAGAATAAATTTTGGCGAGGGTGCGGGAGTTGGTGTTATATGGCCCTAAAATAGGGGGCCTAAGTTGTAAGATATAGGGAGGCTCTAAAAACAGCCCTTGTGTTCATTAGTTGGAGCTACATATAAGTGCGGATGCACAGCTTTAAGTTATTCAGGAAAACTCGGTTTCCCTGATCTGTGAAGTGTACTCCATCACTTCTGTATATATCCGCCATATCAAAACGTATGTTGTTGTTGTATATGGACCTCATTTTGTGGTCTCTGAGGTATGCAGAGACAGCTTTGTTGACTTTTTTCTGAGATTTTTCAATCTGAGGACAAAATTGTTTGGACCATTACCACTTCTGTCTTTGATATATATTGGAATATACAAAGACAGTTTGAGGCAAAAGTAACATCAATTGTCCAAAGGTGTCCTTCATAAGCATTTCCAAATCTACCCCAGTCAATGTGCCTAGGTCTTTTCCTTCACAGTGCACAATCATGAGGTCAGGGTGTTGGAGATTCAAACAGGTGTTAACCAAAGGCAACAATTGGTGCCACTTTAATCCTCTCTGTCCAAACCATTTAATGTCCACATTTTGTAAACCTAGGTCTAAGTCAATACGTCTCTGTTCTGCATATCTCTTGCACCAGAAAACATAGCTATGTCCTACGATCCACACTAGCATTTTGAAGGTATGGCTGGAAGGTATGGAAAGATGTCTGTAGCTCATGCAGTTCCTTCGTAGAAAAAGAGATTTGTTTAAAGATGGGGAACTAGTTTCTTTTCGCATACAAAACGGTACCTGATTGGGAGATGAAAAGCATTGTTTTTTTAAAGTAGGGTGCACATTCGTTTTGTGGAAAAGTATGTTTGTGATTGGTTAAGAAAAAGCAGTTTGCACGTACATATTATAGTACATATTAGAGGATAAAATTTGCTCTACTCAACCACACCTGCTACTTGCATTTGGAAGGCACTGTTCGAACTTAAAACAATTGTGAACTTTTAACCTGCATGTGCCGTTAAATGTTTGAGGAAATGTTGCAAAAAAATATCATTAGGTTTAAAAAAATTGATGAACTTTTAACCTCCACGTGTTGTAGAATGTTCTAGAAAGTGTGTTGATAGAATACGTTACATTTCTGACTTCGATGTGTACTTGAATATTAAAAAAAATATTTATATGGAAAAGTAGAAAGACAGTAATAGAGAGAATTTTTGAAAGCTAAAAGAATCAAGGAACTACTGTAATTTGTTCTTGATTACCAACTGGCGGTCGCCAGTAGGTAGTTATTACTGTTAACGGTCTGAAAGTGCGATGTTGCTCTGAGTGGCATGGTTGTGATATGGTGCTACACTCTGGTATGAAACCGAGAGTCTAAACCGCGAGGTCATTGTTGTAAAGTGATGTGGTCTGGTGTTTGTAGCATACGTGTGCAAGTAGTGTTAGTAGGCATTTATACCATACAGGGAGTGAGAAGCGAACTACTGACCGCTACTGTGTGTTGATAGTTTACCAGAAGCGGGAAGCAAAATATTTACGCCTACTGGTGTAATGACTTGGGGATGAAACCGAGCTGATTGCTGTAAAGTGATGGGCTCTGGGCAGTGTAGGATACTAGACGCTGTAGTATAAGTGTGTAAGTCGTGTTAGTATGCGTTTATAGTATATAGGGAGTGGGAAGCGAACTACTCATCCCCACTGGTGTGAAGACTCAGGGATTAAACCGTGAGCCTAAATGGTGAGCTCATTGCTGTAAAGTGATGTGCTCTGGGCGCTGTAGCATACTTGTGGAAGAAGTGTTAGTTTACATTTATACAATATAGGGAGTGGGAAGCGAAAGTCTTACCCCTACCTGTGTCAAAACTCGTGGATGAAACTATGAGCTCATTGCTGTAAAGTCATCTCCTCTGTGTAGTATTCCATTGTAAGTCATAGTAGAATGTTAGTATGTAATTCTATTAGAATATAAGGGGCATATTATCAAGGAACAGCGTTAAAATTATCGCCGCTTTAGCGGCAGGAAACTGCCGCTAAAACGTGGATAATGGGCTTGATAATATGCCATAGAGAATTCCAATACAAGCCCATGTTAACACGAGAAAATGGGCTTCTATTGGAATTCTCGACGGCATATTATCATGCCCATTATCGCCATTTTAGCGGCAGTTTCCTGCCACTAAAGCGGTGATAATTTTAACACCGTTCCTTGATAATATGGCCCTCAGTATGTAATGTTAGAATGTAGGGCTGTCATGAGGGGAACCTTGCAGAGTTTGTACACGGTGCTGGATTAGACGGTTGCTTTGCTGTCTGCTCCTGTTGGTGGTTGTTTCAGGTGTCTTGTTTTCTTGTAATAAATCTACTTATTGGATTCACTGCTGTCTGCCTCTTCACTACATAAATTTGGCGACGAGTGGGAGAAGACAAAAAGAAGGCACCACTCAGCAATATTTCAAAATTGCTTGCATTGTGCTGAAGACCTGTTTTCACTACATTTACATTTACATTTATTTACATTTACTCATGCCAGGGTCGTCGGCTCATTGAACTATGTCATCCGACTTCTGGTAGGATTTATATTTTTAGATTTTGCGCTTCCTCTGCTTCTTCACTACATTCTGGTCTCTGTACTACAAGTTTGTAAGTAGTGTTAGTATGCGTTTATACTAACAAATGCATCATGATAGTAGGGAGGGCGACCTCTCAGATGCAGCTCATACAATGTCCCGGGGCGTGCATTCGCTGGACATTTGTGTTTGCTATTAGAGGGTGGTGCATGGCTTCCATCCTGTGATAGCAAATACTTGTTCGACTACTTGAAGCGAGAGGAGGAAAACCTCATATCGCTGTAATAGAGGGGATGCGGATGGCAAAAATGGAGAGAAAAGAACAAAACAAAAAAAGAGGGGTCTCACCCGTTCTTTTAAATGAGGCCCCTGGCTGGTGGGTAATGTTCAGTGGCCAATCCAATTATTATATTGCTGGGTCTCTGTAGGACTGAGGATCTTAATGTCACATGTAAATTAGGCGCGGAAGGGAACAGAGACGTTTTGCTGCCTAGGGGAGCGCCACCTTCCCAGGTATTGTTTACTAACTGTTCTGGACTCTAATATTAAATAATGTTGTCCTTAAAATCTCCTAGAAACAGATGATTTTCACAATAAACAATAGACAAGTGTCGTCAGAAAAAGAAGACCTATACACTCAGTTATTTATTTGAAAAAATAAGTAACCTTTATTAAAACAGAAATAAATAGAAATGTAACTTTAATAGAACAGTATAATAAAAAAAACGTGGGTTGGACTCCAGTGGAAGCAGTGTAGGAAACCTGCAAGACAAAAATGAAACATAAGTATGTGTGCTATGTGGAAGAGGTAAAGAAAGGTAGTCCAAATGAAAGGACCATAGTGAGAATGGAAGGGAGGGGGAGTGGGTGGAAGGGAGAAGGGGAGGGAGAGTCAAAAGAAGAGAGGGAGGAGGAGACAGAGCATCGGCCTATTGCACCCAGCCCTTAGTGTTTACCCTCCATCACACGTTTGTCTAGGACGCTGGGGTCTGCGAGAAAGAGTGTGGTTCAGCAAGTCCTTAAAATTAAGTACATGAGGCCAGAGATTATGGGCCATATTATGAAGGAAGGGTGATAACATTATCGCCACTTTAGCGGCAGGAAACTGCAGCTAAATCGGCAATAAGGGGTTGATAATATGCCCTTGTGAATTCCCTTAGAAGCCCAGGTTCAGGTGTGAACCTGGGCTTCTATGGGAATTTACAATGGCATATTATCAACCCCTTATCATCGCTTTAGCGGCAGTTTCCTGTCGCTAAAGTGGTGATAATGTTATCCCCGTTGTTTGATAATATAGTCCTACATTATTAGCTGTGGGAAAATCGCTTGCATGCACCTGTGCACCCAGTGTGCTGCACCCCAACCCCCGCACTATGCTCAATTGTAGGTCTTGCACACTGAGGCTTCACTGCTCACCTGCCAC
This sequence comes from Triturus cristatus, assembly GCF_964204655.1. Taxonomy (NCBI): domain Eukaryota; kingdom Metazoa; phylum Chordata; class Amphibia; order Caudata; family Salamandridae; genus Triturus; species Triturus cristatus. The sequence goes on from NC_140581.1 coordinate 883,614,305, forward strand.
CACTGGTGTGTCCCACGACGTGTTGGTACAAGCTCCTAGTCCGGGGTATGTTTGTACGATAGACCACGTCTCCGGTCGGGGACGGTGTCTTCATATCACGATGGAAAGTGTCAGAATGCCAGGGCATCATTGTTGGATCAGCTCCCGCTCCGCCCTTCTTGTGGCAATCAATGGAATGTCTGAAAAGGGAGATATAATTTAACGGTGGAAACGTCTGGAGGTAAATGAAGGTTTATTTCAAGCTTGATAGAAAATAGGAGTTGAGTGTATCCTTCGTTTTTTAAGTATGATCTACCAACTGTTAGTGGTAATCGTGGTTCAAAGAGGAGTTAGAGTGCACGAGAATACACAAGGTTAAATACTAATATGTTATGCCAACGTTCACATACGAAGGAACAGAGCGCATGCTAGAAGCATAATGTGTGCGTGTAATGCAGTGGCGGGAGCCTGTGTGCATGTACACGTAGTAAGGAGCTCACTACAGTGTCCTAAAAGCCAATGCCACGTGTCTTTAGGGCAGCGCTGCCTGCTGGCTCAGGCCTACAGTACGGTCCAGCAGGTCCTTAAAATTAGACCGATGTGACTGAATGAGGTCAGAGATCACATCATTACACATGGCAACATCGCTTTTTCGCACGTGCGCACTCAGGGTGATGCACACCACCCCTCCTGCAGAACTGCCCTCAACAGGTGTCTGTAGGGCAGCGCTGGCCGTAGGTTCAGGCCTGCCTTATGGTATAGCAGGTCTTTAAAATGAGATAGAGATGTGACTGAATGAGGTCAAAGATCACATCATAACACACGGCAATATCACTTATTCGCACGTGCGCAGTCTGGCTGATGCATCCCATCCCTCCCGCAGCACCGCGCTGAAGAGGTGTCTGTAGGGCAGCGCTGCCCGCTGGCTCAGGCCTACAGTACAGTCCAGCAGGTCTATAAAATGAGACAGAGATGTGACTGAATGAGGTCAAAGATCACATCATAACACATGGCAATATCGTTTGTTCTGACCTGCGCAGCTAGGCTGAAGCACCCCACCCCTCTCGCCGCAGCACGCTCAATTGGAGGCCCTGTGCACCCAGGCAGCTCTGCTTACCTGCTGTCATTGTTGTGTGAGCAAACGCTACGGGCAGCAGTGCTCACAATTCAGATGGAGTTTTGATTGCAGGAGAGTGTACACCTCATGGATCACTTTCGTAGGCGACGGGCAGTAGGGCTCACAATTTAGAGCCCGTGTTGATTGCCAGGATGGAGTACACCTCATGGATCCATTTCTTGTTTTTTATTGCGCATTGTGATATGCGAGGTGGATGCGGCAAATCATTTGAGGTAGTGTGGAGGAAGAGGGACATGTGGCGTCGTGGTTATCCTATTTATACATACGCAAAGTGGGCTGGGCTTGCGTACGCCAGGCCAGCGTAGGGGTGTGAATAATTATTCCGGGGACTTGGGCGTTGTTCAGTTCCTGCCTGGCCAGGAAGTATACTTATGTGTGTTTCTTTTGTAGTTTTGACCTCGCAGAGTGTGCAATTTAGATTAGTGTAGCATGTGTCGGGAGGGCGGAAACTGTTGTTAATGATATGGCATGTGATCTAGGATGTGCAGCCTGCCCATGGCAGATGATGCTCCTTAGAGCCAGCAATACCCAGGCCGAAAGGCAGCACAATAATGTGCAGACAAACACACCAGGGGCATCGTGTAACACATATTTGTTTTTTGATGGAACGTTTGAGATGCATGGCAATCACACATGGAAGGCTAATGTACAGAGCATGAATATTGATCAAGATGATCGTTGCATGTTGTGTGTAGTATAAGATATGTGTATACAGGAAAACACTTTTCAAAAAACTTTCTAAGCAGAAGAGGTGTCTCTCATCAAACGCTGTAGAGAGATTGAGTAAAACGGGTGGGGTCGTACAACTGTTACAATGGGAAATGTTATGAACCAATCAAATGCTTTTTTTTAAGGTCACAAGGCAATTGCGCACCGAGCGCGCAAGGAGGCCGCACCCGATGCGATTTTGACAAAATATATTTATCATATTATAAGTTTATTACAGTTAGAAATATATAAATGTTTAAAATAATTTAGATTTCGCTTGCTCTCATATACTGTTTAAAGTTATTTAGCTATACTTTTGAGACAAAAACAAAAAAAAAGTGAATGGCGTACCCGGCGCGATACTATACGTCTGTGACGTAACACAGGGCCTGGCAGCGTGTACTCGTCGAATACGCAACGTGCAGCAGGCGCGACCCCATAGGTACATGATGTAACGCGTGGCTTGGTACTTCGTACCAGTCGGATACCAAAGTAGTACATGGGGTGAATTCATGCATATATGAGGTTACGCGGGACGCGGTGCCATGAACTCGTCGGATATGAAATGCGCATCATTTATGAGTTTAGAAATATGGCGGATAGGATTCGTGTGGTGATGGAGCTTGGTACACTACCGGTTTGGGAGTGCAGTTTTCTCCCCCCCCCAAAAAATATACATATTTTTGGGGGAAGATATGAAACATTACATTATTTTTAAGTAGTATAATAGTGTTCCAAAATATTAAAAAATATAATAGAACAAATATAGGTTTTATAAACATTAAAATATGAAATTGACATTTAAAAAACCTTCAAAATTCACTGAAAAAAACCATAGGTTTTACAGACGTTATAGTTAGAATTAGCATTTAAAAAACCTTAGAAATTCACACAAAAAAAACATAGGTTTCAGGGATGTTATAGTTAGTTGAACATTTGACTCATATAAAACCAGAGAAATTCGACTGATATAGTTAGTTGAGCTAACTATAACTCGCGCACCCGCAATGCACTGCTGATGATGTCACATATTACATCACTCATGACATGGTCAGTGACATCAGTCATGACATCACTGATGACATCTCAAATGACATCACTGATTACATCACTCATGACATCATCCACGTGACAATCTGATGCACATACTGATGCTCTAATATAAACTTTGATACACCCATTCTAAAATGCTGACTACTATTTTTGAAACCATACACAGAAGAATGCCATATACTGCATAGCACTCACTATTTCCTAGGTCTACACACACATCCAGTCACTTATACATGTAGTTACTCATCAATAGAGGACTATAATATGCACTCATACATCTATACATGCAGTCACACACTGCCACTCATCCATAGACTTACTCACACGCCTAGTCAGTAATGCAAAGAATGAATCACATACCCATTTAATCATGTATACAGTTATACACACCAACTTCGTTATTTTTAGACATACCACATCACTTATTTATACAGATACTAGCACATATTTACTGTCTTATACAATCACTGATAAAAGCAGACACTTATTTATACACCCACTCTTGAAATAACTTAGTCTCACGTATACTCATTTATATACTCCAACACTCACATATAGTGGCTTAAAACATATGTAGTTAGTCACAGATATACCACTGAGACATTTATTCACTCACCAACACACATAGACACACTAACTCACCCATACAACCCTTTCCAGATGCACCTTTTAATCCATACAACCACTAAATCACCCACTCAGACATCTATGCACAGACTCATACACCCACCCACCCACACATACACTCAGGGACCCATACAGATACTCAGACAACAAATCAATAACCTATATAGACACTCATGTAGGTATTCAGCAACTCATGCAGTTGCTTGCACACCAATGAAGAAACCAAACTAATACAGTCTTTTACACAGTTTAGTCACTAACCCATGCATTCAGTAAGACACGTTCAATCACTCACTTATACAGTCAGACACATACATACAAAATAATTCCTTTAGGCACTTGTAAATGCATTCATTCTTCAATACACCTTGGCATATATATATAAAACATATTTACATTTTATAGAAGCACACATTCACTGGATGATGTCATGAGTGATGTCATGAGTGATGTCATGAGTGATGTCATCAGTGATGTCACTGACCATGTCATGAGTGATGTAATCTGTGACATCATCAGCAGTGCATTGCGGGCGCACGAGTTATAGTTAGCTCAACTAACTATAGCAGGCAAATTTTTCTGGTTTTATATGAGTGAAATGTTCAACTAATTATATCGTCCCTGAAACCTATGTTTTTTGTGTGAATTTCTAAGGTTTTTTAAATGCTAATTCCTAACTATAACTTCTGTAAAACCTATGGTTTTTCAGTGAATATATATATATAGAACTTGGGTGGTGAACATGTCACCCTTACGACACCGCACCGCAGATGTTACAAAGTTGTGTTGATCAAAATAAACAGGAAGAGTCTGCCATCGGAACCCTTCTTTATTTATCCGGTTCACTGCATAATCAGTTTGCCCGCTGGATAGCAAGCGCTATGCCTAATGGGTAATGTAGTACGCACTTGCGCCAGTCTTTCGAGGACTGCAGGCGGCTCCAAATGACTACTGAATTTCAATCCATTGTCACCCCCACCAACTCCGGCCAGTAGGTGCTTCCGTGTTTAATTGAGGATGTGTCCTCCAGAGACAGAATTCATACTGTTACCAAGGTGACTAGCCCATCTGGGTGTATCAGCCACTGAGCCAAAGATCTAGGTTCAGTGGGACGTCATGGAGAATGTATTTGGCCTTGTTGATCCCTTTTTAGCTACAACCTTCTACCTTGCACTGCTGGAACAATCCAAGCTCTACAAAAGTGACCATGCCCAAAGTCAGAAATCTGCTCTGGGCAAATGCATCAAAAGTAAGGGTGGGCGTAGTTCGCGAAGTAGCACTTCGCGAAGCTACGCAAAGTGAAGTTCGCACTACGCGAGCTACGCGTAGCACTTCGCGAACTGCGTAGTAACATGTTCGCACTGTGCAAGATGTTGTTTTCAATGATTGCACAGTGCGGACAAGCAACCGGCACTGTGCAATCATTGAAAATGGCATCTTGCACAGTGCGAGCTGTAGTTTTCTGCTGCTCGAGTCGATTTTTACTCGAGCGGCAGCTTTCTCAACGCGAACTGGTAGTTTCTCATCGCGAGCGGTGGCGAGCACACGCGACCCCTCGCAATGAGAAACCTGACCTCCTCGCGTTGGGAATCTCGCCGGGAGGTTTATTTTCCATGCTCGCGATCGCCAACTTGATGTTGCTGATCGCGAACAAGGAAAAAGTCTCGCCGGGATGTCATTTTGCTTGCTCGCGGTCGCCAACTTGACGTTGAGGACCGCGAGCAAGCAAAAAATGACCGCAGCACTACGCAACACTACGCTACGCGTGTTCGCACTGTGCTACGTGCAGTTCGCGTAGTGCGAAGTAGCGCGAACTTCGCAAACTATGCGAGCGTAGCGTAGTGCTTCGCCCAGGCTTAATCAAAAGTGTCAGTCTCCATCCAGAGAGGGACCTTCCTTCGGCACATAATTCAAACTTCCCCCACTCTGAGCTTTCCCGTCAAAAGTCAGTGGCTTCAGTGGGACCCTGTCCATTGACTACCTGATGTTGTGGAACCCGCTTCGGCCATTACCTGCTGCCTTGCCCTGCATAGAATATTTGACTTTGATTCGAGGGACTAGTCTGAAGGTTCAACTTCCAACCGTGTTGAACCTGTTTTCTGTGCTTGACTGGCGTTCCATCATGATCAGCCATAATTTGCACCTAGGTGCTGGTGAAGCGCAACCAGATGATTGTGATTGGTGCTATATTCTTTTTGGTGATATTTTCATATTTAAACTTTAAACATTAATAACTATTTCCTCTTACAGGATTCTTGTTGTGTTGGTGTCATTTCATTTAATAAAATTTACTCTATTTTTCTAAATGGTTTGGGATTTTTCTTTTGTTGTGTTTTGACTTTTTGGTAGTGCATAAATAATTTATATATTGCCTCCAAGTTAAGGCTGCCTGCTCTGTGTCATAGCGTAGAACAATGCCCCCTTTTTGTGGTCACCTAAGTTTTTGCTAGATTTTATTGATGTGTTTATTTTACTCTGCACATTGTGACACTGCTTTCCACCGCCCATTGTATGTACTCTAACCCCTAAAACATGTTGATATTGGCTACACTCCTAATTGGCATATTTAGCTTACCTGTAAGTCCCTAGTACATAGTACAAAGTGTACCCAGGGTAGGTAAGTTAATTGCCACTTGTGGAGTGTAAAACACACAAGATGATGGACGGAATGTTGCACAATGGCAAAACACTCACCTCCAGTCACAGATCTGGGTTTAATCCATCGTTATTTTGCTCACCACACCACCACAGTTCAGACATGGCCATATGCAAATCAGTCTTGACCCTGTGCCTCATGGGAACAGTCCAGCCCGAACTGCCAAGCCATGTCTTCCCTGGACCGGAATCAAGCATCCTAGGACCGGTTTCTGGCTATCAGCCGTCATCAGCCAGGATAGCTTGACTCCAGTGGCGTAGTGAGCACGGGACCCACGTCTGGGCATACCCTTCCCACATAGGGTGAACAGCAAAACACACAAGATGATGGATGGAATGTTGCACAATGGCAAAACACTCACCCCCAGTCACAGATCTGGGTTTACTCCATCGTTATTTTGCTCACCACACCACCCCAGTTCAGACATGGCCATATGCAAATCAGTCTTGACCCTGTGCCTCATGGGAACAGTCCAGCCCGAACTGCCAAGCCATGTCTTCCCTGGACCGGAATCAAGCATCCTAGGACCGGTTTCTGGCTATCAGCCGTCATCAGCCAGGATAGCTTGACTCCAGTGGCGTAGTGAGCACGGGACCCACGTCTGGGCATACCCTTCCCACATAGGGTGAACAGAAAAAAACACAAAAGATGATGGACGGAATGTTGCACAATGGCAAAACACTCACCCCCAGTCACAGATCTGGGTTTAATCCATCGTTATTTTGCTCACCACACCACCCCAGTTCAGACATGGCCATATGCAAATCAGTCTTGACCCTGTGCCTCATGGGAACAGTCCAGCCAAAACTGCCAAGCCATGTCTTCCCTGGACCGGAATCAAGCATCCTAGGACCGGTTTCTGGCTATCAGCCGTCATCAGCCAGGATAGCTTGACTCCAGTGGCGTAGTGAGCACGGGACCCACGTCTGGGCATACCCTTCCCACATAGGGTGAACAGCAAAACACACAAGATGATGGACAGAATGTTGCACAATGGCAAAACACTAACCCCCAGTCACAGATCTGGGTTTAATCCATCGTTATTTTGCTCACCACACCACCCCAGTTCAGACATGACCATATGCAAATCAGTCTTGACCCTGTGCCTCATGGGAACAGTCCAGCCCAAACTGCCAAGCCATGTCTTCCCTGGACCGGAATCAAGCATCCTAGGACCGGTTTCTGGCTATCAGCCGTCATCAGCCAGGATAGCTTGACTCCAGTGGCGTAGTGAGCACGGGTCCCACGTCTGGGCATACCCTTCCCACATAGGGTGAACAGCAAAACACACAAGATGATGGACGGAATGTTGCACAATGGCAAAACACTCACCCCCAGTCACAGATCTGGGTTTAATCCCTCGTTATTTTGCTCACCACACCACCCCAGTTCAGACATGACCATATGCAAATCAGTCTTGACCCTGTGCCTCATGGGAACAGTCCAGCCCGAACTGCCAAGCCATGTCTTCCCTGGACCGGAATCAAGCATCCTAGGACTGGTTTCTGGCTATCAGCCGTCATCAGCCAGGATAGCTTGACTCCAGTGGCGTAGTGAGCACGGGACCCACGTCTGGGCATACCCTTCCCACATAGGGTGAACAGCAAAACACACAAGATGATGGACGGAATGTTGCACAATGGCAAAACACTCACCCCCAGTCACAGATCTGGGTTTAATCCATCGTTATTTAGCTCACCACACCACCCCAGTTCAGACATGGCCATATGCAAATCAGTCTTGACCCTGTGCCTCATGGGAACAGTCCAGCCCGAACTGCCAAGCCATGTCTTCCCTGGACCGGAATCAAGCATCCTAGGACCAGTTTCTGGCTATCAGCCGTCATCAGCCAGAATAGCTTGACTCCAGTGGCGTAGTGAGCACGGGACCCACGTCTGGGCATACCCTTCCCACATAGGGTGAACAGCAAAACACACAAGATGATGGACGGAATGTTGCACAATGGCAAAACACTCACCCCCAGTCACAGATCTGGGTTTAATCCATCGTTATTTTGCTCACCACACCACCCCAGTTCAGACATGGCCATATGCAAATCAGTCTTGACCCTGTGCCTCATGGGAACAGTCCAGCCCGAACTGCCAAGCCATGTCTTCCCTGGACCGGAATCAAGCATCCTAGGACCGGTTTCTGGCTATCAGCCGTCATCAGCCAGGATAGCTTGACTCCAGTGGCGTAGTGAGAACGGGACCCACGTCTGGGCATACCCTTCCCACATAGGGTGAACAGCAAAACACACAAGATGGTGGACGGAATGTTGCACAATGGCAAAACACTCACCCCCAGTCACAGATCTGGGTTTAATCCATCGTTATTTTACTCACCACACCACCCCAGTTCAGACATGGCCATATGCAAATCAGTCTTGACCCTGTGCCTCATGGGAACAGTCCAGCCCAAACTGCCAAGCCATGTCTTCCCTGGACCGGAATCAAGCATCCTAGGACCGGTTTCTGGCTATCAGCCGTCATCAGCCAGGATAGCTTGACTCCAGTGGCGTAGTGAGCACGGGACCCACGTCTGGGCATACCCTTCCCACATAGGGTGAACAGCAAAACACACAAGATGATGGACGGAATGTTGCACAATGGCAAAACACTCACCCCCAGTCACAGATCTGGGTTTAACCCCTTGAATGCCCATGACGAGCTGGACTCGTCATGGGCCGCGGTGGCGCTGTGCCCATGACGAGTCCAGCTCGTCATAGACCCCGCCCGCTAATGCAACGGCCGGCACAGGGCGGGGAAAGGGGCGGGCACTCAAGGGGTTAATCCATCGTTATTTTGCTCACCACACCTCCCCAGTTCAGACATGACCATATGCAAATCAGTCTTGACCCTGTGCCTCATGGGAACAGTCCAGCCCGAACTGCCAAGCCATGACTTCCCTGGACCGGAATCAAGCATCCTAGGACCGGTTTCTGCCTATCAGCCGTCATCAGCCAGGATAGCTTGACTCCAGTGGCGTAGTGAGCACGGGACCCACGTCTGGGCATACCCTTCCCACATAGGGTGAACAGCAAACCACACACAAGATGATGGACGGAATGTTGCACAATGGCAAAACACTCACCCCCAGTCACAGATCTGGGTTTAATCCATCGTTATTTTGCTCACCACACCACCCCAGTTCAGACATGGCCATATGCAAATCAGTCTTGACCCTGTGCCTCATGGGAACAGTCCAGCCCAAACTGCCAAGCCATGTCTTCCCTGGACCGGAATCAAGCATCCTAGGACCGGTTTCTGGCTATCAGCCGTCATCAGCCAGGATAGCTTGACTCCAGTGGCGTAGTGAGCACGGGACCCACGTCTGGGCATACCCTTCCCACATAGGGTGAACAGCAAAACACACAAGATGATGGACGGAATGTTGCACAATGGCAAAACACTCACCCCCAGTCACAGATCTGGGTTTAATCCATCGTTATTTTGCTCACCACACCACCCCAGTTCAGACATGACCATATGCAAATCAGTCTTGACCATGTGCCTCATGGGAACAGTCCAGCCCGAACTGCCAACCCATGTCTTCCCTGGACCGGAATCAAGCATCCTAGGACCGGTTTCTGGCTATCAGCCGTCATCAGCCAGGATAGCTTGACTCCAGTGGCGTAGTGAGCACGGGACCCACGTCTGGGCATACCCTTCCCACATAGGGTGAACAGCAAAACACACAAGATGATGGACGGAATGTTGCACAATGGCAAAACACTCACCCCCAGTCACAGATCTGGGTTTAATCCATCGTTATTTAGCTCACCACACCACCCCAGTTCAGACATGGCCATATGCAAATCAGTCTTGACCCTGTGCCTCATGGGAACAGTCCAGCCCGAACTGCCAAGCCATGTCTTCCCTGGACCGGAATCAAGCATCCTAGGACCGGTTTCTGGCTAACAGCCGTCATCAGCCAGGATAGCTTGACTCCAGTGGCGTAGTGAGCACGGGACCCACGTCTGGGCATACCCTTCCCACATAGGGTGAACAGCAAAACACACAAGATGATGGACGGAATGTTGCACAATGGCAAAACACTCACCCCCAGTCACAGATCTGGGTTTAATCCATTGTTATTTTGCTCACCACACCACCCCAGTTCAGACATGGCCATATGCAAATCAGTCTTGACCCTGTGCCTCATGGGAACAGTCCAGCCCGAACTGCCAAGCCATGTCTTCCCTGGACCGGAATCAAGCATCCTGGACCGGAATCAAGCATCCTAGGACCGGTTTCTGGCTATCAGCCGTCATCAGCCAGGATAGCTTGACTCCAGTGGCGTAGTGAGCACGGGACCCACGTCTGGGCATACCCTTCCCACATAGGGTGAACAGCAAAACACACAAGATGATGGACGGAATGTTGCACAATGGCAAAACACTCACCCCCAGTCACAGATCTGGGTTTAATCCATCGTTATTTTGCTCACCACACCACCCCAGTTCAGACATGGCCATATGCAAATCAGTCTTGACCCTGTGCCTCATGGGAACAGTCCAGCCCAAACTGCCAAGCCATGTCTTCCCTGGACCGGAATCAAGCATCCTAGGACCGGTTTCTGGCTATCAGCCGTCATCAGCCAAGATAGCTTGACTCCAGTGGCGTAGTGAGCACGGGACCCACGTCTGGGCATACCCTTCCCACATAGGGTGAACAGCAAAACACACAAGATGATGGACGGAATGTTGCACAATGGCAAAACACTCACCCCCAGTCACAGATCTGGGTTTAATCCATCGTTATTTTGCTCACCACACCACCCCAGTTCAGACATGGCCATATGCAAATCAGTCTTGATCCTGTGCCTCATGGGAACAGTCCAGCCCGAAGTTGGCAGGGTATGCTCAGACGTGAGTCCCTTGCTCACTTTGCCACTCGATTCAAGCAAGCCTGGCTGAAGACGGCTGAAATGCCAGAAACCGGTCCTAGGAAGCTTGTTTCCGGTCCAGGGAAGACATGGCTTGGCAGTTCGGGCTGGACTGTTCCCATGAGGCACAGGGTCAGACTGATTTGCATATGGCCATGTCTGAACTGGGGTGGCAGAGTGGGCTAAAGAACGGTGATGGATCAAACCCAGATCTGTTGACTGGGTGTGAGTGTTTGATTGGTTCTGATGCTTCGTCCATCACCACCCCCTTTTGTACCGCTTTGTTTGCCATAAGTTGGCAGGGTATGCTCAGACGTGAGTCCCTTGCTCACTTTGCCACTGGATTCAAGCAAGCCAGGCTGAAGACGGCTGAAATGCCAGAAACCGGTCCTAGGAAGCTTGTTTCCGGTCCAGGGAAGACATGGCTTGGCAGTTCGGGCTGGACTGTTCTCATGAGGCACAGGGTCAGACTGATTTGCATATGGCCATGTCTGAACTGGGGTGGCAGAGTGGGCTAAAGAACGGTGATGGATCAAACCCAGATCTGTTGACTGGGTGTGAGTGTTTGATTGGTTCTGATGCTCCGTCCATCACCACCCCCTTTTGTACCGCTTTGTTCGCCATAAGTTGGCAGGGTATGCTCAGACGTGAGTCCCTTGCTCACTTTGCCACTGGATTCAAGCAAGCCTGGCTGAAGACAGCTGAAATGCCAGAAACCGGTCCTAGGAAGCTTGTTTCCGGTCCAGGGAAGACATGGCTTGGCAGTTCGGGCTGGACTGTTCCCATGAGGCACAGGGTCAGACTGATTTGCATATGGCCATGTCTGAACTGGGGTGGCAGAGTGGGCTAAAGAACGGTGATGGATCAAACCCAGATCTGTTGACTGGGTGTGAGTGTTTGATTGGTTCTGATGCTCCGTCCATCACCACCCCCTTTTGTACCGCTTTGTTTGCCATAAGTTGGCAGGGTATGCTCAGACGTGAGTCCCTTGCTCACTTTGCCACTGAATTCAAGCAAGCCAGGCTGAAGACGGCTGAAATGCCAGAAACCGGTCCTAGGAAGCTTGTTTCCGGTCCAGGGAAGACATGGCTTGGCAGTTCGGGCTGGACTGTTCTCATGAGGCACAGGGTCAGACTGATTTGCATATGGCCATGTCTGAACTGGGGTGGCAGAGTGAGCTAAAGAACGGTGATGGATCAAACCCAGATCTGTTGACTGGGTGTGAGTGTTTGATTGGTTCTGATGCTCCGTCCATCACCACCCCCTTTTGTACCACTTTGTTCGCCATAAGTTGGCAGGGTATGCTCAGACGTGAGTCCCTTGCTCACTTTGCCACTGGATTCAAGCAAGCCTGGCTGAAGACGGCTGAAATGCCAGAAACCGGTCCTAGGAAGCTTGTTTCCGGTCCAGGGAAGACATGGCTTGGCAGTTCGGGCTGGACTGTTCCCATGAGGCACAGGGTCAGACTGATTTGCATATGGCCATGTCTGAACTGGGGTGGCAGAGTGGGCTAAAGAACGGTGATGGATCAAACCCAGATCTGTTGACTGGGTGTGAGTGTTTGATTGGTTCTGATGCTCCGTCCATCACCACCCCCTTTTGTACCGCTTTGTTCGCCATAAGTTGGCAGGGTATGCTCAGACGTGAGTCCCTTGCTCACTTTGCCACTGGATTCAAGCAAGCCTGGCTGAAGACGGCTGAAATGCCAGAAACCGGTCCTAGGAAGCTTGTTTCCGGTCCAGGGAAGACATGGCTTGGCAGTTCGGGCTGGACTGTTCCAATGAGGCACAGGGTCAGACTGATTTGCATATGGCCATGTCTGAACTGGGGTGGCAGAGTGGGCTAAAGTACGGTGATGGATCAAACCCAGATCTGTTGACTGGGTGTGAGTGTTTGATTGGTTCTGATGCTCTGTCCATCACCACCCCCTTTTGTACCGCTTTGTTCGCCATAAGTTGGCAGGGTATGCTCAGACGTGAGTCCCTTGCTCACTTTGCCACTGGATTCAAGCAAGCCTGGCTGAAGACGGCTGAAATGCCAGAAACCGGTCCTAGGAAGCTTGTTTCCGGTCCAGGGAAGACATGGCTTGGCAGTTCGGGCTGGACTGTTCCCATGAGGCACAGGGTCAGACTGATTTGCATATGGCCATGTCTGAACTGGGGTGGCAGAGTGGGCTAAAGAACGGTGATGGATCAAACCCAGATCTGTTGACTGGGTGTGAGTGTTTGATTGGTTCTGATGCTCCATCCATCACCACCCCCTTTTGTACCGCTTTGTTCGCCATAAGTTGGCAGGGTATGCTCAGACGTGAGTCCCTTGCTCACTTTGCCACTGGATTCAAGCAAGCCTGGCTGAAGATGGCTGAAATGCCAGAAACCGGTCCTAGGAAGCTTGTTTCCGGTCCAGGGAAGACATGGCTTGGCAGTTCGGGCTGGACTGTTCCCATGAGGCACAGGGTCAGACTGATTTGCATATGGCCATGTCTGAACTGGGGTGGCAGAGTGGGCTAAAGAACGGTGATGGATCAAACCCAGATCTGTTGACTGGGTGTGAGTGTGTGATTGGTTCTGATGCTCCGTCCATCACCACCCCCTTTTGTACCGCTTTGTTCGCCATAAGTTGGCAGGGTATGCTCAGACGTGAGTCCCTTGCTCACTTTGCCACTGGATTCAAGCAAGCCTGGCTGAAGACGGCTGAAATGCCAGAAACCGGTCCTAGGAAGCTTGTTTCCGGTCCAGGGAAGACATGGCTTGGCAGTTCGGGCTGGACTGTTCCCATGAGGCACAGGGTCAGACTGATTTGCATATGGCCATGTCTGAACTGGGGTGGCAGAGTGGGCTAAAGAACGGTGATGGATCAAACCCAGATCTGTTGACTGGGTGTGAGTGTTTGATTGGTTCTGATGCTCCGTCCATCACCACCCCCTTTTGAACCGCTTTGTTCGCCATAAGTTGGCAGGGTATGCTCAGACGTGAGTCCCTTGCTCACTTTGCCACTGGATTCAAGCAAGCCTGGCTGAAGACGGCTGAAATGCCAGAAACCGGTCCTAGGAAGCTTGTTTCCGGTCCAGGGAAGACATGGCTTGGCAGTTCGGGCTGGACTGTTCCCATGAGGCACAGGGTCAGACTGATTTGCATATGGCCATGTCTGAACTGGGGTGGCAGAGTGGGCTAAAGAACGGTGATGGATCAAACCCAGATCTGTTGACTGGGTGTGAGTGTTTGATTGGTTCTGATGCTCCGTCCATCACCACCCCCTTTTGTACCGCTTTGTTCGCCATAAGTTGGCAGGGTATGCTCAGACGTGAGTCCCTTGCTCACTTTGCCACTGGATTCAAGCAAGCCTGGCTGAAGACGGCTGAAATGCCAGAAACCGGTCCTAGGAAGCTTGTTTCCGGTCCAGGGAAGACATGGCTTGGCAGTTCGGGCTGGACTGTTCCCATGAGGCACAGGGTCAGACTGATTTGCATATGGCCATGTCTGAACTGGGGTGGCAGAGTGGGCTAAAGAACGGTGATGGATCAAACCCAGATCTGTTGACTGGGTGTGAGTGTTTGATTGGTTCTGATGCTCCGTCCATCACCACCCCCTTTTGTACCGACTTGTGGAGTGTAGCACCAATTGAGGAACCACTAGACCACTAGAGTGACAGTGTAAAATATGACTGCAAGCCTACCACCGTAGCCTGTTTGTACACTTCAAAACTGCAAATTCGATGTGCCAAAATAACCACTTTTGACAGACCTAAAACCTCTTTTCAAATAATAATAACTCACTTCTAATTAGTCTTTAAATGCCAATAAGGCAGAGTGCACCGTATTTAAAAGTACGACAATGAAATATTTAAAGTTAAACATGTCCTTATAGTGACAAGGCTCCAAAAGCTGTTTTGCTTGAAGCTGGGTTAGCTGTTCCATAGGAAAGCATTGGGTTACAATATTACAATTAATAATGTTATCTCCACTTAGGAAACAAATGCAAAGATAATTCTTGGACTTATTTCTAATATTTATTACAAGCCAAAACGAATGTTAAAGTTGTATTGATAACAAATAGTTTACAAATGGCACTTTTAAAAAGTGTCCAAGTTTCCATCTGTCACCCAGGAACTGAATAGTCCCTTTGATGATGTGTCAACTTGATCTCACAAGTGAGACAAATGCCTTGGGTGTGGGGGGGTGTTCTGTTTCTCTGACAGGATCACCACCTGGGCTGCGCTCAGCAACTTAATTAACTTCAAAGAGGCCAAACCTGTCACAGGCAGATGTAGCTAACACGTGGGACTGCCTGCTCATTTATCACCCAAGTCAACCAGGCACTAATCCAAGTGGGAGAGGCTCTGTCCCAGTTTGAAGTGACCACAGGGAAGAAGCTTGTTAATTTCTCTAGCCACACCAATTAGATGGCCCACAGGTGGTCTATACAGGAGAAGAAATGTATTGCCATGTTGGATCTATGGAGAGAGGAGCACTGTGGGATTGTTTGCTGTAGGACACACAGGGACTGCCACAAAAATGGGTAGGGATACCCTTTGAAACTTTTTCCATATTTGTTAGTTATGGAGGAGCCAGGAGCTACACTCACCCACAGGCTAAGGCTAGTGTTAAATGACTGGCCACCCCAAGCAACTTTGTCAGAAAATAATGGACCGGTGGAAGACAGAATAAGGACTGCACCAGTTGTAGAGACCTGTGAGGAGACCAGAAAGGCTGGACCTGCTCCCAGGACAAAGACATGGACTCCAAGAGTCAATTGGCTGACTTCCAGTTAAGCTGCAGGGACACAACACGCTGTTAAAAGTCATGCAACACACTTAGAAAGAGGAAGATGCCTCTGGGGATTGTTTTTGTGCCGGAAGGTTTACCAACACAGTCCTGCCTACAGCGCAGGCACCCTTGTAACATGCCATAGGGGAGCCTGAGTTGCGCTAGGCAGCCAAAAATGAGCCAACTCTAGGAAAGGGCAGAAATGTTCCATACAATGGTAAAAACTTTGCATTTCTGCCTTTTCCCTTTCACACAGCGCAGCAATGTGTGTTGCTGCATTGTTACAAGGACGCGCACACGGTAACAAGTATGTGTCCTTTATAATAAGTATGCCGATGACAGGACGAGTACAGAGCATCCGCCATGAATCCACTTTCCAACTGCCCGAGATTCCCCCAGTTCCATCTCCCTTTACAACCGCAAAATTCCAAGTGCTGCAATATTTTTTATAAATATGGCCCTCAGAATGAGCCGTTCATTTGCTATAACAGGGTCAACTGCATCTTGTTAGCTTTGCTGATGGATGAGTAACTTGTGCTGCTACAACCTTGAGGGTTCACATTTGGTTAGGATGGCAACAGACTGGCACAGCTATGAAATAAAGGACGTTAATCATTTCACACATTTTTTCAATAGTGTAGGTAACAATGTCCATGGACTGATTACCGAATACACCCTCAAGCTAAATAAATGCTAAAGTTCAGCAATTTTACGCGCACATTACAACAACCCATTGGTTACTCAATTATTTTAGAAAATACTTAGGGGCAGATTTACAAGCCCCTTGCGCCACTTTTGCGTCACTTTTAACATGGGAAAAGTGACACAAAAGTGGCGCAAGGGGCTCATAAATCTGCCCCTTAGTTTCCAGAAGTCTGCAAAGCAAGCATTCCACACGAGATTGCATCTGTAAAGATCGAGTGCAGTTCAGCTTTAGGAGGGAGGGTGAGACACACCCGAACCAAGGCACATTTTTGTGGAAGCAAGCTCCAGCTTGTGTCGAATGAACATGGCACGGAGGGTAAGTCCCTCCCTCAGTTCATTTGTGGCGAAGAGCAGGAGCGGTTTGGCATTCCCCTTTTCTGAAAAGAGTAGACTTTCTGGATAATTAAGCAGCACACTGCAGCTACGTGCACGCCCACAGTACCAAACCTACCCTTACTTGCACGTCTGAACAAAGAATGCTTTTACAATCTTTGAAAAGAAATGGAGAACTAATGCTGCACAAATTTAATATCGTTTGGTACTACACAAGACTAAAGAGTCTTCAAGAAACCTTCCAACATGACCTCACCCCAGTCTTCTTGAAAAAATTGCAAGTTTGTGTTATAATCACTCCTGAAAATGATTGTGAAAGCTACACGTAGATTGGAGTTGTGGACTTTAGGAACAGCGCAAAGAAGAGCCAATTTCCAAAGTTCACTGAGCGAGGACCGGGGAATGATCCAATAAGGCATGACCTTTGAACCATGTGACTTCAGCTGAAGTGAATTGGTCAAAGTTCTGAGGAAGGCACGGAAAAACATAAAAGAGGTGGATGAATGCTTTTGGTTGTACCTCAATTCCCTCAGTTACTACAACATACAGACACAGTTATTCTATGGCAAAAACAGCGCAACATCTCCCAGCAGAGCAGTCGGGCCTCATATATGCGTTTTGGCCATAATTTAGCGCTGCAGGCCCTCCTGTTGAGCTGCCCTATGGCAAAAGAAAAGGGCAAGAATACAACGCATATATCAGATAAGGCGCATTCCTGTCCTTTTCCCTTGCGCCAGCGCACAATGGGCTGCCATGCGCCAACACAGGCACCTTTGCACCATGGTGCAAGGGTGCCTGCATTGCGGGGATGATTATTTTTGTATAGGAAGGGAAAGAGGCTTTTTCCTCTTTCTATGTGTGCTGCAGCACACATTAAAAAAGTAAAAACAAGGAGAAATAAAGATATTTCTCTTCGTTGTACCTCCCTTGATCCTCCCCTGGTGACGCATAAGCTTTTGGCGTGCCTCAGATTTACAACTTCTCGTAAATCTGGGGCAGTGTCAAAAAGCCATGGATGTTGCTGGGAACACCCTCAACAACAGCCATTGCATGCCCCTTTAACACAGAAAATGGAGTTAAAGGGAACAATATTTTCAAGGCAGCATTAAGCCACAAAAAGTGAGTTAGGGCTGCCTAATAAATATAGAGCAGGCTTCTGCGCCAGGGAACGTCACAAAAAGTGACATTCCGGCGGTGCAAGGAGCCTCATAAATGAGGCCCTTAGTGTTTAACTAGTAAAAGTTGGGGAAAGATGCAGAAAACAAGCACAATGAAATACTTTTACCTGTAATGGCTACCTCTGAATGTCTTCTCACTACATACCTCTCTGCCTTGTGGCATCACTGTCCCTTGTTTTTTTCTCCCTTTATTTTCTTCCTTTCATCACAATTGTACTTTCTATTCTTTTCCCCCAAACATATTCTCCACTATTTGTATTTGCCCTCCATTTGCTCCTGTTCTTAACTCCACACACCTCTTCTTGAACAATAGCTTTGTGTGGAATAGACACAGGTTTTATATAAGACTACAACACTGCTCAATGAATTAAATCTCGCAATTTACATCTACTTTGGCCTGCAGGTCGCAAGTCTGCATTTCACCGAGGTCAACACAGTCTTATATCCTTCAACGTTTTCCCAATTAAGCACTATTAAAATTGGTGATGCCACACTATTTACTGCACTGAATAAACGTAGTAAGTTTGTTATTCATGGTCCATTAAAGATTTTAAACTGGAGAAGGTGGAATGGGTGCAGGAGTTAGGATAGCGCGTGGCAATCAATGTATCAAAATGGGACACGTCCCAAGAACACTTTGGAAAACAATTGCTTCTTTCTATTCTAATCCAACTATCAACTTTAAGAGCTATGCTGAATGTTTTCCAAACATTTAGATGTTGTTTTAACAATAAAAGACACACCCTTCATTTCTACCATCGACCTACTTTACTAAGAGCCTCTCTGACTGCCCTACGTGGAAGCTGGTTTGAGAAACAAAAAGACTACATTACAGTATGAGAGCGCTTTGATTCATGCTGGAATGCAGCATGTTCCGTCCATGGAAGAGAGCACACCAGGCCACTGCATAACTTCATTGTCTGTCACTCCTGGGTAATCCAAGGTCATCCCAAACTCGCTCAGCCTTCCATAATATACTTACTTTTCAGAAGTGTGCTGTAGAAAGTGGCGGCTCGTCATTAAGGGTGGAGAGACTCCACTCTCCCTCACCTTTTTCCAAACATGAAGAGTGTCAGCCAGGCTGAACAAATGTCAGTCTGACAGACACTCTTCCTGTCCAGTCCAGGCAGCGAGGTGCTGCACGTGCACTAAATGCGCAGGCGCCTGGCTGTTTGAGCTGAACTGTGCTGGGCTGAAGATGTCACAAGACCTTCTCAGCCTGGCAAAGTGATTGGTGGTCCCTCCCTCATGGCGAGGGGAAGCGTCACTGGTAACCTTTGACCTGGGTGCTTCAGTTTTAAGCCCTGAAGTGCCCAAGGGTGAGTGTAGTCACAGAGTAAGTTGGGGCAGCCTTCTCACTGACTCCATTACACTCTGTGATGAGTAAGGGACTGCTGCCTTCTCTCTTTGGCTGACCCATGACAAGGTCAGTCAATGAGAGGAGGTGGCAATCTCAATCCTCAGAATCCACAGAAGTTTCACCCTGCCATCCAAGGTTACTGCTAGAGTCCGGTAAGTTTTTCTTTTCTTTAAAGTTTGGTGTGTACCTACATGTGTATATATGAATGTATGTGTATTTGTGAATGCATGCTGTGAAGGGGTGTGAATGCATGGGTGTGAATGAGTGTGCATGTGTGACTGCTGCCTTCTCTCTTTGGCTGACCCATGACAAGGTCAGTCAATGAGAGGAGGTGGCAATCTCAATCCTCAACAAGCATTGCCATAGCCAATAGGTCTCGCTTTTCGGACCTTATAAGTATTTAGTTAAGCAGCACAATATCCTTGGTGCAATAACATCAACTGTTGCATGGCTCAAAATTTATAAGGTCCCAAAAGCGAGACGTATTGGCTATGCCAATGCTTGTTTTTAGAAGCCTGGCATGCAGTTTTAAATGTAGACTGGTAAAAAAGGTGCCAACTCGAGGGGCTAGGTCTAGAGAGAACTATTGAACCCAGTGCATATGTTAAAACACGTACAAAGCTATTAAGCAAGCCTTCATAAATGATTCCCTAAAATACGAAGCCTTTTTTAATAGAAACACGTCAAAAGCGCATCGCCATAAAAGAAACCTGCAAAGTGTAGCACGTCTCTGATAGTGGTCGGGATCCGAGGTATACGACGTGTCCATACTTTTGTTAGCCTTGCGCTGAAAGTTTAAACAAGCTGTAGCCCGGTAACTGACGTGGAGGAAGGGGGTAGTAGAAGGGAGGGGCTTACGGTGCACCACATCCCACGTGTAATGTTATTAGAGAAATGAACACTTCATCAAATATGTAATTCATCCTTTAGAAAAAGTGAAGTAGATACATAAGTAGTATACGTCAAGCTGCAACCAATCGGGCTCACAAAGGGACACAGGTAGGCGCAACTAAAGCTTATTGTGGGATTTGATTTGCAGCCACTGGAGAAACATGCTTTGCCAAAACAAAAATAAAAAAGCATTCAGCCGGGCTGGCGGGAAAGATGCGGATGGCTCGTGGCGTCCCCTCTATTCATTTCAACAGCGACCAGCACAGCCTGTTCACTAACTCTAAAACAAGCCAAGCCACCCATGACGCTGGGCCATGAAGAGCCGAAAAACCCCACCGCTTTATTACAAGCGTGCTGAGCTACAAATCCGAGCCGCCAAGGGAGGGGGTGGCAAATGGTGTGCACTTTCGCAGCCGCTTTGATGTTCTCAGTGGCCGCGCGGCTCACTGAGAACATCAAAGCGGCCGCGAAAGTTATCAGGCAGGCTGACAAATGGTGCGGGCGCCCGGCGCACATGCACTGTATTTGGAGGCCTGAAAAGCAAGTATGCACTTCCAAATCCCCCGTTTACTAAAGCTCTCGCCAGAGTAGCGCTAAAGCGCTGGCTCAGGCGAGACCTAAAAACCACAGAAGTTTCACCCTGCCATCCAAGGTCACCGCTAGAGTCCGGTAAGTTTTTCTTTTTTTTAAAGTTTGGTGTGTACCTACATGTGTATATATGAAGGTATGTGTATTTGTGAATGCATGCTGTGAAGGGGTGTGAATGCATGGGTGTGAATGAGTGTGCATGTGTGTGTGTTGCCCACCCCACTTAAATTATTAGTTACCACTGGTTTTAGGCATCGTACAAGTGCCTCTCATAGTTAACAGGACTTATAGAATGGACTACAATCCCACAAACGTACTTTGAACACACCAAAGAATCAGTGCAAGCTTTATTAGCACACAGAACAGGTATTGTAACAGCAATAGATATTCAAGGCTCCTCTGTACAGTGTATGCATGTGTAGACACACATACACAATACGTGATATTGAGCAACATTGAAGAGTTTCCTTGTATAGTGTATAGTTTCTCTCAAACAAAGCAGGTGATTACTGACAGCAACTGCAGTGCAGTTCCCCAACTCATGCATAACATGTTGCAGCAGCAAAGCAAGCATCCCTCAAACAAGACAGGCCCATTGCATGCAACATTATTACATCCTTTCCTCACATTCAGAGAACAATGAAACATCATAATGGAGGTGCAAGCATCCCTAATAAGGAGAATATGTTATATAAATTCAACAACATTGTAAACTTCCGTCACACTGGCGATGTATGCTACAAGCAGCAACAATTAAAGTTTCTATGACATACACTGAACCTGCGCAACATAGTGAGGAGTTTTGCATGTTTTAACATATAATATTAACTACTTTCACAACTGTTGTGTGAATGATTTCATCACACTTATGATGAAGTGCAAAAGCTGATCATTCTTTACATGACACTCAAACTGATTTTTACAATGAAAACTCAAATGTGCACTTTGCACACGTCTAAAAAACGACACTGAAACTGAGAAAAATTGAAGTACCAGCACCGTAAAAGTGTGATTGGTTTGGTAGAAATAGCAAAACTAATCAAATCATTAATTTAACTTGTTTATTAACTGATCTCTTTATATTTCTAACAAACTCATCATGAAAATTAATGATGAAACTTAGCATTTCTATTGATTTTATTGTAAAGCGCTATGACGGTATAGCAAGTGGTGCTATTCGTGTATGTAATTTGCTATGTGACTGAAACTTTCAGTATAATTGGCTAACATTATCAAGACCTTATATCCATAGGAATGATTATATTTTAATAAGCTTTAGAAACAGTTTACATGTTGGTTCTTTTAAACTTTTTGGTAGTAAGCAGCTCACCTCCGCCCTCATCAGCACCCCTCCACAAACTACGCTAGATGCAAACACCCCAGCACGCAACCTCCACCGCTGGGTCACGAACTGCGCCAACACACCCGCCTCCCTCAAGAAAGCCAATGGAAGACAGATCAAGAAAGCAAGCTGGTTAAGCCCTGCACTCCAAGAATTCAGACGCTCCTGCAGACGACTCGAAAAGACATGGAGGAACAACAAAACTCCAGAAACACATGCCGCAGGCCAAACCCTGCAGTGAAACAACTGACGTCCCACCCTCCTAAGACCTCTGCAACAGACTCAGCACCTTCCTCTACCCTGAGGTTAAGATGATCTATGACAACTTCGACAATCAAGACCTCCTCACCGCTCAAGCCCCACTTCCATGTAACGCCAATCAACAGACCCTGCTCAAATGGACCCTGCTCATGACGGAAAACACCTTGAAGACCATGGAAAGCATCTACTCTGGAGCACCCTCAGACACCTGCCCACACCACATCTTCCACAGAGCCGCCTCTGTCATCGCACCCAAACTACATCGGACATTTAATTGCTCCTTGGGGACCGCCACCTTCCCCGATGATTGGAAACACGCCAAGTCAGCCCCCTCCTGAAGAAACCCTTGCAGACCTGACAGACCTCAAGAACTTCAGGCCCATCTCTCTGCTTCCATTTGCAGCCAAGGTCATCGAAAAGGCTGTCAACACCCAGATAGCAAATTTCATTGAAGCTAACAACATCCTGGACATCTCCCAATCTGGATTCTGCAGCAACTACAGCACAGAGACTGCCCTATTCGCCACCACCGATGACATCCGCTCCCTCCTCAACCAGGGCAAAATGGCAGCCCTCATCCTCCTGGACATCTCGACTGCTTTTGACACCGTCTCCTACTGCACCCTAGCTACCAGACTCAGGATACACTCCTTCCTCACAAGCAGAACTCAGTGGGTCAGATTCCTCCCTAACTCTCAGGACCGACAGAGACCAACTGTGGAGTGCCCCAGGGCTCCTCGCTCAGACCCACCCTCTTCACAGTCGACATGGCCCCCTTGCAACCATTGTCAGGTACCACGGGCTCAATATTTTCTCCTATGTCGATGACAACCAGCTGATCCTCTCCCTCACCATCAAACCTAACATCACTAAACACAACTTCCAAGAAGGGATAAAAGCCTTCGCCACATGGATGAAGAACAGCTGCCTGAAACTCAAACAGAAGTGCTCATCCTAGGCTCCACCCCCTCCGCATGAGATGACTCTTGATGGCCCTCCACCCTCGGAAATCCTCCCACCCCAACAGACCACGCACGAAACCTGGACCTCTTACTAGAGTCATTGCTCACAATGAACCGCCAGATCAATGATGTATCCTCGACCTGCTTCAACACCCTCTGCATGCTTCGAAAGACATTCATATGGATCCCATCTGAAACCAGAAAAACTGTCCTGCATGCACGCACGCACTCATCAGCAGCAGACTGGACTAAAGAAACGCTCTCTATGCCGAAATCAACAAGAAACTCCTTTGCAAACTTCAGACTGTCTAGAATCCCGCAGCCAGACTGATCCTCGACATCCCCCATCGCCTCCAAGATTGCTACTGGCTCCCAGTCGAAAGAAGAATAACCTTTAAACTCCTCACCCACGCATACAAGGCCCTTCACCACACCGGACCAACATACCTGTACAACCACCTCTTCTTCCACGCACCCAAAAGTCACCTCTGATCAGCCGAGCTCTCTCTGGCCACCATCCCACATATCTACAAGGCCAGAACGGGATGAAACTCCTCCTACCTCACAGCCAAAGCCTGGAATGACCTCGCCCTCCACCTCCGGCAATCTCCACCATTGCCCCAGCTCAGGAGGGACCTCAAGACCTGGCTCTTCGGATGATCCCAGCACTCAATGGAGTCAGCCCCCCTCCTCCCCAGCCCCTTGAAACCCTCAT
The DNA here is from genome assembly GCF_964204655.1 of Triturus cristatus. NCBI lineage: Eukaryota > Metazoa > Chordata > Amphibia > Caudata > Salamandridae > Triturus > Triturus cristatus. The sequence continues at coordinate 883,638,453 of NC_140581.1, forward strand.
GTGTGAGTAGTTGCACTTTACCAACCCTAATTGATTGAAAATTACTGACAACATTACAAATATGCTCATATATGATATGTTTGATTTATTTCATTATGCTTGAACTTAACTAAAATGCCTTTGTGTCGCCTTTTTTCCCTTCGGCTGGATTATTTCATAGCCTAGTGTAATGGACTTTTGTTACGTTTCCTCAAATGTTGCTTTATCTGTTCTGTTTATGCAACATTCTTTAAGGAATAAGACATTTTTTCAATATTTCTTTGTGTGTAAATTGGTGGGACTTCAATCTTTGGACTAAATCCATGAAGAGAAACAAAGTAAATAAGCTCTTTGTCAACTAACCTGTAAGGATGGAATGGACAGTCGTTTCTCATGACTAGCATGGGAAAATATATTGAAGTATCAATTTGTACCCGGTGAACGGAAGAACGAACACATAATGAACCGATCATCGTATGGTGACAACTGATGTCACAAATTGATTATTTGGAGTATAAAAAGTGACTTTACTAATAGGAGTGGGTACTCTTTTTCTCAGACTCATCTGAGGAGTCTTTCGCTAAGGGCCCTCTTCACTTTCTTGCCTCTAGCCTGCCTACCGGACTACCTTTACATGCCCCTTAACATACTTCCCTTGCTGATGAACTTGCCTGCTGGATGGTTTGGAGCTGTCTGGTGAACTTTCCTGATTAATGCTCCAATCCCCTCTGCCGATGCCCAGGGACTTCTCCCTAGTGGACTTTAACTTGATACATTTGCCCATGCTAAAAGAACCATCCTCCTGACTTTGTTGGTGGTAGATATCTCTAATTTTCTCTTTATGAATTATTTTATTTAGAAATAGATTTACTTTGCCTAGATGTGTGATTTTATATTTTGAGCTGTAAGATGCATGACAGAGCTTCCTAAAATGTTTCTTATATGCATTCATTTTGGATCTTTAATACAATAACCAAATTATCTAAATCTGTCTGAGTCTTTTATTGTGTCTTGAGTTATTTCTACTGACAATGTGCTTGCAATTATCTTATTTCTAAATACAGGATAGAGAGCGTCATAGATTATTTTCATACCATCAGGTTCTTTTGCTCTTGTTCTCTATAGCCACAGCTGAACTACTGGTTTGTATAATTCTTCTCAGACTGAACTTCTTTAGGAGGTTAGGTCTTCCAATTGCAATACTTTATTTCTATAGCATGGTTCTGAGAGTAATGTATTTGAAACTCATCTCCAATTTGTGAGTTGCCTACCAATTATTGGTCCTCTTTGAGTGGCTGACAGTGGGACATCCTGATTACTCAACCCTCACTACGAAGAAGAAAGTCCATCTGAGGACAAATGCCACAAAGTGGCATCCGCTGCAACAAAACTGGGTAGTAGAGTAAAGATTTTATCTAGTGACATGAAGAATTTAGGGTGCCCAAAATAAATTTCCCTTGTCCAGTCAAAAAGTCCTAAATCCCTTGGTTCGACAAAAGGATTAAATGAGTAAAGATGGATTCCGATGACTTGTAGAGGCAAAGGAGTGTGAGTATTAATAGGGATGTGCATTGAAATTGCTTTGGCTTGGGTTGTGGTGTTTTAAAATAGCTGTGTGATGTTATGCTAAGCTGAAAAGTTGAATGCGCTCTATGGCTTAATGGAAAGTAGTTGAAATTGTTATCAGGTCTGTTTGTGGCCTAAGATCTCGAGATATATACCTATGTGGTGGTCTTAGTATAAAAGACACTGAGATAGTTGTCTGCTGTGCTGTGGCGCTTGTCGTGAGAAGTCATCGACAACATATTATGGACAGAGACTTTCTTTTGTGTGTTAGTGGCAAGCGATTGGTATAGTTAAACTCCGGTGCACACGGAATACCTGTATCAATTAATGTGAAATCCCACTGGTTGAGATTTCATTTGAAGTGAATGATAAAGATAGGTATAGAAATTATAATATTTTGTATCACCTTTTTGAATGAAGGACATGTTTTCTTTTGGAGGAGCAGGCAGATTTAATTGTTGAAATCGTTTGCATATTGTGTTGTGTATTAACTTAGAAAACGTGTCGAAGAAAATTGTAAGGAAAGGGGACCTGCTGCAAGGAGCGAGATCTATGTCACAGTGTGTCACGCTGTGATTGGTCAGTTGGTGTAAAGCCACAATGAGGTTGGTTGACTACATCATAGAAAATTGCACTGTTATTGGATGTGATTGCTGAACTAGAGAATTGTGGGAGGTTTTTATTTCCTGGATTTTGTTGTGATCATCTGTGAAATGCAAAATTGAATAAAAAAATGAAATTTTTCAAAGATTTGTGACACTTAATACAAGGAGATCTGACTATACTTGTTAGATTAGGAGAAGATGTACTGCCAGGATACTCTGTCCTGGTGGATAAAGGATTACATCCATGTATTTGGCCCGAACAAGGGCAAAAAATTACAGAGAAAGGTGTGTTTCTACAGTTTCCTTGTTTCTTAGTTATGGGACAATTAATTTGAGAGTCATTGAGAATTCAAGGTAGAAATTATACAAAATGAGACCACCTCCTAGACCTGCTCCATTTGAGGCAATAATACTGGTGTTAGACCTGCCATCCTTGGCATGGTTTCCCCTGACTTCTTTTTTTTTTACCTCTACTTCCTGTATTTTTGACTCTGTGCTGGATTTAGTTTTTGCTGGTTTAGGTACTCTGGGCACTTTGCCACTGCTGATCAGTGCCAAAGTGCAAGTTCTCAAGTTCTCCCTGTGTAAATTGTAATTCTGATTGATTATCCATGATTGGCATATTTGATTTACCGGTAAGTCCCTAGTAAAGTGCACTGTGTGTGCCCAGGCTCTGTAAATCAATTGCTACTAGTGGGTCTGCAGCACTGGGGTTGGCACCCACACAAGTAGCCTTTCAAATGTGTCTCAGACCTGCCAATGCAGTGCCTGTGAGTGCAGTTTTAAACTGTAATGTTAACCTGACAAGTGCACCCACTTCCCAGGCACTAACCTTTTCTTTTCTTACATATAAGTCACCTCCAATGTAGGCCCAAGGTACTCTCATGGGCAGGGTGCAATGTATGTGAAAGGTAGGAGATGTACTGGTGTGTTTTACATGTCCTTGTATTGAAATGCTGCCAATTTCGTTTTTCACTAATGCAAGGACTAGCTCTCCCATTGGCTATCATGGGAGCTGCCTTTAAACATTTTATAGCTGTAACTTTCAATTGCGAACAGCTAGAGTTTTGGAGTTTAGGCCCTCTGAACTCAAAATGTAATAACACCTTTTAGTGAAGGTGGCTTTTAAATTGTGTGTTTGAAAATGCCTCTTTTAGAAAGTGCAAATGATGGACAGAATGCAGAACAATGTAATACATTCACCCCAGTACAGAGATCTGGGCCTAAATCCATCATTTTTTGCTCCCCATGCCATTCCAGTGTGAACCCAACCATATGCAAATCAGTCTTGACCCTGGGCCCAATGGGAACAGTCCAACCCGAACTGCCAGGCCAGGTCCTCCCTGGACTGGAAAGAAGCATCCTAGGACCAGTTTTGGGGTTTCACCCCTCATCAGCCAGGATAGCTTGACTCCAGTGGCAAGGAGAGCACGGGACCCTAGTCTGGGCCTACCTGTCTCACTCGGGGTGACAAATGCAAAAAGAACAACTGATGGACAGAATGCAGAACAATGTCATACATTCACCCCAGTACAGAGATATGGGCCTAAATCCATCATTTTTTTTGCTCCCCATGCCATTCCAGTTTGAACCCAGCCATATGCAAATCAGTCTTGACCCTGCGCCCAATGGGAAAAGTCCAACCCGAACAGCCAGGCCAGGTCCTCCCTGTCGCCCTAAGTGGAAAGGGTATGCCCAGACGTAGGTCCAGTGCTCACTGCACCACTGGATTCAAGCTAGACTGGCTGATAAAAGGTGATGCCCTGAAACCAGTCCCAGAATGCTTGTTTGTGGTCCAGGGAGGACCTGGCTTAGCAGGTCAGGCTGGACTGTTCCCATAAGGACCAGGTCAAAACTGATTTGCATATGGCTGGGTCCAACCTGGGGTGGTGTGGTGAGCAAAAGAATGATGGATTAAACCCATATCCTTCTGAATGTGAATGTTTGCATTGTCGAACATTCCGTCAATCAATTGTTTCTTTTGCACATTTAGAAAGTGGGCATTTCCTTGTGTGACCATTCTATGTGCCTCTGCCTGCTTGTGAATTGACCATCTGGTTTTAGACTGATGGGGCTGTTTGTGCATTCACTCCAGACACTCCCACAAAGGGAGCTGAGGTGTGCCCTGCATAAGGTGATGGGTCATCCTGGGCTAGAGTAGTGGGAGGAGTTGTCACTGACAACTGAATAGGCTCTGGTAACTCTGCACAATGCTGTCTCCACCTCCTGTATTGAAACTGGACCATGGAGGACAGAACTGGTTTTACTGCACAAGAGATACGTTGTGAACAAAGACTTCAAAAGGAAAAAGGCCTATAAGTATTAGACCTAAAACCCCTGAACTTTAGATTACTTCTGGAACAAGAATAACATCTGTCATTGAGGAGAGCTGATGAACTGTGTGGAGGAGACTGCCCCTTTGCTGTGTGTTGCTCTACTGGGTGGCCTGTAGTCGCTGCTTCTGCCAACGTGAGGACACAATTGGACTTTTCTGTAAACTTGCTTGAGAAGACTCTCCAGGAGCTTGTGTGTACTGGTCTCCTGTTCTGAAGTCTCAGGGACACAAAGACTTCACCTAAGAATAGAATCTCAGAGTGAGAGCTTGACAAACAGAAATACAGCTAAGATTCCAAATGCCCCTAAAGTACCAAAAGAGACTACACTTGTTTCTCCTGTAATGAGGGGAACAGAAACAATAGATCCATTGAGCCCATTTGATTAGAATCCTCCAGGTAAACACTGCTCATACTCTGACTATACCTGCTGGAGTAAATACTGCACATGGTAATCCACTAAATTTGACAACGAATCTTTGCTTCAGACCTAATGGTTCTGACTCTAAGCAATACAACTGGTACTAAGAGTACAGGTTCCATTTTAAATCAGACACCATTTAATCCTAGAAGCAGAATGGTTCAGAGGTCACCACCCTTTTACGTCCCCCAAAGGAGCGAGCCTCTTGAAATAAGTTACCATACTTCTAAAATTACAGTGGCCATGGGAATTTCAGTTACTGCTACGTCTGCATTTAATATGCATCCCAGAACAACTAGAGATTTGATCAATGGAGATTTGGCTTTAAATATTTCAAGAGAAACATCTGATTTTACTCCTCAAGAATTGGATAATTGGCTCAGAGAGTTTAGCACTGCAATTAATATTCCATAAACTGTTCCAGTCCCAGTAAAGGGAAAGACATTAGATGTGGCCAATCTAAACGTAGCTAAAGGAAGAGCTAGAAGAAATGATTTTGGGAACTCTTAGTCCATCTCAATTAGATACATACCAAGAGGAGGAACGCGTGTTTCTCTGTAAGGACATTACTCGATGAGATAGACAGACACATCAGAAGCTAGCTGAATTGGCTCAGAAATATGAAATTGATGTTCAGAGATCAAAGGTTTTGCAAAAGACATACAGCTATGCCTTTAGTGACAGAGGTTTTTCTAACACAAGGCCATCTGGAGTAAAATTGCAGATAAAGACACTAATTACACCAATCAAGAAATGGAGTGAGAGAGACAAATGGGAAGATAGATGGTTGAAAAAGAAAGAAACACAAAGATTTAGGATGCAGACACCTCCAGCTGTAATTGATGGAGGCAATGGAGGCAATGGAGAAAAACAGATGCTTCCTATGAAGGAAGTACGTGGTGGAGGGTTTGTGCATGTGCCTTGGACAAGAACGGGAATGTTGTCATTCACAAATGAATTCCTGAAATTGAGAGATAATCCAAAAAACGGTTTGTGAAAATTCAGATTTTCTGTTAATAGATTTGAATACTTTGTTTAACATTGTGGCTCCTGGAGACCTGATCATCGAGTAAAAAAATTCTGTAGGTTCACCTGAAACAGAACCAGAGAGGGGGAATCCTAGAACAAGTGTCCAGACTCCAGTGATATTGAAGAAATATCAACAAGTGACTACTTTCCTAAAATTCAAGATTTCTCCTAAAAAAGTTGATTAGCCAAAGATTGATAGAATGACTAAAGAACCTAAAGAATCAGTTTATGCCTATTATGAGAGATTGAGACAGTTTTTTAGACAGTACAGTGGAATGGAAAATGTGGCAGAATAGGATATGATACATTTTGTTTACAGATTTGTGAATGGCTGGAGACCTGAAATGTCTTGCATGATACATCATTGTTTACTCTGCTGACAGAACAGACCAATTGATGACATTTTGCATTATGCAAAGTACTGCAGAGATGAATTAGTAGTGAAACATAAGAAATTGAGGGAAAAGCTAATGATAGCTCAGACGAAAGCAGTACAAAGAGGTCAGAATCCTTTGGGTTTTGACAATGAATTTCCAGCACAGGGAGGATTTAATTTGGTTCCTCTAATGCAGGGTGTTAATCTTTTTCAGCATTAGAATTTTCATTCACAGGGTAGAGCTTGTGGTGTACCAGTAGACTCTGGAGTGCATTTTGATGTATCAGCTTCAAAGGAAACACATCCATGTCACTTGTGCAGAAAATTTAGGCATTGGAAACGTGAGTTTAGGTTTAATGTGACCAATCCTGGAAATCAGATACTGAATGGAGGGTATGCACAGTCTTAGGAAAATAACATGGTCCAGACTCAACAGACACGAAGACAGAGAGTTCAAAATTCTAATACATCCCAATCAATGCAGATACCGCAAGCTCCGATGCCACCACAGAATGTTCAGGTACAAAGCTTCATTTGGGACAGGGACTTCCAGGTAAACAATGATGATAGTGTAACACCCAAATAGGTAAAAACATCCACCATTTCAAGGGGTTCTCCTCCCAATTCCAGCCTACCCTTAAAGGACTTGTGTTTGTTAAACATCATAAACTTTGTGTTTGTGGAATTGATCCCAAGTCCACAGGAGTAACAAAATTGGAATGGAAAAGGGCACGCTGCAGTCCACTGGGGATTTCGGAAATTATTATGGTGTCATCTACACACAATAAAATCGATATTTTGGCACCTGCCAAATGGAACAACTAGCCAACCGTCTTGTTCTCCCTCCGGCGGCTACCCCATATGTAATTGTTTTGGCCAATGTCCCTCCTTTACCTACAAATAGGATGCAGAATTGGATTGCACTAAGAAATAAGTCGCTAAATTGGTTGGGAGTAAGAACAGGTTTAACTGACCTGTTATTCAATGATATTAAAATGGCAAGGAGGGTTAAATGAGTGGGGAAAGGTAAAAAAAATCTCCATGGCAACTGTATAGTCCTGTCTTTTAAAACTCCACACTGTTTTGCGCAGGATGAGGACATCCAACGTTTCTACAACTTTTGTCCCCTCTCTCTCCCTGGGCTATTATTATCAACCTGTAAAACGGGATGAGAGGGGGAGACTGCAGTGTTTAGTCAACCCTGGATTCACACAATACTCTAACTTTGCGATACCAACTTACAACCACTTCCAAAGCTTGACAAACTGGGATGGTCCAGATTGACTTAATGGAGAGACTTTATTTGTGAATGAGGAAGATCTAATGATCTCCTCTAATTTTGTCAGCGAGGACTTACTGGGGAGGCTTCTTTACTTAGTGAGGAAGACCCAGTGATCACTTCCAACTTAGACAAAGAGGAACCTATGTCGTCACATGATAGAACTGTCCAACCCCCTAGAATTAATCTGTCAGCTGCTTCGGGCACTAAAGATAAGTTCAACCCTGCATCAGTCACTTGTGAACAGCTTGGCTTTGTTTTCTGGAAAATGGCAGGTGGCAGGTTTGCGGAGCAAGGGCCAAAATTAAGAATGGCTAGAGTTTGTAGCTAGTTGACACATCATATGTACAAAAGAGACTTGGCTAATGGAGCCCATTCATATGAATGGTTACATAACATACTTCACCCCTGATATTCCATCTCTGCATGGTAGATCAAAGTGGGGACTATGTGCATATGTTTCTAATAGTTTAAAATTCACCAACATCACCATGGTGGCGCACAACCCACATTATCAACTAATTCTATGTGACTCACAGGGTCTTGCCAGACTAGCAATAATTAATTTTTATAATAATGCCACTATCTAAACTATCACAGATACACTAAACAAACTTAACGATGACTTGGAACATATTGACACAAATAATAGCAAGTATAATGTAATTCTCTGGAGAGGCGATTTTAACTTACGGTTGTGCAAAGTACAGTCAACAAAAATGTGTGGTATGAGATGTGTAGAAGACGCTGATAAAACCCACTTCCACCATAATATTTATAGGGATAAGATTAATGAACTAATATTTAAGTTTGACTTTGCTCTTGCAAATGAGAACTCCTTCCCCTATGCTCCCCGTAAGTGTACATTCAATGGGAGAAATGCACACAGCATCATTGATCACGTTTTACTTTCTAATAGGTGTGCTGCCCAGTCTTTCAACTTCCATACTCACTCGATCTCACTAAGTGATCATTACTCCCTGTGTATCGAATCATCGTCAGTTTTATTCTTCAGGGGCGGTATGATAAACCAACTACACAAATAGAAGAAATAAAGCTTGCAAGCCTTTATGGGTATACCCTGCATTGGACACAGTCTTCCAGAGGGATTACTTAAGCAATTGATAGTTGATAAACAAGAGGCTTTTGAGATCTGCCTAGACGACTCAGCTGTGCCCAATGAGATCATTAAGGCCTTTTTGTCAATCACACAGGGAGTGAAGGAGAGCCTCTTTGTCATTAACAAAAAAGCAAGACAGAAGAGAAAGGGATGGTTCAACACAATATGAACAAGAGCACACAAACGTCTAAAGGAGGCTCTACATAAAATTCCCAGATGTACCACTGAGGTGCAGACTTGTAGAATTGAATACAAGAGGGCGGTGAAGTTAAGGAAGTCACAGCTAAGGGAAAAGGCCTGGGAATCCTTATATAAAGCATGCACCAGTAATCATAACAGAGCAAGAGGTCCCTATGATTGAGATAGCCATAACGGAGGAAGATTTGAAAAAGCATTTCACTAACATTTACTCCTTACCTATAGTGACTCCTGTAGCAGAGCAGGGAGACAGCCACTCTACAATTGAAGTTTCCCCTCAGACTCCCCTCATAGTCCCCTTTAGTTGGAAGAAGACAACATAGCAATACTGGCAAGCAAAGGAGGCAAAACCTCAGGACCAGACGCAATCCCTGTAGATTTATATAAAGTGAACATTGCGCTATGGGGCCCCTACTGACTTTAGTACTTAGGGCATGTTGCGCAATTGTTTTTTTATCAACATGGGCTGAATCAATCATCGTTCCGATCTACAAGAAAGGAGATCGTTCCAACCCGGCTTGTTTCTCTGCTCGATTCCCTGGTGAAGATTGCAGGTCGAATTATCTTGAATAGATTGCAAGATTGGGCTCACACTCATAACATCTTGCCAGATTTGCAATACCGTTTCCACCCTGGGGTTGGGACAATAGAGCAGAGTCTTTGTCAGGGATTCGTCTTCACACACTTTGCCTAAAGCCCAGACCCGCATGATCTATCTACATTGGCAAGGTTCTCGTAAACATCATGTGGCCATACTTCCACAGATACTGACATTCAATATAAACTATATGTACTGTATTGTATATTTTGCTTTTAAAGCATAGCCTGCATATTTGTTGTTTATGATATGCTCCAGTATTATTGTAGACATTGCCTGGTACAGACACGTGTTACCAGCACGCTATTCAGGACCATGACAACTTCCTGGGGCACTTTGTGTAAACGGTCATGCGGGGAGACTATAAAAGGATCGCACTTGGCTTTGCTGAACCGCGAGGAGCGTGTGTCTTCTTCCGACCGCGAGGAGCGTCTCAATTCACCGAACGGCGTTAAGGAGGAACGGATCAAAAGAACCAGCTCCAGCATGTTTCGCTTCATACGCGGTCGCTCCCGAGTGATGGAAATCACAAGAAGACACCGCTTGGTTGAGTAATGCGCATCCAAGAATGAAAGAAGACGTCTTTCAGTTAAGTTATGCGCATTAAGAAACATTTGTTTTAAACCCTGTTTTCTTTTCGTGACATTGTGCTTCCAGTTGAAAAAACGTAAAGGTCATAGACATTCTTCACGCACTTGTGGATATTGTCCTGAAGCCGATATTTATAAAGGAAGAGAGTCCTTCATTTGAACCTTGGGTAGTAGTTCACAGGCGGGCAACTAGAGCCAAATTTCGGGGGGGGGCTGAAAAAGATTTCGGGGGGGGGGGGCTAAGTCTTCCAGCCATAGGCAGAGTGGCTGGAAGAAGGGGGGGAAACGCAACAAAAGCCTCATTAACGAGTAAATGGTCTTTTAAAGACCTGTGAAGTACTCGGGTCCGGCTGCAATTAGACGGACGCCAGCCCGCGAGGCTGTCTCAGCCGGGCTGACACACATGACGGGGGGGGGGGGGGGCTGAAGCCCGGTGAGCCCAATGGGTGTTGCGCGCCTGGTAGTTCATATAGAGATAAGGTAAGAATAGGAATGAACACCATAACAGCGTGGCTAGTAGCACACCTATTATTGAATTGATGTTCTTCTCCTTGTCTCTTCTTGACAATAGACAAACCTCTGGCACAATTTGTATCTTGTGTAATGCTTATGGTGATGAGATACGTTATCTCCCATATCTCAGGATTGCATGTGACAACTTACTTCTTACTGGTTCTGAAGTGCCTGTCGCCTTTTAGAAAACATAAGATCTGATACAAGGTGATTAACATATTGGGTTTATTTAAGGTATTAAAAGCATATATTATTGTACAGCACCGCATATCCTGTTACTGATTTAACGTATATCCTATTTATCATTCAGACCCAGTCAACAGCTACCCAGAATTGAAACCCAGCCGGTCCAGATGCTCGGAAGTAGCTGTGTCTTTTTTCTCTTGTCTTGTTATGTTACATGGGTATTTATAAGAGCGCACATTCACCAACCGGTCTCTTGGCGCTAAGGATCTGAGCAGAGAGAGTTCAAGCAGAAAACATCTAGTTATAAGCTAGAGTGAACAGCCATGTCTTAAGCTGTTTCCTGAACCGCATGTAATCTACGTCAAGCCTAAGTGAAGTGGGGAGTGAATTCCAGAGCTTCGGACCCAAATAGGAGAACCGAGTCCCTCCAATGCGTTTGCGTCTGAATCTGGGCACTGCCAGGAGATTCAGATGCATAGATCTCAAGGTACACTGGGGTAAGTATTTACTGATTAACGAAGAAATGAAATTAGGACCGGTTCCCGGAATAGCTCTGAAGAGAATGCAGCCTGTTTTAAACATAGCTCTCGGTTCCACTGGAAGCCAGTGGAGATCCTCAAGCCGTGGGCTAATATGACAACGTCTGTCCTGAAGGTAGATGATTCTCGCTGCTTGGTTTTGGATCATCTGTAGGCGATGTCTCTGCTTTTGTGGAAGGTCAAGATAGAGCGCGTTTCCATAATCAATTTTTGATAGAATGAGAACAAGCACAATTTGGATACTGGCCTCTTTGCTGAAAAAGCGTACGCAGCTTGTGAAGTTGGACGAAACAAGCAGATGTAATTGACCCAATTTGGGCACTCATTGAGAGACCCGAATCAATGTGAAAGCCCAGACTCGTTATCACTGGTTTAGGAAGTGGGGCCACACCAAGCTCGGGGGCCAATAAGAGGGTGTCCAGTGGGTGAGTTTATTGCTGGGTATGATTATCTCAGTCTTTTCCAAGCTTAATTTTAATTGGTTATTGTTCATCTAATGTTTAACGTACGTCATGGACTTCCTAACAAATTCTTTGGATTCAGTTGAGTTCTCCAGGGTAAAAATTTGCTGCATGTCATCAGCATAATTAAAGATTTTTATCCCCATCTGCTGAAGGCTTGAGATCAAAGGACATATGTATACATTAAAAGGTATTGGCAAAGAGAGGAGCCCTGCGGTACACCACAGCTCATCCCTACAGTGTTAGATTTATAAGGTGAGAGCCACACTGATTGGTTGCGACACTCAAAAAAAGATCTGAACCAATCCAGGGCCAATCCCCCGATACCCGCTGCGCCAATGCGATCCAACAAAATGTTGTGGTTCACGGTGTCAAATGCCACAGACAGACCTAGGAGGATTAGTGCTTGAGTGCAATCAATGTCCGCCGGTCCTTTGAGATCGTCCATGACAGAAAGAATCACAGATTCAGTAGAGTGTGCTGGGCGAAACCCTGCCTGATGGGTATCCAGAAACTTGGTGGCTTCAAAGAAAGAACTGAGACATGTGGCTACATGCGCTTCCAGCAGTTTGGCTGGCAGTGGGAGGAGTGATATAGGCCTGTAATTCTCCAACTTTATGGGATCCATACCCTACTTTTTTTTGTAGCAGAATAACCACTGCTTCCTTAAAGACTGACGGTACAGTACCATGGGACAGAGAAAAGTCTTATCTCCTCCAATCCGCCTTCCCTCTCGGAATACCTGCCAGGGACTCTTGTTCATCTCAGTAGCCATGAGAGGTGTTCTGGGCGGTCAGGGAATTATGAATTGCTCCTGTATATGGCCTGGTATTGAGGTGAGTGGTCTCAAGCTAACAGTATTAATCTAAGCTTTTTAGTCTGGAAGTATGTTAAAACGAAAGAGTGGAATGTGTATCTAGCCTTTGTCAATCTATCCTCAGCTGTTGATTTCGTCATGCATTCTAAACTGTGGTCTATCATGAAAGACCTGGGGGTAGAGACTTCAATCATTAGTTTCCTGAGGGAACTATTCTGGAAAGCCAGAGTTAGATATGGTATTAGCGCGGCGTGTACTGAACCATTTAGGGTGGAGAGGGGAGTGAGACAGGGCTGTGTCCTGGCTCCTTGCTCCTTTTCTGTTCTCTTTATTTATAAACAGTGTGGGAGCGGTACTTGCAGCATCAACTAAAGACCTCCCTCAAGTAGGAACATGCCCCATACCAGCCCTCCTCTATTAGCTCTCCAGACACTGCTCGCAAACTTCACAGAATATATGCAGGATCTTGGTCTTTTAGTGAGTCAATCCAAAACGTTTGTTATGAAATGTGGGCGGAACACAGCTAACTGCCGAACAATAAAAATAGACGGCGCATTTATTGGTTTTACTAATACTTTTTCCTATTTGGGAATTTGATTTGATAATGAGGGCTAATGGAAAAAGGCTATTGGGAATAGGAAACTGCAACTTGTTTAAGCTTGTGTTGCTCTCAGAGGATTTTCCAGATGATCGGGTTTAAACCCACCAGAGTTGATGATGTCCATTTATAAAGCTAAATGTTTCAGTGTTGCATTATATGGTGTGGGCATGTGGGGTAATAAGAAATGCAGTAACATTCAATTGATAGAGAACTACTTCTTTAGGTACCTCCTTGCTACCCCTAAGAGTGCCCCAGTTTACATATGCCATGCTGAATTTGGAGCCCCATTTATTGCTGACCTAATAATGTTACGGCCAATTTTTCTCTGGCATAAAGTATGGGCGAGCAAACACACCGATTTAAATCATGCCATAATTAGGGATTGCCTCAACTCAAGCAATATCAGTGCATGCCGAGGCTCGCCTACATAAAACGCTTCTGCACTGACCTAGGTCACCCAAGTATTTTAATAAACCTGAAAGACTTGACCTGATTAGCAGGACTCTGTTGAAAAATGAAGCCATGACACAAACTGAAAATCTGAGGCTGACAAGTGAAATTTCCAAACCCAAAGTTCGGGAGAATCAAATGATTGTAACTATTTTTAAAATGCAACCTTTCCTTAAAGCAGTTTAAAATGCAAGACATATGTTCCTCTTGACTGATTTAAGACTTAACATTTTTCACCCACTGATCAGTTTTCTATGCTTATCTAACTGTCCCTGTGACGATGCAATGGCACAGGACACTATGCATGTGGTGTTCTTTTGTTAATTTTATAACCACCAGAGGAAGCGCTATATTATACCGATCATAAAACCCCTATACTTTACGCAATGTCAAACTGCATATCAATATATACAATATATACAATCTTTGCCTTCCCTGGAGGTTTGCTGTAGTGTGGCATCCTTTTTATGGGCAATTTTTTATGCCAGAAAGAATAACCCCCTAACCCTCAAACAGTAAAGGGATACAGGTATCCGATTCACCATGATCTTAGGATAAGGACCATGTATACATGCTGCCATTGGCACCTCTATGTCCCTATAACTGATAAAGATTTATTCATGTTTGCCTGGGGAGGTGGGGAGTGCATGGTGGACCCAATTTGAGACTTCTGTCCTCCCCAGTATTCTAACCGTAGCGCATGGTTTTCCCTTACTGTATGGACTATGAACTTGGGGAAGAAACTTAATTGCATATGATCATTCTTTTTAATTCCTAATTATTACGCTCTGGTATACTGTAGTATCACTTATTGATTACAGGCTTTGTCTCACTCTGAGTATGATTGTATATTCATGTACATATTTGGAATTGCTGCTATAAACTGTATTCTTTTTTAATGTTTTTTATATATCACTTTTATGGTTGGCAATTGGCCTCCAAATAAAGATATATTTATTGACATCTGGCAAAATAGCTGCATCTGTAGAAAGGCAAGCACGGGCATGAACTGTATCATTTAGGAACAGGAAGAATAGGGTAGGAGCCAGTACACAGCCTTGGTGAACCCCCTGGCAAATGGCTAACCATTCGGTCAGCTGTCCCTGGTTTCCCCAGCGTACCTGGGCACAATTGCCATCATGCAAGTGATCCAGCGACAATACCAAATAATTGTTCAGGGATCGATACTCAAAAAAATCACTACAATGGCCCATACAGATTCACCTAGTATCCCTGATGCGCTGGTGTCAATTTGTTTCGTTCATTACTTATTTCATCTCTAGATCTCCTAGGACATCCGCTAAAGAACTAATCTTGAAATCAACTCTTCTTCTACTTGGTCGATAGTTGATGGTAATGTTAAATAGTAATACTAACTTTCCAACCATTTATCAAATTAATTACAGACTCTCGGTAAGGCTAGAAATGAGTTTTTAAATGCCCAACTGCATCAGGTCACAATTACAAACGCCGTACCTCACGACCGGAAAAATAATGCATTATACAGACTCATTATGCAATGACATTATGCTTGAAGGAGTGGATAGAGTCATCAACATCATCTCATACGCCGACGACATACGCCGACGACACCCAGCTCATCCTCTCCCTCACCAAGGCCCCCACCACCGCCAAATCCAACATCCACGAAGGAATGAAGGCCATCGCCGAATGGATGATGAACAGCCGCCTGAAACTGAACTCGGATGAGACGGAGGTCCTCATCATCGGATCCACCTCCTCTGCCTGGGACGACTCATGGTGGCTGGCCGTACTAGGAACTGCATCGATGCCCACTGACCACGCACGCATCCTGGGGGTCAATGACCCAGCAAGGAAATGCCGTCTCCTCCTCCTGCTTCAACACCCTCCACATACTCTGCAAGATCTACAGATGGATCCCCACCGGAACCAGAAGGATGGTCACCCAGGCCCTCGTCAGCAGCAGGCTGGACTACGACAACACTCTCTATGCAGGAACGTCAGCCAAACTCCAGAAACGACTACAACGCATACAGAACGCCTCTGCACGCCTCATCCTCAACATACCCCGCCACAGCCACATCACAGCCCACCTAAAAGACCTGCACTGACTCCCCGTCAACAAGATCACCTTCAAGCTCCTCACCCACGCTCACAAAGCACTCCACAACACCAGACCAGCATACCTCAACGAACGACTCACCTTCTACACCCCGAACCACCAGCTTTGCTCTGCTGACCTCGCCCTTGCCACCGTCCCCCGCATCCGGCGAGCGACCACCGGCGGCAGATCATTCTCCCACCTCGCCACAAAAACCTGGAACACCCTCCCCATCCCCCTTCCACCGACCCAGGACCTGCTGGCCTTCAGGAGACTCCTCAAGACCTGGCTGCCCGAGCAGTAGCAGCACCCACCCCAGCACCTCACAGGTGAGTAGTGCAAATGAACTGATTGATTGATAGAGTAAGAGACAAAGCATTCAGCAAAATGATTATGCCAAATAATAATACCTAACGGGGGATAGATGAAGAGACAATAGATTCACCTAAAATATTGCGTATCAATATATTGTTGACGGGGTGGATAGGCGGAGAGACAAAAGATTCAGAGACAAGTACATTAATGCTGAGTGTCGCATAGCCTCCGAACCCTATTTGTGGTCTTATAGGATATTGACCCTGATATAAATGCGGTGGCTGTCTTTCTAGATGCTACCAAAGCCTTTGATTCCCTGGTGTGGGACTATCTGGCCTTTGTGCTTAAACGGATGGGCTTCCACATTCCCATTCTGGCTTGGATTCAATTGCTCTATATGGACTTACAGGACAGCATAATCATCAATGGCACCCGTTTTACCATTGCTAGAGGCACTAGGCGGGGTGCCCTCTGTCCCCCTCCTCTTTGCCCGTGCAATAGAGCCTCTGGGGGCTAAAATATGCCAGCACTATCGAGACTATGCTCTTTTATATCCCGAGCGACAAATCTTAATTTCGCTCTATGCGGATGATCTTACCCTTTATCTTCGCAATCCAGTAGACAGTCTCAACCCGATATTGCGCACACTCATCCATTTTGGGTGCTTATCTGGTGTTAATATAAATTAGAGCAAATCTTAAATATTCTCCATCACAGCCACAATGAAAACATTTGAACCGGACTATCCCCTTGCCTGGTGTAATGACACAGTCACATACTTTGGAATTGTGATAACCAGAGACGAGGAGGAATTCATGAAAGCTAACTACGGGCGGGTGCTGGACCTCTTGACCAACAAAATCACTATGTGGATAGCAATGCCGATATCGATGGCAGGGAGAGCATCATTGATAAAAATGGTAATCCTCACTAAATTACTGTACCTTTTTAGTAACATTCCGTACGCCCCCAGTGGATACTTCTTTAAAACTCTGAAGTCTGAACTCATCTGTTTCACTTGGGGAGGTAAGCAACCCAGACTAATGTTTGGAAACCTCACGCGCCCATTTAGTGTTGGAGGGTTAGAAATTCCAGATATGGAAGTATATTTTAGCTGTGCGCAAGCCTAGTATGCGGTATACTAGATGGACCCCCTGCCCTATATGCCCCACTTAGCAGTGGAAAACGGCCACATGGCCCCAACCCCCTATTCGGCTTATCTACGCTCGCCCACTGTCCCTAGACGCAATGCCTTGACCACAGTCAATTGTACAAACAGCGCTTGGAAGGACCTGGCCCGTGGTCTCCAACTCGGCATAATGTACTCTCCCCTGCTGCCCCTTCACGGTAGGTTAGACCTCCCTTTTACATAGAACGGTGGTTGTCGGCAATTACTTCGAAAATTCTCGGTTCAGACATGGGGAGACCTCTACATAAATGGGAGGTTTAAAACAAAAGAGGAATTCTTTGGAGAGACCTCACCCACTCCTCTGGAACTATTCTTATATGTTAGGCTCCGACAAGACATCAAGACCCTGACCCCAGACTTCCCACAGAAACCCCCATGATGGTCCCTTTGCACACTCTGCTCTGGAAAGCCACCCCCACACATGTAGTATCCATGCTATATCGGACCACCCACGCAGAAAGTCCACATGAAACCCCCGCCACACGCGTGCACTGGGAGGAAGACTTAGGCCTCCCCCTAACAGACAAACAATGGTCGTACTGCTGTCCACAGACTGGGAAAATATCTGCTAGCAGCAGGCTGTGGAAAATCCACTATAAATACTCACACCGCCTCTATTACACACCCGCAAGACTTAAGCACTTTCATTTAAGAGATAGGGACTGCTGTGACAGATGTGGAGGGGAGGGTGCGGACACTGAACATCTCACCAGGGACTGCGCTCCCATCCGGCGACACTGGACAGAAGTCCTGGAGGCACTTGAGCAGATGACTGGGCTACATAAACCTGATGACCCACTTGTCACAATCCAAAGATACTCCGGGGAGCTACCCATCCCATTTCGGAATTACATATCTCTGGCGCGCCTGCTAGCCAAACGCAGGGTGGCCTGTAGATGGGGTAAAGGGAGGGCACCAAAGTTCAAAGAATGGTTAAATGACCTCATATTTTGTCAAGACTAACTGAATGCATATGCTGAATTACTGCTGCCATCATACCGCCCACGAGACATTTGACACCCTTTGAAATTATATCTTGCTGCGCAATCATACCTTCCAGTCACCCGAGGTGGGTGCACCAGCTCATGATTGAATACATCACCCCGTGGGCAATGCGTAGGGGACTACCGAGACTTCAGCGCACCTATACCACTGTTCTAAAACCACAGACCGTGAGTGGCAGTGTCGACTATGAGAGACTGCAGTGTGACAATTAAGTTATTAAGCTTCATCATTGTGTGCTGGAATTACTGACTACGTTGTGTGGGAAGTTATCCCTTGTTATCCCCTTTTTTCTTCCTTTTTGTTTTTCTGTACAATTAAAATAATAAAAACTATTTTTTTTTAAAAGTACATTAATGCTGAGACTCGAAGAACGATATTGGCTAAATACAAACCTATTGGTCTGTAGGAAAACCACACCCTGGACCCAGGAGATGATGGAGGTTCCCCACAAGGTAATCAGGAAATGCAAGATATTAGATCAGGAACAGGACAGGATAGGAACAGCTAGGCCTCTCTGCAAACAGACGAACAGCAACGCATCTCCCCTCTTCTCTCCTGTCAGCCTAAACTTCTTCACACACCCCTAAAGGCACCATAATTATAGTCTAAATTGACATGTCCATCCTCAAATGTTGAATTTTTCCCTCTAACTCACACAGGGATTGGTGGGCTGGGGAGGTGGCGTTGTCACCCCACCATGATTTCAACCTTTATTCAACAACTTTATTTTGTACAACCATTCCCATGGTCTGAATCTCAATTTTTTCACATTCCCCACGTCAGTTACAAACTGTACATTTCTTTATACGTGAATCAAAGTCATTTGGAGAAGACATCTCCGGTCCCACGCTCAAGTCCTGCAGTTGGCAGGCGACGGACACACTGGCCTTCACTCCTTCATGTCATCTGTGGTGCACAGCACATCCTTTCCTCCTCATGGCAGAACGAACTCGCTCTTAACATTTCCCCCCTCCCACAGTAGCTAAGTTAAAATGGCGTCTTCTTCCAGTACACTAAAGTAAATAGAAATGAACATTTATTAATTATGTGATAATGAAACCATCACTGTTTTCCTCCCACCATTTGCTACTTCCCATTAATGTTACCTAGCACAAGCCTAGAGCAAAAAGCGGCATAAATCATTACCTTTCAAGCAGAAAGCGACATGCAATTACTAAAACACTTGCGGCCTATTCATGCAATTTCTTTGTTTCTTCTAAAGCATAAAAAATATTACAATACTGTGTGATTACGTGTTAATTCAGGCATGTGCAAAGCAGTTTACCTGTGTTTATGTGGGTGCACGATAGATTTACTACGTCTAAATACTGTTAGTACGTATTATGGGGTTACTCGATTCGAGCAGGTTTAATTTTTGCAAAACCTTGCTCCATCACAAGCATGATAGCACAGTAAGAAGGTCCGAAGGCAAGACAATGTCACTGAACACCTATCACAGTTACTTGCATGGGACAAGGTTGAAGGATGATTTTGAGATCAACGAAGGCAAAATGCATGCTGCCTCCCCCGATGACAACAGTCCTCCAATACAATAATATGAACCAAAACACCCAGGGGCCAATTCACAGAACTAATCTGAGACAAAATCCTAAACTTACTACTTTTGGAATTCACAGAAGGCACTTATGATTTCTGGTATTCACAGAATGCACTTATGACTTCTAACTTTACGTCTGCACTCAGGACGGAATTTACGCACCCGGACCATACTCTCCGCACCTGGAGCGTACTCTCCGGCTGGGGCCGTAATCTCCGCCTTGAGCTGTAATCTCCAGCTGGGGCCAGATAAAGTGTAATCAATGGGAGGATTGCAATTTTCACAAAAACGAACATTAGGAATGTGTGATAAATTGTATAGGAGGTCATGAGAAACAGTTTGGACAGGGAAAAGCATATGGCCAGACACTACATCATAACCCAGAAACGTTTTTCTCCTTTGCATCATGGTACATGCAGTGCACAATTTGTGCTCCCCTCAGTGTTGACTGCACAGCATGAGTGTATGGGTACTGCCTGAGTGCATAGGTAGTCCCTGAGTTACTTTATTAGTGCATGGCTAATGTCTGGTTGCTTAGATGAGTACATGGGTAGAGCCTGGAGTAAAAGGATGACTGCAACAGAAATGCCTGCGTCATTGGATGAGTGCATGGGTAGTGTATCACTGAATAAATTAGTGCAGAAGTAGTATTAGAGGTGAATTAATGAGTTCAACAGTAGTGCCTGAGTGACTGCATGAGTACATGGGTAGAGCATTGGTGATTGCAAAAGTGCTGGGGTAATGTCTCGGCGATTGCATGAGTGCATGGGTTTTGCCTCTGCGAAATGAAAAATGCATGGATAATGCCTGTGTTATCCTATTAGTGGTAAAGTTGTGCTACAGAGATTAGATGACAGCATGGATAGTGTTTGTGTTAAAGGATCACTACCTGTCTGATGACATCAGCAACATAATGAATGTTTTTAAAGACTGTGAAGGATCCACATTATTTTTAAATGAAATAAATAACATAACAGTGTTGACTGCACAGTCAACACTGAGGGGAGCGCAAATTGTGCACTGCATGTGCCATGATGCAAAGGAGAAAGCTTTTTTGGGTTATGATGTAGTGTCTGGCTGTACACTTTTCCCTGCCCAAACTGTTTTTCATGGCCTTCTCTACCATTTATCACACATTCCTAATGTTCCTTTTTGTAAAAATCGCAATCCGGCCCATTGATTACACTTTATGCTGCCCCAGCCGGAGATTGCGGCTCGAGCCAGAGAGTTGGGCCCTAGCCGGAGAGTATGGTCTGGGTGCGGAAAGCCTGCTCCAGGTGCAGAAATTCCGGCCCGAGTGCGGTCATAAAGTTAGGACTCGTGAGTGCATTCTGTGAATATCAAAAATCGGGAGTGCCTTCTGTGAATACCAAAAGTAGGATTTTGTCTCAGATTAGTTCTGTGAATCGGCCCCCTGGTCCATAGTCTAAAGCACCGATCTTCCTGCAAAAACCCACTTAACAAGGTGATAAGACATTAAAGTCCTCTATCTAATCATGGTTCCTGGCCAGGAGTAGGCGGGAAAACAAAATCTGGATACAATCAATTAAAATGATTAGCCTGTAATTAGATGGCAATGACTTGTCTCTCTTGTAAATTGGGATTACTACAGCTCCCTTCCAGGAATATGGTATGGGAGCCCCCCTTGCAATAGCATTAGCTATCAAAAGGATATATATTGACTAATTTTACCTATCTTGCAAAAAGAGATCAGTTGGGGTGCAGTCTGGTTCTAGAGCCCTACCTCTGGTAACTCTATCTAGAGCAAGAGTGACATCAATGAGCTCAAAGGAGAGCTCGGTGTCAACGAGCGGGTCAGCAGGGCAAGAGGTAATCTCGGCAGTCCCCTCTATTAATGGCGGGTGAATAGGGAAATATAAAGCTGAGAAATGCTCTATTCAAGCAAAAGGATTTATATGGTTATGAGGGGTGGATGCTGAGTCATCCCTTCCCCACTTAACCAACACTCAACGCCCAAAACTTGGTAGAATCTCCGGTTGTACAAGCAGATTACAAATTCCACCACCTGCCTTCGTCCCATTCCCTTTTAGCTGAGCAAGATTGTACAATTCACTAGCTGAGTGTATCAGCAGATATCCTTTGTTTTTAATGACCCTCCTGGTGTTTCCGTGAGGATCTACATACCGGTTAAACCAAAATTGGATCCTTAGTGAATTATTAGAGGTTGGGATGGTGTAATAAGATAAACTGCCTTTTAAAAATTTGACGTGGATCTCGATAATTATGTCATCCCCCCTTGCACCACCAGTACTCACAGTCAACACTGTTAAGCATACTTCCAGATTAGCACTAATCGCAGACAGATTATCAGGTTAAGCAGTAAACTGGCATGACTTTAAGCGGCCCACAGTGAGGACATGAGTAGATTGGGAGCTCCCCAACATAGAGCAAAATGCTAGCATTGTGAGACACAATGGTTTGTGATCAACTTGAACCCTGGACTTAGCAACTGTATCCCTAAAATAAGGCCACAAATGGAGCCACTAGAATATAATCAATACGCTAGAATGAGCAAGATTGATCAAAGTATAACTACCACTCCTATCTGATTTTGATCTTTTCTTGGTGGATCTCACTTCAAATTCCAGGGAAAGTGATTTTAATTGTAGAGCTGCCTCGGGCAATTTTTGGATTGGAGGTAAGTTGAGCTGAGGAACAACCCAGATCTCATCCTGTTCCATCTCTATGTTGACATCATTGTGGTCTAAAGGCTCAAAGATGGTGTTAAAGTCTCCTCCTAAAATTAAATAGGATTTACCAAAATGTTTCCTCAGGGATGCCTCTAGAATTGACATGGTTGCTGAACTCAGACCTCCCTTGACCCCTCTGACATGGATGTTATCGATGTCAATATATCTAGAGTTGCCCAGATCTATACGGACAGCAATGATGTCAGGAGAATGTATTTGAAATTGTTTCATTTTGACATCCAACCCTAATCTAAACCAGACAATGAGTCCCCTGGCTGGGCACCCTAGAGAACTACAGGTTGCTGAAATTGAGAAATTAATATAACATAGCTTGTGAATAGGTTTCAGGGATCATGTTTCAAATATCATTCCTATCTACAAAATCATTCCAGTTTGGGGAGGAAGTTTTTGTTCTTAGGCCGGCCACATTCCATAATCTAATAGAGACTGCATCAACAACTTCAGGACCTGGGAGAAGAGAGGGGGCTACCCCAAACCCTGATCACAGGGTTTGGAATAGCACCAGCAGAGAAGCAAAAACATGGAGGTGAATGAATTTCTCATGAAGCATTAGGGGTGGCCAAAACATAATGATCTATTGGAATGGGGGAGAAGACAATGAAGAATGGAAGCTCAACAATGGGAGAAGGAGATTTGAATGCTGTTGATTGTCAAGCTACTGCCCTGGTAGGATTGTCTGCTACACCAGACATGGAGCAGTGGTGTCAATCTTTGTGGTATGCCTAATCCTGGGGCCTGTATTTAAAATGGATGTTAGTTTTGACCAAGATGTGCGCATATCAAAAGCCACTAAGTCATCTGCTAGTTTCCTACTAGGAAAAATCAATTCAACAGTATCACAGATGGTACGAATTTGTGATTGCCTGCAAGCTTCCAGAAATAAGCGAACAATAGTCTCTAACCTTCCGGATCCAGTGAATGGATTTGATAATGAGCGTGTCTTTCCCTTCTGTGGCCAAGACTTGCATGGGTTTGGGAACATTTATCATACAAATTAAACAGTTGTGTTTGCAGTTGGGGCTAAAGGGCCCAGTTTCGGAATACTATTTGCTTGTAAGGTGAAAGGCATCTGAATGGTACCATTCTTCTCGCTATGGTTCAAAATGGGTCAAGAAGAACGTTTTGAATGTTCTGCAGGGTCGTCCTAATGACATCCTGTACCCCAGGTTTTCCTACTATCGCGAGCTGGTTGGAATCAAAACCATGCTCCTTTCAGCTAGATGGTTTGGCACTCTCGCATTTATCAACAAAAGTAGCTTGTATCTCCAGGCCATGTTTGGAGCAAATATCTCCATTGGTAGTGGAGTTGGTACTAATCAGATTAATGTACTAGTGTAGATAGATGTATTACCATATTTGTGAGCCCCCACCTCATTTTTAAGTTAAACTATTTGCTACACAAAGCATGCAGGGTCACCCAAAGTGGTAGCCGCTGTAGGCTTTGCTATCTGGGACACTTCCCCAGTCTTGGATTTTGAGGGAGAAGTTTACTGTTCTCCCAAACAGCAAAAGTGATACCATTGGAACATATGTTGCTGAGTCTGCTAGGGCGCTAGGATCTGTGGTTAGCCCTGGAGCCTGTAAGTCCTGAAGGATGAGTACGTCCTTAGCTATTGTTTCCCTGTGGAAAGTAGCTTGCTATATTGGAGGCCATACACTTACACTTGAAAGCAGAGTGTCTCTTACTCTTCGGATCGCAAAAGCATTGCCGCTTAGGGATAGCGCCCACTTCGGCCTGTGAGACAGAAGTAGTTGTGTGTGTGTAGTGTTAGCTCCTGGTTCAATTGGAATGGATGAGTTTATGTCAATAAGGTACTCAACATCCTCAATTAGGAGGTTGATTTCCTTAAGTGTACAATTGTTGGGTTTAGAGGTGCTTTTAAGGTACGTTGCAGTGCCCTGTCCCTGATCCGAGGCCTTGTGCTTTCCCATAGTTGATCTGGCCACAAGCAATATGCAAAAAATGGGTAACAAAAAGTGGCTCAGTCATAAACTAGAATAAAGTAACTGTCAATCATTGACTATATAAATATAAAAGGCAAACATATATAGCACACAAGGGACATCGATAAAGCCAAAATAACAGGAAATAAGCCATGGAAGTCCATCTATACGGAAGTATTACCTTATGATCAAAAGCCCTTAGATGACGAAGGGATGAAAAATAAATAAGCCAAGAGGGGGTGCCCATCCCAGCCTCCTTCAGGCTCTGACAGGCACGGACGGACTTGCCCTTGGCCCAGGCTTTTCCTGGCCACAGTCAGCGCGCATCCTGCGCAGCACGACTATGAGTCAGTTATGCACTGCAGATTGCAGACAGGTGGTGATGCGGCAGAGGGTTGCAGGAATTGCAGCCTCCAGTGGCTGTCAGTGGCAGAGGCTCACCCTGTGAGTCTGGCGTTATCCTGGACATTTGGGAAACCCTTTCCCTGCAGTAGCAATGCTGCACAAAATCACAGTTCTCCCCAGCATGAAATAAAACACAAGCAAGGTTGAGATGCTTTCTCCCGCACTGTGGGATAATGAGTCAGTCGAGTAATGAAGATTGCAGACAGGTGGTGATGTTGCAGAGTACTGTGGAAATTTCAATCCCCAGAGACTGTCCATGGTAGCGGCTCACCCCCTGAGTCTTGCCTGACCCTGGACAGTCGGGAAGTCCTTTCCCTGCAGTGGCAATGCTTAGCATTGTCACGTTGCTCCCCAGCGTGAAATGAAACACAGGGAAGGCCGAGATGCTTTCATACCAATGATGATGATGATGTATTTAAACTTGCCGGACAGAAATCTGACATGGGAATGTATCACCTTCTGACCAAAGAAGTTCTGCCCATTGAATTATGAGATACTTTGTTACCTAAAGTCTGTGACTTTACGAGTAAAAACATCGGATAAATCAAAGGTGTTGAATCAGTTCAATTCACTGTCAAACCAAATGCAGAATATCCACGATTCCCACAATACAACTCGACTCCAGATAATATTGCAAGTATTACTCCAGTGGTCAACTCAATGATTGAGCAAGGGATCCTTAGGGAGACAATGGGTAGTCCATGTTAATCTCCCATTATGGGGTTACAGAAGTTGAATGGAAAGTATTTTATTATGCGTGTTTTGCGGAAAGTGAAGGCCATTGTTGTTCTGTGGTACTGAATCCAGCTGTGATCTTATTTCAGATTCCATGTGAGGGCGAATGTTGTTCAGTCATTGACTTGTGTCAGGCCTTCTTTTCTATCCCTTTGTATGAGGATAGTCAGTTTCTCTTTGCTTTCCGTTTTGGCAATCGTGTTTTGGCATGGTGATGAGTCCTACAAAAATATCCGGAAAGCACCTCAATCTTTAATCAGATTCTCAAAAAAAAATCTTGTTTTTCTATGGTAATGCCAAATCTCTCAGTGCTAGTACAGTATGTTGCCGACCTACTAGTGGCGTCAAATACTAAGGAAGCTTGCAAAACTGATAGTATTGCCCTTCTGAATCATCTGGCCAAAAATGGTCATAAAATATACCTGACTAAGATACAGTTTTGCTAAACTGAAGTCCTGTACTTAGGACATCACGTTGAAAAAGGAGCAAGAAAAGTGTCACAATAAAGAATCTCTGTGATTCTTAACATGAGTCAGTCATCTCCCCAAAAAGAAGTTTGCATGTGCTTAGGAATAGTAGGCTGCTTTCAAAAACGGAAGCCAAACTTTTAATTGACAGCAAAACCTCTCCAGAGGTTGACACACAAAGACATGTTTGATATGGTACCTTGGGATTCCAGTTGTGTGACTGCCTTCACTGGGCTACAACAATGCCTTTGTAGGGCACTGGCTCTGGGAATGCCTGATTAAAACAAGTGCTTTGTGTTGTTTTGTAGTGAAAGGGAAGGCTGTGCTCTTTCAGTAATTACAGCAATTGCAGGCTTATTGCCTACTTTTCAGCAACTTTTAATCCTGTAGCTGCAGCGTTGCCTGGATGTTTGAAAGCTGTTGCATCTGTATGTGTGAGTCTTGAACAGTGTGAGCGCATAGTCATGGGACATCAGCTGACTGTGTATGTGCCTCACACGGTGGAGATACTGTTGATTCATACTTGGACACATTATTTAACAAATAGTCAGGTTACAAAGTATGAGCAAATATTTGGGCACAGAAAACATAACACCTAAAAGATGCACTATATCAAAACCATCCACTCTATTGGCGCTTCTTGGAAATTAAACCTTGACAGATGAAGTTGAACATGATTGCTTGGATGTGATGGTTGTGACTGAGTTATGTACAAAGCCCCAAGCTGATACAAGATGAACCGTTGCCTGAATCTGATCATGTGTTGCTTGTCGACAGTTCCTGTTTGCGAGACAATGAAGAAAATGTGAAAGGTGCTTATGCCATGTGTATGGTTCCAGGTATTGTGAAAGCATCATCATGATTGCAAGAAGTGTATTTGGCGCAGGTTGTCGAGTTGATCGCCTTGACACGGGCTTGCAGTACTTCAGAACAACTCAGAGTAACAGTTTAAATTTTTTTTTTGCAAATCTATTTTTATTATTTTTTCTTGTTTTAAGGAGGGTAGAATACAAATGACTCCTGCGTGCAAGCAGTAGTAGACCATATAACATGCAACACACGTATGGTACATATACAGTAAGATGGCAGAATCATACCATAAGGATCACAAACTCAATGTTCATCAAACATTTGGTTGCATTTATCCGAAAGAATATGTACATTATAAACTGACTGCTGTTGCGTGCCTTTACACAAGTTAGCGCACTACACAAACGATAATTTTAGCATTGGCACCGTGTTAGGCTGTATCATAAGTTCGGAGCGAGAAATTAAAAATTAGATTGTGTTAACTTACAAAAAGGAAGAACACATAACAACCTTAGAAACTGTTCTTCAGCCCTTTAACGTCCTGTCGGAAGTTGTGTGTTATTTACCCACTACCGGAGACTACCAACTGCCATTCCCTTTACCTATAGTTTGCATTGGCACTTGCGTATAAGTAGTGTTTGATATGACAGGAAAAGGCTGCAGTGCATACACCACTCAAGCTCAGGGTGACGTCAGTTATCTACAGAGTGTGGTTCAGGAGAATCACCTGCCACCATGTCCACAGGGAGTTGCAGCTCAGCATAGAGAGCGTCCCAGCATGCTGCAATGGGGATCCTGCGCAGCCCCAGTGTTTCCTCATGCCGAATAGCGATGCTCTCTGCCTTCGCCCAGGCAAGCATTTGAGTTCCGGGGGGGTCGGATGCCTTCCACTTCTTGGTAATGGCCTGCTTGGCCACTATCAGCCCCAAATCTAGGAATCTCGAGGCAACTTTTGTAGCGGGAGTTCTGTGAAATTTGTGTAACAGGTAGGTTGACCAGTCATACGTTAGTGTTCTGCCTGTGCAGGTGCGCAGGAGAGAGGCCACTTTGTTCCAATAGGTACTCACCCGGATACAGCCCCATAGCATGTGAATTAAACCAGCCCCTTTTTCAGTGCATCTCGGACACTCGGCATCTACACGATTGAAGTATTAATTAATTTTTTCAGGTGTGAGATACGCCCAGTGAACGATAAAAAGCTGTATTTGCCGGAAACGTGTATTACGGGGTATGCGTGTCGGGCTTTCAAGCACCCGAGCCCACTCTGTATCTGTAAACTGGTGTCCCAGATCATGCTCCCACTTATGACGCAGTGGGTCGAGGCTAATTGCTGCACACACCCTCAGAGAAGCTGCAAACCATCGCGTCAGGTGCCTACCTGACCCCATAACATGTAAATATTGCATGGTGAGATGTGTCTGTGGGTCTGCAGTCATATCTCCCCACCTAGCCGTGAGTGAAGCCACCAAAGTACAGTGAGTCAGAAATTGGCCGGGCGGGAGCCCATCGTCTTGTACCAGGGTCGCGCATGGCAAAAGTGCACCCTCCCGATATAAGTTTCCAAGCGTCTGAATGTCCTTCTCATGCCACCTTCTAAGTATCCGTGTGGAGATTCCTGTACGGCCATCGGGGGTCCCTTCCAGAGGTAACGCTGGTGCATAAGGGGTCACCTTACCGGTAAGCCTGGGCAAAGCACTATGCTACACTTGCGTAGTTTGCGAAGTTTGCGCTACTTCGCACTACGTGAATTGCATGTAGCACAGTGCAAACATGCGTAGCGTATCATTGCGTAGTGCAGCGGTCATTTTTTGCTTGCTCGCGGTCCTCAATATCAAGTTGGCGACCGCGAGCAAGCAAAATGACATCCCGGCGAGACTTTTTCCTTGTTCGCGATCAGCAACATCAAGTTGCCGATCGCGAGCATGGAAAATGAACATCCCGGCGAGATTCTCAACGCGAGGAGGTCAGGTTTCTCATTGCGAGTGGTCGCGTATGCTCGCAATCGCTCGCGATGAGAAACTACCAGTCCGCGTTGAGAAATCTGCCGCTCGAGTAAAAATCTACTCAAGCAGCAGAAAACTACAGCTCGCACTGTGCAAGATGCCATTTTCAATGATTGCACAGTGCCGGATGCTTGTCCGCACTGTGCAATCTTTGAAAACGACATCTTGCACAGTGCGAACAGGGTACTACGCAGTTCGCGAAGTGCTACGCGTAGCTCGTGTAGTGCGAAGTGCACTTTGCGTAGTGCAACTTCGCGAACTGCGCCCAGGGTTACTTACGGGTAATCTACAGGATTTCGCGTAATCACCTATAGGCCACTTTGAGTAATAAAGGCTCCGGTGGTCTGGAGCACGCAGCTGGGTGGAAGAGACGGACGATATGATGCAGGGAATAGGGCGGACTCATAGTGGCAGTATCTGTGCAATGACAGTTCGAGAGCCAACGTGCCACCCACTGAAGTTATGAGGCAAGATAATAATGTTCAAGACAAGAAGCCGCAAGCACCCCTTGGTCCACTGGCAGGTATAGTTACCTCTGCGCAATCCTATACCTGGTGTTACCCCAGATAAAATCTCGGAGTTGCTTTTCTAGGGAGGTGAAGAAAGAGGCTGGGATGTAGACCGGCAGGTTCATAAAATAGTACAAGAGTCTCGGCAGCACTACCATTTTAGTAGGTGCAACCCTGCCTGTTACAGATAATGGCAGGGTACGCCAAAATCGCATCTGCGATTTGAGGGACGTCACTGCCTGGCCGAGGTTCCCAGCCACAAGATCGTCTGTGCGGTGGTAGATTTGGATGCCTAAGTATCGGAACGTGTCCGTCGCCCACTGTACCTTTTTGCCACTCATCACAAAGTACCACTTTGAATGAGTAAATACAGGATTTGTCTACATTAACCGTCAGTCCAGAGAACGCAGCAAACTCTTCCAGCAATTGTGTGAGGCTGGCAGGGGCACTGCTGATGTCTCTAATATAGATGAGGAGGTCATCGGCATATAGCGACACCTGATGCACGGCATCTCCCAGAGGCACTCCATCACCCAGTTGGGTGCGCAGTGCCTCTGCCAATGGCTCCATTGCAAGCGCAAACAGGAGCGGTGATAAAGGGCACCCCTGCTGTGTACCCCGTTGTATTGGAATAGAATCAGAGAGGTAGGGTCCCACTTTGACTCTGACTGTGGGGTTGGTGTAGAGGACACGCATCAGTTGGATGAACATTGGGCCCAGCTCGAATTTCTCAAGTACCATAAATAGATAACTCCAGTCTAAGGAGTCAAAGGCCTTCTCCAGGTCTAATACGAGACAACCCGCCCGGGGCCATGCTTCCGCTGCGTATTTCGATACCCTGAAGAAGCGCAGTAGATTGAGGGAGGTACTACGGGAAGGCACAAAGCCATTTGATCCGTGTGGACCACTGATGGAACAACCTGTGCCAATCTATCTGCTAACACCTTCGCCAGTATCTTGTAATCGGTGTTAAGTAGAGCTGAGGGCCTATAGGAGCCCATCTCTGTGGGGTTTCAACAGTGATATCAGGTGCGCCTCGTGCTTGGAGGGTGGAAGCCGCTGGGACTCCAGTGCAGTCGTGTATGCGGTATGAAGAGGCTGTACAAGGGAGGCCCTCTCCAACGGGGTTCCAAGCATGACTTCTACATGTGCCTCTTCACCATTACCCAGTCACCAGGACTGAGGTGATGGCAGTGCTCCTGTTGAGTCCCTAGGGCAGCCTCTCCAGCCTCTCCAACCTTGTGAGGCACAGAATGTACCGCATCAGTCAAACCTTTACAGTAATCCACAATATTGTAATCTGTAATGTTGACGAGAGCGTATGCAGGAAAAACTGGCTGTTTCATCACTCAACCCATAATGACTTCATGGGGCGACAATCCTATCCTCTCATCTGGTGTACTTCTCAGACTCATCATCACAAAAGGCAATGCATTGGACCACTTTAAAGATGTTGAAGCACACACCTTTGCCAATTTGGATTTCAATGTGCTGTTTATGTGCTCCACGTCTCTATAGCATGGTTCTGAGAGCAGTGTATTTGAACATGATCTCCAATTTGTGAGTGAGCTACCAATTATTGGTCCTCATTGTGTGGCCGACAGTAGGATATCCTGGCTTCTCCCCCCTTGTTACGATGAAGAAAGATCTATCTGAGAACCAATGCCTCATAAAAGTTAATCGTGCATCAGAAGAAGTGGTGCTCTAATCTTCGCTCCCCAACGAGAACACACAGAGCATGAGCAGCAGCATTATAAGCTTGTCTCACATTCAGAGAACAGATGCAGCATAGGTACGATGCCACTCCCATTGCACACAAAATACAAGCTGCACAGGCTGTAGTAGTGCAAGCGTCCCTTTCACACATGCAGCACAGTCCGTGGAAATACAGGCTTTCCTCATGCACTGGACAGGTGTAGTACTACCAGCAGCATTGAGAGCTTTGGTCAGAAAGGTAAAGCAGTTGGCAAATAAGCAACATCCCTGCACGTTTTCCTCACACAGGGCAGAACACATAGCAGCAGTGCTGGATTTTGTAGTAACACTTGAAATGTTAAAGTACAGGTAGCAGTCGAAGCACCTTCTTTAACAGACAGATGTGGTAGAGTACAGCCAGTTACAGCTCAGACTTTGAACACACTAAACAGAAGCCACCCACTCGAGGGATGCAATCTTCACACAAAACAGAAACAAACACCTACAGTGCATGCTTTACTCTCACATATCTATTAGTTAACACAACACTGACAAGCAGTGCACTATACTCTCTTACATTAAGAAGCCACATCTACATAGTCAAGGCACATGCAAATTACTACAGTTACACACACATCTGCTTTAGTAGACCTACAACCCAAACATGCTTAAATCTACTATAGCCTTGCATTGTAGTAACTCACGCCACACACGGTCACTTTTAGGAACTGCAACAGATTCACCTAGTGAAATATATATAACAATTAAAAGGTCAAATCACTCTAGACATTACAAATACCTACACAAATTCACATTGTAAAAATATAAACATACCAGATGCAATGATTTAGGAAATTACAAATATGTAAATTGCTTAACGTTCATGCAATATAACTCCACTATACATGCACTCATACACACGCTATAACATATTGCATGTCCCAGAACAAACACAATTACAAAATAATACACAACACAAATGTATCAGATGTCTGACTCCATGGTGCCTTGCAGCACAAGGGGAAGAGAGCATAACCCAGGGTATGAGCTGTATTAACGTGCTTCCACTTTTGATGATTTTCAGTTTTATTTTTCTCTCAGATAATTCCTGTTTTGCTATTCTTTTCAATTTGTAGTTAGCAACATGGTGTAGCCTGAAAGGTCCACCAACCCTATGTAGAAATACATTTGACCAAATCATGCATAAAGATACTAGTAGTAACTTTACAGAAGTAGTTTAAGACTTATAAGTCCTCATCACCGCATGTAGAGGAGTACATATTGTATTCCCACTTTTTGGAGTAAATTCCTTCCCACAGTCTGCAAATTGAATCTAGCAGGAGGGCATTAGATGCAGCTTAGGTGTAAATCTATGAGTGCAGAGATCTGTCCATGTGTCACTGTAGCTCAGCTAGCTATAATTAATGTCTTTAGGGGTTGTCCAACGGTGTATGTATCAGCCCATGACATTTTCGGTGAAGGACCCCTGCACTTTCTGCATATGTACCCATTGTGTACTCAGCATCTCCCCGTCACTCGATGCTCACTGGTTCGCCCCCACACATCCTGCTCCCCATTTTTCTAACTTACTTTACTTTGTTTTCCTTTTTGGGTGCCCAGCAGCTGGTAAATGCTACAGAGCCACTCACTTTGTTTTTTGTGTGCTCCTGCGAACAACACATTTTGATTTTGATTTTAACGTTCTAAAATGACTGGTTAAATAAAAAATGACCATAGGTGGCTCAAGACCCATGCACTGTGTGCATGAAAGCACAACTTGGCCATCTTGGAAGTAAAACATTACAAAATGGCAGCCAAGTACTTCTAGGAATGGATATGTGCTATGCCACACTGGCAGACATTTTAGCTTTTTAATTTTTCCTACCAACATGACAGACGGTTTGTTCCACTGAATAGTAAAACAAAAGCATTAGCGAGACCATTACGTTGATATTTAACTATTGACTTTCAATGGGCAGGTAATGGGGCTTTACTCAGAATAACCTGGAATGATACCTGTACCCTGTTATTAATTCAACATTATACTCTCATGCGCTTTGAGATAAACCATAAAAATGAACATGAAAAATCATCTTTTTATTTCCACATGCAATAAAAAACTTTTTATGTAATGCAAAATACCATAATCCATTAAGTAAATCTGCACAATACTTCATAGCACCTAATCATTAGGGTAACATTTGAGAAACAATTCTAAAATAGAGGCCAAAAATACATTTCTCCAATCACATACATACTCTCATTCACACTCTAAAAACAACACTCAACTACTATTCATCCCAACTAATATTTTAGAACATGTAAAGCCTAATTTACAAGAAAATGATGCAGTGCTGCACTGCAAACCATTTTCAGAGCACCGGAATGCATCGTATTAACAACCATTCAACGCATCCATGTGCTTTCCCTGTGCTGGCGCACAATTGGCTGCCAAGTGTCAGTGCAGGCACCCGTGCGTCATTTTGCATTGGTGCCTGCACTGCGCATTTTCCTGCTTGCATTGAAAGAGGAATAAAACGGGGAGAAATAAACATATTTCTACTCGTTGCACCATTTCTATGCCGCTACTGGGGAGGCGTAGGATTCTGACACATTCCCAATTTTACAAAATTTTGTAAATCTGGGAATGCGTCAAGTTCCA
This sequence comes from Triturus cristatus, assembly GCF_964204655.1. Classification (NCBI taxonomy): domain Eukaryota; kingdom Metazoa; phylum Chordata; class Amphibia; order Caudata; family Salamandridae; genus Triturus; species Triturus cristatus. The sequence goes on from NC_140581.1 coordinate 883,672,226, forward strand.
TGGATGTTACATGGCAACATCCACAGCAATACCCATGCAACGCTCATTTCACGCAGAGTAATACGTTTAAGGGGACCTAATTTACAAGGCCATAAAAATTCACGCAGGGGGACTTTACATGGCCTTATAAATATGGGCACGCCCATGGCACCACCGGTGCATCAAAAAAATGGTGCAATGGGCTAGTACATAAGCGCCGTAGTTTATAAACATTATTGCTCATAACCAATGAGATGTTGTTAGAAATGGGGTTCCTGGTTGGCTAAGGTATGGTAAGCTAGATACACAATAACGATAACCTGTGCTCACCCTCTTGTAGCATGGTACAGAGCAGTCAGACTTATCTCAAGAGGCAATGTTTAAAGTGTTTGTGAACACAAGTATTACAGTAACACAGTGAGGACACCACAAAAAGACTCAAGACCAGTATAGCAAAATAAAGTATCTTTATCTAGTTAAAATAAGACAAAACACAAAAATTCAATAAATACCTGCCAAGATATAAGCGTTGTGAATACATGTATCACTGCAGTCTTAGAAGAGCCTGCGTGCTTCTATTAAGATATTTATGTTCCCGCTGGGGGTTTGATCATGCTATCCACAATAGAGTAATCTGTTCACAGTGGGTTTAGTAATTAGAGTTGTGTTCCTAGCAATGGCTGCGAGGAGCACAGCAGAAACACAGGGAGCAATCGGGCCCAGCCTCTGGGGTCCCACCAGAAATACAAAAAAGCGCTGGACAGTCACAATCACCGCTCGTGTCCGGTTGCACACAACAGATACCTTCAACGAGGCAGAGGGATTGAGGCAAGTCTCTGGCGGTGCCGACCTCCAGTATGGCGCTCCTGCAGTGGCAATGGTTGTGTGGCAAGTCGCACGGCTCGGTTGACAGCGTAATGGGCAGTGGTGAGGTTGTCATTGTCTTCGGCGGCCTTGTTGCCCCTGCAATGGGTAGGGGAGGGGTTGCAGTGCTTGTGGGCAGCTGCTTTTTCTATGGCTTCTGGGCATCAATTTAGCATGGAATTCCGAGCTTCACTGTAGATTGGCCCAGGTCCTAGTGCAAGGAGAGCGGAGCTCCATAGGCAGACCGACAAGGGAGTGCTGCTCTCGGCAATGAGACACCAATGGAGGGTACAGCTGACGGACTCGCAGGGGGTAGAGCCTGGGAGCAGCTCGGATGTTGATGAAGTATTTTATGGCCCAGTAATTTCACAAACACGGAGGAAGGGAACAAGCTCTTGGAGTTCTTGGGTGAAAAAGAAGTTGTACAGGGCAATTTCAATTCTCCATTACTGCAAAGGTAGCAGGCAGCAGGCCAACACACCAATGCAAGTTGCGAAGTGGCAGTAACTCTTGGCAGCACAGCTCCTCTTATTTGCAGAGTACACTCAGGACCCCAAAGCGAACTGAGCTAGGGGTGTCATGGGTCAAGTACCTATACCCAAATGTGCCTTTTAGGTGGGGGAGACATCAAAAAGGGGGCACAAGCAGATCCTGACCTGCCGTGAGGGGAACGGCACCAGGCATAAGGCGCTAAGTAAACCGGGACGACTCTTCGCGCCCGGAGGCGCACGCCAGCCAGTGCCAGCGGACTACCACTCCCAGCAGCCCCGGAGGGGGCGTGGCTCATCATCCCGCGCCCGGAGGCGCCATAAGATCACTGAGCGCCGACCGCTCCAGGGGGCACAAGCAGATCCTGACCTGCCGTGAGGGGAACGGCACCAGGCTTAAGGCGCTAAGTAAACCGGGATGACTCTTCGCGCCCGGAGGCGCACGCCAGCCAGTGCCAGCGGACTACCACTCCCAGCAGCCCCGGAGGGGGCGTGGCTCATCATCCCGCGCCCGGAGGCGCCATAAGATCACGGAGTGCCGACCGCTCCTGGGGGCACAAGCAGATCCTGACCTGCCGTGAGGGGAACGGCACCAAGCATAAGGCGCTAAGTAAACCGGGACGACTCTTCGCGCCCGGAGGCGCACGCCAGCCAGTGCCAGTGGACTACCACTCCCAGCAGCCCCGGAGGGGGCGTGGCTCATCATCCCGCGCCTGGAGGCGCCATAAGAGCACTGAGCGCCGACCGCTCCTGGGGGCACAAGCAGATCCTGACCTGCCGTGAGGGGAACGGCACCAGGCATAAGGCGCTAAGTAAACCGGGACGACTCTTCACGCCCGGAGGCGCACGCCAGCCAGTGCCAGCGGACTACCACTCCCAGCAGCCCCGGAGGGGACGTGGCTCATCATCCCGCGCCCGGAGGCGCCATAAGATCACTGAGAGCCTCCCGCCTCGCGGGACGCGCGCGGGCGGCGCCGGACGAAGCCCAGACTAAGGGCGGACAGTCTGTGACAGTCCGGGACTGTCTGAGGCTGGGCTGGGCCATACCCTTTGACATTTCGTATCGGATTACCAGGACTTTGAAGACTTCTCCTCTGGTAAATTGTTCCCCTGTCATATTGCTCCAGTAGTGCTACATACACCCTAGCCATTCTACTGCATTTGAAAAAAAATCGCTTGTTTCTACTATGCCTAACGGTCCAAGGGAATCATTCATATCGGGGTCAGGTCCTCTCGATAACTATTTAGTGAAAATGGTAAACAAAATAAATAGCGAACGAAGGGCTTCTCTGGGAAGGGATAGTCCCCCCAAAACTACTCAAGTTCCTCAGATACCTGTAGAGAGTCCGCTGGAACATGGTACCTGCGAGCCGGCCTCTATAGCCGCTTCCACGGTCACAGCCCAGGTCCACATGGATTTTTTAGCACCAGACATGCACATAGCGATTGAAAATATCGGCGAAGTCACCCCTGTCGCTAGACCATTTAGAAACTGTAGGAAGCAGCAAAGTAAAAGGGGGGGGAAGAATTCCAAAAAAAGGGTCGACATCACTGAACAAGTACAGGTTAATTTAGATGAGCCCCCAAACGTACAAGCTGACAGTGATGCTGTAAACAGCCTATTACATCCTGATCAATTTTCCCAACTACTTTGCTCCCTAGAGGTTATATTTGAAGCCAAATTAGAACAGTTTGTGCAACCTCTAGTTCGGAAACTTGATATTGTGGCCGCCGAGGTTAAGAGGCTAGGAGGATTGCTAACAAAACATTTACAATTGGTCGATAGCAACAAACAGAAGGTGACGGGCTTAGCTGGGCAAGAGAATGTAGTTAGAGCAGAATACCAACAACAAACACCTCAGCCCCCAAATATTAATACTCCAGTTATATCAATCACACCAGCGCCCACTTTTGCACTAAGTGCAGCTATTCCAGTAACAACGGGGTTTGTTTCGGCATCTAAAAGCCATGTGGAAAGGAAAAGTAGACCTATAAATTTACCATCAGCTTGTACCCCCTATGTTGTGATTCTAACAAACGTACCGCCTCAGGATAGTCACTCAGACCAAACGCATAAGGAATCGCATGACTCCCTTAAGCATAAAACTGTTTCCTGGTTAAACAGGAAGTGTGGATTCCCGACAACTTTTGCCAGTGATATTCTAAGCACTAGACGAGTGAACTGGATTGGGACTTCTAAAAAATCCTGTATAGGAGAATGTATAATAGTCAACTTTAGATACCCACAACATGTGGCAACCGTCTTGTTGAGGGCAGCTTCTCTGGCACACGACGAAAACAGTATCCAGGCGCGTCCCCTTGGTTTCTTTTATAACCACCCCCCCAGAGAGCTCTCACATAGCACAAAATCGAGACCTTATACCCCAGTGACGGCACTGACGTAGTTTTTCCACCGGGGTTTAGGAGGGGAAAATCACTTTAATTATGGGCCTAATATCCCCACACGCAACAGATTTGAGGTATTTTCTTCTCTGGATATGTGTGACTGACGAGAGGCTAGCGAGGGAACTGGGGATGAGTCTTGCCTCGGTTTGGTACCTCAGGAAGTAGACCAATTGCCTACGAATCCCCTTGGTATTAATTGCAGTCAAGCGACTCATGGTAACTCTAAGGGGGCAACGATTAAGATGTTAACTTGGAATGTGGCGGGTCTACGATCCAAGAGAGATAATACCTCTTGGTTAAGTTTCTTGAAACAATATGACATTATGGCATTTCAAGAGACTTGGGAAATAGACTGTGATTTTTGGTTGGATGGTTTTACGTCTTATTTTGTCCCAGCTTTAAAATCAGTGTCTGGGAGGGATATAGGGGGCTTAGTGGTCTTGGTTTCGGTGAAATTAAGAGGGACAGTTAGCAGGATAATTTGTTCATCCAATAATTTTCTTATCCTGGAATTTAAACTTTCCAATAATACGAAACTAATTCTGGTGAATTGTTATAACTCCCAGCAAGGGGACTCGCCTAATGTAAATTTGCTATGGTTGTCGAATTTTTTAAACACTTACACTTTAAAGCAAACCACTTTTTGCCAATACATTCTGTTAGGCGATTTTAATGTGCACTTATGTAGTCATAATTGTTTGTTAATTGATATTGATGGGCCAGACTATACATCCCCACAACACTCTGAGCACTCAAGTAAGGGGGAAGCATTGGAGAAACTCTTATCTAACAATGAGTTGTATGACCCAGGCTTCTTCGATCAAAGGTCACGTGTTCCCACATTTACAGGCAGGGATAGTGACACAACAATTGACTACATATTTCTTTCTTCTGGCCTTTTAAAATACGTAGTTTTTTATAATGCTATACCGTCAATTTTTAGCGACCATAATCCAGTGGCAATTGAATTGGTAGATGGTTTCTCCTTTTTAAACACATCCACCCTTCACACGGTGGATGTTGAAGTGAAGGAAAAAGACCAGGGGAGGAGGCTAAACTGGAGCAAGGTAATTCCAGAGGAGTTTCTTAACACCATTACTTTAAAGGCGGCTTTAGATTTGGAAATATGTGGAGACCAACATTCTACGGGGAAGCAAGTAATATCCTCGTATGAAGCTATTTGCTCCAAAGTGGCAAAAGAACTCACTACTAAAAGCAGACCAGTCACTAATAGTTTAGTAACGGGCTGGTTTGACCACAAATGCACTAAATCTCATAATCTCCTCAAAAAAGCTCTCCAGGCGCGCCCGAGGAAAAAAATTCTGGTGACACAGCTTAGACGAGATTATAAAAAAATGGTGCAGGATAGGAAAAAAGAAATCAAATATAATGCCTGGGTTGAACTTATGGACAAAGCTACATTAAAAGACAGTGCAAAATTTTGGGCAATCATTAACACGCCCCTTTTTTCTAATATTAAAAATAACATGCTGGAAACTAATATCGCAGAGGAGGATTGGCTGAGCCATTTTGAAAATATATATGGCAGTCACCTCGAATTAGAAATTTTCGTGGGACAAGCCTTAAAATCCACCACCATGCCAGTGAAGTTTCATATAGGGGAGGTTATTAACGCAATTGAAGACTGCAGGGAGGAAGGCCCCAGGACCAGATGGAGTCCCTACCGATATGTTTTAGGCTAATCCATTGTATTGGGTCAACATATTGACAAATGTATTTAACACCTCGGCTTGTGTAGGATTCCCTAAATCGTGGTCCCGGTCAATTATTATCCCGGTGTTTAAGAAAGGCCAAAGGGCAGACCCTAGATGTTATAGGCCCATATCCCTGCTGGATTCCTCTATAAAAATTCTGGGGAAGGTTATCCTAGCAAGGATAACGGGGTGGGCCTCTGACAATAACATACTGTCAGATGCCCAATATGGCTTTAGAGCGGGGCGGAGTACGGAGGACCAATGTCTGAACCTCCACCTAATAATAGCCAAATACACCAAAGCGGCCAGGGGCTCCATTTATTTGGGTTTTATGGATTTGTCCACAGCTTTTGACCTAGTCAATAGGTCAAAGCTGTGGACAATGCTCCTGGAAATGGGACTTGATCGGTCCCTTGTGTATTTCCTGGCTGAGCTCCATAAAGACCTGAATGCCTCCATCAGGATGACGACCGAGGGGAAATGTACGTCCAGCTTTAAGTCTAGTAGAGGGGTACGACAGGGATGTATATTAGCCCCCATGCTGTTTACACTATATATAAACGCCCTGGAGCAAAATCTGTTGGCAGCGACGCCGGACATTCCGCGTATGGGAGGTACCCCGATTCCGGTCCTCCTATACGCGGATGACGCTGTCCTTTTGGCCAGGACCCCCCTGGCTTTGCAAAGATTGTTGGATTCGTTTGGGGACTTCATGAAAAGCCTGGACCTGGTAGTTAACAACGGCAAATCACATGTTATGTCGTTGGGCCCTGCAAAAAATTAAGTTAAGACCTTCTTCTGTGGTGGTGAAGAAATCTCAAGAGTGAAGGTATTCACTTACTTGGGAGTAGTTTTCGATGATAAAAGTTCTTGGTCCCCCCAGCTCTTACTAAAGGCAAATTCCGCGAGAAATTCTTCAGCGGCAGTACTAGGCTTTGCCAAAAGGCTGGGAGGTAAGCTGGTTGAGGCAATATTAACAATTTATAAAGCAAAGTCCATTTCTATCGTAAGGTACGGGGCGACAATTTGGGGTTACATTAAACATGATATGATCCAAATGGAAGAAAATAAATTCTTGCGCTCGCTTCTTGGCCTTCCACATTCAACCGCTTCCTATTCAGTACATCTGGAACTTGGGATTGGTTACATAGCAGATATAATTAAACTAGCCCCAATACTGCTATGGATCAAAATATGGTTAAATCCGAACCTCTCCCTTAATCATAAAATCCTAAAGGACTGCATTAGGTTAGACAATAGGAACAAACTACAGTGGTTGTCTAACATAGAAATGTTAGCCGCATACATGGGGAGACCAGACATTTTTTCTAACCCAGAATCCCTATGTAAGGCTGACCTTGAGTGGGTAAAATCTAATTTCATTAAATTAAGGGAGGCCGAGCGGGAGGGAGTAGAACTCGGTAAATCTTCTGTCAGGGGGCATGTTATGGTAACCCTGTCCCCAGGAATGTCATTATATCTGACAATAGTACCCAATCCTTTCCATAGATGGCTGTTGACCAAATTGCGGTTTAACCAAATACATATGGTCCTATGGGATGTGGAGGGTTGGAGTAGACCTGAAGATGTTGCCCCTTGTAAGTGCGACAACTTCTCTCCTCAAGACACCACGCACTTTATGTTTTTTTGTTCATTTTATAAACATGCCAGGAAAAGGTTTATTATCCCATTGTTAAAAAGTATGAACTTTATTCAGTGCAAGCCAGCCCTAATGTTTTTACACTTGGTAGAGTCTCCATTAATTATGTTCTGTGTTGCCAGCTTTCTTGCAGCGTCTGTTAGAGAGAGGAGGGTCAGACAAAAAACTGTACAAGACACTGATCCCCTCAATTAACAGACAATGAATTTGTATTAACTGCTTAAGTTGGCTATGGTCGATTATGAATTTTCATTGTTATTGAATAGTTTTTACCTGTATAATAGCTATTTATAAGATTTTTAATATTTTTGTATATGTATAGCATACTTTTATGATTTTAATTAATCGAATAAAGTGGTTTTTGACTTTGACTTTGACTTGGCCTTTGATCCACCAAGGTCCCAGATGCACTACAGGGGAGTATGCAACTTTTTGTGTGGAGACAGGCATAGTGTTATTCAGGTGCAGTTTTCAGTTCCGCCCTCCCAATCTACATCAGGGAGACCCATCAGCCTGGTGATTGGCCATCAGGACGTAAATGTCACACCCCAGCTCCCTTTGTGTGACTCAAACCCCAGCTTTCAGCCAACCTCGGATGTGTTTGGTAGGTTTCCCTAGATGGCTGCCGAGTCCGGTAACAAAAAGGCAGGTGACCCCCTTTCAAAAAACCAACTTGTTTTGTAATATATAATCTTGGTGTCTCCACAACATGTTTTGGCCCCTTCCCTATCACGGGGACTTGACCAACCCACACAAGTGAGGTAGCATTTTTACTGGGACCCCTGAGGGAACGCTAGGTGGTAGGAAATGTATTTCACCCAATGAACCCACAACTTTCCCTCACAAAAAAGATTGAAAATGTGATGTTTCTAGCTAAATTTGAGATTTGCAGGGGATTCTAGGTAGGAAACCGTCACAGGTATAGTATTTTCATCACGGATGGTATTCAGCATGGAGACACCTCTCCTGTCTGCAAACTTCACAGCTCGAAGTTCATCACTACGCAAAGCACTGTCCCTAAAAGCAACAGTGTCCACTTTTCACACCATTGTAGACGATATCTACATATAAATGGTGACCTTTGTTAAAAAGTCCTCTACCAAGTTCCCACACAATTTTCTCACCCTGAAAGTGGATGGACAACCAAGGGTGTTAATCCTGGAATCCCGAACGGTGTACAACCTGAAATTTAAGACAAATCCAGTCCTGCTCTCACACAGCATATACAGTTTAATTCCATAATTTGCCCTCTTGCTAGGAATGTACTGCCTGAAAACCAAGCGATCCTTGAACAAGACCAAAGACTCATCCACAGGTTTTCTTTCCTGGAGCATAGATCTCTGAAAAATTATCTACAAAGTGACTAAGAAAAGCCCGAATCTTGAAAAGACGGTCATAATCAGGGTGAACTTGTGGCAATGCCAAACCATAAAAAACAAAATACAGCATCCGGAGCAGAAGCAAATGCCGGGCATGACACATGATTGCAGGAAATATGGAAGTTGCCATCAAGGGACTAGCAGACCAATATGAAGACATCAATGCTTTCCTTATCAAGCCCATCAAAAAAGTTAACCCCAAGAACTTCTTCAACTCATCCAGATTTGTGAGAGTCCACAGAGTAGCTCTAGAATGGGGCTTAAGTCTGGCAGTATTGTACCTCAAATACTGTTCAGAATACAAATTAGTCTGCTCAACAATCTTATACAAAAATACATCTATCTAAACAACAGAAAAAAATGTATAGACAAAAAGTGTTCAGTATCTACTCTACACCTTGCGACACCAGTAAAAGCAGGTAATGCCGGTTGCACCATGTCTGGGGAAAATCAGAGGTTAGCTCTTCCAATGGGAAGCCTTGCAGCCCCAGGCTGCAATTCAGATACCTCTTCCTGCGCTATCGCAAAAAGAACAACTGATGGACAGAATGCTGCACAATGTCAAACATTCATCCCTTCAGCACATCATTGGCCTCCTCTTAAGCAGGCCCTTCATCTGCACTGAGTGTGGCTTCATCATCAGATGATTCCTCTCAGACAGAAAACTCTCAGACAGAAAATTTACTGCCAGAATTATTTTCTCCTCACTCCTTTGTCTCAAATGCAGAGTCAGTCTCTGAACCATGGCCAGGGGACGACTCGAAAAGCATAACAACAACCTGCTGAGCTGTCATCCTGTGGCTAGCCATAACCCTTACCAAGAAAAGTAACTTCACAAACAAGTCAAAAGCAACCAACACTGTGTAAAATAAGTAATAAACAAAGTGTGGATTTATTGCAAAGATCTATATACTCAAAAACAATACCACTCACTTGCCAGAGACAGCTAGACTCACCAGCACCTACTCTGCACAGACGCAGCAAAAACCAACGATATCTCACTAGAAAGAAAAAAAACAACAAAAAATTACTCACAAGAAAACACAGTACACATTGTGGACAAATGCAAGAAGATTTTTACATATAATAAAACAGAAGCTAAACATGCTGCCATTATTACTCCATTTACAAAAAACGTATTCATGCAGGGAAAAGATACTCATTTAGAGTACAAAATAGTACAAAAATGTTTTCTTACCAAACACAAGCAACTACAGAAACTGAAGAACTACCAGTGATGAAACCGCAAGCAAGAATAACAGCAAAAAAAGCTAAATCTTTGAACAAGAATAAAAAAGAGAAATAAAGCATTACAATCGCAAATGCAAACCACAAGAAATAAAACAATTAACATTATAAAACGCTATGTCAATAACTAAATGCCAGTCCACACACACTGCCAGCTGAACACCAGACACACACAAAACATTTCTTTTGTGTCCAGTGTTTTTCTGTCTCCAAGGGCTTACAAATATGGCCAGTTTGCCACCAAGGGGGACAGAAAAACTACAAAAAGTAAATAATAACCAATACCCCATCCTATTGGGGCAACCCTTGCCCAAGGGGCCACCCCCAAACATTAATATATACATATCCCTAGTGCTAGTGGATTTACTGCCCCCCACAGGGGCACATGGGCCTCCATAGATAGATGATCTGTCGGGGGGAGGGTGGTGATGGGGGGGACAGGACTGAAAACGACCAAAAGTAAATTAAAAGAAATGTATCCCTAATTGGGTCGACTCTTGCCCAAGGGGCAGCCCCAAAGAATAATATATACACATCCCTGGTGCTAGTGGGGTTTCTGTCACATCAGGGGCAAATGGTTCTCCAAATATGACCAATCTGCCTTGAGGGGCAGAAAATGCTAAAAGTTGTTTCAAAAAGTTCATCCCCAATAGCGGTGATCATTGCCCAAACATAACATAAAACAATCCCTGGTGTTAGTGGGTTTTGTGTCCCACCCGGGGGCAAATGGGCTTCAAAATAGGACCGATCTGACCCTAGGGGGGACAGAAAATGGGCAAAACTAATTTTGAACAATGATCAACTCCAATAGGGCTATCCTTGCCCAAGGGACCACCCCAAACATAAAATGACGATATCCCTGGTGCCAGTGGGTTTTCTGCATCCCCCTCCAAGGGCAGATGGGCCTCCAAATAGGTCTGACCTGCACTGGGTGGGGCTGAAAACAGCCAAAAGTGATTTATAAAAAATGATATTCCCAATGGGGGCGATCCTTGCCCAAGGGACCACCCATATGCCCAATATAACAATGTCCTTGATGCCTGTCAGTTTTCTGCCACTCCCAAGGGCAGATGGCATCAACATAGGACTGATCTGCCCCTAGGCAGGGGCAGAAAATGGCAAAGGTAATTAAACAAAAGTATTAGCTCCAATAGGGGCGTTTGTTGCCCAAGGGGTGGCCCCATACATAAAATGACAAAATGCCTAGTGTTAGTGGGTTTTCTGCCACTCCCCTGGGGGCAGAAGGGACTCCAAATACGGCTGATCCACTGAGGGGGCAGAAAATGGACAAACATTATTACAAAAAAATGATAGCCCCAATGGAGCCAATTCTTGCCCTAGGGGCCGTCCCCATGCATAATGTTACAATATCCCTGGTGCTATTGTTTTTTTTGCCATCTCCCCGGGAGAGATGAGCCTCAAAATAGGGCAGATCTGCATCCAAGGGGGGCAGAAAACCACCAAAACAAAATGCTCACATTTGGAGGTGACCCATGCCAAAGGGGTGCCTTGATTTCTTAAAAGAATAAATCCCTAGTGCTAGTGGTGGGATTCATGCTGCATGATCGCGACCCCATGTATGATCGTGCATTACGAATTCTCCGCTAAGAGATATTGGGGAGAGGAAAAGTGCTTTCCTCTTACCCAAACCAAATGGCTTCCAGTGCTTCCGATGGCTCTTCATGACGTCAGCATGCTGTGTGGGCCAAAGTCATATGATTGCCAATGGGGGGGTTGGGGTGGCAGCAGAAGCCCTTCCGCTGCCATCCCTGCTTGGGGGTATCATTGGTGGCCCATGGGGGGAGCGCCAATGCTTCTCTCATGGGCGGATGAGAGGACGGAACGGTTCCGTCCTCAGCAAATGCCCACCATGGCTCAGAACGGAACTGTTCAGTCCTGCACATGCAAGGGGTTAAAAATAGCCCAAATATCATCAAATGGGACTAAACATGTTACAATACTATTCAATGTAAGGTTCTCTATTCTAAAATTGTACCCACATTTCCTTGCATTCAGAGCTTGTAGTCCACTTTAATCCACCTTAATCATTTCAATCAATAAATCAAAGTACTTTATTCGACTCTGAAAGAGCCATCAAAGATTACACACACATGCTTTCATTAAAACAGCTAATCCATATATACAGAAATGACAGATCATAAACATGTCTAGTATTTACTACAAATCCCAAAAACAAAAAAAAGATAATTTAAAATGCCATATATAATCTCATTAGTTCCTAGGGAAGCAAACAAAGGAGTAGAACGCTGAACAGAAAGGTCATTCAGCATCGGCAGTGGTAGCACGACAGACCAAAGACAGTAGAGGCGGGTGGAAGGATCTCAAATTCAAACAACGCAAGGCAGAGAGGAGGGGGAGAAGGGAGTAGGCAGGGGAAGCAACCTGACTAGGCACAAGAAGCAGAACAACAAAGTACAGAGGGCAGGAGAAGCGAGCAGGGGCACGTACATGGAGAATGGAGGGCAGAGTGGAGAGAGGCAAGGCAGTGTGTGCAAGGTGAGAAGGGAGGGTAGGTGTTACAGTTGCAACACAATGGACTAAGAAGGGCAGGAAATTAATGGCAGGGACACGCACACAGATAATAGAGCGCAGGTGGGAGAGTGCAGATGGAGGGACACTAAGCTGACCACGGAAAGGAAGCAGGAGAGGAGAGATGCATGAGCACACACGATGGAGGGAGGCATAAGTAGAGGCAAAACCCTTTTTTATATTTTAAAAGGATTTCTTGCATTTTCTTAAATGTTTTTACACAATGTTTTTGCGTTACTTAATAATGAAACTTTTGTTATTTTTTTCTTGTTTTACTTCTATGTTTTTTGTACAAATTTTGTAATGTTCTTTTAAATGTGTGTTAATTGCTTTGGAGAAAACTGACATTGATTGCAGTCCTACTCTTCCTGTTTTTTTACTACATTATCAAGTGCTCTTTATACTTCATCACCTGCTGCATGTCATCTCTGGCACACAGCTCAGGCAATCTTGTTTGGGTGCATTGATCAGAGGTGCTTCCACATTCTGGAGGTGCCCATACTGTAGCACCCAGGATGACCACAACAATGTCCTTGATTACAAAATGTGCATTTCGAGCACTGATATTTTTTCTCAGGCCTAGTCCATACATTATGGACTGGCCTGAGAAAAAAGGCCCCCCAGGATATTGCGGCATTGATTTGCAAATTTAGCGGCACAAAAATGGAAATTTAGCGGCACAAAAATGAAAAATTTGCGGCATTATTGCGGCACTTTATTTTACTCGTAATCATTCATTTTCAGTCCTAAATCAATGGAACCTGTTTTAGCAGAGTATTCCACTTTGAAATAGGCATGTTTAAAGTTTCAGCAGCTCTACCGAAGCGCAGCTCCAATCTCCTAACCTCGTGGGAGGGGGCCATATTTCTCCCTGGGATGTTCTAGCGCCCATGTATGCACCCCTGCCGGGGCACCACTTTCACTACTCCCTGGTTTCAGTCACACAGCTCCCTTCACTCAGTGGTTTAAGTCACGCAGCCCCTTTCTCTCTCTGGTTTCAGTCACGCAGCTCCCTTCACTTTCTGGTTTAAGACACACAGCCCCTTTCCCTCTCTGGTTTCAGTCATGCAGCTCCCTTCACTCCCCGGTTTCAGTCACACAGCCCCACTTTGCTCCCTGGTTTCAGTCACACAGCCCCCATTCGCTCCCTGGGTGCAGAGATACAGCCTCCTCTTGTGTCGCATGCACTGACTCCCTTTTATAGGTAGTGCTGATAGGACAGACATCTTGCAATAATCATCCTTCAGAACCAGACAGTTCCAAATTCAGCAGCTCTGACCATGGTGTCACATCCTCTCCCCCACTGAACACCATACTGCCCCACTGAGAGAACCGTGTCCTGCCTTCAACTACAACCCAATTGTGCCACGTTATAAAAACCTGGATGCGGCTCAATTTGAAATTACACACTAGACAAGAGGAATATGCTGCCTACAAAAAAAGTACAAAGTGTAATATCTTATCTGTAGCGTGTCCTTGCATATTCAGTGCCATGGTCTGTGCTACTGGTCTGCAGCCTGTCCTCATATGTGCATCGCCATGAACAGTGCTGTTTGTCTGCAGCCTGTCCGCAATTGTGCTGTACCATGGGCTGTACTATTGGTCTGCAGCCTGTCCTTGTATGTGCAGTGCCATGGAGTGAGCTATTTGCCTGCTGCCTCTCCTGTTCTATAAAGTGCCTGGGGCTGGGCTGTTGGTCTGCAGCCTGCCCTCCTGTGTGCAGTGTCATGGAGTGGGCTATTGGTTTCCCGCCTGCCCTCGTATGTGCAGTGCCATGGAGTAGGCTATCGGTTTCCAGCCTGCCCTCGAAGGCGCAGTGCCATTTTCTTTGCTACTGGTCTGCAGCCCATATGTGCAGTGCAATACAGTGTGCTGTTTGCCTGCTGCTTGTCCTCTTCCATGCAGTGCCTAAGGCTGTGCTGTTCGTCTGCTGCCTGTAATTGTGCGTGTGTGCAATGCCATGGAGTGTGCACTGTTGTGTTAGCCATGTCCTGTCCGCCTCTTATAGCACATCAAGGTTCCTTGTTTTTCCAACTATGTCTGAGCACAGCCACATTCTCCTTTCATGCCGTCAAACACTCCTAAGTATTGCGCAGGCACTCAGTAATCGGTCCCGACAAAGAACAATCCCAACTTTCATTGTTAATTTTTCAGCCTCCTGCCATTTAGACACTTTGTGCTGACAGCCTCTGAACTATCTGATGAGCAAAAACACCTCCCCTTTCTGCCTTCCTTTTCTGAGGGTAGCAAAGCTGAACGGCTTCATCTTGTTTTCTAAGGTGATATTGCTTTTAAAACTCTGATAACAGTTTTACATGAATAACACAATATACAGATTGTCAAATCAGAGCTCGGACCGCGTTGGGTTAATAGTCAAACTATGATAGCTCTATTGTTAAGTACATCTTTATTCAATGTGAGGACACTCTGACCTCCTCAGGAAGTTGCAGCTCAGTTGCATGTTAGAAAGGGTCCCAAGAACACCTGTGTTGTCATAATCATGAATGTGCCTAGATGCTGTGTGTCTGTGGAAGGAGCGCTGCAGATATTGTGCGCACGTCTATCAGTCGTAAGTGTAACCTCCCTCACACCTGGTTCCAGCTGCTCCTGAATTACTCTATGGAGACAAACTCCGCAGTCGAGTGTTCACGGTGAGAGTCTGGATACAAAGGAGAAGTGTGAAGCTGAATGACGTGGTTGGTTGAGGCGCATCTCAGGGCAGATGGAGTCCAGGCCTCTGGGATCCTTGTGGCACAATCCATGATTGGGAGTTTTGTGCTTTTCGCCTCGTTTGGTTTCTGCTGAACAATATGATCCCCTTTATAAATGTGCGGCGCAGATACAAGATGTGGGATGTAATTGAACCAGGTTGGCAGCTGCCGGTAGGCGCGTTTAATGAATATCTCGTGTTTATGTTCAATCGCAAACACACACATGGCTGGATGGTATGCTTCTTTGATAAATAGGAATGGCTTTCTAACTCACAATGTGATATGGTAGTTCTTGTTTGGCGCCGCCTCCTTTAGGATTTAAAATGCTCAATGGCGCCGACGGCATAAATCAAGTCAGCTACTAATGCCCCTTTTTTTGTAATTCAGATATGGGCGCTCTCCTGTTTCCAGCTATTACAGCTGTACAGCGCAGTTCACGTCGTAACGTAAATGGCATAATTTTTGTATGCCTGCTGGAAGACCTGTGTTTGCGGCGGAAATAGTAAATATCGCGGCTATCACGTTTTTCAGCCGATTTCGTGATTATTTCGGGAATCGCGAAATCGCGAAGTGCTGGAGGGTCTGCATGGGGCTGTATATGTCATAGACACCATAATTATATCTTCATACAGCGATGATGGTATTAAGTGACACCTGGTGTTTCCCGGTGTAAGTCCAAGGTGGTCATCTGCACCCTGTGTGATCACCAATTTTCTAGGAAACTTTTACTGGAAAAAATATTCTTGTGGAACCTCTGGGATGTTGAAACATCTAAAGATATAGCACAGGATGCGGCTCATTGTTGCGGAGAGGAAATGTCAAGTGGATGAAGGAGCCTCTATATTGAGTGCTCTAAAGCACCGTGTGTAGCCTGGCAACATTGCTCCTGCTGAATCTGCAATCTCATCACTTGTACAGTAGAATTTCATTGTACTGTATAGACTGTGGTAGATTTGTCTCTGCAGAAGTCCAGTCTAGTTCCTTACTGCTCACCAGCAAGTCTGCAAAAAATATATTTTTTAATCTTGCCTTTCGTTCAATTCCCCAAAAATAAAAAATAAAAAAACTGTCCAAAGAACCACCTTTCCTTTAAAATATAGAAAGAAAGTTTACGCTGTTTGCCATATCTGTCTATTAATTTTAAGGATGAAGCTGGCCGCAGGGCCTGAGGTGTTAAAACCCCTTTCGACCAGGCTGTATGCCCAAACCCCTGTGGGCACCCAAGCCCCTATTAACACAGCCTTTGGCTGTGCACGGTGTGGGCCCTGCACCCAAACCACCCCTGATCGTCAACCCCGCTGCACACAGCCTTTGACCCTGCACAGCACAGAGTTGGCCACAGGGCCCAACCCCCCCCTTGCTTGGAGCCAAGCCACCACTGGTCATGGCATTTAACCAGGCACAGTGAGGAGTTGGTTTCAAGCCCTTGCCTGCATCCATGCACTGCACCCAAACCTCCATTGATCCGTCTCAATGCCCCCACTGAGTCCCTCCACACGTCTAATATATTTTATTTTTGTTTTTGTGGTACAGCAGTACTCCCATGGTACCACCACTCAAGCTTCCCATTCATGGTACCAATTTATTCAGTGAGGCTTACACGATCCGGCACTACCATCAAGAGGACGCTTGAGCAACTGTTTTTTTTTTGTGGGGTCCCACTGTGCCTATCCCCCATAAGGGCTAGGGGGTCAGGATATCTCTATCCTGGCCCCTTATACTTTTTATATTTATTTTTAACAAATTCAGGACAAAGGGAACACGCCCCTGTGTTTGTTAATAGAACAGATTGTACCGGTCCAGCAGTACTTAAAAGTGTGACAAGAGAGAAAGCTCTCTCGGCCAATCAGAGGCCTTATTTAAAAAAAGTTAGCAATACCGCTGGACTCCTGTGGGATTACCGTTCATAAAGTTCTATCTTCTTTAGCAAAATTTGGTGTAATTCCGTTCAGCCCTTCTTTCTTTATCACTTCTCACAATTTCCCGTGGGAATTAACATGAGAAAACAATGGTTTGTGATGTTCCCTGTTGCTTGTTCCCCACTTGATGGAAAACAACCATTACAACGCAGTCTAACTACCAAGCATAAGTCTTTACTAAGCCTGTCCCTACAACGCATAAGTCTTCACCATGCATTTCACTACCATGCATGCCATTGCCACGCATTATAGGAATATATGATTACCACATACACCTTTACTACGCATTATTGGGTAAGTATATAGGTATGTATATAGCTATATATACTATTTAATTAATTACAGAATGGTAATATTCATCTAATATCTGAGTACTAATGTAAAAAAGTAATTATATATGATTTAAAGTAATAGCAATTTCTTTTTTTTTTTTTAGGTGAAGAAGTGCCTTGATACTCAGATATTATTTTAACACACGTATTAATATTTAAAAACTATAATATATGGTATTTAATTGTAATGTACTTTAAATAAAATATTTTTAGGGAGTAGTACATTGCTTAAGGGATGGAATGCAAAGTATTTAGGTGTTTTGGGTGGGGAAGTGTATTTATACTTAGGTATTAATTTTGATACTTGAGTATTACTTTTTACACATTATGATATATGATATTTAATTATAATGTACTTTAAATAAAATATTTCCAGGGCAGTAACACAGACCTTTAGGGACAGGATGCAAGCGCTATAGGGCTATTGGGTGGGTAAGTGCATTAATACTCAGGTATTAATTTTAATACTTGAAGTTTAATTACCACGGTCAAATTATTTATTTAGAATTGTTGAACTAGTACAAACATAGTTACATTAATCTGGAAAAATCCTACAAAACTTTTAAAACATAGAACAACATTTAAAAAAATAGGCTAAATAATGATTTTTAAACATTTTAATGTAAAAGACAATAATTCACACCCCGTGTTTTATTCAAACTATTTATTGATAAATTGTTTAAAAATAAGGTAAATGTTTTATTAAATTGTAACAAAACATTGCTTACATTATAAAAATAAAACATATTTTATTTACGAAGCATTACATTTTTTTAATCATTTTTAAAGCATTTTCGTCATGCTTTTCCATTGGTTTTAACTGATAAAATTGTTCTTTTCTTTTCTTTTTACTTTCAGGCTTGACATAAGCGGTTGTGCGTCAGTGGAGCTTTGCGGTCAAGATTGGAAGCAGGGAAGAGCTGTGGTCAGGAAAGAACAATTTATTTTCACATTTTTAAACATATAGGAGGCTACGTTTATTGTAAGGAGAGGGGGAGGTAGTTAGAAATGTATGTTTCTGCTGTTTTAACCACTATAACATTCCCATGCAGCTTCTGTGCATATGCCCATGTGACTACCTTTGCTCTTTTTTTAAGTAGGTTTGAAAAAGTTGCAAAACAAATGACTAATACCTTTAAAATCTATTTGAAATAAAACCAGCATTCTTAACATTTGCAGTGTTTTTTTTAAACACTTTGGTGACTTTTCAGGAAGGACAGAAACACAGGATACATGGATGGATTACTACTTCAAGATTTTGATTTTTGGGATTGCTGTTTTACGATGTAGATGTATTGCTACTGGATTTATTACTGGGTATTTCATTTAGGAGAATGCCTTTTCTTTTTGCTACTGGAGATGGACTTTACAAAAAAAAATGACAGGAGTTGGCCTTTTCTTTAGATGTTGGCTTTCCTGTTTGGATGATTTGAGTATTGACGACACCTAGGGGCTGACTACCATGCCGGTCTCTGTGTGAGAACTGACTGAGCATAGGTTGGCGGTTCTGCACTCCTATTGAGATGCAACCGTACATGGTACAGTCGCAAACTCTCATTTCCCTGTGGGAGCTTGTGCTGCGGTCGGAAACCGGCTGCAGCACAAGCTCCCATAGAGAAATAAGAATTTCTGTGAATCCGGTGCAGGTATTCACAGGGGGGCATCATAGGTGACCTCAGGCCCCCAACCAGAGACTGCTGAGGGATGGGGGCCTTGCTAGGGGTCCCCTAAGTTGCTTCCTGACAGGCTTTCCATGTCGGAAAGCCTGCCATGAAAAGCCTGCCTAAAACCGACATCATAATCCTAACAGAATAAATGCCATCTTAAAGGGTTATAAGGTGCCTCCGACTGCCCGACGGGCTCATGAAGCCAGCTGGAATAATTGGCCGGTTTAAACTCTGACAGCCTTCTTTGTAATAAGGCGGTCGGAGTTTAAACCGACCGACATCCTTATCGGCCTAATAGTGACCAATAGTTTGAAAAAGTTACCAAGAGTTGAAGAAAGAAGAAAACTACAAGTAGGAACCCCGAAATGTCTTTCTTATGTAAAAAATACTTTAAAAAATGCCAATTTAATTAGATAGTTTTGTCAAAACAAGCTAATAATTTTTAAAGGTTTTTACCATGTTTGAGAAGTGTAGAATGTACGCAATATTGTTCAGGTAGTCTGAAGATCCCATGAATGGAAATTGGTGGATTTTAGCCAATAGTCTGTCAGACATTTCGTTACTTTTTTTGGCAACACAAGGGTTGAGACTACCTGACAATTATTACACAGTTCCCATTTCTTGGAAACTTTGTTTCTTCTTCAAAATTTCCAAGAAATAATAAAGATTTGGGTGATGTCTGCCAATCGATTTGTCGAAGAAATTGTGTCATCCCTCCATAGCATTGTTTGTCTTTGCGCACCCCTACTAACAGGTCGAGTAACAGTTCCGCCAGTCAATGGAAAACCTTGGCTTCCTCCTGTGACCCAGCTTGCTTAGATGGCCAATTCATGTGTCTTCAAAGTAGTTAGCCATTGGGGCAAATGTTCCCTCATTTTGGTTAAAGTAGTCTTATTCAGTAATTGTTGTGTATATGTTTAACTCATCCACACACTCAGGAGGTACAAAGCACAACACTGTTATTTTTTTTCAATTCAATTCAGTTTTTTAACTCATACTGCAATTTACTGTTTGACATGTAATCCTCAGCTAACATTGTTTTTTTAAAAAATTTTGTCAATATTCCTGGGGAAAGTGAAAAAAAAAACATCAGTGAATTTGGTGACAGAGTCAATTTCGGTAATAGTATTAATCTTTGTTAATTTGAGGTCAATTATTATTTTACTAGGACTTTTATTCACTGTTTTGTTTTTATTACTGTTAAAAATTCAGTGTTCATTGGGGATTGCTTGTCAGGTAGTAAGTAAGCTGTAAACTAATGGGACCGTTGTGTCATTTACATTAGCATGAGTAGTGAAAATTTGGGTGAATAGATGGAGTGTGGAATTAAAAGTCCCATCCATCATCCAAATGTTGCTTATCTTAAGGGTTACCAGGTTATTAGTTGTTCTAAATATTAGTATTCTTTTCTGGGGGTTTTCATTGTCATGCAAAAGGAACGGTTCATTAGTGTATGTCAGTTCAGGGGGGATGTTAAACTCAGAATAGGTTTGCGGTGTTACTCATTGGGGATTACTTGCCTGTTTTTGTCTCTTTACCATTCTCCTAAAATTGGGTACTGTAATCATACTACTAGCTACATGCATAGGAATGGTTTGGGATACCTCCCTCAAAACTGAGCCACAGGGCTAATTGGTGGTGGATTCAAGCCTTTTAATGTGTTGAAAGTTATTTCTCACTTCAATCTCCATTTCGAGGCAGAGTGGTTATGTTTTGTGGTCCTCTCAACAATGTCACCCAGAGTAACTGCTCTGCCTTTGCAATGGGATGCAAGGTACTGCACACACCTCCAATGATTACTGGGTTCAGTTAACCTTTCCTTACAATAAAGGTAGCCACCATACGTGAGCAGCCTGTTACCTCTCTGGGACTGTATGTAGTTTTCTTGAAGCCATGGTATATGGAAAAATTAGAAAAAAGAAAGGTTTGTAAATACTATGTTGAAAAAATGTGTTTTATTATGTTTGTTAGCAGTGTGCATGCTGAGGGAAATAATGTTAAAAATGTATTTGAGATACTGTTGTAATTGTGAAAACAATTGGAATTATTCCTGTGAAAAATGAGAGAAAGTTTAATGTTATTCTTTGTAGCCTGTTGAAAGAAAGGTGTTAAATTTGGTTATGCATTGCTTTTTACAGTAAATTTACATAGGATAGGTTTTATCCTTAACTAATCTGGTTGCTACTAGTCCTGTGAATTTTCATTTGGGTTTTCCACTTGCTGGATTCATTGTTTTGGGTGCTGTGTTCTGTGATCTGTTGACAAATTATAGAAAAGAGCAGTTTTGTAAGTGATATTGTTTAAGACTGTGGTGTTTTTAGT
Organism: Triturus cristatus; assembly: GCF_964204655.1. NCBI lineage: Eukaryota > Metazoa > Chordata > Amphibia > Caudata > Salamandridae > Triturus > Triturus cristatus. The sequence goes on from NC_140581.1 coordinate 883,693,466, forward strand.
TAACAATGTGCCCGCTCAGTTTTCACATGATTCATTAAGATATTCTTGTGATTGTGGGGTGACATTTAAATAATTCTAAGAAAAAAGAGAGAAATCAAAGCCTAATTCTTTGTTGCCTGTTGAATGAAAGTTGTTGGATTTGGTTATGTATAGATGTTTACAAGAATATTTACCTGAAAATGTTGTTATTTTTTTATACAGTTTTTCTGACGTTTTGTGAACTTCCTTATCTCCAAATGTTTTTCCAATATATTTTGTTTACATTTCAGGGTCTAAAGAAAAGAAAAATAAGGTATTTGATGGTGTAATAATAGTGATTTTACCCCCAATCACTGTCCAGCACTTTCCCAGTGATAAGTATCCTGTGGATTTAGAATAGTGATACTATCCCCAAGTCACTCTCCAGCACCTGTCCTGAGGTAAGTAGCCGGTGGAGTTAGAAAGTCATTTTGCCCCCCACTCATTGTCCAGCACCTCCCCTCTGGAAAGTACCTGGCAGAGGCAAACTACTAATTTTACCCTCCCCCTGTTCAGCACCTGCCCTGAGGTAAGTACCCAGCAGTAGAGTTAGAATAGTATTTTGCCCCCCCAGTCACTATTCAGTACCTACCGTAAGTTAAGTATCAGGTGAGTTAGAATAGTAACTTTGCCCCTTCCAGTCACTGTCCAGAACCTCCTGTGAGGTATTTATCCATTGGGGTTAGAATAGTACTTTTACCCCCAGCCACTGACCAGTACCTTCCCTGAGATAAGTACCTGGCAGAGTACAATATTAATTTTGCCCTCTGTCACTGTCAAGCACTTTCCCAGTGATATGTATCCTGTGGAATTAGAATAGTAATTTTGCCCCCAGTCACTTTCCAGCACTTGTCCTGAGGTACCTAGCCAGTGGAGTTAGAATTGTAATTATGCCCCCTAGTCACTATCCAGCACCTGCCCTGTGGTAAGTACCTGGCTAAGGTAAAATACTAATGTTACCCCCAGTCACTGTCCAGCACCTGCCCTGAGGTAAGTAACCAGCGGAGTTAGAATACTAATTTAGCCCCCCAGTCACTTTTCAGTGCCTGCCTTGAGTTAAGTATCAGGTGAGTTAGAATAGTAATTTTGCCCCCCAGTCACTGTCCAGCACCTCCTGTGAAGTAAGTATCGGTGGAGTTAGAATATTAATTTTACCACCAGCCACTGTCCAGCACTTACCCTAAGGTAACTATCTGACAGAGTTAGAATAGTAATTTTACCCCCCAGCCACTGTCCAGAACCTTCCCTGAGGTAAGTACCCTGCAGAGTACAATAGTTATTTTGCCCCCTGTCACTGTCCAGCACCGTCCTGATGGAAGTACCCATCGGGGTTACAATAGTAATTTTGCCCCCTGTCACTGTCTAGCACTTTCCCTGAGGTATGTACCCAGCAGATTTATAATAGCAATTTTGCCCTGCAGTCACTGTCAAGCACCTGCCCTGAGGTGAGTAGCAGGCGGAGTTAGAGTAGTAATTATGCCCCCCAGTCACTGTCCAACACATGCCTTGAAGTAAGCATCCGACAGAGTTAAAAATAGTAATTTTACCCCCAGCCACTGTCCATCACCTTCCCTGAGGTAAGTACCCGGAGGAGTTAGAATAGTAATTTTGCTCCCTTTCACTGTCCTGCACCTTACCTGAGGTAAGTACCTGGTGGAGTCAGAATAGTAATTTTTTCCCTGTCACTGTCCAGCACCTTCCCTGAGTTAAGTACCTAACAGAGTTAGAACAGTAATTTTGCCACTAGTCACTGTCCAGTACATTGCCCTGAGGTAAGTAGCCAGCAGAGTTAGAGTAGCAGTGTTGTCCCCAGACCTTGTCCACCACTGTCCCTGAGGTACGTACCCGGTGGAGTTAGAATAGTACATTTTGACCTCAGTCACAATCCAGCACCTGCCTTGAGGTAAGTACTCGGTGGTGTTAGATTAGTAGTTTTGCCCCCCCAGTAACTGTTACCACTTGCCTTGAGGTAAGTACTCAGCAGCGTTACAATAGTAAGTGTGTCCCTACCAGTCATTGTCCAGCACCTGCCCTGAGGTCAGTACCCGGGGGATTTAAATATTATTTTTACCCCTAGTCACTGTGAAGCACCTTCCCTGAGGTAAGTATCTGGTGGAGTTCGAATAGCAATTTTTCCCCAGGTCCCTCTCCAGCACCTTTCCGCAGGTAAGTACCCAGCAGAGTAAGAAAAGTAATTTTGTCTCTGTCCACCACCTTCCCTGAGGTAAGTATTCGGCGGAGTTAGAATTGTAATTTTGCCCCCAGTCTCTGTCCAGTACCTTCCCTGAGGTAAGTACCCGGGGGAGTTAGAATAGTAATTTTGTCCCGAGTCTCTGTTTAGCACGTTCCCAGAGTAAGACCTCTGAACCTGGTGTCAGGCCTACGCTCTACCCACAGCTCTGCTCCACCTTCATCACCGCTGAGCCTTTTGCCCCATCCGGGAAGTTGTTCGAGGCTGCTGTGTGCTCTGCTTGATCCTGCCTCCCGGCTGCACCTGTAACTGCTGGTACCGTCTGTGCTGCTCTTAACTTTGCTGCACCCGTAATTACTGTACTATCTGTGTTTTTCTCATTTAATTTTGCTGTACTGTCTGTGCTTTTCTCATTTAATTGTGTCTTCAGTGTCTTGCCGCATTGGTAGTTTTCAGTTCTCTCCATGCTCCCTTCCCGGCGCTGCTGCCGCTGCTGCCCCACTTCCTGTCCACGTCCGCTCTCCGCTTAGCTGCTGTCCCTCACACCTCCCCTACTTAATGGCGCACCTAAGGCAAGCCCGTCTGCGCCCGTCCGCGACCTGACCGCGGCCAGTGCCAGGGACCCAGCATCTCACCCCCACCACCACTACAGCTCAGCCCGCCCACGACGCACTTAATACAGGAAGACGCAGGGACTGCCTCCAAGCCACACTAAACACGACCCACGGCCAGTTCTCCTGCCTCCACTGCCATCAGACCTTCAACACCACCCTGGCCTCCACAACCACCAAAGACAATACCAACGGCACCCTCAGCTGCATCCTCCTCAACTTGTGCTCCATGCACAAACACGCCATGGACATATGGAACCTACTAGACGCCCAACATCACCTTCTTCACAGAGACCTGGACCAATGCCACCTCTGCCCCCGACGTGAACACCGCCATCCCCGATGGATATAAAATCCAGAGAAAGGACCGCCCCAACCACCCGGAAGGGGGCCTCACCATCACCCCCAAGAACAACCTCCACCTCACCACCTCCAGCGAGACCTTCCCCACCTCCGAACACCTGCATTTCCAGATCCAGCACAGCTCCAGCTCCACACTCTGCGGAACCCTTGTCTACAGACCCCCTGGCACCCGGGCCCCTTTTGCCACCACCATCACCGACCTCATCACACCCACTCCATCACCTCAATGAACTACATTCTCATCGGAGACCTGAACTTCCACCTCGACAACCTCAGTGACCCCAACTCCACCACCCTCCGGGACAACCTTGCCAACATCAGACGCAAGCAACTTGTCACCACAACAACCCACAGGGCGGGACACATCCTCGACCCCATCTTCACCGCAGGAAACATCGTACACTTCAACCACACCACGCAACCTCCTTGGACCAACCAGCACTGCGTACATTTCACCATCGACAAGCCCAAGACAACCAAACCTGCCCCACGCCCAACAAGAAGAAATTGGAGCAAGGTCACCGACGAGCAACTGAACTCCACCCGCACCTGACTAAACCACACCACGGCAGCAGACGGCAACATCGCAGCCAGGTAACTCCACACCTGGATCTCCACCTGCACAGACGAGCTCGCCCCGCTATGCAACCCCGACAAACAACGACCCAAGTATAGCCGCCTGGTTCACCTCTGATCTCCAAGTGTCCAAACGCACCTGCAGACGCCTGGAGAAGAACTGGAGAAACACCAAGAAACCCGAAAACCACACCACTTGCAAGAACGCCATGATGGACTACCACAACCGATCAGAACCACCAAGAGGACCTTCATCCACAACAAGATCCTCGCCAACTCCACCAACTCCAAGGAGCTCTTCAGTGTCATCCAAGAATTCACCAACCCTCCCAGTGAATCCACAGACATCATAGCATCCCAAGACCTCTGTGACAAGCTTGGAACTTACTTCCACTTCAAAATCAAAAACCTCTACGACAACTTCATCAACCATCAACCAGACATCACAGCTGTCCCGCCCCCTAGACGCCTACAAAAGCTTACACAACACCGAACCCAAATACCTCAACGACAGAGTCAACTTCCACATACCCAAGAGAAACCTCCAATCCTCTAACCTCGCACTAGCTGAATCCCCATGCATCCACAGAGCCAGGGGTGGCAGAAGATCCTTTTCTCACATCTCAGCCAAATCCTGGAACGAGCTCCCGGCAAACATCAGACACGCCTCCTCCCTGAAAACCTTCAAGAAGACCCTCAAGACCTGGCTGTTCGGCTAACACATCTGCGGACCCCCCCACCCCGCCTTGAGACCCTCACGGGTGAGTAGCACGCTTACAATTCACTGATTGATTGATTGATTGATTGATTAAGTACCCGGAGTAGTTAGAAGAGTAATTTTGACTCCCAATCAGAGCTCTGCACCTGCCCTGCGGTAAGTAATGTACCCCAATCCGTGACTAACAATGTGTTTTTTTACATGATATATTAAATACTGTTTTAATCTCATTTTTTTAATGAAAAAAATGCTTTCTATAGTAATTTAAATTGTTAGGACTACAGTAAATGTACTCAAACTGAAGGCTGCAGCTAATCTGGATATTATCAGATATTTCTTTTAAAAAATGCCATTAATATATGCTTTAGTAATTTAGCTGGTTATTTCTAGGGCTGTTTATAGTAACCGTTGTGCCTACTTATGAGGTGAGATGGCAGTGTATGAAGAGTAATGTCTCCTTGGTCTCCTCCACTCTCTGATGGTCATGAGCAAAGTCGGTTTATCACTGAGCACAAAATGGTGGATGGCTTAATTTATACTCTTTTTGGTAGTATTCAATGTCACAATAAAATATGTATTGAAATGTATTTTTTAATGTGGATTACAATATGCCAACTGTACCTAAATATCTCTTTCCATGAAGATATTAGATCTCTAAATTCAACCCTACATAAAACACAAATCTGGCTGACTGGTAACCCCCTCACACTAGATACTCTCAAAATAGAATTCCTTCTAATTGTCCCACCCAAACATACTCCGGACATTGCAGAATGGATGAAACAACAAACAGCACTGAATTGTGTCCCACACATTATAGAGTCAACAAGATCTCTGGGAATAACGCTGGGCAAGAATATGAACATGCAGGTGCACCTCAGCTCTGCTATCAAAGTAGCAAACTTCCACATGAGCCTCTCAAGAAAAACAAAAACACTTCCTTCCCCTGGATGGCCTCAAGTCTGCAGTTCAAGCTCTAGTGATTCCCAGGTTGTACTATTGGACTACCTTTGCTGCCTACCCAGAGCAAAGCTGACACCACCAAGGGCCCTTCTTAACTCTGCTGCTAGATTCATTAGAGAATCAACAAGCATGTGCAATGCAATAGGTCTCGCATTTGCGAGATTTTGAGCTATTGGTATTGTAAATGACAATCTGGCACATGCATCAAAGCTTTTTGCAAACGGTGCGAATCGCAAAAATCTTCCATTTGCGATCACAAAATTAGCTTTTACGATGCATCAAGGGTCAAGGCCCTTGCAATTTGAGAATTTGCAATTAATTGCGAGTTCTCAAATTGCGATTGCATTTAAGGAATCGCATTTATGCGATTCCTTAAATGCAATGCAAGAACCACTTTGAAGTAGCGATTTCGCTACTAGGGGGCGCAAATTACCATGAAGTTGAACTTCATTGTAATTTGCAAAAACTTTGAAAAATGCACTAAAGTGCATTTTTCAAAGTTGTAGGTTACACACACACATGTCCTTGGGACATGAATGTGTGCAACATTTGTGCACAGATCAATTGCAGGGGTGCAACAGGGTGTCCTTTTGACACCCTTGCACCCTTGAAATTGCATGAGCAATTTGCGAGTACCAATTGACTCGCAAACTGCGCTTGCAATTTCCCATTCATTCCTATGGGCCTATAGGCCCATAGGAATGAATAGGAAGCTATTCCTTATTTGCGACCCGCTATTTGCGAGACGCAAATAAGGAATGTGTAGGAATCGCTATTATTATAGCGATTCCTACATGCATAGGATTTTGCTAGTCCTTAATTGCGAATTGCGAATCCTTAATATTCGCAATTAAGGACTCGCAAAATCCTAGCATGATGCATGTGCCTGCAAGCCTTTTATTTCTGTGTTTGGAAAACCTGCAAGCAACGACTATAAGTACAAAGTGCACATAAATAAAAAGTATTGTTATTTACAATGCCAATAGGTCAGAGTTTCGAAAATGCGAGACCTATTGCATTGCAAATACTTGTTTGGTTAGGCTATAATTGTTTAATTAAAAAATAAGATCACTTTTATAAATGGCTCCCTTTCAAGTGTATACAAGCACTGGCGACAACTTAAGCCGTGTGATTAAATTTCACACAATATGAAGCAGCAAATTACAAGCAAATTATGAATGACCTGATTTGCCTTTAGAGCATTTGCATGTATTCGATTATGTATATACCAATACTTTAACTCTGTTTAGAGACTGAACAAACTTTGGTGATGAGGGGAAGGCAACAGAGGACAGAGGCTGAAACCCATGAGACTGAATGTGCAGCAGAAGTCGGGGAGCTGTGGACAGAAGTAGGAGTGGAGAGCTGGAGTATTCAGAGTTTGCCCATATTTGCGTCCCGTACTGTAATATTTGAACATTAAATCACATGTATTTAATGTTAAGTGAAAGGCAGGCAGTGTTCGTGCTCAGAATATATTTTAACGTTGTGCTTTTAGGCGAGAAAAAGAGAGCGGCTTTTGAAAACTGTTTTTAGGTGTTGGCTGTGCATTGTTGAGTTTGTGACTGAGGTCTGGCAGCTTATGAGTAAAGTATGGTGGTCCCTGGTCCTCCTGAGGTGACCCGTCCTGGACTGGTCTGTGATCCCAGGGCAGTGCACAGCAGTGTGCATGCACGCACTCACAGACATAAGGTCAGTCCCACGTGCTCTGCAGCAGCTCCCCCAAATTCCGCCGCTGTTACGCAAACAGGTCACGAGTGCCTGTCACACACTGTGTCTGGGCGCTCTGCGAAGCCACGAGGAGGTGTGCTTGACACAAACACACGCACAGACATCATGTCCTCGACCCGCAATATCTTACATCATGCATTGTCTGGACAGGAGCACATGGGATGTGCCACACATAAGCGCTCACACACACAAATCAAAGATGTCCGGTTGGCAACCGCCCTCTCCTCTCCTCCTGCAGCCCCCACTCTGGCCTACAGTACAGCAGGATGTCACCTGACTCCACCGCACACTGTACGGCATCTTGTGCCCTCAGTGAAGTGCCAAGAAGGGTGAACACAGGCGCACATTAAGTGTCTTGTCTACTGCCAACAACAGCACTTGTGTCTGGTCCCCAACCACGGTGCACAATACACAGCGTCTGTTACTGCACAGGATAAGGAACACCCAGGCTGTGAATGTCCTGCCAAGCACCCTCGTGATGTCACTGCACCCCTATACACACACGTTTCCGTGACATGCTGCACAATGTCTCCAGCCGGCAGTGGTGCCAATGAAGGCCCTCGGCATTTATAATGCCTATAACTTCAAGTCCAACAAATGCGAGCCCCATTGCATTTTTTTTTTTTTTTTTTTTTTAAGTTTGAGTTTATTGAAGAAATAAAGAAGGGAAGGAGAAGGGAGGGGAACGGGGTATAATCATCATGATAAACATATACAAAAAATAAGCAATTCAATAGAAACTCTCATTAAAAGCAATTATAACAAGCATGAAGCTTACATGAACAGAGCCTACGTATAGGAATGAAAAATGCCATATAGTATAGTAGAACGTGATATCATAACAAAAAAGGCATTAAAGAAAGAAGAAAATCATGGTGGCTTACGCACCTCAACTGTGTTAGGATCTGGAGAGGCGTGCACCGGAGCAAAGGAGGAGAGATAGGATACCAAAGGAAGCCAAATCAGGTCGCGTTTAATTGCCAGGGAAATGGGAGATACGTAATTAGTATCTAGGCGATGATGGAAGCAAACTGCATTCCACCAAGATTGGTAGGAGACATTTGCAGCCTGTTTCCAATTAGAAGTAATGGTATGGAAAGCCACAGCAACTAGAAGGTCAAGTAGTAGATAATGGGAAGGAGATTGTGGGAGTGACGGTGATAGGGAACCTAGAAAAACTTGTGAAGGGGAAAAGGGAATTTGAAGTTGAAATATCTTTTGTATTTGCGTCCATACTAGGTGCCAGAACTTGGAGATAGGAGGGCATTCAAACAACATGTGTTTGAGATCTGCGACGGGACAGGAACAGGACCAACAAATAGGGGATGTGTCAGGTGAAAAACGGGATAAAGCTTGTGGAGTACATAAAGTTCTGTTATAAATGAAATATAAGGTTTGGGTAGTATTAGCAGCTCTAGAGGCTTTATGAAGCTTAGCCCATATTTTGTCCCAAAAAGGTATTGGCCAACCCTGAGAAAGATCCAATTCCCATGCATTCTCGATTTTAGATTTTAGTCTGTCAGTGGAGTACCGGAAAGAGTTATAAATAGCAGAGGCTGAGGGAGACGTCTCCAATAATAAAGAAGTAGCTTTGCGGTCCAAAGGAATATCAGTAGATGGCGCCAAAGAGCGAAGATATAAGATCAGGACTGGGAGAAGGGCATTGTATTGCGAACGAGCAGAAGAGGGCAGTGAGAAAGAGGATTGAAGTTCCTGGAATGAGAGAGGGGTATCTTGGGAAATTAATTGAGAGATCCAACACAATCCTCGAGAATGCCATGTCTTCCAAAAGATGGTGCGATTACGAATTTTGAAAAGAGAGTTGTGCCATATCGGTTGATCGTGAATGGAAAGGAGGGAGGGATAAGATGATATTATGTAAGGGAGAAGGAGAGTGCGGCAATGAGAAATAACAGGCGTACGAAAGCGAACTAAAGAAGACGTGAAGGATAAAAACTCGCGAAAGGTAAAGGGGGATAGAAAGGAAGACTCCATACTTAACCAGACGGGCGGATAGTGCGGAAGATCAGAAGAGAACCAACGGGTCGATTGTTTCAAAGAGAAAGCTCGATGATATTCTCTGAAATTCGGAAAGCGCACACCAGACTGAGCCTTATCCTTGCGCAATGAAGCCAAAGCTATCCGAGACCGCTTGCCATTCCATAAGAATTTCAGCAACAAGGAATCAATCCGTTTAAAGAAGGAAACTGGAATGTGTACTGGCAGCATGGAAATGGTATAAAGAAGAAGAGGGGATAACATCATTTTTATAGAATTGAGCCGACCCCACCAAGACAGAAAGAGCGGGTTCCAGCGTTGAATAGCCGTGTCCATTTTCTTGAAGACATAATCAAAATTAAATTTGAGTGTATCAGACAAGAGAGGAGCGAACCAAACACCCAGATATTTGATCCTAGATGGTTGCCAGGAGAAACTCGTTTGGGAAAAAAGATGCTTTTGACAAATAGGGTTTAAAGGTAGAATCTCGCACTTATCAGCATTTAGGCGATAACCAGAGACCGCGGAGAAGGAAGACACCTGCTGGAGAAAAGAGGGAATAGAGGAAACAGGATCAGAGCAGTAAAAAAGAATATCATCAGCATAGACCGAGAGTTTAACTTGACGCGAACCAAATTTAAAACCAGAAATACTGTTGTCTAGACGAATTTTAGTAAGAAAGGGTTCCAAGGCTAAAACAAAAAGTAGGGGGGATAGAGGACAGCCTTGTCGCACTCCCCTGTGTAACGAGAAATAATCCGAGGTCATCCCGTTGACAAAAATGGAAGCCTGGGGATTAGAATAGAGTAAAGAAATAATAGAAATGAATTTGGAAGAAAAGCCGATCCAGCGCAAGGCCTGAAACATAAAATCCCATCCAATCCTGTCAAAGGCTTTCTCCGCGTCTAAAGAAATAGCCGCGAAGGGAAGTGACAAAGAGGAAGCCTTGCTAAGTATATTAAGAAAAACACGGGCATTGTCAGATGAGAGACGGCCCTTGACAAAGCCTGATTGTTCAGGGCCAATGAGATCGGGTAAAAGGGGATCCATGCGCAATGCCAAAATTTTGGCCAAAATTTTATAATCCGTATTGACCAGTGAAATTGGTCTGTAATTTTTGCATAATGAGTGGTCCTTATCTTCTTTGGGAATTAAACAGATTAAAGCCTGTTGGAAGGAGCCGCTGGAAGAACCCGCTGCAAGGAAGGATCGGAATAATAATAATAGTTTAGGGAGAAGTAGAGAGGCGAAGTGGCTGTAAAATTCAATAGTGAAACCATCAGGGCCTGGAGACTTACCGTGCCGCAATTTAGAAACAGCATGAGAGATTTCAGAAAGCGAAATGTCTTGTTCTAGGGCAAAAAAATCAACTTGAGAAGCCGGGGGGGAGGGAAGCGAATGAAAATATGAAAGAAGATCCGTAGTCTCCGGGATGTGTTCGGGGGTATAAAGATTGTCATAAAATTTCACAAACTCAGAGAGAATGTCTTTATCTTTAAAGCAAGAGTTCCCAGTGGAAGTCTTAATGGACTCAATCTTTGTACGCTCCTTTCTTATCTTTAAGTAATTGGCCAAAAGTTTTCCCATTTTGTTCTTACCTCCATAATACCTGGAATTAAATTTTAGCAAAAGGTTAGAGGCAGCATCAGTTGTAAACTTATTGAAGGAAATTTTCGCATCAATAAGCTTTTTAAGAGAAATCTCAGATTTAGAAGCATGATAATCAAGCTCTAAAGTCTTAATATTAGCTAAAATGCGTTCGGATTTGGCTTCTCGAAGTTTCTTTCGTCGGGCTACAAAATTAATAATAAAACCCCTAGAGGCTGCTTTAAAAGAATCCCAAACAGTAACAAAAGAGGAATCAGGGGTATGATTGAAAAGGAAAAATTCAGTGGCAAAGGCAGTAAATTCGGAACAAAAAGTAGGTTCCAAAAGCAAAGCATTGTTGAAACGCCATCTGCCAGAGTGAGGGGAAAAAGGAAGTAGGTCAAGGTCCACATGAACCGGAGCATGGTCCGAGATTAGGATGGAACCAATGTCAGAGCGTATAGCGTGCTGGGATAGGGATTTACTAAGGAAGATATGATCAATGCGGGATTGTGATTGATGTGGAGGGGAGTAAAAACTGTATTCTCTAAGATCAGGATTACACAATCTCCAGATATCCACCAAGGCATTATTTTGAAAGGTGTTAACAAATTGAGAGTGCATCCTAGAGGGGACAAATTTAACATTGGAATGACGATCGAGGAAGGGATCAACAACTTGGTTACAATCTCCCCCTAGAAGTATGTAATCTCCAGAAAGGGAGGACAGCTTAGTTGAAATAGAGGGCCAAAATAATCTGTCAATCCCAGTTGGGGCATACACATTAAAAAGAGTGATAGGAATATTATCAATAAGCAGTGTAACAATAACCCATCGACCATCAACATCACATTCGTGAGAAATTGAGGAAACATTTAACTTTTTATGTAATAAAATCACAACACCATTTTTCTTGGAAACTGTGGGGGAGCAAAAAACATGACCCACCCAACAACGCTTGAGTTTTAGAGCCTCGTTTTCAGAGAGATGAGTCTCCTGAAGGAGGGCAACATCAGACTTAAGTCTCGCTAAATGTGATAAAACCCTTTGCCTTTTAATGGGATTGTTTAAACCCTTAACGTTCCACGATGTAACTCGGAATGGAACAGCAAAGAAAAACAGCTAACAGCAACATGCTTATTACTGCAGAAAAAAAAAAATAATAACTTGAGAAAACTGAGAGAATTGTAACGAATTGATGAAGGAGAGAGGGCAGAAGGAGAGAAAGCAAAGAAGAATAAAAGGAAAGGAAAAAAAAGGGAGGAACCACTATGAATATAATACTGAATCCAAGGAAAGGAAGGAGCAAGAAGGGGAGATGGGAGGTGAAAGAAAGTGAAAAGCCCATTGCATTTTTAATGGTTGTTTTTCTTTTAAGTTTTATATAACGCGAACTCGCCCTGAAGGTATTGGAGCGCTTTACATGAGCGCCACCAGTTACATTGCACAAGGGCACATTCAGCTTTTTTTAGGCACAGGGAGAGTAGGTGATTTATCCAGAGTCACAGAATGTTGAGCCTACGCTGAGACTCAAACCTAGTTCCCCTGTGACAATGTCAGCAGACCTCTATTCTTTACCCTTTGTTTAATTCTTTCCAATTTATAAATGGTCAGATCGCAAAAATTGGAGTACACTGCAAGCAACTAAAGTTATTATGTACACATGATATAGTATACCTACCATCGTTATTAGAACTGCGCACCAAAGACCACGTGGTTCTATCCGCAGGAACAAACTTACCATCCAGTCGGACTCAGTTCCTGGTTCATATTACAGGTGACCATAGACTACACTTCCCGTCACCCATTATACTTTGCAGTCATCGGCATCCTAGATGTCTGGCCAATGGCCTGGCACCGATTTTCACAGAACGCACAGAAACTCAAAGATGTTTTAAAAGCGCCAAACGGTTTGAATAGTGTATGTGCATCTCATTTCTGGCTATTCATCTGGTGTGCGTGATCTCTTTCGTATAAGCCACCTACTGTTCCACCTTTCCGGGAGCAAGTAACCTGCCTAGCACCCACGACGGTGCTAGCGGAGTGAACAGTCTCACTTACTGAGCCTACCGTGCTCCTAGATTCCAGTCTACCCCGCAATGATGGTGGAAGCGGCCTCTATCCCAGGCGCCTCTCTTCCTACCCAGTCGCAACAGTACCGGGAGCAGACTTACACCAACTGGCCCTTCACAGAAGGCTGCGCCTGCACCCCTCGAGAGGTGAGAAAGGGTCGGGCGTGTTTGTGTGATCCCTTTGCGATCATCGTGGATGACAAAACCATTTGATTTATGTTTCGAGCATATGCTTAGGGAGGTGGGGAGTACTGGCTTCTCTTTTCCCATGCTTAAATCTGTTATATGGCTGCCAGGGCCTGGAATAGGGTGGGTCTGAAGGGTTTCTTGTTTGTGTGCCAGTCTATGAGAGAATAATATTGTGTCTTCCGGTTAAGCGGGTGTTCGTTTATGGAGTGCTTTTAGTGGGATTAAAAAGGATTGGGGGGGGGGGGCGGCGAAGTTTCTTGAAGGGGGCGTGGCTGAAGAAATGTAATTTGTAATCCCCTTGATGAGTGTCCCATGTAATTAAGGGTGTGGCTTAAATTGTCTATCATTGTCGTTGCATTGAAGAATGAAGTGGGCACCGTAATTCGCCACAGACCTTGAAGCGGGCGCCGTGGCAAAGTGTTCGTATTAAAAAAGCCCAAGTAGTGCCAAAGGGAAACTGAGAAAGGCCTACTGCGCAATATAACTTTAGTTGGTCGGTGCTACTTCCGATAAAAACGGAAGTGATGCATCGGACCAGCAACCAATAGGGAGGCCGGAAAATCTCAGTAACGCTAAATAAGCCAATTGCAAGCAGGAGGCAAGCAGGAGGCGGGATTAACCTCGTTATATGGATTACCAGGTGTCTCGGAGAGACAGTGCATGCGCGCTGCCTTCGTTGAGACCTAAAACGGAACAATCACATCACTTCAGACCTGAAATCACTCAACTGGCTTCCATATGAAGCGAGAATTCATATGAAAATTCCTGCATGACACATAAAGCTCTACATTTCAACACTCTGAGGTACCTTGCACAAAAAAAGAGCTGCCTGATGGCGTCAAAGCATCTTGAAGCACTACCTGCTGAAACCACCAAAATTTCATAAAAAGAAAACTTAAAACCGCACCTTCCCAAGTATGAATCTGGAACGCCCTTCCCCCTGAAATCATAATGAATTCCTCAACTGCCTCATTCAAGAAAGAAGTCAAAAGGACACTGATGAACAAATCTATGCCTGTGGGTGCATGAACTATAGTCCCTTGCCTGCTTGCATGCTTATTTCTCACAAACTATGCTCTTACTTTGTTTTTACTGGTTGCTGCTGACTTAGAACCTGTGGTTTGCTCTTTTTGGGAGCCTTCCACACCTTGTCCCTCCTTGATGATGCTGTTATTTTTATGCATGTCACCTTGATCATTGTGAAGCGCTCTGATACCCGCAAGGGTCATGGTCGTGCTATATAAAACGTTATTAAAAAAAACTAAGGGATCGATTATCATGTTGTACGGAAAGGCTCTGAATCGGATTCGGTCTGGGTGGGAACCCGTATATCCGACAGTTTCTGAAAGCTTTCTGAATGACCAGTTATAATGTTCGCTAAGCGTTCGGACTTTCCTTGTTGGTTCCGAATGGCATTCAGAGGAACTAAGTAGTTCGGAGCTGACTTCTTGCACCTCAACAGTCTGTGCTTCCGACCAAGCAATTATGATGTTAGATTCAGACAGCATTTCTGAATTGGTTGTTCCCACATGGATTGGCTGTTGGAATCTGACTTTGGGGGTCCACAGCAGGCCCCCCTTCACCCGGAGCCTTCTTAATGTGGCCTGGGGGGGTACCCAAGGGACTACTCTTTGAAACAATGCACAGTGTGGCAGGCACCATGGGGTGCCCGCCTCAGGGTGCAAGGTTTTCCGCGACCACCCCTTTTTCAATGGGAGCCTGTGTATTTAGTCAGAACACAGGCTCCCATTTAAGTCAATCAGAGTCTGACCGAATCGTATTTGGAACAATGTCAATCGGTCGTCCAGACTTCCCGAATCTGATTCGGTCGGAAATCATTCCGAGACCTATTCCGTCCAAATGCTTTCCGAATGACACCATAATCAACCCTTATATGTATATTTATTTTGTTTGCTAACAATAACATTTATTTGATCTTCCACACATATAACGACAGTCATCTTGGTAGGAGCCAAGCTACATAGATAGGGTTAAAATAAAGGAAGGACTACAGTGCAAACAAACTGTAAATGTGTTTATTTGTGTATTACAACATGATTTTTTCAATAATTTTTTTATGTAAAATATTACTGAAAATTTTTACTGTGCCAACTTATTTTACATATTTTTGCCAAAATTTAATCGATTTTTTTGCAAATTTAAAAATATACATTTTCATGTATTTTCATAATGCGATGTAAAGGTATTTGCGGTTTTGGTATGCGTGTTAAATTCACTTTTAATGTACCCCTATATATGTTCGTACATAATAAAGACGAATTTTGTACTGGTATGTTTGTTGTAGAAACAACATTGTAAAGGCATGCGTGGTAAAGGCATGCATTGTTCTGTCATACAGCCCCACTTGACGGATCACTCTGAACCTTTCCAGGAAGAAGCTGAGATGGATAAACTTGTTTTGGAGAGTTTTTTGATGGCTTGTTAAATGGCTCCAAAGTTATTAGTCAAACAAAAAAGCTCTTCCTATGGAAACTCTCACCTAACTATAATTACATACTGAAGCCTGTCACTGTGTAAAATATATGTAATATATGTAGAATCAAAGTTATATGTGTCAGCAAATAGCACATTGATTTCACCTTATATTTGTTTATTTATATTAATATATATCTGTGCAATAGATTTGAGCTAAAGCTAAAAAAAGCTTTATATTTCTTAGACCAGCAAAGTGCACTACAGTTCACTGCCCAATAGAGACCCCAAAATAAGCAATGATATGTAACTGGTTCACAACTGAGTTGTCTATCACAGTGATGGATATCTTCTCTGACGCAAGACCTATTAGCTTCAAAAACCATTTTTTATAAGCTTTGGACAGCAAAATAAAAGTGGTCCATATTTCGCAGAAAAATCCACTGGGTGATTTAACCGGAAACAAATTAGCCTTTACCCAGCATATAAATCAAAGTGAAGTATTGACATCCTTAATAAGAGGTACATGTATGCCTCTCTTTGGAGCCATTCAACAGTCAGCCTTTTTAATTTAGAGACCTAGTTTGCTTTCAATGATTGTGAACCTCCTCCTTAACAACTGATATCTAGTAACGTAGTCCACGAATCTGTAGTAACGTAGTCCACGCTGGTAGATGAAGTTTAAGTAGGTTTATTTAAGTAGACAACATGTAGCATAGATCCTGTACAGTAGCCTCACCAGGAGCAGCCTGCTAGCTGGTCAGCCCATCCTCCAACTGTCACCACTCACACCAGTCACCCAAGCATTCCACTCATGGCCCACACACCAACATTCTACACAGAACACTCACACTGGCTGAGCAGCTAGGAACAAGATAACAGAGAAAATTAGAACAACATGAAGATACTACATTAGCTCCTTCCTATAAAATAGAAGAATAATGAAACACACTTTTAAAAGCTAAAGTACAACAGAAGTCAATAGTCCAAAACCCAGGGATGAACAGTAGAAACCACATCACGAGAGGGAAAGGGACTACACAAGGAGGAAAGAAAAGTGAAAAGGTACTTACAAAATACCCATCCTCCTCCTTTAATAAACAAAAGGAAAAGTTGAAAGGTACATACAAATACCCATCCTCCTCCTTTAATAAAGAAAATAAAATAAAAATACAATGTGTGTACTCCCCATGAGAGGAGAAAATCTATGTAAAAATGTGAAAAAAGGGACTGAAACCCAAATTCCTGCCCCTCAAACAAGGAACCAAAGGGACCAAACCCAATAGAAACAGAGTAGTAGTGTTACACCCACTACAACACATGACACGTGAAGCACAAGGCGACTTACACACACAACAAGATGAACGTGAAGCACAGGGTGACTTACACACACAACATGACAAACGTGCAGCACGTGGTGGCTTACGCACACTAGGAACAAAAACCTAGCACCAAGTGGGACTCAAACCCATTCATAGCGTGAAATGACAAACGTGCAGCACATGGTGGCTTACGCACACTAGGAACAAAAACCTAGCACCAAGTGGGACTCAAACCCCTTCCATAATGTGAAAGAAACAAAAACCCCAAAGCCAACCCTCATGTAAGGGTAAATGGCTTCCAGTGAGGACATGGGACTAAAACCCATTCCTAGCGTGAAGGGCAACAACCCCTTAAGCCACCCCTAAAGTAAGGGAAACGTGGCCTAACAATGTGGAAATGGGACTACAACCCATTCCCATTCCTCAAGAAAGGGCTACAAAGTTTGCTAAAGGACAAGTAAAAGCACATCAAAAGCAACAATATGCCAACCTCCTGTAAGGCTTGTTACACCCACCCAACTTATAGAAATGGGCTACACAAAGATAAAAATTAGCTCTCCTAGAAAAACAAATAGAAGGCAAAAACCCATACAACATGCACTTTGTAAGAAAAGGATGACTCAAATGTCCACATCTTGGATGACACATGTGAAGCCGCATGCTGACATGCTATCAAAAATTACGCTTGTGAGGACTTCTGAGATCAGCCACATTATGTTATGTAGAGCACATACTTATTCTGGCAAAAAGACTGCCTGTTACACTGCACAACCACATTCCTGCATGTCAAAAAACAATGTTATAGAATCCGTCTGGCAGAAGAACCGGCAGCTGTTTCTGTGTGCAGTTTTTCCAAGTCTATTAGGTTTTATGCAACTCCTGTGTCACTATGCCCCCAGACAACAAAGAGCCATCCCATGGGCCAGGCTAACTGTGAGAAATTCACTTCAATTATGGGCATTTCCACAGCGCAGTTGGCTCGACTTAAAGTGATGGACCCTTTTCACAGCGTGAGACAAGCGCTCAGGGGAAAACAATTATAAACACCTACAGTTTCATCATGTAAACGTCGATAATTCCTGGTAGGAGCATCAAGTTTCATCTTGATTGAAAAGACCCTGCAGCCAATTCTTTACCACAGTCAGGTACTGGAAGCATGGAACAAAATGGCGGCACGTAGTATTGCCATGTGCCGGGTGGCTCACATCACGTCAATGCTGCCAAGCAACCAACAGCAGCCATCCGGGATCCATAGTGATGAAGACTTCATGCAAAGACTCCACACATCAACAAGATGATGGTAAGTGTGCGCACGCTAAACGCGACTCGCTCCAGCGTTTTCAAACTACACCAGAAGCAGTTTACTTGGCAATGTTGAAAGGGGTCCTCAATTCAAAATCAAAAAATAAGAGACGAAAAATGTCTCACCAGCAATGTCCATCTCCGTTCACTGAAAGCACCCCATGTTGGCAAGCAATGCCAAACCAACACCATCAGAAACACTCCAAACAGGATGATGTGCCAAACTTTAATAGAGCATAACAGTTTTACCTGCCATTACACAAGCGAGACACTTGGGCAGAGGACACGGTGTGTAGCGATTTCCACTCCAGTGCAGATAATAAATCAGCATGTAGACACGAACCTGTTATTGACAAGACACGCTGCAAACCAAAATTCCTCTGTACAACTCACCAGGTGGAGCTTACTAGGAGCAAGAAAAGACATTGTACATGTGTCGTCCATCGAGCGCACACTTCCAGATGACAATGAAGGTTGTGCTGTGCTGTAGACATGCTTGCTGTGGATGTACTACAAATTGGTGCAGCTTAAGACACAAATCAAATGTCCTCAAAAATCACAATGTGCGCAGCGTTCATATCAGAGAAGGCATATATAATGTCAAAAATGATGATGCTTACTTCCCTTGAATGCACAGTTTTTGTAGATTTGTGCCATGTGAGCAAACTACAGCACGCTTTGGTTGGGGCTGTCCGATTAAATGGACACTGGTGGGGCTGCAAGGCGTGCTGTTCCAGTTTCTTTAGTTTCCTTTGTGGCTCCTTAGATTTCAAAACACCCTCTTGAATGACAACTTGCGCTGTATGTATGGCCTCTTGTGACCCAGTCGTGTTGCATTTTTTCTTGTGTGTTGTCTGCGCTTGTAGACTGTGAAGCTTCTTCCCAACAGGTTGACTATTTTTAAATGACCAACTGTAGAGCGTGAGCAAGTCTCCAATTTGTCGCCAAAAATATGTAGTAACGTAGTCCACGAATATGTAGTAACATAGCCCATGCTGGTAGATGAAGTTTAAGTAGGTTTATTTAAGTAGACAACATGTAGCATAGATCCTGTACAGCAGCCCCACCAGGAGCAGCCTGCTAGCTGCTCAGCCCATCCTCCAACTGTCACCACTCACACCAGTCAAGCAAGCATTCCACTCATGGCCCACACACCAACATTCCACACAGAACACTCACACTGGCTGAGCAGATAGGAACAAGATAACAGAGGACAATATAACAACATGAAGATACTACATGATACATAAAAGATTAGTCATCCAGTCTGCAGCGGAATCAGATAACTACATGAACAGATACAAGCATGTTTTTTAGAAAGTGTGCAGTTAATGTCATCAGGGTACAACATATAGGTTATACCTCGATTCTTGCTCTTAATATCAAAACCTAACAGAAAGAGGCCTTTGGATTTTTTTTTGTAAACTTTATTTATAATTTTCACATTAACACACATCGGGTTGCCATGTTAATTACTCATTGCACCAATGCAATATATATATATATATTTTTTAAATCAGTCTAATGTATTACGCACAGAATAGTCAGAGGTAACATACACATTATTACTGCATGAACACTGAAAAGTCAACATGTAAATAATCACCAAATTAGGGCCCACCACCTACCTTGAGTTGTGTACTTGTGCCAATCTCAGCAAAATAAATCTAACCCTCCCCGTTAGGCACTATCCCTGCTGGCTGTTGCGAAACAGAGGCAGAACCAATTTGGCTGAGGGGACTCCAAATATCTCGGGGTATGGATGCTATGGGTTGAGTTGTAGCGAACAGCTTACAGTTTGTGTTACAATGTATAAGGCTATTAAGCCAAGCTTTTGTTGTTGGGGTGCTTCTGCTTCCCCAATGCATCGCTATCTCTCTTTTTGCCAATAACAGAGCTATTGCTGTGAATCTGCGCATCTGCTTAGGTATCTCTCGCACGTTTCCCATCAGCGCCATCCTGGGTGAGGCGTCTATAGTGCTCGATAATATTGTATGGATTACCCTCTGATGACTCCTAACCTTTACACAATTTCAGGACATATGGGCAAAGTTGGCATATTGTGCCACGCACTTGGGGCATGTATGGGGCCGGCTAGGGTCTATGCTGTGAATTTTGGCCGGAGACATGTATGTCCTCTATAGGAATTTAAAATGGATAAAATTATGCTTATTATTAAGGGATACTTCTTTGATTTGAGCACAACAGTATTCCCAATGTGAATCTTGTATCAGGTATCCCAGATCCCACCCCCCACGCCTCACGAACCTTAGTGTCGCTACTAGGGACCAGGGCCATGCTGGCTCAATATAGCTTAGATATAAGACGGTGCCCCACTTTATTTGTGATCTATATTGTTAGCGGCGTAAAAAGCTCAGGCTTCAATAGAAATTCAGTAATTTGCGCTCGCAGTGTCCTCTGGAGCCTGTTAAGAACATATTGGTCCATGAAAAGAGCCTCGCTAAAGTGCATCTCTTCCTTACCTGAAAACACATGTCCCTCCAGAAGGAGGTCTTCGATTGTCTCAAGAGACTATTTAGTGAGAGTACGTTGAACTAGCTTCTCCTGGGTAATAGGGAGCCATGGGTTATATGCGCCAATTTCTGCCAGGCCCAACTAGTGGTGGAGACCGTTTGAATGTCTCGGGGGTTCCTTGGAAAGACCTTTGGCAGTATCACCTCCAGTGGACCGGGAAGTACTAGGTCTGCCTCAAGTCGCGCATAAGGAAGCCAGGTGCCCGTATGATACCAGTAATATGCAAAGCTACACAGAGCAACCAAGTCATAGATTTGAAAGATAGGGACCCCTAATCCTCCCCTCTCGTACGGCAGGGTCAGCGTGTCCCAACTGACTCTGTCTCTTCCGCCTCCCTAGGCAAGCCAGATAAGGCGAGAGCTGAGAGTACGAAAGAAACTATTAGTTAGCGGAATGGGGATATTGTGAAACAAATACAAAAATTTGGGGAGAACCACCATATTAATGATTACAACGAGACCAGCCAGCAAGAGGGGGAGCTTTTATCCATCGCTCTACCTGTGCTTCCAGCATATTTAACGCAGGACCATATTTAAGTAAAACAATCTGTTCATCCTCCCTGTGGACGTGTATTCCCAGATATTTAACTGACATGTCACAACATGCCAGGGGGAACCCACAATCCAATTTGACGGTGCAAGGCGTTAAATGAAGAACTTCTGATTTGCTCCAGTTAATGCCAAGCCCAGAGTCACCTCCAAATCGAATAATTTCTCTGACTATTGGTGCAAGATTATCTTGGGAGTGTGGAACATAAAGAATAATATTGTCTGCATAAAGTGATATCAAAAGTGAGCCCGATTCAAACTGAAGTCCCCGTGCAGGTGCTGCTCTTGTAATCTTCTAACCAATGGGTCATGTGCTATAATGAAGAGCAAGGGAGAGAGCGGGCATCCCTGCCTAGTGCCGCAAGTTAATGTGAAATATGTGGTCAGGGTAGCATTTAATCAGAGTCTGGCAGTAGGTAAGGTGTAAAGTAAACAGGTGAGGCCCATGAATCCTTTAGGCATGCCTGTCTTCACAGGTACTTCACAGCAGGTAGAAATCATTCTGGCTGCCACTTAGGGTGTCCAGGGCAGAAAGTGGACTGCTAAAGCATGGCATCCATGCCGTGCCCTTTTCTAAGTACCCTCCTATCACTGACTAATGTCCCTCTAGCATTCTCCACTTCTGGCACAGTCACTTGTCATCTACTTTCACACCATCCAAGCACAATTACCTCATCTATGTGTCTCCTGATGAAAATGTTATCTGCAGGTATGTTTCCCTTTAATGTCACAATAAGTTTTATTAAGTATCTTCCACATACCATTGAGGCACCACTATTCACATGTCATCACCACTTGTGTGCTGGCTGGTTTGTATTTCACAGTCTATGAAGTAGGGTGAGGTTGAAAAACTTCACATACCTTCAAGAAGAGGAAAGGTCTCCAACTTTATTCAACTTTGGAAGTGACGTTCAAGCTTTGTCTGCCCATACTGATACAAGTTGCAGGGTACCACATTTAATCACACATACAAGGATATCACATGATGATGCTATGTGACATTATATAATAAAGAATAATGCAGCACCATTCATTGCATGGGAAATTTAAGAAGACCTATTTGTGTCATCAAATGTTTACATACATGTATATATACCATAATCCCCTAACTCTTTAATCATGAAGAGGCTGGCACACACTGGTTGATACATTAAATAAAAATGTTTATTGTAGGAGAAAAAGTTGGCCCATCTACACATTTCTGCTTCTGCTGAAACCTTGGTCATGATGAGTGACACCAACTTAGAGTGCACATAAAATACACCATAGTTTATTAGTGACAATTCAACTTATGAGTTGCAAGATTAGTTTTTATTTGATGTACCGACCAGAGTGTGCTAGCCTCTTCCTGACTGAAGAGTGAGCAGAATATGGTATATAGAAATGAGTGCAGAGGCCCCGTAATTTGCCAGCTCTGCTGGCATCTGCCAAAAATGAAGGGGAAATCTCTGTATCTAAAATGTGTTTATCTACGATCACAGCTAACTCGTGACATCTCCGCAATTAATCATTAATGCGCGTGCCAGCAGGAATGCCATGAATGGCTGGCCGCAACCTTGCCGCAACCGAAACGGTCCCTAGGACTCAAACCTAATGGCAGAAAGTGGAGGGGTTAAGTTGAATGTGCCCTGGGGGGTCTTTGAGCAACCCCTTATGAGTATAATATTTTTAAAAACTGTTTTCTTTCTACCTGCGATATTCGCTAATACGCCATGACCTTCTAAAATGTCACAGAAATTAATTTTTGTTAAACACATTTATACACCCACCCTTAGTCTCACTTAGACCCACTCACTCTGAGACTGATGCTCCCACTTACAGATGCACTCAGAAACTCATGCACCCTCTCATAGATCCACTCAGACACTCACACGCTGACACAGACCCATTTAGAGACTTAGAGACTCCTACTCATAGACCCATTCAGAGACTCATGCATCCACTCACAGACCCACTCAGACACTCGCACACCCACTCAGAGACCCATTGAGAGACCCTTGCACCCATCATAGACCCACTCAGACAACCAATCACAGGCACACTCAGACACTCATGCACTCACTCAGCGACCCACTCATATTCTCATGCACTCACAGACCCATACAGGCACTCACACATGCACGACCCATTGAGATTCTGACACATTCTCTCACAGACCCATTCAGACAATTATGCACATACTCACAGACCCACTCAGAGACTCATGCTCCCACTCACAGACACACTCAGACACTTATGCACCCCCTCAAAAACTCACTCAGGCTCATACTCTTTCTCGTAGACCCACTCAGAGAGTCAAAGACCCACTCAGAAACGCATGCACTCACTCACAGACTGACTCACACACTAATGGAGGTACTTGCAACCCCAC
The DNA here is from genome assembly GCF_964204655.1 of Triturus cristatus. Taxonomy (NCBI): domain Eukaryota; kingdom Metazoa; phylum Chordata; class Amphibia; order Caudata; family Salamandridae; genus Triturus; species Triturus cristatus. The sequence continues at coordinate 883,716,994 of NC_140581.1, forward strand.
TCAAACACTCTCAAACCTACTCACAGACCCACTCAGACACTCCCTTAGACACTCATGTCCCCACTCAGACACCCACGTAGAGATTCATGCACCCAATCACAGGCTCACTCATGCATGCACTTACAGACTGACACACACACATAGAGGCACTCACAAAACCACTCAGACACTCTCACACCCACTCACAGACCCACTGAGACACTCATGCACCCACTCTAACACTCACTGAGACAATCACACATCCACTTATAGACTCACCTAGACACTCACACACCCACTGAGACACTTATCCACTCACTCACTCACCCTCAAAGTTTAGAGGTTACAGTTAGGAAATAAGGATTGAAAACCTTACAAACTCCCTAAAAAACAAATGTTACAGGGATGTTATAGTTAGGAAATCGAATATAAAAAACCTTATAAATTCAGTGAATAAAACAAAGATCACAGGGACGTTGTAGCTAGAAAATAGAATTTAAAAAAAACAGAAATTCACTGAAAAAAACAAAGGTTACAGAGATGTTATAATTAGGCTTACCTTTCATTTATACAAAACCAAAGAAAATTAGTAGTTATAGTTACTTGAGCTAACTATAACTTATGCCCCTGCAATGCACTGCTTATGACCTCACATATTACATCACTCATGACATGGTCAGTGACATCACTGATTATATCACTGATGACATCTCAAATGACATCACTGATGAAATCATCCAGTAGCTGTAAGGGTGTAACTATTTCTAATAAATGTCATCTGAGTGGCTGTGAGACTATCTGAATCTCTGTGAGAAGCTCTCTGAGTGGCTGTCTAGGTGTGTGAGTGGATGCCTGTTAGAAACTGGACCTCCTTGCAGATGCCCTCCCACTTTTTGCCCCAATGTAGACTGCTAGATGCTGGTTTTTGACTCTGATAGTGCACTATGACCTGCTAACCAGCCTCCAGTGCCCGTGCTCTTTCCCCTAAAAGTGATGTGAATTGGTACACCCAATTGGCAAGGTACTTTGTCCCCTGATAAGTCCCTAGTATATGGTACCAGTGGTACCCAGTGTCAAGTTCTTTTTCGAGTTGTGTCACTTAATTAGTTTCAATGCTGATACTATGAAATGCTTAACACATGTTCCTCTAAACACGCCTGACTGCTCTGTGCCACACTACCAGTACTGAGCTAGGGCTGCTAAGGGTGAATATGAGGTATACTTTTGAGTATTGTATTAGTATTACATGATAAGGCCCCCAGCCATATCATATAATACATCCACCTTGCAACAATGTCTTAGTGGTTGCATGGGCGTGTGAGTGTCTGTAGCTGTATGGATGTGCTAGTGGGTTTGTGAGTAGATGTATGGGTGAGTGAGTGAGTGGCTGTGTGACTGGCTCCTTTGGACAGTGAGTAGGTGTGTGACTTGCTGTGTAGGTGAGTCAGTAGCTGTCTGATGGGCTGCATACATGTGCGAGTGGGTGTGTAAATAGGTGTATGGGTGACTTAATGCCTGTGTGATGGTCTGTATGGCTAAGGCAATGAGTGTGTGAGTGGCTGTGTAGGTTATTGAGTAGTTGTTTGAGTGTGTGTATAGGTAAGTGACTGGGTATGAGTACCTGTATAGGAGAGTGAATGTCTTTGTGAATGGATGCAAGAGTCAGTGAGTGGGTATGTGAGTGGTTGTATAGATGTGTGAAAGGTAATTTAACTGGTTGTGTGAGTGAGTGAGCTAGTGCATGACTGACTGTATGGGTGAGTGTTTGGATACATAATTGGCTGTATGAGTGTGTTAATGGGTGCATGGGTGAGTATGTTGGTTTGTGAGTGGCTGTTTGGGTAAGTGACTGGTTGTGTGACAGGGTGTATGCCTGAGTGAGTGAGTGTGAAAGAAGTTGTATGGGAGACTATGTGGTTGTCTCAGTGACTGTTTAGATGACTGAATGCATGTGAGTGTCTGTACAAGTAAGTTAGTGGGTATGTGAGTGGCTCTTTAGATGAGTGGGTGGGTGTGTCAGACTCATGTCTGTGAATGGGCATGTGAGTGGTTGTGTAGGTGTGTGAGTGGGTGTATGAGTAGTTGTTTGTGGGTATGAGTGGGTGTGTGAGTGGTTCTGTGGATGATATCATCAGTAATGTTATCAGTGATGTCATTTTTGATGTTATCAGTGATGTCACTGAGCATGTTATGAGTAATATAATATGTGCATTGTGGGGGCGTAAGTTATTGTTAGCTCAGGTAACTATAACTGCCGAATTTGTATGGTTTGTATAAGTGAAATGTAAGCCTAACTATAATGTCCCTGTAACCAGTAAGTAGTTATAGTTAGGACCAAAGTTTCCATAGGAAAAACGTTTTTTGTTTTGCCAATAACATTGGTGCAGTTTGACGAATCTCCATGACATTTTCACAAACATTACCCTTTTTAGTTCAGATGCTGTGTTAAAAGATTTGGGGTGATACGTCAAGCGTGGCCAAGAAAACAGGGTGGTCCCAAAACATGTTTCCCCCATGCTAAGCCTATGGGGATTTTTCATTTCTACTGAAAGGAATTACACCAAATTTGGCAGAAAGTGTGCTTTTTGTAATTTGGTGTAAATCTGTTCATTAGTTTTTGAGATATCTAACTTTAAAAACATAGATATCTGGGGATGCCAGTCTTGCAGTGGACTTGCGGATCTTACTAAAATGTGATTGGCTGTCAACACTCAACGAGGAAGTGTTGGCATCCATCTTGGGACTCGACTTGAAGTTGAGTCCCCCCAAAAAGTCACAAATAAACAAAAGAGGGCAGGGTAGGAATACCCTGACCCCCAGATATGGTGGGGTGGTCCCGCATTCGGCCTCCCCTGCAGCCCCAGGGACAGACACAACCCAGGGCACAAATACAATAATTAAGCAGGCCTGTTGCAGATCCCCAGCACTGGGGCCCACCACCTCCCGGGGGCAAATTTGAGCAAAAGAGGGAAAAGAGGGAGTTGGTCGGCCCCCCTCCAGGAGCCCAACTTTGCCCTGGATATCTCTACCCCCCCCCCCCCCCAGGGCTGGCTCCAGCATTGTCCCGGGGTGCCCACTGCTGGGACATTGCAGTTTTCTATGGCTTGGCCGGAGCACTGCTACCACCAATTCATAGTAAACACTAACGCTTCGTCGAAGCGAGAGCATCAAAAATGCTCTTGGTTGCATGCAGTGGAGCAGAATTGCTTTTGGACAGAGGGAGCTGTATGTTAGCTGCTCCCTTTGTCCAAAAGCAATGCTGGCTCCCGCAGGTGGCAAAGAGCCTGGAGGAACCTCTGGGCCTTCAGGCTCCCCTGCGGTCTCCAACAAGGTGGCATTGGCATGAGGTCCCCAGGGCTATATCGGCACAGAGAGGGGGGCCTTGCAGGCCCCCCAATTTAAAAATGTTTTTGAAGGCCTGGTCCAGGGGAATGGGGTCCCCGGGACTGGAATAGATCTGGGGAGGTGTGGCCCCCCTCCCTTGAAAAAATGAAAGCCGGCAACTCGCCAGAGGCTCTGCCCCTTTCATCACTACTCTGCAAATGCATCTGCTGGCATGTTCCTGGGTGAGGGATGAAGTCCCCTTGGTGCTGAGGGTCCTAGGGGCCAACAAGACCTTCTGTTACCTCCAGTAAGCCCCACACAGTGAGATAGCTGTGAGGTGGTCAGAGGCCATGCTCCCTTTTTCAACCACTCTGCAAATGCGCCTCTCAGTGCACTGTTGGTGAGGGAAGGTGAGGTCAACTTACCTCCAGAGGGCCTCAAGCTAAAGTGGATTTCTTCCCCCAGTGAGTAGTGTACCAGGAGGTGTGTTTGCAGCGTGGCCTCTGACAGCCTCTCAGCAATCTAACTGTCTTACTGGAGGTAAAAGGAGGGCTAGTTAGCCCCCAAGGACCCTCAAGTGCCAAGGGGACTTAATCCATCAACTAGCAGTGTTATAGGAGGTGCGTTTTCAGAGTGGTTGGGAAAGGGGGCATGGCCACCAAAAACCTCTTAGCAAACCCACTGTGGAACTTGCTGGAGGCAAAAGGATAGGTAGTTGGCCCCCAAGGACCCTCAATAGTCAAGGGGACTTCGGCGCCCCTAATAGCAGTGCACTGGGATGCTTGTTAGCAGAATGGTAGAGAAAGTGGGCGTGGCCTGGTGTCAAGTCTCAGCAATCCTGCTGTATGGGACCTACTGGAGGTAATAGGAGGGGTAGTTAGCCCCCAAGGATGTCCTTGGGGGTCAACTACCTCTCCTGTTATCTTCAAAAAGTCCCACACAGTGGGATTGCTAAGAGGTCTTTGGAGGCCATGCCCCCTCTCTCCACCACTCTGCAAACGCGGATTGTGGTGCACTACAGGGTTGGGGAATGAAGTCCACTTTACTCCTGAGGGATCTTGGGAGCCAAGAAGCCCTCTTGGTACCTCCCGTAAGTCCTACACAATGGGATTCCTGAGAGCTATGAGAACCATAGAAATTCCCTGAAACAAAACAAAGGTTACAGGGACGCTATAGTTAGGAATTAGCATTTAAAAAACCTTAGAAATTCACTGAAAAAAACAAAGGTTACAAGGAAGTTTTAGTTAGGAAATGGAAATAAGCCAAAGGTTACAGAGACGCTATAGTTAGGGTCAAGTTTCACTCGTACAAAACCAGAGAAATTCTGCAGTTATAGTTAGCTGACCTAACTATAATTCGCGGCCCCGCATTGCAATGTCATTTGAGATGTCATCAATGATGTCATCAGTGATGTCACTGACCATATCATGAGTGAAGTAATATGTGAGGTCAGAAGCAGTGCAGCTCTCCTTCTGCGAGCCTGGGTGCGAACTGTTGAAACTAGGAACTGTTGGCAGCCATTTTGTGATTCAGTCCACATCAGCTTGCATCTCCCCGTCTACGAGACATCGAGTCCGTAGTTCTACCTCTGCGAGGCAACTCTGAAAACATACCGGAGCTCTGTCTGTGCGAGATACCCCTTTCACGCTCGCTCTACCCGCATCACCAGCTAGCAGCTGTGCCTTTGGAAGCTAGTCCATCTGTGAGCTGTCGGGTCCGCACTATGATATTGATCGTAGATAGTTTTTACAATATGTGAGTATCTTCCATACAACACTCGACATATGGACCTCTTCCCCAAAATGAAATAATGGATCCCAGCTCCTTAGGGGCTTTGTCTCCCACCTAAAAATGTTGTCCTAAAAAATTATAGGAGGTTTAACATGGCTCGGACATGGGACGCTTGGAATACAGAACTGACATCTCCATTCACTGATGGAGAGTGGAATAGGACTCTTCTGCAGGTGCGGGAAGTTGCCAGCAATGCCAGATTCAAATTGGCACAATTTTGCACCCTTCATAGGGCTTACATGACTCCCAAGTGCTTGCACAGAGCCTACCTACTGCATCCAGTGAGCTGTGCCAGGTGTGGTCATATCCCTGCTTACTTCGTTCATGTTGCATGGAGATGTGGGAGGCTGTGGGAGATTTGAAGAGGGTCACCGCAGACAATTGAAAGGGTTACAGGAGTGGTGCTGGAACTTACCCCCAACATTGTCTCTTAGGGCTTTTACCACACCCCAAACAGGGGACCAAAATGAAATATAAGTTCACTCATGTGCGTTTGGTACTGGCAAGATGACACATCACCATCCACTGGGCCAGCCCGATGCCCCTGGCCCTCCCTAGGTGGTAGGCTGACTTTCTGGAATGGGAAGCTGCAGAGGAATTTAGACTCCAGAAGATACGAGTGGATGAGCACGCAGAGAAGGACTTGCAGCACTGGTCCACCATGTTGGATACATTGGGGTAGTTAATATAGACCTGGAGTGTGACTCTGACTCAACCTTAACCAGGAGGGAAGAAGGGTCTTCCAGGATGGCCAACACTGGGATTGATGTGTCGTCTTTACCAGCACACTCATCAGAATGATCTGAATACAGTTTGTAGATTTTCTGGAGTACTATTTGACTAAGTGCATATGTACCCTCTATGAGTTATATGTTAGAAATTGAATGTTTGAGTTGTGGGTGTGCCCCTCCCCCCCATTTCCCTTACTGGAATTGAGAATGCCAGATTGCAGCCCTATTGTACCCACCATGCATATTGCAGTGAAAATATTATGCCGTACTTGAAAGTTTATGTTTATGTGAAAACTAAATAAATAAAAAAAATCATACCCTTCAGTAAAGATTTGTAACTGTGTGGCCCATATAGCTACTAACCACAGCCTTTATGTATGATAGAGGGGCCAACTCTTTGTGGGTAGGTACAATCTGCTGTCCTCCATAAGAAGAGCTGATTGGGCCGCACTAGGGTATTGCTGTCTGATGCTCCAACAAAATGCACCTCTGATGGCACATTGGCTAATGCACATGTCATACAGGTGATGTGTTCCTTTCTATGCCCTTTCTCCAATTAAGGTGCCGATTCTGATCCATTAAAAATAATTTGCGTACGACCCCTATCCGTATTTTTTTACGTACGAGTCGTACAAGTACCGTACAAACTGGCAAGTACGATTCGTCTGTGGCAAATAACAACGAATGGCGTCGGAAAAAGTCTACGAGAGTGCGTCGGAAAGTGTCTACGTCCGAATATCGTCAGGAAAAGTGTACGAAAGTGAGCCGGACAGTTTCACGTACAAATCGTAAAACACAAGTCCGAGCGCGCAAGTACGATCCAGACCGTCTGTCCGAATACACAATCGCACGTAAAAAGGCCTGTACGGAGCCAACGCAGTAGCACACATGTACACGGGTAAACTCATGCCTGTGTACGATCTGTACAGCCCCCCCACCCCTAAATATGTCGGCACCGTACACCATCCTGTCCGCACTGCACCCCAGGCCCGCAACTGTACGCGCCGTACCCCCCCATGTACGCGCAGCACCCCCTCATGTTTTTGTGCCGTACCACCGCATGTACGCGCCGTTCCCCAGGACCGCACGTGTACGCACCGTACCCCCACCACATGTACGCACTATACCCCCAGCCCCCCCACTGCATGTACGCACCGTACCCCCACCGCATGTACACACTGTACCCCCAGCCCCCCCAACGCATGTATGCACCGTACCCCAGTACCGCATGTGCGCACTGTACCCCCAGCCCCCCAACACATGTACGCACCGTACCCCAGCACCGCACGTATGCACTGTACCCCCAGCCCCCCCACCGCATTTACGCACTGTACCCCCACCACATGTACGCGCCGCACACCAACACCGTACACCAGCACCCTCACCCAGCATCGCGTATGTACGGATCGTACCTACGCGAAAAAGACTCATACAGAACCAGGACACTGTAAAACAGCACAAGGAGGGTCAAATTGACTCGCACAACAACACAAAACACGTCTACACGACAAAATACATCTCAATGACTGACCTGCCACATCCAAACAGGCCAACAGAGGCCCCAAACACAACCACCTCTTATAACACACCCACCAAAATTCAAACACAGCCACACCCAAAAACTGACCAATAAAAAGGGCCCACACACACAAACCATGAGCCTTTGCAACAGACCTACTGCTGACAGAGCCCACACACAAACAACCCCACATTACTCATACCTGTGCAACACCTTCACTCACACACCTTCACACAACCTCCTCCACAAACATCCATCTCTTCACATTCACACACACACACTCACATTCACACCAACACACCCACAACCATCCACACCCACACCCACACCATGCCCACAGACAAGAATCCAAAGTTCACAACGGCAGAGCTGGACCTCCTTGTCAACGAAGTCATCAGAGTCGAGCCACAGCTGTTTGGAACATTGGTCAGACAGACCAGCATAGCTGAAAAATCTGCCATGCGGCAGAGGATTGTCGATAAGGTGAATGCTGTTGTGCCCATCCGAAGGACCAGGCATGAATGCCAAGCCAGGTGGTACGATCTGCGCAGGGCGGTCAAGAGGAAAATGAATGAAGAATATGCCCAGACTAACATCACTGGAGGTGGGCCGCCCCGCAGACCCGTACACCACCATCCCTGGGAGGAGAAGGTGATGGCCATGCTACCGCCGGTGGGAGTACACAGAGTCGAAGGAGTCGCAGAGCCTGGTGAGTACACAAACAACTCACGTAACATGGGGGGAATGGCAACCACACCCCAACTACAACAAATGCACGCACCTACCCCCAAGCACTCACCACACACAACCACACTCAAAAACCACACCCATGCCACTAACATCACCATGCACCCTTCACAAATCAAGGCAAGGCCATGTCCAAGGCTACAACAACCACAAACACAAGACTGGATGACCGAGAGGCTGGGAGGGTGGGCCCCACACAACACATTGTGAAAATGAGACGCAGACAACAATGCCCTCAGCCCATATGGCATAGGTACATACCCATGCACAATGCACAGGGACTGGCAAACTACTGACAAGGTAGCTGACACTGGGCCCTGCTGTATGCAGCACAAGGCACTCCTGGGACCACTGTACACTCAAACACCAACTCCACAAGCACAGCTATCTAGCACAGGAACTCACACTCACTGTCATGCCAGCACACAATCCCACAATGGACATGTGACACAACAAGACCAATCCAGAGCCAAGTAAGCATCAGAGCCAACTATCTACAGGTCACACACTCAGGAGAACATCCCAATCTGTCCCCCGCAACGTACCCATCCCCAAGTGGACACTGAGAGGAATGCTAGGGACATCCAACTACCTAGAGGAACTGTGTCAACGTGAATATGTATGAAACATGGATGTGGCATGAAACAGCATTAACATTGTCTCTCTCTTACACACAGGGCAACGTCGACGATCTCCCCCCAACACTGGGGGGGAAGAATCACAGTCCCAGGCACCGCATGAAGACGATCCCACCGGCAGCGACGACTCTCACCACTCCGTGGATGACCCAGACCAACCTGGCCCCTCTGGTGTCCAAGCCCCTGCAGCACCTGCGTCAGGTACATCTGTGCCAACCCCCACCCCCATTCCTGCCACATCCCAGGAGACACCCAGGAGCCCTGCTCGCACTGAACAACACAGCCAGTCTGACCAGGAGGGACAAGGTTCTGTGGGCACACAGGAGGAGGCAGACAACCCTGCAATTGCCATCCCTCAGGGGTCCCGTAGACCCGATGTGCCTATAACGGCAGGCCAGGCTCGTGTGGGCAGGGGTGGTGGGAGTGAAGGCAGGCGGAGGCGCGAACCTGACCAGCCAGCTCAGGACCCCAGTATGTCACACATACGCAACATCCTGGACTCATACCGGCGTGACACCAGAGGCATCGACCAGGTCGTGTCCAGACTTTCCGGGATGCAGGGGACCCTCGATGAGATAAAGAACATGCAGGTCGAGCATCATGCCACTCATCAACAACACCAAGGACGGATGGAGGCAAGACTGGCTGAGCTCCTGGCGGTGCACAGGGACGTGAGCCAATCACTCCGTCAGATCGGCCAAAGCCTGGCAAACCCTCCCTGTACCACCAGGTGTAGACCAGCACCAGACACAGGGAGGGAGGAGGAGGAGGAGGATTCGTCTGATGGAGCGTCCCTAGCATCGTCAAGGCCTGCATCTGAGGGTCCCCGGAGGAAGGTGGGTCGTCCACGGAAAAGACTGTGAGAGTCAGCGGACCATCCCCATCTCCCAGGTCACCTGGCCTGGCACCTGGGCCTCTGGCGCAACAGCAGCACCTCATCCAATGACATTCTCTGCCACATGGGCTTGCTGGTCACAGTCTGACCAATGATGACCAACACTGTGGTCTGGACTCTGATGACTCCAACTGACAAGGATGCCATCTCCCCCTGTGAACTTTGGATTCTATTCCCCCGGTAGATCACCTTAGCACATCTACCAAAAGACTCACCCCACCAAAAATAAATTCTTATTGTTCTGCACATGAGATGTTGCTGTCATTTGGCATTATTCAACGACATGTGTGTGGAAAAGTCTAACTATGCCTGAGTGTTGAACCAACTCCAGCCATCCATACCCTGGGATCAGAGTCTGGTACAGGACACACATGGGTCACAAGGTATCATTCAATGTAGGCATGGAGCACAACACTCACCTGTGATGGCCTCTGGCTGCTGAAGGGGGGCTTGCTAAACTGTGCGGAGAGACCTATTTGGGAGATCATCATCAAGGCGTAGAGGTCATGGCTCATGTGGAGGTTCCCGGGGAGGGAGTCCCAGGTATGTGTGGCCAGGTGGGAGAACAATGTCCTGTATGCTGGAGTACGGTGGATGTGAAGAACGGTGGCCAGGGCAAGGTTGGATGCACAGATATGGACAAACGGGTTCTAGGATGACAGACGTACAAGGTTGGTGTGGGGTCGGGTTTGTGGACTGCCTCCTGAGTGTGGGTGGGGAGTGTGGAGGTCATCCTGCAGCCAGACAGTGATCCATTGCAGCCATCTATGGTGGACGGTGAGGTGGCTGGGGCGCAGGGTGTTGAAGCTGAGGTGTGCAGATGCCCCCTGGAAGTGGACCAGTTTCCTTGGAGTTTGGATGTACTTGCTCCGTAGAGGGCAGGGCAGTATATGAGATGGATGTTGTCATGGACCTGGGGGATGGTCTGTCTTTACTTGGAGTGGATCTATCTGTGGATCATGTGCATAATGCAGAGGGCGTTGCAGCATGAGGTCCAGATGCTGTGGACTAGCATGGCATATGTGAGCGAGCCAAACATGATGCACACCATCTTGTGTGTGTGTCCACTGGGTGCTTGTGCAGGGCCCGCAGCAGCAGGCGCCATCTCCCTGAAAAATGCCCCATTTTGCACACAAAGACTAGGATGTCAGAAGGACAACTGCAATAGGCGCGTGTGTCAAGTAAGGAGTGTCCAGTGTCACATGGCACACCCAGAGACAATGCATGCACAATCACCAAAGAGCCATTACACCGGATCAGGAAACTGAAGGGCGACCTGCGCACAGGAGACACACCCTCAGCAGCTGTTGATGGCCCATTGTGTGGTCGACCTTGCTAAAAAACATACACAACCATGTACTTCATGCCCAATAGGGAGCCTAATCCATGAGCAACTGCATGCATGTCGGTAAACTACACATGGACTCCTATGCATTATCTACAGCAAGTATGCCAGAGATGCCGCATGCCAAGTGGCAAGAGACCTGCATTGACAGAGATGAGGCACCTTCTGGTGTGTCTTACACCTTTATTACTCAGCCTCACACTAATGGAAATGCATCCATTGGAACAGACTCACAGGTCATTTGGCTGAACATGTGTGACCTACACTGGACACCCCCTTCAACACACAGATGTGGTAAATCCTACTGAGCTGGCACACAAGTGAAGGGGTTGAGCCTCACACCCCTTGCTGCACACGGAGAGTCTACAATTCCCCATTGAGCCTCTTATGGGGATGTCCCACACTATGTCCACCATTAGCATCCCGTATGTTCCTGAGGGACGTTATACACACATTGATGCCTTCATCAGAATCCACAATCCATGACAGATGACTGTCAGGAAGGGTGACTATCAATTCATGGGAGCCATGCAACACGTCATGTGGCCCATGGTGAGTCGACATGTATGCATGGTAACACAACATGCACAGGAGCAGTCCCCACATATCACAAACACGTACAACCCACAAAACACCTTGCTGCACTCCTTACCCAAAATGACTTTTCACCATGTCTGTGCATGTAACTCTGATCCAGCACACGTTGCAATACTCATGAGGAATAGCAGGAGGGCAATGATGACATGAGCAGACGACAGCCGCAGGAACCTGGGGAGGACAGACACACAACAAGTCAGCGAAGAGCTAGTAATCCGCAGACATGTACATGTACTCTACAGGAATGATGTTGTCACCATGCTATGAATTATTTTTGTGTTCCCGAAAAATTTTGTGGAATGACATCATCACTTGAATGACACATCAGAACACACCTCCAAGTCACTTAGCACACAGTCAGCTCGACACACACATTGCAACACATGCCACACAAGGCTCTATGCGTGCACACTCAGACACAGGGACTCACCATCATGAGAAGAAGCTGCGGATAAGCTGACTCCGGATGTCCTCATCCTCATCCTCCTCCTCAATCTCACTTGCCCCGTGCCCAAGCCCTTCATCCTCCACGGGTGGATGATCTTGCTCATCCGGATCCAGGATGAGTGGCACGGCCTTCTCCACTGCCATGTTGTGCAGAATGCAGCACACAAGGAAGTTTTGCAGACCTTCACCGGGGCATATGGGAGTGCGCCGCCGGTCTTGTGGAGGCACCGGAATCTGCTCTTCAGGAGTCCAAACGTCCTCTCAATCACGCGCCTCGTCTGCCCATGGATGTCGTTGTACCGGTGTTCTGGGGTTGCGGAGAGGCGTCATCAGCCATGGCATGTTGGGATAGCCAGCGTCCCCTACATGGAAACATCATGGACAGAAGTGGGTCAGGAGAAGCAGTAAGATATTAAGATACCGCTAAATACAGGACTAACAGAGTATACCCACCAACAAGACATGCATGTTCGTTGCGCAGCTGCAGCATCATTTCAGGCACCCTCCTTCGCCTCATGATGTAGGCATCGTGTGCTGATCCTGGAAAACGGGCACAGACATGGGATATCAGCATGTTAGCAAGACATGCCACAAGGGCATTGATGGAGTTGTAATGTTTGCGGTTACGGGAGGCTACCTCCTGTGCCTGTGGTGGTACCAAAGCCACATGTGTCCCATCAATGGCCCCAATGACATGGGGCATCCCTCCCAGGGCATAGAACTCACCCTTGACACCTGTCAACTGCTCACGAGTTGGAAAATGTATAAATTCATCCAGGTGTACCAACATGGCCTCTAACACATCATGCAGGACACGGCTGAACATGGTCTGGGACATGCCACCTACATCAGCTATGGTCAATTGAAACATACCCGTGGCAAAGAAATGTAGGGCTGCCATCACCTTCATCTTGGGTGTCAGTGCAGTAGGATACCTGTGTAGCGGTTGGAGGTGTGGTGCCAGCCTTGCGGTCAAGTTGTCAATCAACGGTTGGGAGAAGCGGTAGCGGCATATACAGTCACGTTCCTTCATGCCAGCCAAGTCTGGCATTGGTCGGAAGAGAGGCGGTGCCCTGCAGAAATTTTGAAGGAATAACGAAGATTGAGTACAGTACTACACCAATGTCAATGAACTGAGCACATGTTCAACAGCTAATACACATATGCTACATACAGAGTCTGTTCTGTGCAATGCATCCAGGACACGTATGCCAGCCAGATGATACCCCTACCAAGAGTCAGCTACACACGTGGGTGCTCAAGGTCAACATGACATGCCATGAAACTAGCTGTGGGCCAGTGTATGTGAACAGGCAGACGCATTACAGGAGTGACAGACATCCACATATGTGCAGAAGAAGCATGTTTATCATACAGACAGGTTGCGGAACACTAGAGGCACAGGTCACATGTCCTTGAAATAGGACAGTCCACACACCTTGCCATGAAGGGGTACATGTCAAGACTGATCACACATACATTGAGACTACGCAGATATGTCCTTGTCTCGCAAGTCCATGTGCGATGCATACATACACCTGTTACGTCTGATTCCACATGTGGCCTGGTGTGCGTAATAGTGTGCCATGCCCATCGACACGCAGACACATGTTGGATGCAGCAACTGCAGATGCATGTCACGGAACAACTACAGCAAGCTCATGGGAACACATGACACACACATGACATAGTCACATCGTGCAACGCCGGTAGTTACATGTCAGGTGTCATTATCTGTGTCCCTGGCATCAGGGGACAGTTGCGGGTGTAGGTGACTGTGCCATGCTAGTGATGCAGTGCTCGACTGTCCCCAGAGAGTAGCTCCTCTGTATAAATTGATATCAAGTAATTTGCTGTTGTGTCATGCTCCCCATTGTTTCCCAGTGGCATGGTGGGTACACCAACTGTGTGGTGCAGGGCCTACATATGTTTGTAGTATTGTAGATGTTACTCATGTTGCTGTTCATGCAATGCGCTGTGTCCTATGTAGTATGGACTCATGTGTCATATGTATACAGGTGTCTGATCATTTCCTGTCTCTTCACCTTGCCCACAGCATCGTCGGGGGAAACCGAGGAGGACACTGGCACGGACGTGTGGGAGAGATCCAGCACCGGGGCCACCAGTGCTGGGGAGTCTGGCGCAGCAAGTGGCATGGAGGCCGAGGGGAGTCAGGCGGAGGACCTGTCCAGTCCCAACACCGACTATGACGCTGACGGGTCTGAGGCAGAGCTCCCAGAGGGGACGGAGACTTCTCCCAGAGCTGAAAGCAGCACTCCATCTCTCGCCGCACCCTCCATTCCCATCACCGCCCTCCCACTTGCTCGGGTCCCTTGTGTCCGTGCTAGGCGACAACAGGTGCGTGAGAGACGGCAAGGAGGTGTATTTAAAAGGTGAAGGGTGCACTTCCATTCCGGATCATTCTGTGGTGTGTAGGCACATTCAATTGCATGGTGCTTGTCATATCCACGCTCATAATTTAGCTTGTATTCTGAAAGGGATTCGTGTGCCAGTTATGACCCCGTCTTGTACGCTGCTTGCTTACGGTAGTTGTGTGCTATTCAATGATGAAGCTTGCTGTGGGATGCTGCTGGGAATTCCTCACATCATGACTGTATCACTACGAGTGGTTTTCTGTAATTATGTCCTTTTCCCACCCACGCATGGCCTGCTCGATGTATCCATCTGGCCTTCCATTCCAACCTTGAAAGCAGAGTTCAACAAGATGAGCAGAATAAGGGCTCGATTGTCTCAAAAACAAGTCGTGTTGACTTCATCCCGAGAAACATTTGTCCTTCAAGTAGCTAACACGCGCACAGAGGGGCAAGCGCTGTTGAACACTGATCTCCCACTACATTTTGGGACTCGGATTCAGACTATCTTTCATGCCTCGTCAACAAGTGGCCTGGCTGTTTTTTTCTAAATTGTGGGCTCCGGCCTCGTGACCTCCTTCCAAACTCTGTTTTGTGGGATCCCCGCATTTCATCATTCGATTTTTTCTAGCGTCTTCGGAGGTCTCCCTTTGCTTCTCGCCCTCGTAGCTGGGGTGCTATTATTGATCTGCGTACTACGCTATGGCTGCACAACTTGCGTTACAAGACAGCATGCACCGGCTGCTCCATCTTCGAAAACAGATGCTTGAAGTCTACGGCACTCTGCCGCTGGCGACCTTAAGCAATGCCTATGGATTGTCCTTCCGGTTTCCCTTCTTTACCTGCGTGCAACCTGTCTTTCATTGCCTAGATTGTCCATTCGAATGGGCTCTGGATTTGTGCCTGTCTAACTCGGTGTCTCCTGACCCGGATTATGATCGACTGATGAGCCCCTTAGTGGCTCATGAGTTGGACTGTTCTGGCGTCAGGATTATGGCCTGTGCTGCAGCACATGGAGCCCTAGGGAATTGGGACATCGGAACGGCTGCAACTGAATTCTTATCCAGAAGTTATCTTGATGTCCCCACCTGTTGTCCACAAATGGTGCTGGATGCCCCGATTGTTGAGGAACACGTGTGTTCTTTCCCCCTGCTGAACTGGATGGCAGATAATTTTGCGGAACGTTCAAATGGTTTCTTCTTGGAAGCTGTTGCAACTTATTGTGCTTATACCTTGATGGATTGACTTTGGCCCTGCTCATTTCCTGGTGCATCCATCGATGTTATATTTTTTGCCCTTTTACATGGTTAATTTCCCTGCAACATCGTTCATTATTGAAATTTCTTTTCTGACTTTTTCGCTTCCCTTCTATGGACTTCCAGTTCATGCCCTTGGTTCCGTTCTATCAAACTTGAACTCTGCGTTCTTGAATTCGCGCCCCTAGTGGTTAGTGGTACGAACAAGGGGGGGTGTAGTGATGATTCCTATCTCCCTATGTACAATGCTAATTTGGCACCACCGCGTTAGTTGTTAGTAAGACATCTTGCCAATTTTGCTGCTTTTGCACGCGACACTGTAGTTGCATGTTAATATTTGAAAAATGCCTACTCGAGTTTGCTTCATATGAGAACTGTCTGTTGTTTGACATCCTTCACAGTGAGCAGCGAGCTTGTACTGTACATTGTGTACACAAACAGTCTGGGTGACTAGACGGTGCATGTTGTTGTGTGCAGGTTGATCGTCCCACTATTTAGCCATTACATGCACGCAGCTGCAGATACCTGATAGACGAGTGCTTGCCATATTGCAGTGCAGCACGTTTTAGTTTCATTGTGATGGAGAACTTTCCTAGGAGACGAGACTAGATGATCCTGTGATGTGATTCCACTGAGCTGATCGGTACGGTGGGGGGTCCCCCATTCAAGCCTAGAGACCTTCTATTAGTTGAATGATACTACTATTGGTTTACTGGCGACAGGAAGGTTGCTGTTTCCACTGTCATTTTCTCATGATTGCTCCTTTCATTGTCTATGATATTGCAACAATGCTGATGCTTCTGAACTTAACCATTTGTCTGCTCATGTTAGCCACAGTACTGCATCTTAGGACGCGAGGTTCATTGAATGAACTCATTCAACTTTACCGTGTCTTTGTCTATTCTGTTGTGGACTGATCTGAGAATAATGACGAACAGGTATGTCTGATTCCCACCTTCCTGAGAATATTGTCAGTCGCTTGTTCGGGGTTGTCTATACATTGGGACCGCCAAGCTCAACCTCGGCTAACGAATGGGACACTAAGCTAGTCGGATAAGGGGTTCTGGGTTCTGAGGGGAGTTTGTGGTACACCAAACATGTCTCCTTCGTGCCAGGCACCGCACCCCCTGGCCCTGTCTCCCCTGCTGCCATCAATGCAGAGACTGTGGACATTCAGCGCCAGTTGCAGGTTGGTCAGTCATCGCTGCTGCGTGTCCTCCATGGCCACACCAGACTGCTGACACGGATGGTATCGTACATGGAGGGCATGTCATCAGCGATGTCTGACCAACGGATGTTTCTGAGGTCCATGGACTCGTCACTGACGGCAGCAGTGGGTCTCCTGCAGCGCTCCATCCCCCCCTACCCCGGCACCATCCGCACTTCCCACTCCCATTCCTGTCCCATACACACCCAGACGTCCCCATGCACGCACCCCACCAGACACAGGCAGCACACCACCAGGGAAGGCCAAGCGCACACCTCCTGTCACGCATACACAGGGGGGGAGAATGCACAACCACTGGGTCGGGGGGCAAACAGCAGCCACGCTGTCACAGTAGGAGTCCGCAGTCCTCACGACCCACTACCTCCAAAACCACTCCCCTTGGCCCTCCTGCCCAACAGTCGGACAGTGAGTCCTTCATGGCCAGTCTGTCCCTCAGCCCCAGTGTGACACCACCCCGCAAGCGTTTGAGGGATTCCCCGGGCAAGGTAGCTGATTCCCCCCCTGTCCACACCCTCCCCCAGTTGCGCTGCGATCCATCCCTCCGATCCCCCCCTCCTTGGGGCCTGTGGTTCCTTCGGGTGCAGGGGAGACACTGGAAGAGCTTGCGGCCGTGTGCAGCACCATACTGACCTCCTTTGGCGCTGCCCCACCCCCTGTGGTGGAGTCGTCCGACCCTGCACCCACGACACCTACCCGTGCCCCTCCTGTCCCTGCGGTGCCTGGTTATTCCCCCCCACATGATGCCCCCCCCTTCTGGGGATGATATGGTACAGTGAACTGTGCAGGCAAGCTAGGGGAGATGCGTCCCAAGGTGTCCCCCCCCAGGACTTCGCATCTGGCGTGGCCTATGGGCTTGGTGAATAGTGTACTATAGCTAATTTTCTTCGAAATGCTGAATGTGGTTTTTTGTTTTTCGTTTGCACACTACTGCTTTTCTGGTATTGCTGTTGGTGCTGCAATGGTGATAATGTGTTGGGTGTCTGGGAAATGTTGTAGTGTGCTGCTCAGGGGGTGGACCCTGGTATCTGCATGCCGTCACAAGGTGTCTGCATATTATCGTAGGTCATGTTAGCTCTTACTGCATGGTGTCATTGTCCCATGGTATGTTCCTTCCTCTGTGGCACCTGACATTTTCCCTGCAGGGTGTTTCCCAATTGTTGTGCTAAGCTGCGTCAACATTTCCTCGGTGTGTGACACATCCCTTCAACTTTGGCCATGCATGCTCTGCAATGTCTCCACCTGCATCGTTTGTGGCATCCTTGCTGGACACTGTACTTGTGTATGGAGTATATTGACAGGACTTCATGTGGACATTTTCCCTTTTACGCACTATGCATGTGTGTACTCCCTGCCTCACACACATGTGTTACGTGTTCTGCAGGGTATTTGGGCACCTGACTGACAATTGTGGGCATTGTATCTGTGTGTACTCCACCCTTTTCCTTCCATGGGAGGCTTCAACTTGTTGGCTGCCCCGGCACCTGTACATTCCTATCAGTCCTGGAATGTGGGTGACAGTGTGTGTTCCCTTAGACTCTCTTACTTTAGTGGTATTGGAGATGAGTATACAGTCTTGTTGCATGATCTCAGTGTGTGTATTGTGCTGCCTCCGCCAGGGGTGGGTATGCATGTGTAATTTGTCATCACACCCACATGTGGTGTGTCATGCAGTGGGGGAAGGTCATCCATCCTCATGGGAGTGGGACACTGCTGTCAGTGATGTGTTGTCATGGCACTCTCCACATTGTCACACATTGTGGATGCCTTCATGCACCCATGGAGTTTTGCTCATCGGAGGGTGATGTACACACCCCCATGTCTCTGTCCACTGCTGGGGGTCCTCTGCACCCACACCCATGTGTCTGTCCACTGCTGGGGGTCCTCTACACCCACCTCTCACATGTCTGGGCACTGCTGGGAGTGATAGGCACCCACCCCTCATATGTCTGGGCACTGCTGGGAGTGATAGGCACCCACCCCTCATATATCTGGGCACTGCTGGGAGTGATAGGCACACACCCCTATGTATCTGTCCACTGTCATGCTACGAGCCATACCCATGCACTGATGGCCTGGGTACGGCCCGTACCCATACGGCACCCCAACTTTGGGGGTGCGGCCCATATCCATGCCTTTGGGACGTGGGTACGGGCCATACCGCCATTGTTGGTGTGACGTAGGGGTAGGCATGGTACGGCCAGTACCCACGCTCTGAGGGGCGTGGGGACGTCCCGTACCACCATTGTGGTGGTGACGGGTACGCGTCCACGTCCACTTCCGTTGTGGCGGGTCGTGGTATTGGTGGACACACCCCCCGAGGTGACCAGACCATGGAGGTAATTAATGTGCAGGATGTTTTAGTGATTTGTGGGGTGTGGGTTGTGTTTCCTACCCCTTGCACACACACACACACACCCCCCCTTTGCACCTGGGGGTTGTTCTGACCTTCTGCGGCGTCTGCGTCGGTTTCTGTACACGAGGTGGTAGGCTATGAGGGCCGGGATGACGCGTAGGTTGGGGTCCATCGCTGTCCGTCGCATACTGGGGCTCATTGTTCGCGTCGTCCTCAATTTCCCGGCAGTTTTTGGCTCCCGTAAAAAATGCTGCGTGCAGAGTGACGTCGGCACGAATCGTACTTGCTGGTCCGTAGAACGCTGCCTGACTTCGTACGGACATCGCGTATGCGCCGTCCAGAATCAGATTTGTATTATTTTTTGGCCGGTCGGTGTTTTTTACGACTCGTACGGAAATGGTAGTTCTGTGCGAATCGTACTTGCGAATTTGTAAGGTGTTTTTCCCGGGTTCGAGTCGGACGGAAAAAACGCTCCGTACGACCATTCATACCCGGGTTTTACAGGATCGGAATCGACACCTAAATGTATTGATTAAAAATGTATCCATCTGCAAAAATATGTGGGCAGATTCTGAACTTCATGGACAAAACAAAAAAGCCAAGGAGTGCCCAAAGGTTGCAATGAAAGGATAAAACATATTCAGTCAGAACACTATGAAACCAGAATGCTTCTCGGAGGGACAAACACAAGAATAGGGAGGAAATGCATCAAATCAGGAAGAAATAACTGAGATGGACAACAAAGCCATACAATTATGGACAAGAGGCTAACCCAAAGTCCATACTACGTTATGTGTTGGAAACAATAGGACTGCAAAAGGTAGAATCATTTTGTCTGTAAAGGTAACCTAACGAATGTTTGGTATTAAGTTCCTGGTATCTCTAACAAGATGAAATGCTAATTCAGTTACTGCAGCATATTTGAAATATATATGTAACAGCCAATCACACCCTCGTTTGAATGCCAAACAGAGGCTTCTGAATCATTTTAATAATATGGTTTGAACTTTGAAAGTTTAACCATAACTAAAAACTAATCAACATCTTTGAAACTCATCTGTAACACAAATTAAAAGAGCAGTATTTTGGTGTAGCTCAAGTTTTATCAAGGGAAAATCCTCCTTGGGTAATTTTGACAAACAAAATACCAGTCATGATATAACTAATTATTCGCTGAACATGCCTAGCCCTATAATGCAGAGGAATCTTTTGCTAATATCTGTAATTATATATATATTAACTGAAAAAAACATAGGTTTCAGGAACGTTATAGTTAGTTGAACATTTCACTCGTACAAAACCATAGAAATGTTGGTGTTATAGTTAGTTCAGCTAATTATAACTCATGCCCCTGCAATGCACTGCTGATGACGTTACATATTACATCATTCATGACATGGTCAGTGACATCACTGATGACATCACTGATGACATCATCCAGTGACTGTGTGTTTCTGTAAAGTTTAATTTTGTTTTATATATATGCCAAGCTATGTTGAGGAATGAGTGGGTGTATAAGTGTCTGTATGGAGGATTTAGTAGGTATGTGACTGACTGCATAAGTGAGTGATTAAATGTGTCTTACTGAATGCATGGGTTAGTGACTGAACTGTGTGAAAGTCTGTATAAGTCTGTCTGTTGTTGTGTAAGCTGCTGCATGGGTTGGTGAGTAGCTGCATGAGTGTCTATATGGGTTATTGATTGCTTGCCTGAGTATTTGTATGGCTGCCTGAGTGTGTGCGTGGGTGGAAGATGTGTGACTCTGCATAGATGTGTGAGTGGTTGATTCACTGGGTGTATGGGTTCAAGAATGTATGTGGAAATAGCTGTTTGGGTAGGTGAGTGTGTGTATGGGTATGTTGGTGAGTGAATGGATGTCTCAGTGGTACATGTGCAAGTAACTACATATGTAAAAGGCAGTATATGTGAGTGATGGTGTATTATAAATAACTATATGTGAGATTCAGTAATTGTGAGAGTGGCTGCATGGATGAGTGTGTATTTGTATCAGTGATTCTATAAGAGAGTAATTCTGTGTTAGTAGCTGTATGAATGAGTGAGGTTGTGTCTGTATAAGTGCATAGGTGAGTAAATGGAAGTATGATTGATTCTTTGCATGACTGACTAAGTGTGTGAGTAACTCTGGCTATGTGGCAGTGTGTACGTGTCTGTATAGGTGTATGAGTGCATATGATAGTGTTGTATTGATGAGTGACTGCATGTATGAGTGACTGTATGGGTGAATGAGTGGATGTGTGTGTAGACCTAGGAATCAGTCAGTGCGTATTTAGTAACTGGTATTGATGTGTCTATTTTTCGAAAATGGTAGTCTGTATTTTAGAGTGGGTGTATCAAAGGTTATATTCAGGTGTGAGGAGGTGCATCAGATTTTCACGTGGATGATGTCATCAGTGATGTAATTTGAGATGTCATCAGTGATGTCATCAGTAATGTCACTGACCATGTCATTAATGATGTAATATGTGACATCATCAGCAGTGCATTGCGGGGGCACAAGTTATAGTTATCTGAACTAACTATAACGCCAGAATTTCTATGGTTTTGTACGAGTGAAATGTCCAACTAACTATAATGTTCCTGAAACCTATGGTTTTTTCAGTTAATTTCTATGGTTTTTTAAATGCTAATTTATAACTATAACGTGCCTGAAACCTATGGTTCTTTCAGTGAATTTCTATGGTTTTTTAAATGCTAATTTCTAACTATAACGTGCCTGAACCCTATGGTTTTTCCAGCGAATTTCAAAGGTTTTTGAAATGAAAATTTGTAAGTCTAATTTACCTCAATCCTATGATTTCTTTATTTCATATATATATATATATATATATATATATATATATATTATCTACTGGCGGTCGCCAGTAGATAGTTATAGTTAGGACCGAGTTTCCATAGGAAATCTGAAAATTCTATTTTGAATAACTTTGGCGCCGGTTGACGAATTTTCAAAACTAATGGGGCGCTCCGTTCAGCTCCTACCCTGAAAGTCTCGGGGTGATTCGTCAAGCGGGGGCCGAGAAAAAAGGGGGGCCCCAAAACACGTTTTCCCCATGCATTTTTCCATAGGACCTTTAGTCGAATGTACAGCCCGAACGGCTGAACAGAATTACTTGAAATTTGGCAGAGGTAGTCCTCAGGTCAGGGAAGTGCCTTTTGCAGGTCTGGTGTCAATCTGTTCAGTAGTTCCTGAGAAAATAGCATTTAAAAGCATATAAATATCTATAAGCGTGCACCGTGCGCGCACCGTGCGTGCAGCGTGCGCGCACCGTGCGAGCACCCTAACGCGTGCGAGCGTAATTCTGATTGGTGGTTACATGTTAGTCAACGTTCGAATAGGTCGAAATCAGGGAGTGTCGGCCGCCATTTTGTTTGTTTTCAGTGCGAGAGTGAAAAAGGAAGGTGGCGAACGTGAAAAGGGGGCAGGGTAGAGAGTTCCTGACCCCCTAGCCTTTGTCAGGGGGTCCCTGAAGGACCCCGAAGGCAGAAAAACATTTTTTAATTTTTTTTTTTTTTAAATCACGGCACGGTGAAAAACCAAAAAAAAAAAAAAATGCATTTTTTTAATACGTAGTTTATTGTAAAATAAATATAAAAAAAATAATACATAAATAAATTAGCATTTAAAAAAACGTACAAATTCACTGAAAAAACCATAGGTTTCACACACGTTATAGTTAGGAATTAGCATTTAAAAAACCTTGCAAATCAAATTAAAAAACCATAGGTTTCAAACATGTTATACCTTGAATAAAATACCAGTATCATATCAGAGAACAAACACACAACTGCACATTGTTAATTGGCAATGTGGTAGTTTTTGTTATGCATTCCCAGTGATAGCCTTCTAGCATTGTCTTAGGATGTATTTTTCTAAATTGAACCCTAAGGCTTTACAGTGCTTTCAATCTTCAACGGCATTTTTGTTCTTCCGACCATAATAACCGTAATATACAGATTATTCATGAATTCATAGATGTTATGTTTATGTTAACATATAAATTCGCATTCAAGTTAACATTGCCGTTTACGCAATAAGCCAACTACCACCACTTGATTCATGAGGTATATATATTTTTTCTATGTTTATGATTGTGCAGATGGATGTTAAGCAATAGCGATGAAAGCTATGTTACCTCCCCTTTCTTTCTGTTGTGTATAAATACGTCACTTATTTTGCAATGCAATCATGTGAGCAAGGCCACACAGTTGGCCGAAACGCGTCTTCCCGTTTCATTTGCACTGATTCTATGATTTAAATAAATACGATACTGCGGCTGCAGTTTTCTACAAAGAAGAAGGTGTCCGTCTCTCTGTTCATGGTGCCGAGAAGCGCTTTGGAGTGGTATTTGGATTTACCTGCGGAAGATTGGCTTGATTTTCCTAAGGCGGACCCCTCCCCACAAGTTGGCTGTTCTTGTTTCAAGCCCTTGTATTGGCAGCTCTACGGAAGCTCTTCGAAGGACAGCCCCCTGCTCGTTGGCTTTGAACGGCGTTTTTCGTCTTTCTCACCTGAGACCGTGACGGAATTCACTTCGTGTCGGAGGACGCGTATGAAGCTTCAGATCTGTAACAGTAAGTCGAGAGTGTATTGATTGCCACACATTGCAGGAGGGGAGGTACATGTGAACTGCAGAGCTACGGGAAATACCGCTTTGATTGATTTTCCCGACTGTTGTGAATTAATCATAGCCCAAACGATTCAGTGCAATGTCGGATGAGAGGTTGCAAGAGAGAGAGAAAGCAGCTGATGAACTCTTTAGCAATCAACCCAAAATCACCGCCAATAGCAATCAGCCATTAGTTGAGATATCGCAGGGATCTGACCTGAAAAACCTGCTAAAAGCTTTGGAAAAACACGAACGAAGCGAACTCACAAAATGGTGGGAGATTAAATCTTTGGAAAAATACAATGAAGTCGGACGAGTGCCGAGGGGACTCAGAATCATGCTGGCACCCAGCTTTGAAAACCCCAACCCGTTACTTTTAAAGGAATGGGCTGATAGTAATTTAGAAGCGTCAATGCGCTTAGTTTGTCTACTAGTGAAATACGCTAAGATAGATAGGGATGTCAACATCAGCGAGATAACAAGGATTCAACAAGAAATAGAAAAACTCAGGATGTCCAGCAACCAAGATTTTATTGATAAAAGTATTACCGATATGTCTGCCCGTTTAAACAAACAAGAAGCAATCATCAAAGCGAGAAAAGCATACAAATTCACAAGAGATAAGAACGATTACGAACAGGGCCAAGTATTCACGTTTGCCAAAAAGTACGACTATATTAAAAAACAAAAACAAAAGGGGACGACACAAATACCAAGATCTATACAGACCATAGCAAGTACTTCGCATACCCTTTTGTCGTCGACTTCTGACATCAGCAGCATTCCCAGTGACACGGACTCGGAACGAAGTGGCGTTTCGGATGGCAACAACACAAGTAACCTGGGGCCCTTATCTCTAGCTGAAGAGATGGATTTTATCAGGGAACAGCGGAAAATGTCCTTACGACCGAGAAATCCAAATCAGCCAAGTGTAACAACAGAAATCGGCGAAGGCGGGAAAGGCGGAAATGCAATAAACGCAAAAGGCAGAGGGCAGCAGAGGAGAAGGAAAAACTGGCATTAACACCTGAAGAGCTAGATCAAACCATTGTCAATCTCACCGACATCCAACTTAATTTAGCCGAAAAACAACTGCTCTCGTTAGGATTGAGCTACTGCCCCGAGAGCAATTGTAGAAACGAGAGTTGACGTATACAAGTTTATACGCAAACTGAAACTATCTAAATTCTATACCATCAAAAATCATGGAAAAATTGAACCACATAAAACAACTGAAGTAACTCAACCAGTACTAACCATCCAAGAACTTCCCACGTTGTCAACACTTCACTCCTTGTTACATGAATCCACTGGCAATTTACAAGTTCCACAGAATACACAAGAAATCGCTGATGCCGAAGGTCTCAATTTAGCAGCTCCTGGGAATAGTCCGTTCAGAGCACCTTCTACCTTTGTTCCCATCATGCCTCGTGACGCGCTAGACATTTTTCATGAGCGCATCACCGACGAACTCAAAAAACTCTATGTTAAAACTAAAAAAAACAAATCAAAAATCTATTCCAAAAAGAATCAAAGTTATTTCCAACTTATGGAAAAATTAAAGTCAAATTCGTCGGTGGTTATTAACAATGCAGATAAAGGAGGCAACATCGTCCTGTGGGGCAAAAAACAATACAGAGAAGAGGCATACAGACACATCAACGATCTAGAGTGCTACGAACGTTCCAATGCAGCAAATTTTAGAAAAATCATTAAAGACTATAAAGAAGACCTCAATAGTTGGAAAAGAGAGGGTCTGATCTCAAAGGATGAAATGAACTTTTTGTACAAAGATTTTCCGGTTCTACCTACATTCTACCTAATACCCAAAATACACAAACAGGTGGATCCCGTGCCAGGTCAGCCCATCATTTCAGCCAAAGACAGTATCTTTGAGAACACGTCCCGCTATGTGGATTATTATCTTCAAGAACATGTTGTTGGTTTGCCTACATATCTCAGAGACACTAAGGATTTTTTTATCTAAACTCAATTCCATTCAATGGTCGGGGAATTATTTGTTGATGACCTTAGACATTTCATCTCTTTATACCAGCATTAGGCATCATGATGGACTGTTCGCTGTAGATTATTTTTTGAAGAAACGCTGCATTTCCATGTACAGACACAATGAAATCCTTTTAAAAATGATACATTGATGTTTACACAATAACATGTTCATGTTTGATGGTCTAATTTACAGACAAAAACAAGGAGTGG
This sequence comes from Triturus cristatus, assembly GCF_964204655.1. Taxonomy (NCBI): domain Eukaryota; kingdom Metazoa; phylum Chordata; class Amphibia; order Caudata; family Salamandridae; genus Triturus; species Triturus cristatus. The sequence continues at coordinate 883,743,064 of NC_140581.1, forward strand.
CTATGGGGGCATGCTTCTCTCCCAGCTACGCATGTTTACATGTGGGCTGGTGGGAGGAGCATGTCCTCATGGGCGAACACAGGGATCTGTGTGATCAACATATCATTACAATGTGGAGATATATAGATGATATATTCATCATTTGGGACGGCACAGCGCAACAAGCTGAAGATTTTGTAAGAGCTATCAACTGCAACAAGTTAAACCTTAACTTTACCTCCCACATAGATTCAACAACTATCAATTTTTTGGATGTTTCTGTCTATATCCAAAATAACACCATTCAGACTTGCCTATACAGGAAGCCAACAGCAGGCAACACCTTGCTTCACGCTACTAGCTTTCACCCGCAGCACACTATATCCAGTCTCCCCTACGGGGAATTCTTGAGAATACGTAGAGCCTGTAGTAATGAAGAACAACTTCTTATAGCTCAGGAAGCAGCAAAAATCAGGTTTCTACAGAGAGGATATCAAGCTGGCAAACTGCAAAAAGCCCTAAGCAAGGCAAACAGTAAAGATAGACAAACTCTACTAGTTACCACACCTAGCCCTAACACTAACACCTCGGGTCCCCCTATTGATAATTGTAATAACACCCGCAATGTCAATCAAGACAAAACAATCTGTCATTTTGTTTCAACTTACAGTAGACAGGCCAACACTATTCGCTCCATTATCAAAACCCAATGGCCTATTGTCTTAACTGACATGGTGCTTTCACAAACTTTGCCTACACAGCCTAATTTCACCTACCGCAGGGCACATTCCATGAGAAGTGATCTGGTTAAAACTAGTCCGGGACTAGACCCTAAGAGCATTTGGTTATCCCCTAAAAAGGTTTTTTTTAAATGCAGCACTTGTAGGGCATGCAAATTTGGTATTAACACCAAATCCTATTGCACTCCATTTTCTGATGAATCCATCAATATCAGAGGACATTTTACATGCCGGACAGATCATGCTGTGTACATTTTACAATGTGTTTGCGGCCTACGCTACGTCGGCAGCACTAAGTTACAGGTTTATGTGCGCATTTTGCAGCACCTACGAGCCATAGTTAACTCCGACCCTTCCTACCCTGTGGCCCGTCATATAAAAACAGAACATGGCAACAATCTCAATGTTTTGCAATACTTTGTTATTGACAATGTCCCATTGAACAAACGGGGGGGAAACCGTGAAAAGCAACTCAGACAATTGGAAACAAAGTATATAATGGAACTAGATTCTAAGGCTCCGAGAGGTTTGAATTTATGTGAAGATCTGTTCTATTATTTATAACTGTTCTGTCTAAACTGAAAACATTTATTGTTACAAATCATTGTATTCCGATTTAGTTCTTCTGTTGGTTATGTCCTGCAACCTTAGCTAGTCCAATGTTCTTGTGGTTTCTTTGATCCTCTGGTTTCATACATGTTATTCGTTTTCTCTTCCTTTTTGTATATACTCAAACGACTTTAACAATATGACCATATTTTTAGGGCTCTTTTGCTGTAGATCAGTCAACTTACTTTTTCTCATATATTACCAATTTAATACCTATTTACGGTTCACATTACTAAGTTAGGGGATTTCGATTAATACATGCCCTATCTATGACTTAGGGTTCAATTCAACACTTTGCACTTCATATGGTCATTATTATATTTTTTTGGTTTCTCTATTCATCGCACTACACAAACTAGACTACCAATTTTACACACATATTAAGTTGTGTTTGGCCATTAGCGAGCTACCTATGAATTACACAGATTATTTTTTTAGTGGTCGCGGATTACAACCTGTTGCCTCCAAGTATTTGTACCTTGAATAAAATACCAGTATCATATCAGAGAACAAACACACAACTGCACATTGTTAATTGGCAATGCGGTAGTTTTTGTTATGCATTCCCAGTGATAGCCTTCTAGCATTGTCTTAGGATGTATTTTTCTAAATTGAACCCTAAGGCTTTACAGTGCTTTCAATCTTCAACGGCATTTTTGTTCTTCCGACCATAATAACCGTAATATACAGATTATTCATGAATTCATAGATGTTATGTTAACATATAAATTCGCATTCAAGTTAACATTGCCGTTTACGCAATAAGCCAACTACCACCACTTGATACATGAGGTATATATATTTTTTCTATGTTTATGATTGTGCAGATGGATGTTAACCAATAGCGATGAAAGCTATGTTACCTCCCCTTTCTTTCTGTTGTGTATAAATACGTCACTTAGTTTGCAACGCAATCATGTGAGCAAGGCCACACAGTTGGCCGAAACGCGTCTTCCCGTTTCATTTGCACTGATTCTATGATTTAAATAAATACGATACTGCGGCTGCAGTTTTCTACAAAGAAGAAGGTGTCCGTCTCTCTGTTCATGGTGCCGAGAAGCACTTTGGAGTGGTATTTGGATATCTATATATATATATATATTATCTACTGGCGGTCGCCAGTAGATAGTTATAGTTAGGACCGAGTTTCCATAGGAAATCTGAAAATTCTATTTTGAATAACTTTGGCGCCGGTTGACGAATTTTCAAAACTAATGGGGCGCTCCGTTCAGCTCCTACCCTGAATGTCTCGGGGTGATTCGTCAAGCGGGGGCAGAGAAAAAAGGGGGGCCCCAATACACGTTATCCCCATGCATTTTTCCATAGGACCTTTAGTCGAAGGTACAGCCCGAACGGCTGAACAGAATTACTTGAAATTTGGCAGAGGTAGTCCTCAGGTCAGGGAAGTGCCTTTTGCAGGTCTGGTGTCAATCTGTTCAGTAGTTCCTGAGAAAATAGCATTTAAAAGCATATAAATATCTATAAGCGCGCACCGTGCGCGCACCGTGCGTGCAGCGTGCGCGCACCGTGCGAGCACCCTAACGCGTGCGAGCGTAATTCTGATTGGTGGTTACATGTTAGTCAACGTTCGAATAGGTCGAAATCAGGGAGTGTCGGCCGCCATTTTGTTTGTTTTCAGTGCGAGAGTGAAAAAGGAAGGTGGCGAACGTGAAAAGGGGGCAGGGTAGAGAGTTCCTGACCCCCTAGCCTTTGTCAGGGGGTCCCTGAAGGACCCCGAAGGCAGAAAAACATTTTTTTTTTTGTTTTTAAATCACGGCACGGTGAAAAAACAAAAAAAAAAAAAAAAAATTTAATACGTAGTTTATTGTAAAATAAATATAAAAAAAAATAATAATACATAAATAAATTAGCATCTAAAAAAACGTACAAATTCACTGAAAAAACCATAGGTTTCACACACGTTATAGTTAGGAATTAGCATTTAAAAAACCTTGCAAATCCACTTAAAAAACCATAGGTTGCAAACATGTTATAGTTAGGTGGATATTTCACTCGTAAAAAAACAATGAAATTCCCCCGTTATGGTTAGTTCAGATAACTATAACTCGCGCGATCGCCACTCTATCACAAGGATGATGTCATCAGTGATGTCATCAGTGATGCCACTGACCATGTCATGAGTGATGTAATATGTGACGTCATGAGCAGTGGATTGCGGGCGCGCGAGTTATAGTTATCTGAACTAACTATAACGGGGGAATTTCATTGGTTTTTTACGAGTGAAATATCCACCTAACTATAACATGTGTGAAACCTATGGTTTTTTAAGTGAATATATATATATATATATATACACACAATCCAACCCTACTCCTCACAGAAAAGGGCACGCACACGAAGAATGCTGGGTTAAAAGGCATTTATTTCATTGAGCCTCCTCCGACCCAACGCGTTTTCGGCTGTCACAGCAGCCTTCGTCAGTCTACTAATCGCCATTTGTTTAAACCATTTATAGTCTACATGAATGTATAGACAAAGAAAACATACTGCTTTCATTTTGGGAATTTAAAAAGACACATTCCCAGAAAGCACGAGCCCTCATATGTAAATACAAATAAATTAAAATTATATTTGCTCTGTACAAAAAGGATGGTCAAAAAAAATTATTAAAAGAAAATTATAACATCAACATGTAATCATGGTGGTCTAAACGCATAGTGCCTGATGCAATGACATGCACCTAAAACCTGCATAATGCGTCTATGAACCCACCCTAATTGCCTGAGGTCTTTACTCATGGTTTAAATGCTTTCAAAGTCTCTTAAATCATGATTTTTAGGCACGTGCAATGTAATTAAAACATTCCTAAATAACAATCTAATGAATTGCGCAATTAGAGTGCAACAAAATAATGGAAGTAATTACAATTGACTATCCCTTTGATCGGATTGGGAGGCCACTCAAAGCACTACCGGCGGCTAATGTGAGGATATGTTGCGGCATGCGCTGAACTGATGGGTCATGCAGAGGTGTCTAACTAATAATATAAATCAACACAGTAATTGTGATTAAAAAAACTCCACTGCAGTTCCTTATTAACATAGCAAAAATTTCACAGGACTACACGTCCCACAATGCCGCATTTCAGTTGTATGAGAACTGTAACAGACGTCAGTCAGTCTGAAGCCTCGGAAACCAATAGTGCGTTCACATGGTCCCTTGAAAACCTCGCCTCCCCGTCGAGCAGGCAATTTGCATTGTTCCTTGCTTGACTGGCACATTCAAATACACCCTCAGCTATGCCGCCATGCTCCCAATCATGGCTCCTTAATGAACTTCTCGAAGTCAAAAGGCGTAGGAGTAGAGGTGCCACTACTCCCACAAATGTCAAACCCATTACATTAAGTGCACACAAGCGCATTCAGTCAAATATAGCTTAATGCAGGGTCGGGGGAGTGCAATGTTCAAAATCCATTTCGCCGTGCAAACCTCACCATACCACCGTATATTTATATGTATATAATTTATAAAAATTGTGAATAAATTTTAGTTAGGAAAACTATATTCATTCTTTTTTATTTTTAAATATTATACAGAAGTCGTGCACCCTTCAGACACCCTACACGATTGCTGCGTGCATTCCGGTAGCCATTTTGAAAAGTCGCGCTGGGATCACGACTTCGGCGTAAAATGTAAATTATGAAATATCTTTAAATCAATTATAAATAAAACTTTTCCTTTAAGTGTTTGTCTAAATTTATTAATAAAAGTATTTTTAAAGTATTATTTTCAATATCATTTAAAATAAAAATTATTCGATTATTATTGGATTCGGAGGTTAGGAGGGATGGCCATTTTGCTCGATCTGTTTTGCAAGATTTTTTGGTCTAGTCAGGTGGGTGAGGTACGGCTTGAGGATTCTATTCAAAAGGTGAGGAATCAACAGGCAGAAGTATCCATCAGAAGAGCAAGTTACTTACCTTTGGTAACGCTTTTTATGGTGGATACAGTATCTGCCTGTGGATTCCTCACTGTCCCACCCACCTCTCGGTTGTCCACCTGTTTCTACCAAAATTATGCTTTTACTGTTTGGTATGAATGTTTTTAATATGTCTTAATCATGCTTATGTTTTAATAGTGAGAAATGCTTGATCTGTTGCTATTTCTTTATGCCTTTATTGGTTATGCATTTGTATTATCTACTGGCGGTCGCCAGTAGGTAGTTATAGTTAGGACCTATTTTCCATAGGAAATCCGCAACATTCTATTCCCAATAAGTCTGGCGCCGATTGACGAATCTTTGCGGACTTTTCCAAACTTTTAGCCAGCTTCGGTCCGCTCCTATCCTGAAAGTTCCGCGGTGATTCGTCAAGCGGGGGCTGAGAACAAAGGCGGGTCCCAAAACACGTTTTCCACATGCAATTTCCCATAGGACCTGTTGACGCAGCTACAGCCCGAACTGCTGAAAGGAATTACACCAAATTTGGCAAAGAGGTTGTCCTCAGTTCAGACTCGTGCCTTTTGCATAAATGGTGTAAATCTGTTCAGTAGTTCCTGAGAAAATTAGACTAAAAAAGATAGATATATCTATGGCCTCGGAGGATCCGCGCACCCTATGCGCACCCTAAGCACACCCTCCCTGAACCGAGCGCGCACCCTCCCGATCACATGCTGAATGCTAATTGGCTGTCGAGTGTCTGTCTACATTCGACCTACCCCAGTCAAAGTGCCTAGGTCATTGCCACCACAGTGCACTATTATGAGGTCAGTGTATTGGATATGCATAAAGGTTTTTACCAATGGCATCAATTGGTGCCACTTTAACCCTCTCTGTCCAATCCATTTAATGTCTACATTTGCCAAACCTAGGTCTTTGTGAATGCCTTTGTTTTCTGCATACCTTTGGCTCCAGAAAATATAGCTGTGTCCCACAATCCACACTCTAAGCATCTTGAAGGGAAGTCTGGATGCACTCAGATGGTCTCTGTAAATGAAATGGCAGTTTGAAAAGTAAGATTTTTCAAAAATGGTGGCTAAGATGCAGTTTTGAAAAAAGACAAGAAATCATTGGTTGTTTGACAACCTTCTACACTGAAAGGTAGGGTGCATGTTTCTGTTTTTTAAACGCATGATTCTTATTGGTTAACAAAAAGTGTGTGAAAGGAACATTATATATGATAAGCTGATATGTTGAAAAGTTAAGCACACTTGTTGTTTTGATTAACAACATTGTGTGCTGAACTTGTGACCTGTGTGCTCAGTTCAGTGTTCCATTACCTGTTGCTATGGTAACAGGCAGAAGGCAAATTGGGGGTAGGGTTCAAATGTATGTTATTTGGAAAGGGTTGAAATGTTTAACCAATAGAAATGTGTGTTTGCTTTTGAATTTATGTGGGAAGGAATGTGATTTGATGTTTACATGTATATGTATGGAAAATGAGAGGGAAACTTTGCCATTCTTTGGTTTTGCTCACAGGTGCACAGTGCAGAGATTCTGTATAAGAAAATCAAATCTGGTGTGTGACTGATATACTTCTTAATCTACAAAACAACTTGAAAGGTAAGTTATTTAATTGTGAGGGGATGTATGTAGACTATTTTGATTTTAATCAGACTAATGTATTTCTCCTGCTAAAGTGCAGGGAGTACTTTTTTTTGTCTACAATCTTATTGACAGTGTGTGTGCATGTAGAAACCATTCTGTGATAAGCATTTGTGTTTTTCATGTGTTTGCAGACAGATAACTGTGCTGTTTTTATATTTTGGTACAATTAGAAATCAGTCATTGTTTATAAATTTGCAAAATGAGTCATGTTTCTACACTAAAATGTAGTACTCGTAGATTAAGAAATGTCATGTATTTGCTGACAGATGACTGTTGTAAAACCTGTAATGTTGTCATGTTTTAGTAGCATTAGAAGCCAGTCTTTGCTTATGCATTGATAAAATGAGGCAGGCATTGACAGTAAAGTGTAGTACTGAAATATGTAGATTGTGTGCAGTACCCTTATCCCTTCTAGAGTAGTGAATGAGTTTTGGTAAACTCGTAGGGATAGTGTTGCTTCTCTAGAATCACACTGTGAGTCAGTGTGCATTTAGGAACCACTGTGAGAGAAGCATTTGGTAACATTATGTATTTGCTGACAGATAAGTGTTTTAAAACCTGTCATGTTGTCAAGTTTTAGTAGCATTAGAAGCCAGTCTTTGCTTATGCTTTGATTAAATGAGTTAGGCTTCGACACTAAACTGGAGTCCTGAAATATGTAGATTGTGTGCAGTCCCCTTACCCCTTCCACAGTAGTGAATGAGTTTTGGTAAACTCCTAGGGATAGTGTTGCTTGTAGAGAATCACACTGTGAGTCTGTGTGCATTTGGGAACCACTGTGAGAGAAGCATTTGGTAACATCATGTATTTGCTGACAGATAACTGTTTTAAAACCTGTCAATTTGTCAAGTTTTAGTAGCATTAGAAGCCAGTCTTTGCTTATGCATTGATAAAATGAGTGAGGCTTTGAAACTAAAGTGCAGTACTTACATATGTAGATTGTGTGCAGTGCCTTTACCCCTTTCACAGTAGTGAATGAGTTTTGTTAAACTCCTAGAGATAGTGTTGCTTGTCTAGAATCACACTGTGAGTTAGTGTGCATTTGGGAACTACTGTGAGAGAAGCATTTGGTAACATTATGTATTTGCTGAGAGATAACTGTTTTAAAACCTGTCATGTTGTCAAGTTTTAGTAGCATTAGAAGCCAGTCTTTGCTTATGCATTGATAAAATGAGTCAGGCGTTGACACTAAAGTGTAGTACTTAAATATATAGATTGTGTGCAGTACTGTTACCTCTTCTAGACTAGTGATTGAGTTTTGGTAAACTCTTAGGATAGTGTTGCTTGTCTAAACTCACACTGTGAGTCTGTGTGCATTTGAGTAAGGATTGTGAGAGAAGCATTTGGTAACATTATGTATTTGCTGACAGATAATTGTTTTAAAACTTGTCTTGTTGTCAAGTTTTAGTAGCATTAGAAGCGAGTCTTTGCTTATGCTTTGATTAAATTAGTCAGGGATTGACACTAAAGTGGAATCCTGAAATATGTAGATTTTGTGCAGTCCCCTTACCCCTTCCATAGTAGTGAATGAGTTTTGGTAAACTCCTAGGGATAGTGTTGCTTGTATAGAATCACACTGTTAGTCTGTGTGCATTTAGGAACCACTGTGAGAGAAGCATTTGGGAACATCATGTATTTGCTGACAGATAACTGTTTTAAAACCTGCCATGTTGTCAAGTTTTAGTAGCATTAGAAGCCAGTCTTTGCTTATGCTTTGATAAAATGAGTTAGGCTTTGACACTAAAGTGCAGTACTTAAATATGTAGATTGTGTGCAGTCCCCTTACCCCTTGCACAGTAGTGAATGAGTTTTGGTAAACTCCTAGGGATGGTGTTGCTTGTTTAGAATCACACTGTGAGTCTGTGTGCATTTGGGAACCACTGTGAGAGAAGCATTTAGTAACATCATGTATTTGCTGACAGATAACTGTTTTAAAACCTGTCATGTTGTCAAGTTTTAGTAGCATTAGAAGCCAGTCTTTGCTAATGGATTGATAAAAAAAGTCAGGCTTTGACACTAAAGTGCAGTACTTAAATATGTAGATTGTGTACAGTATTCTTACCCCTTCTACACTAGCGAATGAGTTTTTGTAAGCTCCTAGGATAGTGTTGCTTGCCTAAAATCACACTGTGAGTCTGTGTGCATTTGGGTAAGGATTGTGAGAGAAGGATTTGGTAACATCGTGTATTTGCTGATAGATAACTGTTTTAAAACCGGTCTTGTTGTCAAGTTTTAGTAGCATTAGAAGCCAGTCTTTGCTTATGCTTTCATTAAATGAGCCAAGCATTGACACTAAAGTGGAGTCCAGAAATATGTAGATTGTGTGCAGTCCCCTTACGCCTTCCTTAGTAGTGAATGAGTTTTAGTAAACTCCTAGGGATAGTGTTGCTTGTATAGAATCACACTGTGAGTCTGTGTGCATTTGGGAACCACTGTGAGAGAAGCATTTGGGAACATCATGTATTTGCTGACACATAACTGTTTTAAAACCTGCCATGTTGTCAAGTTTTAGTAGCATTATAAGCCAGTCTTTGCTTATGCTTTGATAAAATTAGTTAGGCTTCGACACTAAAGTGCAGTACTTAAATATGTAGATTGTGTGCAGTCCCCTTACCCCTTGCACAGTAGTGAATGAGTTTTGGTAAACCCCTAGGGATAGTGTTGCTTGTCTAGAATCACATTGTGAGTCTGTGTGCATTTGGGAACCAATGTGAGAGAAGCATTTGGTAACATCATGTATTTGCTGACAGATAACTGTTTTTAAACCTGTCATGTTGTCAAGTTTTAGTAGCATTAGAAGCCAGTCTTAGCTTATGGATTGATCAAATGAGTCAGGCTTTGATACTAAAGTGCAGTACTTAAATATGTAGATTGTGTACAGTACTCTTACCCCTTCTACACTAGTGAATGAGTTTTGGAAAACTCCTAGGGATAGTGTTGCTCGTCTAGAATCACACTGTGAGTCTGTGTGCATTTGGGAACCACTGTGAGAGAAGCATTTGGGTACTTCATATGTTTGAATATGCATAGCTGCTTAAAACCTCTCCTGTTCTCAGGTTTTGTTAGAATTAGAAGGAAGTCATTGCTTATGTAATCACCCAGGAAGTGTCCTTGCAATACTGTAAACATTCAGTTAATACTCACGTAGTAACTAAGTGAGGCAGGCCTTAGCACATGCATTGATTCCAATGCTTTACCACTATGCATGCAGTCCTCTAACCATCTACACAGTTCTCTTTCACACCTTTAATTCCACAGTCAGTATTCATACACTTCAAGCAAAGACCCTGTCAGTCCCCATGTACTCCTCTAGTGACCCATTCAGTAGCATATACTAAACCATTCACTTTGCCAAAACCCAAACACTTAAGAATTCACTCAGGCACTCTCTTTTTAGTACTCTTATCATTCAGTCAGTATCCAAGTACTCATGCAGCGAGCCAGGCCTTACAACATGGACTGCTTGAAACCCCTATGTAGTATGCATATAAGCCTCTAGTCACCTACACACTTGTCTTTCACTTCTTTAATTAACTAGTCAGTATCTATATACTTCAATAAACATCTTGTCACTCATCTTGCACTCATCCAGTGACTGATCCAGCACCATGTATTAATCTTTTTACTGTGGCAAAAGTGAAAAACTTAAAGGTTTTACCCAGGCACTCTCCTAGCAGTAGTCTAATGATTCAGTCAGTTTCCAGGTACTCATGCAGTGAACCATGCATTACCACATAGAGGGCTACAAATGTCTATGCAGTATGCATGCAGTCTTCTAACACACTATACACTTGTCTTTAATAGCTTCAATTCCCCAGTGAGTATCCATGTACTTTCAGCAAACATCCTGTCACTCCCTATGCAGTGTTCCAGTGACTTATTCAGCACCATGTAGTAAAGCATTCACTGCGCAAAAACTGAAACACTTGTAAATTCATCCAGGTACGCTTCTTGCAATAGTCTAATCATTCAGTCAGTACCTAAGTACTAATGGAGTGAGGCAGGCCTTAGCACATGGATTGATTCAAATGTGTTTCCAGTATGCATGCAGGCCTGTAACTACCAACACAATTGCCTTTCAGACGTTCAATTTCTCTGTCAGTATCTATAACCTCCAATAAACACTCTGTGACTTTAATTGCACACCTCCACTGACTCATTTGGCAGTAAGTACTAACCTATTCACTGCAGTAGAATGTAAAATCTTAACAAGATTCACCGAGTCACTCTTTTTTGTAGTACTCTAATGATTCAGTCAGTAGTCAGGTAGTTTTGCAGTGATCCAAGTGTTACTCTATGGACTGTTTCAAACGTCTATTCATTATGGATGTAGGTCTCTAGCCAACTACATACTTGTCTTTCACACCTTCAATATCCCAGACAGTATTCATACAGTTACCGCAAATACTCTGTCACTCTCCTTATACTTCTCCAGTGATCCATTCAGAACCATGTACAAATCCATTCACTGCACCAAACGGCAACCACTTATACATTCACCTAGGTAGTCTCCTTGCAGTTCTGTAATCATTCAGTCAGTACCCAAGTACTCATGCAGTGAGCCAGCCCTTCGCACATGAATTGCTTCAAACGTCTATCCAGTATGCATGCAGTCTTCTAACCACCTACACACTTGTCTTTCACACCTTCAATTCCCCAGTCAGTTTCCATACACATCCAGCAAACACCCTTTCACTCCCCTTGCACTCCTCTAGTGACCCATTCAGCACCATGTACTAATCCATTCACTGCTCCAAAAGTCAATGATTTACAAATTCACCCAGGGTCTCTCCTTGCAGTACTATTTAGTCAGTACCCAAGTACTCATGCAGTGAGCCAGGCCTTAGCACATGAATTGCTTCAAATGCCTATCCACTATGCATGCAGTCCTTTAACCACCTACACACTTGTGTTTTACATCTTCAATTCCCTAGTCAGTATTTATATACTTCTAACAAATACTCTGTCACTCCCCTTGGAGTCCTCTAGTGACCTATTCAGCACCATGGAGTAATCCATTCACTGTTCCAAAACCTGAACACTTCTAAATTCACCCAGGCACTCTTCTTGCAGTAATCATTTAATCATTATCCAATTAGTATTGGAGTGAGACAGGCCTTAATATATGGATGGATTGAAACATGTGTCCAGTATACATGTAGGCCTGTAATCACCTACACACTTGTCTTTCACACCATCAATGTCCATGTCAGTATTCATATACTTCTAGGAAACACCCTGTCACACACCCAGTTTGTGTCCTAATAGTATTGTAATCATTCAGTCAGTTAGCATGTACTATTTTAGTGAGGTAGGCTTTAGGGCATGAACTGCTTCAAAGTAGTATGCACTAAGCATGTAGTGTTTTAACCATCGTCATACTTGTGCGTCATGGCTTTAGTTTCTTAGTCAGTTTTTATATAAAATGTGTTTTTACAGTAATAGAATAGTATGAATTTGAAAGTTATTAATATACTTTTATTTGTGATTCTTTTTTACAGATACTGTTTTTCGACATTAAAATAGAGAAATCATGCCTGAAAAAAAAATAAAAAGAAAAGAACAGAGACAGGAGAATTACTTGAAGAAAACTCAACCACGAGTATTGAAAGTACAAGATAATGTGGCTAAAAAGAAAAAATCTTCTGGTAAGATTACAAAGCAATGTATTAAAAATGTTTGTAGAAGGAAACAGAATATACAGAATGCTGATTCCACTGAGAATGTTTCAATTACAAAAAAATTCAAAATAAAAGGAAAAGCAAAAAAACAAATGTTCAGTCAAAGGAGGCAAAGTGTGCTAAAAGTAGGCAAAATCAGTATAAGGAATTACGAAAAAAAATATTTTACAAGAGAGTAGTACATAATTTACTGAAAGATGTGAAGAAATATAAAAAGAGAGCTCTATTTTATAAAAAGAAGAAGCATATTGTAAACATTGTTGAAAAGTCTTTAGAAGTAAAAAGGAAACTATTCATTTTAGTATTAAACAGAATTCGATCACTAGATAAACTAATCAATTTAATGAAGGCCAAAAGTAGGAGGAAAAGAGTAATTAATAGAAAACATTTTTGTGATTTTTTGGGGGAGAATGGATACACAGTTCCAGTTCAGAGCTTTTCTTTAATGAAGAGAGTTATTTACAAAGCAAAAAATTACTGTTTGCAGTTGACACCAGTGGTAGAGGTTACGAAGTTAGAGATGGTTGTCCAATTGAGAAAGAGAAAATGTTTGAAAGAAATGTAGAAGAAGTGATAGCAGATGAAATTCTAGGGAGACGTCCTAAACACCCTGTGTATACATGGGATTGCAGTAGTATTTGTAGTGTACAACAGGAATCTATTGATAAATTATGTCGTTTTTTACGACCATATACTAAAAAAGTGTTAAACAAAAGATTAAGGTGTTGCAAGGACTAGACCCTTGCAGAGTGAGAAAAAATACTGGTTTGCAAGGTCATTCTCTGGCTTGACTTTCTAGGAAAGTTTGTGAAAGTGTTTTTCACCATTTCAGGATGCTGGCAGTACATCATACTCAAATGCGGAAGTTAGTGAGAAGATTGTATTATGCGAAAAGTCCAGCACTAAAGTTAAATGAGTTGAACAGTGCTCTTTTAAGTGGCAAGTATTAGATGTGAAGAAGGTTTGTGAGGATATTGAGTTTTGTTACTTTGGTCCTCAGCAAGAGAGTGGAGAAACTGTGACATTAGTAGAAGAAAATGTTGAAGACAATGTAGAACCTGTGATTACAAAAACTTTTGAGGATGAAATCACTAAGTTTAAGGTAATTTCAGGTGAAAGACCAAATGTTTCTTGTATTTGTTGTCGGTGAACTCACTATAAAAATCAGACTAGGGGTGTCAATCTGTATTTAAAAAGTGAAATAGAAGATAATGATAAGTGGATGGAATTTGCAACTTATTTGCTGGTAGAGCATTGTTTTGATTTGGGATCTGAGCAGCGTATTTGCAAATATTGTTATAAGAAATTAGATGAGAATAAAATGCCTGCTAGAGCTGTTCATAATAATCTAGAGTTGGTTGCTATTCCTCCAGAGCTGATAGATTTAAATATGTATGAGTCTATTCTCATTCAATGTGTTCACCCGTTTCAGGCTATTGTTCGTATGGAGCCTAAAACAGGTAAATTACCTCCATCAGAGTTGCAAAGAGGATTGAAAGGAAGAGTTGTGTATTTACCGTTAGACTTAAGGAAAAATATTGAAACTATTGGTGTAGACCATGCAGAAAATGAGCCACTAGTCATTCTAGTTAATGGTGTTCCTACTAAGAATAAGAAAATCTGGCAAGAGTTAGTGGATGTTAGAAAAGTGCAAAAGGCATCATTGTATCTGTTAAAAAATAATGAGTACTATAGAAATGTGTTTGTAGGAGAAGAAGAAATAGATTCAGCAGAAGATACTGAAACATTAAGTGGACAAATTGAAAAAGTGGACATGTCCAGATGTGAAGAAATCTATGAACATTACAGTGTACATCCACTTCATTCTAAAGAGGTGATGGGGAATACGATTGAGTTGTTCCAAATGAAAATAGCAACAGGAAGTCCTATGAGTGTATGGGAAGAGAGTTTGGAAGCTCGTTGTTTCCGCAGTTATTTCCAACAGGAAAAGGTGGACGATATGATGAACGTCCTGTGCAGATTCCTGCATCTGAATATCGGACAACAAGATTATATGCAGAAGATCCAAGATTTCGACAATGTATCCCCTATATGTTTCATCTTCTGTTTGAAAGTGACTTGTCTGGACTTTCATATGCAGTAAATCACATTTTAAAAACTGGAATGCATCTGCAAAATGTAACTGCAAAGGATTTTATGGATATAGTGCATCAGAGAGATGATCATTTAGAATCTCAGTTGATTAATCTGATGGCATGTCAGCGAGGGACTAATGAATATTGGTACCGTCATCATGGAGAACTGAAATGTATGCTACGTAACTTGGAAACTCCTACATGGTTTGTTACACTAAGCTGTGCTGAGTATGCTTGGGATGATTTACTTGAATTTCTTCGAGAGGCAAATTCCAATATAAAAAATATTGAATACAAGACACCTGGAGAATTGTGCTCATTGGATCCTGTTAATGTATGCAGATATTTCAATTATAGATTTGAAGCTATGACGTCTTTCATCTGCAATAAAAAGAATCCTCCTCTTGGAGAAGTTGTGGATTTCTTTTGGAGAAAGGAGTATCAAGCAAGAGGTGCTCCTCATATGTTGTTATGGATCAAGGACGCCCCCAAATTTGGAACAGATTCAGATGAAACTGTTTTGTTTTTCATTGAAGATTATGCCACATGTGCTGTACCCAATAGCAAAGAACATAAAAACTTAAAACAACAAGTCTTACGATTCCAAAGCCATCGATGTGGAAAATACTGTTGACGACAGTACAAGTCAAAGGATACGTTCTATACCAAATGTCGTTTTGGATTTCCACGTCCTGTATTTTCCAAAGGAAGAGTGAACAGTTTTATGTCAGCTATGCAACATACCATCATAAGAAAGTCTCCGAAAAATACTTACAACTTAAAAAGAAGTGAAGAATCAAAATACATAAATGACTACAATCCAGTTATTTTATCCATGTGGAATGCTAACATGGATATTCAGTATGTTGCGGAAAATTCCATTGCTGTTGCACGATATGTAACGTCCTACATTACAAAATCAGAAAAGACGGAATTGAAAGAAATGTGGGAAGAGATTTCTCACGAGAAGACTTTAAGTAAAAAATTATACAGTTTCAGTTTAAAGATGTTATCGCATCGTGAAATTGGAGCATATGAATGTTCAGATCGGTTATCATCTACAAGTCTATATTCCAAAAGTAGAAGAATCATTTGGGTGAGTCTAGGTCTTGCAGGAATGCGAAATCGGGTACTGAAATCTGTTCAAGAAATTGAATATTTAGCAGAAAAAGAACCAGAAAGTACAGATATTTTGACAACGAATATGTTGGACACATATTACCCGAACAGAAGTCATCATCTTGAGAACATGTGTCTCTATGAAGTGCTGCAAAACTACTCTTTTAAACGGAATACTACAGAGAACATCAATGATGGAAAATATGCAGTTATTGGTTCTGAAGGATGTCTGGTGAAACAAAGGAAAGGACATTTAATTAATCACAGGAAACTGAGTTGCAACACTGCTGATAAAAGGGAATTTTACTATTTAGCCCTTTTGCAAATGTTCAAACCATGGCGTTCAGAACTGGAATTACTTGGAGATTTTCAGAGCTATGAAGATTCATTTAATGCTTGTAAAGATAGCATACAATGCAGTGCTTTTGCAAATTATGTGAAAATGTTGAATTATGAAATTGATCAAGAAGCTACAATTGCAGCTGAAATTGCTAGAGACAGTTCTCAAGACAGTCAAAGTTCTGCTGCACTGAGTCAAGATCCACTAGGACAAACAATTGTTGAAAATGAAGCAGCAACTGCCATGAATGAGTGGAAACAGCAATGTATCAAGCTCAAGAAGATGTAATACAGTTAGGAAACTTGGAAGAACAACTAAATGTTGACCAGAAACAAATATATCAATAAGTGAAAGAGCAGATTGACCATGGATTACTTCATGAAAAGAAAGGGTGCACATGTACATCATTTCAACCTATCCGAATGTATGTGAGTGGTCAAGCTGGAACAGAAAAAAGTTTCTTAATTAAAGTGATTACCAGTTATCTGCAGAAAACAACTGAGTCGCATTTGTCTTGTGTTGTCACTGCTCCAACTGGGTTGGCAGCACATAACATTAAAGGAATTACTTTACATCGTTTACTAATGCTACCAGTAGAGCATGAGAATAAATTGAAATACCACAAGCTATCTGGAGAAGCTTGTTGTGAAGTTTCAAGAGTCTTGAAGAAAATTAAACTTCTCATTATTGATGAGGTGAGCATGGTCTCAAACTTGATGCTTGCCTTTGTGCATTTGAGAATGCAACAAATTCTTAAAACGTGACGTGTTATTTGGAGGAAAACACGTCATAGTTTTTGGGGATCTATTGCAACTCACTCCGGTAAAAGGACAACCGGTATTTAAAACACTTGCACATGAAGATACCAGAAAGTCTCTTGGTAGTGTTGGATTTGGGTAAATGTAGGGTTTAGGGCAGTGCAGTTGTGTTTGGGTAGTGTAGGGGGTCGTACTGGGGTAGATTTAGGGTTTAGGGTAGTGCAGTGGTGTTTGGGTAGTGTAGGGGGTTGTGCTGGGGTAGTGGTTTAGGGAAGTGCAGTAGTGTTTTAGGGTTTAGGGTAGTGCAGTGGTGTTTGTGTAGTATAGCGGGTCGTGCTCGGGGTAGTGTTTTAGTGTTTAGGGTAGTGCAGCGGTGTTTGTGTAGTGTAGGGGGTCGTGTTTTAGGGTTTAGGGTAGTGCAGTGGTGTTTGGGTAATGTAGGGGGTCGTGCTGGGGTAGTGTTTTAGGGTTTAGGGTAGTGCCGTGGTGTTTGGGTAGTGAAGGGGGTCATGCTGGGGTAGTGTTTTAGGGTTTAGGGTAGTGCAGTAGTGTTTGGGTAGTGTAGGGGGTTGTGCTGGGGGTAGTGTTTTAGGGTTTAGGGCAGTGCAGTGGTGTTTGGGTAGTGTAGGGGGTCGTGCTGGGGGTGGTGTTTTAGGGTATAGGGTAGTGCAGTGGTGTTTGGGTAATGTAGGGGGTTGTGCTGGGGGTAGTGTTTTAGGGTTTAGGGCAGTGCAGTGGTGTTTGGGTAGTATAGGGGGTCGTCCTGGGGTGGTGTTTTAGGGTTTAGGGTAGAGCAGTGGTGTTCGGGCAGTGTAGGGGGTCGTGCTGGGGGTGGTGTTTTAGGGTTTAGGGCAGTGCAGTTTTGCTTGGGCAGTGTAGCGGGTTGTGCTGGGGGTAGTGTTTTAGGGTTTAGGGCAGTGCAGTGGTGTTTGGGTAGTGTAGGGGGTCGTGCTGGGGGTGGTGTTTTAGGGTTTAGGGTAGTGCAGTGGTGCTTGGGTAATGTAGGGGGTTGTGCTGGGGGTAGTGTTTTAGGGTTTAGGGCAGTGCAGTGGTGTTTGGGTAGTGTAGGGGGTCGTGCTGGGGGTGGTGTTTTAGGGTTTAGGGTAAGGCAGTGGTGTTCGGGCAGTGTAGGGGGTCGTGCTGGGGGTGGTGTTTTAGGGTTTAGGGCAGTGCAGTGTTGCTTGGGCAGTGTAGCAGGTCTGGGGGTGGAGTTTTAGGGTTTAGTGTAGTGGTGTTCGGGAAGTGTAGGGGTCATGCTGGGGGTGGTGTTTTAGGGTTTAGGGCAGTGCAGTGGTGTTCGGGCAGTGTAGAGGGTCATGCTGGGGGTGGTGTTTAAGGTTTCAGGGCAGTGCAGTGGTGTTCGGGCAGTGTAGGGGTTCGTGCTGGGAGGGTGATGTTTCAGGGTTTAGGGCAGTGCAGTGGTTTTCGGGCAGTGTAGGGGGTCATGCTGGGGGGTGGTGTTTCAGGGTTTAGTGCAGTTCAGTGGTGTTCGGGCAGTGTAGGGGGTCATGCTGGGGGGTGGTGTTTCAGGGTTTAGGGCAGTGCAGTGGTGTTCGGGCAGTGCAGGGGGTCATGCTGGGGCTGGTGTTTCAGGGGTTAGGGCAGTGCAGTGGTGTTTGGGCAGTGTAGGGGGTCGTGCTGGGGCTGGTGTTTCAGGGTTTATGGCAGTGCAGTGGTGTTCGGGCAGTGTAGGGGGTCACGCTGGGGGTGGTGTTTCAGGGTTTAGGGCAGTGCAGTGGTGTTCGGGCAGTGTAGGGGATCGTGCTGGGCTGGTGTTTCAGGGTAGTGCAGTGGTGTTCGGGCAGTGTAGGGGGTCTTGCTGGGGCTAGTTTTTCAGGGCTTTGGGCAGTGCAGTGGTGATCGGGCAGTGTAGGGTGTCAAGCTGGGGCTAGTGTTTAGGGTTTAGGGCAGTGCAGTGGTGTTCGGGTAGTGTAGGGGGTCTTGCTGGGGTAGTGTTTCAGGGTTTAGGGCAGTGCAGTGGTGTTCGGGCAGTGTAGGGGGTCATGCTGGGGGGTGGTGTTTCAGGGTTTAGTGCAGTGCAGTGGTATTCAGGCAGTGTAGGAGGACGTGCTGCAGGTGATGTTTTAGGGTTTAGGGCAGAGCAGTGGTGTTCGGGCAGTGTAGGGGGTCGTGCAGGGGGTGGTGTTTCAGGGTTTAGGGCAGTGCAGTGGTGTTCGGGCAGTGTAGGGGGTCATGCTGGGGGTGATGTTTCAGGGTTTAGGGCAGTGCAGTGGCGTTCGGGCAGTGTAGGGGGCTTGCTGGGAGTGGTATTTCAGTGTTTAGGGCAGTGGTGTTCAGGCAGTGTAGGGGGTCTTGCTGGAGGTGGTATTTCAGTCTTTGGGGCAGTGGTGTTCAGGCAGTGTAGGGGATCTTGCTGGGGGTGGTGTTTCAGGGTTTAGGGTAGTGCACTGGTGTTCAGGCAGTGTAGAGGGTCTTGCTGGGGTGGTGTTTCAGGGTTTTGGGCAGTGCAGTGGTGTTAGGGCAGTGTAGGGGGTCATGCTGGGGCTGGTGTTTTAGGGTTTAGGGCAGTGCTGTGGTGTTCGTGCTGTTTAGGGGCAGTGTAGGGGGTCATGCTGGGGTAGTGTTTTATGGTTTAGAGCATTGCAGTGGTGTTTGTGCAGTGGGCAGCCCTTGCGCTGCGTCTCTAGGCGAGACCTAAAAAGCATTGCACCAAGATGGCTGCCAACACTTCCTGGATTAAAGTTTCGGCAGCCAATTAGAGCCAAGCTCGTGCTTAGTTATGTCCCGCCCAGATATATAAGATTTTTTCCTTTAATATCTCGAAAACTACTGAACAGATTTACACCATTTTAAAAAAAGGTCGCTTTATGAACCAAGCACTACCTTTTTGCCAAATTTGGTGTAATTTCATTCGGCAGTTCGGGCTGTAGTCGTGTCTAAAGTTTCCTATGGGAAATAACATGGAGAACACACGTTTTGGGACCCCCCCTTTTTTCTCAGCCCTCACTTGGCGAATCACCTCAAAACTTTCAGGATAGGAGCTGACCGGAGCAGGACGAACGTTTGGAAAATTTTGCGAGGATTCGTCAACCGACGCCAAAGTTATTGGGAAAAGAAAAAATGCTTTTTGAATAGAAACAAGGTCCTAACTATAACTGCCTACTGGCGACCGGACATTAATTTTATCAGCACCTACATGTACTTTGCCTTAAATTCCCCAGCACTCCCTTTGGGTTATTAGTTGTCGAGCGAAGCTTGCCTCGGAGGCCGAGATGGTGTCTTCTGGGTACAGTAGTCTACCAAGAGAGGCTACAGTGAGGCTCCTACGAACCAACGACACAGCTGGACTCCCGCCAATGGGAGTAAGATGGAACACTTGAAAAGTAAAAGGCGCCGATCACTGATGCAAACAGGCATATGATTAAGGCAGATATGCCGAAACGTGTCATGCCGTCTCTACTGCATTGAATAAAGCTTCCTGACCTCTCCTGCTGTGTCCCTCAGATTCTTCAGGCAAAGTAATCTCCTCTTTGTTTATTCAGCGTGCTAGCCCCTGGCGCGCAATGGGGACCCGTCTAGCAAGCGGCTGGAGCATCAAGGGCAAGAGTTTTCTCTTTTGTTTGCGCCAAGGTATTGGATTTTGCACCGGCCCACCGCATCCAAGGGCAGAGAAACGCCGCTGTGGAAACTCAGACCGGCCGGATCACTGGGTCTTGCAGAACTTGAATGACATGCGGTTTAGACGTCTGGGGACCAAGGAGAAGTATTCATGCGGCAGTGAGCATCAGGACATTAATTTTTATCAGCACCTACATGTACTTTGTCTTAAATTCCCCAGCACTCCCTTTGGGTTATTAGTTGTCGAGCGAAGCTTGCCTCGGAGGCCGAGATGGTGTATTCAGGGTACAGTTGTCTACCAAGAGAGGCTACATTGAGGCTCCTACGAACCAACGACACAGCTGGACTCCCGCCAATGGGAGTAAGATGGAACACATGAAAAGTAACAGGCGCCGATCACCGATGAAAACAGGCATATGATTAAGGCAGTAACGCCGAATCGCATCATGCCGTCTCTACCGCATTGAATAAAGCTTCCTGACCTCCCCTGCTGTATCCCTCAGATTCTTCAGATGAAGTAATCTCCTCTTTGTATATATATATATATATATATATATATATATAAATATATATATATATATTTATTTTTTTACAGTGTTCCTCACGCTGTCAGGACGCAAGAAAGTGTCACACACAGGTTTTCATTTTCTCAGGAGTTCGTATTTAATGACTCGACGCGTTTCGACAGCATGGTCTTTGTCAATAAGTCATACAAAGACCAGGAAGTGGCAGTGTCTTTTCAAGCATTTCCTGTTACACATTAGTAAACATAGAAAACATATTGCATATATTGCTAGCCTGCCTTGTGATTTAAAAAACAGACTTGCCAAAACGTTATCAATTTCAATTGAACAAAGTATGGAAATAATTTCTAACAGTTAATGTGGACACTGTTAATTCATAGTATATGCAAAGAAACAATTTTTCAAGTGAATTCATAATGGCAATAAGTGACAACGCGCAAAACAAAAAGTTCTGAAGGATAAAATAAAGAAGCCAAGTGGCGGTTAACACTGCTATCATTCTGTGCTCAGTTTTGATACAAGCCCCATTTAAATTTTATAACACAAGGTTTGTAGTAGGGGCACGAGAAATGAAATATTAAATGAAAATGTATTCAATGATTGGGCAGTGCCTGTGATTGCATGTCCTGTTAATGCCACAATAGTTGCAAATGGATGAGACACCGGGTTCAGTCCACTCCTGGCACTACTAAAAAACCAAAGGTTAACATCGGTTTCTGGGGAGGTGAGTTGGCGTGAAATGGCGTGACCCAATGGCCGGGCAGCAAATTGGCGGAGAAGGAGACAAGGATGGATGATGCCATACATTACATTGTGAATAATTCCTGGTACATAATGGGACAGAGGAAGGAGAGAGAGGGAGGGGGGTTCTGCCACATTACTGTGGAGTAATAGGAGGCGCTAGTTATTCTCAGTTCAGCCTAAGTGGACATGAAGGTCCTCCTCATGGTTGAGGCCTCCCGGGGTCTTACTTTGCAGCTTCACTATATATTCAGATTCCAGGCATCGCAGATGATGTTCCCGACCTCCCCCCTTGCTGATGCAGGAACCCTGTCAATGCCAAAGTACGAGATTTTAGAGCTAACATCTTTGACATCTGAGTGTACCAAATCACAATGCTTAGCAATGGCGTAGGACATGTCGCTGTTTTTGATACCGCACAAATGCTCAAGAACACGTTTTTTCACCGGGAAGATGGTGCTCCCCACATAGCGAAGACCACAAATACAAATCAAGACATATAGAACAAAATCAGTATTGCAGTTTTTAAAAACATTAATCATCCCTGATTTCACATTAGGAAGGTTGAAAGATTTCACATTTGTGCTGCTGTTGCATGCTTTGCACCGCCCACACTTGTGGAATCCTGGGACTTCCCTCAACCAGGTCCCACGTGTCTTAGTTTTCACGGAGAGGTGACTGTGTACCAGCATGTCCTTTAAAGAGTGACACTTCCTGTATGTTATATGCAGTGATGGGCTGACCAGTTTTCCAATGATAACATCATTTTTGACTATGTGCCAATGATTATGTATAATGCGATGTATTTCTTGTGAGGCATGGTTAAAAGTGGTAATTAGTCTCACTTCTTGTTTTTCAACTTCACTCTCCTTTGGAATAAGTAAACTGTTTCTGTTTCTGCTGTCTGCTTTTTCAGTGGCTATTCTGATGGTTTTGGCTGAATAACCCCTGCTTCTAAAGCGACCCCTCATGTTTTTGGCTTCTTTCTCGTAGGAAAGAGTTGAGCTACAGTTTCGTTTTGCTCTTAATAGCTCCCCATACAGAATGCTATTCTTCAGACCTGTAGGGTGATGGCTATGTGAATGTAAAATGCTGTTGCTTGATGTCGGCTTCCTATACAGACTGGTGTGTAGTGTTCCTAGTTTGACCTCCACTAGAATATCTAGGAACTCGATGCTGTGACGGTCGGTTTTGCTGGTGAATTTAAGATTTAAATTATTCACCGAGAGTCCTTGAATAAGGCCATCCAAGGTGTCCTGTGGACCATCCCAAATCAGAAAAATATCGTCAATGTAGCGGGTCCACGGGCCAACATTTTTCATGTGGAAGATATTGCCACAGGTGCTACGCCTCCCACCACCCCATAAACAAACAGGCTTAACTCGGCGCGAAGCAACTTCCCATGGCAGTACCAGTGTACTGTTCATACCAGTCATCCTCAAACAAAAAACAGTTAGTGTAGGCAGAAGTGTAGCATGCGCATCAATAGCATAGTGTGATCATACATGGTAATTGGTCAGTCTCTGAGGTAATATGTACAAGCCTCCAGGCCCAGATCATGCTCAATACAGGTGTAAAGGGCAACAACATCTATTGTTGCCAGAATGTAGGTATCTTTCCACGGAATCTCCTGTACCTTTACAGGAAGTCCATGCTGTCTCTGCAATAGGACGGTAGGTTGAGGACATAGGGACAGAGAAAATAGTCTAGATAGATGGAAGTATTTTCAAGGAGGCTTTGATTGGCTGAGATGATCGGCCTGCCTGGAGGGTCTGTAGGATGTTTATGCAGCTTCGGTAACATATAAAAGACCAGGGTGACTGGTTTGCGCACCAAAGGGAACAGGAAATCATTTTGACTGAGCAATGTCATTCTTGCGCCAGTCATGCAGCATTTTATGATATTCCTGTACTGTTTTGTTATACCTCCCCTGACTTGATCTCAGGTAGCACCCTGAGAATTCAAGTTGTCGCTTGGCCTCCATTCTGTATTTGTTAATATCCCAAAGGACCACATTTCCCCCTTTGTCGGAGGGTTTAATCACAAAGTTTGTAGCCTGTTTCAAAGACTGCAAACCTTTCTTTTGTGCTGAGGTTAGATTCTTAGCAAAGTTAGTGTCGTCTTTTTTCCAAAGATCCAATAAGTCATGTAGCACAATCTCTTGGAATGTATCTATTCCATCATGCAGTGTACTCGGGTTGAATTTAGATCAAGGTTTAAAATAATTTCTAGATCTTTTGCTGACCTCCATATCCATACTGATTAGCAGGTCACGATCTGTTTCCCAGTCTCTGGTTCCCAATTCAAATTCCCTCATGGTTGATAAGGTCTCAATGTCACCCACGAATAAAACAGCATCCGTGGGAGTAGGGGTACTCTCTATTGGTGTGGCATTTGCTTGGTCTCTGTTACATTTTAAGGTATGTAGTTTCAGCAATTTAAGTTTGCGCAAGAACAGAAACAGATCAATGCGGGTTTTGGCAAAGTCAAAATTGTCTGTGGGGCAGAAAGATAGGCCTAATTCTAAGACCGCTCTTTCCTCAGGGGTGATGACATGGGGGGAAAGGTTAATAATAGAAAGGTTTGATTGCTCACCCATCATTTGTTCCTCTTGGATCGCCTGATGCCTCTCCCATGTGGCGTTGAGTTGTCGCTGGCCTTCGCCCCCTCTCCTGCTTCTTCTCTTTTGTCTTGTTGTTTGCCTCCTCATTTTCCTCTTCCCCGAGCTGGTTTTTTTGGAGTCGCTGAGGCTCAGTTGCATAAAACGGTATTCCTCCAATGATGTGAATGGTCCTTTGTTCGGTCCCAATGCCGTGTACCTTTCCTCATCATCTGAAGGTGCGGCTGAGGTTGAACCTGAGGTCTCTGATTCTTGTGCTCGAAGCACTTCAATTTTCTTGTAATCCTTTCTTATAGCATCATATTTCCTGCTGAAGGTTAGGATGCGTCCCTGTGCATAATCATTCCAGTACCTTATAAACTTCCAGTGTTTCCTAGCCTTGATGCCGTCTTCGTATTTTGTTAGTCTTGTCTCCAAATCTTTGATAAAGTTGTTGATTTCATTCTGGGCTGGCATTTTTCCCAATGCCTCGCGGATTAGTTTTAATTCTTCCCCAATTTGCTGGAGTTCTATTGCCGCATACTTGGAGAGAAGACCTAGCATTTGTTTGCACGTGCCTGCCATAAGTGTGGACCATTCCTCCAATAGTTTAGGTTTTGGGTTCTGGTAGGTGGGGGTCACCAAAATTCTCAATCCCCTTGGGACACGCCCCACTTCGATGTAATAGTCTAATGAGATTATCTCCCAGCTGCGGTTTATTTCCTTCTTGCAGAGTTTCTCGAGTCTGTATGATTCTTGTTTCAGTGTCCTGTTGTCTCCCATTTCTCCTGTAATTGCTCTTGTGGTGCTAGTCTGGCTTGTGTCATCAACCTCGGTGAATAGCGATTTGGCCACATCAAGTCTCGGCGTATTGCCTCGCACATTGTCACCACACATCAAGAGCCCTGACGGCACACCTTTCACCACCAAAACTCCTCCGCAGTCCGATTATCTGCTGTTACTGAAAACCTCCCTTGTACTCAGGCTCCACGCGGCTGCGTGTAGTAGAGACAAGGGCACCCCTGCCGTTTCCCTGAAAATCAAAAAGATCCGAAGTTGCAATGAGGGTCCACAGAGGGTATCCAGGCCGTCGCGCACTCCCTCGGAGCGGAGTTCATGCACATCGGCTGTTCCCTCGTCCGGACTGACTTTGTGCTTCCTTGTTGGCTCTTCGTTGGGAGACACTCCCAGATCGCGTACTCCGCCAGCGGGAATTGGGATAGAGAAGGTTCCGAAGCAAGTTCCAGCCTTACATGAAATTACTTCCACCTGGCGGGGTTGGTGCAGACGGGCGGGCACTGGACCCGCTGAAATATTTAAAAGTGTTTCTCACGCGGCCAGGACGCAAGAAAGAGTCGCACACAGGTTTTCATTTTCTCAGGAGTTCGTATTTAATGACTCGACGCGTTTCGACAGCATGGTCTTTGTCAATAAGTCATACAAAGACCAGGAAGTGGCAGTGTCTTTTCAAGCATTTCCTGTTACACATTAGTAAACATAGAAAACATATTGCATATATTGCTAGCCTGCCTTGTGATTTAAAAAACAGACTTGCCAAAACGTTATCAATTTCAATTGAACAAAGTATGGAAATAATTTCTAACAGTTAATGTGGACACTGTTAATTCATAGTATATGCAAAGAAACAATTTTTCAAGTGAATTCATAATGGCAATAAGTGACAACGCGCAAAACAAAAAGTTCTGAAGGATAAAATAAAGAAGCCAAGTGGCGGTTAACACTGCTATCATTCTGTGCTCAGTTTTGATACAAGCCCCATTTAAATTTTATAACACAAGGTTTGTAGTAGGGGCACGAGAAATGAAATATTAAATGAAAATGTATTCAATGATTGGGCAGTGCCTGTGATTGCATGTCCTGTTAATGCCACAATAGTTGCAAATGGATGAGACACCGGGTTCAGTCCACTCCTGGCACTACTAAAAAACCAAAGGTTAACATCGGTTTCTGGGGAGGTGAGTTGGCGTGAAATGGCGTGACCCAATGGCCGGGCAGCAAATTGGCGGAGAAGGAGACAAGGATGGATGATGCCATACATTACATTGTGAATAATTCCTGGTACATAATGGGACAGAGGAAGGAGAGAGAGGGAGGGGGGTTCTGCCACATTACTGTGGAGTAATAGGAGGCGCTAGTTATTCTCAGTTCAGCCTAAGTGGACATGAAGGTCCTCCTCATGGTTGAGGCCTCCCGGGGTCTTACTTTGCAGCTTCACTATATATTCAGATTCCAGGCATCGCAGATGATGTTCCCGACCTCCCCCCTTGCTGATGCAGGAACCCTGTCAATGCCAAAGTACGAGATTTTAGAGCTAACATCTTTGACATCTGAGTGTACCAAATCACAATGCTTAGCAATGGCGTAGGACATGTCGCTGTTTTTGATACCGCACAAATGCTCAAGAACACGTTTTTTCACCGGGAAGATGGTGCTCCCCACATAGCGAAGACCACAAATACAAATCAAGACATATAGAACAAAATCAGTATTGCAGTTTTTAAAAACATTAATCATCCCTGATTTCACATTAGGAAGGTTGAAAGATTTCACATTTGTGCTGCTGTTGCATGCTTTGCACCGCCCACACTTGTGGAATCCTGGGACTTCCCTCAACCAGGTCCCACGTGTCTTAGTTTTCACGGAGAGGTGACTGTGTACCAGCATGTCCTTTAAAGAGTGACACTTCCTGTATGTTATATGCAGTGATGGGCTGACCAGTTTTCCAATGATAACATCATTTTTGACTATGTGCCAATGATTATGTATAATGCGATGTATTTCTTGTGAGGCATGGTTAAAAGTGGTAATTAGTCTCACTTCTTGTTTTTCAACTTCACTCTCCTTTGGAATAAGTAAACTGTTTCTGTTTCTGCTGTCTGCTTTTTCAGTGGCTATTCTGATGGTTTTGGCTGAATAACCCCTGCTTCTAAAGCGACCCCTCATGTTTTTGGCTTCTTTCTCGTAGGAAAGAGTTGAGCTACAGTTTCGTTTTGCTCTTAATAGCTCCCCATACAGAATGCTATTCTTCAGACCTGTAGGGTGATGGCTATGTGAATGTAAAATGCTGTTGCTTGATGTCGGCTTCCTATACAGACTGGTGTGTAGTGTTCCTAGTTTGACCTCCACTAGAATATCTAGGAACTCGATGCTGTGACGGTCGGTTTTGCTGGTGAATTTAAGATTTAAATTATTCACCGAGAGTCCTTGAATAAGGCCATCCAAGGTGTCCTGTGGACCATCCCAAATCAGAAAAATATCGTCAATGTAGCGGGTCCACGGGCCAACATTTTTCATGTGGAAGATATTGCCACAGGTGCTACGCCTCCCACCACCCCATAAACAAACAGGCTTAACTCGGCGCGAAGCAACTTCCCATGGCAGTACCAGTGTACTGTTCATACCAGTCATCCTCAAACAAAAAACAGTTAGTGTAGGCAGAAGTGTAGCATGCGCATCAATAGCATAGTGTGATCATACATGGTAATTGGTCAGTCTCTGAGGTAATATGTACAAGCCTCCAGGCCCAGATCATGCTCAATACAGGTGTAAAGGGCAACAACATCTATTGTTGCCAGAATGTAGGTATCTTTCCACGGAATCTCCTGTACCTTTACAGGAAGTCCATGCTGTCTCTGCAATAGGACGGTAGGTTGAGGACATAGGGACAGAGAAAATAGTCTAGATAGATGGAAGTATTTTCAAGGAGGCTTTGATTGGCTGAGATGATCGGCCTGCCTGGAGGGTCTGTAGGATGTTTATGCAGCTTCGGTAACATATAAAAGACCAGGGTGACTGGTTTGCGCACCAAAGGGAACAGGAAATCATTTTGACTGAGCAATGTCATTCTTGCGCCAGTCATGCAGCATTTTATGATATTCCTGTACTGTTTTGTTATACCTCCCCTGACTTGATCTCAGGTAGCACCCTGAGAATTCAAGTTGTCGCTTGGCCTCCATTCTGTATTTGTTAATATCCCAAAGGACCACATTTCCCCCTTTGTCGGAGGGTTTAATCACAAAGTTTGTAGCCTGTTTCAAAGACTGCAAACCTTTCTTTTGTGCTGAGGTTAGATTCTTAGCAAAGTTAGTGTCGTCTTTTTTCCAAAGATCCAATAAGTCATGTAGCACAATCTCTTGGAATGTATCTATTCCATCATGCAGTGTACTCGGGTTGAATTTAGATCAAGGTTTAAAATAATTTCTAGATCTTTTGCTGACCTCCATATCCATACTGATTAGCAGGTCACGATCTGTTTCCCAGTCTCTGGTTCCCAATTCAAATTCCCTCATGGTTGATAAGGTCTCAATGTCACCCACGAATAAAACAGCATCCGTGGGAGTAGGGGTACTCTCTATTGGTGTGGCATTTGCTTGGTCTCTGTTACATTTTAAGGTATGTAGTTTCAGCAATTTAAGTTTGCGCAAGAACAGAAACAGATCAATGCGGGTTTTGGCAAAGTCAAAATTGTCTGTGGGGCAGAAAGATAGGCCTAATTCTAAGACCGCTCTTTCCTCAGGGGTGATGACATGGGGGGAAAGGTTAATAATAGAAAGGTTTGATTGCTCACCCATCATTTGGCTGCGTGTAGTAGAGACAAGGGCACCCCTGCCGTTTCCCTGAAAATCAAAAAGATCCGAAGTTGCAATGAGGGTCCACAGAGGGTATCCAGGCCGTCGCGCACTCCCTCGGAGCGGAGTTCATGCACATCGGCTGTTCCCTCGTCCGGACTGACTTTGTGCTTCCTTGTTGGCTCTTCGTTGGGAGACACTCCCAGATCGCGTACTCCGCCAGCGGGAATTGGGATAGAGAAGGTTCCGAAGCAAGTTCCAGCCTTACATGAAATTACTTCCACCTGGCGGGGTTGGTGCAGACGGGCGGGCACTGGACCCGCTGAAATATTTAAAAGTGTTTCTCACGCGGCCAGGACGCAAGAAAGAGTCGCACACAGGTTTTCATTTTCTCAGGAGTTCGTATTTAATGACTCGACGCGTTTCGACAGCACGGTCTTTGTCAATAAGTCATACAAAGACCAGGAAGTGGCAGTGTCTTTTCAAGCATTTCCTGTTACACGTTAGTAAACATAGAAAACATATTGCAGATATTGCTAGCCTGCCTTGTGATTTAAAGAACAGACTTGCTAAAACTTTATCAGATAGATAGATAGATAGATAGATAGATAATTAACAGAAAAAAAGGTTACAGAAATGTTATAGTTAGACTCAGATTTCACTCAATTCAGCAGTTATAGTTACCTGATCTCACTATAACTTACACCACCACAATGCACTGCTTATGACCCCACATATGACATCACCCATGACATGGTTAGTGACATCTCTGGTTTTTTACAAGTGAAATGTCCCTGTAACCTTTGTTTTTGTCAGTGAATTTAAAAAAAAAAATTCTAACTGTAACATCCCTGTAAATTTTGTTGGTTTCAGTGAATTTTGACTTTAAAAACAAATGTAATTCCTAACTGTAAGCTGTAACCTTTGAGAGTGGGTGGTTAGAGAGTGTGTGAGTCTCTCAGTGGGTAATTAATTAGGAGCATGAATGAGTGGGTCTGTGAGTGGCTGTGTGAGTCTCAGAGAGGGTCTGTGAGTATGTCTGTAAGTGTCTGAGTGGGTCTGCCAGTGGGTGTGTGAGTCTCTGAGTGTATATGTGAGTTGGTTCATGAGTCCCTGAGTAGATTTGTGAACTGTAACGTGCTCTCTGCCGGTGGAGTGTGTGGAGTTTTGCCTCTCCGTGCTTTGCTTGGAACATGGAGTTTTAAAAAGCTCTGCCAACCCACTGGCGGAGAGGAGTTTATGGGCACACAAACCCTGAGTTTCAGACATTCTGCTGTGGAGAATATAATTGTGGCTGCTGTAGGGGTTCTTGGCCCCCAACAACCCTCAGCAGCCAAGGGTCTTCATCCCTCAACTAGTAGTGCACCAGGAGGCCCCTTTGCAGAGTGGTTGAGGAAGGGTACAGGGCCTCCGATGAGGTTGTAGCAATCCCGCTGTGGGGGAATTACTTCTGGCAACAATAGCGGTTCTTGGCCTCCAGCGATCCTCAGCAGCCAAGGGAACTTCATCACCAAACCAGAAGGGCGCTAGGAGGCTCCTTTGCCGAGTGGTTGAGAAAGGGAGCCGGCCTCCGACAAGGTCTCCAAAATTCCACTGTGGGGGACTTGCTTGTGACAATAATAGGGGTTCTTGGCCTCCAAAGACCCTCAGCAGCCAAGGGGATGTTGTCCCCCCACCAGCAGTGTGCCAGGAGGCCCCTTTGCAGAGTGGTTGCGAATGGTGAGGTCTTCGCAATTCTCAGCAAGCTCACTTCTGACCTTTATTCTGCCTTTTTCTGCTCAATTCTCACCTTTGCCTTTTTCTGCACGTTGTTGAACTTTATTTTGCCTCTTCCTGCTCATTTCTCACTTTTATCATACCTCTTTCTGCTTGTTTCTCACTTCAATTCTGCCTCTTTTTGCTCGTTTCTCACCTTTATCTTGCTTCTTTCTGCTTATCTCTCACATTTATTTTGCCTTTCTGCTTGTTTCTGACCTTTATTCAGCGTCTTGCTGCCCGTTTCTGACCTCTATTTAGCCTCTTTCTACTCATTTCTGACCTTTATTCTGCCTCTTTCTGCTAGTTTCTCATCTTTATTTTGCCTCTTTCTGCTAATTTTTTACCTTTATTCTGCCTGTTTCTGACCTTTATTCTGCCTCTTGCTGCACAATTCTGACCTCTTTTTTGCCTCTTTCTGCTTATGACCTTCATTTTGCCTCTTTCTGCTTGTTTATGACCTTCGTTCTTCCTTTTACTGCTCATTTCTGACCTCTATTTTTCCTCTTTCGGCTTGTTTCTGACCTTTATTCTGCCTTTTTCTGCATGTTTCTAACTTTTATTCTGCCTCCTTCTCCTCATTTCTGACATTTAATTTATCTTTTGCTGCTCTTTTCTGACCTCTATTATGCCACTTTTAGCTAATTTCTGACCTTTATTTGACCTCTTTTTATCATTTTTCATCTTTATTTTACTTCTTTCTGCTTGTTTCTGACCATTATTCTTCATCTTTCTGCTCGTTGCTGCCTTTATTTTGCCTCCTTAAACTTGTTTCTCACCTTAATTTTGTCTCTTTCTGCTCGTTGCTGACTTTTGTTTTCTCCTGCTCATTGCTCAGCTTTATTTTGCCTCTTGCTGCTGGTTTCAGGCCTCCATTTTGCCTCTTTCTGCTGGTTTCAGACCTTTATTCTACTTTTTCAGCTCCCTTCAGACTTTTATTCTGCCTGTTTCTGCTCGTTTCTGACCGAAATTCTGCCTCTTTCTGCTAGTTTCCCACCTTTATTTTGCCTCTTACTGCTTGTTTCTGACCTTTATTTTGCCTCTTTCTGCTAGTTTATGACCTTTATTCTGCCTATTTCTGCTTGTTTATGACCTATGTTCTCCCTTTTTCTGCTCGTTTCCGACGTCTATTTTGCCACTTTCTGCTAGTTTCTGACCTCTATTCTGCCTTTTTCTGGCTGTTTCTCAACTTTATTCTCCCTCTTTCTGCTTGTTTTTGACCTTTATTCTGCCTCTTTCTGCTCTTATCTAACCTCTATAATGTTTCTTTTAGCTCGTTTCTGACCTTTATTCGGCCTCTTTCTGTTCGTTTTTCATCTTCATTTTGCCTTCTTCTGCTAGTTTCTGACCTCTATTCTGTGTCTTTCTGCTCGTTGCCGACCTTTATTGTGCCTCTTTGTGCTCGTTTCTCACCTTTATTTTGCCTCTTTCTTCTTGTTGATGACTTTTATTTTGCCTCTCTCTGTTTGTTTCTCACCTTTATTTTGCCTCTTGCTGCTGGTTTGTGACCTCTATTTTGCCCTTTTCTGCTTGTTTTTGACCTCTGCTTTTTTCTGCTCTCTTCAGACCTTTATTCTGACTCTTTATGCTCATTTCTAACCTTTATACTGCCTCTTTCTGCTAGTTTCTGACTTTTATTCTTCCTCCTCTTGATCGTTTTTCACCTTTATCATGCCTCTGTCTGCTCATTTCTGACCTTTATTCTGCCTCTTTCTGCTCATGTCTCACCTTTATCTTGCCTCTTTCTGCTCATCGGACCGCGGGGGAGCCACAAAGCCCTAATAATCCCAGCCGCTCTCTCCACCTCCTGTGGGATCAGGCATTGCTGCTGCACTGAGGTAGCTGTTGGAAAGGCAGCTATCTCTGTGCAGGAGCAATCTGTTTAATCTCTTTCCATGCCTGCATGTCTGTGGCAGGGAAAGAGTTGAAACCTCCAATTCCAGCGGCGGGAACCGCTTGACTGCTCCCGCCTATTGGAACTGGAGTATTTGATTATGCTTCATGGGAGCTATCAAAGCTCTTGCAAAGCATAAGCAAACAGCTATGTCCCGGGGGTGGTCACCCCAGGACTTAGCAGGGGCCATCCCTGTGGGGCGACAGTCCCCAGGGCCATGTATGGCTCCAGGTAGGGGGCCACATGCACTCCTCCTTTCTTGCGCATGGGCCGTCCTGGGGAGGTGGTGGTCCCCTGGACTGAGAGGGTCCCAAGAGGGGGACAGCGCTGCCCCTTCCCATTCTTACCACAATGTATTTGGCCTTCTGGAGGTGGTGGTCCCCGGAGCTTAGGGTTTCCGCGTGATCCCCCCCCAACAATGTGTGATTGCCCCGGGGAGGTGGTGGTCCATGGGGCTCAACGAGCCTTAGAAGGGATGCCCCGGGCACCCCCTCCTTTTCTACACAATCCCTTGGGACCCGGCCCATCCGGGGGAGGGGGCTTTTGAAAAGAAGCACAAGAGCCCATGCTTGTTTCTTTTTGATTTTGTTAGCCTCAAATTCATGAATGTTGTGAATTCATGGCAATTTTAGAAAAAAAATGAAATGCTGTTATGCCATGCCAGGGTTCCAGGAGAACCATAAGACCAATGTTTTTTGGGGGGGACTCGGCTGAAGCCAAGTCACAAGATGGCTGCCAACACTTTCTGGTGGACATTTAATTCTTTCAAAGATAATTGAGCCAACTCAACTCTGTTGGCCACTTTAATAACCTCTTCCAAAGAAGGGTAGACCAAAGTCAGGAGTTTCTGCTGTATCTGCCAATTGGAACAATTGCCTTTGAATGGATCCCTAGTCAATTGATCAGTCTATTCTCAAAATTGACAATGGGAAGATCATTTCTTTTAAACAGTCAATATTCAGAGTGACTTGACTCGTAGCGTAGTGATCCATATGCGGCAGAGATGTGTCCATGACCAGCAGTTACAGTAAAGTGTGCCCATCAATGTAATACATTTGGATAGAGAATCACATGTGTGCCTTTCACTGTATTAAAATAGAATAGACAAGCAAAGGTGTGCCTGTCACCGTGAATTACTGCAATTAACTTCTACCAAACCAATACGGAAATGCGGGTGGCAACAGAACAACAGCAACCTTAAAATTGAATGGATATCTTCCCAACCATCCACGTTTTCTGGAACAGGCCATGCGTAGCTATGCTTTCATTTCTTCAGTGTGCATCGGGATGTTTCCACGTCGTATAGGGCCAACCAAAGACGCACCCCTAAAATGACCACAATTCCAGTGCGTAATTTAGTTGGGAGAATCCACAGTCAGGCAGCATACATTTAGCACCGGCCAATGCCTGTCAAGCGTATGCATCAAACATTCTACTATCTGACTGTATAGGCAGTGAAACTCAGCCTTAGGCCTTAGGCCATGTTGTTCCGCTTTGTATGAATGTTCTTGCTGAAACCCACGAAGCAAAACTGACTCATAATATACTGTTCTAATCCCTGCATACTTTATTCCTCAATATTAAATGCAAATGCCCTTAACACAGCTTCCTACAGTGTTATTTAATGTATTTGTAACACAGGCCAAGGCATTGCTTTAGCCATCTAATGAATTTCCAGACAGTTTGGAATGGGTCAAATGTATATGCTGCAGCTAAGGCACTGAGTACTTACTTACATGTACAACCCTTATGTGTTCCCAATTGATCCGAAGCCTGTAATATTGTAAAACTAAAAGCAATCTACCATGCCCAATATCTTTTGGCTTTGAAAGCAAACCATAATTCCTAAGGCAATGATCTAGCTTTAGGAAGTAACATTGAATCTATTGCACGTGGTACATTCGCCATCCTTTTGATTAATATATGGCATCTATACCGTTGCATTAAATTTAAACGCTCCTGATTTCATTTGGGAAAACTGAAAAACGTTAAACATCAGCCGCCTGATTTATCTGCGTTCACCTGCAGGTGCGGCCTCCATTACTGGAGAACCTGTGACAGGGGTGTCAACCGCAATTGTTGATTAGACCTACCAATTTAGAGCGCTTAACATAACACCAGATACATTGCCTCAGGAACATTGGAAGCAGACTTTCAATTGAGAGCGCCCAGCCTAGAGCCAGTCCCATTACATGAGGAACACTGAAATCAGACTAAAAAATTTAAAGCGCTTAGCATAGCCACAGATGCAATACCTCAGGAACCCTAGAATCAGACTTACAATTGGGAGTGCCCAGCATAGCACCAGTTGCGTCACATGAGGAAACATTGGAATCACTCTATTGAGAGTGCCTACCAGTAGCATTACTTGAGAAGCATTGTACTCACTTTCAATTGAGAGCACCTGGCATAGCACCCGTTGCATTACATGGCACACGTTGCCTTACATGACAAAACATTGAAAATGGACTGTCAATTTAGAGCGCGTATAACGGCACCATATGCTTTACACGAGGAACATTGAAATTAGATTTTAAAATGGGAGCGCTTAGCATAGAGCCAGTTCCATTATATGAGGCACTTGATATCATACCTACAAATTTAGAGTGCTTATCAAAGCATCAATTGTATTACATGGGAGCATTTGAGAATTAGATTCTTCCCATGTGAGCGCATAGCACCAGTTGTATTACCCTTGAGCCCTTGACTACTGGCTTCTGACTTTTTAGCACTATGGTTTGGCATCACACATGTCACAAACTGCCCACATTAATGGGGTGATATTGAAACGTATTCAGGACAGTCCTGCATGCAGGAACCCTAACACCCCCTGTGCTGGACTGCTTGAGTCTTTTATGCACTAGTTACAAGTAGTCACAGTCCCTCGCACCGTTATCATTACGGTGCCGTAATAATCACACCAGTATCATGGGATTATGTAAACCATTCCCCATGGCCGTCAGCCTCTCCCTTTAAATCTGAGAGCTTATGCACATGCCAGCGAGCCGATGCGAGCAGCATCCACCTCATGGCGTGGGGATTTCTTGTTTCTCAGCACAGTAAAAACCTCTCTCATACCAGGCCTGAAATAACACACCTGCTGGTGACGTGCAGGGCTGCTCTTCCCACACAAACACGCCGTGCCTCATTTGCTACGAAGCGGCCGCGAGGCCACCTGTTTTTTGTAATCCATCGCGGATGCAGAGCTGCGCTTGAAATTCAGTAAAAGAATTATTGTAGCGCCTCTAAATCAGAGGCGGATTGTTAGCATATAAGCGCTTCATGTAACAACTATCATAGTCGTGCACCGCAAGGGAACATAAGACGTGACTGTTTTTCAGCCTGTGAGAACTTGTATAAGGCATGGAGGGATATGGTTCAATTTCAATGATTTTCGAAAATGTAATTTAAATATACGGGGCTTCTTCTCGTATATTGCATGATCTTTTTCACCTGAAAATCAGGTTAAAGCTGGGCGCTGCCGCTGTTGAACATCAATACTATTGGCGTCCTCAACGGTGCATGCTTTATTTTATGCAGAGCGTAGCCTATTGCTGTTCCCACCCTGCCATGTAGTTTAAATTATAGCGCAAACACGACTAGCTGAGCTACACTTTTTTCAAAATCAAGTTTAAACATCGGCTGAGCTACACAATATTTAAATTGCTCTGTTTCTTAAAGCTCGCTATGCAAATCTTCGCTCAATTTGTTTTTATGTGATATTATCTACAGTGACGCACTCCTGCCTCGTTGCACCAACACCAAAATGGATGGCTACCTGACAAACACGAAGCACGGTTTAAATACCTTAAAATAAATAATAGCATTACATTGTTGCTCTAGAACATGCTGCAGTTTCAAAGCCCTTGCAACTGTGTGACGTTTGCTACTGTTACCTAATTCAAGGCCCCCCGCCATTGACAAATTACGCTGCCAGCCAAGCGCACGATCACCATCAAAAAAACGCACCGCAGCTGACCGACACAGCTGTTCCCCTCGCGCTGGATCGCCTTCTCCGCCGACGAGCCCAACACAGGCACTGATCGCACACCAAGTCCAGCTGCTCTTCTCACCCCGCGGGTCTCGAAAAGGCAACCTCCACGCTCCTCCGGCTGAAAACTCCCGCTTTAGTCGGTGAGAATACTGGGCCCACTCTGCTCTCCACTCGAGTATTCGACGACCTGCAAGACAAAGAAGAAATTAAATTACAGCCTCCTAGCGAGGCTGGTATGACTAGTGGCAGGCTGAGGGAGCGGCGAGCAAAGAGGCGGACTCCGCCGCTCCCCAGCCTTTTATTGTTCCAGCAAGGCCAGTTCTAACTGGCCTGGCGTTAGCCAAAGTGCGTGACCCGGAAGTGCTTTCAATCACTTCTGGGTCACGCCCCGGTATGGTCATCGGGGTCCGGCACACCCGCCATACCTTCGGTGTGGCCGATGCCGGCCCTACCTTTCTAGTGCGTTATTTAGTTGGGAGAATCCACAGTCAGGCAGCATACAGTTAGCACCGGCCAATGCCTGGCAAGCGTATGCATCAAACATTGTACTCACTGACTGTATTGGCAGTGACACTCAGCCTCTTAAAGTTAATAAATCACCAGGTTGGATCTCTACAGTGTTGCAAAGACTTCCGGCAGGAACAAATTGAATCGCCATACAGTAAAGAATCAGGGCCCGGTTGTGTGGGATCTGCGGTAGCTTTAATCGTCACCAATCTATGTTGAAGCTAATCTTCTGACATAAGTAGTGTAACATTAGTAAACGTTTATTCACAGCTTCTCTCAGTAAGCCTCTGTTATCGTCTCATCAGGACACGCTCCAACTGACAAGTCTGGAATGTTTCCTGCACGAGCGCACAAAGTGGAATACACATTCAATATTCTACACGCTGATGCAGAGCCAGCATGGAAATAAAACATAACAATCTGCCACTTAAACTGATGGCAGAAACTCAGACTGCAACAATTTTTCCAAAATACAAACTGTGTTTTGACAGACTGATGCAAAGTCCTTGAGAAAATCCTAACCTTAGTAAGGAGTGAAACAGGTGTCAGATGTACAGTCACTAAATAGTATTTTATAAACATACAGATAACAATGATGCCACTGTGAAAACTTTAATAAAGAAATTAAAGAAAAGAAAAATTATTCTCCATGAAAATGTCTGACGTAATCTGTTCTATATATTTTAGTTACCTTATTTGAACATTTGTGTCAACAATCATGCTTCTATATAATTATTTAAATGAACCGAGGATGTAGGCCTGACTAAATTGTATATAAACACAAACCTATTTAACTTTATTATATATTTGCTAATTGTGTAGACGAAAGAAGCGCTGCCACCCTATACTTTCATTAAGACAAAATGAGCTGGTCCAGATCATGGCAAGAGTGGGGGGGAGAAACCTAAGGGGATGTTGTGAAGGTTTGGTGCAGATGAGGAGCAGATAGGGAAAGGGAG
Organism: Triturus cristatus; assembly: GCF_964204655.1. Classification (NCBI taxonomy): domain Eukaryota; kingdom Metazoa; phylum Chordata; class Amphibia; order Caudata; family Salamandridae; genus Triturus; species Triturus cristatus. The sequence goes on from NC_140581.1 coordinate 883,781,093, forward strand.
ATGTTTACAGTGTTACAAGAAGATTGCGGGTGGATGGAAGTAACAGAAAACACACAGATAAGAGGAATAAGGGAGGTAGGAACATGAAAGGGTGGCATGTGCTAAGGGGTTGATGAGAGGTGCATGGGGAAGGAGGGATGGGGGTCAGGAAACAGAGGAAAAACACAAAGGAGGAGACCAGCAAGAGAAGACAGAGGGCTACAGATGGAGAATAATCAAGTCGTATTTGCAAAGAGTGGCTAATCCCTGGGAGGGTGGGGGTTCTAGGCACTGTGTTATCCATCCTGCAGTTCAATACAAACAGTTAAATGGAGTGTAAGTACATAGCCAAACAGCCAATAGCATTAAGTGAGAGATGAATACTCTGCTAGTCTGAGCTAAGATGTGTTTGACAAAGTCTGAAGGAGGTTGGTTGAAGTAATCCAACAATTGAAGAGCCACATTCAAATCTTGCTATATGTATTAGGCCTGTTTGACATCTGTGCTATAAAAAAACAAACTCAAAAACTTTCATGTTCACTGGTATCTAGGCTGGAGTGCTGGAATAATTAGTAACTAGTGATGTTTGGAGAAGTTGTTTATAAATGACATACAAATGGTCTGTCTGTTGCAGCAGATCACCTGTATTGGGTCTTCAACCCCAAAGAGTTATAGTTCACTCCCTTACCCAACACTGGCCCCACACCAACCTCATCGTAAAGGGCTGAACCAATCGCTGGCACACTTACACTTCACACCGGGCACTACCACACTTTCCATGGGGCTATCAAGAGGGACCCCCGGGGCTTCCCTACCTAGCTGCACGTACTCTCAACCACCATGAGTCTGTCGGCAGACGTTAAGTTTCTCAATCTAAACGCGCGGGGAATACATATGGTGTGGAAACGTTACATCATATACGCCTACATTAAATGCCAGCAAGCACTGGTCATACTATTGCAGGAAACCCACCTCAGAAAGGGAGAACTTGATAAGCTTCAAATGGAGGAGTACCTTTTGCGCCACAACATATTCGGCATACACCCAAGGAGCCCTCATCTGGCTTAGGCCGGGAGTCCCCATTGTGGAAACTAATAGAAAGATAGACCCCGACGGTAGATATGTCCTGCTAGAGGCACCATTGGATGGACAGCCAATACTGATCGGTAGCATTTATGCTCCAAACACGGAACAAACACTATTCTGGGAGACCCTCTCACTTAGCCTGGCTCACTTTACATACTCACCGTGGGTTTTGATAGGGGATTACAATTGCGCACTAGATCTCCACCTAGAAAGATCGCATCCACTGACCATAACATCACAGGCCCATGCGCACACGGCCCGGTCCCAGGCCTGGGAAAATCACTGGTCATTGATGGACGCATGGCGACATGCACACCCGACAACTAAACTCTACTCCTTCCATTCAATCCACTACGACCTACGGGTGCAGTTGGACCGATTCATGTGTATGCACGATCCTCCCCCAAACACTACATTCAGGATATCTCAGCAGGGTAATATCTGAGCACAACACTTAAATGGCGTCCACCCACACCACCAGTCCCCACCTGGCGGCTCTCACAAGATTTCCTGGAGGATCCGATATTCCAACATGAACGGAAGGAGAACATACAAAACTACTTCTCAGACAATGCAAATCAAATCAAATCAGGTGTTTGTTAAGCGCGACTACTCACCCGTAAGGGTCTCAAGGCGCTGGAGAGTGTGGGGGGGTTCGCAGGTTTCAGTTCATCAAGGAGGGGGGTCTGTCGATGAGCCAGGTTTTGAGGTTTCTTGCGAAGATGGGGAGCGATGTTATCTGTCTGAGGTGGGTGGAAGGTCGTTCCAGGCTCTGGCCACGCAGAAGGAGAAGAGCGGCCTCCCGATCTGGTCTTTCTGGTGCGGGGGACCACGGCGTAGGAGAGCTGGGCTGATCGTAGGGTCCTTTGGGGTGCGTGGAATTTGAGTCGCCTATTCAGGTATGCTGGCCCGGTGTCATGGAGGGCCTTGTGAGTGTGGGTTAGCATCTTTAAGGTGACTCTAGCTTCGATGGCGAGCCAGTGGAGTTTGCGCAGGTGCTGGGAGATGTGGCAGTGTCTTGGCAGGTTGAGGACCAGTCTTGCGGCGGCGTTTTGGATGTTCTATAGCTTGCGGGTGAGGTTTTTGTTTATTCCAGCATAGAGTGCGTTGCTGTAGTCGAGACTGCTGGTGACGGTCTTTCTGTGTTCAAGGGGGATCCATTTGAAGGTCTTACGTAGGAGGCGGAGGGTGTGGAAGCAGGAGGACGAGACGGAGTTGATCTGGCGGTCCATTTTGAGCTCTGAGTCCCGGATGATTCCCAGGTTGTGTGCGTGGTCCATGGGGGTGGGCAGGCTTCTGAGGGCGGGGGGCCACCAGGTGTCATTCCAAGTGTCTGGGTTTGGGGCCATGATGAGTACTTCTGTTTTGTTGGTGTTTAGTTGTAGGCAGCTATTTTTCATCCACTTGGCGCCGGCTTCCATGCCTTTTTGAAAGTTGTGTCTGGCGGTGTTGGGTTCGTTGGATAGGGAGATGATGAGTTGGGTGTCGTCTGCGTATGACACAATGTTGAGTCCGTAGGTTCTGATGATGTGGGCGAGCGGAGCCATGTAGACGTTGAAGTGCGTAGGGCTGAGGGAGGACCACTGGGGAACTCCGCAGGTGGTAGGTGTAGGGTCTGAGAGGAAAGGGGGGAGTCTGACCCGCTGCGTTCTGCCGGAGAGGAAGGGGCGGACCCAGTCAAGGGCCTTGTCTTTTGATCCCTGCGTCATGGAGTCTGCGTATTAGGGTGCAGTGAGAGACTGTGTTGACTGCAGCTGAGAGGTCGAGGAGGATGAGGGCTGCTGTTTCTCCTTTCGCCAGTAAGGTACGGATGTTGCGGCGAGGAGGGCGGTTTCTGTACTGTGGTTTTTTCTGAAGGCGGATTGGGAGGAGTCGAGGATGTTGTGCTCTGCGATGAATGTGGCACGTTGGCTGTTAATGGCTTTCTTAATGACTTTCGCTGGGAATGGGAGCAGGGAGATGGGTCTGTAGTTTTTGAGGTCGGTGCGGTCCGCCGAGGGTTTCTTCAGGAGGGGGTTGATCTCAGCGTGTTACCAGTCATCAGGGAATGAGGTGGTTGCCAGGGAGCGGTTGATGGTGTGGCAGAGCATGGGTGCGATGGTGTCAGTGGCTCTGTTGAAAATGTGGTGGGGGCAGGGGTGCGTGGGGGCCCCAGAGTCCATTGACTTCATCGTCTTCAGTGTGTCTTCGGTGGTGAGGGCTGTCCAGTTGTCAATCGCTGGCTTCAGGGTGTCGTGGTGGTTGGTGAGGGTTCAGTGTGTTGGTTGTCTTCGTCGACAATGGACATGCACACTCCATGGACTCTAGGATGCTTGAGTGGGATGCCTTCAAGGTGGTCATGAGGGGTGCATACATCTGACAAATAGTGGGGGTGTGAAAAACACTAGAGCAGATGGTGCAAATGACGGAGCAAAGCCTGGCACAATTATCTAAAGAAGCAGACACACAGGTTAATCTCCACATGCAAATAGCAGAAGCCAAAACCAAATGCGCAGATGCCTGTGCAGATCTGCACAGATACAACTTCTGTGCCTATGCTGCAAGGGCCCACAGGGAGGGAAACCGAGTCGGAGCACTGCTGGCAAAGCTAGTCCAGCAGGACCAGAGCGCCCAACCTATCACCAGTATCAAAAACGAGACAGGCAAGGTCATTTATGAACAGGCAGATATCATGCTAGCCTTCTACGAATATTACAGTGCTCTATATAGGGAACCGTCCCCTGACAGAGAAGGGTACATCCAAAAAATTCTGCATTCCATTACTACAGCACAGATGACGGAGGACAACCAGACCTCACTAGACGAGCACTTCACGATAACGGAGAACAAACATGCGATTCATCATTTAGCCAAAAACAAAGCCCCGGACATGACGGCTTCCCCATAGAATACTACAACACATTCTCCCAGCAACTATTCCCCTAACTGGACATAGTATATAGAGAGACGCGAGAGACGGGGATGCTCCCCCAATCCATGCAGAACTCCGTACTGGTGATATTCCCCAAACCGGACCGAGACCCACTGCTAAGGTCATCTTATCGACCTATCATCCTACTGACGGTGGACTGCAAAATATTTGGGAAGATCCTGGCAAACTGAGTAACAGGTATGCTTTCAGCCTTTGTTTACCCGGATCAATGCGGGTTTGTACCAGGACGGAACACCTCTCAGAATATATATTGGCTATTTCATATTCAGGACAGGGTGGAGAACCGGTTCCTGCATGCGGCATGCCTTATACTTGACCTGGAAAAGGCCTTTCACACCTTAGCATGGCAATATTTATTTGCGGTTCTGCAACGAGTAGGGATGAGACCCCAACTCCAACGTACATTGAGTTGTTATACACCGGCCTCACCACCCAGGTCCGTATAGGCCAACATATCTCTCCATCTATTCCGAGGACCCGTGGGACACGTCAAGGATGGCCACTCTCCCCATTGCTGTTCACCCTTGCAATGGAATCGCTGGCGATCAGACTTAGGGAAGGGGCGAGCTTTGGGGTAGACCACTCGAGGGCCGGATTCACAGTGTATCTCTGTACACGGATGACCTCCTAATATATGTGAGAGACATCACAGCGGACCTCACACATTTGTGGGCCACACTTGAAGACTTTGAGACAGCCACGGGCTTGAGGGTGAATTGGGACAAATTTACCAATTATCCCCTTCATCCAGACACCCCCCATCTGGAGATAACGGCTGGGGAAATTAGGTTAGCCTGGAATGGGACCCCTCCTAGATATCTGAGAATCAGGCTGTACCACACTCCGCGAGATCTCCTTGAGGGAAACTACTTTCAGGCCCTATAGGGAATCAAGGCCCAGGTCGCCTTCTGGCGAACACTTCAATTGGCCCCAATAGGATGGTGGTTTTATCAAAAATGATCATAGTCCCCCGTATTCTCTACTTTTTTGCGAATGTCAAAGTGATCCCTCCACGGGCTTTTTTTAGGAGCTAAAGTCCTTACTGCTGACCTTGGTCTGGGGCAGAGGTCGCCGCAGAGTTGCTCTGATGACATTACAGCTCCCACGAGACCTGGGCGGGTTGGGAGCCCCATCCTTTGAGGCCTATTTCCTCGCAGCACAACTGCAGTGGATCTCGCGTTGGACAGTGGGGTGTCATATGGAGGAAACAGAAACATCAGCGGGGACACTGTCAGCCCCAGAAATCATCCGAATGCTCCTCGTGGGGACTAGACCAAATTCCTCCCACTCTATCTTGGTGAAGGTAGCCAGATCCTGTAGAATGGGAATCCACTGTCTTTCTCGAACGACGCCAATGTACCACCTATTATTGCCACTAGTGGTCCTACCTAGGGATCATAGCTACTACACATCTAGGGATCTCCAAACTTGGACAGAACATGCACTCACGGAGGTGGATGCCCTGTTCACCGACGGCCAATTGACCTCGATTGAAGGTCTAGCAGAGGGAAACAGGCTTCTGGGAGGACAATTCCTGCTTCATAGACAACTAATAGTGGACTGTAGAGGAACATGGGACCTGATGGGGGAGAACCCAAAACACACCCTACACTACACGCGCTATTGAATATGGGAGCAGGGAGACACCTTATCACTTGGATCTGCAAATCAATCATAGACCTCACATGTGCACCATTAACAAAATTACGGCTCAAGTGGGAGGAGGAATTTGGTCGGCAATACTTGATAAGGAATGGGTAACAGCCCTGGCGCACCAAAAAAAGAGTCGCGTAACAAGCGCTTTAAAAACTTCCAATTTAACATACTACATTGTGCGTACCTCACCCCGGAACGGCTCAAACTCTTCTTCCCTGCAACAAACTCCGAGTGCCCACGCTGCCACACACCAAAGGCTCTCTTTATACACATGCTTTGGGCCTGCAACCACCCTGCAGCCCTATTGGGCAGAGGTGCATGCCACAGTATTGACGGCCATGGGTCTGACAAGCCTCGCCTCCTGGGAAGCCAGCACCCTGGGAACAGAAAAATCAGAGGAAGGTGGAGACTCGTTTTGCGATATTGGCCCTTCTCCCCGCTAAGCTCAATATTACACTACACTGGCGCTCTTCTAGCGGCCCGCCCAATAGCGGCCTGGAAGAGGGGCAGTCCAAAAATGGGGTCAGCCGAAGAGGACGCAATAAGGCTCGAGGACGGGGTGCGCAGAGACGTCCCATATCCACGGAGTGGTCGATGATCCTCCTTAGCTTCAAACAGACACATAATACCCCCACGAATTCCCCTGTAGTCGCACAAACAGAGTCCAACCCCGCAACACCCCGTGCAACACAGCAACACAGGAACACCCCGAGAGGGTCCCAATCCCCCGACTCCTTATAAGTTCCTTGGTGAAAGTGATTCCCAGTGCCAATAGACCAGCAGCTACCAATGCCCTCAGCCCTAGCCCCCCTTCTTCTCAGTCTAGAGTTAGTTACCCCAGTTGGATCCAAAAAGGTAAACTCTTTAAGGCCAATCTTCAGAGTAGTCAGCTTAATTGAATAGACCTCGGTAACTAACAGGCAGGGAGGAGACCCAGTCCACTAGGCACCCTTACACGATCACACGCGAGATGCCTACTAGAACAACAATGGCCTCTGATGTACTTCTGTATTAATGGTAATATGACTAGCCGAATGTTTCATGACTATCAAAGACACTATGAAATGTATAGTCTGTTAGCACATGGAAAAATGAATAAAAAGGTTTACAAAAAAAAATGACATACGCATGGCCATTGTTTTCTTCTCCTTTCTTACATAGGACTCTGGAATTAATGATTATAATTCTGGTCTCTCGCTGCAAAATTGACATGAAGGAAATCCAAGCCCTTTTCAAGCGACTTTACGGCAAAAGTCTTCGCCAGGCAATCATGGTAGGATATGCTTCCTGATCAAGGACCTTGAAGGATCCTGAATTGTAATTAATTAATTGTAATTCATTTGTTATGTGTAAATGCAAGGAATTAAAAGTGTTCATTATACAGGAAGGAGAAACAGTTCATTCAAAAATATTCTGCAGAACTAGTGGGGTTTTGGAGTACAAACATAAGTTTTGTGTATCATTAAATAAATGAAATATGACAAAATGACGCAGCCTGATTAATAACTGAACTTAAAATGATTAACTATATTCACAGCAATAGTGTTGTGCATTTTGAAAGATCTGTAAGTGTAGACATAAGATTCCATTGATTTCCAATGTCTATTTTTCCAACTATTGCTTACCTTATTATGCAGATAAAATTATTGCAATATAATGGGATGTGTCTATATGAATACAGTTCATAGCATGCAATATTAATTTCTGAATTTAATGTTAAATGTGCTTTCTGTTGTAGGATGAGCTCAAGGGTGACTATTAAACAAGTCCGCTGGGTCTAGTTGGACATGACTAGAAGTTACACCGTTTTTCCTCCAACTTCGCAACTTTTTTTCAAACATTCCATTCAATCAGCCACTTGTAAGGTCAAAGTTTTGTATATGCTTGATTAGTCTCACACATTGAGATTGACCTCATCATGATTTCTTTTCTTTATACAAGACAACTGCATCGGTAATAAAGATACATATTTTGCAGTGGCACCTAGTGGTTGTTTCTATCCTGGTGTTCAAGTTTTCATTCATAGACGGTGGCCTGAATGTGAAGAGGAAATATGTATTGTTATAAAACACATTTCGTGCTCAGTTTGTATAGTACAGAGAGAAATGTAGATTGCAAGGGCCTAGTTGCATTTTTCTTCCACCACTTTCTTGACATAAATACACAAAAGAATTATCTTTACTGATAGAATTATGGATTTAATTGCTGAGTCAGACAATGCCATAAAAATGTGGAAGCAATTAATTTTATAGCAGCAGAAATTAATTTTAAAAAGGGAATATTGCTGATGTGGGCGGATGATGGCAAGGTTTTAATCTTGGGTAGAAGAATCGAGACCCAATCGACAGCAGTGGTGCCAGAAACAACAAGCACTGCCAAAGCTAGATTGTATGTTTTTAAGTGACATTGGACCACTTTCTGGATTGTTATGTGGCTGTGTGAGTGGGTTGATGGATGAGTGAATCGACTGATGAGAGTGTAAATAGATCAATGAATGTGCAATGGGCAAATGTTTGGATGAATTCTTTTAGTTACCGTAGAAGTAGTTGGATGAATGAGTGGGCTGATGTGAGAAAAATAGGATGAAGGAAGTAACTGAGAGTTGGCTGTCTAGATAAATGAGTGGATTGAAGGGTCATTAATTTGATAATAGATGAGACTGAGGTTGGAAATTGCCTGGGAGCACTTAATGTATATGAGTACCAATAGAAATTAATCGGTGGGTGAGTGGATAACAAATAAAATGTTGGAAATACACATGAAGATGAATTGTTGAGAGGTGGATGGATGAGTGAGGGAATAAATAGATGAGTGTAGCAAATGACTTCCATCCATTTAATCTGCTCGGATTATTTTTGATTTTTGATCACCCGTTTTTTGGAGCTTTACTGTGGGTGAGTCTCACTACTCAAGTCTCACCCGTGGTAATTGCATGGTAATTGGGCTTTGTGTGCATACCACCAGCATACATCTTTTAAGAAAAAAACGCTGTAGAACAGCTAGGGTAAGTGACACTGGGCTGGTTACACATGAATATGTGTGTACATGCATGTGCACATGCGTGCGGACTGCACATGTGAGACTACAGTCGTGCGCAGCCTGGTAATTGCAAACAGGTAGCCTGGCACAGAAGAAACACTGCAGGGCTAGATGTTGACATGACACTGGTCTTAGAATAATACTGGGCACTCATAGGTAAGGACAGTAGGGTTTACTGGTTTATCTGCAGTGTCACTGTATTATACAAATGGGAGGAAATCTGCCTTAAATTACATTTTTTCTGAACTATGGCCTGCACAGTAGGTCTACACAGTCCAGTGAGATATCAAACTGGGGTGAAACATGTACAACAAGTTTGAATATGCAGGTCCTAAGAACCTACATGTGCTCTTCAAGGGTCATACAGAAATGTCATATTTCTATGGCTCAAGATCAGAATCCAGGGCATTTGTCACCCTATTGGGCCAAGTAAATTACTCTGCTCACAGGCAGAGGGATAAAAGGCCTCCACACAAAAAGGAGCCATTATCAGTGCTTAGCTCAGCTACCAAAGAGGGAGGGGTAGGGAGGAATATATGCATCTGGTAATCAGCTGTCATACTGTTCCATGGTTGGGACAGCCCAGGTCCAATAAACAAAGGAGGAAGCCCAGACATCTGGAGCCAACATAGGAGACCCTTTCTTTGAATTTTTGGTGAAAAAGTTCCTGGCAGTAAAGTCAGCTAGGGGTGGAGCTGAGGCCCCCAGAGGAGATGTGCACAGAGACCACTTACTGGCACCATATTGGATTGTCCCAGCATGCTGTGCAGGTGGGTCAGACAGGGGTTGAGGGTTCGTGTGCCATCATAGGATTGGCCAGGGATGCCTGGCATCTACAACTTTCCAACCCTCACTTTTTTCTCTTGTCCAAGAGAGACACAGGGAGTTGGATCCTGGACTGGGACAGCGGCCACACCATGGACAGCTAGAAGGAGAAGCCCCCTGATGCCCTTCGAGACTAAGGACCCTGCAGGTGACCCCAGTCCCAATGGTTCCCTCCGGAACCTGTGAATCAGTCCCCCTAACACCATCTGTGGACCAACTAGTTGAAGACCTGGAATTCTGTACCCCAGCAGGAGGGGAGAAACATCAGAAGACAAGTAAAAGAGAAAATATGGAGTAGGGAGTCAGTGAGACCAGCTCCTTGCAAAGTGCACCATTTTAGAGGATAGGAGGCATGCTGAAACAGCTCCAAGTGGCTATGGCTCACCATCAGAAACACACGGCATCCAAAATCACCAAGTTCAGCCCAACATGCCCAAGAAATGACAAGGAAAGCATCTCACCTTTGGCCCCCAACCGAGTGCCAGAGTGCATGGGGCTTCCGCGCAGGTTTCCAAGTAACGCCTGGGTCGTCAGTTGGCAGGGCTGGTGTTTACTGCTCAGGGAGGGTGCATGCTTGAGGCCCAGGCCGGTGTTGTCAGGAATGAGAACCCATAGATGAAAGAAGACTGGCAAATTTAGGATTGTGGCCTAGGACCTCATCTCAGGAGCCCCCACATGAAGAAATGAAGGAGCAGCATTGTTGCACCTCATCAGTGATGGTGGACTCGCCCCTGCTCCCTGCGCTCATGTCTAGGGGGAGCAGGGCAGCACCACAGAGCCGACATGCTGCCAGCTCCTGTGCCAGCGTGTCAGTGGGATCCTCGTGCTGTCCCAACAGAAGTTGCATCAGGGTGTCCCAGGTGGAATTGGGCACCACCAAAGATGAAAGGAAAAAGAAAAGATGACATGGGGCTGAAGCCCTGTGCAACTAAAATCACTGTGGCCGAGCCCACTACTATAATATTCACACTCCACAGTTGGGGTGCCCCATAATGTCCAATGTGCAGTGCTTGTTTTGCAAAACCTCTGCAGTGGTGGTCCCCTAAGGAGAGCAGGGGCACCACCAACAACCTAAAAGAGAATCATGGAAGCCGCAGGAGTTGCAGAAGCCCCTAGAAGTAATGTTGGTTACTACCCTAAGTTTCTAGGGTCAAGGTATATATAACACCCAGACTTTTTCAACACTGCTTTGAGCATGTCTAAGGCTGGAACTTTTGTTTTACAGCTTCGTACGGCAGAGATCGACAGAGGTTGTTCCTGTAGCTGCATGTTCAGTGGCCTAAAGTGGTTCAGGAAAGACACAGACATGTTATTTTGATGAAAAATTCTTTATTTAAAAAAGTTATTGCTGAACGTGATTGTTAACAAGCATTACAAAGCTTTATTGACAGTATTGATTGCATGTGAAACATGGTTGCTTATTTCAGTAATAGAATGGTGATAATCAACATGTGGTTATGGGTCTTTGTTTGTGGTGCCCCCCGACAAAGCTAATAGGTCTGCTTCCTTCAACACGATACCCCATATGGTGATGTGCTATCTGGTATAGGTGTAGGGGTACTTTGATTTTTGGGGGTTATTACCCACTAAGGGTCAGATATCAATCAATCAGGGGATTGTAAGCACACTACTCACCCGAGAGGGTCTCAAGGCGCTGCAGGGATATAGAGGGGGGGGGGCAGCTCTGTTTAGTCGAAGAGCCAGGTCTTGAGCGTATGATTTCAGAATATCACCAAAGGTACTTATTTATTTGTAAATTAGTACATAGTGTTGAGAAGTGTGTGGGTAATAAATGTACTTTTCCTTTTTCAAAGAAAAAGGACAGACTGGACAATCTTTTATGAAGTGTTAATATTGCATGTCGGAGAATGATGATTACTAACTCACACCACCTCCCTTGAGTAGTCCTTAGGCTGAATGGGGGTTGGGAGCACACTGCCTCACATGCCAGTACAGTCCTTAGGCTGCTCTACTTCGCTACCCTGAAAGAGTCAAGCACTTCATGTGGGTGCTTTGTTCCCAGTGAGGGGATAATTGTTGACCTTTTACTTCTGCAGGCCGTACATCCTGCATAATGAATAACCTGACGCCTTACAATGAGTGAGAAGGCCCATAGGTTAGTTAATGTATTACATAAGTATGAGGTATTTGAATAGAGTGAACCTTCGCAAAAGGCAGCAGAATCATGTACAGGTTCAAAGACAAAAATACAGTTGAGGTGTCATCTGGGTTCTGAGTGTGGAGATAGACTGTTACTCTGTTGTAGTGTAGTATTCTCTAATGAGCTGTGTCTTCAGCTCTTTTCTAATTGGAACAGAGTTGATGCAGTCTTTATGTACACACAGATGTGGGTCAGATCCAGGGTGTATAAACAGAGAAGGCCTGTTGCCCAATTTTTCTTTTTTGTACTTCTTCAGCTCCATTCTGTTCCTGAATTGGCAGTAGCTGTATCAAGAGGCAGTGGAGCTGGTGAACTTGTTAGCCGGAAAGGCAAGGATGCCAGGTGTAATCTCTTTGCAGATGAATGAAGGATAATTGGGTGAGAAAATAGACCGTGGATATCTTGGTGACTGGAATTGTGGATGGGTGACTGTATAACTATTGGTATTGGTTAAGTTGGTGAATGTGTGAATAGTGAATGTGTGTGTAAGTGGTTGCGTGGATGAGTGCATGGATGGAATGGATGGAAGATGGATTAGTTCCTGGGAAGGAAAGAAGGGTATATGGGTGGATAGATGGATGGTTGGACAGAAGGGTGTGTCAGTGGAAAAGCAGATGGTTTTTGAGTGGCAGAATGCTTTGATTGATAGATGAGGAATGAATGAGGAGTTATGGGAGCAAGAAGATATGTAAATTAGTAAGTTGATGTAAAACTGAATTAGTGAATAGGTGAGTGTGCAAGTGGGCAGTAAGTGACTGAGAAAGCAGATTGGTGAGTGAGAGGGAATAGATAGCTGGGTAAGTGAAGGACGGGTGGAGGAATTGGTAAAGAAAGTCAGTGAATGAATGGGTATATGGAGTTTGTATGTAGATGAATAAAATGAAAATGTAAATAAATGAGGCAAATCAGTAAGTCATTGAATCCATGAAATAGTAACACAGTAGGTTAATGTGAGTGAGTGAATGACTATTTTTTACTAGCAGAGGAAAGATCAATATTAGCATAGTCTTGAAGAACTAGGACTCTCAGACATAGTGTTCATTTTTATTTTCACAGTACAATCCCACTGCATTGTCTGTGCATTCTGTCTAGTAATCTATCTGACACAACTCCTCTGGTCATTATCATATTCCTACCTTCCCCTCTTTAGGAAAAACAACATTAAATACTATGGGAGAGAGACAGACCACAAGCCTAATCTGAGCTATAGCTGAGCTTCTGCATAGCAAAGACAAACTGACTTTTCTTAAATAAATTGTTTCCTTATTAAATAATTGTCATGACCGTGCTAGTTTAAAGCAATCAGCAAGGCTTTCCTCAGATAAAAGCGCTCAAGAATGTGAAACCACAATACCGTAAAGAAAAAAAAAGAAAAAAATTAAAATTTCAAACACAAATGTGAAAGTGAAATTCAATGTAATCATGATTAATGGGCATGGGGAGCACGAGAAGTTGGACATCCTTGGTGGCTAATCCATATTGAAGTGCGGTCATGAAAAAGTGATGGTTCGTATCAACCGTGGCTGCTCCTCTGCTAAGGCAGAGGAGCATGACCCCAGAGCTATTTGAGTAGTGCAAAAATAAAAGGATAAAAACAAGATGTTATTATCATTTTATTTTTCTGTGTGGGACTGGAACCAGATTGGGGCGGGGCTGAGCACAGTGAGGAGTGGTTTGCACTCCCTAAGTGCGTATTAATTTTTCACCAGCCCTCTTGGGCTAGCCAAGAATTCATGGGCACTTACCATGTTTTCCACCTGGCTGTGTTGCACAGCCCGATGGAGAACATACCAAGGCTCCCAGGCACTGCCTGAGCGGCCAAACAGGCCACTCAGACCAATCACAACATCGTCTTGATTGACTGGGAGAGTCTACATCCGGTGCTGTCAGTGCAGAAAAAGAGGCCAGAGGAGAGACGTGCGGTGGCGGCTGCAGTGAAGGAAAGGTAAGTTAATTTTTTTCAATCCATTCCCCCTGCCCACCACCCCCATTCTGATGAAGCTGCCTATGCATCTCAATGAAAAAGTTTTTCTTTGTGTAGAGAAAATATCTGGATACTGAAAATGCCCTCTTGGTTGGGAGGTATAGCCGTTCTGGGCTTGGCAAGGGTGCCTATGGCTTTTTCAGAGTCCTAAAGAAACCCCAAATAGCCACAAATACTCTCTATGCCTCTAACTGGCACAAGCTGCTGAAATTTACCTCAGCGGGTTTCATCTTTTTGGGGAACCGTAGAAACTTTTCCTGTAGACAAGTATTTATGCATTTGTATTGTTCAACTTATCGCAGTAGGCTTTCACCACAATTTCTGGTGGCCAAAGGGTCTCCAATCTCCCAGGAAACGTTCTTGAGCATCCAGTTCATGGAAATTGGCTGAAGCAGCACAGCTCCCCCGGTCAAAAGAACCTTCTTCCTTTACAAAGAAAAAAGGGAGAAGTTTCACTTGGGCAAAATAATAAAATACTCAGCTACAACTTATCCAAACGATTTTCTTTCAGATGAATGCAGCTTCCTCAGTCTGAATGACCTTATACGAATTTCAGCTTTTAAGAGAGGCCCCACAGGACAAGTAAACTTCTCGTACAAGATACAGGGGCAGGCGCAGAGCTGTGCCAAATTCAGCAGTGCCGCACTCCGACATTTTTAAAATGCAGGGATGCATTACCCTAGTGCTGGCGCACAAAAAGCTGCCTTAGTGCCAGCACAGGCACCCTTCTGCCATATTGCAAGGGTGCCTGTGTGCAGGGACAATTGTTTATGTGCAGGAAGGGACACCTTCCTGCACATAAACAATCAAAAATGGCAATTTGCTCTTTCTATGTGTGCTGCAGAATGCAGTACACAGGGAAAGAGCAAAAATCAAGGAGAAATTATTAATTTCTCCTTGTATTGTCATTTTAATGCCTGGTAATCCTTGGCATTCAATTTTGGCACAGCCGCAGCTTTGGAAATCTGGGGCAGCGTCAAAAAGCAATGGAACACCCACAGCAACACCCATTGCACATTCCTTTGCTGCAGAGGATGGGGGGCATATTTACAAGGCAGCGTTAAGTAATGTTAAGTGGCTTAGTGCCACCTTGTAAATAAGGGAAATGGCGCTACGCAACCAGAGCATCACAAATGTGATGCTCCAGTGGCAATAGGGGCTTGTAAATATGCCCCCAGATTTGTAGGCTATTAAGGTTAGTTTGAGGACATATGGGCATATGTACAAGGGTATAACACCACCAGAACATCACTTCTATTGACGTTCTGGTGGTGCTATCACCTTCTCCATATTTACAAAGTGGCATTAAGCCACATTTTGTGGATTAATGGTGCCTTGTAAGTATGGCCCCTTAACACGCATCATTTAGCATGAAAGGGGCATGCAATGGGTGGTGCTCCGGGTGTTCCACCGCAACAACCATTGCTTTTTTAAACTGCCCTGGATTTACAAGGAGGTGTGAATCTGTGACATTGCAAAAAACTAATGCCATGCAAGAGCAGGCGTTAGAATGGCGCACAAGGAGAAATGCTTTTATTTCCCCTCGTTTTTGCTTTTTCCATGTATGCTGCTTTCTGCAGCACACATAGAAAGAGCAAAAAGCCATTAATGATTGTTTATACGCAGGAAGGTGTCCCTTCCTGCACATAAATAATCATTGAATAATGAGGATTTGCTACTTTCATGTGTGCTGCACAATGCAGCACACATAGAAAGTAACAAATAGCTATTATTGATTGTTTATGTGCAGGAAGGGACACATTCAACGTTTATGTGCAGGAAGGGACACCTTCACCCTGCAACGAAGGCACCCTTGCACTATAGTACAAGGGTGCTTGTGTTGGCACTAAGCAGCAAAATGTAGTGCCAGCGCTAGGGAAAACGCAGGGGTGCATCATATTGTAGTAATACATGCTTTGAAAATTTCGGATGACGGCGGTGCCAAATTTGGTGCAGTACCGCACTCTGATATTTTCTTGTAAATATTCCCCATACTTCTAAGCCCTTGAAGCAGCTTTCCAGTCTTAGAGATTCAGGGCAGAGTGGGACAAACAGCATCTTACCAGTTCTTTGTCAGGCAGTATAAATCTTCCCAGAAAGCAGGTTCTTTCCTCTTAGGGATCAATCACCTCTCTTACTGGAGTGGGTTAAGCATAGGAATTCAAAGGGTTAAACCAGTCTCTGATTGACATAGAATAGTTCATTCAGCAAATCAAAGTAAACTTCCCACTCTTATTGAGCCAGTAACAGTTCCTGTTTTGGGCATATGTCTTGTGACAAAAACTATCCCATAGTGTCGTTCACTACAGAGAGCAATGTGTTACCTAAACAGTTCTCAAGGCCAGCTGCTTTAACACCTACAAAGATAAACATAAAATCTATACCACCCAGGATCCCATCTCTTCAAGGTTGCCTAATGTAGATGGCTCTTTGGCCCTTATAAAGTGCCATGCTGGCTATGTCAAAGACCATGATAATATGGTTGTAATTTAACATGGAAATGGAACCTTGGTGTGTTTGAAGAAAGGTGCCCTCTTATTCTACATTTTTTGGTGTACTTGTTTTTGAAGCCTGGAGGATGGCCAACTCAGACCCAATGAAAATGATGTGTTTAAAGTGGGATTAACATGTGAGCAACTGGAGATAAATTTAGGAATGTCAATAATCTTTTGTTTAAAAATGTTGTTTTGTTTTAGGCATATAATTGTAAACATGTTTAAAACATAGATACATTGCTTATGTTCTAAACACACAGGGCCTCATGTAGGTAGCTAAATACCGGTCGGTAACGGCCGAAATTCGGTAAATATCCCGTTACCGACCGGTATTTAGCTATCTGAGATGTAGGAGGCATAATTTCAGGATTCGGTAATTTACCGAATCGGTAAAATACCGATTCGGTAAATACCGAATCCTGAAATCATATGTAGGGAGCACTCTAAAGAGTGAAAATTAGTATTAAGAATTCGTTATTTACCACCAAATACAGGTTGGTGATAAATAACGAATACCTTGCAAAAAGTTAAATTTTTCAGATTTAAAAGTGCCATGTGGCAGACATACATGCCCGTTGGGCATGTATGTGCGCCACATGTGCACACATGCACGATTCAGGGGTGCAACAGGGTGTCAATGTGACACCCTGCCACCCTTGAATATACTCCTCCCATTACCGCCTCCAGGCCCATAGGAATCAATGGGAAGTTATGCCTCATTACCGAATCGGTAAATACCGATTCATAATTACCGAATTTTTCCGATTCGGTAAAATTTACCGAATTATTACCTACATACTACTTACCGATTCTTAAATACCGAATCGGTAAAATTCGGTATTTATGAATCGGTAAATAGTATGTTACCTACATATAGCCCACAGTGCTTCCTGGGATATTTTTTCTTACTGATTTGCCTATACACTTAGGACCTTATTAGGGGTACGGCAGTCCTCAGGTCAGTTGCACTCGTGGTGGCAGTCCAACCACTGCCACACTGCGGGACTGCCTTCAGTTTTATGTGTGTGGCAGTCGGACCGTCACAAGACCACCGGCTCCACCAAGATCAAGGATCCCAGGGGCCGTCTGCAACCAGCCTGAATATGCTGGCAGTGCTGCTGCCGGCACTGCAGAGCATATTACAAGTTGCCTTTTCACTGCCCTTTTCATGGTGGTGAGCCTGCCCTGAAAAGGGTTGCAGAGGGGCAACTAGGGGGCCCTAAGAGGGCCTCGTGCTGGATTTGGGCATGGGGGGTGCATGCTTTAATTGCATCCACATTCATGCACTGTGTGGCCTGCATGCCACATCATGCAGGAACGTTCAGCAGGTGCTGGCACAGCAGCGGGCTGCATGTTAGGCTCTTATATGAGCCTAACAGCCCACAGCCGTGAGACCGCCTCAGCACCACCTGCTCACCATGGTTTGGGTATCCTCCTGTTAGCACGGCGGTGGCAGGCCAACAGGAGGACTGCCAAACACGCAATAAGGCCCCAAATATTTAATGTTTGTAGTGGTATGTTTCTAGCACATGTTAGGAAATATGATATTTTAATATATGGCAGCCTGTGAAAGAAACATAGCCTTCTTTAGCACATGCTATGTTTGAAATACAAGTGGAATAAGTATTTGCTTCGCTATTGTTTCTGCACATTGAAAACTTTGCAACTACATAAAATCTATGCATACAATTTATGTTGACTTATCAATGTGTCAACCATGGTGATAAGTTTCCTTTTTTAGCATGAAACATTTCCTTTTCACAGCACACAGAATTGAGTCGTGATCAGAAGGCCTTGACCACTCCAATTGTTACACATCAGGGGCATATTTATGAGCCCATTGCGCCGCCGTAGCATCCCTTTTTGTGATGCTCTGGCAGTGCAAATCACAAAATCGTATTTATGAGGTCACACAAAGCCACTTTGATTGGCTTTGAATGGCCTCATGGATATGAAGTAAGGCAAGGCAGCGCACAACGATACGTTGCCTAACTCTGTATTAGGGAGACGTTCCATGGGAGTTGCTGTGGGTGTTCCTGTGCAACACCCAGGTATTTTTATGCTTCCCCAGACTTACAAAACCATATAAACCTGGGGATGCGACAAAATATTATGCCTCCCCGCGGTGGGGGGAGGGGCGCAGAGAGGAGAAATAACTTTATTTCTCCTAATTTCTTTTCCCTTTCATGCGTGCTGCATTCTGCAGCAAACATAAAAAGAGGAAAAATCATCCCAGGATTGTTTTTGTGCAGGAAGGTACCCCTTCCTTTACATAAGCAATCCTGTCGACAACACAGGCACCATGGCTCCAGCATTGGGGTAAAGGACAGGAATGCACCATATTGCGCAGCAAGGTGTCTTTCTGAGCTGGTCTAGGCCAAATCCCCATAAATGAGGCCCCAAGATTACCCAAGCCAAAAATGTAAACTGGTGGTGATGGCAAAAAAGAAGGCCCTCTTCACACCCCTAATCACAGAATCAATTCTTTACTGTCTCTGTTCAGGTCTCTGAAGTATGAGCTCCTGCAAGAAGGTGATAGCAGTGACACTGCACTGTATTGAGCCTCCTTAAAGGTAAGTGGTAGATGGGTATTGTAATGAAGTTGGGTGAATCAAAACAGTGAGCTCAGTGGAGCATGGCAGTTGCAATGTTACAGAAAAGACGATAAACAATGGGAGGCAGAGAGATCTCTTTGAGAAACTCTGCACAATTAATCAACAGGACCACAGTGGCCACACCATAAGAGTAAAAAAACAATCAGTGTGAAACGTCAGATTAAAACATTTGTTGGTGCTTTGCTGCAGATGTAGGCCTCCAAGGTGTGCAAGAAATAGAGGTGGTTGTTTCTCTTGCACTGCTTCTCCAACACTGGTTTCTATCCATTGTAATTTCAGCGAGTGCCAGATGAGAGGAATGTAGTGGTGAAGAGCCATGCTTCTCATTAATCAACATTGATGATAAACCCATGACAAACGTCATTTCCAGTCACTTACAAATGCATTAACCTTTTACTTGTACATTTAGTAGATCAGAGCAAGAGCTAACGTTGTTTTTAGCCAGACTGAATATCAACAATTGTCTTATTCCATAACTGCTACATTTATTGCAGTGCAGGTGCCCTCTCAAGATCAAAATCTAATAAATCCCCCATTCACACCATTGTGCACACCCGTGCATTCATGTTGCTTTTCCCTGAGATATCCTATTCTGTCCTGACCTTTAGATCACAAGAGATGAATGAAGAAAAGTGGGTACAAGAAATGTTAGTGGCGCCATATCATTTTCTTAAACAAAACAAGGTAGGCTGGTCAAAAAGATATGAAGGGATGGTGGGCTGGTGTAAGATAGGCTATTCTCGAATATGTTGCAAAACAGGAGGCTACCACTGCTTTTAAATGCAATATCACATTCACTGATCGAGTTGGGAGGGAGAGAATAGGATCACTACTTAGGAGGAATTGTCTTTATTTGAGATTACTTTGGAGCTTTAAAGAGTGTGCAGGACAGAACTCCTCTCCAAACCTTTGAGTAGGGAATACAACGTACAAATGTTAAGTGTAACCCTTCAGAATATGAGCTGGTGTTGGGGAGGAAAGAAACTGAGTTTACTAAGAATTCCAACCTGACATTTTATCCTTTCAACTGTTTTCAGGCCTGCAGAACCTAATGAACACAATAGTGATCTTCACCAAATTGTGTACTGATCTCTAAAAAGCCCTTATTTGTACAATGTCAAAGATGTGAATAATAATAATAATTAACAAACCAGCTGCCTGACTACAATCTTGCTTCTAGTTTCTTAAATAAGTAGAAGCACTCATAATGACTAGTTAACCCCTTAGCTGCCAGGCCTTTTCCCCCTCCTGTGCCACGCCCTTTTTTGGCTATTTGGGGTAGTGCGCGCTGAGGCCCCTGTAACTTTTTGACCACATAAGGTATCCACGCCAAATTTACCTCCTTTTCTTCCAACATCCTGGGGATTCTGAAGGTACTCAGGGTTTGTGGATTCCCCTGGAGGGGCCACAGAAATGAGCCAAAATACAGCAAAATTTAGTTTTTTGGGGGGAAAATGGGAAAAACGGGCTGCAAATGAAAGCATCTGGGGATTTCCCTGCAAATGTTATCAAAAAAGGGTTTGTGGGGCTGGAATCACCATTTCCCCAGCTTTTAGGGGATACCAGACTTTTGTCTGAAACCCAACATTTATTACACAGTTTTGGCATTTTTCTGGGACATAGCCTATTTTTGCTATTTTTTGTGCATTCAAACTCCTTCCAGTTAATGGTAGAAATGGGTACAAAAGCAATAATGGATTCTGGAAAGCTATACATTTTAGAGAAGTAGGCAAAGTTCTGAATTCAGCAAGAGGTCATTTGTGTAGATCCATCAAAGTTTCTTTATAGAAACTAACAGTTAAATATAGGATAAATTGAAAATTTGTTGAAAAAAAAAGCCTTTTGTGTCAACGTTTTCACCTGTAACTTCTTCTAATTTTGGCAGCTCTTTGAAAGCAATATACCGTTACATCCGCTGAACATTACTGGTTGTGGGAATATATAGGACTTGTAGGTTCACCAAGAACCCGACGAACCCAGAGCCAAAAACTGAGCAGCAACTTGCAATGGTTTTTTATTATGTACCGGGTATGTAGTAATTATTCTGTAAAAATGTGTACATGGAAAAATCGGTATGAAAGACACCTATGTATTTCTGAAATGGGAACAAAATATAGAGTTTAGAAACAGTAGATATTTGCACATTTCCGAAATTGGGAATACTCATACTAGGATGAGAATTATCAGTCATTTTTTAGAATGACTTATTTTTTACACAATGTCTTTCATTTGGAAGGCAGAAATGCATAAAAAGTCAATAGGTAATAACAGTTCCTTTACAAATCTGAATTCCCCCAAGTCTCCCGATAAAAATGGTACCTCACTTGTAGGGGTAGGCATAGTGCCCACGACAGAAAATGGCTCAAAACCCAAAGTGAACACACCACATTTTCACAACGCAAAATTACCCTTTTTTAGCAAAGTGCCTAGCTGTAGTTTTTAAACCTAGCTCTGCCGGCACCTAGGGAAACCTAGCAAACCTATACATTTTTGAAAACTAGACACCCAGGGGAATCCAGGATGGGGTGACTTGACTGCCTCCCACCAGGTCTGTTACCCAGAATCCCTTGCAAACCTAAAAAATTGCCCCCCAAAAATGTTTTCCCCATATTTCTGTGGTGGAAAGTTCTGGAATCTGCGTGGATCCACAAATTTCCACCCACCCCGTGTTCCACAAAGTCTTCTAAAAAAAAGGTACCTCACTTATGTGGGTCGGCCTAGTGCCCGCGACAGGAAACGGCGCAAAACGCATCGTAGACACACCTCAATTTCGCAGTAAAAAATTTACCTTTTTTGGCAACGTGCCTAGCTGTAGTTTTTGAACCCTAACTCTCCTGGCACCCAGGGAAACCTACCAAACCCACACATTTCTGAAAACTAGACACCCGGGGGATTCCAGGGAGGTATGGCTTGTGTGGATCCCCCAACGTTTCCTTACCCAGAATGCCCTGCAAACCTCAAATTTAGCTGAAAAAATCACATTTTTCAAATATTTCTGTGGTGGAAAGTTCTGGAATCTACTTGGATCCACAAATTTCCACCCACCCAGTGTTCCCCAAAGTCTTCCAAGAAAAATGGTACCTCACTTGTGTGGGTCGGCCTAGTGCCCGTGAAAGGAAACGGCGCAAAACGCAACGTGGACACACCTCAATTTCGCTGTGAAAAATGACCCTTTTTTGGCAAAGTGCCTAGCTGTAGTTTTTGAACCATAGCTCTGCCGGCACCTAGGGAAACATAGCAAACCTATACATTTTTGAAAAGCTAGACACCCAGGGGAATCCAGGATTGGGTGACTTGACTGCCTCCCACCAGGTTCTGTTACCCAGAATCCCTTGCAGACCTAAAAAATTGCCAAAAAAAATGCATTTTCCCCACATTTCTCTGGTGGAAAGTTCTGGAATCTGCGTGGATCCACAAATTTTCACCCACCCGGCATTCCACAAAGTCTTCTGAGAAAAATGGTACCTCACTTGTGTGGGTCGGTCTAGTGCCCGTGACAGGAAATGGCGCAAAACGCAACGTGGACACACTTCAATTTTGCTGTGAAAAATGACCGTTTTTTGGCAAAGTGCCTAGCTGTAGTTTTTTAACCATAGCTCTGCCGGCACCTAGGGAAACCTAGCAAACCTATACATTTTTGAAAACTAGACACCCAGAGATTTTTTGAGGATGCTACGGTGGAGTTCCACGCCTCCACGTAGCACCTGAGAGTCCCGCTGTCGCCCCTCCCCCCTCCGTGAGCTCGTGGTTGATGGCGGCTGCCCCGCGTTTGCTGCTCTGCGCCGCGAGTATGCTGTTCTCTTCTCGCCTTGGTATGGCGCCTCTTTTGGAGTCCGATCGTCGAGATTAGCAGCGAACAGCGAACAGCAGCGGGAAACCGGTACCGGTACTGGGACAGCAATACAGCAATACCGGGACAGCGATAACTGATTGGGGGAAGCTGTCTGATGTTTGACTGTTTGCACCACTGAAGCACTCGAATTATCCGGAGGAGATGTGAACCACAGCAGTGCTATATGCTCACAGTTTTCAGCACGGTGAGCTGTCTTCATTAATTAACGACGAGGTCCACATTGTTGGGCGCTAAGCTACTGTTGCAGTAATTTCTCATTACTCATTACTTCGGTATAAGACTTCTGCTGTCTCCGCTGCTGCGACCAGTCCCTGGCTATATTGTATCTTTTGGAGAGACTGGTGTAACGCCAGTAATAGCAGTTAAAGTGCGTGAGCTACGCAAAATCTTAAGCTCCAGCTTGCAGCAGTAATCTAATTGGCCGACTATTGACTGACTATTGACTCTTTATATAGTTGTACAGACAGAGGTGTTAGTCCACGCTGCTAGAGTTGTCTGCCCCGCTGCTGCACTTCTATATTTGGTACTGCAGCCGCTGTGTGGGCTAGATTCTCAGTCTTCAGTTTTTTTTTTTTTTTTTTTGGGCTGAATTTCACCTCTAATACAATTGTCGTACTGCTGCTATCGCCGCTGCTATCGCTGGTACTCATATTCACTGGTGTAAAGTTATTTCACAATCACCAGTCTTAATAATGGGTAAGCAATTGACGGCGAAGGCCAAGGCCAAAATACGACGCCAGCAATTAAAATTCTAATTAATTTCTAATTTAAAATGCTTATAAAGCGCAGCATACACCTTGCGGTTTCTTGGCGCTGAAGGTTCAGTGGCTGAGGGGAAGGAAGACCGGGGAGAAAATTTAGGCGGGGAAAGCCTGGCTAAATAGGAAGGTTTTCAAGTCTCCACGGAAGGAAAGGTACTGAGTTGCGGAGCGGAGGTTATCAGGGAGAGAGTTCCAGAAGGAAGGGGCCAGAGTAGAGAAATTGGATCCACCCCACTTTTTGCGCGAGAAACGGGGGATCAGAAGAAGGGACTTGGAGGAGGACCGGAGATTTCTTGCGGGGACGTAGGGTTTGATGAGTGAAGTGATGAAAGCAGGGGCAGTGCCCTGACGGGCCTGGAAGACCATGCACCCGATTTTAAAGAGGGAACGTTGTTTCACGGGGAGCCAGTGGAGTTTCTTTAGGAGGGGGGTGGAGTGGTGATAACGTGGGAGGCCAAATATCAGTCTGGCCGCCTGGTTCTGGATGGCTTGGAGTCTACGCAAACTATAGGCAGGGATGCCATGAAAAAGAGCGTTGGCGTAGTCCAAACGCGAGATTACCAGGGCGGCCATGATGGTCTTGAGGGCCTGAGGGGTGAAGAAGCGGGAGACAGAGCGGATGGTTCGAAGAGTGAGGAAACAGGAGGAGACCACGGAGCTAATGTGTGAGTGAAGAGTGAGCTGATTGTTCATTTTGACACCCAGTGTTTTGACAGTGGTGGAGGGGGAGGGTGCAGGGCCGAGAGAGGGGGGCCAGAAAAGAGAGTTCCAGGGACTGGACGAACCAAGAGAATTCCGTAAGAGCCAAGCGGGCTGGGTCGGCCGCGGAGAGAGAAATCTCCTCTCTTGAAAATTCTGAGAGCTCTGGAGAAGGTGAGGATGGTCTCTCAGGCGGCAGCCCGACCCAGGTTATTCCTCCGAGTCCTCGCAAATCTACTGTTAGTGCGGCAAAGGAGATAATTGAGTCACCAGTGGGGGGAATAGCCGTGGTTCCACTAGGTTCAGAAGCTAAATTACCTGAGATAAATCAGAACCTTAATCCTGCGGACTCACTCGATTCACAGTCATCATCTAAAGAGGCCACACCACTCTATGTTTCTAAGGCTTCCAAGGCTTCTAAACAATTCCCGTTGTTTGAGCGAAAAGCAGCAAGATACGACCTTAATAATATAGTTGGTGCCGGGGCAGTATCTTCAAGTGTTCCAACCTCCTTAAACCTCTCTTCTTCAACAGTTATCCCTCCCATTGAAAGTCTTGTCTCAGCGGCCGGTTCCAGTACCTCTTCTATTATTCCCAGTGAGGTGACTTTGTCTCAGAGTCCGATTATGGGGATGGATACTGAAACGGTTGGGGACTTTCAGATTTCAGTTAAGGATATGCTGAATTTAATCCTGCAAGAAATTAGAGAGATGAAGCAAATGCAACAGATGGAAACGGAGGCGATCTGTAAGCGCCTGGACAAAATTGAAGATTCTATGGCTTCATTTTCTAATCGTCTGCAAGAGTCTGAGACTAGAATTTCTAGGGTGGAGGATAATCTTATCACTGCACAAAAAGAGATCAGCACTGGTTCTAAACTATCAAAGGCCTTCGAATCCAAACTGGATGAATTAGAGAATTATAATAGAAGGTCAAACCTTCGAATAGTAGGTGTACCCGAAAATATCGAGGGATCAGACATGACAAAATGGATTACTTCCTTTTTTTCCCAAGAGGTCATCCCTGAGTTTAAGGGAGATTTAACAATTACCAGGGCGCATCGAGTACCAGCTCGCCCATTCCCTAATTCTCCGTTTCCTCGGACTATTATTGTTAACTTTGCTGATGTTCGGGTTAAAGAAATAATCCTATCTCAGGCCTTTAAGCAAAGACAATTTCAGGTTAATCCCACTACTAAGTGTCGGATTTTTTCCGATATGTCGGCTGCTGCCGCCAGAAGGAGAAAGGACTTTGTTAAGATTCTTCAGTTGTTTAAGGACAAAGGAGCTCAAGCATCGATTGCACAGCAATCAAAGTTAAAAGTTTTGATCAAGGGCAAATTTTATTTGTTTACAGATGTTGATGAGGCTCGGGAGATGCTTGACAAGTTGGCTTAAGGTTAGGCTAGGTTGGAATATGGCTTGATTTGTTTAGATGGGTATTTGCATATTTTAGTTAGGGGGTGGGAGGTGCAGGTGGGAACTCGGGGGTCATGGGATTCAGGGCGCACTTCCAAGGCGCTCTTATGAGAGGGGTTGGTGCCATGTGGCCAGCGTGGGAGGGAGACATAGAGGTAGTACAGGGCCACGGGACCAGGGTTAGGGGGGAGAGCACTTGGGTAGAGGGAAGCGCACTTGGGTGGAGAGGGAAGCAGGGTAAAAATGGAAAAAATGAAATTCTTGTGGTTCCTTATGCAAAATTTTGTTGGCAAGAAGTATTTCTTAACAATTAATGTCCATTGGAGGGGTTAGAGTTGTTTCTTTCAATGTTAATGGGTTGAATAATAAAAAAAAAATGCGTACTATTGAGCTCTGGATTAAAACAGAGCGCCCAGCAGTTGTGATGCTGCAAGAAACTCATATTTCTGTGGAGAAAATTAATTCCTTTTCAATGTTTAAAAATTGGTCCTTATATCGTGGGTTTTCATGTGCTCAACAATCTCAAAGGGGAGTTGCGCTTTTTATTAATCGTAACCTAGATGCAGAAATTATTCAGTTTGAAGATGGAGGAGCTGGGCGGTGGTGCTGGGCTACTTGTGTAATTAAAAATAGGAATAGGCCAATTACCTTTGTTAGTTATTATGCCCCTGTGGACGATAATGCCGCCATTTATGAGGAGTTATTCCAATCATTACTATTGGTCCGAGGAGATATAGTTATAGGCGGGGATTTTAATATCCTCATCGATATAAAACTTGATTCCACGGGTATTTCGAAGAAACAATCTAAACCAAAGTCATTGAGGTCTGTTATGAAGCACTCCGCATTACTTGATCTGTGTGACCCATGGCGACTGAAATTCCCTCATAAACAAGAATTTAGTTACTGGTCGGGAAGACATAGATCCTCCTCTCGTATTGATTTTTTTTTGGCCTCCAATTCATTAGAATTTTCATATCAGAAATTTTTGCATAATGGTTTTTCAGATCACGCAATGTTGGTTATTGAGTTTACAGTGGGGGAAGAAATTAAGTCCCCTAAGAGATGGATATTTAATAAAATGTACCTACAAGATAGCAACTGGGTATCCTTTTTAAAAACCGAAATTGCTGACTTTATTGCTCGTAATTCACACACGGCCCCATTACATATTATTTGGGACTCACTAAAAGCCTTTGTTCGTGGTATTATTATCGCCAAAGACGCAGAAGAATGGCGTACTATTAAACAGACTAGGACCTTACTCTATCAAAGAATCTGTTCTCTGACTCAGCTTCGACAATCAAATTTCTCTAGTTTTGCGCAAAAAAAATTAAATGAGGCCAAACGTGAATTAAGTACGCTTTTTGCTACACAGAGTGAACAGCAATTCCTTATACAATCTCAAAGGAGTTATGAGGAGAGTAATTTCTCTGGCAAACTCCTTGCTTGGCAGGCTAAGGAGCAAGCCGCTGCAAATTCAATTCGTACTTTGAGATCTCCTACCACTCTGTTAGACACATCACAGCCTGATCAGATTGGTACTATAATGCTTTCTCACTATAAACAGATATATAGTCATCATCAGGAAATAGACCATTCTAGGCTTTTAAAATTCTTAACAAGATATGACATGTCTTCTCTATCTCAGGCAGATAGTGGAGCAATGATGAGTTTATTTTCAAAGTCAGAGCTGGAATTAGTGGTCAAGAACCTCCCAATCGGTAAGGCCTGCGGCCCAGATGGCCTCCCCGCTGAATTTTTTAAGGTTTTCTTCTGCGCCTTTTCGGATTTGCTACTACAATTAGTTAATTATATGTTAATGGGTGGGCAAGTTCCAGACTCTTTTGGGGAGGGCACAGTTGTGAGTTTTCCAAAAAAAGGCAAAGATCCCAAAGATCCCAATTCATATAGGCCCATTACATTACTTAACACGGATTATAAGATCCTTACCAAATTGTTATCAATACGTTTCAATCATATTGCTAAGGATCTTATTCACCCGGATCAGAACGGCTTTGTGGCAGGTCGACAATTAGCCACAAATACACATTTTTTCGTTGAGGCTTTAGACTATTTTCAGACCAATAAAATCTCCGCTTTAATTTTATTATTAGACGCAGAAAAAGCTTTTGACTTAGTGGTATGGACAACCTTATTTGTTATTTTAAATCACTTTGGAATTCCTCCACAGATTATTAGCTTAATTAAAAATTTGTACACGGGTGCCAAAGCAAATATAATCATTAACTCAGCCATGGTCGGTAAAGTATCGGTTCAGCGCGGCACCAGGCAAGGTTGCCCCTTGTCCCCTATTCTTTTTGCTTTTTTTATTGAACCATTAGCCATAGCCATCAGGGAATCCGAAAATATCTCTCCTCCTATTTCCTCTATGGCTAAAATTAAACTATATGCCGACGATATTTTATTACTGATTAAGTCGGATATTCAATCTCAAACTGCCGTTCTTCAACTTTTTGAGGAATTCGAACATCTGGGTGGTTATCGTATTAATAAAAATAAAACTGAAATACTAGTCTGTGGGGGGGGTGAGGTTGAGCTACATACTGATTTATCCGGCTGTATTAATCCTAGGCCGAAGAGGTATCTAGGAATTATGTACTCGGTTTTTGTCTCCGAGTTAGTTATGTTAAACTTTGATCCTCTTCTACGCAAGGTTCAATCTTTATTTAATAGATGGGAATCGTTGCCATTTTCCATCCTAGGACGAGTGGCACTTATTAAAATGTCTATTCTGCCGCTATTTAACTTTTTATTTTCTGCCATTCCTTGCTTTTTGCCCAGTAGCTTCTTTTCAAAAGTACAATCACTATTCACAGGGTTCATATGGGCAAAAAAAAGTCCCAGGATCGCAATGCGGATCCTCTACGCCGATACAGATTTCGGAGGTTTAGCGGTACCCAATATTAAAGATTACTATAGCGCATATTTTGCCCAATATTTAGAGCGGTTTAAATCCGGAATGCAGACCCCAACTGTGTTTATTAATTTCTTTATTAATAGAATTTGTCATGAGGTTCAGATTCCTTCTCCGTTACATATTCCTAAATTACCAAAACTTACTCGTTATAAGACGATGCTCTGGTTTTTTAAGCGTCAGGATGTCTTTCTTAAAAGATATTCTCTCCCGCAATTTAATCTTAGAACTCCCTTAAGGAATGCTCTTTTTTATCTAGGAATAAAAATTGGAGTTGATACTGTTTTACAATGGGCACTTTTGGGATTTCACTCTTTGTCAGATTTTTTGAGGGAAGGGACATGGTTGTTACCTGGAGATATGCAGCTTCTAATTCCTGGGAACTTTATGTTACTTGGTTCCTATGCTTTTATTTTTAAAACGTTGGTACAAGTGGAGCCAGTCAGCATTGGTTCCTCTAATCAACTATGGGACGATTTGTTCACGATTTGTAGGACGAGGAAGCCAGGGGTATGGAAACGTGTTCTTGCTGAATATACTGTGGATGATCTTAGTCAAAAAGCAATGAAAAAATGGCAAGAACAGGAGAATCATGTACTTACTATTAATACTTGGAAAATGATAAATAAGCTGAATTTCAGTGTTCTTCGAGGATCTAATTGGAGAAGAATGCTGTTTTTCAGTAAATGGCTCCTGTACCGTACCCCTGCCGCCATTGCTAAAATGTTTCCTAATACTACGGCCACCTGTTTTAGATGCCAGCAATATACTCCCGCAAACTGGTCCCACACTATAGCTAACTGTGTTAAAATAATCCCGTTTTGGAATGAGATATTCGAATATATGCAAAAGTATTGTGGGATTCGTATTACTTATAATGTTAATTTAATATTGTATGGCTACGATTCCGATCTTGGTTTGACAGACCAGTGGGTTAAATTATTATTTATTGCAATGGCAGTTGCAAGGTCATTAATCCTGCAGAACTGGAAGTCAATTCATGTCCCTCTCTTTACTGCTTGGTTGCAAAAAATTAGGAATGTTAGAAAATCCGAAATGCGATATGCACAGCGAATAGGTGGGATTACGAAGTTTGATAGAATTTGGAATCTTTACTTTGTGTAATGGTTGATTTCCGTATTGTGTAAATTATTTTTCTCATGTAATTCTGTATTGTTTTTCCTTCTGCTTGCCAATTCATATTTTTTTTGTGTGTGTGCCAATATATGGTTGTATCAATTGTATTTCTGACACAAGATTTTCAATAAAAATAAAAATAAAAAATTAAAAAAAACTAGACACCCAGAGGAATCCAGGATAGGGTGACTTGACTGCCTCCCACCAGGTTCTTTTACCCAGAATCCCTTGCAAACCTGAAAAATTGCCAAAAAAAACACATTTTCCCCACATTTCTCTGGTGGAAAGTTCTGGAATCTGCGTGGATCCCCAAATTTCCACCCACCCCGCGTTCCCCAAAGTCTTCCGAGAAAAATGGTACCTCACTTGTGTGGGTCGGCCTATTTCCCGCGACAGGAAACGGCGCAAAACGCAATGTGGACACACCTCAATTTCGCTGTGAAAAATGACCCTTTTTTGGCAAAGTGCCTAGCTGTAGTTTTTTAACCATAGCTCTGCCGGCACCTAGGAAAACGTAGCAAACCTATACATTTTTTAAAACTAGACACCCAGGGGAATCCAGGATGGGGTTACTTGACTGCCTCCCACCAGGTTCTGCTACCCAGAATCCCTTGCAAACCTAAAAAATTGCCAAAAAAACCACATTTTCCCCATATTTCTGTGGTGGAAAGTTCTGGAATCTGCGTGGATCCACAAATTTCCACCCACCGCGTGTTCCCCAAAGTCTTCCAAAAAAAAAGTACCTCACTTATGTGGGTCGGCCTAGTGCCCGCGACAGGAAACGGCGCCAAAACGCATCGTGGACATACCTCAATTTCGCAGTGAAAAATGAACCTTTTTTGGCAAAGTTCCTAGCTGTAGTTTTTTAACCCTAGCTCTGCTGGCACCTAGGGAAACCTACCAAACCCACACATTTCTGAAAACTAGACACCCGGGGGATTCCAGGGAGGTATGGCTTGCATGGATCCCCCAACGTTTCCTTACCCAGAATGCCCTGCAAACCTCAAATTTAGCTGAAAAAAATCAAATTTTTCACACATTTTTGTGTGGGAAAGTTGTGGCATCACTGGGCTGACACCAATTTCCTACCACCCAGCGTTCCCCCGGGTCTCCCATTAAAAACGGTGCCTCACTCGTGTGGGAGGCCCAAGTACCCACGACAGGCAAGGGCCCACAACGTAGTGAGGCGACATGAAAATTGCCTACCTCAAAACGACCTGGTTTTGCAAGGGGAGTCACCTGGGTTTTTGGCCCGGTGCTCGGCGGCCACCTAGGGGAACCTACCAAACCCACACATTTCTGAAAACTAGACACACGGGGGATTCCAGGGAGGTATGGCTTGCGTGGATCCCCCAAAGTTTCCTTACCCATAATGCCCTGCAAACCTCAAATTTAGCTGAAAAATCACCTTTTTCACATATTTTTGTGTGGGAAAGTTGTGGCATCACCGGGCTGACACAAATTTCCTACCGCCCAGCGTTTCCCCGGGTCTCCCGATAAAAACGGTGCCTCACTCATGTGGGAGGCCCAAGTACCCGCGACAGGCAAGGGCCCAAAACGTATTGAGGTGACATGAAAATTGCCTACCTCAAAACGACCTGGTTTTGCAAGGGGGGTCACCTGGGTTTTTGGCCCGGTGCTCGGCGGCCACCTAGGGGAACCTACACATTTCTGAAAACTAGACACCCGGGGGATTCCAGGGAGGTATGGCTTGCATGGATCCCCCAACGTTTCCTTAACCAGAATGCCCTGCAAACCTCAAATTTACCTATAAATTCACCTTTTTCACACATTTTTGTGTGGGAAAGTTGTGGCATCACCGGGCTGACACAAATTTCCTACCAACCGGCGTTCCCCCGGGTCTCCCGATAAAACTGTGCCTCACTCTTGTGGGAGGCCTAAGGACCCGCCATGGGCAAGGGCCCAAAACTTAGTGAGGCGCACTACGTTTAGGACCCTTGCCTGTTGAGGCGCACTACGTTTTGGACCCTTGCCTGTCACGGGTACTTGGGCCTCCCACACGAGTGAGGCACTGTTTTTATCCGGAGACCCGGGGGAATGCTGGGTGGTAGGAAATTTGTGTCAGCCCAGTGATGCCACAACTTTCCCACACAAAAATGTGTGAAAAAGGTGATTTTCTCAGCTAAATTTGAGGCTTGCAGGGCATTCTGGGTAAGGAAAAGGTGGGGGATCCACGCAAGCCATACCTCCCTGGAATCCGCCGGGTGTCTAGTTTTTAGAAATGCGTCGGTTTTGTAGGTTCCCCTAGGTGGCCGTCGAGCACCGGGCCAAAAACCCAGGTGACCCCCCCTTGCAAAACCAGGTCATTTTGAGGTAGGCAATTTTCATGTCGCCTCACTACATTGTGGGCCCTTGCCTGTCGCGGGTACTTGGGCCTCCCACACAAGTGAGGCTCCGTTTTTATCGGGAGACCCGGGGGAATGCTGGTTGGTAGGAAATTTGTGTCAGCCCGGTGATGCCACAACTTTCCCACACAAAAATGTGTGAAAAAGGTGATTTTTTTCAGCTAAATTTGAGGTTTGCAGGGCATTCTGGGTAAGGGAACGTTGGGGGATCCACTCAAGCCATACCTCCCTGGAATCCCCCGGGTGTCTAGTTTTCAGAAATGTGTTGGTTCCCCGAGGTGGCCGCCGAGCACCGGGCCAAAAACCCAGGTGACCCCCCTTGCAAAACCAGGTCGTTATGAGATAGGCAATTTTCATGTCGCCTCACTACGTTGTGGGCCCTTGCCTGTTGCGGGTACTTGGGCCTCCCACACGAGTGAGGCACCGTTTTTATCAGGAGACCCGGGGGAATGCTGGGTGGTAGGAAATTTGTGTCAACCCGGTGATGCCACAACTTTCCCACACGAAAATGTGTGAAAAAGGTGATTTTTTCAGCTAAATTAGAGGTTTGCAGGGCATTCTGGGTAAGGAAACGTTGGGGGATCCACACAAGCCATACCTCCCTGGAATCCCCCGGGTGTCTAGTTTTCAGAAATGTGTGGGTTTGGTAGGTTTCCCTAGATGGCCGCCAAGCCCGGGGCCAAAAACTCATGGGACCCCCTTTGCAAAACCAGGTTGTTTTGTGATAGGTAATTTTGATGTCTCCTCAATAGGTTTTGGGCCCTTGCCTCACACGGGCACTAGGCCTACCCACGCAAGTGAGGTACCATTTTTCTCTGAAGACTTTGGGGAACGCAGGGGGGGCAGAAAGGCTGTAATGGTGGCGGGGGTGGGGGCATTGGCGTGCCCGTTTCGGGCAGCCTCCACCCTAAATAAAATCCATCACCCTAAATAAAATTGTGCGAAAAAAATCCCTGGCATCAAGTGGGCTTTGCGCCCCCCCTAAGGGGCAGATTAGGGGCCAATGCCCCATCTGCCCCCCAGGGGGGTAGAAAGGCTGTAATGATGGCGGGTGGGTGGGGGCATTGGCGTGCCTGTTTCGGGCAGCCCCCACCCTAAAAGAAAACTAAAAACAAATCCCTGGTGTTTAGTGGGCTTTCTGCCCCACCGAAGGGGCAGATTAGGGGGCAATGCCCCATCTGCCCCCCCGGGGGGCCGGAAGGACTGTAATAATTGGGGGTGGGGTGGGGGCATGGGCCTGTCTGTTTTGGGCAGCCCCCACCCCTATTTTTATTTTGAAAAAAATTCCCTGGTGTCTAGTGGGCTTTTTGCCCCCCCAGGGGGGCAGAAAGACTCCATGGTTCCAACATAATTAGGGGGGCGCAAAGGCCCTTGCCCAAGGGGCCGCTCCCCCCTCCCTGGTGTCGAGTGGGTGGATCCCTGCTTGGGGATCGCCCTCCTGTGGCGATCCCCAAGCAGGGATCCACTGGGGAGGGGTACCATTGGAAAGGGGAGATTCCCCCCTTTCCAACGATACCTCTCCCGTCTTTCTACGTGCTCAGGGGGCTGAGATAGCCCCCTGAGCACGTAGAAAGTGAAACTGAAATGAGCTCTTGGCTCATTTCAGTTTTAGTTTCAGTGTAATGACGTCGGCGCGACGTGCGCGACGATCGTCATTACACTGAAAGCAGGGGGGGGGGGGCCTCGGGAGCTGGGGAAGCTCTTCCCCAGCTCCCGAGGCTATTTTCAGTGAAAGGGAATCCCTCTGGTGCCCGCACCAGAGGGATTCCCCAGGGAATGCCTCATGACGAGCTGGACTTGTCAAGGGCACAGCGCGACTGTGTTCCATGATGAGTCCAGCTCGTCATGGGCACAGAAGGGGTTAACATATGTTGTATATAATTAAAGTTTGGGAATTCACAGGAACTGTTCTCAACATTTTCCATGAATTTGTACATTGTTGGAATTTCATTGATCACCCATATATGGCCACCACAAGGTGGTCGCTATTTTTCTTCACCAAAATGACCATGGTGAACAAGATAAGTTATTGGACTACGAATAAGAAATATGTGAAATCAAGCAGTTCCCCTTCAAGATAAGATCACCCTCTAAATATAATTCTTCTCTGAATGTCCACAAAAACTAGGGCCTCATTTATGACACCCTTACGCTGCTGTTGCATCACTTTTAGTGGCACTGATGCGGCGTAAAAATGCGCCATATTTATGAAGTGACACATTTAGGCAGATGTTTCACTTTGTAAACCCCTGTCCTACATTATACCTGCAACAGATATAATGGAGGAAAGCCATGTAGAAGAGATGCAGAATGAGGTTTCACGGCAACTTTTCTGCAGTGTCAGTGCGTCAAATCTGTATGCCTGCTTGAAGCAGGCATAAGAGGTGATACAGTGCCTTTCACATGAGGCTTGTCCCCATGTGAAATGACACATTGCTGGAGTTGTGTCTGTTTTCCGACACACTAAATTTTTGCACCTACAGATTTGTCAGAATTACTGACGTATCTGTAAATCCTTGCAACATGGAGCATCATACAGTAAATACGGTGCATCCATGGTGTTGCAGGGATGGCGTTATGAAAAGTGTTGCATCGCTCTTTTTCTGCAGCGATGCAGGAAAAGGCCCGCCCAGGCCCCACACTACAGGCCGAGCCCCAGGGGAAGGGGGATCCCTTGGGTTGAAATCACCCCGGAGGGGGGCCATGCTACCACCTCTCTTTATAAAAAAAACAAATTATTTTTTTTAAAAGGGGCGGGCCTCGTGGGATGGGGTCCCTGGGGCCGAAATGGCCCAGGAGGGGGCCGCCCATCCTGGCGCGCTGCTGGGTGGGGGATGCAGTCCCCTTGGTTGCTCAGGGTCCTTAAGGGTCAACAAGGACTCCTGTTACCTCCAGTAAGACCCATACAGTGGGATAGCTGAGAGGTGGTCGGAGGCCAAGCCTTCTTTTCACCACTCTGCAAACGCACCTCTCAGTGTGCTACTGGTGGGGGAATGAGGTCCCCTTGCCCCCTGATGGCATCAGGACTAAAGTGAACTTCTTACCCCAAGCAGCAGTGCGCCAGGAGGCACGTTTGCAGAGTGGTGGAGAAAGGGGGCATGGCCTCTGATGACCTCTCAGCAATCCAGATGTGTGGGTCTTACTGGAGGTAACAGGAGGGCTAGTTGGTCCGCAAAGACCCTCAAGAGCCAAGTGAACTTCAACCACGATCTAGTAGTGCATCAAGAGCGGTGGAGAAAAGGGGCGTGGCCTCCTACCAGGTCTCAGCAATCCTGCTGTGTGGACTTACTGGAAATAACAGGAGCAGTTGGCACCCAAATATGTAT
This sequence comes from Triturus cristatus, assembly GCF_964204655.1. NCBI lineage: Eukaryota > Metazoa > Chordata > Amphibia > Caudata > Salamandridae > Triturus > Triturus cristatus. The sequence continues at coordinate 883,816,363 of NC_140581.1, forward strand.
TTTTAGGCCAACTACTCCTCCTGTTACCTTTAATAAGTACCACACAGCAGGATTGCTAAAAGCTCTTCAGAAGCCACTCCCCCTTTCTTCACCACTCTGCAAACAAGGCTCGTGGTGTACCACTGGTTGGGGGATTAAGTCCACTTTACTCCTGCGGGACCTTGGTTGCAAGGAAGCCCTCCTGGTACCTCCTGTAAGTCCTACAGAGCAGGATTCCTGAGAGCTGGTCAGAGGCCCAGCCCCCTTTCTCCACCATTCTGCAAATGTGACTACTAGTTAAAAAAACATAGAAATGCACTGAAAAAAACAAAGTTTATAGGGATCTTATAGTTAGGAAACAGAATTCAAAAATTTTTAGAAATTCACTGAAAAAACAAAGGTTACAGGACGTTATAGTTAGGCTGGCATTATTACTTGTACATAACCAGAGAAATTCAGCAGCTCTAATTAGCTGAGCTAACTACAACTTACGCTCTGCAATGCATTTCTTATGACCTCATATATTAAATCATTCATGACATGATCAGTGACAACACTAATGACATCACTGATTACATCATCTACAGAATCTCTGACACACTCACTCACACCCCAATATAAACTTTCATATACCCACTCCAACTTCCACACTACCATTGTCAAAACCATTGACACACCCATACCATTACTTATACATCCACTCGTTGATGCATAGTTCTACACACTTATCCACTCATTCACCCATACAGCCATTCATAATCAAACTCATTCACTATTACAGCCGCTGATATTCTCGCTCATACACTCATAGAGCCACTCACACACTGTCAAATACCCATAGAGCTACTCACACACCTACTCACTCACCCATAGTCAATCACACAGTCACTTACTCACCTATATAGTTATACATACCCCCACTCACTTATTCATACGGCTACTAACACATACTCACTCACCTATACATTCACTGACACAAGCACACACTCACCCATACAGCCACTCTCACAATCACTTACTCACACATAGTCATTCATATACTCCAGCACTCACCTAAATTGCCTTTCACATATGAAGTTACTCACTCATCTACCATTGACACATGCACTCAGTTACTGACACAACCATACACATACTCACTCACGCATACAGCCTCTGACAGATGCCCTCACTAACCCTTACAGCCACTGACTCACCCACTCACTCATCCATACAGGCAGTCACAAACCCTCTGGCCGACCCACACATACTCAGACACTTATACAGATACTCAGATGACCAATCACTCACTCATAGAGCATCCCACGTACCCACTCACACACCCATTCAGCAACTTACACGCCATCTCACATACTGATGCAGACATTCACACAACCAGTCACTCAACCATATATTCACTGATATATAATGTATCCAATCCATACGGATTTGGGGAAGATATTGGACACCAAAGAGGTGAAAAATACTATTACCACTCCAATCTTAACCAATTTGGGAACTGTGTTGGGTACTAGGAGGGTGTCATTCACTATTCCAACTTCAACCTATATCAATTTAGGAAAAGTGTTAGGCATTAAAAGGGTAACGTTTGCTATTCCCACTCCAGTTATCTGTGCCTTGTGCCTTGTGGCTACGGTTTATTGACGATATTTTCATCATATGGAATGGTGATATCGAGCCAGTTAAGAGGTTTATTGCTAGGCTGAATGACAATCAGTTTAATATTGCTCTGACTGAAAATATAAGTAAGGCGGAAATTGAATTTCTAGATGTGAAAGTACAGATTGTGGACAATTCCATTGAGACACGACTTTTCCGCAAGGCTACTGCAGGGAACAGTATTTTAAATGCTGCGAGTGCTCATCCTCGAAAACTTATTTATAGTATCCTGTATGGGGAACTGTTACGTGCTAAACGTAATTGTAGCTCAGAGAGATTCTATACAGAGGAAAAGGCAATTATGATCCATCGTTTCAAAGAAAGAGGGTACAATAACGAAACTATTTCAGAGGCATGTGATCGAGTGGAATGGGCAACTCGTACTGAACTATTACACCTGAAAAATCGTCAAACTGATGCTGAAACATTGAGGTTCATTACTACCTATTCAGGGCAAGCTCAAGACATTCGCCAAATATTAAAAAAGAATTGGCATGTCTTGTTAACAGATGCTAATCTTCAAAAATACCTGAGTAGCTGTCCGCAGATTACTTTCCAGAAAAGCAAATCACTTTGTGATGAAATGTACCCCAACTATGTGACTAGTAAGGATGATAAGATCTGTATTAACCGACCAGGCTTTTGCTGTTGTAAAAAATGCAAGGCATGTAGCAATAGCTTCGACTGCACTACACTTACCATGGCAAGTAGTGGGAGGGAATTTAAAATCAAGAAGGCCCTAACATCAAACACTACATATTGCATTTATGCATTAATCTGTCCTTGTAATAAGATCTACATCGGCAGTACAATTCATTGTGTAAAGAAACGAGTATTGAAACATGTCAGAGCAATACGACACAACAACAAGCAATATCCAGTTGCTCGACACTTTTTTGAACATCATTTTCAGAATGAGAAATTGTTGAGAATGGTTGTCATTGATGCAGTCCCAATTGGGGTAAGGGGTGGAAATAGACAATTGACACTACGACAATTAGAATCTAGATACATCATTGATCTGGAGACTATGACCCCATTGGGATTAAATTCTAGTGAAGAGTTAGCGGTACATTTACGGTATTAAACTAAAATTGTAAGTTGTAAGGGTGTTACCTCTAACCTAGAGTGAATGCTAAGGGAGTGCAAAATGAATATCTTTCTGAAAATTATATTTTTTCTTGATTTATTTTCTTGAGTTATTGTAATTAGTGTTGAAATTGTCTGCTTTTTAACAGTTTTTTATCTTCACTAACATTTCCTTTTGTACATTTTCAGGTGAGGTGTATTGTTCTCAAAATTCAGGCCAGTCATTTGACAGAGTACTGTGGAATTCAACGCCTATTTGGGCCGAATCTCTTGTTGAACAAACACATGAGAAAGATAGATAAGACACATTAACCCACTAGGGCGTAATTATGTTTTGGTTTGTGCTGTTCTGCTTTGCTTTGCTTAGAATGTATATGTATAGGCACTTTAGAAGCAGTATTGGGAAATTACTGACAGTACCAAGATGGCCACGATGTTTTCTGAATGAATTGTATTGTACAATACACTGGTCCTTTCACTATGTTTGGTGCACTTAAGAAATGAGAAATAAAAAAGATACTGTTTCTGCGTGATCCTCAGCGTGACCAAGGTGAAAGCTGAAACGCGTTGCTGGTGCAGTCAGTATTATTTACACTGCATTTCCAAGGTGTCCTGGCATTTTTTTCAGATATTGAAAATTGGGTATTTCATATTACAGGGTGCCGATAACCTGTGTGAGGACCGCCCAAAAAAGACAGCCTCTACTAAATTATCGGGACTTGTATATGCATATATATACATATATATATATATGTATATATATTTTATTTGTGTTATTAATGAAAACACAAATAAAATAGCCATTTGCTGCTACCCCCCCGACCCCCCACGCAGTGCTAAGCCTTTGTTTGACTATTTGGAGTCGTTTACGCTTAGGCCTCTATAACTCTTTTCCTACAGAAGCAGTCCACGCCAAAGTTGCCTCCTTTTTTTCCCAAATACCTGAGAATTCTAAAAGTACCCAGAGTTTGTGGATGTCCCTGGCAGGGACAGAGAAAATAGGAAACATATAGCTAACTTTGAGTTTTGGGGGCAAAAAAGGAAAAAATGCTCTGCAAAAAAGTGTCTGTTTTTTACCTGATAAAGACATCAACAATAGGTTTGGAGTGCTGAAGTCACCAGTTTCCTGGTTTTGAGGGTCAGGCAGAGCTGCATCAGAAAGCCATTTTTTTACCACAGTTTTGGCATTTTACAAACAGGTAGACCATTTTTCCTAATTTCTGAGTATTCAACCTACTTCCAGTTTGTGGTGGAAACTGCTCTGAAACCCATGGGTGATCCTGGAGAGCTATATATTTCTGAAAATGTAGACACAATTCCAAATTCAGCAAAGGGGTCATTCGCGTAGATGCCTCAAGGTTTTCCCAAAGAAAATAACTGTTGAACTAAAACAATATTAAAAACGTAGGAAAAAACGTCAGTTTGTGACACTGTTTTCATTTGTAACTTCTCGGCACGATAGCCGGTTTATGAAAGCCATATACCATTAAATCGGCTAGACCCTTCTAGTTGTGGGGATATATAGGGTTTGTGGGTTTTCCAAGATCTTGAGGTACCCAAAGCCAATACCTTAGCTGCACCTTGCAATAGTTTTTGTGTACCGGGTATAGAGCAATTCATATGCTTAAATATAAAGAGTGAAAAGAAGTATCAAGGAAACCTATGCATTTATTAAATGGGCACGAGATATTGAGTTTAGAAGCAGTGCTTATTTTGCACATCTCTGAATTTTTGGGTACCCATAATAGGAAGTGAATTAAAGGGCATTTCTCAAATGTCTTCTATCTTACACGCTGGCTTACATTGGGAAGGCACAAATGCAGAGAAATGCAATTAGTAATAACAATTTTTCTACTATTCTGTTTCACTAAGACTTCAATAAAAATGGTACCACACTTATACTTATGTGGGAAGGCTTAGTGCCTGCAATAAGAAAGGGCCCAAAACGCAACATGTACACATCACATTTTTCCACTGCAAACTGACCCTCTTTTTGCATTGTGCCTAGCTATGGATTTTTGGGCCCTAGCTCAGCCAGCACCTAGGAAAATTCATTAATCCTGCACAGTTTATAAAGTAATACACATAGGGGAATCCAGCGTGGGGTTTTATGTGTGGCTCCCACCAGATTTTCCTTCCTAGAAGCCCTTGCAAACATCAAACACATTTTTGTTACATTTCTGTGATGAAAAGTTCTGAAACCTCTAACACGCAACTACTTTCCTATAACCTGTCATTCTTCCACTTCTGTCAATAAAAATGGCACCTCACATGTAAGGGTAGGGCTAGTACCCACGACAGGAAAGCCCCCAAAATGCAATATGGACATATCACATTTTTCCACTAAAAACGTACCCTTTTTTGACATTTGCCTAGCTGTGGGTTCTGGGCCTTAGCTCAACCTGCACCTAGGGAAACCTAGTAAACATGTAACTTTTTGAAACCTAGACACCTAGAAAAATCCAGGGTGGGTTGACTTGTGTGCCTTCCACCAGGTTTTCCATCCCAGAAGCATTTGCAAACCTCAAATGTTGACTAAAAAAATTACTTCTCACATTTCTGTGATGGAAAGTTCTGGAATCTGCAGGAGTCAACTAATTTCCTTTCACATACAATTCCCCCAAGTTTCCCAATAAGATTGGTACCTCACTTGTGTGGGTAGAACTAGTACCCATGACAAGAGAGACCCCAAAATGCAACATGGACATATCATACTGAAAACTGACAATTTTTTGTAATGTGCCTAGCTGTGAATTTTGGGCTCTAGCTCAGCCCACATGTAGGGAATCATAGCAAACATCTGCATTTGTTAAAACTAGAAACCAAGGAGAATCCAGGGTGGAATGACTTGAGTGATTCTCACCATTTTTTCCTACCCAGAAATCCTTGCAAACCTCAAACTCTGCCTAATTGTGCACATTTTCCTTGAAGTTCTGTAACATAAACGTTTGGAATCAGCAGGAATCCACAAAATTCCTTCCATCCAGCATTCTCCCACTTATCCCAATAAAATCGCTGCCCCACACTTGTGACTAGGCCTAGTGCCCATGACAATAACAGATCAAACCAAGGGCAATGAGTACCCCTTTGTGAGGACTCTCATTGATGTTAGTTTGATCTGTTCCTGCCGCAGGCACTAGGTCCATCCACACATATAGGGCAGCATTTTTATTGTGACAAGTGTAGAAATGCTGGGTGGTAGGAATTTTGTGGATTCCTTCTGGTTCTGGAAGAATACGTCACAGAAATGCAAGGAAAATATGCAGTTTTTGTCAAATTTTGAGGTTTTCAGGGCATTGTGAGCAAAAAATCTTTTCAGTCACACCACCCTGTAATGCCTGGGTTTAGTAGTTTTTCAGGGGTGGCCACTGAACCTAGCCCCAAGAACTGCAGTTACCCCTTTTGTTGATGTAGCCACATTGGATCCTGGACCCAGCCCACACTAGGCCCATCAACACAGTTGAGGTGCCATTTTTATCAAGAGATACGTGGGAACTCTGGATGGCAGGAAATTTGAAGCTCACAGCAGATTCTAGTACTTTGAGGGATCCACGCGAACCATCCTGGAGTCCCCCTGGTGTCTAGTTTATGAAAATATCAAGATTTTCCCTATAAACGATGTACACCCTGGCAGAGAAAGTCACAAAAGACTAATATTACTGCACAACCTTCTACTCCTCAAGTACACACACATACTGTTGGATTTGGCATGAGGATGAGTGAAAAGTTAAAAATGTAAACTTTATTATCAAAAGATTTCACAAAAATCAAATTCACTGTTAATAATATGATTGAAAGTTCAGAATACTGAACCAATGACTCAGAGCTTGTGAACTGTAAAGCCACAACAAGGCACCAACCGATTTACAGGCCATTCACACATCTTTCATTCTTCACACACCAAAATCATTCACACCACCATCTACAGGCCCAGCAAAGGACTGACACAGCAATCACATCGACTGGCAATTGATAGAGTGTGTGGACTGGCATTTCGCTGGCAATGTGTGTGTAGTAACCAGCAGCCAGTCACTACACACACACTACGATCCAAATGCCAGCTCACACACACCGACAGCCGGAATCCAACCACACACACCGCCAGTGCACACACCACCAGCCTGATGCCGGCTCAGACACAACAATCACACCACCTGGAAGCTGGTGGAATTTTTAGACCGGCATTTCTGTGATGATGTGTGTGTGTGTATGACTTGCTGCTGGTCACAACACACATATACTGGCAGCCTAACTCCTGTCTTCACACACCATCAGCCACAAACACCATCAGCCAAATGCCAGTCCATGTACATCCCCAGCTGAGTGCCTATCCACGCACACTGTCATGAAAGTGCCCGTCCATGCACACCACCAGCCACGTGCCAGTCTACACACACTACCAGCCAAGTGCAAGTCTACACACAATGCCAGCCAAGTGCCAGTCCACACACACCTCCAGTCAAGCACCAGTCTCCACAGACACCGCCAGCAAAGCTACGGTACACACACACCACCAGCCAAGCTCCAGTCCACACAAACTGCCATCACATTTTTTAACAAATATGAAAACACAAACAAATTTGAAGGAGATGAAAAACCAACTATGACTACAAACACAACAGGTCTAACTAAAAACATCAAACAACCGCCAACCGTGAAACTGAACAAAACAAATAAAACAACACAGACCAGTCAGTTCAATTTTATTCTCAGGGTTGTTCCCAGTACTTGAGTTGCATGTGGTACAATTTAAAACATGCAGGCACACATAGCTCAGAATTAGAAGAACACTCAGTAAATATGACTCTGCTTTTGGACGCCTCTTTGGACCTAAACTCTACATCTCTTACAGGGAAAGTCATTTTGGGTGTGAGAAGGATGTAATCAGGAAAGAGTGATCTTTCACTCTAGCCACATCCTCCACCACTTAAACTCAAGAAACGCTTGTCTGATCATCTACAACAATGAGGCCTATTGCAGACTGCTGAAATTGAGAAAAAGACATCTTTTTATCTGGGGAACAAGCATTCAACACAACAAAAGCATTGAAGGGTGCCAAATGAAACAAATGAACAGCCAACTGTGCCACATTTATGATTTACGAACAGCACTGCAAGACTCCAACCTTTGATCTACTCTTCCTACACCACCCATGTGCTTATTGTAGTCTAAATGTACACATAGATGCACACTTCAGCAACCTGATCCCAAACAGTCACAGGTAATTTCATCATGAATGGTTGTCAGCATGTGGACAACTCTCCTGTCTGAAAATGTAAGGAAAACAAGCTCTTTAGGGGAACCTATATGGTTAGAGCAGATTGTGTCACATGCAACAGTGTTCACTTTGAAAAATTCCTTGAACAATTGCACACCAGTGTAGACGTTATCCATGTATAAATGGTGATCTTTGTTGAAAGGTCATCTACCAAGATCCCACACAATTTTCTCACTGACTCCATGTAGGATCCCTCTGCATGTTTACACCCACTTTTTGCCTGGTGTTAAGCTGGTTTTTGACTAGTCTGACTGGGATCCTGCTAATCAGGACCACAGTCTATCTGCATTCTCCCTAAGCTGTTGTGTTCAGTACCTAGGTACATCCCAGATTGGATACTGGGTACCCTTGTCAGTCCCTAGTATATGGTACCCATGTCCCCAGGGCATAGATACCCCAGAATTCCCCCATGGGCTGAAGCATATTTTATGCCACCCATGGGAGACCATTCAAATGGAACTAACTGCCTGCCATTGTAGCCTGTGTAAGTGGCTATAAAGATATAGGTTTACTATATCTAAGAGTCACTGCACTTAAAACCTATAAGTCATCCCTGTAGCAGGTCTTTATAATCCTGAGGGCAGGGTGCTTGGTTCTAAGGGAGAGGGTGCCCCTGCAGCCTATGGAGTCCATTCTCCTGGGTTGCCAGGGAAGCAGCCATAGACTATATAGAGGCGCACCGCGTAATTACGTGATGACCATCTCAAAACTGGCTGCAAAGAATCCTATCATGTTTGGTATCAAACATGTTGGAAACATGCCCTTACAGTGTAAATGGTGCAGGAGGTATGATTCCAAGGACTGGAATAGCCTTCCGTTAGGCTCTCAGTGTTCCCGGTACCAGCCTTCTAGTCCCGCACAGCATAAAATGGTTGCTGCCGACCAGAGATACAGTTCTGCCCTCCTGCTGCTGAGCCAAGCTCGAGCTTGGGAAGGTGGAACAATAGGCATCCTGTCACAGGGAGGTGTGACCACCTCCCAGACAGGATTTAGTGTATTAGGGCTGGGTGGGTCTGCTTGCCAGTGCCTGAAAGTCTGCATGAGGGGCACATTCGGTATCCCTGTGCATAGTCCAGTTCAAAACATTCCTGGGAGCCGTGGCTCCCGCTCTGGTGCAAAACCAGACAAAGACCATGGGTGTAAACTCCCCCCTGTCCAGACCCTCACCTGGGAGGTCCCCTGAATCATCCCAATCCTTTCCCTAGGGTACTTCAGGGCTTACCTGGGTGTAGGTCCCTAGATTTGTCATGGGATAAGATTCAGAACAGATACCACTGCACTTCTACCGTTTGGGCACTCTGGACTTCGCTGGACTTCGTTTGGGCCTGACTTTGTCTCCCTTCCAGTCTGCTGCATTGTCTGTGCCTGTGCATCATACAGGAAAATTCCAAGGCCTGTAAAGGATCAAGGACAACCGAAGTAATTTCCCTTGGAGTGATGTAGTCACTCCCCTGTATTTGCAGGTACCGCAACACTGCTGACTGGTCTGCTGATCCAGAGCTCCAACAGACTCCAAAGGGTTCAAGAACACAGGAGGTGGGTTTTTGCATCCCTCGAGGCCTGAGCTGTCCTCTCACATAGTTTGAGGCCAGTTTCCCTAATGGGGGCTGCAAACCCGAACCTCTGTACATGGCGTACTTTTGCAAGTGCTTGTGCCAATTCTGCAACAAGTGCATTGGGCTCCAAGTAGCCCTAATGTCTGTCAACTTTTCCTGCAAAGATCTTCAGCCACCTCGTATAGTGTGCTCCGTGGCCTGCTGTTTTGTAAAGCTGCCGTGGTCCTCCTGCGACTCCAGTGCCTTCGGCCTGTGGGTCCTGTGGAGGGTCATTTACATTTTCTTTGAACTCTTCTGATTGCTCTGGGCTTGCCCTGACTTCTCTGATTTTGGTGAGTCGCCTGGACCTTGCTGGTCCTCCTCTTGCAACTTCTTGGTGGGGTGAATTTTCCAATCCTGATGTAGTTACGGCAATCCCGCCGGATTATAACATTTTCAGGAAGGATAGAGCTAAGGGAAGGGGTGGTGGAGTGGCATTGGTGGTCAAGAAAGGCACGCCTTGTGTGATCCTGCCAGTGAAGGATATCCGAGGTTCAGAGACCCTCGCTTTTTCTATTACTCTGTCTCCACATCAATCTGTTAAGGGATTACTCGTGTATAGACCACCTGGTTTACCCGGTACGTTTTTTGAAGATCTGGACTCCGTGTTGTTGGGGCTGGCCCTGAAAGCGGAACATTGCATCGTGGCAGGGGATTTCAACTTTCGGATGGATGATCCGTCTGACCCTGCTGCCATTAAACTTTCTGAGGCTATGGCCCCGCTGGGACTGATTCCTCATTTGCAGGAACCTACGCATGAGAAGGGGCACACTCTTGACCAGGTATTCTCGTCTTCCCCTCTCGGGGCGATTGAGACTATACCAGTACTATGGTCAGACCACTTGCTGGCCAAATTTACGATCAAAGGCACAGTCAAACCGGTGGCTGCCTTGGCACAGCAACAGGGTCGTGTCCATAGGGCATATCATCGTGTGACCCCAGAGATGCTGGCTCAGGCTGCTGTGGATCATCCATGCTCCCTCTCGGACGATCTGGATAGGGACTTGGAGACCCTGCAAGCTTGGCTTCTAGACAGGCTGAATGATCTTGCCCCGGAACTGACACCCCGCCTGACACCGAAACGGGTCTCTGCGCCTTGGTTCACCGCAGCACTGTCGGCTACGCGGCAGCAGTGTAAGGTGGCCGAGAGAGCTTGGCGGGCACAATATGATACTATAGCCAAGCTGACCTATAAAACGGTGGTCAAGGCCTATCACCGGGACATTCGCCTGGAAAAAAAGCGTATCTTGCAATGAGAATAGAAGCTGCTTCTAACTCCTGCAAGGAGATTTTCTCCATTGTGAGAGAATTTATTTCCCCATGGTCTAACACCTCGGATGAAAAACCGTCTGGTACCTGGGCTTCGGACCTTGCTGACTTTTTTACGAGCAAGATCCAACGCATACAGGACTCTTTTCCATCGCCTGGGCCCATGGGCCAGACTAATCCTGAAGCCATTTTATCCCCGCGGGCTTGGCCTGGTGTGACGCTGAGTGTGTTTCCTTCGCTCTCGGCTCCCGACTCTTTAGCACTAATGGGCAATCTTAAATCGGGTTCGCCCCTCGACCCATGCCCTGCTAAATTTTTAGCGAAAGTTGCGGAGGTGATTAATCCATTAGCAAACCCGCTGCTGAATCTTTCGTTGAGTCAGGGAGTGGTCCCGCACGCCTGGAAACAGGCGATGGTGATTCCATTGCTTAAAAAGCCAGGCCTAGACCCGAAGGCCCCGGTCAATTATAGGCCCATCTCTTTGTTGCCGGCTCTCACGAAGATTGTGGAAAAGCACGTTCAGGTTGTGCTCTCCAATTTTCTTGAGACCAACGAGATCTTGCACGCTACCCAGTCTGGTTTTCGTCCTCATCTCAGCACAGAGACTGCGCTCCTTGAGGTCTCAGAAACCATTAAAGGTGTCCTGGACTCTGGGGGCAAAGCCATGCTGGTGATGTTGGACTTGTCGGCGGCGTTCGACACCGTCCCCCATGATGGCCTTCTCGCAAGACTCTTTGAGATAGGTCTGCGGGGGACGGTGCTCGGCTGGTTTTCCTCCTTTCTTGCCGGCCGCCGGCAAACGGTCTGGGCCTCGCCAGTTTCCGCCGTGATGCCGCCTCTGGGAGTCGGGGTCCCACAGGGCTCTATCTTGAGCCCGACCCTATTTAACATCTTCATGACCCCGTTGGCGGCACTGGCGGAGTCGTATGGGGCCCAGATCGTATCCTACGCTGATGACACCCAGCTCCTCTTCTCGTGTAAGAGAGGAGGAGACTTTGATGGGGAGAGTATCAGGGATTGCCTTGGGGCTGTTTTTCAATGGTTCCAACTGAACAGCCTCAAGTGCAACTCCGATAAGTCCGAGGTACTCTTCTTTGGGTGCGACACTGAGCCAGACTGGCAGGCCTGGTGGCCGATTGATATGTTTCCTCCGTCCTGCTCCTCCCAAGTCGCCAAGAATTTGGGGGTTAAGATGGATAAGGGGCTAACATTTAAAGCCCAGATCCTCGGGGTGTCGGGCACCTGCTTCGGCATCCTTAGGATGCTGCGGAGGTTCCTTCCCCTGCTGTCTGAGGAGCATAGGAAACTGACAGTGCAGGCTCTGATCGGGTCCAGGTTGGATTATTCTAACATTCTTTACCTGGGCCTGCCAGAGTATTTGCTGCAGCGGCTCCAAGTGGTGCAGAACGCTGCTGCCAGAGCAATCTTTGGATTAAATAGACGGGCCAGTGCATCTGGCTTGTTGAGAACCTTGCATTGGCTCCCTATCCGGAAGCGGATCGCCTTCAAGGCTCTGACTCTGGCCTACAAAGCTCTCCACGCGGTGGGAGCTAAGTATCTTCAAAAGAGACTGGTCTTCTATCAGCCGACCCGGTCTTTGAGGTCGGAATCTTTGTTTTTGGCGGTTGTTCCGCGCGTGAAGAGAGCTCGCCTGGGTGGCCGCTCTTTTGGACTGCTGGTGCCACAGTTGTGGAACTCTCTGCCGCTCACTCTGCGGGGAGCTACCAGCCTATTAGCTTTTAGAAAAAGCCTTAAAACCTGGCTGTTTACTCAGTAGTTTGTTTTTCTTGCATGTATTTGTCTGGCATTCTGTTTTTTCTTTTAATGGTGTTATGTTATTGTGTTGCAGCCTTCCTTTTCCAAAAAAAAAGCGCCGGGACACTCTTTTTGAGTAGCCGTGCGCTATACAAAAGAATAAATAACATAACATAACATAACATAACATAACATAACATAACTTCCTGCCTGGGTTGCTTTTGCCAAGGCTTGTTGGTGCTCGCACTGGACACCGACCCCTCAGCACTCGACATCCTTCGTGGGACAACTTGTATCTGGCTCATGATCATCGCCAGAGTCGCCTGGACCCCACAGCTGCAGAGTCAAGGTCATCGACATCTTTTCTGAAGCACCGACATTGGTGGGCATTCGTCTACCGAGCCCATGGTAACTTCCAAGCGACCCAGACACTGTTCCCTCTGCTTTCAGGTACTCTTCTTAAGGAATCCATGTTTGGATTCCTATGGACACTTTCTCCTCTTCTTCCTGAAGCCCTCCATTGGGTTCGACCATGTTTTCCGACACCACTTTGGCCCTATACACTCGGCTGTCCCTGGTGTAGGTAAAGTGGGTACTAGGGTATCCACGGGTGGTTGGTGCTCCAACCTTCTGTTTTCCACAGGGTTTCTTCAGTGTCCCTAGGAAGGGTCCTTAATCTTTAAGAATCAAACCGCGACTTACACGTAGAGTTGTACGGAGCCAGCAGTCGTGTTCTCACACTGAACGTGTCCTCTGTGGGGTCCCTTTCTACTTACCTTGGGTGGTTCCTTAGGTCCCCATTGATTCTACAGCCTCTTGACACTGTCCTGACTCGAGTTGTGGTTCTTATACCACTTTCTTAGTATATGGTTTGGTCCACTGTGTCTTAGTCCTATTTACTGTGATTTCTTTGCTGAAGTATTGCGTGCTTTGTGTCTTTCTCCTTGTAGGAGATACTGTAAAATACGAGAAACTGTTATATAATAAATACAATTTCATTTAATCTATACTATAAGATTGCATTCTGGTGTAACAAGTTACTTTACACTTTTCTACTTTGGTTTTGAAAGCGCGCTGGGCACTTTGCTCCTAGCGCGACACGCTGACTGTTGATAGGATTGGGGGAATCTCGGGCAGGACACCGCCATTTTGGCGGTTAGTGTTCTAGCTTTTTTACCCTGCACCTATACATCTTCACGCTGACACGACCGCGCAGCGCTACCTCCTGATGCGAAGCTGTGTGCAATGCTCGCCAGGCTGGTGATATAATTATTTTACCTGCACTATATTTTATGCTCTTTTAGCCTTCTTGATTTTAACATTGTGTATACTGATAAAGTGTCACCTGATTCCTTGGATACTTTGGTTTTGAAAGTGCGCTGGGCACTTTGCTCCTAGCGTGACACGCTGACTGTTGATTGGAGTAGGGGAGTGGGGGAATCACGGGCAGGACACCGCCATTTTGGCGGTTAGCGTTCTAGCTTTTTTAGCCTGCACCTAAATCTTCACGCTAATGCGGCCGTGCAGCGCTACCTCCTGATGCGAAGCTGTGTGCAATGCTCGCCAGGCTGGTGATATAATTATTTTACCTGCACTATATTTTATGCTCTTTTAGGCTTCTTGATTTTAACATTGTGTATACTGATAAAGTGTTACCTGATTCCTTGGATATTTTGGTTTTGAAAGCGCTGGACACTTTGCTCCTAGCGCGACACGCTGACGGTTGATTGGAATGGGGGAGTGGGGGAATCTCAGGCAGGACACCGCCATTTTGGCGGTTAGCGTTCTCGCATTTTTAGCCTGCACCTATAAATCTTTAAACCGAAGCGACCGCGCAGCGCTACCTCCTGATGCGAAGCTGTGTGCAATGCTCACCAGGCTGGTGATATAATTATTTTACCTGCACTATATTTTATGCTCCTTTAGCCTAGTTGATTTTAACATTGTGTATACTGATAAAGTGTTACCTGATTCCTTGGATACTTTGGTTTTGAAAGCGCGCTGGGCACTTTGCTCCTAGCGGAACATGCTGACTATTGATTGGAGTGGGGGAATCTCAGGCAGGACACCGCCATTTTGGCGGTTAGCGTTCTAGATTTTTTAGCCTGCACCTATAAATCTTCGCGCTGATGCGACTGTGCTGCGCTACCTCCTGATGCAAAGCTGTATGTAATGCTCGCCGCCAGACTGGTGATATAATTATTTTGCCAGCACTATATTTTATGCTCTTTTAGCCTTCTCGATTTTAACATTGTGTATACTGATAAAGTGTTACCTGATTCCTTGGATACTTTGGTTTTGAAAGCACGCTGGGCACTTTGCTCCTAGCACGACACACTGACTGTTGATTGGAGTGGAGGAGTGGGGGAATCTCGGGCAGGACACCGTCATTTTGGCGGTTAGCATTTTAGCTTTTTTAGCCTGCACCTATAAATCTTCACGCTGACGCGACCGCGCAGCACTACCTCATGATGCGAAGCTGTGTGCAATGCTCACCAGGCTGGTGATATAATTATTTTACCTGCACCATATTTTATTCTCTTTTAGCCTTCTTGATTTTAACATTGTGTACACTGATAAAGTGTTACCTGATTCCTTGGATACTTTGGTTTTGAAAGCGTGCTGGGCACTTTGCTCCGAGCGCGACACGCTGACTGTTGATTGGAGTGGAGGAATCTCGGGCAAGACACCGCCATTTTGGCGGTTAGCGTTCTAGATTTTTTAACCTGCACCTCTAAATCTTCACACTGACGCGACCGCGTGCAGCGGGCGCGCCGCCGGTGCACCGAAGCCGCGCCAAAGGCTCACCCGTCTGGCCCGTCCGAGCTCATCCGGGCTCAGGGCCTGTCCCCCTGGCCCTTTTATGTCAGATATCCGGTCTTACTCCAGGGAGCAGCTTATGGGCTGGGATCCCGAGGGGACGATATAAAGCAATGGAGTAGCCCAGTTTAGTGCAGAACCTGGGAATCTGGGAATTACTAATATATGTAAAACAGTGGTTCTGCCACTCTTAAAAATCTAAAGAACTTTTTCACAATTATGTCTCTCCAAATAGATGAGAACAACCAACAAATGAGAAAAAGAGACCTTCTGTCCAAATCAAAAAGCGCAAAACTCGTGTCTTATATTCAACTATATATTTGTTATCAGTTTTTGAAAAATCTGTGTAAATTTATTACGTTACATATATTTACATACACACAGAATAGTTCTTTTGAACTAACATTTAGGACTACAAAGTGCACACACATTGAAATATTTACATGTCACAAAACATTCCACAGAATGCATGGACATATACTACATAAACAAATTATATTTAAACACAGTGCAAAATGAAGAAAAGGAAATATCAACCCAGTAAGCGATTACTCAAATAATTAGTTTAGTATCCTGGGTGATCCTCAACACTTGACATTAAAGCGTCGACATTTCTACCCCTGAAAAAACGCGATATTTAGACCGTCTTAGTAGGGTCTTCCTCTGGACTAACTTGAAAGTCTGTGTGTAGCCTGTTTAGGAAAAACAAATTGGGGTGGGTACTTAGATATATTGCGTGGTTTGGATAGAAAATATATAAAGTGGATAGACCAAAGGTCCCTGCTCACCTTTGGGGGGGGGGTTCACCCTTTGTGGCACTGCAGTCTCACTCACATGCCGTTAGTAATCTGGTCACTTCAAGGATAAATTAGATAAACCATTCTTGTATAATAATAAAGAAAGGGGATGGCTACAATTGCAGCCTATCAAAACTAACTATTAGTGTACTCAGTTACCTACTGTTAAAGAAATGAAAACCATTAACCTCTGGTGTCCAGCGCACGGGGCTCCATGTGGATCTCTTTGTAAAACTGAGAAGGTGGCTCCACGGGGATTCCCGTCTCTTCCCCAGGCCTTTTTATTCACTTCCTAGGCTCATAAATCGCCCTTGGAAACTGCGGGGTAGACATAAATTAATCAAGATTAGAACTGTGTGGGCGTTCGTAAAGGAAAAGTCATCCCTTGTTGCCACCAATTCAGAAGCCTATTGCGGCTGTCTCTCACCTGGAAAATTAATGTTCCCTGTTTAAATCAGAGCGACGGGCAACCCTCGTCCTCTGTAATCCGTTTGTAAACACAGCAGGATCTTCTAACGCTTGGTTTAAATGCAATGCGTGCTCGTGTTTCTGAGCACGTACATGACGTTACTGCCACCTGGTGGGGATCGACTCAAAAGTAAAAGACTTACATTGTCCAAGGGGCTATGGAAAGTTACATTTACTGTAAAAATCAGGTTCATTGCCAAAACTGTGTGACGGAAAGTGTGTAGATAAATACACAATGGGTGATTTATCTTGCGAGTTGTCTATATTATTTGGCACATCTTCACGTTATTGCTAACTAGGACTAATCGGGTTCATTAACAATACTGTGTAACAGAAGATGTGCAAATAAATACACAATTGGTGAATCTACTTGCGAGATGTAAATATTTATAGCACATATTCACGTTATTGCTAACTCGGGCAAATCGGGTTCATTACCAATACTGTGAGATGAAAGGTGTGTGGATGAAATACACAATTAGTGAAACTTCTGCGAGATGTATATGTTTTTCACATCTTCACATTATTGCTAACCCAGGCAATCATACATAAGTTTATGTGAAAACATGTGTATACCATTGTTAACAAAAGAATTAAAAGGTGACTGCATAAACTTTGTTATAAGGAAAAAGTCATCACTACCATTGAGATTAAATGCTGGATATCTGAACATTATTCATTGCAGAATGTAAATTAGTTCGTATTAACAATCAGGTATTAGTTACATATACAAAATAATAGCATACATTCTTGGAGCCCACATTTTAATGATCGATGACACATTAGTTGTAGTACTGTGTAATCTCAACATTATACAACCACTCAGTGATCTCTATATTTAGATAAGCTAAGAAGTAACACGAACGTGGTAGTGAAAGCAGCCGACAAGGGTGGATCTATTGTGATCCAGGACAAAGAGGACTATGCCGCTAAGATAATGACACAATTACAAGTGGCTGATAACTACCAGAAAATCAGGGGTGACACCACTAAGTAGGTCTCTAAACTGATACAGACATTAACTGCACATGGACTAGAAGAGGGATATCTAAGCCAGCTTGAATATGGCTACCTTAATCGAAAAGAACCTAGGATCCCCACTATTTACACCCTACCTAAGGTTCACAAGAACAAAGACAAACCACCATGGACACCCATTGTGTCCGGGTCTGGGTCGATCCTGGAACCCCTCTGCCGTTATGTGGATATTTTTCTACAGCCTTGGGTTTCCAGGACTCGATCATACATCCGAGACACCTATGGAAGTGATTAACTGGGTTGAGAGACATGCTTATGAAAAAGAGAGACAGATACTAGCAACTATGGATGTGGCCTCGTTATATACGAGCATCCCACAAAGAGAAGCTCTAGACGTAGCATACGAGGTACTTGAGCACAGAGACAGACCACACAGAGTACCCACTATCTTTATTATTTCTCTATTAGAGATAGCGATGACAAAAAAATTTTTATTTTCAAGAAAGAGATCTTTTTCCAGACAAAGGGAGTTGCCATGGTAGCTGGATATAGCAAACCTATACATGGACAGTTATGAGGAAAAGAACATCTACAATGTCGATAACCCTTTCACAGAGAACTTAACTCTGTGGAAGAGGTATATCGACGATGTCCTCCCGATTTGGACAGGTGACGCAGCTACCTTAGAGGAATTTTGCATCTGGCTCAATGGGAGATCAGATGACATTAAAATGACTATGAATTACAGCACCGAGAAAGTCAATTTCCTAGACTTAACAGTACAAAGTGAGAACAACGAGCTCTATACAACCCTGTTTAGGAAACCTTTAGAAAGGAACACACTCTTGGGATATAGAAGCAGCCACCCGAGGAATTTGCGAGATAACCTATCCTATGGCCAGTTCCTGCGGATCCCCAGGAACTGTTCACGCAGGGCAGATTTCTTTAAGGAATCTGATTCCCTCTTGTATAGACTACAAGAACGAGGGTACCCACGAAGCCTTCTCAAGAGATCCAGAAAAAGAGCATGGCACTGTCATTGTGACGTACTGCTCGAAACCAAACCTGATAAAAGTATAGACAAAGACCGGATTGTACGTGTCTCCACCTTCAGTAATAGGAGTAATGAAATCAAGTCAATTATAAACAGGAATTGGCACCTAGTATCCCAAGAGATAGGCAGCATAGATAAACCGCTGTTTGCATTTAAAAGATGGAAGAATATTAAGGACCATGTTGTCAGTTCCTATCTCAAAGAGTAACCAATACCTGACACTCGTTCGCTCTTGATGTTGCCACCTTTACAGGGGCATTACAAATGTGGACGTTGGAAGGCATGTGAACTCACTGTGGAACAAAAGGATTTTGCCCACTGTGGGAAACAATATCTACTACACAATCACACAAACTGCAACACACAAGCCGCAATCTATCTAATAAGATGCCCATGCCAAAGATTGTATGTAGGACAGACAAAACAGAAGGTCAAGACACGCATCTTGCAGCACTGTTCTCATATCCGTTGCAAGGTTCAGGGCGCACCACTTGTTGAACACTATAGTGAAGAGAATCACACAAGCAACAACATTGAGTGTTGGGTGTTAGAAAAGATAACACCAAACCTAAGAGGGGGTTCTATATCCGCCATCATGAACCTATGTAAATGGATTCACTTGCTTGACTCGGTCAATGGAGGTTTGAATGAACAGGAGGAGATCTCCAGACAAATATCTCTGCTCAGCATTATGAACTAATATGTCTCATATGCATATCAAGCAATAGAACATTTGATACCTGCGCCTAATAGGGACATGGTAGGTAGGAGGCATATTTAATGAGACATCGGAATGCTCTAAATAATACTGATCCTGGCAGAGAGATATCAGGCTGGACTAATAGTAAATAATGTGTATTTAACAGAGATCTGCGATTCATACTTTTAGCAGATTATCCATAGTCCCACAGGTATGGTTTCAATTGTATACAGAGATCACTGAGTGGTTGTATAATGTTGAGATTACACATTACAACAACTAATGTGTCATGGATCATTAAAATGTGGGCTTCAAGAATGTATGCTATTATTTTGTATATGTAACTAATACCTGATTGTTAATACGAGCTAATTTACATTCTGCAATGAATAATGTTTAGATATCCAGCATTTAATCTCAATGGTAGTGATGACATTTTCCTTATTACAAAGTTTATGCAGTCACCTTTTAATTCTTTTGTTAACAATGGTATACACATGTTTTCACATAAACTTATACATGATTGCCTGGGTTCGCAATAACGTGAAGATGTAAAAAACATATACTTCTCGCAGAAGATTCACTAATTGTGTATTTATCCACACACCTTCCATCTCACAGTATTGGTAATGAACCCGATTTGCCCGAGTTAGCAATAACGTGAAGATGCGCTATAAATATATACATCTCGCGAGAAAATTCACCAATTGTGTATTTATCTACACACCTTCTGCCACACAGTATTGTTAATGAACCCGATTTGCCCGAGTTAGCAATAACGTGAAGATGTGCTATAAATATTTACATCTCGCAAGTAGATTCGCCAATTGTGTATTTATTTGCACATCTTCCATCTCGCAGTATTGGTAATGAATCCGATTTGCCCGAGTTAGCAATAACGTAATGATGCGCTATAAATATATACATCTCGCGAGAGTATTCACCAATTATGTATCTATCTACACACCTTCCTTCACACAGTATTGTTAATTAACCTGATTTGCCCGAGTTAGCAATAACGTGAAGATGTGCTATAAATATTTACATCTCGCAAGTAGATTCACCAATTGTGTATTTATTTGCACATCTTCCGTTACACTGTATTGTTAATGAACCCGATTAGTCCTAGTTAGCAATAACGTGAAGATGTGCCAAGCAATGTAGACAACTCGCAAGATAAATTACCCATTGTGTATTTATCTACACACTTTCCGTCACACAGTATTGGCAATGGACCTGATTTTTACAGTAAATGTAACGTTCCATAGCCCCTTAGACATCGTAAGTCTTTTACTTTTGAGTCGATCCCCACCAGGTGGCAGTAACGTCACATACGTGCTCAGAAACACGAGCATGCATTGCATTTAAACCAAGCGTTAGAAGATCCTGCTGTGTTTACGAACGGATTACAGAGGACGAGGGTTGCCCGTCGCTCTGATTTAAACAGGGAACATTCATTTTCCAGGTGAGAGATGGCCGCGATAGGCTTCTGAATTGGTGGCAACAAGGGATGACTTTTTCTTTACGAACGCCCACAGAGTTCTAATCTTCATTAATATATGTCTACCCCGCAGTTTCCAAGGGCGATTTATGAGCCTTTGAAGTGAATAGAAAGGCCTGGGGAGGAGATGTGAATCCCCGTGGAGCCACCTTCTCAGTTTTACAAAGAGATCCACATGGAGCCCCGTGCGCTGGACGCCGGAGGTTAGTAGTTTTCATTTGTTTAACAGTAAGTAACTGAGTACACTAATAGTTAGTTTTGACAGGCTGTAATTGTAGCCATCCCCTTTCTTTATTATTATACAGGAATGGTTTATCTAATTTATCCTTGAAGTGACCAGATTACTAATGACACGTGAGTGAGACTGCAGTGCCACAAAGGGTGAAAAAAAACCCCCAAAGGTGAGCAGGGACATTTGGTCTCTCCACTTTATATATTTTCTATCCAAACCACGCAATATATCTAAGTACCCACCCCAATTTGTTTTTCCTAAACAGGCTACACACAGACTTTCCAGTTAGTCCCGAGGAAGACCCTACTAAGACGGTTTAAATATCGCATTTTTTCAGGGGTCGAAACGTCAACACTTTAATGTCAAGTGTTGAGGATCACCCAGGATACTAAACTAATTATTTGAGTAATCGCTTACTCGGTTGATATTTCCTTTTCTTCATTTCGCACTGTGTTTAAATATAATTTTTCTCTGTAGTATATGTCCATGTATTCTGTGGAATGTTTTGTGACATGTAAATATTTCAATGTGTGTGCACTTTGTAGTCCTAAATGTTAGTTCAAAAGAACTATTCTGTGTGTATGTAAATATATGTAACGTAATAAGTTTACACTGATTTTTCAAAAACAGATACAAAATGTATTGTTGAATATAAGACACGAGTTTTGCGCTTTTTGGTTTGGACAGAAGGTCTCTTTTTCTCATTTGTTGGTTGGTCTCATCTATTTAGAGAGACATAATTGTGGTAGAACCACTGTTTTACATATATTAGGGATCCTGAGGGGGGCAAGGCCTGCTACCCTAGGGTTATCCCCAAATTAACTATGGAAGCACAGGCTGAGTGCTGTCCCAAGTGTCATTTTGCACTGCCTCGCATTATGGAGAATTCTATTAATCAGTGGGGTATTATATTTGAGGACAGGACCAATCAAATAGTTCAGGCGCCACTTAAATGTCTTCTTCTTAATGCCAGGTCCTTGATCAAGCACAGTGTGGAATGTGCCTTGTTTATTGAGGATCATAACAATAAATTAGCCTTCATAACAGGATCTTGGTCTGATGAAGTCCGGGACCTGATCTTGTTAAAGCTACTCCACCTGGCTTCTTCTGTTATACGCTTGATAGACCCTTCTAGAGGGAGAGACATGGCAGCACTGGTATACCCGGTAGAAACTTAATAGAGCCCTGGCATCACAAAATGGATGCGGCAGCCACAGTCACAAGTCTGGCGTCCTACTGCTGACCGAAACTCCGGCAGGGGAGGCCTGGACAATAGTTTTCCTGTCACAGCGAGGTGTAACCACCTCCCAGACAGGCTGATGTGTATTGGGGCTGGGTGGGAGCACTCTTTGAGTGCTTTGAAGTCCTGCACTGGGGGCACATTTGGTGTCCCTGTGCATAGTCCAGCTCAAACCGGTTCAGGGGCTACCAGCCCCTGCTCTGGCATGAAAATGGACAAAGGAAATGGATGTAGCCACCCCTCTTTCCAAACCCTCCCATAGATGGGTCCCCAGAGCTAGTGCAACCCTTTCCTTAGGTATAAGTAAGGAACCTCTGTAACCAGAACTTTGGATTACCCTGGATGAAACTCTGAAGCCAAATCCTGGACCCTCGACGCTTTGCTAAAGACCAGAGGACTGAAGAAATCTTCCTTGGGGTCAAGTAGTGACTCCCCTGCTTGGCAGGCACCAATGAAGCAATTTGCTGGTCTGCATTTTTTAATCTCCCGCCAGACTCTGAAGTATTTGGAGCCCATGAAGAGAATTTCTAAACATGTCAGAGGCCGACCCCAGTCCCCAGCAAAGCTGAGACCCGCAGCCCTCGTGAGTAGCCTGGAACCGAAACTCCTGGTCACCATGCACTTTTGCAAGTGCATTGACTTCTTGACATCTCCTGAAGTCGTGTGTGGGATGACTTGTAGCCCCATCCTCGAGCACTGAATCCACTGAAGATTGTTGGCCTGGTCATTCTGAATGACCTCTGGGCTGCCATTTTGTGTTTTGTCTCGAGGTCCCTTCGTGATCCCTGGTCCATTGACTGGTGGGTCCCTGAGGGGGTAACTTTGAATTTCCTTGGACCTCCCTGGTTTCTCCAAACTTGCCCCAACTCCCTACCAAGTTGTGAGTCCCACAAACCTTGCTGGTCTGCACCGAAGCATCTTTCTCATTTCTGTGTGGGTTGCTGTTGCCAAGGCTTGTTGTGTCCAATCCGGGCACCGACGCTACAGCACTCGACATCCTTTGTGGGACAGCTCGAACCCAGCTCCTGGTCATCCTCGACACCTCCTGGTCCTCGTGGTTGAAGAGTCAAGCTACACCTCTTTCACCTGAAATCACCCAACATTGGTGGGCATCTGTCCATCGCCTTCCTGGTCACGGGCTAGTGACCCAGACTCTGTCCCCTCTGCTTTCAGGTTCTTCTCATCCTCGATCCAGGCTTAGATCTCTTCGGATACTTCGCGTCTTCACGGCAGCAGCACTTCTTTGCCAGACCCCATGAAAATCGACTGCGCGACCCGACACCAAAAGACACCTATGTACCCGGCTTCCCTGGGTGAGATAACATGAGTACTCTGGGGCTCCCATGGGTGTTAGCCCTAGAACTTCCTAAGTCCAAAAGGGTTTGGTCCTGCCTCATTTCTAAGTGTCGCTAATATTTTAAAATCTAACCGTGACTTTCCCATAGAAGCTAACGGGAGCTCGCGGCTGTGTTCACCCACTGCACACGGCCCCCGTGGGTCCCCTGTGTCACTACCTTGGGTGGTTCCTTGGGGTCCCGGCGATTCTACAGGCTCTAGGCCTTGTGTCTAGTTAAGTCGTGGTTCTTATACCACTATTTTAGTCTATGGTTTGGCTTGCCCCTAGGGCCTGACATGTATTGGTGCTATTTTACTGTGATTATTGAAGTGCAATTTATGTGTTTTGACCTCTAGTCTCATAAAGAGACTAGGAGCGTGTGTTTAGTAATAAATACCTATATTTTATAGATATACCTGGTGTGGATATCTTTCATTTAGGAACTCAGGAGATTATAGACTGGTAAAAAGAGCTGCTTTACATTCCCTCAAGGCTTAGCCTGAAGGCTGCTCTCCATAGCTACCACTAGGATAGCTTTCAATAAAGGTTGTCTTTAACCTATAACCAATAAGGGGTTGTTTGGACTGATACAGGGTGCCCACTATAACTAGTGGACAGCATATATCAGACCAACTTCTCACACTCTCTACCGGCCTGTGAGCCTGATGTTTCCTGTGAAGAACGAGGAGAACGCAGATCAGGAACCTGAAACCTGTCAGGAGACCTAATTCTTGCGCGGTCGTGCAAATCAAAAGTGCGCTTAGAAGACTCGGGTGCCGGTGACACAGCACGAGACCCCTGTTTCTGTTGTTGCTTTCCCTGTTCTTTGGTTCTCCAATTCTTTTTAGTAAAGATTGGACGCTCGTCTTTATCATACTGAGACTTCTGTTGTGTTTGAGGTGGTATTTTAGCAAAACGCTTAATGGTTTATAAGCATGTGCAATCATTTTTAGCAGTTTGCGTGGCTTCTCATCCTCTGGGACAAGAGCCAAAGCATTAGCTACTTGAAAGTTCACTGCATCTCCCTTCATGTTTGCAAATATGAGATCAGCAACTAAGTTGAACACTCCCACTAACCTCATCCCCAATTCAACAGCTGCTTCAGGGCCGTGCTCATCTTTAACACGCTTAATCACGGAGGGGAGTGCCGTCATTGAGGGAGTGCCGAAACACTTCGCACATACTGCAGCGAACACCCTACCCCAATTGTTACAACTGGTTAACTCGGGAATTAAGTCTTTCTGCAAACTTATAGTCAAAATCCTGTGTTTCTCCACTGGAGAATGATTTGGAAATACCGCCTCCAGCTGGTCAAATTTCTCAGCAAGCCAATAAGGTAAATAATCCTTGTTCTGAGGAAGCTTGCCCATTACCGAGTTAACCATGACGGGACTGATAGTTACACCGCCAGGTCCAGCTGGCTGCGCAGCAACTCCAGGTGGTCCCACCTGAATGTTGCGTATGACGTATTGTACAACAGCTCTTTGCACCCGTATTAAAGAGGTGTGCAGCATGCGAGTTCCGCTACTTGAACTGTCAGATAACGTGGGTATGGAGTGTACCCAGCCAAAACTGGCCAATTGGTCCCTTCAATAGATAAAGGGCCTAAACGGATCGGAGTCACTGGGTGTGGGAGGGCGCCATTAAACCAAATCTGGTGTTGCCATGCCATGAGCAGAACTTCAAGATTCCTATAGGGTCAATAAACAGGAGGAAGGACTGTGGCAGAGTACTGATGGAACAAATTATCGTTTTCATCTGCCGCCAGAAAAGTGACCCAAGAGTAAAATACTTCAAATTGGTGAGCTTCCACCACAAAGCTATGATCGACACCCGCCTCTGGCACTCCATATGCTGTCAAATGTCGACGGAGTGCAACACGGCTATGTGCTGCAATATCCACTGCAGCCATGAAGACAAAGAAGGATTAACAACTTAATGTGTGGCAACACAATAAAAGGTTAAGAATGAAGAGAAAAAAACGTTTAAAATATATCAAGCTTGAAAGAACCTATGAAAACATCAACATAGGAGGTTACACCGTCACAGCTGTTCCCGGAAACAGAAGTGAGGGTATTGTGGACTAGTACAAGCACTACTCAAGCGTCTTGCAGAAAAGAACCAGACCAAATGTTGGCAGAGCCATGTTGCAGGGAATCTGCACATGTACAGAACTATGCGCAGGAAACCAGGACCTCGGTGTATAGTGGTGTACCAACTACCCAATTTAGTGCCCAAAATCCCAATCCGACTAGCTATATTGTCTCATTTGTTCTCCGTACTACAGCGAAGCTACCAAAGATTAAACAACCCAGAACATGTTACTCCGACTCTCTCAGGAATCGCGGGAGCAAGTACACTCTTTCACTCACTCACTCATACTTGTCCACAACATGAGTAATCAAAGACACGGTCTAGTTTAAAATGTTTACTTTAAATAACGTGCTCTAAGATACAGTACACATGCCAGTACTATCAGCATAATGCATAAACAATATAGTCAGCAATGTTACAAGTCCATGGAATATGAATGGGAAATCATTTTATATAAAGCTAGTGGAAAAAGGCCTACTGTGCCTTGCCTCCCTCCCCGTGCTAGGAACTAGTTTATTATAAATATAATGGACTTTGTCAGAGGGACCCCATATCTCAAAGTCTAAATGCGAAGGTTTACATCTCCGGACAAGCACAGCTCTTCTCTTTGGAAAGGTTTTCTTCAAGTACCTCTAACATGCATGCATGCAATTTTAAAAGCACTAGATTTTCAGCGGTGCAGCTGTGCTTCGTGTTATGTCTAGGTGCGGGGGACTGACCAGAGCAGAATAACAAGGGACATTGTTTTTTGACCTTGTACATCATGTACAGATGAAAACCACAGAGAACAGCAAGGAACGCGAAAGGCCGATGGTTCTCATGTGAACAGACACAAGCAGAGTTTAGTGACAACAAAGTCATGTGGTAAAGTGTGCAAAAGCAGCAGCATGGCAGCCAAGCTTGTGCTAACTTAGCAATGTTGGCAATGAATCCACCAACCTCACTAGACAAGGACTGATGGAACTAGATAGCCAATTCACTTTTCCTTGGCTCCACTATGTGCGGATCTAGCTTCGTGAGTTGGGTCTGAGTAGTTTGTGGTCTGATCCCTGTTCATTAGCTGCACGCTCCAAGGATGAATTAAAAGGTATTTGTTGGGAATTTACAGTAAATAAAGTGCACCTTGATTCTAGGTTGGGAAGACTTTCTTTACAGTTTTTAAGATTTAACCCAATACCAAGATTTGAATTTTATCTTGATGAAATCCAATCTCAAATAGCAAAGCTAATTTTTATGAAGTTTTGGTTCGAGACCCTTCAGATTACAGCTATGTGGTCTCAGGGTCAAACAGTAGAGGGGGAAACTAATTGCACTTTATGCACTTTGAATGCCAAAGAAGACAGAGTGCATATCCTATTCTTTTGTCCGGCATATGCTGCTCCAAGAAAGAAATGGGTTAAACCATTATGTCTTAGACTGATGACTATGAAATTCTCAGAGGATTTAAGAATACTGAAAACAGACACCTCAAAATAGATAGTGTTTGGCATTAGTAGATTTTTGTTTGCTGTAAGTATTATGCGGAAAAAGAAAGGACTGAAGTTTTGATATTTCTGTATGATCAGAATGTTGATTGTAAGTATTTGAGATGAAACTTGCATTGATATATTTTATGATGTTTTATTAATCAAAGTAAAAGCTGCTTTCATGATGATGAATGAGGCGGGTATCTCCCCAGGGCTAGTTCCATTACTCGATGCACTCTGGCGGTTGCCATTACTGGAGCTGCCCCAGAGATTTTCAAAATGCCTTACCCCGGCCTCATCTGCAGTTACATCCTTCATGACATCCCTATGCCCTGACTGGTTTCCTAGTTCTGCTTAACTTTCTTCTTGTGATTGTCCTATGTCCTTTTGAGGCTTCCAGTTGACCACATCCTTCAGGTCATTCAGTAGCTTTGTCATAACCTTTGGAAGTGTAGAGAACTTGTTGAAGACCGGGCAACAGTTGCACCCTTGACCTGGGCCCTGTGTGTCTACCTCTGCTTTTTTATTCAAGTTGTTTAGGTTGCCAATCTTTCTGTCGATTTCTGCTCCATACATTGCTAATGTGTTCAGGAGCCTGATCTGCAAGTCCATTTTATTAGCCTGGAAGTTCATTGTCTCCACTGAACTCTGCAGGAATCAAAGCATTGTTGTCCAAAGCGACTCTTGGGGCCCTTGGGGTTCCTTGCTGCCAGTAATAATGGGGCTAGAGTATGCCGGTACTTCATTGCCGTACATAGCCAGCCTGCTTTACCATTCTTTGAAGTGAATATATGAAAGATCTTTGGAGAGGGCTTGTGAGTCTTCCTCAGATGGGTCAGTTTGATTAGCTCCACTTTCCTGCAGTTTCTTGCATCCTTGATGTCCATTTTTTGTAGGCGGCGGTGTAACTCCTGTGGAAGCCCTGAGCATAGCTTGGCTGGTCCCGCTACCTCCTGCTTTCTAGGCTAAGGACACCTCAAGAGGATTGCGCTTTTTTCCTCTTCATCAAGTTGATTAATTAGGAGGGACAAGTCTACCCTCCCAGCGATGAGCTGAGCAAAGATTGCAACAAGTCTCTCCCCTCCGTTGGTTTGAGGTTGAGTATGGGGTTTTGGAGTCTAGCGTCTCCAATTTCACTTGAAGCAAGGGACTAAGAGAATAGTTTGGGCACGTTTTAGCAGCTGACTCCTCCTCCCTGTCCTGAACTGCAAGGTCTCACTCCTTGAGGAAGGAGTCTTGGCTGACATCCAAGCTCTTAAGTTCAGGGCAAAATCCTGGGCTTCCTTCCTGCCAAGGAGGGGGACATAGTCCTTAGGCAAACAACCACGGTGGGGCTTAGGAGGACAGTAAACCCCTTGATGCTGGTGTTGCTGGAATAAAAGCAGACCCTTATCAAATTGTTTTAATGTAATTGCAATTTTTGGTTGAAAGTGATTTGAGTTTGCCCTCCCGGAGCACAGTTGCTGCAGGCTACAGTACTGCTGTTGGAGTTGGTGGTAGAATCTCGACTAGAGGGGCAGAGTGAGCTAATAGATCTGTCTGGTTTCTTCTTTTCTTCTGGACCACCACTGGTCATCAGGATTTTCAGGATGGCATAGTGATAAGTGTGTCCCTGTGCAGTTGTTTTGGGCAGTCTGGAGTCAAGGGGGCAATTTGAGGTAGCAGGCGGCTGGGTAGGTGCAAGCCGCACCAAACTAACTCCTACCGCTTCCGTGCCTTTCCCCACAGTCACAAACCACCTATGGTCTCTCACAGCACAAGGGGATCTTGCAACACTACCCAGGCCCTCACCTGATAGCTGGTGATGAGGAGGTGCGAGGTGCAGGGTATGAAGAACAACTGGCTTGTAAGTCCCAAAACCTTGCTCCTGGGAGTGTCACTAGCTGCTGAAGGGGCACAACGTACACTTAGCAGGACAAGGCAGAGTGAAGCCAAGGGTGGTGCTAGCAGCAATGTGGGAGGGGGAAGGTTCATGGGCTGACAGGCTTCCCAGCCACACCAAAGCATGATGGTCAGCCTTGCAGCCAAACCTAGACTTTTTGGCACCCTGCTTCCTGAGTGTTCCCTGAGTGCGATGGTTGCTATAGATGGCGGAAGCAGAGAGCTCTTTGCCTTGGCCCCTGTTGAGGGTAGTCAACAGTAGCCCAGCTCTGAAGCCACAGCCCCTCCTGACGGGAGCCAATGGTATCCCGGCTTCGAAGCCTTGGCGTCTTCTTCAGAGCTCCCTGCACGCTCCTCCCCCTGTGGTAAGCATCCGGACGTGCACTGGTCTGCTGGTCCGCATCCTCACTCTCACTCTCCCGGAAAATCTGATCATGAATCCCACTCCAATTTAATCCATTTTGCAGAAGGTGTTCGACAATCAAGGGGTTAGATTTACTATTCCCACTCTAATGTGAACCATTTTAGGGAAACATTTTGGACAGTAAAGCAGTTAGATTCACTATTACGATTCTAAAGCAAACCATTGTGGGGAAGGTTGTGGACACTAAATGAGGCAGAATAAATATTACCACTCCAATCTAAACCTTTTTGGTAAAGATGCTGAAGACTTAAGATTTAACATTTACTATTCCTACAAGACAATACATTATTTTTCAAAATCACAAATAACAATACAAACATAATATAATTTTGTATTAGTGATTACAAGCTACAGAAACACTCAAAAACATGAACAAAAAACAATATAAAATTTCACATGAAAATATGAACAATATCTAAGAAGAAATAAAAACAAATATGCAAAAATTATATATATTTAAAAAAGAAAACAAATATTTATATAATTTAAATATCTATAAATTACAACACTGTAATTGTCTGAATCGATTGTATTAACAATATAAATAGTATAAAAATGTTATTTAAAAGCTGTAATTTTACTTTTTGAAGAATAAAAAAACATAGGGGTCCATTAGGATGGCGGGCGGGGTTCAGTCCGCCCGCCGCTCTAGCGGTGCTGGGACCGGCCGCCAGTGGTGCGGCAGTCCCGCACCAGCAATTAGAATGCCACCTCCACGGTGGTGGTGGCATCCTGCATATATTGCATTGTGGTGGGCGGTGCTGTAAGCAGCACCTGCCACAATGCTATATATGCATGTTGTGCATTGGCACGCACAACGTGACAGGCACCTCGCGGTGCCTGCCACTTTATGCATGCCAATGTTGGGGGGGTACCATGGGTACCCCCCAAGTGCAGCCCAACCACTCCCCCACCCCCCTGGGGGCCCGCAACGGGCCCCCAAAGATAACTTTGCATGCTTTTCCATGGCAGAGTCTCCGCCATGGAAAGGCATTGAAAATGCCAGATACTAATATGCAGGCAACGCCACCATATCGCAGGCATTTTCCGCCCAGTAGGCAATCGTGACGACTGCCTACCGGTGGAAAAACGGCGGACGGTCTCTCCGTCTACAGCAGTACCCCCGCCATGCTAATGTGGTGGGGGTAAAAGGCCGACCGGCGGAGTGTTTTGGCGTGCGGATTGCCGCCGCCGGTAGGGCGGTGGTTTTCCGCACGTCATCCTAATAGACCACAAAATATTGAAAAACATAAATATATTAGTGAAAACTATTTTATAATAAAAATGAATGCAAAATATACATACAATGCCTGCACATATACACAAAAGTAAAATGTATTTCAAGTACATAACAAAGTAAAATGTATTTACATTTTAATATGTATTAAATAACATAATTAAAATGACAAATATAATTTTAACAATTAAACAATAAAATGTCAATATTAAATCTTACATTTTAAAATGCAACATTACAAAATTTACAAATCTAATACTTAAAACATAAAACACAAAACAAATCAATTGAACAACAAATACTTCTCACCACCCTGTTTCCCTAAAAACCCAACATGCCATCAAATATTAATGATAATGTTTTACTACCTTAAAAAAAAGAGAGTAAACAGTCCTTTGGGAATTAGAAAGGGAAATATGGGGCAACTCTTTTTCTTGTTGCCTGCTAGATCAATCAGCGCCTAACTTTCCATGAAGAAGTTAAAGTAGATGAACTCTCTCTGAGAGAGAAATATCACATTTAATTTAAAAAACAATTAAAATTTGTATTCATCTTTAAAAATTTATAAATATTTAAATTGATTAAATACATACCTTTTAACTAAGTTTACTACAAATGAAATACAAATAAAATTGTTAGTGAAGGCGGATATTTAAAAGAAAATCTTAAAAATGTATATGTGTAAATTAAATTATTATATGACTATTACAGAATTATTTAATTTGAGGAGATAATTTGCTAAAAAAATTTATTATGTTAAATTCACCTTATTATATAATATTTTTCATTTATATAAAACCCTAAAACACTTTCTTACCTTTCAGTGTACTTCCCATAGGAAGATGTCCACCTTGCTGGTGATGATCTCCATTGACTGTTGTTCCAAGTAGTAACTTTATATTCATAGATGTTCTTTTAAAAGGTACCGCCACTTCATTCATGGGGGTGGAAATATGAAAGTCTTCATTCAAACATGGAGAGCAGCAAAAAAGTGGAAAGCTACACCTAGATGTGTGTGTAGATTTATACGTGAGGAAATATACACATGTATGTTTACCTTTGTAAATTGGCTCCAATGATTACTAAATAGAGGTAAAAAAATTGTCTGTTTGTGAACTTTCATATAAAAATTTGAAATTTAACAGCCCTTTTAAATTATTATGGGGATGTAAGGGATCCCCAAAGAATACACATTTTAAAATTCTCTTGTGGGAAAGCTTGAGAAAGTTTCCTCATGCATGAGTTCTGACTTAGTGAATTGTGTCAAAGTTGTGCATTCAAAACCTACTTTTTCTTCAGAAAGTGGCACTCATTCACAGAAAACATTTTTCAAATGAGAGCATAAAAATGGGCTTTCCAGGGTGAGTTTCGATTTTATTTTGCATTTACCCTAGCCTTTGCCAAAGCAAGTATTATTTCATAGCTAAAAAGTGAGTAAATGTTTACATTCAGTAGGGCTTAGTTCTGTGGAGTTATGTAAAGTTATATTTGATCATTATGTGACATACTAGGAGGATTCCTCTCTTTGTAAAAGTAAACATATATTTTCCATTCTATTGTATTATATTACAGTATTTGGATAGTGCTTACTGCCCATATGTGAGGCTTTAAAGCGCTTGCACATGCGGGTATCATACTATTCCATGTGGGTGTTGGGAAAGTGTTGTTCTTTCCTTCAAGTCTGTGTGGGAAGTGTTTCCACGTTGTACATGAGCACAATTGAGGTGTGGTTATTGTGTTATGGGACTCAGACATTTATAGTGAGACAGATGAGGAAGTGTGAGTGATTCACACACATTAATGTAATATGTATTATGCTGGAAGTTCCGATTAGTTCTTCAAGTTCCCTTACTGTGTTTGTAGTTTGCCTTTTATGTTCTCTCTCTGATTTTTGATTATGCTGGCATTTGCAGGAGATCATACCCTCTGTAATCTTATGGATCGGCAAGTTGTAAAAAGGTGCTACTAAATAGTGAGGGAAGACCAGAGATCTGCATGGGTAGATTGCCTCACAATCCTCTTTTATATGATTTCCATTATGCGATGTCAATTGAAGAGATCAGCCAAGATAAATAGATTGCATTATTTTTTTCCTGTTTGTCATTATAGGGTGCAAATGCTCAGAATATGTGACTGTTGCCTGCTGAGTATACTATTTTAGAGCCCTCCATTAACCATCAATTTGTGTCTGATCATGTTGGCCTTCGCAGGTCTGTCTGGTTAGTATTGGGTATTATGTAAGTGTACTGTCAGAGCCTCTATCTGTCTGGTTAGTTTTGTGTGTTTTTAAATTCACTGGTATAGCCCGTATCTGTGCCATCCAGGTAGTGAATGGATAAATTATATGATATGGTGACATGGATTATAGAAAATTGATACATAGAGGACCATCATAAAGACTAGATTAACTGCCATCCAACTTGTTGTTCGAGGTAGAAAGTAGGGTAGACATAGTTTACTAGGCCTGTGAATTCTTGTGGTTGCTATTGTTAGAATCCTTAGGCAAGATTCTGATTTTCAGGCACAGAGAGGCAGAAGGTACTTCAATCGTTGATTGGAAAGTGAAATTATTGTATTATATATGTGTTAGACCTGACATCCTTGCCATGGTATTCTTCGAACCGTTTGCTTTCACTCCTACTGTTATATTGAATTTGTTTTTTTTGGCTTTAGGACTCTGTACAATTTATCACAGCTAACTAGTTCTAAAGTACATTTACTCTCTCCTTCAAACATGGTAAAGTTGGCCTACATTTAATTGCCAGAATATAATTTATTTGTAAGTACCTAGTAAATGTTACTACATGTACCCAGGGCCTGTAAATTGAATATTACTAATGGTCCTGCAGAGCTCATTGTGCCACCCACTAATGTGGCCTAACGGCTAGGGAGGTCAACCTCGAATCTGGGAAACTGGGTTTGAGTCTCGGCAATGACGCTGAACATCCTGTGATTCTGGGAAATCACTTAATCTCCCTGTGCCTAACAAAAAAAAAGAATGTGTCCTCATGTAACACAACTGGTGCTATGTAAAGCGCTCTGATACCCGATAACTTCGGGTCAAGTTCGCGCTATATAGAACTCCGTTAAATAAAATAAAAAATAAAAAACGTAAAACATGTCTCAGGCCTGCCACTCCAGCCTGTGGTGCAGTTTAAACTGCCATTTTGACCTGGCAAAAAAAACCTTTTGCCAGGCCTAAACCTTCTTTTTAAATACATATGACACCCCTAAGGTAGACCCTAAAGGCTCAGAGAGCAGGGTAGATTGTATTTAAAAATGAATACTTTTATTTATAAAGTCTATTACACTGACTGGAACATGTCTCCCTCACAGGAGCCCTGTGAACTCATAGAACCTTTTTACAACCTCTTGAAAGCTATCCTTCCTGCCAAAAGGATCCCAGGACTTAAATCAAAGTCTCGGTTCTTTCTGCCATGCAGGACAGAAATCTCTATCCGGTGCGGCAGGTTAATTAGGGCGAAGGGGCCAAGCCCCTCCACCTTTCGCCCAGGGAGCCAGACATCCGCATTTAGCTCTGGCTCCTGCCTGTCTGAAATGAACTTTGCTGGACTGAGAAAGTCACACCTCCGATGGGCGTGATGTTCTCACCTCAATAAAGGTTGCTGAGGCCCTACCCTCAGTGACGAGAGGTAGCGTCACTGATTGCCTCGCACAGGGGTAATTTAGTATTGATTGGTTGCTGCAGTTCCTTCATGGAATGTGTCCCCCTAGGCACAGCGTTGATCCTATGTAGGTTTTTAGGTTGATAAATATTCAAAGCGACTCGTAGTTGATTGGATTTGACTTCATGTATTTATTCATACATTGTGAAATTCTGCAATAATTGGTTAATCTTCAATCTTTGTTTTAATAATAAATGAACTCCCTTATCCAATGCATTTCGGGTATGAATATCCTTCGTCAGGGATCAGTCCTATGGTAAAATATAAGAATCATGAAAAACTATGCACCGGGGTATCTATGTATATCATACTGTAGATTCTCTCGTATTAACAAGTATACATTGGTGGTCGAATCTAAACAGAACATCATCTATCGGTTGCCGCGAGAATTGCATGTGAGGATTAAACATGAGTCACATTTTATATGGAGATTAAAGTGTACCCGGTATAAAGTTGTGAAATTGGAAATAGATTTTAATAGAACGCGAATTTGTGCATGGTGTTGTTAATACGTTGTGCAGATTATAATAAGAAGAGTGCATCTGTTGGTGTAAAATTATACATTGTGCACGGTAAAAATGTCGCGACGATAGGATTTTCTCAGCGTATGTTGCTCAATAAAGAAGACGGCGGATTTGAGCCGGAAAGTTATCGCTCGATGTGTTAGGTAGTGAAATCAGTGACGGCAAGTACGTGCCGGAAAGTTTGTTACGCTATGTGATTTTGAAAGATGAGAAAGTGATGAGTTAAAGCCCGTCATCATACGATGTGAGAGGGTAAAGCGGAGATTAATGCCGTGCTGAGTTAACGCTCGATGTGTTAGAAAGTGAAATGGGTGACGGCGGGTGAGGTGCCAGGAAGTTGTCACGCTATGCGATTTAGAAATGGAAAATGCTGAGTTAATGCCCGTTGGTGTACGATCTGAATGGGTAAAGCGGGGATAGGATTCACGCCGTTACATACTGTGAGTGGATTTAACCATTAGGTGCTCCGCTTTCGTGAATTTTAGTTGCCGGTATGAACAGTTTTGCTCAGTGGCCATCTATTGTTAGGGATCGTGTGTGTAGACAACATGGTGAAAGGACTAAGGTCCAATAACTATGGGGGCCATCTTGAAGTGTGTTTGTAGGTCGCTGAGAATTTAAGTACAGTGTTTAAATGAGAACATTTGACAATTAAAAGGGGAATAAAAGCAAATATACAACCAGTTTAAAGATAACAGGCAAATTCAATACATTCATTTATCCCGTATGGGTGTACACTGTCCAATTTTTTGATCCAGAAATTTTCACGCTGCAATAAGAATTTTTTATTGTCACGTCCTTCTTTTTTCTGTACCACTTAGAGGATCAGGAATCGGAGTTGGCAGAAATGATGCGCCACTATTGCATTGCGAGTAAATATAATACAGTTAAATGTGACAGAAGGGGTGAAAATACTCATACATGTGAGCAATTGCTTTAAATTAAGGTTAGGGAGAAAAATGTGCTTCAACACATTCTCAATAGAGAAGGAATGAAAAAAGATAAACTGTGCTCTGACTGCTTCATAAAATAACAATTCTCTGTGCTTTTTGTCATAAGGCAAAAGTAACAGGCTGCCAATTCTGTTACTGAAACGAAGGGAGTGATTTGCAAGTCATGCAAGTTAACTTTAAACTTAGTCAGCTGAGAGATATTGGCTTAAGGCCTTCAGTCACACACAAAGATCATGTAAGAAAGGGAGGTAAACAATCTTCAGACTGATATAAAAAATGATAGTTCATTTCAGTGCATGTTAAGTCATTTAAGTTTGTCCTCATATTTCTTTTTCTGGCCTTTGCCTCGCTCTTTGCACCAAGGCAGTACTGGGAAGTCTCAAAATGCTTTAATAGCGCTTAAACGCCCTTATATTTATCTGCAAAGATGGACTCCTGAAACTGCAACTAGATAGACGACAGAATTAAAAAAAACATGACCATGAGGCAATGGATAAAACATACTTTTTGAACCTGATAGAGTTAGCAAACAGATGTTTAGTTCTAGTAAGTCATATCTTCCACACCTGAAATCTAAAAATAATACTTATGTAGAACGTAAACGTAAATAAACGGAGAACTATCATTTTGCCTAAACATTATTCTTTCAGAAACACATCATATTAGCAAACCTTAACACATTTATGGAACAGTAAATAAAAGTCTAAAGTATCCCTGGGGCAGTGATGTTGCTGGCGCATCCATACTGCAGGGAGAAGCAGCCAGCAAGGGGCAGCAATAAAATATATGTACAGAAAGCTTACGAGTGTGTGCGGTGCAAAACTAGGCCCCTGTCTATTAAGGGGGGAAGACTGTTGCCCTTCAGAGTCTACAAAGGGGACTATTGAAGTCCTTCATTTGTAAAAAATTAGCCATGTCCCAAATTTTGATACCAATAGCAGATTATATGCGAAACAAAAAATTATTAACAAATTACATGTTCGAAAAGTAATAACTTGGATAAAAAGGAATTTGTTACACAGAATGCTGTGTGTAAATTCTGCCAGCACTAATTAATGCTGGGAAAATATGCACACTTCATAATACCATGGAAAATCATGTTTTTGGGCTGGAATTTTTTTTTAGTGCTACCTTGCAGATATCACGATATTTGGCCCCGGGCACTGAACTGGAAAGGGTGAAGCCTTTAATAAAGAAGCTTGAAGTGGGACATGGTTAAAGGCAGCAATTTTTTAATTAATCCATTATGTCTATAGCAGATGACAACCAAGAATGACGCAGAGTGGCTGAAAAAAAGTTAAGAAGTCGTGCAGATGAAGAGTCTCGCCCTACGTACCTCTGACGTTTTGTAGGCTGACACTTTGGGGCATATTCACAAGGATCTATCGCCGAGTCAACAGCACTTCATCACAGGCAAAGTAGCGATAAACTTATCTCCCCAATCACAAGCTGATGTTAACATCCCACTGCACCAGTTTACCCACGATAGCAGCCGCAAAAAACTTTGCCACAGATGACCCCCGCAACTATCGCTAATGAGATGCAGGGTAGGCGTTCCCATGCCAAAGGCCGCGACAACACCACTCTGACCTGGTGCGAAGTCGGACCACAGCTTGCACCACAAAAGGGAGCCCGGCCCAGAACCACACCTGAAGAACAACAGATGCACTCGGGCAACTGAACACGCAGCCCGGAGGACTGAAAGGGCAACAACACCCGCCGCCACCACCCCTAGGACCCCCTCCCCGGCACCTCCCGATCAAAGACATGCCACATTAGCTACACCTAAGCATGTACAAAATAATCCGCATGATGTCGCACAATCACAACTGGTGACATGCATGTGTCATCACAAAAATGAGAATCACACATTCACTTTCGAAGCAACAGATGGAACTTCATTAAAATGAACACAGAACTGAAATGAAGACACATGGCGGCTCCCCTCGGGACAATCCGTAGGTCACAGCCTGCAAGACAAAAATCATGATGAGAAGGTGAGTCCTTCGCACATCAAAGGATAGAGAGAGAGTGAAGGAGAGAGAGAGGAAGAGAGGGAGAGAGAGAGAGATAAGAAGAGAGGGGAAGAGAGAGAGAAGAAGAGAGGGGGAGAGAGAGAGAAGAAGAGAGGGGAGAGAGAGAGAAGAAGAGAGGGGAAGAGAGAGAGAAGAAGAGAGGGGGAGAGAGAGAGAGAATTGCCGCCCCTGCACACCCAGGCCACACTGCTCACCTGCTGCCACTGATGTGTCTCCAACCACTTGCCGGTATGTATTGCAGTTCTCCAGGTCACACATCTGAGACAGACCCGTCATTTGAAACAGAGCCCAGATACATGATTGACACAGTAAACACAATTGCACAAGACAACATCGCCTGCCCGCCCATGCACACCCAGGCAGAGGCACCCCAGCCCCTCCCGCTGCCCATCGGAGCATGCCCGCCCATGCACACCCAGGCAGAGGTACCCCAGCCCCTCCCGCCGCCCATCGGAGCATGCCCGCCCATGCACACCCAGGCCTCACTGCTCATCTTCCGCCACCGCCGTGCAGACATGAGGTCCCACCACATGCCGCTGCAAGACACAAGCCCGGGACCCGCGGACATGGCACCCTCCACATCATACAGCCCCACTCTGCAGGCCACCAGGTCTCACGTTTGGTGCTGGGTCTTGATTACTCAATGGCAGAGGACATACCAGTGCACCCGGCCTCACCGCAGGCTGCACACCCGCTCAGCCCAATAGGTGCCACTAACTCTGTGATCCCTGAAGCGATGCCACGTGGGGGTAGAACCACGCTGCCCCCTGGCTCTGGCCTATACTGCAGTCAAGCAGGGCACACAAAACCTGAGCTGTCTGGACCGCCGGGACGGGGCATCATCACAGGCTGCACACCCGCTCAGCACTTAAGGTGCCCCAACCTCAGTGCACCCAAAGTCACCATCCCATGGCGGGGTGCCTGTGCGGGTCGCAAAGCTTTGGGTACCACTAACCCTGTGCAACCCCAGTCAGCGCCACGTGGTGGTAGGCCTGTGAAGGCCACAAGGCCTCATGGGCCCTTTATGATTCAGAACCATGGAGCGCCCGTCATCCAGTCACCACCGGCAGAGGGGAATGTGACGTTGTTGGCCCCTTATGTTGGTGGAGTCACATGGCCTGTGACGCCTGTGCCGGATGGGTGTGGTGTGTGTACAAACCTGCCCTCAGGGAGTGGCTGTGACACGCTGACAACTATACCAGTGACCTGCACACCACCAGCGAGTACGCCTGCGACGGGTAGCAATAAGGCCCCCCCCTCGGAGCGTAATCGGAGTGGTCTAGCCTGCTGTACGCCGGACCAGCGGATGTGTGCTCTGCCCCACCTGTGGGCAGGGCCATTGGCAGGTTGCTGTTGTGAGCTGCTCACAGCGCCGCAGTAATCAGAAGCCTCTTATGGCCCACTTCGCATTCAACACAGACTCAACCCAGCCCGACTAAGCCCCACCTGAGAGAGGCAAGCGCCAGGCAGCTGGCGTGTTTGTGGAAATTTAGCGGCTCTCTCTGGCCCCACCACCGCTGGCCATTGCAAATTCAAATTTCAGCATCAAATCTACCAGATACCTATCTGAAGATCTATGCACTGTATAAAATTGCATTTTGAATATCTGAATATTTGTGAAGCCTTGAGAAAGCCTTGGTCCGACTGACCGCTAAGGGCGAAACACGTGCCGGCTGTCACTCCAACTAGAATACTATAACACTCTGGAACAACCAGGAGGTAAATAATAAATTACTTTCTCAAGATAATCCAAGTAGACAGTTTTTTTCAACAAGACTATACGACGGACCTACAAAGGGAGTGCCAAAGTGCTCTTAAAATACACGCATTATCTTAAGGAGGCGTACATGCTCAATCCCTCGCCATACTCTTAATCAAACGAGGTTGAATGGTCCAGTGCCTCGAGCTACTGTCCTCCGCCCACTAACAACTTATTAAGGCAATACCATTCAGGAACAGGATCCCTGTACCTTTAGTGCTACAAGGGACACAACACACAATGATCTCTGATATATAATTTGCGTAAACTTGCATGAACCTTCCATTATTCACTTGTGGAAAACTCGCAAATAATGTTTCAGTTATGGTGTGTCAACCGGTTTACATAGAAGAATTTTTTTTAAAAAGCACCATTAGTAATTAAAGCTTAATTTGTATCTTTTGTTTCCCAGATTCACCAGTCTGCCAACATTCACTCATTCTAGGGATAAAATATGAAATACTTGCTGCTAAATGTATCTATGCAATTCTTCCCGGGACGTTTTGAACTCTATACTAAAAGTTGAACTCTTAAAAAACATTAACTCTTGCCACATCAAAATTAACATTGCAGTGGTTTGTCATTCACTATAGATCACAAAAAGGAACAGGGCGTGGCCAGAACAGTTTTTTTCCTTAACTTTTTCATTATTGTGCCAAGTGCTGAGTTTTGTTTTTCATTTGAAGTTAAGAAACTGTGGGGCATATTTACCAGGGAAGTGGCAGAGTGAGGTGTTAGCCTTCCTGGCTTAACGCCTCACTCCGCCACTTCAGAAACGCAGGGCTGCACCATATTTACAAGAATTTTCCCCTGCGCTGGCGCTAAACGTAGCAGCCTAGTGCCAATGCAGGCACCCTTGCACCATAGTTCAAGGGTCTACGTGCAGGCGAAGATTGATCATGAGCAGGAAGGTCCCCCTTCCTGCACATAAACAATATTTAAATACCGTTTTGTAACTTATATGTGTGCTGCTAATGCAGCACACATAGAAGTTGCAAAACGGCATTTCTAAAAAATTATTGTTGATGTGCAGAAAGGGGGACCTTTCTGTACATAAACAATCATTGGCCTTTTGCTGTTTTCATATGTGCTGCACAACGTAGCACACATGAAAACATGAAAAATGCCAGGGTTAGACCAGGTTTTCCCTGGTCTTAGGGGCTGATTACGATTGCAAAAGGACAGCCACTGCCAGCCATGCGGAGGTGGTATTTCCGCAATCGGACCGCGATTTTACCCCCGCGGGGGGAATCGCGTTTGGGCTGCGGCGGACGCAAAGACCGTCCACCACGAGACTGCCACAGGCAATCGTTGCGATTGCCTGGCCGAGCAGTCTGCATCCATTAAATGGTGGCGGTGCCTTGCTGGCACCGTCCGTCAAATCACTATGCTGTCTCCAGCCAGCCTTTCCGTGGCTTGTAAACTGCTTTTGAAAGGCTGGTGAAGATTGGTTTTGGGGGCCTGTTGCGGGCCCCCCTTGTGTTAGGGGGAGGTCTGAGTGCACTTGGGGGGTACCCATGGTACCCTCCTACATTTCACTGCACCAAGTGCCAGGCACCGTGTGGTGCCTGCCACGTCATGCAGTGAAATGCAAGACATGCTATTTCAACATTGTGGCGGGTGCTGCTGTCAGCAGCCACCTCCGCAATGTTAAAATGCAAAATGCGACCGCCATGGTGGCAGTTGCATCCTGATTTGGTGTGTGGAACCGCTGCATGTATTGTGGACGGTCCCGGTCACCACCACAATGGCGGACGGACTCGAGTCCATCTGCCATCTTAATCGGCCCCTTAATTCTGGTGCTGCCTCCTATTTACGCCTCCCTTGCATAGGAGGAGGCATCAGAATCAATGGGTGTTGCGGTGGAACACCCACAGCAACACCCATGGCCCTTCCATTTCATGCTAAGCATAGCATGAAAGGGGGCCTTATTTACAAGGCAGTGTTAAGCCACGTTAAGTGGCTTAACGCTGCCTTGTAAATAAGGGGAAGCCCCTATCACCACAGGGACGTCGTAAAAAGTTGCATTGCCATGGTGATAAGAGCTTGTAAAAAATGCCTTCAAATGACTGAACAATAACATCGTCAGCCAGACAAAAGGTGATAGGAAGAAAGTTTGCAATAAGTCCATGACACTTGTAATCTCTTTGGATAGCTTTACCAGACATGCCACCCTAAACAGACGCCCGCCTTATGCAAATCAGTACTGACCGCTACTCATGGAAGAAATCCGTTCCAGACTACCAAGCAAAGTCC
Organism: Triturus cristatus; assembly: GCF_964204655.1. Lineage (NCBI taxonomy): Eukaryota > Metazoa > Chordata > Amphibia > Caudata > Salamandridae > Triturus > Triturus cristatus. The sequence continues at coordinate 883,858,429 of NC_140581.1, forward strand.
ATGTTACCTTTACAAATTACAGTTGTCACCATCCTCAAGTAACCCTCTGAGGTTAGTATGTGGACTCATCTGCAATACTATCATTTTCTCGGTGGAAACATAGCTAACAGAAGCATATTGTTTACAGAAATCGAAGACATAATACACACGATTTACTTAGTTTGCACCCACTCCTGGGGGGGCGATTTGGTACTGAAAGAACCAATATGCCTCACTGGATGCGATATCGTGCACTCAATCACCGCATCTATGGTTTTGTGATGCTTCTCTATGGTGACGGGTTTCTTTTTACATTAACAGCAGATTGAGGCTACATAATGACCAGAATAATCTTGGGGGCACATTTGAATCATTTTAAGGTCTCTTTATTGATTAGAGATATTGGGATGGTACAATGGAATGAATCCTCCTTGTGAATAGGAACATTTATCGTTTTACCGAATTTGCAGGACAAGCGTATTGCCAGTTTTCGAGATTTAATTTATTCGTGACAGCCTTTTCACATCATGAGCTTACCCTAATTTATTTATTTGGGTTGTTTGAATGGCCACATTATGAGGGACTATCAGATTGTCATTGTTCATTTAATCATTGAGGAATTCTAGGTGTCTGATTCTCAAAGGTAAACGTGCATTTGTATGTGTTTACAACTGTTTGCTGTTCAGTAAAGTAGTTTACCAGTAGTACCTTTATGAATGCAGAGTCTCCTAAAACAAAAAGATAGGGCTCTGCTTACCTTTTATGTACAGAGACTATTCGGTCGTAAGGATACGAGTAGTAAAATACATTTGTGATAGAATACAATCCTATAATTGCACAAAAGTGTAAGTTTCTATGGAAATCAGGACCTAGGTATTTAAAATGGTAGGCACCAGCAAAGTATAAATCACGCCTAACGGCTAGGGCGCTCGACCTCGGACCTGGGGAACTGGGTTCGAGTCTCGGTAATGACGCTGAACATCCTGTGATTAAAAAACTTGCAAAAAATAAAAAGTGTGTAAAGCTGCATAACTATGCCTTACTACATCTAAGGTGAAATTTACCCTACCCTGCTGGTGAGAATTTTCTGCTGCACAATGTCCTGATCAGCTAGGGTATTACATTCTGCATCAATAAATCTTTCACTTATGGGGCTAACTTTCCCCACCAGACATAATGGAAATGCTGTCCACGGTAGAATTTCCAAACAGTGCATGACTACCTCTCTCTTCATTCATTATGCAACAAGTTAGATTCTCGGCATGTGAAGGCACATCAAGTCTTTCTGATCGTTCATTGAGTTTAATGGAAGCTGTATAATGGCAGTCCAAGTATCATGAAACGGGTATTCATTGAATCTGCAAGAATCATTTAGAATTATCCCATTTGAGATAAAGTTGACTAAATCTCATGTAATTCAATATCTGGCTTGCTCAAATGCCAGTACTTTACAGTTGCAATTAAATAAATTGTTTTGGTCGTTTAACTATGTAAACTTAAGAACAATAAAACAGCTTCATCATTCACTGCTAGCAAGAATCTTTTCTCTCTGTAAAAATGTGTGATACATATCTGGGGAGCTAGAACGTTTAGGTTTCGGTACATCCATAATAATAGAAAAAAACTTCCACAATGAGACAATTGAAAATTGAACATTATGCACTTCCCTCGGAGTGCCCAATGTAATGCCAATAGGGTTTGTAACAGGTGTCACTGGTCTCATAGGATTTACTTTTTCCACGTTTCACATTAGAACTGTAGTTTCTGGAAGTTTCTGAAAGGTCTGGCGGAAACAAAGAGGAAGACATCCCAGAATTGTGTAGAAACAGCTATTCCCCAAAACCATGTAATGTGGAGTATTTCTGTCCCCTCTACTGGGACGTACTGATGCCTCTGGTATCGGTAACATTGGTGGGGGGATACCGGCTTGAAATCAAACTGACTTGTAATCCACCGCTATGAAGGGTGAACCCTAAAGTGAGGTTAGACTCATTTATACTTATTATCAAACTATTCTATGACAATATGCTTGGGAAACACAGAATTCTAAAGGAGTATTCAGTCAAAGCAACATCTTCTCAATTCCTTCCTCTCTGGCAGACTGAGTACCCCCTCAAAACGATGAGATGAGAACATTTTGGTAAAAAATAATCGATTGCTGCCATTAAGGGAGAGGCACTTTAAGCAAAGAAAGGAATGATACCAAGTGATTTCTGTTTGGTTCTCAGAGATGAGATATCTTTCACTTCCTACATCCAATGTAAAAGCAACAACAGCAGTGACATCATTAATATCAGGCCAACTGTATGAAAATGTGGTTGTTCCTATAGAGCTTCACATAATAATCAAATATAGCCCACCATTCTAGCAACTTCCCTCTGGCTATTGCTGGCCCCTTTTAACATGCACTTTATGGCTGGTAGAGTGAAGCATGCAAAGTGACCATACTCTATATGACTTTTCTAAATTGAGAGTGGAGTTGGGTGATCATATTACAACCATTGCAATCTGTCCCTGTGTGAGTTTAAGTGTAAGCAGGTCGCCCTGCTATTGGTTTGTCTGGAGATTACCCCAAGGAAAAGAAGTATGTAGTGCAGCATTCTTCAATATGGCTAGAGGAGACCCTTCTAATTATATACAGTGAAGGGCTGCACTTCAGGGAGCTACTTTCATGGTACTGGTGAGCTCCCAATAGCTTCAGAGCTACTTCTTGTAGGTCCCTGAACCCGCGCTCTCGGCATGCACTGCTAAGTACATCACATATTACATCACTCATGACATAACACCCCTTTAACCTTTGTTTTTTTAATTGAATATGTATATATATATATATATATGCTCACTTAAAAAACCATAGGTTTCACACATGTTATAGTTAGCTGGACATTTCACTCGTGAAAAACCATTGAAATTCCCCCGTTATAGTTAGTGCAGGCAACTATAACTCACGCGACCGCAATCCTCTTCTGATGACGTCAGATATTACATCACTGTATTTAGACACTTATTTACCCATGTCTTCTTCCATTAATTTTTAGCTATACATATATTACAAATATTTTTTTTTCAGAAAGACACATATGTCATCAGTGATGTAATATCTGACGTCATCAGCAGAGGATTGCGGTCGCGTGAGTTATAGTTGCCTGCACTAACTATAACGGGGGAATTTCAATGGTTTTTCACAAGTGAAATGTCCAGCTAACTATAACATGTGTGAAACCTATGGTTTTTTAAGTGAATTTGCAAGGTTTTTTAAATGCTAATTCCTAACTATAACGTGTGTGAAACCTATGGTTTTTTCAGTGAATTTGTACGGTTGTTTAAATGCTAAGTTATGTATTTTTTTTTTTTTTTAAGGTTTTTCACCGTGCGCGTACCATGCGCTTCGTGCACCGCGCGCCAACGTTACGCAGTTCGCGGAATTTTTCTGTTTCAACCGTACGCGCACGCTACGCGTACTCCGCAATTTTTCGCAAAAAAATTAAAGGAAATTTTGGCCCTTGGGGGTCCTTCTGGGACCCCCTGACAAAGGCTAGGGGGTCAGGAACTGTCCACCCTGCCCCCTTTTCACGTTCTCCACCTTTGTTTTTCACCCCCTCAGACTGCGAGAGACAAAATGGCGGCCGACACTTCCTGGTTTTGACCGATTCGAATGTTTACTAAGATCTAACAACCAATCAGAATCGCGCTCGCGCACGGCAACGTGCGTGTACGGTAAGTTTTACCGTACGCGCACGGTGCGCGCTTATAGATCTATATATGCTTTTAAATTCTATTTTCTCAGGAAATACTGAACAGATTTACCCCAGACCTGCAAAAGGCACATCCCTGACCTGAGGACTACCTCTCTGCCAAATTTCAAGTAATTCTGTTCAGCCGTTCGGGCTGTAGCTTGGACTAAAGGTCCTGTGGAAAAATGCATGGGGAAAACGCGTTTTGGGACCCCCCTTTTTCTCAGCCCCCGCTTGACGAATCCCCCCGAGACTTTCAGGGAAGGAGCGGAGCGGAGCGCCCCACCTATTTTGAAAATGTCGCGAGGATTCGTCAATCGGCGCCAAAGTTATTCCAAATAGAATGTTGCGGATTTCCTATGGAAACATGATCCTAACTATAACTATCTACTGGCGACCGCCAGTAGATAATATTACCTACTGGCGGTCACCAGTAGGTAGATATAGTTAGGACCTATTTTCCATACAAAATCTGCAACATTCTATTTGGAATAATGATAATGTTGGCGCCGATTGCCGAATCTTCGCAAAATTTTCCAAACTTTTACCTACTGTCGGTCGCCAGTAGGTAGATATAATTAGGACCTATTTTCCATAGGAAATCCGCAACATTTTATTTGGAATAACGTTGGCGCCGATTGACGAATCTTCGCGAAATTTTCCAAACTTTTGGCCAGCTCAGGTCCGCTCCTATCCTGAAAATTTCACGGTGATTCATCAAGCGGGGGCAGAGAAAAAAAGGGGCTCCCAAAATGTGTTTTCCCCATGCATTTTCCCATAGAACCTTTTGACGCAGCTACAGCCCGAACTGCTGAACGGAATTACACCAAATTTGGCAAAGAGGTAGTCCTCAGTCATTTTGCTTGCTCGCGGTCGCCAACTTGATGTTGAGGACCGAGAGCAAGCAAAAAATGACCGCTGCACTACGCAATGCTACGCTACGCATGTTTGCACTGTGCTACGTGCAATTTGCGAAGTAGCGCAAACTTCGCAAACTACGCGAGCGTAGCATAGGGCTTTGCCCAGGCTTAGTAAAAGTACATATATATCTATGGCCTCGGAGGATCCGAGCACCCTCCCCGCACCCTCCCGAGCACGAGCTCTATGCTAATTGGCTGCCAACACTCTGAATCAGGAATTGTTGGCAGCCATCTTGTGCCTCGGTAGAACCGAGGCTGAAGAAAACCCCCCCAAAAAGGTGCAAAACGCGACAAGGGGGCAGGGTAGAAACACCCTGACCCCCTAGGCCTGCTCAGGGGGTCCCACAAGGACCCCCAAGGTTTACATTTATTTATTTTTTTTAAATGGGAGGATGTGCGTTGGATGCGCGGATCCTCCCGATAGAAAAAAAAAATCTGCGTGGGCTCACGCTCGGAATATGATAATTTGCCCCCGGGGGGCCAAATCCTGGGGGCAGAGTACAAAAAAAAGTGTGGTGGGGTCCCAATCACCCAACACTGCCCCAGGGACCGCCACATCCCGGGGCTTGAAGATTGTATATGCGGGGGGCTCATGTCCCCCACAGCCCCAGGAATCACCACCCCCCGGGCTTCGCCAACATGAGTGGGGGGCTCGCAGCCCCCCCAGCCCCCCCAGCCCCGGGGACCGACACCCCCTGGTGCTTAAAACAATTTGGTGTGGGGGGCTCTCAGGCGCCCCCAGCCCAGCAGCCCGCAGCCGCTGGGGCAACTTGTACATGTGTAAGGGGGGCCACACGACCCCCCTCCTGGAGCTTTGTATAGGCCCTGGGGACCGCCACCCCCCAGGGCCGGCTTCTGCAGTGTCCCAGGGTGCCCACCCCCGGGACACTGCTGTTTGCAAAGGCAGGGCGGGAGCCTCGCGGCTCCCGCCCAGCCTTTGCAAACTGCTTTGCTTCATCGAAGCGAGAGCAGGGAAACCTGCTCTCGCTTCAATGAAGCAAAGCAGATTGCTTTTCCACATGGGGAACAGCATGTTAGCTGCTCCTCATATGGTAAAGCAATGCCGGCTCCCGCAGGAGGCGGGGAGCCAGCTGGGACCATGGGGGGATTGGGGCCCCCTCCACGGTCTCCAACAAGAGGCCCGGCCCCGGGGGATGGGGTCCCCGGGGCCTTAAGTGGCCACAGGAGGGGGGCTACGCAGCCCCCCTCCATTAAAATACTTTTTTTAAAACAAAAGGGCCATGCCCCGGGGGATGGGGTCCGGCCTCAGGAGGGGGGCCACGCAGCCCCTTCCCGATTTTTTTTTATAAATAAAAATTGGGGGTAGGCCCTGGGGGATGGGGTCCCCAGGGGCAAAGAATACACAGCCCCCCTTCTAAAACAAAGAAGAAAAAAAAAAGACTGGATCGGGCCGGAGGCCACGCCCACTCCGTACACCACTCTGCAAACGCGCTCCGGGCGCGTTTGCAGAGGGGGAACTAATTCCCCTTGAATTCTGGGGGTACCTGGGGGCCAACTATCCCACCACGAACCTCGAGTATGCGCCAGGGAGCTGCGTTGCAGAGAGGTGTAATGAGGCCATGCCCCTTTTTACACCTCTCTGCAACTCAGCTCTGTGGCACTTACTGGAGGTACCTGGTGGCCTAGTTGGCCGCCAGGGGACCTCAGGATTCAAAGGGACTTAATCCCCCAACTTAAAACGCGCCACGGGGCGCGTTTGCACAGTGGTGAAGGTGGGCGGTGGGGTCTGAGGTGATACTGTGCAAACACGCCCTGTGGCGCGTTTTAAGTTGGGGAATTCATTCCTCTTCAATCAAGAGGTCCCCTAGGGGTCAACTAGCCCAAAAGGTACCTCCAGGAAGCGCCACAGAGCTGCGTTGCAGAGTGTTGTAAAAAGGGGAGTGGCCTATGAACACCTCTCTGCAACCCAGCTCCCTGGCGCATACTGGAGGTACCTGGTGGGCTAGTTGACCCCCAGGGGACCGCAGAATTGAAGAGGAATTAATTCCCCAACTTAAAACGTGCCACGGGGCGTGTTTACGCACGTCACCTCAGGCCCGCCCCCTTCCTTCACCATTGTACAAATATTCCTCTAAAATGAGCCGAACTACGAATTCCGATTTACTCACCTGTTATCAGGAGAGAACCCAGTGCTGCATCTTTTAGCCCAGCACTGACCCTGAAAAGTAATTCTAAGCGTACTTACCGGTAACTTGTATTTCCTTCCATAGGAATCCATTGTATGGTTTTCACTAGAAAAGTTTCTAAGTGTCCATTTTTTAAACTTACAAATATTCCTCTAAAATCCGTCGAACTACGAATACCGATTTACTCACCTGTTATCAGGAGAGAACCCAGTGCTGCATCTTTTAGCCCAGCACTGACCCTGAAAAGTAATTCTAAGCGTACTTACCGGTAACTTGTATTTCCTTCCATAGGAATCCATTGTATGGTTTTCACTAGAAAAGTTTCTAAGTGTCCATTTTTGAAACGTACAAATTTTCCTCTAAGATCAGCCGAACTACGAATGCCGATTTACTCACCTGTTATCAAGAGAGAACCCAGGGCTGCATCTTTTACCCAGCACCGACCCTGAAAAGTAATTCTAAGCGTACTTACCAGTAACTTGTATTTCCTTCCATAGGATTCCATTGTGTGGTTTTCAGCAGAAAAGTTTCTAAGTGTCCATTTTTGAAAATTACAAATATTCCTCTAAAATCCGTCGAACTACGAATTCCGATTTACTCATCTGTTATCAGGAGAGAACCCAGTGCTGCATCTTTTAGCCCAGCACTGACCCTGAAAAGTAATTCTAAGCGTACTTACCAGTAACTTGTATTTCCCTCCATAGGAATCCATTGTATGGTTTTCACTAGAAAAGTTTCTAAGTGTCCATTTTTGAAACGTACAAATATTCCTCTAAAATCAGCCAAACTACGAATTCCGATTTACTCACCTGTTATCAGGAGAGAACCCAGGGCAGCATCTTTTACCCAGCACCGACCCTGAAAAGTAATTCTAAGCGTACTTGCCAGTAACTTGTATTTCCTTCCATAGGAATCCATTGTGTGGTTTCAGCAGAAAAGTTTCTAAGTGTCCATTTTTGAAACTTACAAATATTCTTCTAAAATCAGTCGAACTACGAATTCCGATTTACTCACCTGTTATCAGGAGAGAACCCAGTGCTGCATCTTTTAGCCCAGCATTGATCCTGAAAATTAATTCTAAGCGTACTTACCAGTAACTTGTATTTCCTTCCATAGGAATCCATTGTGTGGTTTTCACTAGAAAAGTTTCTAAGTGTCAATTTTTGAAACGTACAAATATTCCTCTAAAATCAGCCGAACTATGAATTCCGATTTACTTACCTTTTATCAGGAGAGAACCCAGGGCTGCATCTTTTAGCCCAGCACTGACCCTGAAAAATAATTCTAAGCGTACTTACCAGTAACTTGTATTTCCTTCCATAGGAATCCATTGTGTGGTTTTCAGCAGAAAAGTTTCTAAGTGTCCATTTTTGAAACTTACAAATATTCTTCAAAAATCAGTCGAACTACGAATTCCGATTTACTCACCTGTTATCAGGAGAGAACCCAGTGCTGCAATCTATAGGTAAGTGATTAGATGCGTGTATAGATCTAGGAATCACTGAGTGGGTGTTTAGAAACTTGTATTGGTGTGTCAATGGTTTTAAATCTGGCACTCTTTATTTTACAGTGAGTGATGAAAGGTTATACTAGTGTATGATGATGTGTATCTGATTGTCACGTGGATGATGTCATCAGTGATGTCATCAGTGATGTCATTTGAGATGTCATCAGTGATGTCACTGACCATGTCATGAATGATGTAATATGTGACATCATCAGCAGTGGATTGCGGACACGCAAGATGTAGTTAGTACAACTAACTATATTAGAGGAATTTCAATGGTTTTGTTCGAGTGAAATGTCCAGCTAACTATAACACCCCTAAAACCTATTGTATTTTCAGTGAATTTTTTTTTTTTTTTGCTAATTCATAACTATATCAGGCCTGAAACCTAGGGTTTTTTCAGTGAATATATATATATATATTCATGTGATCAAGGCCGTTCGTCGGCCGAAACGCGTCATGACATAAGGGAGATCTGACAACTGAATAAAATAACAGTATCTACCGACGAAGAGGAGTTCGTGCATTCTTTCTTTTCCTGGAGAAAACTGGTGAATGCTTTGTTTCCATATATATATTTATATATATATATATATATATATATATATATATATCTTACACAAACCCCGGAAGTGCGGAGCTTCAAGCACGGCGGTCCTGGACGGGCTCCGGCGGCCCCATACCTCACAAACACGACTTTCCGAAATGCCACGAAAAGAAATCCAGGACTCCCAGGGGTGCTGTATTCAAAGTTTAATCCAGGCAAATGTTCTGCCTCACCAACGCGTTTCGCTAAAAAGCTTGTTCACGGTATGGCTAATAGAAAGTTACAACCTCTTTACATACGAGCATTCAAAGATATAGGAATAGGACTGAACATAGATAGTACATTCTTAATCTAAGCGCCATTTTGCAGTGGTTTAAACAGGAGTCTATTATAACGAAATCCTGAAAAATACGGTGATTGTCAGTGCAAATATCAAACAATTCATTAATAGAGTAATTCCAATCAATTTATGAAATAGTCTGTGATTTATAGCCCAAAGAAAACAAATATTGACATAAGCAGCAGTTTGAGATCAATGCATCAGTGGGCAAACACCTATTCTATCGTAATTAATTCTCATGTAGAAAATTAAAGAAACGACGACATCAGTACGTCAATTCATGCTTAAATCCAATAAACTACTGCAATAATGCAAAAACCACATGTCTAGCCCAAGTATACCATGGGGTATTTTATCCCATGTAACACGTGATCACACCATCACCTTTCCCACAAACCACTTAAATCCTTGGTGCGTAGCTCTTTCATATGAAAGAGAGAGCATGTTTGCAAATATGAACAATAAAAATAAAACCTCTTGTGAAAAATGAAACACAATAAAAACTTGCTAGACATGTGTTGCAAACAGGTATTAGAAACAGTTCAATACAAGTAAATAACAATAAAAAAAAGCTGCAGTAGCTCGGAAAGTATAGAAACATGCAGAAAGATTCTAGTTTTTCTCTATCTAAGGAATGCAAAAACTAAACATATTCTGTGTGTGTGTATCATTGTAAGCTATTCAAAAAGAACAAAAGAAAGGAAAGTAACATTCCATATGTTGCTTTGCTCATCTGCTTTTATTATGCTCTGTGACCTGACCTGCCTTCCACCTCAGACATTGTGATGTCAAATCTCAACCATAATAACTATAACAGTTGATTTCTGACATCTTTTCTATATAATTGATGACTTGGTGCATTCCAAGTTGCCGATTATAAAGAAATTAGTGACTGACGTTTCCACAGGGATTACAGAATCCCATGTATATATACATATAGACTAACTTATACTTGCTATGTAATACGTCCTGCAAAGTGATTATTAAAATTATGTAGAGTGGGGGGTGCGTGGTCTCACACCACGAGAAGATGGCGGCTGAATTTTGAGCTCTGCTCGACCGCGGAGAAATTTTACGGATTACAGCCTGTTTCTCCGATTATGGACACATTCCGAGGATGGCTTGCGGGCGATGAAGGGTCGGTGCGGTGATTTCACCCGTTCCGACCCTGGAATCTTCTCTGGCGGACCCGGTAGCTGTGGCGGCGTTTTCTCTTCAGCACAGTGCATGTAGCGGACGCCATGGGATGGCTGCTCGCAGATTTGCTGGACACTGTGAGGTAATCCGGTGCTATATAACTTGATCGCGCGGCAACGTTTTCTTCTATTTTTTTTTTCTCTCTTTACTCAATATTTCTGGCTGCACTGCCTTAAGAATTGTTTTCAGCACGCTACCATGTACTGTTGTAGATGAGGCGTATACTCTTTTCTTCCTCACTACATGCCCCAGTCGCAGCATGTTATTTCTAGCATCAATTTTTGAGACGCTTTGGGAGGTGGTGCCAGTTGCATTCTTCTCTCCTCTCTCTGGCTCCCAGCTTCATATCCAGTATGTCCCTATTTTAATCTTTTGATCTATGCTGTCACATATCCTAGACTCTTGGTGATTTGTCTTTTTTAGTAGCGACACTGTTTTGCTCACAAGTGTCAATTATCGCTAGAGTGCTGACGGAAGGTGACGTTCTTTTTTGGATTTTTTTTTCTTTTTTGCTCTGTTCCTTGGTCCCCGGAGTCTTCTTGAGGAGTGAGGTGTCTCTTTTTGACGGATGGGCAGGCGGAAGACTTTATTGAAGATCACCTCTCGACCGCCTTATCGTTTCATGATGGCTAGTGAGGCTTCTACTGCGGCTAGAGCAATTTCTTCTGGTACCAAGCCCAAAAGAGCCAAGAATGACCCTCCCTCACCCATACTTTCCTCTCAACATCCTGTTCTGGATAATATTTTGGACGAGGTGAGGGGTCTTAAATCTTTTATGGCCACTACTAATGAGAAGCTACAACTAATTGAGGATAGGTGGATTACTATGGAAGCTAAGGTGTTTGATATGGAGCAACGTATTAGTGATGTGCAGGATATTTCTACTAAAATTCCAATTTTGGAACAGGAAATCCTGCGTCTTAAGCTTCACACCAAGGACCTTGAAAATCGCAATCGGCTTAACAACCTACGCCTTTATGGCTTACCAGAAAATTTGGAGGGTCCTGATTTGCTTCTCTTCCTGAGGAAATTTCTGACTGAACTTTTAAGCATTTCCCCGGAGCCTGCATTGAATATTCAACGTGCACATAGACTTGGTCGTCTTCAACCTAATGCTTCTAAGCCTAGAGGCATTATCATGTTGTTTTTGGAATTTACTGACTTAATGCGAGTCCTCTCAGCTGCCAAATTGAAGCGTCACCTTACTTGGTCAGGTCATAACATCTTTATTTCACAAGACGTATCTAATGCTACCAACGCGAGAAGGAAGGAATTTCTGGCGCTTCGTCCTCAAATGAGACAGTTGAATATTCGCTATGGTATTCTCCATCCTTGTCTGTGTAAAGTCACACATGATGGCTCCACTCGGTCTTTTGATGACCCTCTTAAACTGAAGTAGTTTCTTCAAAACCTGTCTTCACGTCCTGTGACTGGCTCTTCCTCTTCTACTTAATGTCCTTGTGTCTTTTTGCTCTTCCTTTTAATACGGCTGTTTCTTGGTTTTCTATTCTTATCTTTTTCTCTGTCACTCCATCTCTTGTTGGTGCTGTTATGCCCCATGCATCTGTTTTTATTGTTGTTTTATTTTAGATCTGGATATCTTTCCTTGATCTATCTTCTTTCACTTCTTTTTCTATCCTCTACTTTTTTCTTCGATTTGTTATTCTTTCCGTCAGTATGTCCTATTATTCAGTTGACAATGTGCTGTTTATTGCGTATGTCCTTTGGAATTATGTACTGTCCTATTGTATATATTTTTTTTCATTCTTATTTTGATCAATTTTGGTGTCTCTTTTTTTTTAGATGTCTCCCTGAAGTGTATCATCTCATTCCGTATTGGTCCCCTCCGATCCCTCAGGTCTTGGCAACCCCGTAAAAAGACAAAAGGTACTTTCTCATTTATCCAAATTAAATTCTCAGGTATCTTTCATTCAAGAAACACATTGTAATGAAGCGGAATCACTTAAGCTAAAAAGACAATGGGTAGGCCAAGTTGTGTATTCCCCTGCTTCCAGTAAAAAAGGGGGTGTTGCTATATTGTTTCATAAATCTTTATCTGTGCAAATTGTTTCTACGCAAAATGATGCTGAGGGACGATGGGTAATGACCAGGGCTGTTATACAAGGCAAGGATTTGCTTTTATTGAATATTTATGGCCCGGTCAAACCTGACCCCAAATTCTGGCATGACATCAAGGTTCTACTCTCCTCCTTTGATTGTCCAAATATTGTTATTGCTGGTGATTTTAACCAATGGATAGACCCATTTTCCGATAGACAATCTCAGTCCAAGTTTCATCCTGACAAATCCCATAAAGCTTTTCAATCGGCCATTACCTCTCGTCCTCTATTTGATGTTTGGAAGACATGTAACCCAGATTCTCTTGAGTTTACGTTTTTTTCCAATGTTCACCATACACGATCTAGGATTGATTATATTCTGGTCAGTAAATCCCTGCTCCCATCTATTCAATCCGCGGAGATTGGGTCAATTTTCATTTCAGACCATGCACCAGTCCTTTCTGTTTTGGATCTCGCGTTAACCTCCCAAAAATTTAGTCGTTGGAAACTTAATAATGTTTTATTATCTGATTCTACTTTCATAAAAGAAGCTAATTCCTTTGTTAGAGAGTTCTTCATGGTTAACGACCCCTTAGCAACCTCTGTTTCCAATAATTGGGATGCTTTTAAGGCCTCATTGCGGGCATTTGCTATTTCTTATGTCTCTAGGAAAAAGAAAATTGCTCGAAATAAATACTTAGCTTTACTACAACAGCTTAAACTACTGGAGCATAATTACTTCACTTCTAAATCGCCCTCAGCACTTCATGACCTCATTATGGCCAAATCTGAGCTTAACAAACTTGCGACAGTTGAAGCTTGTAATATTCTTCTCAAAATTAAATCCAAATACCATGGCGGCCAAAATAAAGCTGGTAAGATGTTAGCTAACTATTTAAAAATCAAACGTAAAAATATTGGTCCCATCTTAAATGTATCCACTAAACGCTTAGGGGTAGATTTATGAGCCCCTTGCGCCTCTTTTGCGTCACTTTTAACATGGGAAAAGTGACGCAAAAGAGGCGCAAGGGGCTCATAAATCTGCCCCTTAGTGTCCTCAGACGATGATATTGCTAATATCTTTCATAACTACTATGAGGCCCTTTACTCTGATGACACAAACCCTTCTAATCAAAATTTAGATATTTTTTTTTCTGGCCTTCCTTCTCCCCCATCCTTGCTACATGAATTCGAAGCCTTGGAGGGTGCAGTTACCGCCCAAGAAATTATTAGTGCCATTAAATCCCTAAAAAAATCAAAGGCTCCAGGACCGGATGGCTTTTATTCCACCTTTGCATCGATTTGTGTTCTTAAGCTTCTGACACTGTTTAATTCCTTTATTAGTGATGCTAAGGCCTCTGGCTCCTTTATGGATGCTTTAATAATCATTGTCCCCAAACCTGATAAGGATCACTCATTGTGTAAAAACTACCGCCCTATTTCATTGATTAATTATGACTGTAAGATATTTGCAAAGATTCTTGCTATCCGTCTTGAGAGTCTTCTCCCATTATTGGTTAAGACTGATCAAGTTGGTTTTATTAAGGGTAGATTAGCAGCAGATAATGCTCGAATGTTTGCAAATGTTATCTCGCATGCAAAGAAATTTAAAACTCCTCTTGCAGCGTTATCTCTAGATGCCGAAAAGGCCTTTGACCGTATTAATTGGCAATTTATGTTTAGAACCCTTAATTGGTTTGGTTTTGGTCCAACTTTCATTTCCTATATTAAATTATTATACTCCTGTCCCCGGGCCAGTATTTTTGTAAATAATCATTTCTCTAATTCTTTTCCTTTATCTCGTGGGACTCGTCAGGACTGTCCTCTCTCCCCTTTGTTATTTGTTCTTTGCCTCGAACCCTTCCTTGAGCATATTCGGGTTAATGCTCATGTTTCTGGTTTTACACACAACTCGGTAGAAAGTAAAATATCAGCTTATGCTGATCATATATTGATCTATATGTCCAATCCTCTCACATCCCTTCCTCCCTTTTTGGATGAGGTTCGACTATACTCCAGCATTTCTGGATATAAGTTACATTTCTCTAAAACAGAAGTTCTACCCCCGAACTCGTTATGTTATCAATATATGTTTCATGATACTAATTTTACATGGTGCCCCACAAAAATTAAATACCTAGGTATTTGGTTCTCTGCGTCCATACCTGCCACAATAAAGTATACATTTGCAGCCTTACTTACTAAAATTCAATCACTGCTTCTTACATGGTCCCCACTATTTCTTTCTTGGTGGGGCAAATTAGATACTATAAAAATGATGATTGTACCTCATGTCCTTTATATATTGTCTATGTTGCCCATTCGCATTCCCCTTACGTATTTTTTGTAAGTTAATTCTATTTGTGTAAAATTTTTATGGAATAAGAAACACCCATGTATTGCCCTTATAAAGCTCCAACGCCCGAAGTCTGAAGGTGGAGTACGTTTTCCCGATTTTAAGGCTTACCACTCAGCTTTTCTCATCAAACAATCCTTCGCTTTATCCTTTGATTTTGCGGATACTCCTATTCCGAGATGGATTGCTTTTGAACGTTCCTCTCTAAAGGATTTTTCTTTTCAGAATGTGATTTACATGTCCAATTGTACTTTCATTTCTAATAACCCGATTATAAAATATTCCCAAAATGTATTATATAATACGTTTACTAAGGGTTTAACTCAATTTCAATGCTTTCTTTCTTCCACTATTTGGTATAATAAATTTCTTAGATACAAGGGTAAATCATTCTATTACAAACACTGGAAGGAGAAGGGTATTATTTTCGTACACCAATTAATCCTTCAACATTCTATTATTCCCTTCCTTGATTTGCAAACACGATTTCAATTACCTGACACATATCGTGCTGAATATCTTTTAATTTCAGCCGCTTTAAAATCACAATTATCCTCCTTTGACTTACCTGTATCAATACCTTCCCTTACTCCCCCCACACCTTTATATAGTATATTTCCTATACATATACCTAAAGCAGCCCTTGTTTATAAATTGTTGCTATTACATTCAACCAAGAGACCTAAATCTCCTAACGAACTTGCTTGGGAATTAGACTTATCCCTTTCATTTTCTATCGATGTATGGGATAAACTAAGTTATTTAAAATCTCTGCTGCTGCTCGTATAACTCAATCCCTGTATTTTATTTACAATAGAGCTGTTATTACTCCTGTTTGCATATCCAAGTTTTCCCCTTCCTCGTCTCCACTATGCTGGTCTTGTTCTAAGCATACTGGCACTTTGAGACATCTCCTTTATGATTGTCCTAATGTTATGACTTTTTTGGAAGTCGGTTTGGGCAAAATGCATGAACATTTTTAATTGTAATCTGAGTTTATCATTTCATAATGTTTTTTTAGGTTCCTCATCACCTGATTTGAATGACTCCACTTCTATTTCTTTATTGTTTGATCTTTTTATTGCAATGGCATTCAAAGTTATGGAAAGATAATTCGAACATTTCTTTATTAATGTGGTGGAATTTTATCTGCGACGAACATCGAATTGCCACTGTCTCCTCTTCTGTCCTCTCACAAAAAATTCAATCTGATCTTCTCTGGTTACCATTTACAACTTATCTTTCTTCACGCGCTCCTCTTTCCTAACTTGGATCTTTCTTCTTTTATCTGGTTGCGTACGTAGTCTTAGGACATTTCTATTCTTCTCTATTCTTTGATTTCTATTTTTATTTCTTTTTTCTTTACTTTCCTTCTTCATTTCTTTCCCCATTCCCTTTCGTTCTTTTTCTTTTCTTCTTCTTCTTTACTGTTTGAACTATTGTTCTTATTACTTGATTTTTATACTTTGTAAGTATAATTTTGATTTCCTGATTGATTGCATTCTCCATGTATTTTTGTGTTTTGTTTATTTCTGAAAACTTAATAAGAATTCTTAAACAAAAAAAAAATTATGTAGTGTCACTTACCTGTTGCCATCACCAGAATTCCATGCAGGTATAGCAAGTCCTGTTCTCCATCAAGCACATCAACCAAGCTGTGCACTACCTGCTTCTGAGTGTGAGAGATAGCGGTGCAGCAGCGCATCCCGTACCACACTCACTCCCATGTAAGTCAAAGCTCCTCTATTGTTTAGCCTTACATAGGCCTACCACCCACCAGCATTAGAGAAGGTAGCACAGCACATAGAATATAAGAGACTCCACTTGCTCCTCTGTAGAAATATTGCTTTGAGTTATGCACACACAGCACCATTGGGAGCAGGACTTACTGCATGCCTCAGCCATGACTAAGTGACAGGGGGTGATGAAAACACAAAAAACACACATATGGAAAGGGATACTTAAAAATAAAAGCACAGGCAGAGGAAAACAGCATGGACAGTGAGAATAAAGTAAGAAAAAAGGCCAGGTAGTAAAGAATGGGTCAAATTGGACTGGCAACGGCACAGAAACAACATTGAAACCTCAACTACAGGGCAGTCCTGAAAAGGACACTTTTAAACAGACCCCTACTTGTTCTAAAAAGAAGTGAGTTAAAAAAGAAAACTCTAAACACGAGATCTCAGTCCCAAGGTAGGTCTCCTCAACAGGAGCACTCTGAAAAGAGGTACAACCTTAGGAAAGGGGACAGTATTAGAAAACCTGACAGGTATCAGGATACTGATACACGTTCCTTTTGTTCCTTTAAGGGCTTGAAGAAAGGCTACAAAAGAGAAGGACACAGAGAGGAGCGCACACAGTCAAGAGACAAGCAGCACACTGAAGACTTTACTTCTAAGATAGAAGATAAGCAAAATCCAAAACCTCAATTTAAGAAAAAGAAAGTTGCTGGTCTGAAAATCAGACATGCCCAGAATTCTGAGGACACAACTTCTGAATGGGGAATGGGCTCTGACGATGTTAGACAGCGCGGCAGAAGTAACAATAGCTCGCCTGAACCTAAAGGAATTTCTGGTGACAGTGGAGTTCAATGTTTACATCATGGTGGAAACACCAGACACCAGGGTGAGCGCCCCACATAAGTTATGTGAAGTAACACTCCGGCTGGAGGGGGACAAGCCCAGGAAAGTAAAAGCTCTTTTTTGGAAGAACTTATCATCTGGTTATGACATCCTGTTAACCGAACAAGATTGGCCGCCTGCGTTCGTAATTGAGTGCCCCAGGGGAGAAAGTATAATTTTTCCTGCATTTTCCAACTACGTTCCCGTTCATCTAAAACATGCATATGCACAGGAGTGGGCAGTAGCCCAAGCTCCAGCATTGTACAAAAATCACTCAGGGTGGGATGAGAACTCAACCTATCATGTAATCCCATTAAAAGTTTCACCTAATGCTCAGAGGCAATACCCAATAAAGCAAGAAGCTAAAAAACAGGTCAGGGAGTTCTTAGATCAACTTGAATACCAGGGGGTCATTGAAAAATGTACCTCACCAATGAACAATCCTTTGTTTCCCATTTCTAAACCCGATAGTACATATTGTTTAGTTTTAGATTACAGACATTTAAACTCATGCACAAAGACATTTGCTGTCCAAAATGCACATAGTGACGCACTAATGAATAACATTGTGTGCAAAAATATAAAACCACACTAGATATCTCAAATGGATTTTTCTGTCAAAATATAGCACCTGAAAGCAGGTATCTAACAGCCTTCAGTGCATTAGGGCCCCAGCGACAATTCTGTTGGTTGGCACAAGGGTATAAAAACAGCCCAGGTGTATTTTCAGCAAGAGTAACATAGTTCTTCAAAAGTTTGATGAAGAAGCGTTGTCCTATGTGGAGGATATTTATCTGACTGACGACGATTTGAGGCACTTGACCAGTGTAAGCACCATTATAATGTGATTTGCCGCAGAAGGCTACAAGTTCAACTTTAAAAAGTCGAAAATAGCCCACCTCAATGTCCTATTTTTGGGTTATTGGTTGTCAAGTGAAGGCAAAAGCCTGGCAGCTAACTTTTTGGAAAAGTATGCGCTGCTCCAGCCTCCAAAATCATTGAAAAATTTACAATCAATACTAGCATTCCAAAATTTAGGCATGACATACATTTTAGATTACGCACAAAGGGTAAAACCTTTCTATGAATTAATAAAACCTGACTTTTCAGCCACAGATTGGACACAAGAACATGCTAACATTCTTCGTTTACTCCAGGATGACATGATCACATTAAAACACTTACAAACACGCATAAACGTACGCCACTTAGTGATGTGAATAATTGCGGGTCAATGCGGGTACACTTATTTGACCTTTAATGAAGGAGAAACTGTACCAATTGCTTACAAATCACACCTGTACACAAATGCAGAAATGCGTTTAACTTCAACAGAAAAGATCCTGACAGCAGTTCAGACTGCTGTGGCAAGAGAAAGAGCACTGGCTCAGGGGAAACGCATCATTGTCGTGACTCCATTACCAGCTTTAGAAGCTATTACAAAGGCCAGCATCCCAAATGCTAAAGCGTTACATCCTAGGTGGATACAATGGGTGAATTCTCTTACTGCAACAGACGTTGAATACAGATTTGATCCCAGCTTAAAAATTCAGGCATTCCTGCAATATGAACAAGAATATCCTCTACCTAATGAAATCTTGCCTATTGAACAGTATGAATATATTATATACACTGACAGATCTGCGCAACCTGCCATAGGGAGTAGGCAACAATATTTTTCAGCATGTGCTATAGTTAAAGGTCCCATGTGTGATGGCAAGTTCCATCCTAGTTTCACAAAAACGCAATCTCTAGGAGACTGCATGGTTCAGTTGGGAGAATTAAAAGCACTCATACTGGCACTTGTAAATACGTATCACGAATTCCCCACACTAATCGTGTGTGATTCTTTTTACTGTGTACAATCGTACAATGAGTACTTACAACACTGTGAACAAAACGGGTTTAAGGACGCAAAAGGTGGCACAATAAAGCACAAAATGCTATGGCAACCGGTAGCAGAACTGCACTCCGAGCTACTAAGGACTCACGTGATCCATACACTGAGTCATCAACATGATGGCGTACACGTTGAAGGGAATTCATTGGCTGATGAACCCCTAAAAGGGGCTGTTCGCACAGCTACCGTATCTGTGCTGACTCGTTCAAAAACAAGAATAGACGGAGATATTATGGTAGCTGTCATCGCATCACGCAAAGGCAGCACAGCAGTACCTAAAAAATTCCACTCAAATACTCCTACAAATTAGATGCACAAAACATTCCATATGCTCAGATTCCTGGAGTGGGGGATAGAGTAATACCAAATATGGATCATAGGCAAGGGTTAATACTAGCTGCACATGAGGGTTTGGGCTATGCGCATACAGGGGTTACGGCGAATATTTCTTTACTGAAGCAACGCTACTGGTGGCCAGGGTTATCCAAGCAAACTAAAGACTATGTCTTGAAATGCAACATCTGCCAGCAGATGAAAGGCTCCACCGTTACACGCCCAGTACAGACGCCATTACTGAAGTCAGACAAATCTCTTGCATGTGTGTACTTGGACCACTGCGGCCCCTTACAAACGGATGGTATATTGTGGTGGCAGTGGATTCATGCTCGAGATTCCTATGGCTTTGGCCTCAGAGTTCTGCTGACGCTCAAACTGTTATAAAAGGTTTTCGAGTCTTTATCGGTACATACGCAGTTAGCACGTTACACTCTGACCACAGCCCTGCGTTTAGCTCTCGGGCTTACAAAGAGGCCATGGAGGGAATGGGAGAAGCATTGCAGTTCTCATCTCCGTATAATCCTGTGGGAAACTCTGTTGTGAGAGAAAAAACCGAGACTTAAAGCAATCTTTAACAGCTAGGGTATTAGGCAAGGGCGGCAGTTGGTTCACACACCTGTATGGGGTACAGCGGGCATTAAATAACCAGCCAAGAAGCTCTCTAGGAGGTGTCACTCCATATGAGGTCCTCTTTGGGACACGAATGTGGGTACCTCATCTTGATTGTGAAGGCGCAGTGGCAGATGAAAAACCATTTGATATCCATGATCTTTTGGCTGTTTTACAGGATGTAAAAGAATCCAGGACAAAACAATTCAATGTCCATCTAAATCAGACCGCCACTGAAGAAGTCAAGGTACTCATGGCAAGACCTGTCTGGATCCCAAAAGTGGGGATCTGGTCAGAGAGAAAATTGTGGGCAAAAAGGAATTTGGACCCTCTTACAGAAAACCTGTACCAGTCCCTGCAAGACACGGAACAAGAACTGTGTTACTCCCGCCTCTTGCCGGAAAAAAGGAGAAAAAATTTGTCTCAATTGACTTAATCATACCACACTATGTGGCCGATACTAAACAGTAGGCCTAGTGAACTCCGATGTAGCAGACGCCCTCCTCTAGCTACAATACAAGAAGTTCAAACAGAACGACTCATCACGTTTGAAGAGCCACCTGTAAAGAATTAAGGACTAAGCAACAATGCTATGGAACTTGTTCCACTTGAACTAAACATTCAAATTCAAAATGAAAATCAGACTAATTCACAAGTCACAATTAGACCTAATACAGATGTCTATATAAACATGCCTCATCGAGAGGATAAAGACATTTCAACAAATCCCGATGCAATTCAAAAGATTGATTGAACTGCTTCTGGCTAGTTCATTAACTTTGATACGTTTTCTCTGGATCCAAGCGAGCCGGAAACAACGCCAGCCAAGACACGGTTCAAGCAAGAATTAATGAACTTTCTTCTGTTTCTTCAAAAACCATACCTGGTATCACCATGGATTGAACTCTGGTAATTTCAGGGATAATGTTTTTTCTTTTATGGCTAGGTTTAGTATTGAATTTTAGTATGCTTATTAATGGACATTATCTGCAACAAGATTCCAAAGACCGAAAGGTCAACATCCTCCTGTAGCCACACACATTGTCACATCGTGAACAAAGAGACTTGTCATCAGTGAACATCACAGCTGTTCCTATACCCGATGGTATAGTAGGGACAAGGTTGATTTCAACACATTCAGACCGACTGAACTTTTTAAGATTATTCATGTATTTAAAATCTCATTAAGTAATTTCATTACCTCCAGTACATTTTCTGATGATTGAGACACTGAAACAGTTATTAACATGTTATCTGATTGAGAGAAAACTGATGCATTTTCTAATAATGAAATGTTAGATGGTTAATCAGATTATGACAAATTGTACTGTAATAAACATTTTGGTCATCATTTACTACACAAATCAATTTCACCCAGGAAAGTATTTGAATACAAACGTTGCCCGACACCACCAAATACAAATTAATTTGAGATATAGTGGATATGCTTGATAAATCTGCACATCAATAGTGTCTCCTTATTATCATTTGTTAACCCAAAGAACATTTAATCAAAGTTTTAGGTGCAACATTGGTGTCTAATGCTCATCCACCTAGAGCATCCAATCCTAATATACACAAATTGTGATATAGGTTACAACTACAACAATGACACCAGAGCACAACATGTAAATGTTACTTTCATCCTCTCATAATTTAAGACGCCCATAGATAATTCAGCATGCTGGACGGCAAATGTAGCTGTAGATTATTCCCATTTATTATTTTTCTTTTGCCAAGGACAAACAGCCGACGCGCGTTTCACCCCAAAAGGGCTTCCTCAAGGCTGTAAACAATATATAAAGTACATGATATATTGGGACATATATCACTTATACAAATATACAAAAAACAGACAAACAAACAATTCTTAAAAACAGACATAACAATATTATTGACATTCAAATGTTAATCTCAATTTTCAATGCATTTACAAGATGACTTCCAAGAAGTCAACATCACCATTTTTTGTTTATTTGTTATTACTATTTATTTAACGTCTAAAATGTATGGCCAATAGTTTCTGATTTCACATAAGCCATGAAACTCATACAGTACCAATAGATGTCCAACAAGGTCAGAACACCCCCAGAATACTTTCTAGTTGTTTCTAAGCCATACCAAGATTAAGGTTAACGAAAAGAGGTGATGATGCACCCAGTGAAACGATATAAGGGCTACCTATACATTGCCAATAATTGATCAAATCCTGAAAACGCCGGTCCTTTATTTAAAAAGAGGAAAAGAGAACGATAAGCGCAAGGGATGTGTGGATAAGAACATAGAGAAGCCCGATTATATACCCGAAGAGAAACAGTCCAAAAGAAAGAGTGTGAGATCTCGCCAAGTTCTCACCTCGGTTATGTTCCTGTATTGTTCATATGTGATCAATCAAAAAGCTCCAATTCGTCATGGTTTTGGCCAATGTAGATTCTCCAAAACAAATTATATATGTGTGCTGTAAAGTTAATATTTAAAATTCAATATATCTCCGTCATAGGTTATATGTGGTACTGTAAACACATGTTAACCATCTCTTACCTATTGCAATAAGTCCATACGCTATCAGATTCTCACAATAATAGTTGAAACGCTGGCAATCTTCATATTACTCAAAAGTAATAGTACTCTTTCCACATGGTAGGAGCCATGATAAGTTCCATCTATCATTAATGTAGAAAAAGCGAGGTATTGGCATATGCATATCCATTATACCCCACATGTGCTGCATGTCAAATAGTTGTCAAAACTTCCCAGGTCTTATTTATATCATATCCCTATAAGATGTATCAAAAAATCCCACCGTTAGCTATTCTATTTATCTTAAATTCATTGTATTAAAAACCATTCATATGTACATCATTTCCGTTTGTTCTGTGTAATTAAATAACCCAGACGGAAACTCGCCATTCTAAAATGCACATTCGCGTTTATTTATAAATCTTGTTTTGTGCAATCACTAGTACCGAAGACCTACATTGTGCGCAGCGCAAAATATGCCCAGATTAACTAGGAACTATCCTACACCAGTATAAATCCAAAAATACCCTACCTATACTATCGTCGTTCACTTACCCCGGCGTGTTGTAATCCGGAATGTCTCGTAATTCACACCGCGAGTGTCATTTGCCTCACGTCCATCATTTCCTGGAGTATAAAAGCATTCTACGTCCAACATCGAGGACGTTGTGGCAATAGAAAGAGGACAATGTATATACTTGCAAACTATAGGGCAAAATTTCCGGCGGCCATCTTTGAATATTCATCACTTGTGGAAATATCCACAAATTGTGGTTACTTATCCACAAAAAACAATCATAATAAATGGTATCTGTGAAATTATATCAAAAAAATATTTATCTCAGGTGCGCCTTATATCTTCACCCGAGTGCATCGACACCAACCAAAGGGATATTACAAATATTAGTCAAATATGGTTGTTCATAATGTATTTATGAAAACACCCCATTTTCATATGATGTCAATCAAATCCAACTCAAAGATGGGTTATATCACCCATCACAACACCTCCTACTCTTATCATGATTGAAAGAATCATTACACCTTTTCCTTTTTGAATATTCTGTATATCTATGTCGTACTCAATTTAAGGACCCACAGTTATGTGCTTCTAAGATTCAGATTCATACAGCCTACATACATATTTGTCTCTCATACTTTGTAAGCCTGCAATCATATGACTCTAAGACTCGAAGCATTTGATTTCTATTTTACAGCATTTACAGTTGTTGTGTCCGTGCACTTCAGCATATGTCAAATACTAGGTCCATCATAGAAACTTAAACAGTTCCTTGTCAATGTTAATCCCCATTTCCACCGCTCGCAGAGTCACAATCCATCGGCTTTCAATTTGGCGTAATCTAGAAGTTCTATTACCACCTCTCTGACCTGTCTGTGCCATATCTATGCCATGAAAGCCTATATTTATGATCGCCTTACTTCCATGTGTGGTATTAAAATGTACTGCAAGTGGGTATTGTGTATTGTTGTTTCGTATGGTCCACAAAGTACCACAAGCATAAACTTCTTAGATGTTACTATTGTGGTTGAAAACAATAAATTACTGTCGTTACCTTTCAGAAAACCCACTGCGTGCAATGCATTATTGCACGCAGAGAGTGCACACCCCGTCTCACAAATTACATCCATTCCATTTGGTGAGATGATCAGGATCAAAAGAAATTGCAGTGATGAGACTAAATTGGATAACGAACTTGCCAAAGTTGAGAAAAGATTCCTGGCCAGGGGATACAGTAGCGATATCATTAACAAAGCACGGCACAAAACGAATAAGAGAGATAGGACCACTCTTCTCTCTAAAAAAAGAAGAAATGCCTCTAATAGTAACAAAATTAGATTCATCACACCATATTCCTTGGCTGGCACAGAGCTATATAAAATCTTAAATAAACATTGGTATCTACTATTAGAAGATCAGAGCCTGCATGATAAGATTGGTAAGAAACCTTCCATTACATTTCAAAGGGGTAAAACTCTGAGACAACAGCTGTGTCCCAGTTACATTCCACCCAGAATAACAAATACATGGTTACCCACTGCTCCGAAAGGCTTTTACAAATGTGGTATATGCAGCATTTGCTGCTTTGCAATGAATAGAACAACTCAATTTCAATATAATACCAAAAATACCTATTTGATAAATTATTTTATCAATTGCAACACAACCCATACAGTGTATTGCATCAAATGTATATGCAACAAAATATACATTGGTAGTACTGTAAAGCCTCTCGAAGAAAGAATTCAGGAGCATATACGGGCCATACGAAACAACAATACACAATACCCACTTGCAGTACATTTTAATACCACACATGGAAGTAAGGAGATCATAAATATAGGCTTTCATGGCATAGATATGGCACAGACAGGTCTGAGAGGTGGTAATAGAACTTCTAGATTACTCCAAATTGAAAGCCGATGGAGTGTGACTCTGCGAGCGGTGGAAATGGGGATTAACATTGACAAGGAACTGTTTGAGTTTCTATGATGGACCTAGTATTTGACATAGGCTGAAGTGCACGGACACAACAACTGTATATGCTGTAAAATAGAAATCAAATGCTTCGAGTCTTAGAGTCATATGATTGCAGGCTTACAAAGTATGAGAGACAAATATGTATGTAGGCTGTATGAATCTGAATCTTAGAAGCACATAACTGTGGGTCCTTAAATTGAGTACGACATAGATATACAGAATATGCCAAAAGGAAAAAGTGTAATGATTCTTTGAATCATGATAAGATAGAGTAGGAGGTGTTGTGATGGGTGATATAACCCAACTTTGAGTTGGATTTGATCGACATCATATGAAAATGGGGTATTTTCATAAATACATTATGAACAACCATATTTGGATAATATTTGTAATGTCCCTTTGGTCGGTGTCGATGCACTCGGGTGAAGATATAAGGCGCACTTGAGATAAATATTTTTTTGATATAATTTCTCAGATACCCTTTATTGTGATTGTGTTTTGTGGATAAGTAACTACAATTTGTGGATATTTCCACAAGTGATGAATATTCAAAAATAGCTGCCGGAAATTTTGCCCTATAGTTTGCAAGTATATACATTGTCCTCTTTCTATTGCCACAACGTCCTCGATGTTGGACGTAGAATGCTTTTATACTCCAGGAAACGATGGACGCGAGGCAAATGACACTCGCGGTGTGAATTACGAGACATTCCGGATTACAACACGCCGGGGTAAGTGAACGACGATAGTATAGGTAGGGTATTTTTGGATTTATACTGGTGTAGGATAGTTCCTAGTTAATCTGGGCATATTTTGCGCTACGCACAATGTAGGTCTTCGGTACTAGTGATTGCACAAAACAAGATTTATAAATAAACACGAATGTGCTTTTTAGAATGGCGAGTTTCCGTCTGGGTTATTTAATTACACAGAACAAACGGAAATGATGTACATATGAATGGTGTTTAGTACAATGAATTTAAGATACATAGAATATCTAACGGTGGGATTTTTTGATACATCTTATAGGGATATGATATAAATAAGACCTGGGAAGTTTTGACAACTATCTGACATGCAGCACATGTGGGGTATAATGGATATGAATATACCAATACTTCGCTTTTTCTACATTAATGATAGATGGAACTTATCATGGCTCCTACCATGTGGAAAGAGTACTATTACTTTTGAATAATATGAAGATTGCCAGCGTTTCAACTATTATTGTGAGGATCTGATAGCGTATGGACTTATTGCAATAGGTAAGAGATGGTTAACATGTGTTTACAGTACCACATATAACCTATGACGGAGATATATTGAATTTTAAATATTAACTTTACAGCACACATATATAATTTGTTTTGGAGAATCTACATTGACCAAAACCATGACGAATTGGAGCTTTTTGATTGATCACATATGAACAATACAGGAACATAACCGAGGTGAGAACTTGGCGAGATCTCACGCTCTTTCTTTTGGACTGTTTCTCTTCGGGTATATAATCGGGCTTCTCTATGTTCTTATCCACACATCCCTTGCGCTTATCGTTCTCTTTTCCTCTTTTTAAATAAAGGACCAGCGTTTTCAGGATTTGATCAATTATTGGCACTGTATAGGTAGCCCTTATATCGTTTCACTGGGTGCATCATCACCTCTTTTCTTTAACCTTAATCTTGGTATGGCTTAGAAACAACTAGAAAGTATACTGTGGGTGTTCTGACCTTGTTGGACATCTATTGGTACTGTATGAGTTTCATGGCTTATGTGAAATCAGAAACTATTGGCCATACATTTTAGACGATAAATAAATAGTAATAACAAATGAACAAAAAATGGTGATGTTGACTTCTTGGAAGTCATCTTGTAAATGAATTGAAAATTGAGATTAACATTTGAATGTCAATAATATTGTTATGTCTGTTTTTAAGAATTGTTTGTTTGTCTGTTTTTTGTATATATGTATAAGTGATATATGTCCAATATATGTACTTTACATATTGTTTACAGCCTTGAGGAAGCCCTTTTGGGGCGAAACGCGCGTCGGCTGTTTGTCCTTGGAAAAAGAAAAATAATAAATGGGAATAATCTACAGCTACATTTGCCGTCCAGCATGTTGAATTATCTATGGTCGTCTTAAATTATGAGAGGATGAAAGTAACATTTACATGTTGTGCTCTGGTGTCATTGTTGTACCACCAAAAACTAGTTCACAAGCGTTTGCACAAAAATGTGCATACTTTTCAGGATTTAACACAACAGATCCAGCAACATTTTACTATAAGGTTCTACCAAGATCAGCACTGAAAATTATGTTGACAAACACCAAACGGATTTACTCTGCTTCCTTTTTGGCCCAAGTGTCTGAACAGGGTTTTAACCTATGGAAAGACGAAATTGACACAAAATCAATCTGGGGTTTGAGAGACTGGCAAGTCCAGGGTACAGAGGCACTATTTAGAGCATGCCACATTCCACAGCAGATGATCTTTTTAAATGATACTGTGCAACAGACATACTGTCTTGGAATAGCCAAGATGAAGGAACTGAACTCTCCAAAGTTTCCAACAAAAAACCCATGGGTGGCAGAATTCTTCTATAATGGAAGGGGCAACCGTTGATGACATACTAAAGTACAATAGAACAGACCCAAATTGGAAGGAGTGGGTGGTTTGGCCCTTAGACACAAACCCATGTCATAAAAGGTTCCTACACATCACCGAGGGACTTAACATGCATAGGTCTGACCCACGTTATGTACAGAGAGAACATCCAGGGGTAGTGACATTGTATAGTGTTGGGAAGTTGTGCCTACAATGACTAGAAACTAACCCTGGGCGTAGTTCGCCAAGTTGCACTACGCGAAGCTACGCAAAGTGCACTTCGCACTATGCGAGCTACGCGTAGCACTTCGCGAACTGCGTAGTACCCTGTTCGCATTGTGCAAGATGTCGTTTTCAATGATTGCACAGTGCGGGCACTGTGCAATCATTGAAAACGGCATCTTGCACAGTGCGAGCTGTAGTTTTCTGCTGCTCGAGTAGATTATTACTCGAGCGGCAGATTTCTCAACGCAGACTGTTTCTCATCGTGAGCGGTCGCAAGCATACGCGACCACTCGCAATGAGAAACTTGACCTCCTCGCGTTGAGAATCTCGCCGGGGTGTTCATTTTCCATGCTCGCAATCGGCAACTTGATGTGGCTGATCGCGAACAAGGAAAAAGTCTCGCCGGGATGTCATTTTGCTTGCTTGTGGTCACCAACTTGATGTTGAGGACCGCGAGCAAGCAAAAAATGACCGCTGCACTACGCAATGCTACGCTACGCATGTTTGCACAGTGCTACGTGCAATTCGCGTAGTGCGAAGTAGTGCAAACTTCGCAAACTACGCGAGCGTGGCGTAGTGCTTTGCCCAGGCTTACTAGAAACCTCAACACTTACAGAAGTGAAACAACGCTTATCTTTACTCTCACAAGACATGGATCTCAGGGACTTTTTACTAGGACCTAAGAAACGGCGTTAAAAACGTTTCATATATGCAGGCATTTATGCTACCTATAATAAAATTTGGAAGATTTCCCAACAAGAAGCCACAGAGAGAGTACGGGAAATAGACCTATTTAACTTAGAAAAAGTTTTTCCTGTGGTGGATAATGGGTTAACAACTTTTATAAACAGTACGTTTCTGTTTTCAGAATACAATCCAACTGATAGACAGATAGAAATGGCACAAAGGGAAGCTAAAATTACAATGCTGCAAATTGAAAAACTGGATAGGCTACCATTTACAGTGGTTGAATTAGCATCAACTGAGTGGCTAATCCACGGCCAAATCACTCTCCCGGTCACTACATTCCAGTTTCAGCGTTGCCTTGAGCAAAGGCAGGCGGGCACATTTTAAAAATTGTGTAAAGAATACATCAAGAACTCCTGGGATTTACCATATAAATTTCCATGCCAGAGTGTGGATCGAGAAGTGTTTCTTAGTGGTACTAACTGCAAGAGTGCTTTAAGCGGTTCTCTCATGTGCCAAGATATCGTTTTGTACGGAGACTGTAATGGTTCAGTTTCAAATCTGTCTTGCCACATGAAAGGAACACCAGCTGCTATAATATCGCCAGTGTTCGAGTTACTTTCAAATGGGAGTTACCTGATGCTGAACGATCAAGGTTGCTATGGCATGCTTCCAGGTATTGCATATCTGGTCACTGTGAACACCAGGGTTACTTGCTGTATGCAAGTATTTTTTCCTCCGACAGATACAGTCAGGGTGGCACTAGTATGGCCTTCACTGAATGTTTTGTTGATACAGTTTGATGCTTTGAGCAGAATGAAAGCCATGCTTTTACAAAAAACCATGCCACTGACCTCTGCTCGAGAAACCTTTGAACTTCAAGTTGCAAGGACCTCGACAGAGATTCAGGCGCTAATTTGAACAAATTGCCACCGACATTTCATAGAAATGGTGGGATGTATCTTTATCATGTCTGATACGAGTGGCATTATTCACCTATTTAAGACCATGGGGTCCGGGTTCCTTAGCACTTTTCCAGAATATCCTCAGAGTTATTCCTAACTTCATTCACTCCGTGTTTGGAAGCATTTTTGGGGGTCTACCTCTGATACTGCTCGCTGTAGCGGGAATCCTGATTATTGTCTACCTGCTGCGCAATGGACGGACCATCCGCCAGCGAGATTGCGAAAGCTCTCCTGGAAAGACATTACCGTGATCGCATGGTACAGCATCTCGGTGCACCTCGCCTGCGAGAACTAAGTGCTTGTTGGTTCTTATCCTTCAGACCAGTCTTTGAGGACTGCATCGTACCTATCTTCTGATGCCTGTTCTGCGGAGGCGATTGCGAGTTGGACATCTGTCTGACACCTCTGATGGCGATGCCGGACGTAGACTCCAGGCTGGAACCTTTGTGGTCCCCTGCATGCCTCTGTCCCCAGCGTATTCCCATCTTGACGCAAGCCTTCCTTGAGGAGCCGCAGGTGCCTTTCGCGGCTGAATTAAATTTCAGCTCCAGCATTGAAACCGAGGTTTCGAATCCGGTACCGGAAGCCTACACAACAGCTACTGGCAATGAGGAGTTACATCTATGCACACTTGACGTGCTATGCGAGGTATTGCAATGTTTGTCCCCTACTGTAGCAGGCAGCGATAATGTTATGTCTCCCAGCCAGGACATTTAATCTGAATCTGGCTCACCGTGTGCTGGGAACGAATATGGAACTTTTTCCTTCCCTTTCTTTTTCAAAATAACTTTTCAAATTGACACTATCAGAAAGCATGGCCTTCTAAGTACGCTTACAGCAGTTCAACTTATGTGATTGAACTCATTTAGAAATGTCTTGTGATCTAAACCAAGTCTCTGAGCCAAATATACAATTGTCACATTTGTTTTCTAATGCATCTACAACCTCGGTTCATGACCCGGATGTTTTCATCTTTGGGTCAGCTCTCGACGTTCGGAAACATCCTTCAGAATGTTCTACGATTACAACTCAAACACCGGTCTTAAGTCACCATCAACCCTCACCAAGTCAGTCTCCTCCTCTCCATGACTCTGTTAATCAAGAATATTACTCTAATCAACAATTTTTTGGAAGTTCAACTCACAATTTAAGTCTTCATGCTTCGTATGTACCCCAATCTGAGAATCTTTTGGTTATGTCACTACATAACCCCCAGGAATCTGAGATGCCTCCCATTGTACCTCGTTCTCATTTAATTTTTCCACAAATCCACGAACATAAAGACTTGATTCCCTTCTTTGATACATCCTGTCCCGGTACACCACAGGTCTTAAGTTTTCTGGAGGGGAGCCCAGACCAAGTTAAATTTCAGCAATGTCCACTCTCACCTCAAGTAGCAACTTCTGCCTTTGCAAAGGTTTCACAAAAAACAGAATTAAAAGATCAACGGCTAGTTGATCTGTCTCTTTCTTTTATGAACCCCTCCAATTTACCTAACCACACACCCAATTTTAGATCTAAAACGGAGCCTCACCATGATGCCGCTACAATTACGACCATCTGGCCTCAACTACTTCAGACTTTTCAATCCACAGTCACGGCCCTAAATTATCACTCGGACAAATTGGACACCCAGGTGGATCTATTGAACACTTTAGCTTTGTTTACAGCAGGGATCGATAGTAAGTTGGACAAACTGAACAATCTAATAATGAGTGCGCAAGCATCTTCAAAATTGGTTCAATCAGTCTGCTGTTGTTCACCTATTATTGATTCCCTTTCCTCGCTTCCAGCCTTCCTAACTAGTGTCCTCAACGAAGTAAAATTGCTGAAGGGTGGTGGTGTTCTGTCTCGGCCTGATCAACCCTCTCGACCATCTCAGACGCACGAATCAGATACGGTGAATACCCCGTTACCAACGACAGCTGGGTCACAGACGAGAGGGGAACGAAAACTTTCAATGACTCAGCTCAACCATCAAGATGACTCTCACCAAGTCCAAGGTTCTTCATGTCCGGTGGTTCCATTGGTACAAGTTGTCACAAGCCCTCAGTCAGCAAATGGGCTTTCCAATTTCATTATCAGAAATATGGTAGAGTCAAATGTTAATTCAGCTGTCGTTGCCCCCAGTATCCTGGAAACGCTCCACCCTCCCTCGCTACCTTGTAGTAAGAGAGAGCGCAAACGTCAGCGAAAACAAAGGAATAAATCAAGACTCACTACAAAAGTTGATCTTCCTAAATTATTTCCGTTGTTTTCAATTGCCACCAACAAAAATTCCTTAAGTTCTTCACAATCTCCGGTAACATCAACAAGTTCCTCTCGAAGCCCCCATAAGGTAGATACAACCTCAACCATCAACCAACAGATTCCTTTGAGCAGTCTTGAGCAAAGCACCCCATCAGTAGAAAATGGGCTCTTAGAGTCCCAGCCGGTCACAAACAAACCAAGAGGCAATTCTAATGAGATAATTACAATGAGCTCATTAGTCTCAATACCTCAACCCCAATTAGCAGTATTGCCGTGTCCATCTCGACATAGATCCACTCTTCATATACAATCTTCAATAATACATCAATTTTATTGAAAGACACTCGGACATCCGGGCAAGGCACACGGGCCCCTCTCCAATCTCATCAGAAAGTGCATTTAGACTCCCCAAGTGCCAAATCCTTACAGCCCAATTGAATCCGGATCACCGATATCGCTAATAGTGACACACAGTTTTTAAAAATTCTCCTTGCCCCCAAATACAAATCAAAAAGTCGTCAGGACATACTTAACAGATCAAATATAATTAAACTAGTAAACAGTGTCCCGGGCTTTAAAGCT
The DNA here is from genome assembly GCF_964204655.1 of Triturus cristatus. Taxonomy (NCBI): domain Eukaryota; kingdom Metazoa; phylum Chordata; class Amphibia; order Caudata; family Salamandridae; genus Triturus; species Triturus cristatus. The sequence continues at coordinate 883,891,020 of NC_140581.1, forward strand.
TTGATTTGGATGACATCGAGTCAATTGAATTTCTCCCTCCAAGGGGTATTCAACCTTCAGAGGTAACCGTGGTGTCCTTTAAGTCTACCATTTGGGTACGACCATTTTTAGATCAAAAGGCCACATTTCGGAAATGGGGGATCAAAATCTACACCTACTCCACACCAGGTTACCCTACAGTGTTATCCCAACAGCCCCCTACTTTAAGTCCGGTCAGTCACAGACCTGGGGGGAATAGTAGGCCATACTCAATACTTAAAAACGCCTCAGGTTCAGAACAATTGACTGAAGATGGTCGGTCTAAACTCCAGAATTTGGACAACAATTTTGATTGGGGGTGGCTACCAGCCGCCCTGTCTCGTAATAAATCAGATTGACCATGTGACGAACATCCTGTAGCTCAGGTTCAATCAACAGGCCACCTGCCTTTTCCTATAACCATTCCGTCCCCTCAGTCGTAGTGTTTGCTCACCATATGTTCATGGAACATTAGTGGTCTCTCTCAGAAAATCACAAATTTAGAGATCCATTCCTTTATTTTTGGTCATGACCTAATTGCCCTTCAGGAAATCTGGGCCTCTCAAACTAGCCCAGTTATTGGTTTTATAGAATTTTGGAAACCGGGAATTAGATCCTGTCTCTATGGCCACCCTAAAGTTGGTCTGTCGATTTATGCTTCAAACAATCTAAAAGGCCCGATTGAGTCACTGAACTTTGACGAAGACTGGTTACTTGGTGTTAAAATTAATGCTTGGAACAAACAGCGATCTCTCTTATTCCTAAATGTGTATATTAATCCTAACTCCCGTTCAAAAAAGGTCCATCTATCGCGTTTAATGAAAATCGTGTGTGACTTGGTGGTGGATTATCCCCATTCAGATTATATCATCACTGGAGACTTTAATACTAACCTCTTCCAGGGTAATCCTATCGACTATGAAGGGCTTTTTCCATTTACAACCACGGAAGTCAAGGCAAAGACCAAACCCCCAAACCAAGTGTACTGTGGCCTTGGGGAGCTTTGTGTGCTGCAATTCTTAAGTATTGGTTTTTTGGTAATGAATGGCAGATCTATGAATGATACTCCTCCCAACTGGTCCTGGTCAAATGGCCGCAAATGCTCCTACTTAGATTATACAATCTGCAATTTAGCGCTGTTCCATCACCTGATCAATTATAGCATTCTTCCTCAATCAGAAAGCGATCACCGCCCTCAAGTGGTCACCCTCAATATACAGCCTAGGGGGCATATTATCAAGCCAGGCGATAAAAGTATCGCCGCTTTAGCGGCAGAAAACTGCCGCTAAAAAGGCGATAATGGGCTTGATAATATGCCCTTGAGAATTCCCATTGAAACCCATGTTAAGTGTGAAGGAGTCTAACATGGGCTTCAATTGGAATTCCATAGAGCATATTATCAAGCCCATTATCGCCGCTTTAGCGGCTGTTTTCTGCCGCTAAAGCGGCGAGAATTTTATCGTCTGGCTTGTTAATATGCCCCAGAGTTCCATAAACCTGCTTCATCGACATGCCCAGGAATTTACACAGAAAACCTAAAACGGCTAAGATGGAATGACGACATTAGCTCAAATATCATGGAAGCATGCTTGACATTTATAACGGAAAGCACAGACGAAGTGGTCTACTCCACTGATGCGTGGTCGTCCTTCTGCTCCCAATTGATCAGTCGTTTTCCATCTAAACAACGTGCTCACGAAGCTTACTTTAGCCGCAAGTTCCAAATCTCCAGTCAAACAAGGGCATTGAAGAAATCCAGAGACAAAGCTTTGCGGTCTCTTAAGATGTCTCCAGGAAATAATGAGTTCTTGAATGGGTACAAAACTACCCAAAAATTATTCAGAGAGGCAATACAAATTGATAAACGGCGCCATTTAGCCCAATTTTGGTGCAAACGTTTATGGGAGAGTAAAAGCTGCAATTCTAAAAGATTCTGGGCCCTAATCAACCGCCAAAATTCTACCACATCTAGATTTGGGTCAGCAAATATTGCAGAAGCTGCATGGTCCGCTTACTTGACAGATCATTTTAGGGCCGCAGAAGTCTCTGCGTCTACAGTTTCGTGTGTCCCTAATCCACCGCCAACAAACCCACAAATGATCAGGAGCAGGTCCATGGTCTGCCTAGACCCACGAAGTGAAGATCTACAGGTCACCCAAGAAACGGTCACTAAAGTGCTATCAAAAGCAAGATCAGACAGCGCTCCAGGTCCAAATGGTCTACCACAGTCCTTGTTTAAGAAAAACATTGTTCTATGGTCGAAATAACCAATCTCTTCAATTGTGCATTGACAAGTTCAATCATACCGGATTCATGGCGAGGGGCAATAATCCATCCGATCTATAAGTCAGGCTCTCATGCCTCTCCAAATAACTACAGACTAATAGCCCTGTTAGACATTGAAGCCAAGCTTTTTGCAGGAACACTATTGGAGGAACTGAGATATAGGGTAGAGCAGAATAATCTGATTCCGATGAACCAAACTGGCTTTACTGCTAACTCCGGCACTGTGACCAACCTATTGTCACTGTCTATTATTGTCGACAAAGCATTAGTCACTTCTAAGATGTTTTTTTGTTGTTTTGTAGATTTTAAAGCTGCATTTGATCGGGTACCAAGGGCCGCTCTTTGGGAGAAGCTAAAAAAATGGGGGATCCCAGATAACCTACTGGACGCGATCCTCCAACTTCATTCGGGCACGTGGGTACGAGTGAAGCTGGGGACTGGCACACATCTCTCTCGGAAAATTATGACAACCAGAGGGGTCAAACAGGGATGTGTGTTGGCCCCCCTTTTGTTTAATTTGTATATAGCTGATTTGCCATCCTCCCTCGAAGAAATAAACTGCCACCCGCTTAAGATGGGAGGTGTACCAATAAGCAATCTTTTATATGCCGATGATGACCTGGTCCTTTTTAGTTTGACACAAGTACGGCTGCAAAGGCTATTAAACAAATTGGAAATTTACACCACCTTGAATGGTCTAGAGGTTAATTTAAAGAAAACCCAAGTGGTTACTTTTGGTAGAAAATGTTACCGTGGAGGAGGCTGGCTATTTAAAAACTCAAGTCTCACAATAGGAAATGCTTATAAATATCTTGGGGTCAATTTTGATTCCAGGGGCAACTTTAATAAACAGCGTAAGGTCATCTCAGTAAAAGCCATGAACCTACAGGTGAACTTTTGTAAGCTCTCAAAAAATCTGTCTGGCCCAAGCTTGGCCTCATTACTGGAAGTTATGAGAGCAAAAATAGGGCCGACACTGACATATGGTGTTGAGATCTTTAGGGGGAAATTAAGTTCCTCCTTTAACCAACATGTGACGAAACTCTACAAAAAAATCCTCCACTTACCCAAATCTGCCTCTGCTGCACAGATTAGACTCGAACTGGGTCTACTAAATTATGAAATTTCTGCCACTGGAACGTATTTAAACATGTGCCACAAATTGAGACAAGCAAACATAGGCTCATTGGAGTCTTTAATTTGGTTGGATATTTCCCAGAAAAATCCTTGTGGAGTTTATAGGCGTCTTTTAGAGGATTCAATCCATGAAATGTCTGCAGGTGCATTATGGGACCTCAACCCTAGTAAATCAGTATTTAAAACTAGTATTAAGAAATGCATTCGAATGAGGTCCCTGGTTATTGACAAAGCTCTATTTGCCAAACACAGACATGCCTGGGCAATAATGTCCTCGTATGGCCGGTTATCCACCGCATCCTACTTATCTTGCACCTACCCCCTGCACCTAAAAATCAGTTTTATGGCTGCCAGACTGGGCGATTGGCGATTCCTAAAAGATTTGCCCGTCTGGCGCCGTCTGTCAGAGGATGTAATGTGCAGAGGGTGCGGCATGTCTTCCGAAACCCTGGAGCATATAGTTTGCCTCTGTCCCTCTTTTATGCCACAATTCAGACATAAATTGGAAAGTGAGTGGAACAGGCTGGGAATCCGGACACGCAGACAAGCAATCATTGCAGCTTTTATGCCCGAAAACATAGGTCTAAATATTGCTTTTACAACCTTTTTACGATATGCATACCGCACTTTTAAACAATAATGGGATTGACATGTCATTTTGCTTCTTTAGGAGTTACTTCATTTCATCTTGTAATTTCTTAAATGCTGCTAACACTACTCATATTTGACGATGTTTCGCACAATCGGTTGTCATTTTTATGAAATATTGAATTACTCCTAGGACTGTCTGTGAAACATTTGAAATCAAACGTCTTCTAGACGTTATGTTTGTCATTGCATTTTGCACACCAAATTCTTTTACCATTTATATATTAGCGAAGTTTTTATTGCAATTAGAAGTTTTTAACAATCACTGCTCTTATGCTAAGGTTTTCTTTTTTAATATGTGTATTGCTGTTATAAATTCGAGGTATTCTTTTAAGGATATTTATATATCTAAATAAAGTATATTCACTGTTCATTTAGAAATGTGATTTGTGGAACTTTACAACAAAAAGTCAAACCTTACCAATGAACATTTATTTCCTTGTTTTTTAAACTGTTTTTAAATGATTTTTTAAACGTTTTTAGAAACAATGTAAAATGACTACTTGATAATTTTATGCATTGACACCATTATAAATGTGTATCTCAAAATGTGTATTATCATTGTAAAGTATAAGGTGGAGTGGGTGTTATATTTCATATTGGTACCCTAATATAGGTCCAGTGAACATTGTACACTTTCCCTACATCAGCTCCTGTTGTTTCATATGAACGAGCCTTATAAGAACATAACTCCAAATAAGGACAGAATGCCTTATATGGACATCACGCCTTATAAGGGCTGCAGCATTTTATGGACTAAACCTTTTACCTAGTTCCATGCCGAGGGTGGGTTTTCCCAATCGATATTGCTAAGACATCATCCTTGGCGCACATGAATAATTGATGAGTACACTCTCCAGGGGGTACACTTCACCTCTCCCATTGACGCACAAGGTTTAATCCCCAATTTCATCCTCATACTTAACAATGGGTTACACACGTACATAGACTGTATAAATACAGCACCTCTTGCTATCAGAAAGAAGGAGGGAACCGAGACTTCGAGGCTGAGACACTGACCAGAGACGCTGCGGCTCCGGCTTACCATCGCTCCAGCTGACAGTGGTCAGATGATCCCTTACGGGGTGTCCAGTTCAAGTCCAGGACGAAGTCCCACACTCTCACTATTAAGGTACGGGATTCGACTTAATCCTAGCGGGATACTTAGGCTCTATAGCACCTACTTACATGCTAGGTACACTTAGGTACATCTAGTCAGGCATCTTAGGAGTAAGCACTTTATTCTATAAATGCATTTCCTATTCCTGTATATGTTCATGACCAATTGAAAAATGGTAGAACAATACTATTTCTTTGTATTCACTGTGCTGCTGGTTCTATATATCTGCTACTATGTTACAGTCGTAACAGTGCACTTATTTTACATGAGAAGAGCAACGGTACAATAAATTCTTAATGTAAAAACACTCGACTGTTTCTTCTCTGTATCTCTCTGAGAACAAAACAAGCATGTACGAGTGACTGGATGAAAAGTAGTATATTGTTTCCACGAGTCTGAGGTTATTGTGTTCTGAGTTTGTTAAAAAACGAATCTCTCTGACAGCAGGAGAGTCTAGTGGCACTGCGAGCTAGCTAATGTGAACCATAGGCTAACATATGCGTCGGGTGTGCCCGGAGTCAGTCTGCCACAGACCCACAGTATATGTTATCCGTAAACAGCGTAGGTCCTGCATGATAGGGTACTATTAGGACTACACTACAGCCCTACGGCAAAAGAAAAGGGCAGGAATGGCTGCCATGTGCCATGGTGCAAGGGTGCCTGCATTGCTTTGATGATTCTTTTTGATGAAAGAGAAACCTTCCTGATCAAAAAGAATCACAAGAGAATGCAACGCTCAAAGAAAGGGGAAAAATTCGAAAATATTTCTCCTCATTGTGCCTCCCTTACACCTCCCCTGAGGAGGTGTATGTTATTGGCGCTGCCTCAGAATTACCATTTCTCTTAAAACTTGGGCATTTGACAAAGAGTCATGGATGTTGCTGGGAATGCCCCCAGCAACTCCAATGGAACACTCCTTTCATGTAGTTTTCTGCGAGAAAGGTGTACAAATGTATAAGACCATGAAAAGCCACTTAACATGGTTTAACGTGGCACTCATAAGTATGCCAGTGGCACAAATTCTGGTGGCGCAATAGTTCAGTCTTGTCCATGTTAGAATCTGGTTCTGCTTTACCTTGAGCCCAGATCCTATTTTCAGGGTTTCTTGTTCTATTCCATTTTGTCCTCTCGTTGTTGTGTTGATATATCTTTATTATTATTATTACTGAGCATGTCCATGAGATTCTCAGGCTTAGTGCCTCTTGCACATAGCTTCATTCAGCACTCTTTTCCCATCATAAGAGGCCCCACACTCTGTAAGAGTCACTGCTTCTTGCTTTTTGTATGCTCTTTTCCTCTCATAGAGGGATCACTTTCCAAGGAGCAAACAAGCAAACATTTATGTTCCAGTGCACAGATTCTGCCTTGTCCTTTTCCTTCCCAATTTTCAGAAATTTTCTCCTGTATACTAAATCCCTTCTCCAGAATTCCCTTATCCCTTATTCCCTTATTATCGCCGCTTTTGCGGCCGTTTTTTGGCCGAAGAAGCGGCGATAATTGTATCGCTATATCAGCAAGGTCACGCTATCGCGTGAATCCTTGCCTTAGCGCCTGTTTTCTGAACGCCCAGCTTTGCATCGCTAATGAGATTCAAAGTGGGCGTTCCTTCCTGAAATAACTGGAGAAATGTCGCTAACCGACATTTCTCCAATTATCAAGGGAATCGCTAACAAGCAAAGCGATAAGAAAAGTGGAGCTAACCATGGTTATCACTACTTTCCTTACACCTGCTTTTCAACTGACTTAGCCATGATATCCTATGGAAGGTGGATATCATGGCTAAGTCTGCTTTGCCCTATCAGCAAGCTTTCGCCAACCGTTGTGCGATAATCACACAGTTGGCAGCTTGCACGTTTAATTTTATCGCTTTGGAGATAAGCTTTCCTGATAGCATGCTATCTCTGCGATAAAATTCAGCGTTGGCCGGCGATAATTATCCTCGCGCTAAGAGCGCTGAGCGATAATTATCGCCTGGCCTTGTAGATATGCCTCTATGTTCTCTCAGTCATTGCAGGAGGCACCTAGGATGAAAGCTCTTGCGTTTCTCCTTGAGCTGGAAGCTTCAGTTCTATGGCTTTGGGTTGCTTTTGTTTCTTGGTCCTGTGTTCGCTTTGCAGCAGATATAAAGGTATAAGAATGACTCATACAATTCATTATATTGAACATTTAAATCTGTTGTAGCAGTGTTAAGAGTGAATCAATATACAATGAATCATTATGCATGCTGCTGGATGTAAATTAATGATGGTATCATCTTAACGTAATGTGATAGTTATTGTACTGTGTTTTGAACTTTCCATTTTCTTGTTAGCTGACAAGTTAGTAGGCTTGACTTTTATTAACTGAAGCCTCCATATTGTTTTAAGGTCATAAGGGATAAATTTTGTGTTTAGGGTAGTTGGTGGGCAGATCGTTAGAGGTCCCTCCAGTACAGGTGGCACAAGGGTACATTAGGTGGATTACCTGATCTGTTTAATCTTTCTTTAGTGTAAGCCCTCTGTCGGTTGTGAGGCTTTTCGGAGAGTTTTACCAAATTAATTTCCACTAGCCATTCTGAATACGTTTATATATTAGTTCATAGTACTAAGTCGTGTCTGTAATATTAGATGTAGCTTTTTGTAGGAATAGGTGTTGCTGATTGCTGAACCTCAAGCCCACAGAACCCAACCCTTAGTAAGCCTTGGACTGCTCTGCCTCACGACCCTTAGGGACTGTGTAGCACAGGTCCCCTAGAGAACAGTGGCAAAAGACCCCAGTTGTTTCAACTGGGCCCAAGTATCACCGATATGCCCGGGGCCCTCTGACCCAGATCTCTGACACCTGGCTATACAACATCTAATGGGCAAGGCATAGGGACATAAACACAATATGCTGAGCTACAGTTAGAGAACGCAGACACCGGCAAACAGAAGACATAGGGTCAAATGCTTGGAAATAACTTTGTAGTCTAACCTACATATAATCCCCAATTTTTGTGATATTATAAGAAGGATGTGCTTGAAAAATCTCATATGATGGACACAAGCCAACACTACAGAATCCTGCTGATGCTAAGATACAGTTACTTATTGACAGTGATGGCAAGGTTCTTTATCTTGACCAATGGGCAAGGTCTAGTCCTCATCAGTTCCAGCCACATGATGAGTGTCCACAGACTCTTCTAGACAAAGACCAAGACCAATACAAAAAGGTGATGCGAGGAATGCTTTCAAAATATGTACCCTCTAGCAATTGCTAATATTGCATTCAAACTTATCTTTCGTTTGCCGACCATGCCATCCCAGTTCAGCCATTTGCAAATCAGTCTTGGTCCTTCTTCAATAAGAAAAGCCCAGCCTAAACTGCCAAGTGAGGTACCCTGTGAACCGGAACACAAGCAATCCAAGACTTGATTCAGTCTCAGTGGACCTCCTCTGTCATCTTTAGCTTGGATCCAGTGGCACAGTGAGCAAGGGACCTACATCTGGACATATCCTTTACCACTTTGGGCATTACATTAAAAACACAAAACGTGACAGGAGGAATACTTGTAAAAAGTCTAACCACTGACAATCTGTGATGTGACAATCACTCAGGGCACTATTCCAAGCCATTGTTCTTTTGTGCACCATACCACCTCAGGTTAGACCCAAACATATGCAATCAGTCTTGGTCCTGTTCAATTAGGAACAGTCCAGTCAACTTATTCTGGGCGATGACAGTATCGGTTGCCTGTGGCGACATATGAATGATGATTACTTCAAAAAAGTAAAATTTAAAACTATCTCTTGTATTTTTAAAGTATGGTGTAATATTAAAAAACTGATCGGGATAGGTCGATATTCATACTATACCCCCGTATTTCAGAATGCGGATCTTCCCGAAATATTTCATGACATATATATACAACGATGGACTGTGTTAAGTGTTAAAAGACTTGGATGTTTTTTTTCTGATAGGGGAATAAAATCATTTGATGAATTAAAAATTGAGTTCCATCTGACAAATCAGGATTTTTTTTAAATTTCTTCAAGTGAGAGATTTTTTGTGTAGGAAAATGGGTGGCAGTATCAAATTTCAACGGTGTGATATTATAGAAAAATTGAGATTAGTCAAAACCCCGAGAATTGGGGAGATATATGCAGGACTAAACGTTTTATTACCCGACGATATGAATAAACATCTGACGATATGGCAGGCCAGACTGGGGGTCACATCTCAAATCCCCTGTGACGCCTACGATATGTCATTATCTCATTTAATGTCTATGAAACTTCAGGCGCAATTTTTCAAAACATTTTTTTCACTCTATTACACTCCTGAAAAAATAGCAAAATGGGGGACTGGGATTGGAACATTTTGTCCGCGATGTGCCCTTCCAGCAGCAGATTTAACACATATGTTTGCTTCATGCCCCGCTTTAACCAACATCCTCTCTGAAATCTCTGACTTTCTATCAAGGATTCTACACTGTAAGATCCACATTGCGAATACAGAAATAATGTTGGGCGTTTCTAATAACACTTGCTCTACTGAACAACAGGGACTGATTTTTGTTGGCATGGCCATTTTCAGGATGTGTGTCGCCTCAGCCTGGATAGATCCAATACCCCCTTCATTCTTTGAATGCAGAGCTTGGTTACTGGCGACCTGCAGTTTGGAGGTTGCCATTTATAAGAATAAAGGAAGGGATAAGAGGAAGAGGGGAATGAAGATCTGGGCACCATTGATTCGTTGGTCACAAAAAAATTGATTGTCGAAACAGGATGTTGATTTGTGGTACACCGCAAAATTTTGTTTGCCTTTCATGATATGCTCTCTGCTGGTAAAAACTTTTTTTTTGATGTACCTGTTCCTGTTCGCCGGGTGAGGGGGAGGGGGGGTGGGGGGCCATTGTGATGTTTTTCGAAAAATAATAAAAATCTATTAAAAAAAAAAAAGGAACAGTCCAGTCTGAACAGCCAAGGCAGGTCCTTTCTGAACCCGGACACAAGCAACCCATGACAAATTTCGGATAGATTGGGCTTCTTCAGTCAGATGTAGTTTGGTTCCAGTGGCACGATGAGCAAGGGACCCATGACTGGGCACATTCCCATTGCCAGGAAAGGTGTTCCATCAGACAAAACAAAGGCTACAGAAGGAATGCTACTAAAAAGCAAACCACTATCAATCACTCCGGTTAGCATTCCATCCCATCATTCTTTTGCCCACCATGCCACTTCGAGATCTAGCCATATGCAAATCAGTCTTTGTCCTGATACAAAAGGAATAGTCCAGCCCGAACTGACAAGCCAGGTCCTCTCTGAACAGGAATAAAAGCAACCCAAGACCTGTTTTGGCCTGATTGGGACTCCACGGTCATCTAAAGCTTGGTTAGACTTATTGCAAGCATTCGTCCCATCACCTTCTGTGTGTCTCATATAAGGACATAAGCAGCCAAGGATATGCTCAGGCATGGCTCTTTTGCTCACTGTGCCACTGCAACCTAGCTACGCCCGACTAAGGAGCCTCAATTTGGGAAAATTGTGTTCCAGTTCAGGGAGGACCCAACCTGACAGTTGGGTGGGACTGTTCTATTTGAACAGGGACAGGAGTGATTTGCATATGGCTGAGTCCAAACTAAGGTTGCATGGTGGGCAGCTGAATGATGGGTTGTATTGCAACCCTGAGCGACTGCCAGTGGTCACACATATTGCAAGCATTCCTCCTATCACCTTTTAAGTGTTCAATGACTTGTCCAAAGATCCCGGCCTCCATGTTGCTAGCATTAAGTTTCAGGTCACTATTTATTATCTAGATTTGAATTGTCAGAAATCACAGAAGGGATTGCTGAAGCTCTGATAGAGTCTGCCTCAGGTCAGGATCAGCCTTGAGTCACATGTGTATGAGATCGATTCTATGGTGGAGGATCTTATGATAACTGGCAAGGATCACATGTAGAAATTAAACACAATGAAGACAGGGAAAGCCCCTAGGGGACTCCACAGGTCACAGGAAATCATTTTTATGACAAAGAGCGAAGGATCAAAGAGTGGCTTTGACATGGCAAGAAAAGCCAAAAGCTAGAACAGAGCTGCACCCCGTAAGACTAAGGTGGACCCCAATTATATGGTCTACCATAGCAAATGCAGTTGAAAGATCCAATAACATGAGGCCTGATAGGGAGTGTTCCATATTCAATCTTCTTCCTGGAGAATTCAAGATAAATACTGTTAGATTTGGGGGTCTCTAGTTGGCAGAGGTAGGTACCTTTGACCAAGTAGGGACCCTTGCGTCTAGTCAGGGTAAGGGGGTACACTCCTAAAAGAACCCCTGCTCACCACCTTGGTAGCTTTGCGCGAGCAGACAGGCTTATCTCAGAGGCAGTGTGTAAAGCATTTGTGAACACATACAGTAACTCAGTGACAACACTACAGATGGACGCCACACCAGTTGTATATTAAAAATAAGTATTTTTTATATAGATTTAACACAAGACCATAAACGACAAAAATCCACAAAACTGTACTTAAAATGGTAGAATTAGCTTAGTTCTCTTTAGATGTTAAAATGCAACACTTTGAGTTCAATGTACCTTAGGATGCGCAACGGTATACAACAGAAGTGTTGCAGGGAAGGTGATGCGTCGGTTCCTTACACGCAAGAAAGGTGATGCGTTGGGTCCCTACTGATGCGTAGGGGATGCGTTGGTTCTTCTCTGCGAGGGGAGGTGATGCGTTGGTTTCTTACTGTGCTTCCGTGGTGATGTGGCCCGCAACGCCGTGATGCGATAAAGATCCGGTACAATGCGACAAAGATGGCGTCTTCTTCTTGATGCGACACGATGCGTGCACGCCCGATGGCCGTGCGGTGACTCAATGATTCTTCTGAGCTGCGACAGGCCCTGCAACACACTTCTCGGTGATGCAGCGGCATCTGATGCAACGTCGTTCCTCTTCTCCGGCGATGCGAGATGCTTCGGCAACAATGCAACGGCCCTGCGGTGACTCAACGATTCTTCTGAGCCGCGACAGGCCCTGCGACATGCTTCCCGGTGATGCGGTGGCGTCTGATGCAACGTCAATCCTCTTCTCCAGCTATGCGAGGCGCTCCAGCGGCCCTGCGGTGACTCAATGATTCTTCTGAGCCGCGACAGGCCCTGCGACACGCTTCCCGGTAATGCGGCAGCGTCTGATGCAACGTCGATCCTCTTCTCCGGCGATACGAGGCGCTTTCGCGTTGTGCGCTTCCAGCTCCTTGCAACACGCAGTCCCTCAGAAAGCCCAACACAACTGCAGGCACTGCCAAAGATCTCTTCGGGAGCTGGTTGGTGAAGTCTGTTGTCCCTGAGACTTCAGCAGGAGGCAAGCTCTTTTCTCAAGCCCTTGGAGATCATTCACAAGTTGAATAAAGTACACACTGTGAGAAGTTGGCCTGGTATATGCTGTCCACGAGTTATAGGGGGCACCTTGCACCAGTCCAAACAACCCCTTATTGATGATAGGTTAAAGACAACCTTTATTGAAAGCTATCCTAGTGGCAGCTATGGAGAGCCTTGAAGGAATGTAAAGCAGTTTGTTTTACCAGTCTATAATCTGTTGAATGGCTAAATGATAGGAGACCACACCAGGTATATATATACAATATATGTATTTATTACTAAATACACCCCTCTAGTCTCTTTATGAGGCTAGAGGCAAAAGCACATAAGTTACACTTCAAATATTACAGTAAAGTAGCACAAATACATGTTGGGCCCTAGGGGCTAGCCAAACCATATTCTATAAAAGTGGTATAAGAACCACGACTTAGCTAGATACAAGGCTTAGAGCCTGTAGAATCGCTGGGACCCCAAGGAACCACCCAAGGTAGTCACACAGGGGACCCACAGGGCCATGTGCAGTGTGAGAACACAGCCGCAAGCTCCCATAAGCTTCTATGGGGAAAGTCGTGGTTAGGTCAGCATCCATTTTGTGATGCCAGGGCTCTTTTAAGTTGGTACCGGGTATACCGGTGCTGTCATGTCTCTCCCTCTAGAAAGGTGGGATCATACTCCCACACAGTTACTGGTGTGGTGGTTGATTCCAAGGTGTTTTACACCAAACACTACATGTTTCCATGCAGCCAGTCCAAAGTTAGCATTTACAGTTTGGTTATAATGCACTTCAGAGTATATGATCAGGCTGCATAACAGACAACCCCGGAGAAGAGATTCCAAAGGCTGCAGAGGGGCTCTGCTCATGCATGGGCACCCTCTCACACAAAACTAAGCACCCTGTCTTCAGGATTATTAAGGCCTGCCATAGGGGCAACTGATAGGTTTCTATGCGCAGTGATAGGTGAGATATAGTGAACCTATATCTCAGTAAGGGGTGCATGCACCACCTTACCCTGGCTGCAGTAGCAGACCTGTGGTGTCATTTTGGAGGGCTTCCCAGGGGTGGCATAAAACATGCTTCAGCCCCTGGTAGGCCTCTGGGGTACCTATGCCGTGGGTACATATTATACCATATACTAGGGACTTATAAGGGCACCCCAGAACCAAATCTGTGGTGTACCTAAGGTACTAGGAATCCATTTAGAGAGGAAGCAGCTAGTCTGGGGTCCTGATTCGCAGGGCCCTAGCCAGACTAAAGTCGAAAAACAGTGTTACAGCAGCAAGAAAGTGGGGGTAACCATATGAAGCAGAGCCTACTCTCCTACACACACAAAGTTCCTTTCTCCTCTCTTTGGCAGTCAGGCAACCACTGCAGGCCAATCCCTCAAACTTAGGGATAGTCTCTCCTCAGTCTCTCTGGTTCCTCTCCTCAGCAAAGGTTTCTTCTTCTTTCCCAAAAGTGATCTAAAGTTCTTGGATCTGGGTCCCCCTTTTATACACAGTTTCTCTTTGTTCTCTGAAGGTAGAGAGACCTTTGCCTAGTCCAAACCAGTTCTGGTCAGTCCTGGAGTACTTTGTTGACAAGACTCCTTCTTTCCTTTCACAGTGTAGTCCAGGGACATCAGACGTACCACAGGAGGTGGAACCAGCATTGTGGAGGGAAGGCACAACCCTATTCAGGTCCCAGGTGCAACTCCTCCCACCCATCTGCATGCAGATCTCTCTATCCAGCCCTGTGCTGACTCACCCTGTCTCCTGGAATCCCCCAGGCCCAGTCACTCAAACTCCAGACAAGGAATACACAACTTAGCAGAGGCAGGCTTGGATGGTTAGACAAGAAAATATCTACTTTCTAAAAGTGGTATTTTCAAACGCAGAATGTTAAAACCAAATTCACTAAAAGATGCATTTTATCATTCTGAGTTCAGGCATACTAAACTCGAATTTCTACCTAGTTCCCTGAGTCGGTTAGGATTATAAAATGTAATAATCAAACTGCCCATTCTGGCCTATGGGGGAACAGATAGCATTGCAATAGTGAAAAACGAAAATGGCTGTAATTCACTATTAGGACATGCCACACACATCAGGGCATGTACTACCTTATACTTACAATGCACCCTGCCCTTGGGCATACCATAGGGGTGACTAATATGCAGAAAAGGGAAGGTTTAGGGACTGGCAAGTGGGTGCACTTTCCCAGTCAGCATGGCAATACCAGAATGCACACCGGCTCTGCAATGGCAGACATGAGACACACTTTTACAGGCTGCTTCTGTGGGTGGCACAACTAGTGCTGCAAGCCCACCAGCAGCATTTGATTTACAAGCCCTGGGCACACCTGGTGCACTGTACTAGGGTCTGACAAGTAAACCAAACCAGCCAAAAATTGAATCACTAATCCACACATCAATTTACCATAGATAGCAGTGGCACAGTGCCTAAAGCATCTAACACCAGCAAACAACACATGAGGCAACAGCAAAAAATGGAAGGGAGACCCACACCAAGGTGCCAGGTCTAACAAATACCAGATGATGGAATATATGTAAAAAGGTTAGATTGTATTTGTTATTTCAATGTCACATAAAAAGCATGTGAATTTTAAAATGGACTGAACATATCACCACTTTTAGGCACCTTTCTTGATGTAGTGGTACGGCTGAAAATTATAGAAATTCAGGTAGATGGATAACCCTTTAAAGCCAGAGATATCCAACATAGGAGAGCTTGAAGGGCTTTGCAGACAGTGTCAAGGTATTTCTGATCTGCTGACGACACCACAATCTGTCAGAATTGGATAGCATAGCAAAGGATTCAAAGATGAAATGTTAGAAATTATTATTTTGTGCTGAACCTTCATTGCAAAGGTATCATCTTTCTTCTGACTACATATCTTGCCTTTGCCCAATCGCGTGCCGTTTAAAAAACAAAAAAACAACGCAAAAGCCAATTACAGACGGGGAAAGCAAACCCACACGCACGGATGTGTGGGTAGCTTTCTGAAGCCCTTTCAAGAGGTCTCGCCCTGCGCGAGCAACGCTAAGCACTGCAACGCCAGGCGCAAGACCTAAAAAGGACTGTCACTCCTCCTGAATGTGGGAGTGTTTTGGGAGGTGACAGCTAGTGGTACAAGTGTTAGAGTGACAGTCTGTTTTACGTTCAGTCCCTGATTCACAGAGGACTCAGTGGATGTCAGAGATGGGAAGGGTGTGAGAGACTACATTTTTTTGAGTGTGTCGGAAGATCATACATGAGGGGTATGACAGGGTGCACTAGTAGGAACACGACAGGGCTGAGGCAAACTCCAAGTGAACAGAGAATATGATGTTAATAATAGGAGAAGTCAAGGTGTGATGTATGGCAGGTAAATGAATGTCAAGTGATTTAGGGTTTTCATCAGATCTTTGGATCAAAAAGGTGTGCCTCTTATATACAGAGACAAGGATATTAGCCTTGAAAGAGGTGGAGTGGATACATTTGATTTTTATCACCATATCGAATATTAGAAATGTTGATGACAAATTAGAAGGATGACCAGGCTTTCTGCCACGTGGACTCATTTTATGGCATTATCTGCGCAAGTACAAGTAGCGATCTGTGATCATTGTTTCTGGATTATGGGGATACAAGCTGAATTGCTACTGTCTTGGACCAATCATGTTGAGTGTATTTAGTGAATAAAAATTATCAAGTTATTAGTTTCTGCTTATAAAAGCTTTAAGACAGCAAACTCCATACAGAAATGAATTACCCTCATCAACTAGAAATAAGGTATTATCCTAGAGTTACATGACAATAGCACAGGTCCATAATACTACCTGACAAGAATGTGAATTCTTACCAACATATACCATAGGACAGTGACATATACCTATCTGTAGACTAGAGCAAGTCAAAAAATAATAATTAATTGACTGTAGATACATTAAAAACGATCTGGGTCTGGATCCCATTCATAGAAATGTAGACCCTAATTGTGGGTCACTGTTGTAGAACAAAAAGGGTCGTGCCTCAGAGGATGAATCTTGCCAGCATAAAGGGGTGGGGGGTGGGAGAGTGCCTCCTCCCCTCCTGGAGTGTCCAGATTGTACCATATTGGAAGAGAGGCTGGGGTTAGGATCCCAAGCATGAACAGCGAATATGCTCTTTAAGGTGGGAACCCCTTGCCAAAGAGAGAGGGTGGGTCCATGAATATGAAAGTTATCAGTACACTGGGAGCAGTGAGACCAGCACACCTGAGTGAGAGGGCCTGTGTCAATTGTCAGCTGATCCTCTCCCTCACCAAGGACCCCCGCACCGCCAAATCCAACCTCCACCAGGGAATGAAGGCCGTCGCAGACTGGATGGAGGACAGTTGCCTCAAACTTAACACAAACAAGATGGAAATCCTCATCCTCGGGTCCAACCCCTCCGCATGGGACGACTCTTGGTGGCCCATGTCACTGGGGTCCCCCCCAGCCCCCACCGACCACGCACGCAACCTGGGAGTCATCCTCGACTCGAAACTCTCCGTGCTCAAACAAGTCAACGCAGTCTCCTCCACCTGTTTCAACACCCTCCGCATGCTCCACAAGATCTACAGATGCATCCCGACAAACATGAGGAAAACAGTCACCCAGGCCCTAGTCAGCAGCAGACTCGACTACGGAAACGCCCTCTACGCCGGAGCCTCGTCCAAGCTCATCAGCAGACTACAGAGAATCCAGAATGCCTCTGCACACCTGATCCTCAACGTCCCGCGCCGCGACCACATCACCCCCCACCTGAGGAACCGGCACTGGCTCTCCGTCGACAAAAGAATCTCCTTCAAACTCCTAATCCACGCACACAAGGCACTCCACAAAACCGTCCCAGCCTATCTCAACAGCCGACTCTCCTTCTAAGTACCCAACAGAAAACTCCACTCCACCGAACATGCCCTGGCCACGGTCCCACGCATCCGGAGAACTACTTCCGGAGGCAGATCCTTCTCCCATCGAGCCGCCAGGACCTGGAATACCCTCCCCCTCTACCTGCGACAAACCGAAGACCTGCTGACCTTCAGGAGACAACTCAAGACCTGGCTCTACGACCAATAGCAGCAGCACCCCCCCCCCCCCCCCAGCGCCTTGAAACCCTCACAGGTATGTAGTGCGCTTTACAAGTTATGTGATTGATTGATTGATTGAATGCTATGGTGCAGCGCCTTGCCTCCGAAATGCCTCACGTTTGGGGTTATATATAAACCTGACTCACAGTCATGAGTCTTGTAGGAAAAGCTGGAGAGAGTCCATAGATCACGAGTGGTAGAGGGGGCTTGCAATGTCCAGGCAGGACTTGCGGATGCAGGAGTAATCCAGTGGCAGAGTGAACAACAGTGCCATAGCTTAATAGATATGTCACGGTTTTTCTCTCAACCTTTGAAGCAATTCAGCGCAGTTTTCAACAATCTGAATGTGCCAAATATGGGGAACATCCTTAACATCGTGGTTAGTACACCACGATGCAGTTACATCGCAATTGTTACAACGACTGCGATGTTACCGCGCCATGCAATTATAACGCAAGTCTTTACATCGACTTGTGCTAGATGGCGTGCTAACATTACAAATAGTGTAGTTTACTATCCCAACACCTTCCCTACTGTTAAGTGGACTGGAGTTGGAATAGTAAATTACGCTTTTCTAATGTTAGCATGCCATCTAGTGCAAGTCGATGTATAGAATCGCGATCTAATATCCCAAACCTATTTGCTTTTAAACTTAAAGTGGCAATTTTTGTGATTATTCCTTTTTTTTTCTTGTGAACTCCTTTTATAGAAAAGTTGACTCATTTTGGACTGTATATTTTCTGGCCTCCTCAGGACTGAACAAAGTGAGTGCAACCTGTCTGATCTTGATACTGAAGGCCACCGCAAAGCTGAAATTCTGTATTTAGCGGGAGACTTATCACCTCTAACCAACTGAAGCGGTATATCCCTATCAACTATGGGCCACATAGAGGGTCCCATCTTGGGAATGTTGGGTTTCTAATTCCACAGCCATAGATATCCAATTATTCACAAAACGCTCCAGCCCTTATACCTTAACCGATCATCAAAAGACGCTTCCTGATTTTTTATTGAAGCGTATTTTGTCGGTTAAGTGAAGAACCATCTATTTCTCTGATGTGCCAGCAACATCCAGTCAAAATCCATCAAGCGAAAGACTTCTTCCTAGAGAACGACAAATGACAGGCCACCACAAGTCTGCCAAAAATATAGTTGCAGTCCCTCCTGCTCCAATAGTTCCTCTTGTTGATGTCTCAGCGTAATATGGTACCAATCCCACAAGAGTCTCTAACTCTGGAGGGCAGAGCCCCAGTAGTTTTATCCACAATGGCCTTTGAAGATGAGATAATTTCAAAAGGGCACCTTTGAAATGCATGGGCCCTCTCTAAATTTGGTCCTGCCTGCCATCCTATCCCGGGACGCTTGTCCGATACCTTTAGTGGAGCCAAGACCCTGCCCCTTGGAATGCAAGTGGCAATTCCACCCCCCCTCATACGTCCCAGGAAAGCACCTCAAAGTTAGAGGTCTGCAGTTTTCCCTTGAGCCCCTAGTTTATGGCTGTCTTATCAGAAATGCATAGATGTAGCTGTCCCCCAGCACTCAGATGGATTGTAGACAGGCTGACATGCACACAGATCCACAAGCACACAAATGTCCACTTTCACAAAGTGGTATTTCCACAGTAGTAATGTTGCATCCACTCACACCCTTGGAGAGGATTCACCATTACTAACTCATCAATATCAAACACTTTATGGCTACTCTTCTGCACGTAGGAAATGCAGCTGAATAGGCTTTCTATAGATCCCACAAATAAATACAATGCAAGAAGCAGGTCCTACCATACTGAACACACCATCCGGTGCCTTTCCCTACAAGTGCATATAGAGCACACACACACACATGCACTACCTCTTCCTGACACAGCACTGTGCCCCCAGGTAGTACTCCGACGTAGTGAGAGACATGCAGAACCGTGGCAAGTAGTTTTTTAAATGTCAAGCAGAGTAACAGTAAGCTGCACACACAGGCCCTGACATGACAAACCTGTGGCACATTTTAAGAGTGACACAACTAGTGCTGCAGCCCAGGGAGGAGCATTTGAGTTACATGCCAAACATATTTGTCTTACCTCTAAACAAAGGACTTATAGCTGACTGAAATCAGCCAATCAGGTACTCACCAATCACCAGTACATATATGAAAAGCAAAGGGCTTTGGCACTGAATGGCAGTGTCAAAAGTGCTTAGAGTCCTAAGGCTAGAACAAAGATCTGCAGAAATCCGGGAGAGACAAAAGCAAAAAGTTGAGGGAAAGCAACTTAGAAAAGGCCATTTCAAAAGTTGCAGGTGATGTTTCTAATTCACATAATCCACTGTTTGGTTCATATACAATTTGCTTTATTGGAAGGTTAGAAATGTCATGCTCATGGGAAAGGAATCAAAAGGCTTCATATGTAGTCACAATTGCAAATTTTGGTTGACACCTAACAATAACTGTCTGTAAACCTTTGTTCAAGACGTGGGAAAGGAAGAGGAGAGCCTGTGTTAAGGATAATCCTGAAAGCTGATTGGACAAGAGGAGAAGAAGATACACTGGAAAATATATTTTTGACTGTTTGTACTAGCACATGTTCTTAGAGTAGATCAACACCTGTGTTCTAGACTCTTATCCCATACGCTTTTTCCACACAGAGGCTAAACTCTAATGGCTCAATGCTGAAGGCTGAATGCTAATTTACTATCCTCCTTTGAACCCACTGCTAAATGCAGTTTTCTACTGCTACAGCATGATTACTTTGTCTTTTCTGCGGAATTTCATGAACCTCTCTTTATGGGAATTTCAGCTGACATTGATTGATTGAATTTGAGCTTCATGGTCTATCTCACTCTATCCTCTTGAACTTCAACTCTTCATGAGTTCTTGCTAACACCATTTTCGCCCCATTCTTAGAATAGGTTTTTGTTTCCTTTATGGAACGCGCTTAATGTATTGTTGATTAGGATTTGATCTAGCCATATTTTTTTATTATTAAATGTTATTTGACTGAAGTATTGAACTAACTGAATAAGGAGAATATACGAAACTTTTATTGAAAATAAAACCTTTCAAATTCTCTTAATTAACTACAATTTTATATTAAGAATTTTAATTGTGATCTATGTGATTGTTAGCTCCTTATTCTCATATACGGCGGCCAAGGTCCTTTGCACATTTGAGTGAATATAGAGCGAGGATCAGCTCTGTATACAACACAATAAACCATAAATAATTGAAACTGATTTTCGTTCTTACAAAATCTGACAGCAGAGTGAAGGTTTATGTCTTGAAAAGGAGCTCTAAGATACTTGCCCTAGTTAGAGTAATATCTGAGTCTCAGAGCCCACTACTCAGAACTTGGAGACTAACAAGGTGAGATTTTGCAAGGTGATTGATGTTTTGGAAGTGTGAGTATTAATAGGGTGATGCGCGCTATATATTGTGTTATTGAGATGTAATTTGGAGTATGTGAGTGGAATGATTTGGTGGACTTATATGTTTTTGAGGAGAAGTTACAGAGTTACCAGGCTCGGTATAGCTAAAGATCCTGGGATATTGATATTGGAGATGAGAAAAAGTGCAGAAGACACTGTGGGCCTTATTACGATGTCAGTCGGAAAGACCATCTGACCAACGCGGTTGTGGATACATTCTGCCCGACTAGTCTGCAATGTCTCCGACCACCGTATTATGATGTATAGCAGGCAAAACTCAGACCGCTTAGTTCGCGGATGATTCTGACCTGACCGCGTCAGTCAAAAAGGAGTCCAAACTGACCGCGTCGGTCGGAAAGGCTGTCCTCCTGCCACCCTGCCCAACCAGTTCATCTGGGCCTATGGGTACCTGAAAGTGAGGGTTAGTGTACTAGCAAGATGGCTATCCATTGTGTGCCAAGTATTCCCTTTGTTGACTGGCCATACAAACTGTTCCACATATGATGGAGGTACAAAGTTGGACTTTGGACTTGAATACCTGTGGCTAGGCTCTTTTGGATGTCATCAGCAAACATTGTCAACTCCAATCTTCACATTTTAGTTTCATAATCACTCACTAATTGCGTGGTTTCACCTATGCAACATGTATGTCAAAATAAACCACTTTACGCCTCAATACTAGCTCATGTTCTCACTTTGACTTTAAATTTAAAATCTGGTCATCACCTTCTTATCACAATGATGAAAGTGTCACCAACCTCGGTAATCAAGAGCTCCTAAGTAGTTACCTAAGTGTCACTAAATAAATGAACTTTTGCAGAACAAGATAGATATACACAATCAGAGTATCGGACAAACTGTAGTCCACAGTACATAATCACTGGAAGTAAATTGCATATACAGCTATTAAAGTTTGCCAGCCCAATCAACAATCATTGTCAGCCAACCAGTTCAACATGTTTAAACATATATTAGAACTTGTTTGGATGTGTGATATCATACAGGGAACACCTCAATGTGGAGCATGTTTTTTATTGTCCGGATACAACCTGGTGTCTGAACACAAACTATAATTATGTCACACAGTACTGAAATACACTAATAACAAAAACGCCAGACTATTATGCCTGAAGGAAGTGCGTGCCAGGGAGTTTAGCACTATTTCCATGACGGTGTCTGTCACAGCATCATATGTGTGGTGAGGTCACAGCTCTGTAAGTTCACTCTGTAGATGACAAGGCAAAGTACCCTGGGTAAAAAGCAAAGAACAGAGTTTAGCAATCATAAATAAAGTGTCACAGGTTTGAGAAGTATGATACCTCAGCCACAACAATGTAATTGTTAATACTATCTTGGCCTCACTGAAACACTGCACATGTAAATTTAAACATTTCTAATACGAGTCTCCTAAAAACTTCAGGACACCTATCCTACACTCTTAAGCAAGTTGTTGATAAGCTGTTGTCTCAAATCCACTCCATCATCATCACCACTGTCAAAATTGCCCAGTCCTGGATCCTCCACCGGTGGCACATACTGGTCTCCTTCGTCCTCAAATAGAGCTAGGTTTTTATTTTATTTTGTCCTCATTCAACTCTGACCACAATGATCACTCCAGACGCCAGTACCCGTCGTGCTCTGGAAGCAGGTGTGGGGAAAAACCTTCCTCCCTGTGGGTAGACCTACGTGTTGGAGGGTACTGTCCCAAACGGGAAAGGTCTTTCTCAAATTTCGTCCGATACAAACCAGCAACTGCTGAGATGGCATAGGGGAAGAACAAGGGAGGGCCCATCGCAGTCTAGAGAGATCCAGAGAGGTATAATCATAGGGCAAAGATTTATCGGTGTAGGGAAAGAAACCCTACTCAGTTTACTCCAGCCTCTATGTCAAGCCATCTCAATAGGGAGTTCCATAGGGCTTCTTCCTCTTAGATTGATTCCCCCTCAGATCTATCTTTGATGTTGAGATTACTGATTCTAAGAAGTCTGAGTGTTGGGGAGGAGAAGATTCCACGCATCTGCGACAAATTTTCCTTCTTGCTAGATGTATACCGTAAAAGAGGAAATATCTCGCAGGACCTGTGGCTTCATTGGAGATTCTGAAGATAATCATAGAGAGGCTTACCTTAACTTGGAGCCCAAGGATGCTTAAGATGGTATTACCGACCTTCAATTAGAAATCGAGAATAGCTGGATATTCCTGGAACATGTGAATGTCTGAAGCTCTCTCCACGCCACACTTCTCACATTTTATGGGGCCCTTTTGATATCTTCGACAGCCTTTGAGGAGTTAGGTAAGCCATGTGGATAGAAAGAGATGATTCCTCCTTAACCAGGTCAGCTTAACAGTGAGGAACAGCGTGCTCAATGATACTTGACGTTGTTGTTTCCAGGGTGTTCCCGGCACGCACCCCACAGTTCTTCAGCCAGTCTGAAGTCTTCATTGATTGCTTCTTCAATTTCCCAATACCACATGGAAATATCTTTTTCCCGAGGAGTTTTACCACCAAGTGCTCCTCTAAAGAGTTGTCTGCACCTATTGGAGCCTTCAATTTTTGAGCCCAGATTTTGAGTTGGATATACTTAAACTTGGAGATCTCCCCCTCCAGAGTGGCATGTAATGTTAACCAAGGTTGAATCGTACCCTCCTGAGCAAGGTCCCCCATACGCTGAGCCCTTCATCTCTTATTGGCTGCGTAGTTTGTCTTTCAAACAATCCAGTGTTCCGGAGGAGTCCCAGAGGGGGGTGAGACTGGAGAAATAGAAAAGTATCGTCAACCATCTAATGCTTGCCCATATTATGGCCATGGCCCGTAGCACCTTTAACCTTACATTTTTTTAAAACTTGGGGGCATATTATAAAGGGCTAGCGATATTTTTATCGCTGCGTTTGCGTCTGTTTTCGGACGAAATGCGAAGATAAAAATATTGCTTTATTTACAAGAGCACGCTAACGCGTGTTTAATGGGATTAGCGCTGGCTTCAACATCGCATCGCCTTGCATCACTAATGAGATGCAAGGGAGGCGTGTCCCGTGAAACAACATGGGATATTATTGCTAACCCAGCTTCTCTCTATTTACAAGTGTATCGCTAACACACATAGCGATATTAAAATCAGCGCTAACCAGGTATTTCGCCGGTTTGTAATGCCTGCTATTTTTCTTACTAAGCCATATCTATAATGGGAGGTGGATTGTTATGCTGAGTCCACGTCTCCCTATCTACTAGGTTTTCCCTAACGTGGTTTTCTATCGCTGGAATTCCGGCGATTTTGACTCTTTCCGTCCGATTTTGACTCTTTCTGCTGCTTTTGCCTGGATTTCTATCGCCTCGGCGATGCGCGTTGGTAATAGTGCGCTAACCGGGCGATAGATTTCGGCGATAGTCAGCGTTAAAATTTTGCACGCTAATTGCGGCTAGCGATAAATATCGCTGCCGCTTGATGATATGCCCCTAGGGGTCTCCGTACTTGAACATGAAGCCCTCCTTACCCAGTTTGGCCCCCTTCAAAATAGCTGAAAACATTAACCCTATCCCAGAAGAATCTGGCAATTTTAACAGCGTTCTGGAGTAGGTCAGTTGGAATGCCCTCGTGTAGTACTGTAGGTCCGGGAGGGATAATCCTCCCTTCTCTCTTCTATGTCTCAGCTTCTTCCAAGCAATTCTAGTTCCTTTATAGGCCCAGATAAAGGAATTTATAGCCTGCTGGAGTATATTGATAAGGGTTTTTTCAATATGTGAAGTGATTGCATTACAGAAAAAGGTCATTTTAGGCAGTATTATCATTTTGACCAAGTTCACCCTCCTGAAAATTGACAGGGGAAGGTGAGCCAGCTCTTCAATGATTTTATCTGTCTCCTGTACTATTTTCACCCCAAAAAATCTCGTCTCTTTTTTAGTCCGATGTTGATTTTCCTCTAGATTCCATGTCATAACCTCCGTCTTCCGTGGTCAGAGTGTAACATATCCCCTGCAACTGTGCCCAGCCTGTCAGCTAGGACTTTAGTGAAGATTTTATAATCAGCATTAAGCAGTGATATGGGTCTGTATGACTCGCATTAGCTGGATTTTTCCCTGGCTTTAGTATTAAGGTGATCGTAGCATCGCCCCAGGAATCAGGTATTTTTACCCCATTGCTTAACATCTCATTGAAGAGCAAGGTCATAGCTGGAGTTAAGACATCGCCCAAGTTTTTATACAGCTCAGTTGGCAAACCATCTGGTCCTCCTTTACTTGAAAGTATAGTTCCCTTAACCTCTTCCTGGGATGATTGCTGCTCTAGGATGTACTGTTGTGATATATCTAGAGGTTTAAGTGTATTCAAGCTCAACCATTCCTCAACTTCATGTTTGTTGACAACACTATTTTCCGTATATAGTTTCTGGAAGAAGTCATAAAAAGCTCCCTCTATTTCTGCGTTATTAGTTAGTTTGGCCTTACTCTCACCATCCTCTATTTCTCTAATCGCGTTGCGTGTTCTGTCCATTTTTATTTTCCAGGCCAACAATCTCTCTGCCCCCACCCCGTACTCAAAGTGAGCCAGCTTGCTTGCCTCCCATCACTTTGCCACCCTCCTGCTGCTCCTTCAGTTTATCCCTGTCTCCCTGCCTCTTCTCCTCTTCCCCAGTACACCCCATATCTGCCTCTAGGATTTTCATTTCTGTTTCTATTTGGGCAACTTCCTCCCTGTACCTCCTGTTTCTGAAGCATAGTCTGCCAGTGATTTTTCCCCTTAAATAAGCCTTCAATGTGTCCCAGACTATTGGGGTAGAGGCTGTCTCTCCAAATGTCACTTAACCCCGTCTGCTTCATCATTGAATGTAAAAATGTGCGCAATTTAGATGCTACCACAGCTCTGGTGTTTGGAGATTTATCCAACTTGGGATCTAGTACAATGTTAAAATCATCAGCCATAATTACGGGATCTGGGTAGTCTAGCCAGGTTGCAAAAACTGTCTTTAAGGGTGTCAGATCACCGCAGTTCGGTCCATAATAGCCTACCAGGGTAATAAGATTGCCCAAAAGTGACATTTTAATAATAACCCATCTTCCACAAGTATCAGCTATCGAGTCAGTTATATGTGTCCTGGCTTGTTTCTTTATTATTATCACTGCTCCTCTTATATTGGCGCTATGGTCAGTACAGATCATATGCTCAACCCAATTTAAATTCTTAAAAATTACATTCGTTTTTAATCAGGTGGGTCTCTTGCAAAATGATTATTTGTGCTGGGGAGTCCCTGAGATATTGCAGAATCTTAGCCCTTCTTCGTTTGACACGTAGCCCATTAACGTTCCAAGGTAAGAACTGAACCATTCCCTGGGTAAGTTGTTTTTGAGGCATAAAGACCAGACCACTGCATTTTGCTCTGAAAAATGTTTAACTGAGGTGAGTAAGGTAATTTTTAGATTTTTTTCCCTATATGCTTCCCACCCAGTGCACCCAACCCAGGCCTCCACCCCTGTGCCCCACCCTGGAGAACCCAACCGACCATTTCCTGGACTTGATCTAAGTCCTAGTTGATACGCCTGAAGACGACCCGCCACCATAACCCTCTTGCGTGTAGTAACTGTAGGCGCATCGGCTTCAATAAATAGCTATCATGTATGTTTGGCTCCCCAGCTATCCCCCCTGCAATAACCAAGAGAAGTAGAAATATCTTTTCTCCTGACACAAAGTGGATCACGGAGGAAAAAGGGAGATTAAAAAAAAAATCAAAATATTAGCTATCGCCTTTCCTAATGCTCTCTAGCAGCTCATCAGCCTCTTACTTAGACTTTATGTTATGCATTCAATTTTTGTGCATGACTTTCAGGGAAGCAGGGAATTTGAGTTGGGCCACATCCCCTAATTTTTTTAAATCGTCAAGTTTTTTCCCCAGCTCCCACTGTCTGTCCAAGGTAGCTTAGGCAAGAAAAATCTTTCCCCCTAAATGATTTTGCTTTCAAAGCCACGTTCAGAATTGTCTCTTTTAAGGAATAGGTATGAAAGTTTAGTAGAATCTTTCTTGGCTTTGTTTTATTGGGGTTTCTTCTAAAAGGATCCCTGTGCACCCTTTGAATGTCTTTGCTCAATTCTCCCTCAGTCTCTTTGATCTGTATCGTTTTCTTAATTAATGTAATAATGAAAGCCCCGAAGATGTCTCCTTCCTTTCCCTCTGGGGCATTCAGAATGCGGAGGTTGCTCCTCCTAGAGTTATTTTCCAGTTTTTCCAGCTTGTCTTGAACCTCTTGCTCTTCTTTTTTAAGGACCTGTATGTCAGCTTTTGCAATGCTCAACTCAGCCTTCAGTTCTCCCACAGAGTTCTCAAGAGTCTCAGTCCTCATGTTCAAGAGGTCTATTTTCTTTTTCCAAAGACTTGCAAAAACTCCAGATCTCTACCTGATTGGATTTGGAAACTGCAAGCCGCTTTTTGATCTCTTCTGAGAGAGTATGGAACATGACTTCCATGGGCACAGATGGAATCCCCATGGAATTATCCAAGGTTGGCCCATCAATATCCGGCTCCAACCCACCACTTTGAGGAGATAGATTTGGACTCCCTAGTGCAGCATTTTTGCCCTTCGCATCTGTGGGAGGCGGCCCCTGGCTGCTTACAAGAATTAATGGGGGAGAGTCCCCTTTGGCATCCATTTGTTCTATAAGAGGCTCTTCTACTGACCCCTTTCTGTGCGGCACTGCCTTTTTTGTAATATCCACTACAAAAGGTTGGACCTTGAAGTAGGACCTTAGAGAGGGGGTGATTTTTAATTTCTGATCTTCCAATTCTTTTTTCCTTCTCTTCTTCTACTGCTGCACCCTTTTACCTCGCAATGCAAAAATGTGCGTGGAATCAGAACCTTCCTAAGTATCTTGTATGGATCCCTGTGAGGGGAGAGGGAAACCCTTCCCCCTATACTGCTGGCAGCCTTTCCCCTCGTGAGTTACTGCTTTCTCTCTGCAAATGGGGGTTTAGACAGCTTCAAGAAACCCCCCTTATCCCCTTTACCTTGCTCTGTCGAGACTGGGCTTGAAAAGTCCTCAGGAACCTGTTGGAGTGTTTTCAGAAGCTGTCTCTGCGTTTCCTGTGGCACCTCCATCTTTCTATCCCGACTGCTCTGACCCCTTTCTTCCCAGGCAGAGCATACGGAACGTGTGCTGCAGCTTCCCACACTGCCCTGGAGGAGACCGCGCGCTGCTGCTCTGCAGCTCCTTCTCAGCTCCAGGGCGTCCGCCTTCCAGCGGGAGCCCACGCAGGAAACAGCTAAAACCGCCAGGGCAGCCAAAACAACACAACACATAACTGTTCATTTTTGTCAATGTAGGGAGAGAGCGGGTATTTTCATGTCAACATAAGTGTGGGTGCCTCCGGTGTGCCAGCGACCAGCTGAGGCAGCGCCCGCTATGTCCTCAAAAGGAAGCTGTTAGAAATGGGGGTCTCTAGTTGGCAGAGGTAGGTACCTTTGTCCAAATAGGGACCCTTGCTTCTAGTCAGGGTAAGGGGGATACACTCTGAAAATAACCCCTGCTCACCCCCTTGGTAGCTTGGCACGAGCAGACAGACTTATCTCAGAGGAAGTGTGTTAAGCATTTGTGAACACATACAGTAACACAGTGAAAACACCACAAATGGAAACCACACCAGTTTAGAAGAATAGTAAATCTTTATCTAAACCAACAAGACCAAATATGATAAAAAATCCAACATACCATACTCTTGAAAAATAATACTTGTGCAAAATAACCTTTAAACTGCTGGTAAATCAATAAAACACAGTTCCTCTGACTTGGTAGTCCCTCCTGGGGCTACATCGATACTGAATGCGACAGAGTTTAACAATTCCAGCCAACCACGTCGATACGGGCCAGCTAAAGCGTCGACAGCCTCGGACACGGTGCCTTTCTTGTTGCGACCAACATGCCGGTGAGAGTCGGGTGAGGCAAATGTCGCGCTCACTTTGTGAAGCGGAACATAGCGACAGCCAGTGTCCTCATGATGCGGTGCAGTCAGCGGCTTGTTGATGGAGCTGGTAGGTCGTGGTGATGGAGCCGGTCGATGTTTGGGTCGGGCAGTGACAGAGTCAGTGACTTTCTTACAGCGTGTAGCGAAATGTTGGGGAGTACGGTGCCCACAGGCTGCGGTGCAAGCAGCGGCTCATTGACGGAGTTGGTGAGACCAGGGTTGCGTTGCGAAGTGAGGCGTTGTTCTCGGCAGTGCTTTCAGGACATGGAATCCTGCGATGACTCAATGACAGAATCGGTTACCCTTTTCGTCTGCGGAGATGATCAGAGATGCTACCCACAGACACGGTGAGGTCTTTGCTGTTCCTGAGACCTTGAGAAAAGGGGGCAAGCTCAGTTCAAGCCCTTGGAGATCTTTTCTTCAAGCAGGGGACAAAGCAAGCAGCAAATTCCTTTTCTCCTTTCCTTGCTAGCAAGTAGCCACTGCATGCCAACCCCAGACAGCAAACAGCACAGGGGCAGTATTCCTCCTCAGCTTCTCCGGCTCTTCTCCTTGGCAAAGGTTATTCTTGATTTCCCATAAGTTGTTTTTGAAGTCTTTTCTATCCCTGAGACTTCCAACAGGAGGCAAGCTCTACTTTGAGCCCTTGGAGAAAACTCTAACAGCAGGATGATGAAAGCACAGTCCAGTCCTTTCCCTACCCAAGACAGAAGCAACCACTGCAGGCTAACCCCAACAGCACATAACAAAGGGGTTGTACTCCTCCTCCAGCTTTCCCGGTTCTTCTTCCTGGCAGGTTCCTTAGTTCAGCAGTGATCTAAAAGTCTGAGGTCTTAGCCCCTCTTTTTAGACGCAAAAATCCTTTGTTCTCTGAAGGCAAAGAGTGTCTGTACCCAGCCAAAACCAGTACTGTCCTCACTGGTGCAGCTTCCTGGCAGTAAGTGGAGACAGCATTGTTGAAGGCAGACCTGGCCCATTCAGGTGAAAGGAAATCTCCTCCCCCTACTCTAAATGCAGCCCAGGTCTATTCAGCCCAACCCTGACTCATCAGACGTCTGGAGCCACTGCCCCTCTCCAGCCCCTGTCACCCAGAAGCCAGACATGCACAAAACTAGCAGAGGCACACTAGATGGCTAAGCAAGAAAATATCTACTTTTTAACAGTTGTATTTTTAAACACACAATGTAAAAATCACCCTCGCTAAAAGATGCATTTTAACATTCTGAGTTCAGGCATACTAAACATTTTTTCCTACCTTGTTCCCAGGGGTAGTTATGTTTATAAGATGTTATAAACAAACTCCCTATTCTCTCCTACGGGAACATAATAATCAAACTGCCCATTCTGGCCTATGGGGAACAGGTAGCCTTGCAATAGTGAAAAACAAAAATAGCTGTAATTTACTTTTAGAACATGCCACACACGTCAGGGCATGTCCTACCTTTCACATACACTGCAATCTGCCCATTGGGGTACCTTAGGCCTACCTTAGGGGTGTCTGCCATGTAGGAAAAGGGAAGGTTGGGGCCTGGCAAGTGGGTGCACTTGTCAAGTCGACATGGCAGTACCACACTGCCCACAGACCCTGGGCAAACGAAGTGCACTGTACTAGGGACTGACTAGTAAATCAAAACGCCAGTTATGGAAACACCAATTCATAACAGTAATTTGCAGGGAGAGCATATGTACTTCAGCACTGACCAGCAGTGGTAAAGTCCCCAGAGTCATAAAACCACCAACAACAGGTCAGAAAATATACAGCAGGAAGGCAAAAAGTCCTTGGATGACCCTGCAAAATGGCCAAGTCCAACAGAAGCATTATCAATTAGAGCTATGTTCTTACATATTGCTACATTGTGTAGCATGCAGCAAGCAGTGATTATCTGGCACACCTTTCCTAGGTCATATTGGAGGGCTCCTTTCGTCTTATCTGTACAGCTGAATCTTGACTTCAGGAGGCCAAAAGTCTGCTCCACTAGCTGCCTGGTCCGGCCATGTGCCTCATTAAAGCGCTCTTCTGATGGGGTGACTGGGTTGCGCAGTGGTGTCAGTAACCATGGCTGGTTGGGGTATCCAGAGTCTTCTACATTGAAGACAGAAAATAGTTCAGTTGTCAAACAACATATTACTGTCTGACATATAAACAACACACACTACAACATTCATGTACAATATCACCTACCACCAAGCCAGGCACGTTCAGGTTGCAGTTGACCCATCAAATGTGGTATGATGCTGTTATGCAGGATATATGCGTCATGTGCCGACCCTGGAAATGAACTCGGGTGGCGGAGTGAGCTAAAGAATGATGATGGATTAAACCCAGATCAGTTGACTGGTGGTGAGTGCTTGCAATGTTCAACACTCCGTCCATCATCCCCTTTGGTTTTGCTTTGTTCGCCCTAAGTTGGCAGGGTATGCTCAGACGTGGGTCCCTTGCTCACTTTGCCACTGGATTCAAGATAGCCTGGCTGATGAGGGTTACAAACCCAAAACCTGTTTGTTTCCGGTCCAGGGAAGACATGGCTTGGCAGTTCGGGCTGGACTGTTCCCATGAGGCACAGGGTCAGACTGATTTGCATATGGCCATGTCTGAACTGGGATGGCGGAGTGAGCTAAAGAATGATGATGGATTAAACCCAGATCAGTTGACTGGGGGTGAGTGCTTGCAATGTTCAACACTCCGTCCATCATCCCCTTTGGTTTTGCTTTGTTCGCCCTAAGTTGGAAGGGTATGTTCAGACGTGGGTCCCTTGCTCACTTTGCCACTGGATTCAAGATAGCCTGGCTGATGAGGGTTATGAACCCGAAACCGGTCCCAGGGTGCTTGTTTCCAGTCCAGGGAAGACATGGCTTGGCAGTTCGGGCTGGACTGTTCCCATGAGGCACAGCGTCAGACTGATTTGCATATGGCCATGTCTGAACTGGGGTGACAGAGTGAGCTAAGGAATGATGATGGTTTAAACCCAGATCAGTTGACTGGGGGTGAGTGCTTGCAATGTTCAACACTCCGTCCATCATCCCCTTTGGTTTTGCTTTGTTCACCTTAAGTTGGCAGGGTGTGCCCAGACGTGGGTCCCCTGCTCACTTTTCCACTGGATTCAAGATAGCCTGGCTGATGAGGGTAATGAACCTGAAGCCAGTCCCAGGATGCTTGTTTCCGGTCCAGGGAAGACATGGCTTGGCAGTTCGGGCTGGACTGTTGCCATGAGGCACAGGTTCAGACTGATTTGCATATGGCCATGTCTGAACTGGGGTGGCGGTGTGAGCTAAAGAATGATGATGGATTAAACCCAGATCAGTTGACTGGGGGTGAGTGCTTGCAATGTTCAACACTCCATCTATCATCCCCTTTGGTTTTGCTTTGTTGACCCTGGAAATCTGGGAAACACACCACTTGGACATTGATGGACCGTGGTGGTATTAAAGCAACATGAATGCCATCAATTGATTCAGTTACATTGGGTATTCATCCAAATGCACACAAATCATCTTTGATGGCAGCCAATTCTCCAGCTGTTGGAAACTTGATATAGTGGTCCATGTATCGGGTCAATGCCTCCAACACATCCCGAAGAACATTACTAAACATCGGCTGGAGCAGTCCACCCGAAGTTGCCACTGTGCATTGGAATGTCCCCATGGCAAAGAAATGTAGTGCTGCCATCACCTTCACCTTGGGGGTTAGTGCTGTTGGATAGGTGTGCTGAGGCCGCAAATAAGGTGACAACTGCTGACACAACGCATCAATTGATGCCCTTGTGAGATAGTCTTTTTTTATAATGTCTCGCTCTTCCAATGTTTGTAAGTCTGAAAAGGGCCTGTACACAGGAGGCTGTCTTCCGGTTCCTCCGCAATACCTATGTGTAGAGTGTATACACAGGGATTATCGTTTTGCCTTGCCTGCATTAGAGTGGAGACTTCATTTGGCCATACCTTCTTGTTGCAGCTCCTCGCCGGACCTGCTGCGCGGGTCCCGCTTCGCTGTTCCTGCCTCCCCGACTGGTGGTGAACCTCCCTGCTTCCCCTGAGCTCATCCAGCTGAACTGTTGCTGCGAGCGTGTGTGTGTGCACGAGACTCCAGGGCTGCGAGCTGACCCGCAGGGACTCAGTGTACCAGGAGTCCCTGCGTGAGGTCCAGACCCGCAACACCTGGGTCGCTCTCCCTGCCTGCCCCGCCCCCACTGCAGCAAATAAGTGCCGGAAACTTTGTGGAAATCGCTGGGATTATCGTTTTGCCTTGCCTGCATTAGAGTGGAGACTTCATTTGGCCATACCTTCTTGTTGCAGCTCCTCGCCGGACCCGCTGCGCGGGTCCCGCTTCGCTGTTCCTGCCTCCCCGACTGGTGGTGAGCCTCCCTGCTTCCCCTGAGCTCATCCAGCTGAACTGTTGCTGCGAGCGTGTGTGTGTGCACGGGACTCCAGGGCTGCAAGCTGACCCGCAGGGACTCAGTGTACCAGGAGTCCCTGCGTGAGGTTCAGACCTGCAACACCTGGGTCACTCTCCCTGCCTGCCCCGCCCCCACCACAGCAAATAAGTGCCGGAAACTTTGTGGAAATCGCTGGGATTATCGTTTTGCCTTGCCTGCATTAGAGTGGAGACTTCATTTGGCCATACCTTCTTGTTGCAGCTCCTCGCCGGACCCGCTGCGCGGGTCCCGCTTCGCTGTTCCTGCCTCCCCGACTGGTGGTGAGCCTCCCTGCTTCCCCTGAGCTCATCCAGCTGAACTGTTGCTGTGAGCGTGTGTGTGTGCACGGGACTCCAGGGCTGCAAGCTGACCCGCAGGGACTCAGTGTACCAGGAGTCCCTGCGTGAGGTTCAGACCTGCAACACCTGGGTCACTCTCCCTGCCTGCCCCGCCCCCACCACAGCAAATAAGTGCCGGAAACTTTGTGGAAATCGCTGGGATTATCGTTTTGCCTTGCCTGCATTAGAGTGGAGACTTCATTTGGCCATACCTTCTTGTTGCAGCTCCTCGCCGGACCCGCTGCGCGGGTCCCGCTTCGCTGTTCCTGCCTCCCCGACTGGTGGTGAGCCTCCCTGCTTCCCCTGAGCTCATCCAGCTGAACTATTGCTGCGAGCGTGTGTTTGTGCACGGGACTCCAGGGCTGCGAGCTGACCTGCAGGGACTCAGTGTACCAGGAGTCCCTGCGTGAGGTCCAGACCCGCAACACCTGGGTCGCTCTCCCTGCCTGCCCCGCCCCTGCCACACCATTATGTTATTACTGACCTTTGTCCCCGCGGCGCGGGAGCGCGCGGGAGCGCCCGGGGCTAAGCCCGGGCAAAGGGCGGGCCGTCTGTGGCCGTCCGAGGTCGATTGAGGACGGGACGGGACACCTCACTAACCTCCATTGTGTGGTAAGACTTGCACCCTCCCATTGTCATAACTATTTATAAATCCTGGATTTTGTACCCGTGCCATTTTGGATTTGTCTAAGTAGGGCTTTTCCTCGGTACCTCTTTGTAGTTTACTAACATGCCTTCAGAAGTGGGGAAATCACGCACTCTAACTGTTAATACTTCCAATGGCCCTGTCTCTGGCACAATAGATCAATTTTTTAAACGTGTGACTACTGTTCTGGAGAAGGAAATTGCGGACACAGAAAAGAGTTTATCCCTCGATCTGCTAACTGGCAAACGCTCTTCTTTGGGCACAATTGGGAAAATAGTCTCCCCGGGGGCGATAATTGAGGGATTAGGTCCCACCCCTGAAAGGGAGGAAATAATTCTCCAGATAAATTCCCGAGGCACGCCTACCCCGTCAGACCACTCAATCAGCCTAACCACATCAGGACTATCAGATTCACCGAACCTGGTTCTTTCTTCCCCACAGACTATAGGGCTTCCCGAGAATAGAGATACCCCAAAAAAGAGACGAGGTTGTCCTATCATAGAACCTGTAGCTAAAAAGAAGATGATTAGATCTTTAGTACAATCCTCGACTCTTACTGGCCTTTCGGTGACAAATAATCCTCCCCTTAGCATCAACACTACAGGGATACCCACTGATCAGGACCCTGTGGGAGAATTACTCACTAAAATAGAGACCATGGTTAAGTCCCTTTTACTCCCTCTCTTAGAGAGGACAAGACTAATAAGTATACACTTGGACGACCTGGGCAAACAAATCCAAGGGAACAATTTGACTCTATCTGAACTTTTAAAAATACAGACTAAAAGCATTATCGCCGATTCAGTTACCTCCCTCTCCACCTTGCTAGAACAACCATCAACCAGTGGTACTCAAAGGAAAAGGTACACCGCTCCGGGGGGAAAATCAGCGGGAAAATTATCTAAAAAAACTACAGATCTAGGTGGAACTAATCCCCCACCAAATGACAAAGAAATAGATAGGGAGACAAGAGTGGCCAGTAGCTCTAAATCTGGAATGACAGGAAATGTCGAAGACCAAAAAAATAAAAGCAAAAGTAACCCCGTGGGTATAAATAATACGTCGAGAAAAGACATAATGGATAATGGGAACGGTGAATGGCTATCCCAGCCCCAGAACATTCCACCAAGTAGAAGGGTGGACCTACCTCCGGAATCAGCCCCATACACGATCATTATGACAGGGGTACCTGAACTTCCAGAGGGCACTAGAGAGGACTACTATGCTTTAAAAAATAAAACCATTTATTGGCTGAATCAAAACCGTCCACTTCCCGCACATATACATGGGGAAATTTTAATGGTGAGACGCACGAGCTGGGTAGGAACTAGACCAAAAGATAAGAAGGGGGTTGTGATAATCATAAACTTCAGGGACCATAGAGCTGTCAGATGCATTGGAGACTGGAATGAAGCTAGAGGGGGGGATGCTATTTCTACACATTACGTCAACTATTTTTATCCACGAGAATTGACTTCTCATTTTAAATCCCACCCCGTAAAAGACCTTCTCCTAGACTGGAGGAAAGTAGACCATCAAATTCCCTATCAAAATGCTCGTAACTACCTGTCTAACCCTCATCTTATGGAGAGGCACTCGATTAATAACCAACACCCATTCCAGCGCCCAAATCCCCTACATCAGAATAATTACGCCCAGTCACATCAGAGGTTCAATATACCCACCCATAATTATTTTTCAGTCCTGTGCGATTTGGAAAACGTAGACTGACTCAGCGTAGAACAGGCTCGAGTACAAAAATCTATTATGGTAAATCAAATTACCCCCAAAGACACTGTTCTCCTAAGCGATAGCGCAGAAATGCAAGCAATGGAAGGTAATAACCCCTCCCCTGTATCCATTCTAATACCGCCTAGAGGACCTGACACTATTATTCCGGAGAACACTTGTACCCATCAATCTATGAAGAGGGGAGACGAAGGGCAAAGAACCCCAGAGTATCTACTAGAAGCAGAGGTAGTCCGTATAAATAAATACACAGCTCCTAGAAAAAATGATATTACAGTACAAATTATGTCATGGAACATCGCAGGTTTACGCACAAAAATAATGAATGGGAGTGTGCTCGATTTCGTTCAGGATTACCACGTAATTTGCCTACAGGAGACATGGTCTACCAATGAATACCATTTGATAGGCTATAAAACCTATTTTTCATCGGCAGTGGCTGGTCCCCATGGTAGGGCTAAGGGGGGGTTGACGGTGTTCATAAAAAACACCATATCGGGGTTAAAAGTAACACCTCTTACCCTACATCCTAATTATCAGATATTGAAGCTCTCACTCCCGAAGAGCGGGACAATAATTTTAGTGAACATGTATGACAATTTGTCAGAAAGTGAGAGAGTAAATTTACTTGGGACTATTCGTAACAAACTTTCAATTCTGACAAAAAAAATGCAAGGATCAGATGCCCCAAGTATCGTTTGGGGTGGTGATTTTAACCATCACCCCTGCGATATAAAAAATACCAATATCTGTGGTGTGGCCGAAGAAACAGATAACCACATGACTCACTTCTGCCACACTAAGGTAGGAGACCTGCTAAACGAAACACTGTCAGAGCTAGGCTTAGTGATCCTGAACGAAATTAATACTGTATCTGGGCAGTTACAGGCCACATACTTGGGTAGGGGATGGGAGTCGACGATCGACTATATACTGGTCTCAGCTACACTTGAAAGCAAGGCCCAGAGCTTCAGATTGATAACTAACACCCTAAGTGATCATGTTGCATTGGCTTTTGACCTGGTCATTGACCAGGGGCAATTTACATCTCAATTGATGATGACTACACTCGCCCAGAATAACATTTACCTCACAAAAACAAATGGCTATGCCTTAGGCTGGGGAAAGATAGACCCAGCAGCTATGACAAACAAGGTGGTCCATGCGGTATATTCCGCGATTGTGAAATGTCTGGATACCGATATTGGCGAAGAAGAACTCCTATACAATTTTTGCCTAATTATGGAGAAGGTAAAGGACCTCTTAACCTGTAACAAGAAAGGGAATAAGGGCGGAAAAAAGGGTGGTTCGGCCATAACTGTACCTTGGCCCATAAATCCTTAAAGAAAGCGCTGACAAAACCCGTAAGAGATCAAGAGGAGATCCGTAGACTAAGGAGGTCCTACCGATCAGCCTGCAAAATTAGAAAACAAGAATGGAAAAAAGCGCTCTGGGACCAATTATATGAGAGCTCCCAGAACAGAAATAGCGAGCAGTTCTGGAAGGTCGTGAAGACCCCCTTTCTGAACGATATTCATGACCTGCCTATAGTAGACGTAGCGATCGAGGGCCCAACATGGGCAAATCATTTCTCTAAAGTTTTTGGCAAAATACCAGGAGTAGAACCTCCAGAAGAGAGTGAACAGACCCCACAAGAAAGTTTATTCCAGATTCCTTTAAACTTTGGAATGAACGAAATTATAAATGCCGTCAAAAAGAGTAGATGTGGAAAAGCCCCTGGTCCAGATGGCGTACCGGTCGATTTCTTTAAGTTCAAACTAGATTTGTGGGCTCCAATTTTAAAACAAGTGTTTGATGCAGTAATGAAGTGTGGGTTAATCAAAACTTGGACCCAATCGATTATGGTCCCTATCTTCAAGAAGGGAGACAGGGAAGACGTGACCTGTTATAGACCAATTTCATTATTGGACTCGCTTGGCAAAGTTTTGGGCAGAGTGGTTCTTCAGCGCCTCCAGGAGTGGGTAGATGATCACAATATATTATCTGACATCCAGTTCGGCTTTCGAGAGGGCTTCGGAACAACCGAACAGGCATTGAATCTAGCCCTATTAATGGGAAAATACGTATCTGCAAAGCAAGGAAGGTTATACATGGTCTATGTCGACCTTTCCGCGGCATTTGACTGTGTTTCCCACTCGAAACTTTGGTTAGTGCTCGCTGATATGGGCATAGATCTAGACCTTATACATCTCCTCCGTGCACTATATTCCAATGCCTCATCCAGGGTCCGTTTTGGAACACAGGGCGAATTATCCGACTCCTTTAAGGTAGAGCGGGGTGTGAGGCAGGGTTGTGTGCTGGCCCCCTTTCTATTTTCTCTTTACACCAACAGGCTTGAAGTAGAGATGTTGAGAGGGGGTCAGGACCACCCACGAGTGAAAGATCGCCTCGTCCCTGCACTTCTATACGCGGATGACGCCGTAATATTGGCACGTACCCCGCGAGAGTTGCAGAAATCCCTAGACAGATACTCAAAGTTTATGGGTAGCATGGACCTCAAAATAAATATTAAAAAAACATATGTGATGGTGGCAGGAAAGGGAAAGAAAAGGGGAAGGATTACCATTACCCACGACAAAGAGAGAGTTGACTTGACTACACAATACGCATACCTTGGGGTTATGATAGACGATAAACTCAATTGAAAGGCGGCTATTGAAGCTCGCAAACATCAACTCTTGCGAGCAATAATAGCCCTCATAAAATTCTCCCAGAAGCTAGGAAAGAGGCCTCCATTAGAGCTCCTCCGCATTTATAAAGCAAAGTGCCACTCCATTGCACTCTACAGGGCGGGCCTCTGGGGATACAAAAACACCAATGCTCTGCAGGTAGCAGAGAACACATTCATGAGATTCCTCCTGATGGCACCAAAGCGTGCATCAATTTTTGCTTGCCACGCAGAACTTGGAATGCCCCATATTGAAGATTTGGCCAAAATTCAACCTCTTTTGTTGTGGCGCCGTATTTGGACTTCAACAAAAAATTCATTCACAAAAGAGATAGTGGCTGATTGTATGTCCCTAGAACACACGGGGAAAATCGAGTGGTTGCTTTATGTGAAAAACTTCCTCACAGACCTGGGGCTTAATAAATATTTTGTTAACCCCGAATTAATTGCAGAGATCTCGAAGAAAGATTTAAAAATAAAGGCCCTTAGCTATATGGAAGAATCACGGTTGAGCAAGGAGATAAGCAAAACATCTGTTCAACACTCCTTAGTAGTCATAACCACATTGGAAATGGAACCATACCTGACCTATGTCGAGTCACAATTTGACCGTTTTTTGCTGACACGATTCAGATTGAATGTTTTTCATAGGCTTGTAGCCTTCCCAAAAATCCTAACTGGAATGAGAGTCTAATGGTATGCCCTTGTGATGAGATGTCGGAACAATCAACCATGCATACTGTATTGTTTTGTAAATACTACTCTACACACCGTAAACTTTGGTTAATTCCATTGTTGAGAACTCTTGGCTTCAGAAGGTGTCGCTCTGCTATGTTATATCTCCAATTCTTGAATACCCCACTGACCACAAAATGCGTTAGCACGTTTTTAAAGTGTATTTTTAAACACAGAGCAAATCTTGGTTAAAGTAATTGTTATCAATACAAGGAGCTTTTTATAATATGTATATTGTGTGCGATATGTTTTATATGTACTTTAATGGTTATTATTGTTTTTTATAACCGAATAAAGATTTACTTACTTACTTATACACAGTTGGTGACAGTTCAAAATATAAGAAGCAACATGCACTTACACCAACAGCAAAAAGCAATTAAACATACATAACAAACATCAGTGAAAAACACATTTCAATGATCATTGTTATCCTTAGATACATATCACAGTGTACATGCCATTGCTAAACATGTATGAAAGGTCTGGTGACACAGCAATTAGAGTGCAGTAGTGTAATCTTCACTAGTGTCAGTTATTGTTCATTTAAATCACAAAGGACATATTTCAAAACTCACAAGCCAAGAAGCCTAGATTTATGTTTGTGATATCAATTATATGGCTCATCTGTACATACAATAGGATCATGTAATGCATGACATCTGGGACACCACACACATCAAGTGTATCACGATGCAATATATGCACACTAATGTCACAGGATGGACACTGTCATGTTGTCATGTCTGCATTTCACAAACAATTACATACACAAACCATTTGCACTATAGAAGTGTCAGAAAATGCTATTGTACACTTAAGTGTAGCACACACAGATGCCCTAGAAACTCACATATCAGAGCAAAGCATATGTAGGCTGCTTTATATTAGAGTGTAGTCATTCCTCTGAGAATGTAGTATACAGGAGTTCAAACACACACACTCATTCCCCCTGCACATAACACAGACCGCACACCGGGTCACACTGTATTGTAATGCAGTAACTACTTGTAAATTGTACTTGGAATGCACCAGAGACGCATATTGACTGATATGAACCCTAAGTAAAAATGGTGTCATCTTTTTCCTGTTGATGTTAGCCTTCTAATCAGTTTTTCATGTGCCTCTCAAGTTTAGGTCATCATGGAAGTGTGAGCGTTGAAGTTAGTTGTCCCTTTCACCAGAAATATGCTGCATACAGGCATGGAATATCACAAACACACAACATTTACAAAAGTGTTTGCATCGCAGACCGATTTATTAAAGGTCGCGGTAGGTGGTTCATAACCGACTCGGACACAGCCATAGGGTGTTAGTTGTTATTATGACAGCTGCAGATCTCAGATTGTGTCCGCCTCGCATGTAAACCAATGCAGTAAACTCCCATTTGTCATGCATCAAAGTTACTCATGGACCACAGATATTTTTGAAACCGAGTGGTAGGCGTGGAGTCAGCAATCAATGGAATTCATTGGACAGGTTCGGAAAATACAACCGATGTGGACCTATCGTTTTGTCCGCCTGGACTGAAGACTGCCTTTGCGGTCTAGAAGTCTGGCGGATTCCGGGAGAGTTCACCTGCCTACTCTAACTGTATCATTTTAGGATCTCCCCATCTCTCTGCTGCTGTCCACATCATCTGGGAGCTACAATGTCTCGCTGTACAGAACGCAGGGCCCTAGCCTTCACAGCTGCAGAACTCAAGGTGCTGGTGGACACGATCCTGCCCCTGTACAGGCAGCTCTATAGCACTCCAGAGGAGCAGGTGAGTGATGATCAGCCAGCCTTTTTAGTTTACATGTACAATAACCATGCACTTCTGCCATTAGTAATTATAAAGACAGCCATTTAAACCTGTTTTTAAACCTTGCAAAGTGTGTATGTAACTGTTCTGGGCAAGTACACTGCTGTAGATATGTATGTACTGGTGTTAACATTATATCACTGCACTCATGGTAAAGAGTCCACATTGAACACAGGTGAAGTACACAGAATACCACCATGTTAACTTTTAGATTGTTTGGGCAAGCTGTTCATGGCCTATGTGTACAAGTATTTGTATATGTACATGTTGCACATGAATTAAGGGCCTGTTACCATGTCATCCTTACAGGTCAACTGCTGTCCGAAGGTCAACCTGTGGAGGATCATTAC
Organism: Triturus cristatus; assembly: GCF_964204655.1. NCBI lineage: Eukaryota > Metazoa > Chordata > Amphibia > Caudata > Salamandridae > Triturus > Triturus cristatus. Next base: position 883,932,734 of record NC_140581.1, read on the forward strand.
CCAGAAGGTGCGCTCCGTGGGGGTCACAAGTTGGTGTAGTGCCCACTGCAGGAAACAGTGGATGGACTTGAGAGGCTGGACCAAGAAGATCACTAGAGTCCAGATGGGCCTGTCATCTCCAGGCAGGAGGGGTGAGTGCCGCACCCTTGCCCCCTAATGCTCATCCTAGTGGTTGTTTACTCAGACCTAAGTGGGTAGTTGAGAGCCAGACAGCAGTAAGGAGGGGGTGAGTATGTGGCTTGCACAACATATGAATCCAGCTGGACCTCTGACCTCCTTGTCAAAGTAACTGCTCTCCCCTTGCGCAGCTCCGCCCCTAAGGCACTTCCCCAGTGCCTTCCGGTGTCCCACGTATGTGTTTAAGGCCCACCTCCACCCACAGGCTCCTGCCTATGCCTCATCCCTGGTGGTCAAGTGGATGAGCCTGCTCTTCTGCTGGTCCACTCTGTCAGCCTTTTTCTGACTTTTTCTGTTTGCTCTTTATTCTGTCTTTTTTTTATCTCCTTTTTCTGTCTTTGTGCCTATTTTTTTGCTGTTTGCCCCCACGGCCCCTCCCCCCTACGTGTTCTTGCATCCCAGCTGCTCTCCCTCCCCCAAACCCTACTTAATCGTGGTCGCTGCTGACGCACCAAAGGCACACCAAAGACAAGCCTGTCTGTGCTCGTCTGCGACCCAAACACGACCTTTGCCAGGGATCCTGGTCCCCCGACCCTCCGCCGTTATGACCGCAGCACTCTCCATGCACTCAGCCCTGGATGCAACAACAATTGTCAGCTCTCAATGCTGAGCAACTCCCAAGGCCCGTTTTCCTGCCGACACTGCTGCTGCACCTTCACCCACCTCCAGACCCAAACAGCCACACCCAACCGACTGGACGCTAGCGCACACAAACCCCTGAGCTGCATCCTCCTCAATGTGCACTCCCTGCACAGATACTCAGTAGAAGTTTGGGACTCTTCAACACCCACTTGCCCAATGTCGCTTTCCTCACAGAGACTTGGACCAATGCCAGCTCCACTCCCGACATCGCAACCGACATCCCAGATGGGTACAAGATCTTGAGGAAGGACAGCCCCAGCCACCCAGGAGGAGGCCTTGCCATTGTCCACAAAAGCTCCCTCTGACTAACAACCACCAGCTCGGACGACGCCTCGCTTCTCATGGAACACATCCACTTCCAGATCCAGCCCAGCCCCAAAACGACTCTCCACAGGACACTCACCTACAGACCGCCCAGACCCCACTCCCAGCTCAGCAATGCCATCGCAGACTACATCGCTCTCCACGCCTTCACCTCCACAGACTACATACGGCTCAGAGACCTGAACTTCCACCTAGACAACCTCAGCTACCCCAACACCACTGCCCTCCTAGAGAACCTCACCAACATTGGACAGAAGCAACTCGTCTCCATCCCCATCCACATGACAGGACACACTGTCGACCCCATATTCGCCAGAGGAAACAACATTTGCTTCAGTCACACCATGCAACCTCTCTGGATGGACCACCACTGCGTCCATTTCTCCTTCTCGAAACCCAACGCACACAAGATCACGTCACGCCTACCATGCAGAAACTGGAGCAAAATCACCAAAGAACACCTCACCTCCACCTTCAGCTGCACTCCTCCCCCTACCATGACAGATGCCAACATAGCAGCTCACAACCTTCACCAATGGATCACCAACTGCATCAACACTCTTGCCCTCCTCCAGAACTCTGCCAGATGACACAGCACAAAATCCACCTGGTTCACCACGGACCTCGAAGTATTCAAGGGCTTGTGCTGCAACTGGAGAAAGCCTGGAGAAACATAAAAACCCCAGAAGCATGCACCACCTACAAGGCCACCACCACAGCACCCCAACAACTCATCAGATCTACTAAGAGAAGCTTCATCCAGGACAGAATCCTCTTCAACTCCCAGAACTTCAAGGAACACTTCACCATCATAAAAGAATTCACCAGACCCCACAGTGAAACTTCCGACGACCCTCCATCTCAAGACCTTTGCAAAAAAAACAGCTCCTTCCTTCACCACAAGATCAGGATGCTCTATGACAACTTCGACCACCAAGACCACCGCACTGACTCTACAACCTCCACCAGCGATGTCACCCAGCCGACACTCCTCACCTGGACCCCTGTCACCACAGAAGACACTGCAAAATCATGAAAGCATCCACTCCAGAGAACCCACTGCCCCCTGCCCACCGCACATCTTCCACAGAGCCCCCACCGCCATCGCACCAGAGCTACTACAGATAATCAACTGCACCTTCGAAATAGCCACATTCCCCGACGACTGGAAACACGCCGAAGTCAATATCCTCCTCAAGAAGCCCTTTGCAGACCCGACTGACCTCAAGAACTACAGGCTCATCTCCCTTCTCCCTTTCACCGCCAAAGTCATCGAGAAAGCTGTCAACTCCCAGCTAATGCACTTCGTAGAAACCAAGAACATCCTCAGCTCCTCTCAATCCCGATTCCGCAGCAACCACAGCACTAGACCGCCCTCATAGCTGCTGCCACTGATGACATCCGCACCCTGCTCAATCAAGGACACACAGCAGCCCTCATACTATTAGACCTCCCAGCAGCCTTTGACACCGTCTCCCACCGCACACTAGCCACCAAACTCCATGGCGCCGGTATCCAGGGAACTGCCCTAGACTGGATTTGATCTTTTCTCTCAGGCAGAACACAAACAATAAGACTTAGACTCTTCCTCTCCAAGCCCAAGGATCCTCTCTCAGCCCCACACTCTTCAACATCTACATGGACCCCCTCGACACCATTGTCAGAAAACAGGGACTCAATATCAGCTCATCCTCTCCCTCACCAAGGAACCCGACTTCACCAAGTACAGTTTCTAAGAAGGAATGAAGGACATTGCATCCTGGATGAGCAGCAGCTGCCTGAAGCTCAACTTGGAGAAAACGGAAGTCATCCTCCTTGGGTACACCCCCTTTGCATAGGACAACACCTGGTGGCCTCCCTCCCTTGGAAACCCACCCACCCCTATGGACTATGCCAGCAACCTCTGCATCATACTCAACTCCTCACTCACCATGAACCGCCAGATCACCGCAGTGTCCTCCACATGCTTCAAACCCCGTCGTATACTCTGCAAGACCTTCAAATGGATCCCCCGACTCCAGGAAGATCGTCACCCACGCACTCATCACTAGCAGACTGGACTACGGAAACGCACTCTACACCGGAATCAACAAAGCACTCCTTCACAAACTCCAGACCGTCCAGAACACCGCAGCTAGACTCGTCCTCAGCATCCCATGACAGGACCTCATCACCCAGCACCTCTGCGACCTCCACTTGCTCCCAGTCAAAAAAAGAATATCATTCAAACTGCTCACACATGCCTAAAAAGCCCTCCATACCACTGGACCCCAATACCTCAATGAGAATCTCCTTCCACGCCCCCAAGAGAAACCTCCGCTCTGCTGACCTAGCCCTAGCCACGGTCCCTCGCATCCACAGGGTCAGAACGGGTGGCAGTTCCTTCTCCTAGATTGTGGCCAAGACCTGGAATGAGCTCCCCCTCAGCATCAGACAAAGCCTGACACTGCACCTTTTCAGAAAGGACCTCAAGCCCTGGCTCTTCGGATGACCACGGAGCTGCCCAGCCCCCCTCAGCACCTTGAGACCTTCATGGGTGCAAGTATTTGAGCCTGGCTGCCCCTTTTTATGGTTGTGAGTCACACAAATCCACTGTTCAATGTTAAAAGATGCATATGCAAAACATTTTGAAAATGCATGGTTATTAACCCTGGGTGGAGTACACGGAGTTCCACTACGCGGAGCTCCACAGAGTTAAAAAAAACTCTGTGGAGCTCCGCTCCACCCTCCCACAATGAAAAATAGTTTAAAAAAACACTTACCTGCTCTGGCATCTCCGGACTGCCCTCTCCATCGCTGTGGTCTCTCCTCCTCGCCGGTCGCAAACCCCTACTTTGCACGTCAAGCGAGGACTACCATCGCAAGACATTCAACGTAGGGGTTTGCGAACGGTGAGGACAAGGATGATGAGGAGAAGAGATCATAGCAAGGAGGAGGGCAGACCGTAGATGCCATAGCAGGTAAGTGTTTTTTTTAAAACTATATTTGAGGCGGGGGCTAACCCGGAGCAGAGTTCGCCACTCAGGCTTAATGGTTATGTTCCTTTCATCTGGGACATGGGAGGCTAAGAATGTCAGGGTATTGCCAGTAGTGGCATTGTATTACAATATGAATGCATGTGAACACCTTGTGCAGGGAGCTGACCTTCAGTATTTTTTGTTTCTGCTCAACATGGCTCAGCACATCAGCGAATGTTTGGCCTGTTCTCTGTGTGACCACAACGATGGTGTAAAGTCAATTGATGTTGCCTCACTTAACTGTGAAATGACATGCCACACTTCCAGGTAGCAGGTAATATCCATAATGAGCTCTTGATGATTAGTGGTTGTCCATTGTGGCAATGTTAGTCCCCAACACTGGTGCTAAGTGTACTCAAATGTCTCTGATGGCCAAATCATAAGTTTGCCTCCTCACGTCACATTTCATACTGGCCATTCCCATGATTGGGTATCAGATATCATCATACCTTTTCCAATGCTGAGTCCATGTTTCTAACTCTGTAAAAGTGACGACACATGTCATTGAGTGGCTTCCAAAGTAGGTCTTTGTTGGAAACAGGGTTTTAATTAGAGGGAGTATGAAAAAAAATCCCAAAGGTTAGTATGTGTGTAAATGGTCTTCATTGGTCATACATTATGCTTTGAAAAGCATGGTTTAGTTGTCTTACTTTTGGATTTAGATGTCAACTCAGTGCAAGTGTGGTAAAGTACAACAGATTTGGAGAAGCATGCTGCATATGTATGTAATGAGCTGACAGACAACTGCCTTAGCAATACACCTAGATACATATGGACTCTGACTACATGATAGTGACTTTGATGTATGTGACTTGATAGTGGTGGACCAATGTCTGTGCCTTCAATAGATCTGGTTAACTAGTTGCAATGACAACATTGCCATAGGTGGCTTACACTGTAGGCCAATACCCTTTTAAGGCAGCTGGCCCATATTATGGATGTCCTGTGCCGATGGTGAATGTGAGGTAGGTATTATTATGACAGAGTCCTGGCCCTTTTGCCTTCCCGGACTTCCATTCATTTAGATACATCTGTTAGGCAAGGCATCAGAGTGTGATTTGGTCTGTATTCTTCATTGCATTCTAATTTTGATGTTAGTCATTACATACCAAGTTTTTGGGAACATCATGTGGATAGTATGTGTGTCGATGACATGGCTCAGCAAGTTACATTGTGTTTCTGTCCTTGCAAAGACACTATTGTTATAGGTGTTAGTTGCATGTGCTCCAAGTGTATGGCATCTGAATGGTTGGCACAGATTTTGAATGCTAGTGATGACATGGTGTGGTTGTAGAGTTGTACAATACATAACGTTGTAATGAACATATCATTCTGGGCTGCTGCCACAGTTAGAGTATGGCAGCCTGGACATTTCCCTCATCTGTGAACTGGACAAGGGGACCCAATTGTAATGGTCAGGGACCTTGGGACCTGACCATTACAATTGGGTCCCCTTGTCCTTTTTAACATGTTGAGCGCAATCACTGGATTGCAAGGGTTCTATACTCTTTTCTGCTTTTCAAAGTAGGTTACTCCCTTTGCCCCCCTTCTCCTCCCTTTTCTCTTCACACATCCTTTATCCTCCTCTTGAAAACATAGTGCTATGTCAGACCATGCTCCTCTGTACTCTGACAAATACATTAAAAAAATACTAGAGGGACTCTCATTATTTACTGACTCTGTTGAAGCTCCACTGAATGCCAACATCTCCCTAATCGATCAATTAGTAAAATGCAAAAAGAAATACAATAGGCTACAATTTATGATCCGCATGGTAACCGAATATCTTAAGGCAAATATCATAACAGTTGGCCTTCAAGTTAGGAATATACCTGGAGTTTTCACTGACAACAACAAATATGTAACTAATTTTAGGTACACTGGGACAACCTGCTCCCAGCACTGGATGGTGCTGGGCATGGACACTGCTACTGAGACCTTGCAAAAACTTAACGAGGAAATAAGTGATATAGAAAAACAAATCAAAGACGCTGGCTCAGTTGCCGATTGCAAGAAACTATTAGAACGGGTCCAGAAAACAGTTGGTGAATTCTACAGACTGGAACAAAGCAAGAAAACACTCTAAGTAAAAAAGGATATTAAATCCTATACTTTAGAGAGAACATATCCATACCTACAAAAGTATTTCTACCTCAATCGTAACTACACAAATCCCCAAAACACAAGACCTTGAGGCTGCTTCAACAGATGTGACAATTTGGTAGGTTTTTCAGACACTTCTGCGGAGTCTTCTGATAACTCTGATCAGGGCGAGGGTCCAAGCACCTCTACACAGACCCCTACCCAACCACCTTTTTTAGGAAGGGGCCAAAAGGAACCATTGAAATGGGGCATAGTCAAATAACAGCAGCAATGGTACAACCCCCCTGGCAAGCGTCAAACCCGCCAGAAATTCTATCAATGGTAGACAATGCAACAGGCACAGAAGTTGCACACGACCCCCTGACTATTCCGATTTTTAATTTATCAAGACACACTCTCACTGATCCTGAATAATCACTCCTCAGTAAAGGCCTCTCCTATGTCCCTACCATTCACCCTAATTGTTTGGACTTGCAAACTGAACGTCTCAGATTTTTCAGCTGAATCCAATTACACACTAACTTCCTTCTCACCTGTTAGCTCATCCAACACACCATTACGCCAGCCATATACATTCTCTCCTTCTTTGAACATGATCCCCGGAGAGGTACTTATCTTCAAGAAAATGCTCCTCAAAGATATCTCACAACTTGAAACCATCTGGCGTTTCATCCCAAACAACCTATCACTTGAAGAAAAGAAGGCCCTGTCCAATCTGAAAACAAACGATTTGTGGATAATTAAACCTGCTGAAAAAGGTGGAAGAATAGTTCTACAAGAAAAAGATTTGCACACATCAGAAATACTAAGACAGTTAGCTAACACACATCACCGCTGTAGACTACTCACCAATCCCACTAAAGAACATCAGCAATTAATCCTCCAAATCACCACTGACGCCAGAACACAGGGCTTTTTGAGTCAGAACGAATTATTGTTCCTAAATACAAAGTTCCCCCTTACTCCTGTCATCTACACACTCCCAAAAATCCACAAAAATCTCACGAACCCCCCAGGGTGCCTCATAGTTTCTGGGTGCAGTTCCATCTTAAAACCATTGGGACACTATGTGGATTTTTTCATAAAGGATTTTGTCCCACAGACTCAGTGTTACATCAGAGACAGTATGGTGATGATTAACCTAGTTGAACACCATCCCTTAAACAGTGATTTTGACATCCGATGTACTTTGGATGTCGAATCCCTTTATACCAATATCCCCCAGGTAGACGCACCACTAGGCATTGAACATGTGCTGAACACAAGACCACATCCCCATGCTGTTTCCACCATCTTTATCCTACAACTGCTAGAAATCTGTTTGACCTGAAACTTCTTTCTCTTCGATGACCAATTTTATCAAGAGGTTAAAGGTACATCGGTATATCTTTGCCCCCAACCTGGCCATCCTTTTCATGGACCACTTGGAAATGACTAGAATGCTCTTCACGAGTAATCCCGTCCACACTGGCATCTCTTTATGGAGACGATATATCGACAACATTTTCATGATCTGGCATGACACAGAAGAAACACTAAAAAAATTCATGCTTTGGCTTAACAACAATTGTCAGGGTCTCAACATAACCCTTTCCTATGACAAAAATATCATCCCCTTTCTTGACCTCACCATCCACCACAGAGATGGGGAACTGATTATCAGTCACTACAGAAAACCAACCGAGCGTAACACTCTGCTCAGGAATGAGAGTAACCATCCACTCGCACTTCGTGACTCATTTCCCTACTCCCAATTTTAGAGGTACAGACCCAATTGTTCCCTCAAAGAAGAATATTTCCGTGAAGCTTCCTTTCTATCCAACAAACTATTGGCACATGGTTACCCACACAGACTCATACGTACCTCATTTAAAAGGGCCTGCTATTGTCTCCTGTCCCCCAAATCTACTCAAAACCGACTGGTATGTATTACTACTCTCTCACCTGTCTCTCATACTGTGCGCAAAAGCATCCTGAAACACTGGGACATTCTAAATGCAGTCAGCTTGAAAATCGACCGTCCACTCTTTGCATTTCGGAAAACTAGGAACATAAAAGATCACCTAGTCAGAGCTGCACTTCCAACATCTTAACCGGCTAGTACACTGAATGAGCATTGGGGCCTAGAACCCATGACTGGACATGCCAAATTTGCTAATTGTAGTGTCTCTAAATTCACAGTGAAGGTAAAGAATTCATTTTTTGTAACATCAAGGTTGAGTTGAAACAGTTTTCCAATTGTAACACATGCAATGTAATTTATGCTATTTTATGCCCCTGCAACAAAATATACATCGGGCAAACCACCCAAAAAGCGTGGATCCGGATTTGCCAGCATCGACGTCAAATTCATTGCAAAGCACTGAACATTTATCAGACGCAGGACACAGTGAAGATGACATAAGATGGACTGTGATCAGTGTAATCAGACCCCCACCAAGAGGAGCAGGCAGTGACCAACTCTTTAACAAAGAAGAGCTCAAGTCGATCATTCGTACTGGCAGCATCAGAAACGGTTTAAACAGACTTGAAGAATTGACAACCTTACTGTAATTTTATTGTCTGATAATGTCCACTTGAAACTCTATTCTTTCTCTACCTGTGTTACGTTTTCAATTTTCCATTGACTGAGATGTCCCCAATTTTTAACAGCTTATAATTATTTTGTAATTTCTATGTTCTCAACCCACGCAGCAATAATTAATGACATTTCTTTCTTGACCTGTATTACTTTTCCTAACTTCTATTAACTGAGATGCCCCCAATTTTTAACATATGCGAAAGAAACAATTGCTGGACGGAAGGCTAGACAATACAAACATTCACCCCCAGTCACAAGGATCTGGGTTTAATCAATCATTCTTTTGCTCACTACACCACCCCAGTTTTGACCCAGCCATATGCAAATCAGTCTTGACCCTGTTCCTCGTGGGAACAGTTCAGCTCGAACTGCCAAGTCAAGTCCTTGCGAGACCGGAAACAAGCATCCTGGGACTGGTTTCAGGGCATCACCCTTCATCAGCCAGGCTAGCTTGAATCCAGTGGTATAGAGAGCACGGGACCCACGTCTGGGCATACCCTTCCCACTTAGGGCGACATATGCGAAAGAAACAATTCTTGGAAGGCGCCTAGTCCATTTTTCCAGGATGCAGGGCCTGTTCAGTTTTAGACATTTTTGTCTGTGACCTGGTCAAAAGCAAACACATCTGCAGGGATTCCCAACATTTCTGCATGAGTCCAAGATGAAGTTTCTAAATCATTGCCCAACAAGCATTCAACAGGATGGTCTGCACTTACCACAACCTTCCTAGGGCCTATTACCCCTCCCCATGTGAAATTAACAATTGCCAAGGAATGGTCTGTCCTGATATTGCTAGCATTGGTCACTTGGTACATCTCACCAAGTATAATTTGCTCAGGAGCCACAAGATCGTTTGTCACCATTGTGACACTTGCTTCTGTGTCACTGAATGCCAAGGCCTCTTTTCAATTTATCAAAGGCTGCTGTCTGTAATTGCCCAGAATACTGGGACTGACGAATAAGGAGACCATATCCATGCCTCCATCTCAGATCAGTACAGCCTGAGTAGGAACTCATGACATCTCAAATGACATCACTGATGACATCATCCAGTGACTGAGAGTTTCTGAAAAGTTGATGAATGTTATATAATGTGATCAAGGGCGGGTTCGCCCGAAACGCGTAATGGCGGAATTGGCTAAATAAACAAAATAGCACAAGAATAACTGGGTCCACGCTCTTCGTTTTTTCAAAAAAGAAAAGTGAGGGCGAGTTGTTGCATATATATATATATATATATATATATATATATATATATATATATATATATATATATATATATATATATATATATATATATATATATATATATATATATATTATATATATATATATATATATATATATATATATATATATATATATATATACGCCAAGGTGTATTAAAGGATGTAAAGGATGAGTGGGTGTATGAGTGTCTGAATGGATGATTTAGTGGGTGTGTGACTGACTGTATAAGTGAGTGATTAAACGTGTCTTAGTGAATGCATGGGTAAATGATTGACCTGTGTGAATATCTGTATTAGTCTGTCAGTTGATGTGTAAGTGGCTGCATGATTTGTTGAGTTGCTACACCAGTGTCTATATGGGTTAATGATTGGTTGTCTGAGTGTCTGTGTGGGTGGGTGGGGGGGTGTCTGACTCCCTACACAGATGTGTGAGTGGGTGATTCACTAGCTGTATGGGTTTATGAGTGCATGTGTTAGGGACTGTATAGGTGAGTGAGTGTGCATATAGAAGTGTTGGTGAGGGAACGGATGTCTCAGTGGTTTATGTGTAAGTAACTACAAATGAGAAAGGCAGTATTTGTGAGTGTTGGAGTATATAAGTGAGTATATGTGACAATGAGTGATTGTGACAGTGACTGCTCGGATAGGTGTGTGCTTATGACAGCAATTGTTGAAGAGAGTATGTATATGGTACTATCTGTATGAATAAGTGAGGTAGTGTGTGTGAATAACTGTATAGGTGAGTAAATGGTAGTGTAATTAATTATTTGGGTGACTGACTAGGTGTTTGAGTAACTCTTTGAGTGAGTGGCAGTGTGTGAGTGTCTATATGGGTGTATGAGTGGATCTAGCAGTGGCTGTATTGATGAATGACTGCGTGTATGAGTGACTGTATGGGTTAGTGAGTGGATATGTGTGTAGTCGTATGAATCACTAAGATGGTATAAACTAACTGGTATTGGTCTGTCTATGGTTTCAATATTGGTAGCCTGTATTCCAGTTGTCATCTACCCTGTTTGCAGATTCTGCGCTTCAAAAATAATGACGGCACCAGCCAGGGACTGAACAGGGAGGGGCTTGGGGAGCTACTCCCTTAAGTCTACAAGGTTGGGTTACCAATAGAGTGTCTCCTCAGGTAAGGGCACTTCAAAAGTTATTCCTGAGAATCACAGAATGTTCAGTCATTTGTGGCCTACAGAGCCTGCATTCAAGGATCATCTGGTGCTGCAATCCGCATGATTAGGAGAATGTGATCTCTGCCAGGTGATTTGGGAGGGTGCTGGGGGCAATATCTGTGAAACACAAATTTTGGGTACATGTCTGAGTGTAAGCATGTGTGAGATGAGACTAAACATATGTCTTTGTGTGTCAGTCTCACCAGTTGAAATGCTTGACCTAACTGGTAAATGTTGGTCTGTGTTGGACCTACATAGGGTAATACTGGCCCAATTGTGAGATCGCAGGCATTCATTCCAAAATATTGTTGTTCCTCGGCATAATAGTGGCCCAACATAGAGTGAGTGAGCATTTTTGGCAAGATGTCTCTTCCGGGGCTAATGGTGGCACAATAGATTTGGAGGGCTGCTGTTGCTTGTGGAGCAAATATTAAAATCTATTCTTTCAATACACATTGCTATTTTTAGAAATTCAACAGCAGCATTCAATAAAATTAGTGCATTTTCAGAATTTGGTAAGCTGATATGTCAGACAATATGATTGTGTTTTATAATATATTTAAGACTGATATTGGAAGGATAAAGCCTGCAGAGTTTGGGAATCCAGCGAGCATTTACTGCTATGGCTATTACTCTATAGTTTGTGTGAAGGCACTTCATCATCTGTATTGGAAGCCTTACTGTTATATCGCTAATGCTGTCTTTTTATTTTTCATTTCAAATCATGTTCTGATCATTGAGAAGCTGCTTGAGAGGGGCACTGAAAGAAATTGGACAGGAAGGGTGACTACCTGCCTCACGTAATAATCAAAAATCTTGTCAGGGTGACCACTTAAAGTCACTAAATTAACTTCAGCTCAACCCCAAAGCAGCTACAGCACAGAGGATATAGGCTTTAAAGTAGGATAGTGTGTAAAGTGCTCATGTAGTATCAAAGCAATAAAATGCCAAACCAAATTAAATCGTAATAACCGAAATGACACCAAAATGACAACAATTCTAATAAGGAGTGCTGAAGATAACATGTTTTAAGGTTTTAAGTATAAATAGCGCCAAAAAGCACTAAGCACCAATGACAGTCATTGGTCAGGGCAAACTGGGACAGAGGCATAATTTGAGGCTCACCACAAAGAAAAGAGGGTTATATTCCCCAATGAGGTCCATTCTAGAAAAAAAAATAACCTTCTCCATCCTTTAAGTCCGACCATCCAGAGGAGAGCATTTCTCCCCCCCTCCTCCTTCCAGGACCTCATTGGAAGCACTTTGAAACTCACAGGGAGTCAGGCAGAGGCCAACAGCAGTGTCCATTTCAGGTCCAATTGTCACTGGTCAGTTGCAACAAAGGCCTCTTTAGCTTGTTGTATCTCTGTTGCTTGAAGAGGATGACAGCCTTATGACCCTTGGAGTCCAGCTTTTGGTGCTGGGTACAAGAAAAAGCCTGTCCAGTCCTTCAGGACTCCTTCCAAGTCACAGACTGCAGAGTCAGTGCTCTTCTATTCTTCCTTAGGTCCAAGAGTGTTCTGAAGTGGGTGACTGGATATGTCACATTTATGCATGTTAAGAGCCTCTGGGAGGGAATGACTCCTGGGCAGGCCCTAACCAATAGAACATTTGTTCCCAAGGTCAACCCTACTTATTTTGGTCATTTTCAAGATGGCAAACGTCTTTGACCACTCTAATCTTCGTCTCTGAAGGCTGGGTTGCATATGGGGAGTATACTATAGTAATAGTAGTGTCTTCCCACATATAACACTAAAATTCAGTTTGAGGCAGCCACTGTACCCACAATAAATCCAGAGATAGAAGTCTAATAGAACAAAAGTAGGGTTTTCCAGCAACCAAACAATATTTACATAAGAACTGTCTTTGAATGCTGTTTCCCTTTCTTTCAAGTGTGCCCCAGTACTATGGATAAAGCCAGCTGACCTGTCTAACAGGGTTTGACACTCATGCAGGATTTGACACTGTAATGTCAAAGAGGATGCTCACAGCTTTCATCCTCCATATTCTTTGAGGTTCAGATGAGTCATCTCTGCCCTTCAAGGTCAGCCTACTGTTTGCTCCTGTGAGGCATTTCACACCCTTTTTACTCCTATTAAAATGCTAATATCTGGCTGTGTGAAGATGAGCCTCCAGGAGCATTAGACAGGGAGAAGGTACGTTTTTAAAATGAACTTCTCCTTAATATGTATTAAAAATCCAACTCCACCATTGAATTGTTAAATTATTTTTCTATCTGGTACCATCCAAGAGATACAGCATCAGTATTTTAATCCGTACTCTTGTCTCTAGATAGGACAGATAGGCCTGCCACAGTGAAAATAGGTTTGGGGTGCTAATCACTGTAAGGACATGCTAGCATTAAATTTCTACATGTCACACGTTTAAATACCATGCACTCTGCCTTGTGGAGCACAAGGCCTATATAGAGAGACTTATTAAAATTTAAAAGAGAGGTTTAAACTTACTTGTAAAAATGATTTCTTTTGAAAGGTTGAATTGTGGTTTTCTACGCTGCTACAATCAGGCTACATAGGGCATGCCTGAGGCAATGTTTGCACTACCACTTCAGTGGATGGCAGAATAGATGCTGCAGTCCACTAGTAGCATTTGGCTACCACGCCATGGGTAAATCTTGACAATTCAGCCATGTTGAATGGGGGAGCACAGACATTTTAATACTGGTCAGCACAGGTAAAATGCACATAGTTCTAAAACCAACACCAATATAGGGTCAAGCTAAAAATCCAAAATGACTAACCAAAACATTTGCATTTCCTACAGGTACTATGGAAAAACGAAGTGAAGAAATATGTTATATTGAATTTGGTAAGTTTTATAAGTGAATAGCTGTGGGAAAATGCATACCTCTGTGTGCACAGGTTTGTTGGCAAATTTTAGGGAGAGTGTGCTGAAAAATATACTGTTATTCCACAATTTTTTCAAAGCTATTTTGAGGAGAGGGGATGTCAAATGTGTCTAAGGCTTGCCTGCCACATCACAAAATTATAGGAATATTCCATAACTGCCCTTTAGAATCTGTAGATGTTCTGTAAATCAGAGTTCGATCCTGTTTTTTCAAACCTTTCATAGGGGAGAAGCCCCTAAAATGCATAAGCAATTTAAGACATTTCTCTTTGTGCGCTCACAGTCACATCCAAGAAAGGCATGTCAAACCACTTCAAATGTTCACCAGCTATCACTGCTCTAGTCATCATCATCATCATCATCATCAAAATCTTTATTCGACTAATAAAAAACAGCCATAAAAGCACAGTTAATATAATACATAAAAATTGGCGCATATTAAAAAATACAAACATTACTCTTATCCATTACTAATTTATAACTCAATATTTTTCCTTGCGGTAATTGATTTTAAAATAAACAGGACAGTGTTATAACATGTCAAAGGATCCTCTAAGCTTACAAGAAATTTCATTACCAGTTTATGGGACCTGATTCCACGGTTAACAAACATGGTCTTCAGATAAAAATTCGTAAAATTGCAATAACATTTTCAGAGCAATAGAAAGTGCAGTGTGCTTTGTTTACTCTTATTATCACACAGGCAGGGTACCTTATCTAGAGGACGTGTCTTCATTTTTGGTTATGTGACACAATAGTGTACAATGCCACATCTCAGCCTTAATAAAACAAACCGATGCTGTGAATGAGTCACATGCAACAGATAAGCATTTATTCCCTCTTCTAGCACGTATGTTCCATTTTTGCTCTACGATTTTGTCTAAATGTCAGAAAAGAGGCCTTAATTTCTTTCTTTTTAATAGTTAGAATTTTTTCAGGGTCCAACCGTACAGACATATTAAACAAATTCCACAGTGTAGTATTAATATAGGACAGCCAGGGGATTTTCAGGGCATCATCCAAGTTTAAGCAATCTAAAATGATGGATCTGGTAAAAACAGTTTCTTCATATTTCCAGATTTGTGCCCATAATAATAAGGGTCCTGCCATCAAGATGTCCTCTAAAAATTGCAGCCCCACCTCATGGTGTGCGATGGTGTTCGATACAGAAGATGGTAAAGACAACAAGGGTTTTATAAAACAGTTTTCTTCAATTTGTAGCGCACCACTATTTGTGTGACCCTAAATTCCTGCCCCATAATTAGCAGTACTTATTCCTTTACCTTTATAGATGGTAACCATCTCCTTGATTGGTCGATTACCCACTTTGGCCGCAAATATAAAAATCCCTTGGTTGGCCCAATTCATTTCAACTTTTGTATTTGTGATATGTTGAGACCATGTACCGCTGTCGGAAAACAGTATACCAAGGTAGGAGAAAAAGTTTACTGTACAAATTGGGGTACCATATATATAAAAGGTTCTACAAGATTTCTTTTTAGGCCCACATATCATGGTGAACGTTTTCAATTTGTTAATTACCATCCTCTGTTGTTCTATAAAACCTAAAAAGCCATCCATCAATCTTTGGATGCCTACTGGGTTCCGTGCCAATAGTACTGCGTCGTCTGCATATAATAATACAGGTATCGGACGACCAGCCACCCTGGGAACATCAGCTTGAATTTTCTGTAAATAGGTATCTACCTCATTGATAAAAAAGGAGAATAAAATTGGGGCTAGCATGCATCTTTGTCGTATACCCCATCCCACTCGAAATTTAGGTGTACATTCTGCCTAGTGGCGAAAACGAACCACGCTAGTCAGTTTTTCATATAGGCGTGAGAGGCTGCTCTAGTCAATAACTGATGCAATCTAGTAGAAGTGGCAGGCCAAAGGTCCCTTAATATGCAAATCCTTCTCCACTGCCTATTATACAGTGGGCCTCTTCACTCTTTTATACAACCTCAAAACTGTATTACACATCTCAAATCACTCCATTAAATGGTTTACATGCAAAATCAAAACTTATTTGCTTAAACTAGAGGTCCTGACCACCCTCCTCACCAAGGCCTCTTTACTGGTGGAGCCCCACCGTCCAAAGGACTATATGACCACATTATTCAAGATTTACACTGAATGTATTTTGTATTACAGGAAAAATGACTAGTTCACAAATGCCTTAGAAAACATCAACATTTTAGAGACGTGGATAAGCTAAATTATCCCGATGCTCAAATGACACATTATATAGATCCTTGCATCATCTCATGTTCTCAGCAAAATGGATCTCATTTACCCACTCCCCACATGCTTTAGAGCCACTGTGACTCATCAAAGCAGAGGTCAGAAACCTTGGAATACTGCGTGATGTAGACCTCTCTCTTCATCCAAATGGGGACAGTGGTCAATGTAACTTTACCAAAAAGTAATCTACTCCAAAAAAAACTAACCTTTATCTCAGAAGAACATCCAGAGGAGGTAGGCAACTCATGCGTGCATGCATGCTATTAGACCTGGCTTTTTAGTGGGTTTATCCCCAGATTTTTAGCTTTTTGGCCTCCTGTTTTTGACGCTGTTTTAGTCGGTTTTATGACTCTGGGCTCTTTACCACTGCTGATCAGTGCTAAAGTGCATATGCTTCCTGTGTAAATTGTGATTATGGATTGGTGTTTCCATGATTGGCTTGTTTGACTTACTACTAAGTCCCTAGTACAGTGCACTGTGCGGGCCACCCACACAAGCAGCCTTGCAAAAGGGTCTCTGACCTGCCATTGCAGAGTTTGTTTGCAGTCTAGTACTGCCATGTCCACCTGGCAAGTGCACCCATTTGCCAGGCCCTAACCTTCCCTTTCCTTACATGTAAGGTAGGCCCAAAGTACTCCTGTGGGCAGGGTGCAGTGTATGGGAAAGTTAGGACAAGCCCTGATTTGTGTGGCATGTCCTGAGAGTGAAATACTGCCAATTTCGTGTTTCACTATTGAAAGGCTATCTGTCCCATAGGATAGAATGGGGAGTGTACTTATAACATCTTAGAACACAATTACGATGCGGTTGCCCTCCAAATCGGTTTGGGAATGGTTTCCAACCAACTCAGATCGGGAGAGTCCGACCGACCGATTACGATGCATTCGGATTCATCCAGAATCGATTTGGTTGGACTCCCATTAACTTCAATGGGAGCCTATGTTCTGACCGAATGCATAGGCTCCCATTGAAGAAAGGGGTGGCTGGGGAAATCGGGCACCCTTTGGCAGGTACCCCCTGGTGCCTGCCACACTACATGGCTAGTAAGGGGGGACCCATGGGTAACCCCAAGGGCCCGATTGGGAAGGCTCCGAGAGCAGGGCGGCCCACTATGGGCCCCCAAAGTCTGATTCCAACTGCTGATTCGAGTCGAACGGCACGATTCGGAAAGGCTGTCTGAATCCAGCATCGTAATTGGTTATTTGGAAATGCGACCCATAGGGACGTACGATTCTGCTCCGTACGGCTCAGTAATTCCAAATGCCATCGGGTTCGGATTGGGATAGTCCTAACGCCTAACTAGCATCGTACTCGGTCGGTCGGAAACCTTTCCGATTGGGTCAGAAAGACAGGTTCCTGATCTGATTCAGATGGAGCAAATGCCGTTAGGAGGCCTTCCTACCTGCATCGTAATCTGGCCCTTAAAAGTATAACTGTGCATGGGAACAAGATAGAAAAGTGGAGTTTGCTATGCCTGAATTCAGAATATAAAGATGCATCTTATAGTAAGAATGATTTTTATATCCTGGGTTTGAAAATACCACTTTTAGAAAGTGGATATTTTCTTGCTTAGCCATCCAGTGTGCCTCGGCTAGATTGTGTATTGACTGTCTGGCTTCGGAGTGACAGGGGCTGGGGATGTTCATTCTGTTCAGACAGCCTCTTGGGTGGGGTGAGGTGTGTCCTGCTTTTCCCGGGTAAATCAGGGCTGGGCTGCCTTGGAAAATGCTGTCTCCACCTTCTGCCACAAAACTACACCAGGGAGGACAGAACTGGTTTTGGCTGCGCAAAGAGCATCTCTGCCACAGAACAAAGGTATTTCTGCTATAAAAAGTGGAGCCCAGATCCTAGACTTTTAGATTACTTCTGGAATTCAAGAGGAACCTCTGCTAAGGAGAAGATCTGGAGAAACTGAAGGTAAAGTACTGTCTCTTTGCTGTGTGCAGGCTGGGGTTGGCCTGCGTTAGTTTGTACGTTGATGCATCTGCACCTGTTTCCGATGCATCAACGTAGAAACTAACGCAGTGCCTACCGGGGGTGGAGAAATCGCTGCACGCCAAATCCTGCAACCCATCTCCTAAGTCCAAAATCACCGCACTGATTCCGACGCAGGCCCTGCTGTGAGGTTGCAAGAACCAATGCATCGTGGCCCTGCGGCTGGAGAAATCAACACAGTGCCGTTGAGAACCGACACATCCCCGATCCGGGGCGCCAAGTCTACAAGAACACTGGGGCCGCAGTAAGAAACAGACGCATCACCTCCCATTCAGTAAGGATCCGATGCATCAACTCACCTGAATGGCAGTAAGGCACAGACGCATCACCGGCCCTGAAGTAAGGAGCCAACGCATCACCTTTCCTAGGTGTAAGGAACCAACGCATCACCTTCCCTGCAGCTGTTTTTGCTTGTGATTGTAAAAAGAACAATTGATGGTCAGAATGCAGAACAATGTCATACATTGACCCCAGTACAGAGATCTGGGCCTAAATCCATCTTTTTTTTTATCACTATGCCATTCCAGTTTGGACCCAGCCATGTGCAAATCAGTCTTGACCCTGCGCCCAATGGGAACAGTCCAGCCCGAACTGCTAGGCCAGGTCCTCCCCGGACTGGAAACAAGCATCCTAGGACTGGTTTCGGGCTTTTAGCCCTCATCAGCCAGGATAACATGACTCCAGTGGAATGGAGAGCACGGGACCCATGTCTGAATGATGGATTTAGCCCAGATCCTTGTGGCGGGGGCTGAATGCTTGCATTGTCCAGCACTCCGTCCATCAATTGTTTTTTTTGCATATGTTGCCCTAAGTGGGAAGGGTATGCCCAGACGTGGGTCCCGTGCTCATTACACCACTGGATTCAAGCTAGCCTGGCTGGTGAAGGGTGATGCCCTGAAACCGGCCCCAGGATGCTTTTTTCCGGTCCAGGGAGGACCTGGTTTGGCAGTTCGGGCTGGAATGTTCCCAAAAGGAACAAGGTCAAGACTGATTTGCATATGGCTGGGTCTAAACTGGGGTGATGTGGTGAAGAAAAGAATGATGGACTTAACCCAGATCCTTGTGACTGGGGGTGAATGCTTCCATTGTCCAGCATTCCGTCCATCAATTGTTTCTCTTGCATATGTCGCCCTAAGTGGGAAGGGTATGCCCAGACATGGGTAACTTGGGGCGGAGAACTCCGCTCTACAGATGGAGTGTGCAGAGTTTTGCATACTCCACATTCCGCGGAGAACGCGGAGTAGGCAAAACCCCGCCCAGCCCACGGCAGAGCGGAGTTGGCCTGCACCCGCCTCCCACCCACCCTGTGCATGCGCGATCACCCGCACATGCGCATTTCTTGCGAGAAATGCGCTTGCGCAGTTTTTAAAACAAACGCGATGAAGAGAGGAGGAGGCCGGCCGGGGATGTCGCAGATGCCGCAGATAAGGTAAGGTGCTTTTAAACTTATTTTTTAAAACTTTAGCAATTGTTATTATTGGGCGCTCCGCGTAGCCCAACAATGCACACTACACCCAGGCTTAGATGTGGGTCCCGTGCTCACTCCAACACTGGATTCAAGCTAGCCTGGCTGATGATGGATGATGCCCTAAAACCGGTCCCAGGATGCGTGTTTCTGGTCCAGGGAGGACCTGGCTTGGCAGTTCGGGCTGGACTGTTCCCACAAGGAACAGGGTCAAGACTGATTACAATATGGTTAGGTCTAAACTGGGGGGGTGTGGTGAGCAAAAGAATGACGGATTTAACCCAGATCCTTGTGACTGGGGGGTTAATGCTTGCATTGTCCAGCATTCCATTCATCAATTGTTTCTTTTGTTTGTGATTGTGACACATCCAAGGTACTTTTTGTTGAAAGTTTCTCAACTATAGTTTGCTATGGACAGAACTGTTTCTACCTATTAAAAGTCATATTTTGCTTACTGTATTATGGATTTTTGTCGTTTTGGTCTGGTTTGGTTTCGATAAATATTACTTATTTTTCTAAACTGGTGTGATGTCCATTTGTAGCGTTTTCACTGTATTACAGAATGTGCCAAGCTACCAAGGGTCTGAGCTGGGGTTCTTTTAAAAGTGTATTCTACCTTACCCTGGCTAGAAGGAAGGGTCCCTACTTGGACAAAGGTGGAAACCATTGTTTACTAGAGACCCCCATTTCCAACACATGCATATCAAATAGAACGATTAGAAAAAACACAGAATGCTGCAGTTCATCTCACCCAAAACCTAAATACCCATTGGCAGTTAAATCACCTTTTCCTGCAAGTCCGAATTACCATCAGCATCTATGCCCCAACTACAAAACCTAGAAGGTTTTAAACCACAAATGACCATTCTGTGCATGTCGCTTTGACACAAACTACCAAATAAGAGCAGAGGATACAGCCACTTCTTGTTCACTTGCCCACACCTCCACATTAGAATTAGGAGAGTATGACTTAGTGGACATTTTTCTCTCGAGCTTTGTGTATTTCTAGCAAAACCTACGAAAGATTGTGATTGTCACAAAGTTCCTTTCTGAGCTGGCATTCGTGTTAAAATCGTGTCTTTTGTATGCAAGTGTAATGTGACATCTTTCCCTTCCATGTCTAAACTAGACACCCACAGCGCTCACTTGGGCCAGGGTCGTGGGTCATTCATGCTAATTCAGCCCATAGCATTAATAAAAAAAGAAATACATATTGTTTTGTGATAAACTACATGACGCTGGGCATTGACCAGTCAACATCAAAAGCTGGGTTGACATAATCTATGTTACCCACAATGGACATTAAAAAAAAGGTTATCAGCGCAGTATATAGCCTCTTCATTCGTTTCAGTGCAACCAAAATGGCTTGTAAATGATATGTGAAATGCATAACAGAGGTCAGTGTACCCCCTCTCCGCATGAATGGACATGTAAAAAAGTGCATCCAAAAGATTAATATATCCCTCTCACATGAATCACTTTTGTCACTCGCAAACGTGCATAGAAGCAAATAAGTCATAAAGCACATACTATACAGCTAAAATAAATATAGATAAAATATACTTTTGCTCAATGTAGAAATCGCCTTAACCTGGGCTGCCTTTGTCTATTGCTGAAATAATTTCTGATTGAAAGACAATTAGTGTGTTTCAATGGAAACCTCTTCTAAGAAGTATCGTTCGTCTATACAAAGCTTATAAACAAGCTACCACACGCCTACACTGGGAAAAGACTAATCGAACAAGGTGATAGTTTCAAAATTTCCCTTAGAATTCTGAAATTCAAACCTCTCATCAGAAATGCGAGACAGGTCTGAAAAAGGCTGATTGATAGCACTTTTGCAAGTCTGTGTAGATTGTGTCTGATGTACTTTGTAAATTCCATTTCATATTTTGAGCCAAATCTCCTATTTTCGGCCGCGGTGGGATGTGGTGTTGGGCTTGTGTAAATATTCTGACGTGTGCTGGCCAATCGTTAATGCATAGGGTGCATTCCGTTCTTGTTAGGTGTATGCGTACCTGACTATATAAGCTCCCTGCGGCAAAAAGCTTTGATCTTCTTAGCATTTTACGGTGAAAAAGATCTCTCCTCTGCGTAAAGCAAGTAAGATTATTTTATTTCTCGTTCTTTTGATACAAAATGTTAATTTCTTCTGAAACGAAAGTTATCTACACATGTTTACAAAATGAAAGTGACGTGGCTGAGCATATTATGGAAGAAGAATGGCTGTTTTTATAATACTGAGGGTGGGCAAAGGATAATGTACGTCATACCCTCTGTTACTAAGAACACGGCGGCTAAACTTTGAATTATTTATTTTAGTGGAAAAAGACAAAAGTAATTGCAGCATAAAAAATGTGTTCGTGGTTAAACTGCTTTTAATTTGCGTATGTTTTAACTGTTAAGTTTCTTCTGTGTCGATTTAAGGTTCAGCTAATTTACCTGGAGCCGAAGCGAATCCCAATGTTAAATTAACTTTTCTTCTCCTCTGCCGAGCTCCCGTATCTGCTTTTAGACTCAAATTTCAGGGGGAGCTCTGAATACCAATGGTGGAGATTCTTGGGGGCAGATTTATAAGCCCTGTGCGTCACTTTTGCGCCGCCCTTGCGTCACTTTTGTGATGTAGTGGCGGCGCAAATCCTGCGCCATGCTGAGGGGTATTTACAACGTGACGCCTCTGGCAGATGCGTCACGTTGTAAGGCCCTGCGCCACATGTAGGCGTTCTGGAGCAGGGGGGGCGTTCCAGCGCAGGAACGCCTCCTAAAAGTGGCTGAGTGAAATCTACTAGATTTCACTCAGTCACTTTTAAGGCCATGCTGCGTCAAAACACTGCGCCTGCTTGAAGCAGGCGTAAGGATTGACGCAGCATTGTGAAGATAGGTCCCCCCAAAGCATTGCTGGAGCTGCGTCGCGCTTGCGACGCAACTCCAGCAATGCGCCACTTTTACGGCACAGATGCGTCACGCATCTCTGCCGTTTTTGCCCCATGGTGCGCCGCATTGTAAATTCGGCGCATCCATGGTGGCAGAGCTGTGGCGCACAATAACTGGCGCATCCCTGCTGATATGCAGGGATGCGCCAGTTATTATAAATCTGCCCCTTGGTCTTTTTGTTCAGTTCAGCGTCTGCCATAACTCGTATTCAGGTTTTTCATTCACCTGAGTACAGCGATTGAAATAGGCATACGTGGCGCAGCCGTACATTGGAAAACGTGCAGTTAAACAGTAAAATAGCAAATGCAAAATGGTAATCAATTCCCCTGTTGTTACATTGCTTGACTCTTGAAAAATGTCAATTTACAAGTATGGGTTACTGGAGATTGCAAGAAAGGGTTTGTGACGATTTATGTACAAAGAAGGGTACAAAAGGACAATGCCTTAAACCATAGTTTTTTAGCAGAAAGGGAGGCCTTCCTGAACAAAATGTTTGCTGAGGACAACGCAGACATCCTTTCACAAAAGGCACAACGGGTTCTTGCGCGGATGCATGGCAGCCACAAGAGCACCAGCGCAGGGTAGCTGATACAGGTAAGAGTGGTGAGGCGGGGCATAGCGGGGTGGAAGTCGACAGACGATATAGGATAGGTAATATTAAATAAAAAGATTAATAAAACCACTCACCTTGCGCTTGCGACATCGCTCATACCTCTGCCGACAGCCACTGGCGCAGGGAGAGGGCAGAACACGCAGGGAGGAAGCAGAACTGTACCATTTCTAAGTAGATATGGGGCAGTTTTACTTTCTTCTGTTCAGGCAACACAGTACAGCACAACAACTTTACTTGCTGTGCTGCATCCATTGCTTGAACGCTGTGCGAGTGCCTCCCAGTATCTTGCTGCCTGCGTCCATACTGAGGTGGAACTTTTAATAAAGCATTGACAAATCCAACAGGGCTAACCATTTCAGGTCTGCTCTTCAAAATAGCTTTAGGTGTCTTGCCAGACTATAGTATTCCCCCCAAAAAATCATACATACTATACATAAAGAGTAGGCTTTTGGTCAGAAAATTTCATCCACTGGCCTTTTAAATTGCCATTCCCATTTTTCTTCTTCCCGTTACAGCACTACCCAATGGCTCACTCCATAGCGAGTGACTCAACAAAGCCTGTGTACATTGTTCATATCCACCTACAATTAGTTCCTTTCTCTTCAGTTGAACAGCTGTTTCAAAGCATGATTTTTATATTCTTTATTTATTATATTGCCTATTTGTTTTGCTAGGTTTGTGTTATAATGAGTTTAAGTGACACTGTAACATAGTAACTGGCTGCGCTTTGAGTGTTTGGTTAGGAGGCAATTTGCTCTTGTCTACTTCACAAATAATAATCATAACTTGCGTGGCACATATAAAAGACTTGCTGTTTAAAAACCGTCACTAAAAGGTTACAGGCTAATTTCTTTTTTTGTTTTTTGCTTTTGTGGCACGTTTGCAATAAAATATAGTTTGCCAAAGTCAGCCCTAGTGGCTTAGCTAATGCTTACTATGAAAGTGCTTCAGCAATGACTGATGATTTGTACATGTTTTCTACATGTTGAGTGGATAAAAGAGTCAAATGTCAAATAAATAGACAGGTGGGTGAGTGAGTGGATGAATGGGTGGGTTGAGACAGGTAAGTCTCTGGCTAATAACCTGCATCTACAGTCACTGTTATTATATCCTCATCCTCTTCCTCACTGAAGACACCACCAGCACCAGCTGCCACTTCCAGAATACTATGACCAACGTCACCGACTGGGTCAGTGAAGTAATTTGAGATGTCATCAGTGATATCATCAGTAATGTCACTGACAATGTTATGAATGATGGAATATGTGAGGTCATACGCGGTGCATTGTAGGGATGTAAGTTATAGTTAGCTCAGATAACTATAACTGCTGAAATTCCCTGGTTTTGTACAAGTAAAATGTGAGCCTAACTATAACGTCCCTGTTTCTTTGGTTTTTTTGGTCAATTTCTAAGGGTTTTTTAAAAATTCAAATTATTAACTATAACGTCTCAGTAACTTCTGATTTTTTGAGTGAATTTGTAAGGTTTCCTAAATTTTATTCTCTAACAGTAACATCTTACCTTTGACACTGAGGCCTCATTACGATGAGGCCTGGAAAGCCTCCGACCGCAGGTCAGAGGCTTCCCAGGTCCTATTGCGGGTTTCAATTTCGACCGCCGTGAAACCTGACAGTCATTCAGGCTGGATTCCGACAGGCTCAAGGAGCCCATCAGCCGGTTGGAGGCCTGCCCGTAATCTATATGGACGGTGTTTCCGCCATAAGGATTGTGATGTATGTTTCTGACAGGCTTTCCATGTTGTGTTTTCCGACATTGAAAGCCTGTCGGAAAGTGAAAATGGTGGCCCATAGCAGGGCCCCCTTCACCCTGTAGCCTCTGATTGGGTACCAAGGGGGTACCTATAGTGCCCCCCGTTTCATCCCTCCACTGTGTGGCAGGCAGCCTGAGGTGCCTGACGTGCGGTGCAGGGATGAACAGATCCTCCCATTTGTCTATGGGGGTTTGTGCTAAGGCCGGTTTACAGTCGCAGCATGAGCTCTCATAGACAAATGGCAGTATGCAACCGCACCATGTGCAGTCGCATTGTAATGCTGTGGTTGGGACCGCCGACTATAGGGCCGGTCGGTCCTGATTACGCAGCGGTGTCCGACAAAATAATAAGGGCCTCAGTGTGTGAGTGAGTGAGTGCATGAGTGTCACAGTGGGTGTATGATTGTTAAGCCCAGGCAGAGTTCACGTAGCCGTGCTACAGCAGCCTACGCGAAGCAGCAAAAATACTCCACAACACCACGAGGAGTTATGCGGGCATGTGGAGTTGCTTGTTCCGCATGCTCGCGTATGCTCACGAGATGTTTTTGACGTTCGGCAACGCAGATTGCATGTTCGGGGGGAAGTAACCAACAAACTTCACCACAGGGTCGCCAATGGTGGCGGCCATCTTGTTTTCCCACACTTTGCATGGTTCTGGGGCCTGTTTTTCATCTCTCTCTAATCTTTCCAATCCTTTGTTTTCTACACTGTTTTTCTGATCTTTTTTATTTATTATCTATCCCTCTCTCTCCCAAAGTGTATATTTTGCGTTTTATTTCTACTTTACTGCATTTTTTCTACTGTTTTATATTACTTGCTTTTTACTTTCCTACTTCTTATCCTGACTTTAGTTTTTACTCCTGCATTTTCTTTTCTGCCCCCCGCCCACCCAGAACAATGGCTAAGGCTACTACTGCCTCTAGTAGTAAGAAGGGGTAGGCCAGGGTTACTGCTGCGCCTGCAACCAAGAGCCACTTTCCTTGCAGCAGACGGCGCCGGGAAGGCCCTCAGCACTTTTCTCGGCAGGCCCGGCTACGGCTATCCTACCCAGGAGAGTCACAGCTGATGGACAAGGGTGCGCTGATCAGTGTTTCGCTGCTCTGGAGTCAAGCGCATCCATAACCAGCTGACTCACCGGTGGTCAGACATCTTGGACCGGGAGCAGGACCTGCTAGACCTGCTAGGTGTTGAGGTTGTGGGGCTTGGTGAGTAGCTAATTATAACAGTATTGTGTGTTCTGTTCTGTGTTATTGTGAATATTATTTTTTTCCCAAATAGCAAGAATGCTGCTGCTTACATGCAGGTAAGTTACGTTTAAAAATCTTATATTATGTGATTGTTATTCTGCGAGACACTAGTCAGATGCTCGGCTCTACTAATCTTACTTGTTTGCAACTTTGCGCTCGCTTGGGCTGATTAGGCAAGAGAGTTTAGAGAATTTAAGTTAGGTAATGCTAGAGAGACTCCAGTCCTTTTCTTTTCCCTGTCACTAAGATAGTGGTGGATTGGTAGGTAGTTTAGTTACTTAGTGTTAGAAATGGGAACTCTGGTTGGCTAAGGCTTGCGCCAAAGCCAGGCAGAGACCACCATTCTAGTCAGGGCAAGGGAGTTACATGCCAAAGATAACCCCTGCTCACCCCCTTGGTAGCTTGGAACGAGCAGTCAGGCCTATCCCGGAGGCAATGTGTAAAGCGTTTGCGCAACACACACACAGCAGCAACACACTAGGCACACCACAAAAGACACTCCACACAAGGTTATATAAAAAATAGCCTTTGTATTATAAACGTATTAGAATGCAATCACATACATATATACACTGTGCCAACTGGCACCAGGTAGCAATTTACAGGGGATTATGTACAGGGCAGTGCCAATCGGGTCGCTGCCAGAACCATCACAGAGAATAAACAGTAAATGCCAAACCACCAGTCTTAAATGGATAACAGCCAGTAGCTACTGGTAGAATAAAGGAACTTAGCATCACCACATCAGCATAAATCCCATTGCAGCATTAACACATTAGCACAGGCATAACCTTAGTACGTCATAACATGACTTTAGGCATGGGACACATTAGCATGAGGCATAAAAACGTGATCAGGCATGAACCTAGAACATCACAGCATGATATTAGGCATCATCATTAGGCAAAAAAACATGTTATGCATACATCATGGCATCATCATGTGCATTAGGCATCATCAAATACTTTATGCACCAATCAGCGGTGGAAACATTAGGGAAAACCTCTGCACATTATAAATACCACCAACGTTGCAGATTAGCCTGTGGTGCCACTGCGCCTGGGGAGCCCCTACTCTGGGACTTAGAAATTAAAAGTCTGCCCTGGTCCGGGACTCTGAAAGTGAAGAAATGCCCCAAAATGTTGCAACTGCGGTACAGCTGTGAAGCAACACAGACCAGTTCGGGGAAAGTTGGAGCCATCACTCCCTGGGGCTCTAAAGTAAAATTATCCCCAACATTGCAGCTGCCCACTGTCGGGTGGGGCAGCTGTGAAACCAACCAACACGGGCACTTCTGGTGCCACCCCGGCACCCTCGATGCTTCCATGAGCCCCCCACTCACCAGGACTCTTCTCCTTCTGGCTGCGGGCTCAGTGGCACCTGCGGCATGCGCAGGGCTCTCCTAGCACACGGGAGCCCTGCTCAAAAAGACGCTGACTTCTGGGCTCCGCGGGGCTCTCTTTGTCTCCTGGGGTCCCGCTGACCACAGCTGCACCGCCACTCACCAGGAAACACCTCACTGGGCCCAGCAACCGGGATGAGTGCCAGGCCTGCGGGGCTCTCCTCATGGCTATGGGAGCCCCGCCTCCAGTCCGGCTGCTTCCTTCTTTGGCCGCTCTCTGATTAGCCGGTCCCCGCCTCACAACCTTGATCCCGGCACCCGCGAGGGACCGGCACGGGGTATTCCGCCGGGCTTTCTCCCCGGGGACAAAAATGCAGGGTAGGCTCCCGTGCTCCTTCTGAGGTCACCCCTCACTCTGACCCGGGATCTTTAAGGATTTTTGGGGCCTCTTCACAGTCCGATAAACCTGGGAAGCAACCGGCCGCCTTGCGGAGCGACGTCTCCTCCGGCTTCACTGCCTTGAGCCCTGTCCTCAGTCGGGCTCGGCCCACCTAACGTCTGGTTCGCTCACAAGCGGCCGGCCACGGAGATCTGCACACCCCGGGGTGGGGCTTAGCCCAGACGTCTCCCATCCACTTAGTGCTCCTTTGGTGGGTTTTCCGATGCATAATGCCCAGAGGCTCAGGCACTTAGGGAGAGAATTTCCCCTAAGCAAGTGGGAGGCACTTTATTAGGCATCCAGCGCTCTCTTAGCACTAAGGTAGCTAAGTACGGCAAGGCAGGATCCCTCAAGCTCTGAGGAGGGGCTCCATGCGCTGCACACATCGGGACAGCAGAGCATCCTCACTGGCTAATTGCAGGACAAAGCACCTACACCTGCCCAGACCAGGGGCACAGCAGCACTCCTGAAAGAGTGCTTGGGGAAACATGCAGGCAGGGCGTAGCCAGGCAGGCCAGCACAAGGGGCAGAGGGGCAGTCCTCTCAGAAACAAAGTCCCATGGCGGTTCCTCCTGGCTCACTGCAGCCCACGCAGTGTCCCCTCTTCAGTTCCAAGTAAGCACAAGAGAAGCACACTTTTATGGGGTCACAGCCCCTACATTTATACCACTTTTCCTCTTTGTTCTGCAGAGCACAGGGCTTGGGGAACCAGCAAAAACTGGTTCAGGAGGGAATTGGAGCACTTTGTTGACAAGGCTCCTCTTCCCCTTTGTCAGGTGGGGGCTCGTCATCAGACAGACCACAGGGGGGTGGAGCCAGCATTCACGAGGGCAGGCACACTAGATGTTCCTTTCAGCCTAGCGCTGACACCCTGCCCCACCAGGAGCCACCCACACCTCACCAGCCCCTGTCACTCAAAAGCCAGACATGCAATTCACATCAGGCAGGCAGACACATAGCACACAGAAATGCCAACTTCTCAAAGTGGCATTTCTAAAATAACCACAATAAATCTGCACACACAATTGTGCAGCATTTATTCTCACAATTTCATACATACCATACTTGACCACACTGCTCCTCTCATAACAGGAATTACCATTGACACACATTCATCAGGGAATCCCCCATGCATTCCTTTGGGAGGGCAGGCAGGCCAATCTCACTAAATGTAACACAGAGCACACACACTTTACACTGGACAGCAGTGCTAAAGTGCCTGGAGGTCTAAAACCACCAACATTACATAGGGAAAAGGCTAGGAGACAGGCAAAAAATTTAGGGGTGAACCTGCCAAAAAGGGCCAAGTTCAATACTTAGTATTAGTTGCCAATTTTTGGGCGTTCAGCCTGATGCGTCCTCCATCACGTCACATGCTGCCGACTCTAGTCCTTAGTTGAAACTTTTATAGTTTGTTAGTTACTGAGTAATATAGCAACTCATCTGCACATCAGCAGCAACCAACCAAAAATTTGGTGAATGCAATATTCATGCGTCCATCTATGCATTTTGACGACCAAAATAAATGGAAATGCAGACTTAGTGAACAATTGGCCTGTTAAAGGGGGTTGATTAATTGATGATTTGATTTCGAATGAGATTGAAAAACTTAGAAGAAGCAAATATATTTTTGGGCAATTGAATTAATTTCCAAAGTCTCTGGAATAGGTGGGCTAGGCTAGTGGTACTTACTTACAGGTTTAGGATTCTGGAATTGGAATGGAACACTGGATTAATAAATAATATCTAGACGGTACATGATTCTACTATTAGTCGATCAAATTAGATAGGTCAATTCTATTGCAATTGTTGTTTCCTGTCCAAAAATGTTATTAGAGCATTTTATTTGTTTCACACCAATCAATTTTTGTCTCTTTATGATATCTTACATAATCAGCATCCAGGGGCAAGAAGACAACAGGGTTGTCTGTGGCGGGGCTTGGAGCTGGAGATGCCTTCCAGGGCCAGGATCGCTCCTCTACCGACGGCTCTGCTGCCGGCCCCAGTAAGTCCTCCTGTTGTTAATATTAATAATTATATTTCCCAAACTTTTAAAGCACCTTATTTTTTTCGAACTATTGTTTCCATTTCCTTATTCCTTTTTTTACCAAATCATCTTCGATCTATCTGTTTCTAAATTCTTGTTATCCCTGCATTACCTACCAACTTAGTTATATTTTTTTCTAATGTCTTGTTTTTGTTTTTACACCAATCTAGCTGCCTCTTACTCTGTACTTCTATTAGTCTGTCTGTAGCTTTCCCAGTTGGTTACTCTTTATTGTTAAAAAGTTTTTAAATTAAAAAAAAGGAGGGGGTTTGGGACTGGGAGCCGTTATTTAAGCAGGTCCTGTATACAGGGCTCCTAGTAAGCTGTGCTACAAAGGGTATACAGTTCCTGGGGGGACGGGGAAGACAAGTCTTTCTTCGTGATGCCCTCACACACCCCAAAGGATGTCATGTTTCATCATAGGGCTGTGCTCCTCATCGGGCCGGTGCTGCAATGCCCAACGGGCTCACCGTAAATGGGGCTCTTTGGCGGAGATTTTTTGTGTGAAGAAGAAGCCGTATGGTGTGTGCTGGTAAGAGGGCAAGGGTAGTGCATGGAAAGTGAAAGTTAAAATAAGTCTGGAGCAGTCCTAATCAAAACTATTTTAATGTTCAAGGTAGTTCCAGCTTGATTAAAAGTACATGGAAGCCCTAGGTGGATATAATGTTCCTAGAGGGCTATCGCTGTGGAAAGGGTCGACATGTTTCGTGCCTCTGTTGCTCCTAACGAGTCATATGGCACTTCATCAGGACTTAAGTAAATAGTGTGGTGCACTACTAGATATCAAGATCCTAATTGAAGGGGTGGTAACCAGACAAAAAAAGGTAACGCCCTAGTGGACTTATACTGGGTGGTAGCGTAAAACCTGTAGGGGGAGAAAGGAGGGGGGAAAAAGGAAAGAACAACAAAATGGCAATTAAAACCTGAGTAAAACAGGGGGTGTGTCTCTATTATGACTGTGACCTAGCATCATACTGAGAGTGCTTTGTCTGGGCGTGCGCTAGTTATATCTAGCGTGCAGGCGAGAAAGATGGTTGGTGGTGGCCATATATGTGGCCCATACTTGTTCTGAGTGACATTAATCAAGGATTTGGGGTGCCCATACAAGTGCGTACTTGGTTAGGTTGAGTTCCTGTGCGGGATGAAGGAACTCTCTTTAGCCAATGTACGGCGGTTTAGCCCAAAGATGGTGCGTTTGATAATACATGCTGGGGGGTATCTTTCGGTTAGGGCATCCGGTGGTAACGATTGGAATGTCAAGAGGGATGTAGTTCAGCCAGTGCAACTACGTTGTGTAAAAGTGCCCGCAATTATGTCGCGTGGGTGAGAACATAAGGCAATATCCCAATGACTCAACGTGATTGTTAAAAGTGGCCACAAGAGATCGCACGTGGTCTGGCAATAGACAGTAGTGCTTCGAAGACTTTTGCACATGCTACGTGAGCGACAACTAATACTAAAGGGTGCAGTCGACTCGCAACACCGCATACACATTATGCGTCATTAGAAGTGAAGCTAAAAAGGTGAGTGAGGATAAGAAGGTATACTGGTGGATCAACCATTCACAATACAATAAACAGTTACATCATCAGGTACTTTGTACAAGGGAGCGGCAGGTAAAGGGTGACGTCAACTCTCAACTTCGCACACACATTATGCGTCATTAGTAGTGAAGCTAAACAGGTCGGTAAGGCTAAGAAGGTATACGGGTTGATCAACCATTCACAATGCAATAAACAGTTACATTGTCGGGTAGTTTGTACAAGGGAGCGGCAGGTGTGGCTGTCTCGCTATCAATTGTACCCAAAAGGCGGAATAGTTTGGTCGGGCTACTCACCCTAAGTACAGAGGTCTACAGCCTGACAGGGACGGTAACAGAGCACGTAGTTGCTCTATAGCTGCAAAAGAGGGAATTTGCATTCCAGTTTTTCACAGGGTTAATGACAAGGCTTACCGGAGATATCCAAGTTTAGTTCTGGCGTAGTATACTCACGGCTCGGTGAACAGCAACTAGCTGTGTTCCCACCCCGCTCTCACCTTCGAGAAAGCTGTGCTTAAAGAGATAGCAGAGAAACAAAGAAAAACATCTACCTTCACGGACACGTCCAAAACTGAATCAGAGGCAACTAAACAGCTGGCCAATGACCCAACAATCACCATCAATGAGGCAGATAAAGGGGGAGCAATCGTGAACATGGCAACCACCGACTACAGAAATGAGTGTCTCCGCCAACTACACGCTGAACGCTACTACACACCCCTCACCGAAGACCCAACACCACGTCTGATCACTCAGATCAAATCTATGATCTCCGCAGCCCTCAATCAGGGGTGGATTACAAAAAATGAGGCACATTTTGTAATCAATGACAACCCCAGACTACCCTACTTCTACATGCTGCCGAAAATACACAAAGGAGTAAACCCACCACCGGGCAGATCAATCGTGTCAGGCACAAGGTCAGTCTGGAGCCGCTCTCCAAATTCTGTGACCACTTTTTCCAACCCCTGGTCCGCACTACACCAACTTTCCTACAGGACACCAGGGGTGTGCTCAAACTTATTGAGACCACCAATCAAGAGGGCCTACTTCCAGATGTACTACTAACTCTGGACGTAGAGGCCCTCTATACCAACATCCCCCAACAAAGCACACTGGAGGTAGTGGACTCCATCCTACACAGTGGGACATGGGCCTCGGCCACTCCCATTTCCTTTATCATGGAATGTGTCCAGATCGCACTCACCGAAAACTTTTTTCAATTTGAAAATAGTTTGTTTCACCAAACCCAGGGTACATCTATGGGTAGTACCTTTGCCCCGAGCCTGGCATGTCTCTACATGTCAGAGTTTGAGGACAAACACGTAGTCACCAACACAAACCCATTCAGGGACAATGTCCAATTGTGGCGACGCTACATAGATGACATCCTCATGTTTTAGAAAGGCGCAAGAGACAACATCTCTGCCTTCCTCACCTGGATTAACAGTCTCAACCCATACCTCAACTTCACAGCAAGCAGCTTGGTTTCCGAGATCCCCTTCTTGGACCTACTCATTACAAAACAACCAGACAAACTGGTGACCACCACCTATAAGAAACCGACAGACAGCCACTGTCCCCTACTCTACCAAAGTTTCCATCCCAAAGCCCACAGGGAAAACTTGCCCTACGGCCAATTTCTATGTATATGCAAAAATTGTAGTAACTTAGAAGACTACAAGAGACAGTCATCTGAACTGAGCACAAATTTGGCACGGAGACATTACCCAGCAAACCAAATTAAAAATGCACAAAAAAGAGCCCAAAACACGAACAGACAGACTCTTCTTGATAGTCAAACCAAATAAAAGTCCGATCTACTGACTTGCGTGACCACCTACACCCCAGAATCTAACATGATCAAGAGTGTGATTAACTTACACTGGAAAATCCTACAAGTTGGGGAACAATCTTTTAACAAAGCAAGGTTTGCCTTTAAACGCACAGCAAACATTAACCCTTTCAGTGCTCATGATGGAATGGTTTTCTTTATTACTGCAAAATAGTGGTGGGGGCTGCCCAATGTGGGCACACCATAGCCTCCACCCCCAAAGCACAATTAGAGTCTTTCTGCCCCCCTGGGGGGCAGAAAGCCCACTAGAAACCAGGGATTTTTCTTTTTTTATTGACGTAGGGGTGGGGGTTGCTCATAAAATGGCATGGCAATGCCCCACCCAGGGAAATCTCAGTCTTTCTGCCCCCCAGGGGGCAGACGGGGGCAGTAGCCCCCAATCTGCCCCCCCGGGAGGGCAAGAAGCCCACTAGACGCCAGGAATTTTTTTTGCACCAATTTTTTTAGGATGGGGGCTGCCCGAAACGGGCATGCCAATGCCCCCACCACCATTACAGCCTTTCTGCCCCCCCTGGGGGGCAGAGAGGCCACTGGACACCAGGGATTTCTTTTAGCGCCTTTATTTTAGGGTGGGGCTGCCCGAAACGGGCACGCCAATGCCCCCACTACCCCGCCACCATTACAGTCTTTCTGCTCCCCCGGGGGCAGATGGGGCAGTAGCCCCCAATCTGCCCCCCGGGGGGGCAAAAAGCCCACTAGACACCAGGGATATTTTGGGGCAAATCTGAAGTAGGGTGGGGGCTGCCCAAAATGGGCATGCCAATGCCCCCAACCCCCCACCACAAAAATTACAGCCTTTCTGCCCTCCCTGGGGGGCAGAAAGGCCACTGGACACCAGGGATTTCTTTTAGCGCTGTAACGCCCTGAACGTCTCAGGATCGTTTAACAGACACGACAATGAGGACGCAACCACTTGTGAAGGGTTAGTTCTTTTAATGAAGGCAAATAAAATACAAAGAACAAACAAAAGTTATAGTCACTGGAATCCTCCAGGCTAAGTACGTTACCAGCCCACAGCACGGATGGTCCTAACCGTCCTCTGCATATACGCCGATCCCGGCGTATGCCAACAGAGGGCAGAAATGAAATGGCCGACAATGCCAATCGGTAGGCTGTGAGGGGCACGAAGAGTGTTGGGGAGAATCGAGGAGTCAGGGAAACACCCAGCCGGGGTCTCTACCTGAAGGGAGCAGCCGCTCAACCTCTTCCTCAGACTGCACCGGGACGCGGAGTCACCTCCTGGTGATGCGTCACCGATACCCCAATCACAAGCAAGAAGACTGAACCGAGAGCAGCTGCTCGATCGATCCTGTGGACTTCCGAGTCTGTAACGCGGCAAACACCTCCTGGTGTGCGTTACAGCTGGCAGTCCCTGTGTCTCTGGTTGGGCTGGGAGTTACGACTCCAACCAGCAAAAGCGCCACTGCGCTTGGACTCAGCCGAGTCAAAAAGCGAAGCTCAATGGTTGACCGGTAGAGCTTCCGGGTCCTTCACAGGTGACGATGGGGCAAGACACGGCCCAGGGAGTAACGACTCGACCTACCTCCGTTCTTGCCTTACTGGAGCACCACTCCGGAACACTGCTCTTCACGAAGCAGGTACGTCGGTGTAAACACAATATCCGACAGCCTTGTACCTCCCGGTTCCTCCCTTTATAGGGCGTGTTTTCCTTGAGTTATGTAACAGCTCTCCTGTTTACATAAGGGCGTGTTTCCCTTGAGTTATGTAACAGCTCTCCTGTTTACATAAGGGCGTGTTTCCCTTGAGTTATGTAACAGCTCTCCTGTTTACATAAAGGCGTGTTTCCCTTGAGTTATGTAACAGCTCTCCTGTTTACATAAGGGCGTGTTTCCCTTGTATGACAGGAATTCTTGACAGTACATCCTCCCTCTCAGCGGCTCCCCACGGGTCCAGCGCTGGCAGGAAAACGCCGATGGAACAAGGAGACCAAGCGCGGAGCATGAACCCCTTCAGCCGGTTCCCATGAATGCTCCTCCGGGCCATAGCCTTTCCACGCAACCAGGTACCACAGCTTCCCCCTGCGCCATTTGGACGCCCGTATGCCCGACACTTCATACTCCACCTCCGACTCCACGCATACCGGCCTAGGTGTCCCAGACGGCTTGGAGGGTGCTGGTTTGAGCAATGATACATGAAAGACAGGGTGTATCCGCAATGACTGGGGCAAGCACACCTTCACGTTCACGGGACCCATACACTTGGTAATTCGATAGGGGCCCATGTACTTGGGATGGAACACACTGTTCTTTCGAAACCTCATGTTTCTTGTGGATATCCAGACGTAGTCTCCAGTGCGGTACAGTGGCCCGGGCCTTCTCTTCCTATCTGCCGCAGCCTTGTATCTTCTCTTGGCCTCTATTAGGACAGCCCTTGAGCGCATCAACGTGTCTTTTATGTGTGCCACCCTGTCCGCTGTGGCGGGAATCCTGTCCTCTCTGAACGGATGTAGAAATGGCAAGAACCTGGGATGTTGGCCATAGTTGCTATAGAACGGAGATGACTGTGTGGAGCTGTGAGTGGCGTTGTTATAGGCTATCTCTGCAACCCATAGCAAGTCGACCCATTCTTCCCTGCCCTGGTCCACAAAACATCGCAGATACTGTTTGAGCGTTTGGTTCAGGCGCTCGGTTTGGCCGTCCATTTGAGGGTGGTAGCTGGTGGACAGGGCGGTCTTAACATGCAGCGCAGTGCACCAAGTCTTCCAGAATTGTGCAGTAAACTGCGACCCCCGGTCCGACACGATCACCCCAGGTAATCCATGCAGTCGTATCACATTCTTTAGGAGTAGTGACGCCAATTCCCCGGCCGTAGGGACTCTCTTGCAGGGGATGAAGTGCCCCATTTTCGTCAAGTAATCCACCACCACCAGTATTGCCGTCATCCCCTGGTCTACCGGTAGGCCCACCACGAAGTCCAGTGATATGCTATCCCATGGTCTATCCGGGGTCGGAAGTGGATGTAAGAGCCCTTGGGTTCGGCCATGGTCGGCCTTCATGGTAGCACACGTAGGACACTCCTGTCCCCACCTCCTGACATCCACTCTCATGGTTGGCCACCAGAAATGCCGTCCCATGCTAGCCACCGTTTTTTCAAAGCCCAAATGACCTGCGCATGGAGAGTCATGGCACCAGATGAATGCTTGTTTCCTTAGCCTAGGCGTGGGTATCAATAGGCACCTGCCCTTCAGGGGTATCCCGTCCTTCAGCTGCCATTCTCTGTGACTGAGGAGCCACCTCCGCCATGCGAATGACCTGATCCCTCTCTTTATTCCCCTCAGGAAAGTATCCGGTTGGATAACCCCCAATACCATCCTCGGGGAAATGATGGAACGCTCGGTTGCAGGCAATGGTTCCTTAACTGCAGATTGACGGGACAGGGCGTCCGCCTTCCGGTTTTCCGTCCCCGGCCGATATGTGATGCGGAAGTTGAACCCCGCAAAGAAGATCATCCACCGCAGCTGCCTGGGAGAAAGGTGTCTAGTGGCCGTCATGAACTGTAGGTTCCGATGGTCCGTGTACACCGATACCACATGTCTTGCCCCCATCAACCAATGCCTCCATTCGGTGAAGGCGTCCTTGATTGCGAGAAGCTCCTTCTCCGCAATATGGTAGTTGCGTTCGGCGTCGTTGAGTTTGCGGGACATGTACGCAACGGGATGAAGCACCCCTGTGTCGTGGTTGCGTTGGGACAAGATAGCCCCCAGCGCCACATCCGACGCGTCCGCTTCCACCACGTAGGGGAGATCCGGATCGGGGTGAGCCAACACCGGCGCCTTACCAAAGGCGCTTTTCAGGGCCTCAAAGGCTTTGTTCGCTTCAGGGGACCAGACAAACTCCTTGGACTTCCTCAGTAGCTGTGTGATTGGGGCCACCACTCCTGAAAATCCATCTATAAACCGCCTGTAAAAGTTGGCGAAGCCAATGAAACTTTGGACGTCCTTCACGCTTTGGGGCACCGGCCATTCTTTCACCGCCTTGATCTTTCGTTCTGCCATCTCCTGTCCCTCTGGACTCAGCATCACTCCGAGGAATTCCACGGATGTGACGTGGAAGTCACACTTGCTGAGTTTACAAAACAGCATGTTTTCCCTCAGCTTTTGGAGCACAGCTTTGACGTGGTGTACGTGCTCCTCCACACTGGACGAATAGATGAGGATGTCGTCGATATATACGACCACGTAGATATCCAACTCCTCTCTGAATACCTCATTCAAAAAGTACTGAAAGGCTGCCGGGGCATTGCACAGACCGAACGGCATGACGAGGTACTCAAAAAGGCCGAACCTGGTCTTAAAGGCGGTCTTCCACTCGTCTCCGTCCCTCATGCGCACCAGATGGTATGCCCCTTTCAAATCCAACTTGGTGTAGATACGAGCTTTCTTGACCTGTTCCAGAAGTACACTGATGAGAGGCAAGGGGTACCGATTTTTTATGGTTATCGCATTCAATGCCCTAAAGTCCACACAGGCTCTCAGCTCCCCATTAGCCTTCGGGATGAAGAAGAGTGGCGAGGCGGCCGGAGACTTGGACGGGCGGATGAATCCTAGCTTGAGGAGTTTATCCAGGTACCCCCGGAGATGCACGTTTTCAGGCTCCGTCAGGGCATACAGCCTGCCGCTGGGAACGCTGGCCCCTGGCACCAGGTCGATCTGGCAGTCAAACTGTCTATGTGGTGGTAGCACTTCCGCCTTCACCTCATCAAATACATCCTCAAAACTGTGATAAGCCTG
The DNA here is from genome assembly GCF_964204655.1 of Triturus cristatus. NCBI lineage: Eukaryota > Metazoa > Chordata > Amphibia > Caudata > Salamandridae > Triturus > Triturus cristatus. Next base: position 883,971,094 of record NC_140581.1, read on the forward strand.
GGGGAGAGCCACATCTTTTTCTGCCGCTGTAGCCACCGTCTGACTCCCGCTCTCATCTGCGTCAAGGGATTCCGTTCTTATTCCACAATGCAGGATGCAATACGGTGACGTCATTTCGATGCGATGTGTTGGCCAATCCACAAAGGGGTTGTGTTTCTGTAGCCACGGCAATCCCAATATGACGCCATATTGGGGCGCTCGGATGATGTTAAAATCGATTTGTTCCAAATGGTTCCTCCCATATCTCATCGGAAGGACCCCCGTGTGCTGTCCGATGGGCCCCGTCACCAATCGCCTTCCGTCTACCGCATAGACGTCTTCGGGTACTGCTTTGGGAAGAAGCACTAGCCCTAGCCTGCATGCCTCGTTGTGGTCCATAAACATGCCAGTGGCCCCTGAATCCACCATGGCCACAACGGGTATCCACTGGTCATGCACTCCCACGTGCACCGTGATAAACAGGTGTCGTTGTCCCTTAGTGACCGAGTTGGAAAGTGAAGGGATGGATGAGTGACTCCGAGATGCCCCTTCTCTGGTCTTGGAGTCCTCTAGTTTTCCGCCGGTATGTCCACCACGGCTGTTACCGACCGGTTGGCCCGATAACGTGACGTCTTCGGTTTGGCAGGGCATTCACGTACGTAGTGGCCTTTTTTGCCACAATATAGGCACAATCCTTGTTTACGGCGTGACTCTTTCTCCGTGGCTGTGAGGCTCGCTCGTATTGCGCTGATGTCCATGGGTTCTCCCTTGGATGCGGTGGAAGTTTCAGGACTTCCCACCGTCACATAGGATGGAAGGGATTTTCCTTTTCTCCCATGATCCCCCTTTCTTTCACTTAGCCTATGTTCCAGCCGTAATACCAGGTTGATAAGGCCCTCACATGTCTTGGGTTGAGGGTCAATATGAGCCACGGCGTCCTTGAGCTCATCGCACAGCCCTTGATGGAAGAGCGCCGTCTGTTTAGCAACAGGCCACTTGGTTTCCGCAACCAGCCTTCGGAACGCGTTGAGATACTGCACCAGGTCGTTGGATCCCTGTCTCAACTCAAGCATTTCACGGTCCGCCGTGTACGAGTCAGCCCTTCTGTCGAATACCTTCAGGAATTCCTCGCGAAAAGCACCCCAATCACATAAGAGGGGGTCGTCCCTGCTCACCAGAGGTACGGCCCATTGTGCCGCGTTTCCAGCCAAATAGGATATAAGGAAAGCCACACGAGCCTGACTCGTGGGGAACGCCTTTGGTTTGCACGATAAATGTAGCGCCACTTGTGTGAGGAATACCTGCACTGTGTTAGGATCCCCACTGTACCTCTCTGGTGTTGCCAAGGGGATGGCTACCGGCATTTCCACTACTACCGCAGGGGTCTGGTTCGTGAGGGAGGTGCTGGGCGTGAGCGGGTCCAATTGGATAGCATCCAGTCTGGCTTTTACATCGGCTGTTTCTTGCCTAGAGGCAGCCACTTCAACTTGCATGGCCGCTAAAGCAGCCAGCACATCATCAAGTGTTGCCATGTCTGTTATCGACCGGGAGACAGTTAGTGTTATTAAGGTCGGATATTTTGTAACGCCCTGAACGTCTCAGGATCGTTTAACAGACACGACAATGAGGACGCAACCACTTGTGAAGGGTTAGTTCTTTTAATGAAGGCAAATAAAATACAAAGAACAAACAAAAGTTATAGTCACTGGAATCCTCCAGGCTAAGTACGTTACCAGCCCACAGCACGGATGGTCCTAACCGTCCTCTGCATATACGCCGATCCCGGCGTATGCCAACAGAGGGCAGAAATGAAATGGCCGACAATGCCAATCGGTAGGCTGTGAGGGGCACGAAGAGTGTTGGGGAGAATCGAGGAGTCAGGGAAACACCCAGCCGGGGTCTCTACCTGAAGGGAGCAGCCGCTCAACCTCTTCCTCAGACTGCACCGGGACGCGGAGTCACCTCCTGGTGATGCGTCACCGATACCCCAATCACAAGCAAGAAGACTGAACCGAGAGCAGCTGCTCGATCGATCCTGTGGACTTCCGAGTCTGTAACGCGGCAAACACCTCCTGGTGTGCGTTACAGCTGGCAGTCCCTGTGTCTCTGGTTGGGCTGGGAGTTACGACTCCAACCAGCAAAAGCGCCACTGCGCTTGGACTCAGCCGAGTCAAAAAGCGAAGCTCAATGGTTGACCGGTAGAGCTTCCGGGTCCTTCACAGGTGACGATGGGGCAAGACACGGCCCAGGGAGTAACGACTCGACCTACCTCCGTTCTTGCCTTACTGGAGCACCACTCCGGAACACTGCTCTTCACGAAGCAGGTACGTCGGTGTAAACACAATATCCGACAGCCTTGTACCTCCCGGTTCCTCCCTTTATAGGGCGTGTTTTCCTTGAGTTATGTAACAGCTCTCCTGTTTACATAAGGGCGTGTTTCCCTTGAGTTATGTAACAGCTCTCCTGTTTACATAAGGGCGTGTTTCCCTTGAGTTATGTAACAGCTCTCCTGTTTACATAAAGGCGTGTTTCCCTTGAGTTATGTAACAGCTCTCCTGTTTACATAAGGGCGTGTTTCCCTTGTATGACAGGAATTCTTGACAAGCGCCTTTATTTTAGGGTGGGGCTGCCCGAAACGGGCACGCCAATGCCCCCACTACCCCGCCACCATTACAGTCTTTCTGCTCCCCCGGGGGCAGATGGGGCAGTAGCCCCCAATCTGCCCCCCGGGGGGGGCAAAAAGCCCACTAGACACCAGGGATATTTTGGGGCAAATCTGAAGTAGGGTGGGGGCTGCCCAAAATGGGCATGCCAATGCCCCCAACCCTCCACCACAAAAATTACAGCCTTTCTGCCCTCCCTGGGGGGCAGATGGGGGCATTAGCCCTCATCTGCCCCCCGGGGGGGGCAAAAAGCCCAGTAGGCGCCAGGAATTTTTTGGGCAAATTTTAATTAGGGTGGGGGCATTGGCATGCCCCCACCCCCTCCCCTGCACAAATTACAGCCTTCCTGCCCCCTCGGGAAGCAGATGGGGCAGTAGCCCCCAATCTTCCCTTCCCGGGGGGGGGCAAAAAGCCCACTAGATGCCAGGGATTTTTTGGGGAAAATTAATATTTGGGTTGGGGCATTGGCATGCCCGTTTTTGGCAACCCCCACCCTAATTAAAATTTGCTCAAAAAAATCCCTGGGGTCTAGTAGGCTTTCTGCCCCCCCCCCGGGGCAGATAGGGAACTTAGCCCCCAATCTGCACCCCAAAGGGGCAAAAAGCCCACTAGTCGCCAGGGATTTTTTTTAGGCAAATTTGAAATAGGGTGGGGGCTGCATGCCCATGCCTCCACCCCCTCCCCTCAAAGATTACAGCCTTCCTGTCCCCCCTGGGGGGCAGATGCGGGCATTAGCCCCCAATCTTCCCCCCGGGGGGGCAAAAAGACCAGTAGATGCCAGGAATGTTTTGGGCAAATGTTAATTAGGGTGGGGGCATTGGCATGCCCGTTTTGGGCAGCCCCCACACTAATTAAAATGTGCCCAAAAAACTCCCTGGCGTCTAGTGGACTTTCAGCCCACCCTGGGGGGCAGATGGGGGCATTAGCCCCCAATATGCCCCACCAGGGGGGGCAAAAAGTCCACTAGATGTCAGGGATTTTTTTGAGAACATTTTTTTTAGGGTGGGTGCATTGGCATGTCCGTTTTTGGCAACCCCCACCCTAATTAAAATTTGCTCAAAGAAATCCCTTGCATTTAGTAGTCTTTCTGCAGCCCCGGGGGAAAAAAGCCCACTAGTCGCCACAGATTTTTTGGGGGCAAATTTGAATTAGGGTGGGGGCTGCCCAAAACAGCCATGCCCATGCCCCCACCCCCTCCCCTGCAAACATTACAGCCTTCCTGCCCCCTCTGGCCCCGGGGGAGCAAAAAGGCCAGTAGACGCCAACGATTACGCAGGCAAAGTGCCTTGATGTAGTTTTTTAACCCTAGCTCTGCCGGCACCTAGGAAAACATACCAAACCCACACATTTCTGAAAACTAGACACCCAGGGGATTCCAGGGAATAACACATTATGTGATTGGCGATTTTGATGTTGCCTTACTACGTTTTGTGCCCTTGCCTGTCGTGGGTAGTTGGGCCTCCCGCATGTGTGAGGCACCGTTTTTATCGGGAGACCCGGGGGAACGCTGGCTGGTAGGAAATTTGTGTCAGCCCGAGGATGACACAACTTTCCTACACAAAAACGTTTGAAAAAAAGTGATTTTTTCAGCTAAAATTGAGGTTTGCAGAGGATTCTGGGTAAGGAAACATGGGGAATCCACGCAAGCCATACCTCCCTGGAATCCCCCGGGTGTCTAGTTTTCAGAAATGTGTGGGTTTTGTAGGTTTCCCTAGATGGCCGCTGAGCACGGGGCCAAAAACCCAGGTGACCCCCCTTGCAAAACCAGGTTGTAGGCAATTTTGATGTCGCCGCAATCCGTTTTGGGCCCTTGCCTGTCGCGGGTACTTGGGCCTCCCACACTAGTGAGGCACTGTTTTAATTGAGAGACCAGGGGGATCGCTGGGTGGTAGGAAATTTGTGTCAGACCGGTGATGCCACAACTTTCCTACACAAAAATATGTGACAAAAGTGATTTATTCAGCTAAAATTGAGGTTTGCAGGGGATTCTGGGTAATAAAACGTTGGGGGATCCACGCAAGCCATACCTCCCTGAAAGGCCCTAGGAGTCTAATTTTCAGAAATGTGTGGGTTTGGTAGGTTTCCCTAGATGGCTGCCGAGCACTGGGCCAAAAACCCAGGTGACCCCACTTTCAAAACCAGGTTTTTTTGTGATAGGCAATTTTGATGTCGCCCTACTACATTTTGTGCCCTTGCCTGTCGCGGGTACTTGGGACTCCCACACGAGTGAGGCACTGTTTTTATCGGGAAACCCGGGGGAATGCTGGGTGGTAGAAAATTTGTGTCAGCCCAGTGATGCCAAAAAAGTAGATTTTTCAGCTAAAATTGAGGTTTGCAGGTGATTCTGGGTAAGGAAACGTTGGGGGATCCACGCAAGCCATACCTCCCTGGAATCCCCTGGGTGTCTAGTTTTCAGAAATGTGTGGGTTTGGTAGGTTTCCCTACGTACCGGCAGAGCTAAGGTTAAAAAACTACAGCTAGGCACTCTGCCAAAAAAGGGTCATTTTTCACTGCGAAATTGAGGTGTGTCCACATTGAGCTTTGTGCCATTTCCTGTCACGGGCACTTGGCCGACCCACACAAGTGAGGTACCATTTTTCTCGGAAGACTTTGGGAAACGCAGGGTGGGTGGAAATTTGTGGATCCACGAGGATTACAGAACTTTCCACCAGAGAAATGTGGGCAAAATGTGTTTTTGGGACAATTTGTTAGGTTTGCAAGGGATTCTGGGTAACAGAACCTGGTGGGAGGCAGTCAAGTCACCCCATCCTGGATTCCCCTGGGTGTCTAGTTTTAAAAAATGTATAGGTTCGCTAGGTTTCCCTAGGTGCCGGCAGAGCTATGGTTCAAAAACAACAGCTAGGCACTTTGCCAAAAAAGGGTCATTTTTCATTGCGAAATTAAGGTGTGTCCACGTTGCGTTTTGCGCCGTTTCCTGTCACGGGCACTAGGCCAACCCACACAAGTGAGGTACCGTTTTTCTCGGAAGACTTTGGGGAATGCGGGGTGGGTGGAAATTTGTGAATCCACGCGGATTCCAGAACTTTCCACCACAGAAATGTGGGCAAAATGGGGTTTTTTTGACAATTTCTTATGTTTGCAAGGGATTCTGGGTAACAGAACCTGGTGGGAGGCAGTAAAGTCACCCCATCGTGGATTCCCCTGGGTGTGTAGTTTTCAAAAATGTATAGGTTTGCTAGGTTTCCATAGGTGCCGGCAGAGCTATGGTTCAAAAACTACAGCTAGGCACTTTGCCCAAAAAGGGTCATTTTTCACTGCAAAACTGAGGTATGTCCACGTTGTGTTTTATGCCATTTCCTGTCGCGGGCACTAGGCCAACCCACACAAAAGAGGTACCATTTTTCTCAGAAGACTTGGGGAATGCGGGGTGGGTGGAAATTTGTCGATCCACGCAGATTCCAGAACATTCCACCACTGAAATGTGGGGAAAATTTGTTTTTCTTTTATAAGGTTTTAGGTTTGCAAGGGATTCTGGGTAACAGAACCTGGTGGGAGGCAGTCAAGTCACCCTATCCTGGATTCCCCTGGGTGTCTGGTTTTCAAAAATGTATAGGTTTGCTAGGTTTCCCTAGGTGCCGGCAGAGCTATGGTTCAAAAACTACAGCTAGGCACTTTACCAAAAAAGGGTCATTTTTCACTGCGAAATTGAGGTGTATCCACGTTGCATTTTGAGCCGTTTCCTGTCGCGGGCACTAGTCCCACCCACACAAGTGAAGTACCATTTTTCTCGAAAGACTTTGGGGAATGCGGGGTGGGTGGAAATTTGTGGATCCACGCAGATTCTAGAACTTTCCACCAAAGAAATGTGGGGAAAATGTGGTTTTATTGACAATTTTTTAGGTTTGCAAGGGATTCTGGGTAACAGAACCTGATGGGAGGCAGTCAAGTCACCCCATCCTGGATTCCCCTGCGTGTCTAGTTTTCAAAAATGTATAGGTTTGCAAGGTTTCCCTAGGTGTCAGCAGAGCTAGGGTTAAAAAACTACAGCTAGGCACTTTGCCAAAAAAGGGTCATTTTTCACTGCGAAATTGAGGTGTGACCACGTGGCGTTTTATGCCGTTTCCTGTTGCGGGCACTAGCGCGACCCACACAAGTGAGGTACCATTTTTCTCTAAAGACTTTGGGGAATACGGGGTGGGTGGAAATGTGTGGATCCACGCAGATTCAAGAACTTTCCACCACAGAAATGTAGGGAAAATGTGTATTTTTGACAATTATTTAGGTTTGCAAGGGATTCTGGGTAACAGAACCTGGTGGGAGGCAGTCAAGTTACCCCATCCTGGATTCCCCTGGGTGTCTAGTTTTCAAACTTGTATAGGTTAGCTAGGTTTCCTTAGGTGCCGGCAGAGCTAAGGTTAAAAAACTACAGCTAGGCACTTTGCCAAAAAAGGGTCATTTTTCACTGCGAAATTGAGGTGTGTCCACGTTGCCTTTTGCGCTGTTTCCTGTTGTGGGCACTATGCCTACCCACACAAGTGAGGTACCATTTGTATTGGGAGATTTAGGGTAATTCAGATTTGTAAAGCAACTGTTATTACCTATTGACTTTCGCTGCATTTCTGCCTTCCAAATGAAAGACATTGTGTAAAAAAAAAAGAAATTCAAAAATGACCGTTAATTCTCAACCTAGTATGAGTATTCCCAATTTCGAAAATGTGCAAGTATCTACTGTTTCTAAACTCTATAATATGTTCCCATTTTAGAAATACATAGGTGTCTTTCATACCGATTTTTCCATGTATACATTTTCCCACAATAATTGCAATATACCCGGTACATAATAAAAAGCCATTGCAAATTGCTGCTCAGGTTTTTTACTCTGGGTTCGTCTGGTTCTTGGTGAATCTACAAGTCCTATATATCCCCACAACCAAAAAGGTCCAGTGGATGTAACGGTATATTGCTTTCAAAGAGCTGTCATGATTAGAAGAAGTTACAGGTGAAAACGTTGACACAAAAGGCTGTTTTTTTCAACTAACTTTCAATTTTTCCTATATTTAACTGTTAGTTTCTATAAAGAAACCTTGAAGGATCTACACAAATGACCCCTTGCTGAATTCAGAATTTTCTCTGTTTTTCTAAAATGTATAGCTGTCCAGTATCCATTATTGCTTTCATACCCATTTCTACCATTAACTGGAAGGAGGTTGAAAGCACAAAAAATAGCAGAAATAGGCTATGTCCCAGAAAAATGCCAAAACTGTGTAAAAAATGTTGGTTTTCTGACAAAAGTCTGTCATTCCCGAAAAGCTGGGAAAATGGTGATTTCAGCCTCACAAACCCTTTTTTGATACCATTTGCAGGGAAAAACCCAGACGCTTTCATTTGCAGCCCTTTTTTCTTATTTTTCCCAAAAAATCCAAAATGTAGCTGTAGTTTGGCTAATTTCTGGGACCCCTCCAGGGGAATCCACAACCCTGGGTACCTTTAGAATCCCCATGATGTTGGAAGAAAAGGACGCAAATTTGGCGTGGATACCTTATGTGGTCAAAAAGTTACAGGGGCCTAAGCGCGCACTACCCCAAATAGCCAAAAAAGGCTTAGCACAGGGGGGGGAAAGGCCTAGCAGCGAAGGGGTTAAGGACCTACTGATTAACACGAGACCCAGGAAACATAACACACCACAGAACACACTCTGGGATCTACCACCCGTCACGGGTCACTACCCCTGTGGGCAATGTGTTGCATGCCCACTGATGAAAGCAAGTAAAGCAATCGCACTACAAGGTACATGGGTATGGAAACAAAACAAACACACCAATTGCAACACCAGCAATTGTGTGTACCTGATCACATGTCCCTGCCAACGCCAACACATTAGCATGACAACACGACCAGTGAAAACGAAAATTGTGGAACATAGAAGCAACATCAGGTGGAAAAGAACTAACACCAAGATGTGTGCTCACTATGCAGAAGCATAACATACACCAAACGACCTCAGTTGGACCATTTTGGAAACATGTAAAAATATTACCAAAGAGGCACTTAACAGGAAAGAACAACGCTGGGTGTTTAGACTGTCCTCCCACATCGTGGGACTGAATGATGACATCCCATGGGCAGAACTAAACCGATAAATAGGACCTAGACATGCCTCATCGGCGATAGGGCCAATATACCCAAGTACACCTAACATGGCCACAAAGACCCGACTATGATCACTCCTCAGACTATGTGATCACACCTCTTAACTTAACACAAGCCGAACACAATTACCAAGTTAGACCTCCACACTAGTGAAGACCTTAGGTTTACATCGCAATAGCGCTCCCAACATTGAGCTAGCCACCCCTATGTAGGTGTGAATCAGCCACATACATGATTAATGAGGGCTACGTCTACAGCTGAGGCACAGCAGTACCCTTGCTGATCCCCTTTCCACTCGGAACTAACCACCAGTGTCACTCCTACCAACGGACACTCACTAAGACACAAGTGGGCGATTTTTCCACCCCTGTGTTTCAATACCTCTCAATTAAGTTTTTACTATAACCATTGTAAATAGACAATGCCACCGTTGGCAATGCCATACCCACTGCACACTAATAACTCCTGTGAAATACCTAACACCTAATAAAGTTTCAAACACGAATACGGCAGGCATACTTTGAACTGCACCCCCCCAACACACTCCTCGAGGACATCGCTACCACCAAGATGGCCGCTCAGTTATCACGCTAGCCTTTCTAGTCATCGTCGTGCACAAAAGACGCAGACCCGGAAGACTCAGACGCGGGGCCCAGAACGAGGGTAGGAACGCAGATAGTTGCTGTTCGCCAAGCCGTGAGTATACTACGCCAGAACGAAACTTGGATATCTCCGGTAAGCCTTGTCATTAACCCTGTGATAAACTGGTATGCAAATTCCCTCTTTTTCAGCTATAGAGCAACTACGTGCTCTGTTACCGTCCCTGTCAGGTTGTAGACCTCTGTACTTAGGGTGAGTAGCCAGACCAAACTATTCCGCCTTTTGGGTACAATCGATAGCGAGACAGCCACCCCTGCCGCTCCCTTGTACAAACTACCCGACAATGTAACTGTTTATTGCATTGTGAATGATTGATCAACCCGTATACCTTCTTAGCCTTACTGACCTGTTTAGCTTCACTTCTAATGACGCATAATGTGTGTGCGGAGTTGCGAGTCGACAGCACCCTTTACCTGCCGCTCCCTTGTACAAACTACCTGACGATGTAACGGTTTATTGTATTGTGAATGGTTGATCCACCCGTATACCTTCTTAGCCTCACTAACCTTTTTAGCTTCACTTCTAATGACGCATAATGTGTGTGCGGTGTTGCGAGTCGATGGCACCCTTTAGTATTAGTTGTCGCTCACGTAGCACGTGCAAAAGTCTTCGAAGCACTACTGTCTATTGGCTGTGCCAGACTACGTGCAATCTGTTGTGGCCACTTTTAACAATCACGTTGAGTCATTGGGATATTGCCCTATGTTCTCACCCACGCAACATAATTGCGGGCACTTTTACACAACGTAGTTGCACTGGTTGAACTACATCCCTCTTGACATTCCAATCGTTACCACCAGATGCCTTAACCGAAAGATACCTCCCCCACATGTATTATCTAACGCACCATCTTTGGGTTAAATCTCAGTACATTGGCTAAAGAGAGTTCCTTCATCCCGCACAGGAACTCAACCTAACCAAGTACGCCCTCGTATGGGCACCCCAAATCCTTGATTAACGTCACTCAGAACAAGTATGGGCCACATATATGGCCACCACCAACCATCTTTATCGCCTTCACGTTAGATATAACTAGCGCATGCCCAGACACAGCACTCTCAGTATGATGCTAGGTCACAGTCATAATAGAGACACACCCTCTGTATTACTCAGGTTTTAATTGCCATTGTGTTGTTCTTTCCCCCCCCCCCTCCTTTCTCCCCCTACAGGTCTTTCGCTACCGCCCAGTAGAAGTCTACTAGGGCGTTACCTTTTTTTGTCTGGTTACCACCACATCAATTGGGAGCCATATATCTAGTAGTGCACCACAATATTTACTTAGGTCCTGATGAAGTGCCATATGACTCATTAGTAGCAACAGAGGCATGAAACATGTCGACCCTTTCCACAGAGATAGCCCTCTAGGAACATTATATCCAAATAGGGATGCCATGCACTTTTAATCAAGCTGGAACTACCTTGAACATTAAAATAGTTTTGATTAGGATTGCTCCAGACTTATTTTAACTTTCACTTTCCATGCACTACCTTTGCCCTCTTACCCGCACACACCATACAGCTTCTTAAAAAAAAAAATATCCGCCAAAGAGCCCGGTTTACGGTGAGCCCGTCGGGCATTGCAGTGCCGGCCTGACGAGGAGCAAAGCCCAATGATGAAGCATGACATCCTTTGGGGTGTGTGAGGGTATCACAAAGAAAGACTTGTCTTCACCGTCCCCCCTAGGAACTTTGTAGCACAAAAAGTTTAAAAACTCAGATTCACCAATAGCTCTAGCCACTGAGTCCAGTCCTTTGGGTTGTCCTCTTCTTAATCTTGAGAGACTTTTTAACAATTGCCACCAACAAAATGCCAAACCAGATATTTTAATATTTTTGATAGGATAGGACATTCTACTGTCTACTCTACTCTAGTAAACAATTTCTAGTGATGTGTGTAGTATATGTATGTATGTATGTTATTTTCTCAATCTTGCTAGTGAAAAGAATAAACGGGGAGCCGTGTATACCATCTAAAAAATGTGTAATGTTCTTTTCTAGGCATACCGACCACCAGTGTTGGGGCTAGCGGTGGGGCAGGTGACGCCAGCCAGGAGGAAGCAGATGCGGCAGCTTCTGCAGGGGTGCATGAGCTAGCAGCAGTGGTGGGCTGTGGTAAGTTGTACTTATATTCCTTACTTATTGACAATAGTTACACAGTCGCTACAAGGGTGTAATGTACTGTACTGTTAAGAGAGACTAAGTTGTTGTGAACATCAGTTGAAGAAGACACCCTTTACTTAGCATTAGCAATAGCATTTGCGGAGGGAGTGGAGTAACTAATTGCCTCTTCTATCTGACTCCAACACAGCTGGGAACGTTTTATGAAGAACACTAAGAGTTATACGACCTTGATGGATGGGTTGAACGAAAAGGGAAAGAAGTATGGAAGGAGGAAGGACGGGCAACATGTAATAGTATACATATGACTGGCAGAGAAGAATGCGTGGGATGCATAGGTGGCTGATAGGAATCGGATGCATAGGTGGTTGAAGGATAGGTGGAAGGTGAAAGAAAGGCTGCCTCCTTGGCTGTGTGAAACTGTATGGGTGATAGCAAGAATCCTCTGGGGGGTTCATGGGTCAAACTCAAAGGCAAACAAGGAAGGATGCATGGGTGGTGGTTAAAAATGTGGTTACAAATGTATGTTGTTGGTGAAAGGTTTGTTGAGAGATTATTTAAGAAGAATGATAGCCATGTTTACTTTAAATGGATGGATGCCTGGATGGTACAATCATCATGGCAAAGGTGGAGACTCACTAGATGAAGACAATGTAAACCAAAATAAACCATGGCAGAGTAGCAAAGCCAAGGAGGATAGAATAAGAGATTCAAATTAAAAAATATAATGCTAGAAAAGCAATGCAATGATAAATGGAAAAATCGCTGGTAAGAGAAACAAGGACTGTTTTTTTCAAGGTTTTTGATTCAAGGTTGTATTTCAAAATACTTCCTTGACTCACATTAGTTTGCAAGCACAGGATATATATTTTGTATGTATGTACCCATAGCCACCCACCATTATCAAGCGCCTCCATCCAACTCCGAGGCCCACTCCCTAGTCCCTACCTATGTCATTTTCGACAGTGTCAGCCTGCCATGGGTGGCCTATCGGCTGCCATTGTCTCATATATAATCAATGATCATTTGGATCAGATATCAACTGCCTTGTTGTAGTAGTCAGCGTGAAAGTGAAACTGAGCAGTTGCCATTGATGTAAAATGTATAGCCATAATTGAAAAATAAGATAATTGTGTAGTTGTAGACTATAGGTGCCCCACCTGCAGACAGTAGTATATTAAATAAATTGAGTCTTTCAATGTGAGTATGTCTGTCTAGGGCGTAAGCTGACTGAGCTGGCATGCCTAATTGCCTACAAGGTTAATGTAGCTAAACAAGAGAGAGAGAGAGAGACTTGTCTACTCCATACTGCCTAGTAGTAGTAATGCCTGAAACTCCCAGAAATGTTTGAGGTGGAGAAAGTGGGAGGATACCACACTTGTTATGTACTGTGCTTGATAGTGCTACTGTGCTGCTCTGTGTATAATTAATTTTGTGCTACAGTTTTACTAAGAGTATTGGTTACAATTGTCTTTTTGTTGTTTCTTAATATACCTACTCCTTCCCAACTAAACAGCAAGGAGTTAGCTGCCATGGCCCAGCGACAGAAGCTGAAGGCCATCTGCAGAGAATATCGGTGGCTGGTGGCTCTGGCGGAGGAGGAGGCGTCGGCGGCTGTAGCATCTTTCACTGCCCAGGCCTCAGCCAGGCCCCCCCAATGGTACATCGCCATGGTCTGGCAGCCACCCATTGCACTTCATCTTTATTCAACACTGCTGCCCACCCCTTTGGATGCAATTGTAGAGCATTTAAGCACCGCATGCTCCTCCGGATGGTGTGCCTAGAGGAGCCGGTAATGGAGGTCCTGGCGATTAACCGGTAACTACGAGCCCGCCGCAAGAACACCGTCACCTTGCCACTTTTTAATTTCTTTGGGGGTGGGGCATTGGGGAAAAGTTGGGGTTTACATGGACAATGGACTTTTGGAGTGGACAATCTTTGGACATTGGTTTGGGTTAGGGAGAGGGGTGGGCAGGTGTTGTGGGTTTTTCCAATCTTTTTTGTTAGGGTAACAAATTGTTTATACTTACTTTACATACGATGTAAATGTTTTGTGTCGGGGTTACTCTTTTACTTCACACAGGTTCCTTTGCTGCTGCTGAGTGGCAGCCAGTTTTTGATTGCAATAATAATCTGTGATAGTGTAACACACCAACAGATAGATGCGTTACCCTCACTTGTGACTTGTCCAACTAGCACTGTCAGTCTCTGCTCCTAGTCTATGCAGTCTGCAACTGGACATAGAGGGGTTTGGGTATATGAATTGATTAATTAATTTCCATATTAATTAATTATACCTCCCCTAAACTTCTTCTCCTACCTGTGATTGATGTTTATTCTTACTTAGGCAAAGTGATGGTTGCATGGTGATAATAGTTTGGTTTCCCAAGATACTATGGTGGTGGTGATAGTAGTATTAGACACTGACAATGATAGTAGCATTTGCAAAAAAAGAAAATGAGACCGCCAGTCGCCTGAGGGAGACTCGGGAATGAGTAGTAAAAGTACAGTATACATGAAGACTAGCAAACAAGAAACCATGAGGATGAATGTTAAGCAATGCTAAAGTAAAATAAAACATAATGTTGGCGGGGATAACCTAGTACAAGTTACATACTGAAGTTGACTCGACCTATGAAGTGGACAAGAGTAACCTTTAGTGATGGAAGGATGATGAATTGATGCTGCAAATTATAATTAGGATGGATTATGTTCCTCTGGAAACAAAATCTACTCGTGAATACTGAGCATGGGTGAGCAAGCAGTTGAAGATCCCTGCCCTTCCTTGAGTTAGTGTTGCTTTCACCACGTCTGCCCCAGCAAGTGTGTGATCAATTATTGGTGTAAATTTAATTTAGTCACACGTCAATATAAATCACACAGCCCTAGGGAAGAGGGTTAGGATTTGATGAATGGTTGGAAAGGGGTATTTGAGGGAAAGGTTTGACAAAGACAAACACTACACATGGACAATACACAATCTTGTCAAACGACCATCAGAATTCAGTTATGGGAGAAAAAGGAAATGCATGCATAATGTTGACGATTTGATGGTTAATGATGAGTAATACTAGTAGTACAGGGCAGCAGTATATTATTAATTATTCTTATTATGCAATTTCACCCAGAGAGTCCCCCAGAGTGATGCAAATTACATACATTTTATGTTCTGTTGTACCGGGATTCCTTTTAAAGCTAGCAAAGAAAATAAAAATATAGCTGTAGGGGTCAAATATATAAGCAAACATAATAAACAACAACACACACAGTCGTAATGATTGAAGAGGAAAAATGAATCAAAATAAAAGATGATGATACTGTAATTAACTGGGTTATGGTCAAATTGGGAGCTGCATCTCACATTCCTCTTAGTCCGTCCTTCCATGGACGCTCCGTCCAACAATCTTGGGTACCACTGCCTGCCTGGGAGATGCTGATTGGTATGGTAAGTGTGAGTTGTTTTCCCCAGTATAGCACAGGGTAAAGGCCAGCCTGTAATAAGTGTAGGTGGAAAAACAAAAGGGATATTGAAAAATCAAGGAGAAAAGTAAAGATAAAATGCATAAATTAAAGAGGAGTGCAACAAGAACACTTTCAGAGGCGGCATGGCTAAATCATGTCTTTCCAGCATTAGCCTACAACAACAACAGGACAGAGCAGGCCCAGCTTATGTATACCATCGGACCAAACCCAGAGCTCGACAAAGTTCGCTTTGCCTCCGGAATGCTTTCCATCTATGACTGGATGACAAGAAACTGCCTCCAGCTCAACCCGGAAAAAACTGATGTTATGTTGATGGGAAAAGCCATAAATAGTTGGTCCGATGACTGGTGGCCTATCCAACTGGGCCAGGCCCCCACCCCTAAACAGGCAGTAAAAAATCTCCGCCTAAAATTGGATCAGGCCTTGACCATGAAAGGTCATGTGGCGGCGACAGTAAGCTCATGTTACTATGTTTTAAGGCTTCTCAGAAAAATCTTTCCCTATCTGCCTACTCCCCATCGGAGAACCCTAGTCCAGGCGATGGTTATTAGCCGTCTGGACTATGACAATGCCTTGTTGGCCGAAGTGGGACAAACTCCACTGGCTAAACTGCAAGTGAATCAGAACACAGCAGCACGACTGATTTTGAATCGCCCGGCAGGGTCAGCTTCGACCCCCTTGCTGAGGGAGTTGCACTGGCTAACAATAAAGAACAGATCTTTTTTCAAGATCTGTTGCCTTACTTATAACGCATTGAAGGAAAGAGGTCCTCTTTACCTGCGAAAAAAACTATTTAAGTATTCTCCAGGTAGGGAACTTAGATCCAGCACTTTAGACCTTCACCAGGTCCCCAGAATTCGTCTCACCCGTACCGGAGGGAGAGATTTTTCATATTTAGCTCCTAGCTATTGGAATAAGCTCCCTATAGCTGTTCGTCAAATCCCTTCGTTAATCATCTTTAGGAAACATCTAAAAGCGTTCTTGTTCCAAATGTGACACCCCTTTGAGATGCAGTTCTTTTACATCCTCAGCATAGTCTCCCAGTTAGCGCCTAGATGCCCCAGGGTGAGTTGTGCGCTTTATAAAAACGACCTAACAAAACATAACATAACACGGCGCCCACCCAATCTCCACTTAGCTTAGATTTTGAGCCAGACAGCACTGTGCACACATATACAGCAACATAGCATTTTCCAAATTAAGTAACTAAATCAATGCACCTCTGTCAGTCATACCACTACACTCGCCCCCACCACTACACAGACATGTAGGTCTGGTGTGGTTGTTGTCGACTTCTTTACCTTTTAGGCCACTTCATGAAATGCCCTGAGTTATTCCATCAATCATTTGCGATCCTACTGAGTGACTGCGAGTATAGTATGGTCATCATAGTGTCCAAATCTGTAGTGTACCGAGGCACTCCAGATTCCAGAATCAAAAATTCAATGGATCGGCCTGCAGTAGTACAATTTTGTTATTAAACAACAAGAAGGGAAACATTGACTTGAGTCACTTTTTTGTGTGTAGATTATACTAATTGACTTCATGCACAACAACACAAACACCAATCACTCAGGGTCAGCGTCCAATGCATGCCATCATTTACCTGTTCTTAAGGGGCAGTCCCTCTCGGCTCGGAAAGGAGGATAGCTATAGCCAGGTTCTTTGGAGGGACTCAACGAGGCAGACACGCATTTCTTGTACTATTCTCCATCCAATTTCAGGCTTGAGGGAATGGATTATGGGTGAGTCAAGACTCAGGCATGGACTGGAGCAGGACTCAGAGGAGTGGACTTACTTCTTCACTGACTGCACACAGTTGCAACTCCAATCCGACAATAAAAGAGTAAGACGGTGGAGTTTGATTTGTTGTGATTCGAACCAGATAGACAGAGACACACAAAAATAATAAAAGTAAATACCAAGAAAGAAAGTAATAAGTCGAAAATCGAAAGCCTAGTTGTCAGGGAAGTAGAGCTTGTCCTCAAACTCTGGTGGTTCACCCAGAAGTAGGTCTTCTAACACACTACTTCCATGACCAAAGTCGCCGTCATCATCTTCCTGCTTTGCTACTTCAGGTATGGTGTAATTCGGTGGTAGAAAGTGCTGATTCATTTTGATCATGGTTAACCTCTCCACGTTTTGAGGTGAGAGACTGGTCCTTCTCACTGTCAGAATGGCACCAGCAGCACTGAAAACACGCTCAGAAGAGACACTTGTGACAGGGCAGGCCAGACAGTTTATCGCCAACCTGCTGAGCAATGGCAATTAGCGCCTTTCCCATAACAACACACCAATGGGTTTTGCTCAATGTAGATCTCTGTTGGGTCATCAGGATAGGCCTGGACCATCCTCTCAATGCTCAGGGGAGCTCTGCTTTGCTTGGCGTCTTTTGCCTTTGCCTCAGCACGGGACCTAACAAGCCCTTGCTGTAGAAACCATTCCTGTGCCAATTTTGGAGGGGCTGATGCTCCTGTTCTTGTTGGTGTTGATGTTGTTCTTGGTGTTGGTGGTTTTGACTGCTGTGTGCCAACCGCACTGCCCTCAGGCTCTGAAGTTGAACTTGACGTACCGCAGTGCTTGTTGTCGCCTGGAGCAGCAGGCCTCTAATTCCCAGCCATTCTAGTTCTAAGCGACTGGCTTCCGCAGCTATCCAGGTTTTGTACTTAGCAACATCCCCTTCTAAAAAAGGAATCAATGTGTTCAATACTTGTTTGTACCGCGGATCCAAAATTGTGGCAGAAATGTAATTGTTGGATGACACAATACCTGTTTGCACCTTTATATTTTCAGATAAGTGAAGGGTTAAGCTCTCCACCAACTCATATGCTTCTTTTTTTCCTCCACAACTGCATACATTAAGACACCCCCTTCAGCTGTTCCTGTAGCATGTGCAACAATGGGATAGGTTGGCCTATAGTACAGTCCTCCTTGCTGACTTCACGTGTGAAGAGCTCAAAAGGAAGTAGCATCTCTGTCAGGCATTTAACTATGCCCCATTGGTCCATCTCAATGATCATTCCTTTCACAGTAGCATCCGCACTTTGCATGACATATTCATTGATTGGTCTGTACTGCTCAAACAGACATTCAAGCATGTAATAAGTTGAGTTCCAACGTGTTGGCACCTCCTGGATGAGTGCTTTAACTGGCATTCTATACTCACACTGAATGATCCTCAGCTGCTTCCGGACTTTAAAAGAATGGCTGAAATGTGTGCAGATTCTTCTGCAGGTGGTCAGTAAGTTGCTGACTCGGTCTTCTTTTTTCAGAAAGTCTTGAACAATGGTGTTAATGCAGTGCGCCAAACACAGGACCCTGAAATAGCCACCATCGTGCATGGCCTTAACTATATTACTGCCATTGTCTGTGGCAACAAAACCAATGTTAAGCCCTCTTGGGTGCAGCCATTCAAAGACCTTGCTGTCAAAGTCTTCCAAAATGTTTGCAGCAGTATGAGATTTCTTTATGGCAAACATGGCTACATTTGCATGTTTCCGAGTGGCATTGAAAATCTCAGCAGCGTCAACAAAACCTGCTGCAGATATCTGTTCTCAAATCCCCACAAAAGAGATCCAGTGTGCAGTGATGCACATGTAATCAGTGGCTTGGCAACAGGTCCACAAGTCT
This sequence comes from Triturus cristatus, assembly GCF_964204655.1. Classification (NCBI taxonomy): domain Eukaryota; kingdom Metazoa; phylum Chordata; class Amphibia; order Caudata; family Salamandridae; genus Triturus; species Triturus cristatus. The sequence goes on from NC_140581.1 coordinate 883,989,738, forward strand.
GTTGTCAGGTGGATAGTGTGAACAGCACTGTGCTACAAAGCTTGTCCAAGCAATTCCAGCACGTTGTGATGTAGTGATGGAACAGCAACTCTAGCGAAATAGGACCAGCTGGGAACCTTGCATTTTGGGCGGATGGCTGTCACAAATTCGAGTAAACCCGCCCCTTCCACAAAAGAAAAAGAGAGGAGGTCCAGCGCTAACATTTTAACCAGCTTCGCATTGTACAAATGTGCTGTTGGGTGGTTGCGTTAGTACTACCCCTCCAACCTAAACATGCTGAGAATAGTAGGCTCGATTTTTTTCTTCTCTGGTGCCACTGATCAGGTGTCTTCTTGAAGCCAGATGTTGTTAGGCTTAACGTATGTTTTTTCGCTGTGGTACTCTCTTGCCTGGGACCCCTTGGTGTCTCAGCTTGACTCTTTCTCTTGTGCCACTGCGATGTTGCTGATGAGGATGTTGGTGGCACCACTGCACTGCTGGGGACAGGGCTACTTTGTGTACCAAGAAAATGTTTCCCTCTTGTTCACCTTCCACCACTATCGTATCTTCTACTATTTCATCCCCATCAACAGCAATGGGTACAGTTTTGTTGGCCACTAATGTGCGCCTCCCACTGGATTCATGGTGTTTTTTCAGATGGGTTGTTTGGCCTCTGGTACCATAGTTTGTACCAAGCTTACCCCGACTAACACCTTGTCCACAAATGGAGCATACAGCAATGTTCACCTCCTTTGTGCTAACCGAAAAGAAATCCCAAACTGGGGATGTCAACTTTCTGGTGCTGGAGCTGGTGCCACTTGCTATGCTGGGTGAACTGGTAGGTGGGCGTGAAGAGTGACTCTCTGTAATACCTACTTCTACTGAGGTGGTACTTGTGGTGGATGTACAAGGCTGCCGGCAAAATATGGAAGCTGGAGGTAGTGTTGGTGGTATGATCTGTGTTGGTGGTATCCGTGTCACATCCCTCACAGCAATTTGGGATGGGGCAATGTTGGTCTCCACTAGGGCGGGACTAATGTCCATGATGATGACTGGCTCGTTATCCTCCTCTTCTACATCTACCTCCATAACTCTAAGGCTTTCTGGAACCTTCCTTTTCCCTAGCCTTGTCTTGTAGCGTGTCTCACTCTCAGACTGAGGTGGTGGGATCCATTTGGCGTCTAGATCATCAGAAGGGGGCTTGCAGAAGAAGTTGATGGACTAACACTCATTTTCCTTGCTGGGGATCTGGAACACAATGGAACTTCTGAAAGAGTGGCTTGCTCTTCTCTCTCTGCAGGAAGCTCTATCTCCTGAACTGCCCCTACTTTGGGAGGAACAGCTACTTTTGGGGGCGGTTGTGGCTGTTGTTGCCCATTTATCTCAGTTCCCTGCATTGATTGGGTACTACTTTGCGAAAATGATAAGTCAATTTCAACATCACTGCTCTTTGGCGTTGTCGTGATTAGACTGGCTGCCTCTGAGACAGAGATGGGCTTGGGCCTAGGTTGGAGGGATGTGTCCACTGATGCGGGGGTGCTGCTCTCAGCTTGCTCCCCGGAGACTGCTGCTGCAGGCACAATTTTTGGTTTCCCCTAAAAGATCTTGGGTGGCATACCAGTCTTGGTAAGTGGCAGTTCCTTCTTCTCACTGGCAACTTTCTTGGTACTGGAGGACCTGGTACTTTTCTTTTAGGCCATCTTCTTCAGATGTCAGCAGCACACAGTGGCACAAGTTGAAGAAATGTCTGCTGTCACACATCACATGGTGTGGTGTGCAACAGGACTTCTGTCTGGCAGTCCAATGGGTGATGACGCCTCCTCCTCTTTTGCGCACCTAAAAGCAAAGAAGCAAGAAGAAAATCATTGAAACGTGGTATTCATTGTTGTGGTTCAATTACTATTAGTACAAACAAAAATTATAACCTATAACTTTGTGTGTGGTCACGCTTATTAATATTATTATGAAATGTATTACCTCAGTTATTTAAAAACACATAACTATACAGTGTAGACATTTTTTAGACTGACAAAAACAAGGCTTTCATGGTTGGTGTACTAGTTTACTGTGCAGTACACTGAGGAAGGATAGGAAAGAAGAACAACAACAAAATACAAATATAACGGATCCTGTTTGGCATTGTGCATCGTGTGGGATTCAGCATTCAGGGAGCTGCAGATGACAATGGATAGAAGCAATAAGCCAAGTGGAAGAAAGGAAAGAGAAAGACATGCAGGCCTAATGCATAAGCACACTGACTGCTTTCACAAAATGGCTGCCAGCCACATAGCTAGGCCAAAACAACAAGAAAGGGAAGATCGAAAATCCTACAGTCCTATGGCAAAAGCACACTGTCTGCCTTCACAAAATGACCACCAGCCACATGGCCAGGCAGGCCACAACAAGAAGCAATAAGCCAAGAGGAACAAAGGAAAGAAAACATGCAGGTCTATGGCAAAAGCACCACTACCACTACCACAAAATGGCCACCAGCCCCATGGTCACTCACAACAACAACAAGCAGGAGGGCTGGAAAAAAATGAACTCAAGCAGAGAGGCTCAGCCAAGGCAAATGCTGGCCCACTATTACATACAAACACACCCACACACTGGCCAGACAAAGGAGGCATGCTAAACAACACAGCTTGACAACACTGCCAAAAACGAAAATCCACAGTGCTAAAAACGGTTTGCAAATTGCAATGCAAATTGCACAACAACCACACACATCCAACAAAGGCATTTATTTAACACACATGAAAAAATTTAAAACCCCCCCAAAAAACACATTTTGCATTTCAATCCAATCCCATCCATGTCCTAAATGATGTTTAAATTCAACAGACGCCACAGAAATAGTTGTTTCATACACCCATAGGTAGCTCTGACCTGGGCCTATTGGTTGGAAAACCCATTGGCAGACTAGGCCACATAGTGAATCAAATCAAATCAATAATATTGCAAATTTATTAGAAAATGTAGTGAACGGTGCTACATTTTTTACTGGATAAAACATAAAAGAAGAAAAAATTGCATGCAAATTTAGCAAACCAACAACCAGCAAGAAGGCATGGCCACCACAAAGCAGGCTTGCAGGCCTAATGCAGAAGCTTACTGGCTGCCCCTTCACAAAATGGCCGCCAGCCACATGGCCAGGCCATAACAACAAGAAAAGGAAGACAGGCAATGCAGGCCCACGGCAAAGCATTCTGGCTGCCTTCACAAAATGGCCGCCAGCCACATAGCCTGGCTGGCCACAAGAACAGAAGTTAAGACAGACAATGCACGAAAATCCACAGGGCTGAAAAAGGTTTGCAAGTTACACAACAACCACACACATCCAACAAAGGCATTTATTTAACACACATGAAAAAAGTGAAAAACCCCAGAAAAACACATTTTGCATTTCAATCCAATGCTGTTCATGCCCTAAATGATGGCGTTTAAATTCAAAAGACACCACAGAAACAGTTGCTTCATGCACCCATGAGTAGCTGTGGGCCTACTGGCTGAAAGGCCTATTGGCAGACTACTGGGCTAGTAAATTAAATGGATATTGCAAATTGATTTCAAAAGTTGGAGAAAATGTAGTGAACTTTGCAACATGTTTCCTTCATAAAAGAAAACTAGAAGAAAAATGACATACAAAGAAACAACAAGGCCCCTACTAAAACTACAGGCCATCCACCACACCACAATATATATATTTTTTAAAAGATTACAAGTACAAAAAAGTAGGTGCAATGCCCCAATCAAACAAACAAGACCAATTTTCCAACTTACTTCTGAAATCTCAAATCCGAAAGTCCTCAAATCCAATGATATATGATGCAGCAGACAAAAAAAGGGATCTTTCCAGCTCCAAATCCAAACAAAAAGTGAACAGGAGATGGACAAAGCACTGGGAGGAGCCTGCTGGACAGGACCAGGAAGGTAGAGACACTGGGGCACTATCTTACACTTAAGAACAAAGTAAAAAAAGAAAAAGACTCCTTGCACAAAAAAGTACAGCCAAATGTCAATCTGAGGAGTTTTTTTTATCCAAATCATCATTTCGAGAAGATGTTGATGCTGCTCGAGAGAGATTCTTCTCCAGATTGCAAATTTGGCATGTTCGGGACCGTAATCTTCACAAACCTCCGCCGGAAATCTGATGTCGTGCCCGAATTACGTGGTCGCAATCACGCACTCTCGTGGGACTATGCTTCCGGCTATCAAATCACGTGGCGCTTGCGAACGGATGGGAAATCTCGTCAGCAATATGAGGCATCCAGGTAAGTCGGTCCCACGCACGCAAAAACGCATTTTGAGCGCAAACTCAAAAAAACCTCCGCTCCGCGACAGAGCATGGAATTTTTGGTAACTCTGCATTCTACGCGGAATGCAGAGTTGCTAAAAATACACAAACTCAGCGAGCAGAGCAGAATTTTACGCCCAGGGTTAATGATTGCCTGAGTATGTTAGTGTGAGATAGAATGAGTGGGGCTGTAAGTGGGTGTATGAGTGTCTGAATGGGTACATGAGTTAGTTTGTGAGTCTCTGTTAGGGGTTGGCAGTAAACTTCGCTCTGCCAGCAGAGTTTTGCCACTCTGCGCTCTGCTTGGAATGCAAAGTTCAGCGAAAACTCTGCCAACTGCCTGCGGAGCGGGGTTTTCCAACGTGCTCACCCTTAGACTTCATCCCACAAGAGAAGTCTGCCAGGTGGCACATTTCAAACAGATCAGCAGAGGGGTGCATAATCACATCATTCTTTAGTTTTTTATATGACAAGGATTCGTATTCTGTGATTTGATAGCCCAAACTTAAATTATTACATGTGCATCCACCAAAATGCATTGTTATATATGCTTAGAGGGTTTAATGTGATGTCCCCCTAAGCCATGGATGAAAGCCCCTATCAACCCACTCTTCATCATTTAAAAGTTCTAACACTAATTATTAGTTGCATTTAGGAGTTTTCAGTGTCTATTTCCGTTTGTAAATTAATTAACATGATGCAGATTCAGTTAACAGTTTTGAGACATATCTCCTTTCATCTGCATACAGACAATGATTTACCCAGTGTTTTACCAGCATGGCTAGTATTTTATTGTCTAAATTATGACAGCAATTTTAAAAGCTGTTATTTGTCTATGTTTCCCAAAGAAGGATCAAGGCAAGATAACAATGAAGTGGAATATTTACTAGAATAAATACCAGGAGCTAAAATTAATTCAAGCATTTTTACCCTTTATCTTTTTCTTCTCTGGAAAACCTTCAAAGTGTGATGGGTATACCCAGATGTGGTACATTTAGTTTACTGGACAATAGGATGAAATATGTGTCACACTGAGGAGGCCTAACAAGGCTGAAACCAGTCTGGGCTTGCTTGTGTTTCTATTGAGAGGGTGCATGACATGTCTCGACTGTACCTATCTGAGCATGACAAAGACTAAGTTGTATAAGGTTGGTCCCTGCCAGTAGTGACACAGTGAACCAAAACCATACCCTAGCATTTTTTCTAAGTAATGACCAGTGTCTGAGATTAATTTAAGCATTCCTCTCATCACTTTTTATTTTTCTTAGTAGAAAAATCAACACAACTTCTTAGGATATAACTTTTATCTGTTTTGTCTCCAGACATATACATTCTAAAAAGGCATGGGTGCAATGAAAGTGAGAAGGCAAGAGTAAAACTGAAGACCATGTAGGCTATGTATATCAAAAAAGTGCACCACTGTATGACAGAAGAGGACTGCTATTCAATAGATGCCATTAAGTTAATTCAGGCTAGGTACAGTAATGTAAATATTTCACCAATCCAATAAAACATTTCTTTTAAAAGCATGTTGATTGTCTTTTTACCATAATACCAATGATTAGATACCACTTAGATGCCACTTCACACCAAGTAGATCATTAATGAATGGACATGGCCCCATGCAAGCTGAATATTCACTTAGAAGCAAACTATTGGAGGGATTTTGTGCAGAGAAGAATTGGAATCTGGAGACATCAGCACTAGTCTGTGACAGGAAAGAAACTTAAAAGATGTTTTGAACTTCGGAAGTAAACCAAGGGAACACAAAGCCCCCTTCCCTGTGCCTCTCAGAAGTTGACCATGGCTGCAAGGCACAACAATGGATGTGAGGTTCAGTTAGGACAGCCTCCCTCTACTGGATCATGCATTGGTGGGCGATAGATAGGAACACTTGATGACAAGAATCAATCCCCAGCAGCTCTTTTAATAAGTTCTACAAGTTAAAATGCAGAGGGAAGGAGAATCCCCACTCAAGAACCTTACAGTGCTGGATCATGGACCATAGGATAAGGGAAAGTGGTGCAGCAAAGTCTCCTTGGGCTGTATTGTGAGAAAGGTAAATTTGCCCCCGTCCACTGGCTGGACAGTATAACAAAGATATAGTTTGGGGTCACTGGCTCTTTAATAGCCCGGAACATGAGGACTTTCACCAAATTTAACATTCACGAATATCACATGAAGATTGGAATTATATATTCACAAAAAGATAAAAAAACAGAACTTGTGAGACTATCTAGCGTGCTGCAGGGATAGGAGAATCCAAAAACGAATTGGAGGAGTTTGTGGTAGAGCAATCAGTAAGATTCTGCTGAGGTATAGGGCCACACTGGGAAAGCTAATATTATGTTCATTTCTGCAGAAAACTAAAGCTTGCAGGCAAAGTGCTGCATTGTGCCTAGGTGCGAGGTGTACGAACATTAGTAATAGCGATTACCAAATATCGATTGTTTGCAAATCGCTATTTGGATCGCTATTACCAATGTACTAAGTCCTGTTTCCAAATTAGCAAATTTTGGTGGGTAGCAGATAGGCCTACCTCATTGATATTAATGAGGTAGGTCACAATTTGTGTACCACTAGAATAAACAGCCATCACAGGGATGGTGGACTGTTGGGGTCACAGGACCACTATGTCTGTGATTTCAAACAAAGCAATCATTTTTTTTGTTTTAAATGCATTCCATTTTCCTTGAAGAAAAACGTGATGCATTTAAAAATTAAAAATAAAATGTTGCATTTGGACTTTTTAAGAGGTGGTAGTGGTCCATGGGACCACTGCCTTCTTTTAAAAAATATTTTTTTCAAAATTGCCAAAGCGGAAGGGTTCCCAGTGGGTTACCTCTAACTTCGAGTTGGTGATAAAGTGCAAATATTTCAGTCACAAAACATTAGTACACCATTCAGATTCCCTATTTGGAGGGGACGCCCTGAACACAATCCTTCCAAATAGTGGTTCTTATTTGCTCGTAAAACCCAAACTGCGATTTGGTAAAAAGCTGAGCTTAATTCGAGCCGGTGCTTTCCGGTGCTCGGCATTGGCACTTAATTGTCAGCACCAGAGCCTGTGACAGTCTGCCACAAGGTGGCGCTGTCTGGCTTATTTAGAGACAACGGTGGGACCACTGCCTGCTCTTAAAAATGCTTTTGCAACCATTTACAAAGGCCAAGGCATCCCTTGGGGATCCCTTCCCATTTGCAAATGGGTTACCATCTACTTGAAGTAGGTGGTAATATGCGAATACTTTGCGACCGCATTTACAGTCCCAAAACATTCATGCATACAGTTCGGATTCGGTACTTGGAAGTGACGCCCTTAACACGCCCCTTCCAAATACCGAATCGCAAAACCCAATTTGTGATTCGGTAACAGGTTACCGAATCGCAATTTGGGTTTGATGCATGTGAAAAGCCTTTTTTGTATTCTGCGAATCGTCCCGTTTGCGAATACAAAATTATTCAAGCATGTGCCGCCTAGCCCGTTTAAAAAACAATTGGAATGTAGGAAAAACTTGCCAGCTTATCTACAAGAGCTTCTGCTCGCTATACCTGTTTTGTGCTGTATGATTCTGGTGTTACACATTTTTCCAGGGTTTGTTTAGTTTTACTGTATCAACCTAACAGGGTCAGGCAGCTACACCCTTGAGAGTGACAAGGACAAACGCATTCTGCTTTTTGCAATCTCACTATTGAGACCTGAAGATTCATACACTGAAAGCACAGAAATATTAACCATTTTGTGTGAATAGAACCTTCAAAGACATAAAATTGCTGCTAATATTGAAAATACTGCTTAATAAAATTAGACAATGTAATGTATTGGACATGGGCAGTCCAGGTCACTCGTGAAGAGAATAGGAAATTGAAGTGAAGTTTGAAAGGTCAACAGCCAGAAGAAGGAAAGTGAATATTAATAATCTATGGAAAATCAAATATATAAACAATAGCTATGTGATACCCAAAAAATATGAAATGTTTGATCTTCAGGAATTTTGTAGGCAGCTCACCCATAAGGTGAACTGATGACAGTATCACTGAATAGGAGGCTCCATAGAGTGAACATATATATTTTCGGGTTTGTTATTGTCAATAAGGATAAGGGATGTTGTGTTTGTTTAAAACGGATGCTTCACCACACATGTTTTACTAGAGTGCAGGTAGGTACTCTGCAGAGAAGGATGGAGGAATTGATTGAATAGGGGTATTTATCACTCTGCGGTAGTAGGTTCCTGCTGATATGGTTATAAGCATAGTAGCAAGCCACTGTCAGTTGTGGCAATAGCAGTTGACCAAGCATGACTAGTGACCGGCATAGGGAGCCACTGTGCAGAATACATGGAGAGTTTGATCCTGGAGAAGTCTGACTTCCTGTGGACAGTACTTGATTTGTGGCTGACAGTGGGCTACACACCAATATAAATGATAAAGCTGCTACTAATAAGGCTGTTGAAGTTATCATACAATTAAAGAGTGCAGAAGATCTGAGGTTGAGAGAGCATATCTATAACTGCAAAGGTAAGAGACAAAGGGTCTGATTCACAAATTGCACTATGTAGTAGGTTCTGTAGTTTTAAAAGATGTACTAAAAACTGCAATTTACAAACTACGTGTGAAGTTTTATGCCCCTGTATTACCTAAACTTATGTGTGCATAGCTCTCTGCCCCAATTGTGGAGTCTGCACAAGTATAGGTTTCAATATGGGAGGGGCACAGAGGAGTGGCCTAAAGAAGGAACTGACTCACTACAAAAGGGGATGGGATTAGGGTGAGTAGGAGGGGTTTAGGTATGGCCAGGGAGGAATTTAGGGAAAGACTTCACCAACCAAGAAAAGAGTAAGCCAAGTGCAATACTTAAGAGGTGGAAACATGTCATTTACACTTTTGTACTCACAGTTTGTGAATGCATAAAGAACTAAACTTACTCCAAGGTCTAAACCTACGCAAAAGTGTACATTTCTTTTGTGAATAAGGCCTGAAGTGCCACATGTGCAAAGTATTTTTGCGGTCAATCGGCTGTTTCCGACCGCAAAAATGCTTTTACAATGTACAAAACACAAATTGCAATTCTGTGACATATTACTGAATTACAGTTGCAAAATATTCTTATTTTACCGACTCCTTGAAGGTGGTGGTAACCCATTCGCAAATGGGAAGCGGTCCCCAGGGTACCCCTTAACCTTTGAGAATGGAAAACATATATCTTTTAAGAGCAGGTCACACGGATCACTCTCTCTACTCTTACAAAATGAAACTTAAAAGTTTCATTTTTTCTTTTTAAATGCATCCTGTTTTCCCTGAAGGGCAGACATGCTGGTCCATCCCTATGATGGCTGTGATTCCGAATGGGTCGCTAATTGCGACCTACCACATTAATGTGAATGAGGTAGGCCTATTTGCGACCCTAGGTGTCTGTAGAGTGAGAGACAGGTGCATCTAATGCACAGTGAGGGCACCACGATTATTGAGGATAACATGACGTTTGCAGATGGGTCACAAAAGAAAACCGAATTTGAGGTACTGAGTCAATGTGAAAAAGAGGTGCAGAAGGGTTGTAATTACCTACAAACATCATGGAGGATGCAGTATAATATGAATTGATTTACCGTCCATCCCACATATAAACCAGCTGATATAAAATCAATTTGCTTTTGTGTGCATTTGCAGCCCTGCATCACTTCTTGCTTCAGAAACTTGATCTGATAAGTCACAGGTTATATGATAGTTTTATTTCGGACCGGTGCAGGGTAATTCAGTTGTCACTCGTTTTCAGAATTCTTTATCAGAAGTGTGGATATCTGTTTGGAGCTGGTGAGTCATTTCAGAGTAGCCTTGATCAAAGAGTTACTTCTGATTGCACACGTGTAAAAACATTGATAGTTTACAACATTAATGATTTTCCTCAGTGCCGACATTGTGTTTGTCCCTGGCTCCCAACCTGTGTGTACACCACGGCAAACTCTTCCTTCAGCGATAATCTTTTTTGTTTTTTCTTCCACAGTGTTTCATTCAATTTTCTATGGTTTTGGTGAGTCATGTTCAACACCAGCTGTCCTTTCAACAGATTGCTGGTGTTACTTTCACCCTGTCTCCAGCCCCTTTTTAACCTTAGCATGAGCAATTATAGTTTACATTTGTCATGACATATTGCTAATATTTTGCATTGTGAAGCTTCGTTCAATAAAAACACTGATCATTGTTTCCTTATCAGTCGTAAAAAGGTTTCTCTCCTTCATTTTCAATGTGCACCATTAAATCACATTCTTGAATTGTGCAAAGTGTCTTCTTTAGTGTCCCAGTCCTAGGACATTATACATATAAATTCTACCTCGTACCTTTTACAGAGTTTGCTTCTATTTTGTGAAAATAATTTAACTACACTGTCTACTGCACATCTAGGTGACCTGTGACCATCATACATGGATGAAGCTACAATCATGATACCTGCACTTGCGTATGTTGAATATTAACGTTTTGTGAAATTTCTTTTCTTTTATTCTCTTCTCTTTTTGTTTCTTTTCTTTTCAGAAATGATCATCATATGTGCACTTTTAGGAAGTCTTTCTTTGCTAGACGCGTTGGAAGGATCTGAAACGACTGTAAGTTTTCCTTATTGTCCAAGTGTGTAGTTTCCTATGCTTTTTTATTATTGGGGAGAAACACCTTAAGCAGAATTCAATCATGGAGGTATATCAATGATGCCATATAAAAGAGATGTTTCGGCCTCTTCTCATACATCCACTCTCACTCACTCTCTACATAAGCATGTAAGGGCAACACGGGGTATCCACTCTAGTGCATACCCATCAGTGCCTTTTCATACTTATGTACGGACATCGGGGGAGTATGTATTGCGGTGCACCGCAGTGCATATCCCGGGTACAGATGGGTATGCACTGAACTGCAGTAAATACCCCTTGGCACCCTTACATTAGTATGTAAGGGACCCAAGGCCTATGCCCTGCTGTGCAGTGGTCCTTAAGAGGGCTGGAAGAGCCAGTCCCTCTATGTTTAAAAACCACAGCAGATTAAACTTTATCTGCAGTGTTTTTTCAACATAGATGGACTGCTCCCTCTTCCAGCCGTGTTAAAAATGAAAACCACTGCAGATTAATTCCGCAGGCGGGGTGGCGGAATTTAATAAGTAATTCCGTGTTACAAATTACCAAATTGCAACAAGTCAACCTGCGAAATTAAAATTCCACCCACTGCTATTTTCACTCCATAATATTGAGACCAGAACTCTGAATCTACACATACATTGCAACCAAAATATTGACGACTAATATACCATCATGGTAAAATACATGGTAGGTTTACTACCCCAACTTCACATCTACTAACCTCGGCGAGATACAAGTCGATATTCTGAAGTTGATATTTGTGCATGTCGTTATATAAAATGTATATTTTAGTACAACTACTGTGTTGACTAACGAGAAATAATTCACAATGTATTTAAATCACTCTGTGTATAGTGTCATAGAGGATTCTCATCTCAGAGATAGAGGCAGTGGTTCTGCAAGGCTTGATATGGAATGGAATGGATATTTTTGACTTTGCTGCAGAGCCTTCTGACCACAAGTGACCTGATTGTGACTATCATCATTTTGCGCTCTTTCTACATATTCACCTCACCTCAGCCATTTTCCCCCTTGGAGGATTACAAACGAAAGTGCCTTTGCAACTTGAGATGTATTTGTTTTTAATTTTGAAGGTTTAAATATTTGAAAAAGTATATATCATAGAAGATTTTTGACTTGATCAATGACCTCACCATAGCTCTGGGAGATTTAATCTCCAATTGGAAACCCTAGCAGGACCTGTCCTAGATTTCGGAAAGAAATAGAGGTTTGCAACTTAATATTTATAAATTATGAGCCTACTCATCAAGAATGCCACTTCCTAGAAACCATCTTTGCCTCTCAGGATTTACGTTGTGTGGCTGACTACTGGGCAATATTTCCCTGGTCTGTCCATATGGGTGTGCCGTTTACTATTGCTATGCCAATATTTAAAAAAAAAACTAGTAAAAAACTTTCAACCATGGATAGTTTTTTTCAACAATTCCTATTGTCAATGGTGATAACCTGAACACTAAACCTTCTAATTTTAAGATAGCATCGATCATTTTGAAGTAAGACCTAAATTCTGTGGTGGACAAAATGCCCACCATGCACTCCCATAACCACTCGTTTCCACCCATGCAGAAGGACAATCTATATTTCAATCCAGAAATTAATTTCTGGAAACATAAAGCTAGAAGATTGGGAAGGTAATGGCGGCTGAAATACTAAGAGGAAGCAAAATAACAGTACTCCATAGCAAGTATTGCATGCAAAAAGCAAATCATCTGGCAAGCTGGAAATATTGCTGCACTTGCATAGCCACAGTCCTAAATTATTCTAAAGAAGTTTTCAAAATAATCAATAACCTGACAGCTCATTCTTGCACCTGAGTATATGGAAGACCTACGTGACAATCTATCACAATTTATTTTTTGCTGTTCACAAGATTCGCTCAGAGCTCAAGCATGAAGCACTGGGCGTATCTTGGAACTTACCGCTGCCTGCTTTATGATAAAAGCATAATAAGCTCACTCATTTTAGGGTCATCTCCTTTGCAGAAGCTTTAGACATAATAGATAATACCAGACCATCAGTGTAAGAAATGGTATTATTAATTGAGGTGGGTCACTACCGACTTCAAGGAATAATCACAACCCTTGTGAGGGTGAACCCTTAAAATCTCTTAATTAACTTGAGCTTAAACCCCTTGTAGCTATGGCACAAATCAGACAGGTTTAAGATATGGCAATGGGTAAAATATTTATGTGGCACCAAAATAATAACAAAGGTCAAAATGCAAAACAATCAAACCGAATTTCAAATATAGAGCAAATTGTAATAAACAAAATGACACCAAAATGCAAAAAATCCAAAAAGGGAAGGAGTTTTTTAAGTTTTAAGTAGGAATAGTGCCAAGAAAACACAATGTTATAATCATAGTCAATAGGCGCAGTAGACCAAAAGTCTTCAGCTACACTAAAATGGGCTCTGGGGGCTGGATGTGTGTGTGTGGAGAATGTACTGTGGTAACCCAAGTGTCCTTCCATATCTCACACTAAAATCCAGTTTGGGGCACTGTCTGTACCCACATAAAACCCAGACACAGAGGTCTGGTAGGACAAAAGTAGGATTCTTCATGAACCAAACAGTACGTAAGAATTGTCCTGTTATCTGCCTTTCAAGTACACTCCAAGTGTTGTATGTCAATACAGCGGATCTGTCAAGCAGGTTTAAAAAGTCCAGCAGGGTTTGACACTGTTGTGTCCGTGAGGGTCAGATGAGTCATACTTGCCCATTTAGGCGAGCCTATTGTTTGCTCCTGGAAGGCATTTCACACCTAATGCAAATCACTGACCAAGAGAAGTTCAGGAACTTCAGTCAGTAAAGAGCTGACTTTTTAAAAGTTACCTTTCCTTAATATTCATAAAAAATCCAATTCCTCCATTCAATTGCATTACAATAACTGTTAAAAATAGTTGTTGAATTTATTTTCTAGCTAGTCCTATTCTCGAGATGCAGTATTAGGATGCTAATCTCTACTTTGTTTTATACATAGGATAACTAGACCTGCCACAGTGAAAAAATACGTTTCGATGCTAGTCACTGTAGGGCATGTCACCTTTGTGCATGTCCTACTTTTAAATACCAACACACTGCCTTCTGGGCTACAAGGCTGACATAGATGTGGCTTAATAATGTTTAAAGGTAGGTTTTGACCTGTCAAAGAGATTTATTTTGAGTGGTCCAATTGCAGGTTTTACACTGCAAAACATGAAAAGAAGAAGGCCAAGTTAGACAGTCTTTGCCTTTCACTGCATTCCACAAATCCACAACCACCCATGTTGGCTAATGTATCTAACTGATATTGGAACACTGCTGTGGTTGTCTGTGATCACAGCACCAACAGCAGCTGAATCAAGGCACTGTTGTGACAGTATACCCTACTCAGAAATTCTCTGTTTATTGAGATGCTTTTGAAAGAAGTGTCAAACTAGTAACGGAACATGAGCAGAGGTATCTTACCATGTTCACTCAATAGATGGGTAATCATTCCCCTTCAAATGAATCAAGAATTGAAGATGAAAATCTGAGTCACAAATTTTCTTAACTTCATGTTCTGAATGCCCTGGTACCATCAGTGTCTGAGGTTCAAATGAAAGTTAAACATAAGAATCTGGGACACAGGGTTCAGTTTAGATAGCTGAAAACTCAATGAACTTTCCAAATATAGTGCATATTCAAATGGGAAGCCGCATAACTGATCTGATGAATAACAATAAATGGACCGAAAATCATTCCAAAATTAGACTGGGAGTTTTTGAATGGGAAGAAAATGAGAAGACAACCAAGCTTTAACTTCGGGAGCAAAAAGTGATAAACATGATCGTTACTTATCAACATGTTACTTCATCTTGATCTCTGAACTATATAACATTTCAGAAACAAGTTGCCTTAGTTTCTGGTACTGATTCACATAATCAGTAGTTGCCAGAACTAAAAGATCAATCAGATGAAAAGAGAAAAACACTTTTTTTCCATAGTAGGTCTTTATTGGTTTTTCAACTTATAGACATACAGTGATGAGCATGGTTTGGATTCACAACATAGCTGTATAAAGTATGCATTACATGTTATGCATTATGAGTCCACAATGTGTTCTCCTACATCTCCAGTTCCCAAATAAGTACAGACATCTATCCTGGTGCCCAGGGCATACATGGTCGGCAGGCAATTGAGGTTAGAGCACCCTATGGTCTGTGTCATAAGAGTTACTGCAGTATTGTGTAATAATTAGTAACAATTCGCCATTGCCCATTTACAATAGTGTCAGTTGTGTGAAATCAACCTATTGCCCCTCTCTCGGGAAGCAGAGTCTCTCAATATGTCTTAGTGTCGGGACACATGGAGTGGATAGAAAATAAGAAAGGAAGAGCTATAGTAACACTTTTAATTCGTGGGAAGCAGGACCCCAATGTCTAGCCCTCAGTCATAAATGTTGTGTCAACCATCATTGAGTCAATACTTTCAGAGTGCACAGCTAACAGATCAAGGCAGTCGGTGAATGCAGGGCCTCGAGGTGGTCACTCGTATGTCTTTGCTGCCAGTTTGTCTACATATGTGTGCCAGGCTTTTCACTCTGTCACCGCTTCTCACTGTATCAGAAGATAGCGCCAGGCAATTGTCTTAGCAGTTGCCCTTTAAAAATGGTATCTAAACCACAGAGATAATGGGGGAGGATGTGGTAGACTTCCCTGCATTTGCTATGCAAAATGTTTACAGTATATACACCAGGTCTACAACCTTTGTAACATATTTGTTCTTGCATGAACGACATGTCACACCCACACACCCAGCAAACAGTGAAGGTGATCAAGCTGTAATGGATGTCCCATGATGTCTGTTGGTGTTGTCATTGTGTCTGTCCAATTCCACCCAATTTCTGGGTAGGCCCATACTATTTGGTAAAAGTCTGACTCCAGACATAGTCACCATTGGCATTTCGGGTCGACGCCTAGGAAGATGCGATGTATAAGCGTGGGAGTGAGATATGTCTGATGTAGGTAGTTGCACTGTGTGAAATTTAAACACAGGTTCCTTGAGACTGCCCAGACCTCCTCCAGCGCAAGGGACCACTGCCTTCCTGTAAGCTCGCACTGGAGCAAGAGGGCCCATTCATCCCTCAGGGCATATAGACTTAAGCTATAGGATTCCAGCAGCGCAATGTAAATTAATGTGATCGCTCATCTCCCCATGCCATGCTCCAGTAACAATTGCAATGTTAGGGATATACAATTGCGGCTCCACAGGGTACCTGTCATGACAGTCAGGGCATTGTGGGCTAAAACCTAGCCCTACTCAATGTTGTAACACTCTCTGAGGACATAGAAGGCCATCAAGGTTTTATGCTTGTACAGGTTACTTATCTTGAGGATGCTCAACTCCATCTACTGTCTTCTATTGTGTCAGTCAGCCACCTTGCAAATGCTGGGAATACTCATAGTGGCAGGTTGGGTGCTTACTTCTGTGGTCTGCTCCTGGGTTGTACATACATGTGACAACAGTATTTGGCCACCTTAGCAAGTTGTCCAATGTGGGCGGTGTCTCTGTGGGAGTCCATAAGTCATTCCAATATCCCAGCCTTTACATAACGTGTAAAACAGACAACTGTTCTGGCTTAGGTGTGTCTGATAACCATTGCATGGTCTACTGTGGCTGTGACACCGAATAGTCCAACTCACAGTGAGGGGCCCCCATCCCCCCCCCTATTAGGGCAATACTGTTTATGGAGAGTCACTCTCTTACTCCCTGTGGCCCATATCATGTCAGAAAGAACAGTGAATAAGTCTTGAAATAATCGCCGGGGAAGGGGGAGTTGAAGCACTGAGAAGTGGAAGAGTAACCTAGGTAGAACCAACATTTTTGCTATTGCAACTCTAACTCCCAGAGCAGTAGTGACTTCCAGAATGTCATGGACTGACACAAGCCGGCTATCACCACCCCCAAGTTGCCCTATACTAAATTGTCATCTGAGTGATAGACATTGACCCCAAGTGTCTGAATGAGTCGTACCGCCACGTTAAACCCATGAGGTAGAACACTTCACACTCTAGAATTCTTTGGAGCGGTAAGAGGCAGGATTTGGTCCAGTTCAAATTCAAGGCAAAGGCAGTTTTGAACTTGTTTATTGCTTTCATACTCAGAGTAGGTCTCAACGTACTTCTCCAAGACACACTGGGGTGTGATCTGCATATAACAAGATTGCTTCTCATGGGTCTCACCTTGGGATCCCCCACTGTGAACCCTGCAGCAGAAACAAGCCTTCCAAGGGTTCTTGCACCTCATACTCATATTCAGTCAGAGTGGAAAACCGTGCCTGGTGCCCCTGCCCACCCAAAAGGTCGAGAAGGTTTCCCTACCTGTGCGTACCCAGGCAACTGCATTAGCACATAGCAGACCTATTTGTTTCAATATCTTGGGTCCCAGGCCCATTGTGAGTAGCACTCCATATAGATAAGGCCAGCCCAGCATATCAAAGGCTTTTTGTATGTCTAAGCAAAGTGCTACAGGCAGTTGCAAAGTTGGGGATATTCCTCTGTGAAATAAAAGGGATGCCTCAGGTTGAGAAATGTGTTCCTCCCTGGGATTAAATCATTTTGGTCTTGGTGTACCAGCGTGGTAAGGTAAGTCAGCAGCCGATTCATAATTATCTTCCCAAGGATCTTACAGTCTGTATTAGGAAGAGATGGGGGCCTGTAGGAGCGCACTTCCAGCGGGCCTCCATCTGGTTTGGGAAGGTCCATGATCAACACCTCCCATAAAGATATGGGTAAAGCACCCCTATCTTTGGCAAGCTGAAACATTGGTGCAACCACAGGTGAAGGATGCCTTATAGGTTGAGTAAAACTTCAAAGGGAGCTCATCTGTCCCAGGGATTTTAATGCATGCCACCTTGTCCGTCACAAGCTAGAATGTCCATTATCACTGGTTAATCGAGAGAGTGGCATTGCAGGGGTCTAGTTGTGGAATCGACAAACTTGCAATTGGTGCCCCTCACGTCTCACCCCTTCCTGATACAGTGAGCTAGAGTAATTGAAAAAGACTGTGTTAATGTATGATTTTGCATTGAGAATGTTCTTGGTGTGGGTTGTAATAGCATTCATTTGGGGAATGTCAGCATCCAAGAGCAGCAGCCAAGCCATTATGCATCCGGCTCTGTCTCCGTCTTCAACTTGTTTTGTTACGTATTCTTTATAAAACAGTTTTCTGAGCCTATCCACTCAGGACGTATGATCTGTGCTAAGAGCAGGGAGCTAGATCACATGCACTATACTTTCTCCGTCACTCACCTCTGCCTTGTGTATAGAATACTCTCTCACAACAAGTTCATATTGCAGTGTGAGCTTCACATATACTCAGTCTTGATGCATAATCCCTGCATGACCACCTTAACGGCATCCCACTCCATCGCTGTTCCATAATTTTCCTAAAATAATTGGATTATGTATGTGCCTACAGTCCTATTGAATGTGTCATCATATAGGGCCCATATGTGTAACCGCCAAGTAGGTGTGTGTCTTTGTCGTCAGCCCAAAACATGTCAGGGTTGCAAAGAAGAAGGTTAATTCTGGTGTGCAATTTGCAGAGGAATGAGTTTTCCCTCATGAGGTGATGCATGGAGCACCGCATGTCCTTCTGGCAGTTGTGTCCTAGCTATTCTATGAAGATGCATGCCATGTAGCAGGGAGATGGATCTCTCCAAACTAGTATCATGCATATAGTTAACGTATCTGCCCCATATACCCGGAGCTTTTAGAACATGTATCATCGGGGGGCTACCATGTCTAGGAATTGTGATTAAAACAATGTTGAGGGCACACAGCACAATTAGTGTGTGTGATGCACCATTGACCCTCCCCTCAGCCTACATATAGCACCCTATGGATTCTGCCATTTTCCCTGCCTTTACCAAAGGCATTGCTGGCACCACCCACAGAAGCACCCCATTGCATATGCCAAATAGGAGATGTGAACAATCTGGCCTCTCCAACAGCGATTGAGCTTGAGGAGTTCCATGACCGTCATGAGGGTTTCTATTAAGTATGCTAAGTGGATCTGTGGCCATCGCAGATAAGAGAACACTTTGTGGTGGCATTTAGGTGTGGCCATATCCCCTACATTCCAGATCATTATGTCATATGTAGGATGGGAATCTGTCAAACGTTCTGACTTGATTGTGATTGGCATGTTGTCTTCCCCACACCTTGCCAATCAGTGAGGACCCCAAGTCCACAGGGTCACACAAAAAATGAGGCAATAACAAAAATCTCAAATCCCATCCCCAGGTCAAGACAGCAACAAGCTCTAGACTAAATCTCAACTTTACAATGTAACAAGAGTAAAAATGTCCTTCAGACTCAGGGGATTGAAATATCCATGTGTGGTAAGGAGCTGCGGCCATGCCACGCCATAATACAGCTGCAATTGGACACCCCTCCCATACAAACACATAGCCCTGGTATACAGATTCGAAAAAGGATATAGTACCTCAGTTCACATCCCTTGGTCTGCTGTCATGGGAGTAAGAGCATGACTTCACCCAGGTTGAGGTGGCATATCTTCTGGAGAAAAGGCAACACCTTCTCCAGGGAAACCAGTGCACGGTCAAGGAAACCCATGGGCTGATAATGTCGAAACTCCAGTTCAGCTAGCACCTGTGCATTCTCCTTAACCTTTTCTTCTTCTGTATGCTTGCCTTTGGATTTCTATCCTGCCACTGTATGAGCCTCTGGTGTTGCCGGTTATTAAGCAATAGCAAAATATGCGTTGGTGCAGTGACCTCCTTCAGTTCCAGCCACTTCCAAAAATGCATGTGTCGGGAGTCTATGATGGTTGATTTGGCTGAGATCGTGAGTCAATATTGTCGACCTAGTTGGCGAAGTTTCTGTTTAAACATCATGAACAAGGACTGCCGGTTTTGCACATTTGCCGTGTAGTCTGGGCAGGTGTTCACTGGACTGTTATCCACTTGCCAGGGGCCTTTCATGCAGACAACTTGTAAAATATGATTGCAATCTCGATATTTAAAGAGATGTACCACCACTTGCCTAGGCAAAGTCCCTGGGTGGAAGCCCTGCCACGGAGCCTATTGGCCCATTCAACTGAGAAGAAGGTACATCTTTTACCTCCCAGCACAGTGTTGAGCATAAATCTTCAAGAAACAAGCCCATATTAGGGCCCTCCTCTCCCTTCTGGAGACCCACCACACAAATGTTGTTGCAAAGTGATTGACCTTTTACATCATCTTGTATGGTGCGTAACAAAGTCACTTCAGCTTGAAGAGCCTTTAGTTAGAACTGCATATTTACAAGTGATGGCTGAATGCCTGCCAAGGCAGATTCATTGGCTTCCACTCTGTTCCTCAGCCGGCTCTGAATAGTCCTATTTTGATTATCATGGTGTCCAATGTGGATTTTAATGCAGTCTTGACATGTTTGATGGCCTGTAAAAGTTTATTGAATCTCTGGCAATGTACTATTGCCCCAGCAGTGTACACATACCTTACTGTGGGTAGGAACTGTCTCATAGTTCGGGGACAGGCAGTAGCAAGACAAACCTCAGCACCGTGGGGGGCTGAAACTTCCCACAGCGGCTCAGTAGGCTGTAATCCTATACCCCATTGGTAAATACCCTTCACCACTGCTGCTTTCCTACCTCAGTTGTTCGTCTTAAGGAAGAGAAGGAGGCTGTCCCAGATGTGGCACCACATGACCCGTCCAATCAGGGCGTGTGTTGAGGGAGATCCTGTAGGCCCACAACCATGGTTCACCCTAGGCTGCAGTCCTGCCTTGTGGTCCTCTGCTGCACCATGGCCGCTTTGCGGTCTCTCACCTCCGGCCCTGTAGTGCGTTTGGGAAGGGGTAGTCACATGAGGTAGAGGCGACAGCTTGCCTTAGGCCTCAGACCTGTCCCTCATTCCACCATCAGAGCTCCACAGCCCCACAGCCCCATACTCAGCCCAGCCAGATCCTGCTATCATCTGGAGGGCCCCCACTTGGTCAGAGAGAAGGCCACTATGCAAGAGGATGGTGTTGGACAGGTGGATGGCACAGAGCTCTTCATACTGTTTCTGCTAATTTTGCCATCTTGGCCACGCCTCCCAAAAGGAAAACCCTCTTGAAGTAAAACATTGCAAGCAATAGAAAGGTGAATTCCCAGCAGCACTATGAGTTACGTTATTGTTGGTAAAGTCAGCAGTGGGCAAATGGAGACCAAATTGTCTTGGTTTTCATTACAGTAACATTGAATATATTAATGTGTGTTTTCTGTTTTTCCATTTGACAGAGGTTGATAACCATAGGAAACAGCTTTTTTAATTCCTAGGACCTTACACAAAGCCCCCGAAAATCAAAACAGACTTAGGGCCTGATTTAGATCTTAGCAGATGGATTACCCAGTCACAACGGTGACGGATAACCAATCCGCCAAAATATAAATCCCATAGGATATAATGGGATTTATATTTCGGCAGGAAGGGATATCCGCCACCGTTGTGATGGAGTAACCCATCCACCAAGATCTAAATCCGGCCCAGAGTTCCTCTGTCAGAATTAATGGAGTGAGGTAGCCCAGGAAGATGAAAAATATCTGTCAAAAAATATTGAGCCATTATCTCTGCTTTGGGTATATTGGCTGATGGTGAAATGTGAGCCATCTTAGAAAAGATAGCCACAGTAACCATTGTTTCCAACATACGTCAGTTGGTGGGAGATCTGGTATGAAGTGTGCATGCCAAGGTTCAGGAACTCAGTGTGATAACCAAGAGATCATTCTGGATGTCTGAATGAATAACTTACCCCCAAAGAGATCATAATGCTCACTCCAAGGTAAGTTTAATGCCTTTATGACCAAAAAATTAGGAAGTATTAGACATCATCCTTGTATACAGTTGTAGTTATGTAGTTGGAACCGGGCCTGTTGAAAGAAATGCAATTTACTGCATTGAACTAAAAGAGTCTTAAGATTGAGAACAAAACAAAAACCACAAGAATATACTTTGTTGTTAAATCACACTGAGCAAAGAAAATATCTTTGTAGCTTGACAACGGTTCTTGCATTTAAAACTGAACATGCCGTTTAAATCCAATAACCTTTTCAAATTTCAAATGGTTCTCTAGTACCCAGCAAAAGATGTCTCCTTTCGGTGTAGGCCATGTCCATTTCTAAAATAAGTTCTCTTTTTAGAACTGAATAGTTCCATTCAGAATGTGACAAAGCATTTGATAAGTAGAAAACAGCATGTTCCAACCCATATTTGTCTTGTCTTTCTAGCAAACCTGCCCTAACAACTCATTCAGAGGCATCTCCATCCGAATTAAACTTTTTTACAGTGTCTGGGTGATATGTCATAGGTGCTTGAGCAAACATACATTCAAGTGCCTTGCCTCTTCAGCTCAGTCATCTCATTAAAAAATAATTTCTTATTTCTTCCTTTTTCAAAAGGTGAGTGATGTCAGCAGTTATTTTGAGAACAAATTGGTGAGAAAAGTTTACAAATCCAAAAAAGGTCTCAGTCTCTATGACACTAGAAAGTGAATGTCAACAACTTTCTTGGATCAATAGGCAGACCAGAGACATTCAATTCAATGGTATTCCATCTTACCTTCTTAAATTCTAGGGGTTTGTGGAATAAATAAAGTTGCTAAAATCCTGGTAGCAGGAGACTCACATGTTCTTCCAACCAGAATTTAAGATAATACCACAATACCATCCAAGTGGAACAGCACAAACTGATTTAAAGCATTAGAGACTATATAATCTATGAAGTACTAAAAAATAGCTGCAATATTACACAACCACAGTGTTATTCAAAATGTCCACATGGGGTGCAATAAGCCATCATCTGCTTGTTGCTCTATTTTATAAACCAGAGTATGGTAATCGCTTTGCAAATCGAGCCGATTTGAGAGGTGTACACTTTGATGGGGCTCCAATATATCCATTATAAGGGCCAAGGGAAACTTATCCTTACTTGTTATCTTATTTGAACCTCTTAAATCAGTACAAGGATGAAGATCCTGATCTTTCTTGAGTACAAAAAACATAGAAATGTAGGAAATGTTGTTATTAGTGTAGAAGGGTGTAAGGCCCCTCTTATATTAAACACAATCTTTGACAAGGTGAACCACAAAAGTCACATAATTAACCTGTGCTTAACCCTTTGGTAGCTTGGTAGAAAAAAAGCAGGCTTAACTTCGAGTCAATGAGTAACATATTTATGCAGTTCACAGTCTGTAATAAAGTGAAAACACAACACCAACTAAATCCCAAACCACTTTAGAAAAATAGAGTACATTTTATTAAATAAAATGACATCAAAACAACAGAAATCCAATCAGTAGAACCAGAAAGAAGCACAAAGTGCTGAATGCAGTTATCTGGTCATGCTGGACTGGGGGAAATTTACAAATTCAGGCCGAGTCCAATGGAGCATGGGTCGGTTTATAGGGACCAGGTTAGTCCTGTTGAAGAGTTATGTTCTCAGTTCGGGTGAGAAGGGTGGTATTCACTTTGGCAGGGGCCTCTAGGAGGAGGATTTCAGGTTGAGGAGCAGGGTAAGTATCACAGACGGTAGTTGCTGTAATGAGAAGAACCAGTCATCGGTGGAGACTCCCTCCCTTCCTCTCCAAACCCATCGAAATCAACTGCGGAGTTCCACAGGGATCATCACTCAGCCCCACTCTCTTCAACTTCTACATGACCCCCCTCGCCGCCATCGTCAGACAACATGGGCTCAGCATCGTATCCTACGCCGACGACACCCAGCTCATCCTCTCGCTCACGAAGAATCCCGATGACACCAGACTTCGTTTCCAGGACGGTATGAATGCCGTGGCAGCCTGGATGAAACACAGCTGCCTGAAGTTAAACTCAGAAAAGACCGAGGTCCTTATCCACGGGCCCTGCACCTCCGCCTGGGACAACACCTGGTGGCCCTCCGCTCTCTGGAATCCACCCACCCCCACAGACCACGCTCAGAACCTCGGCATCATCCTTGACTCTTCAATCTCCATGAACCGCCAGATCAACGCAGTTGCCTCCACTAGCTTCAACTGCCTTCGCATCCTCTGAAAGCCCTTCAAGTGGATCCCCCCGACTGCAGGAGGACCGTCACCCACACACTCATCACTAGCAGACTGAACTATGGCAACGCCCTCTACGCTGAAATCAACAAAACTCTTCTACACAGGCTCCAGACCATCCAGAACGCCACAGCCAGACTCATCCTCAGGGCACCACGGCATGAGCATAGGACCCAACACCTACATGACCTCCACTGGCTCCCCGTCGAGAGGAGGGTCGCCTTCAAACTCCTCACACATGCCTACAAATCCCTCCATAACATAGGACCCAAATACCTCAACGAGCGACTATCCTTCCACGTACCCAAGAGAAACCTCCGCTCCACCGACCTCGCCCTGGTGCAGGTCCCCCGCATCCACAGACACAGGACTGGCGGAAGAGCATTCGCCTACATCGCAGCCAAAGCCTGGAACGAGCTCCTGGTGAAAATCAGACACACCCCGACCCTGCACCTATTTAGGCAGGACCTCAAGACCTGGCTCTTCTACTGATCCGGAGCAACACCCCCACCCTCAGCGCCTTGAGATCCTCCCGGGTGAGTAGCGAGCTTAACAAACCCTGATTGATTGATTGATTGAGCTTCGCATTGGTTGATCGTCAAAGGCGATCAATGCCGGCATGAATTGCAGGTCTCAAGTTGCCAGTTGCCGTGGATGGTCGCTGTCATATCGAACAGCTGTTCTCATTAGACCTTTTTCTTGGCGGCCATTGCAATAGGTCTTTTATCAGCACAAAGAGGTCACTTTTCGATGAAAGGAAACCAAACCTGTGGATTGCCATAAAATGTTTTAAACATAATTATCACTGATGCCAGTTAAGGGTTCAGGATTCACTCCAGTAAAGCCCAACCGCAGGACTCTGGCAAGTCTAGGCAAGTTCAGTTGGTGCTGGTCAGCAGGGAAGTTGCCGGGAGGCCCATGGAAACTTGTTGTGTCTCAGTAGCCCACACAGAAGGTCAGTTAACTGACCCTTTGAGTCACTCTGGGTAGATGGGGATCAAGGTATTCAGGTCCAACCTTTCTTCTTCCAGACAGCAAGGCAGCCCTTCCAGCAGCAAGGCAGTCCTTCTTCTGAATCTTCCAGAGGTCCAGGAGTGTTCAGGCGAGAGGTTCTGAAGGTCCCATTTTTATATCTTTTACCAGCCTCTGTGTGGGGAATTCCCTGACCTACCTCCAGAACTGGTTCTGGTCAGGTATTCCCCGTCCACTGGTCCTGGCTTTAAACTATCTAGGGTGACAAAGGCAAGAGCAGGCCTGGTGCCAGCTTCCTTAGTGTGAGCTGTGGGCAGGGCCCTTTGAAGTGTAATCAGGGTATGGTACGGCTCTTCCTCAGCCATCCTGTCAGGAAGATCCTCTTCTCTCACACCTAGGCCTCTTTTGTCATACTGTCTGGAAGCAATATACAACCCACATCAGCAGAGCCATTGCCAGTCAAATGATTCAGGACACTGTCAGCAAAGCACAGTTGATTTGCGCAAAAAAGTGCCAAATTTCTAAAATTTGCATTATCAAAATTGTAACTTAAAATCCTATGTTACCATTAAAGAGAATGCTAACTTACAATTCATTTGAGTGCAAACTTTAATTGTGTATCTGCTCCTAGTCAGACATTAGGATGTATTATTTGCCCTGTATGCCTACAATCTGAAGAGAACATACAATACTTTTCTTCTTCTGCCCGGCTATGTACGGCCAAGGTTGAGAAGAATTCTTCCAATTTGTAGACAGCTGGGGGTCAGGCAGTGTTGGTGGCCCTGAGGATTATGCGTGCAGAGACCAAAGAGCCTATTGTATGTGCCATTGCCAAATATCTTTATTGAAGCTGGCGAATCAGAGCCAATGCGATGAGGTAACTCGAGAAAGCTTTCTACTGGTTATCCATCTCAACACTCCTGAATCATTATTGCTGCTTAAAGCTACGAGATGGGTTAATGGCCCCAATGTTTTGAAGTTTGAACCGCTTCTCTCCTAAATCTGATGGTGTTGTGTATAGGGAGGGAAGTCCATCAAGTGGGATTGTGTTGCCTTTGAGGGCCCAACCTCGTAGCTGGCATGCTGGTCTTGACAAGTTCCCATATTGCTGCTCTGTTTTATTCATGTATACTTATTTTTTTTATGTTTTAGGTACTTACGAGGTTTTATATTTCATATCATGTAACGCAATGTGATTATTGACATGATCGTGTTTTTATTTACCTGCTTATTTTTGATATGTGTACTTTTTTGCTTTCTGTCGCAGTTTTATGGTCATAGCACCAAATAAAGTATTTGCAAATAACATAATTGAAATAAGGTATCCAAGTGCTAGTCTATGGGAGAGACTTGCCATGCAACAGTGAAAATCGCGTTTAGGAGTTTTTCACAGTCAGTACATGTAAACACTTAAATGCCTATGT
Source organism: Triturus cristatus (assembly GCF_964204655.1). Lineage (NCBI taxonomy): Eukaryota > Metazoa > Chordata > Amphibia > Caudata > Salamandridae > Triturus > Triturus cristatus. The sequence goes on from NC_140581.1 coordinate 884,016,115, forward strand.
CCAACTTTTTAAATACCATGCACTCTGCCTTGAGAGGGGTTAGGGCCTGCCTTAGGGGTGACTAGCATGTAGTAAAAAGAAAGGGTTCAGGTCTGGAAAAGGGTTTATTTTGCTCGGTCAAAATGGCAGTTTAAAACTGCAGAACAGTCTGCAGTGATGGGCCTGAGACATGTTTTGCTAAGCTAATTTAGTAGGTGGCACAATGACTGCTGCTGGTGACTAGTAGCCTTTACTTTTTAGGCCCTGGGTACATGCAGTTCAATTTATTAGGGACTTATAAGTGAATTAAGGATGCCAATTAAGTGTAGGCCAATCTTATCAAGTTTTAGGGAGAGAACATAAATATTTTAGCACTGGCTAGCAGGGGCAAAATACTAATTCTCCAAAAAATGGTTAATCAAATTAAGGGGGTGCCAGTTTGGGGAATATTATGTCAAAGATGTCAGGTCCAGGTGCGGCCCGTGCAGGTATCAACCTAATCAGCTAATTTTTCCACCTGATCACAGACCACCCTCCCAGGTGTCTGCAAACACAAGACCAACAGCACTGTAAAGCTGGCTACATGCTCAGCAGAGTGTCCAGCAACACGACATCGGAGAACTCAATGTGCACATTGCTTTCCTTAGGCCACAGATGGCCTGCTGTGTGCCCCACTCACAGCTGTTCCAGTATGCTTTACACACCACCAGGAGTGCTGGGTTGTGGACTCCTTTCCTCAAAATGTTTAGTGGTGTTTTCTGAATAGGTTTTTGTTATTCTTTTTCAGCCGTATGGCACTGGCACTTCTCTGTTTTTAGAACCGGCTAGGATCTAGTGTCTGCACCTGCCCTCATGACAACCTCTTGATAGTCTCATGGTCTGAGGTCTTCAGTCAGGCGCAGCCTACAGTCCTCAAGGTAGACCACTCTCTCTGTCAACACTCCCTAAGTTCCCAAGTCATTTTTCCACTTGCATGTTGCCTGTGTGTGCAGCAGGATCTTCAAGTACTCCTGCTAGGGGAACCACAGCTAGGACCAATCCACAGGCATCTCAGAGGACCCTTTCTTCAAAGCCCTCAGCAAGTTCTCGTTCACTTGGCCCCAAGAGTGAAGTGAGGAACTAGTTCCACTACTTCTGGTATTTAGCAGCTTTGACATTCAGCTTCACTTGAGGATGATTTTTGGAAAAAGGGACTTTTAAAAAGTGGGTCCACTTTCAGAAAGAAGGGAGAGGTGCGGCGCAACGGCCAGAGCGGCTGACTCTGGAGCATGGGGCTCACGGTTTGATCGCCGTCGGCAGCTCAGCCCAGCACCATGTGACTCTGGGCAATAGCTCGCTTAATCCTCCCGACGGCCCCCAGCGCCTTGAGACCCTTAGTGGTGATTAGTTCACGCTTTACAAATACCGGGTTATTATGAGATGGAAGATGTTAAGACTTTTTCTGTGTCGGCCCACCATGATTATGTCCTGGATAGAAAGGGTCGAAATGCCAGTGGTAGTGTCACTCTAAGTTAGTTGACAAATAAACACGGGCATCACCTCCACCGGAAGGGTGTTTCCAATGTGTAACCAGCAGTGAAGCTCCGCCATTCCCATATACACCCTAAATCTGGAGGGGAATCGCAATGGAGGGCAGATGGGATGTGCATCTTTTTCGTACGCTGCTCCCCCTCTGACTGAGGCAATGAAGAAAAGAAGTAACACATGGCAGGCTGATGCAGTGGTCCAGAGAAGGGTGCAACACCGCCCTCACAAGAAGGAAACATGCTTGCTTTCACTCATCAAGTTGTGAAGAGTAAGAATTGTTGTGTTAAGCAATGTTATAACCTTGGTGAAATCAGGATGGCTGAGAGAAAAGCAGCAGAAATCCTATGTAAACATGTCACAGGACACCATTCTCAGGGCAATTAAGCTCATGAAAGGATCAGAAAGGAATAGACTTTAAAGCAGCTGATAGATTAGAAAGAAAAAGACGAGTATAAAAAACATCCGCCATATGATGACTTTTAGTACGTGAGTATAAAATTAATTGTATACTTAGTTCTACTTTTGTATATGGGAAATTCCGCTGCCAATAATGTGCTTAATATTGAAATGTTATTTATTTCAGTGTCACATAGGTAGACTGTATCATTTAAAGAATACTGTTTCAACTCAATTTAAGGAGTTCAAGGAAATGATTTATTCCTAGAAATTGTATTGTTCATAGGCTGGACCAGTTAAAGGAGCCCCGGGTTTTGATGCTGCTGCTGATGCTGCACATCTGGAGGAAGCCATCAGAACTAAAGGTATGCTTGAAATAAAGGTAAAGAACTGAAAATCGTATTTAATACTTACGTGTCCTGTTCATGTTGCGCCTCTTAGCTGAACCCAATATGAGATTGACAGTACACTTACTTCTGTTTCCGAGTCCGGGGTCTAATTCTAAGGCCGTTTTAAAAACACATCCCCGGGAAGGCTACAGGCATTTGTAACTGTTTTGTACATCTTGGACAATTTGCTATTACGAAAAGGACCTCAACGATTTTTCCAGCCTCCTCATTATTATTCTACATATGGATGAAATGTTAACACGTGCGATGTACCGTAGTATTCCCTCATGTGTATGGGGTAATATGGGTTGTGAAAGGACCTTAGCCCGTGCACCTGTGTCTATAAAAAGTGCAAGGGCAAAAAAGGCCCCTTAGGGAAAATTAAATCTGCAGGAACCGTAAAAGACTGCAATACCAAATGGTGAACCATTTCAAAACAGGACAGGTAGAGGCTGCAGTGTTAGCACCTGGGCGGTAGTATTCTGGTCTCTCAGGTCCTAAGTGAAACGGTGCAGTGATTGGCTGCACTCATCCTGCTCACAAGTGTCAATAGACCATCTGCACATAACTCACTGATGTGAATTGTCTGTGAGACATGGGCAACTTTCGTCGGTAGTTTATGTGCCAAAGACAAGTTTTTTTTAGATCTGAGCTACATCTAGCTCTCTGTTAGCAAGCCCTATTGTCTCCACCTCATTACATGTACCTACAGTGGGATTTGGGTCAGGCCCTCAGACGTGTTGGATCGCTTTGTTGACTTTCTCCCTTTGCTGCTCCTGATTCAGTTGCTTTCCTCTCTGTTCTTGTGTTTGTTCCGGCAAGGAGCGTTTTGGTGTCATTATGTTCTGACTGAGTGATTTTTACCCTTCTATTGCATACTTAAGGGAACTCTTTTTAGGTGTGGCTTTACACCTTACTGTGTCACAGATTTCATATCTCCACAGCAATATGCTACATACCATAAGCAATACACACAGATGGGTCTTGGATCCAATCTCTTCACTGACAGCAAGACTCTGGCCAGCATTTTTTAGCTTTTTATTTTGTGAAGTTCCCATCACAATTTTGATTGGTTATGACATTAGTCTCCATTGGTGGCGGAGATAAGACAGTAGCCTCTGGCATGTTCTTTCTGCAGCCACTGAGTGGTCCAAGGAAAATCAGGACACCTGAAAGCTCCCCTGCTGCTCCATCCAGAGAACTGGGCCGTGAAACAAGCTTCAACATTATTAACACCGGTATACTTTTTTACAGCGCGCCAACACCGAGGCTGCTTCATCTCTTAAACCCATCACTTTCTGTACAGTCCTGAACTGGTCATTGTTCAAACCCTTATCTCTTGTAGATCTCGTTTGCATACTGCAGTCCCCCAAAGCCATTTCTTATGAAGATGATCTCTAATCCTGTTATTTCATCAAAGCTCTCTCACCAATATTTGCCATTGTCAATGCCTCCCTCATTCAATGCCTCCTCTCTGAACCTCTCAAGACAGACCAGATTCTCTCACTCCTAAAAGCTACACTAGACCCTGATGACCTTGCAAACTACTGGCCCATCACTCACCTACCAGTAAGCTCACAGGTGGGGTGGTTTTGTGTTTAAGTGTGTAAATTGCGCCTCCCAAGTATGCGTAATTCACTGTTCACAATCTGTGCGGTGCAAAAGGTGAGGGAGATACACACCCTGAACCCTCCTACTGGACCGTTTGCTAGATTCACCATTAAACTAAAATGCTTGTCCTATGCACACGCTGGTATCAAGAAGATAAGTATCTATTCTTATATCATATATCCTTATCAAATTCATGTAACACACACAATACAATATGATCAGCGCTTGTTGATGCTTTTTCAATAACAAAGTCCTTTCTTTATTTCATACGAAAAATGCCCAGCCTACCATCCAAGATTATTGAAAAATCAGTCTATGTTCAAATCCAAGATCACATTAAATGTTCACCATTCAACACATGACTATCAGTTTTTACCTATCCTTTGCCACGCAGAGATCTCCACCCTGACTGCGGAGTCTTGCTATTTTAAAGTATGTAATACAAAATATTTGTATTTATTTAACAAAAAAATAAATCTGAAAAATATTTTTATGTTAAATATCAATGTTTATTCATTGTATGTATCTACTTTAAATGTAGAACAAAACAAAATATTGCTAAAACACTACTACATTCATTTTTAATTAAAGCTTTAATTAAAGGAAACATATTACATTAAATCAGAACTATTTTTCAGAAACTTACATTAAAAAATAAATTCCCACCTAAAGCAATACATACTTTTTTAATGTCCTGTAATAATTATGTAAAGGTATGCATTAGATTAATTAAAATGAAATTATATTTTAATATCACTTATTATTGCATTATTTTTTTTATTCATAATCATTTGTTCAAATACTTATAAGTAAATAAGAAATATGTACTTTTTAAAATATGTTTAACATACATTTGTACTTATTTATATTTGTAACTATTTTAAATAATATAATTATATTTAACTTTATTTCCTATGGGGTTATATTTTAAATCCCTACTTTCAATATTTTCTCAGGGACGGTGTAGTACCATTTATATTTCATGTGTAGTGCTGAACATATTGCATTTTTTAGTATTAAATTAAACTTGGAGTTGGTGAATACTGTAAAGTAGTAAACTTGTTCAAAATTTTGCGAATCGGGCTCTAAAACACCATGATGCCCTAGACATGAGCAGAGTAGAGTAGCATGATGCATTAAGGATTGTAATCAACCTGCAGTATTAATTCTGTTCAGTTGTAGCACAGTGACAATTATCTCTGTTAAGCTGTGTTTCACCCTCTTAAGAATATAGGTGACTTGGTCTGAAATGAGGCCCTCAATTAATTTTATAGTGTGATAGGAGAGGTCAATTAGACCCTAAAGTACAGTTCGGATCCCAATGCTGACCCTTCAAACAGAAACAATTAGAAATAGGCAAGAATGTTATAAATGACTAACGTTTACAACATAAATATTTGTGCTTTGTATCTTGTGCAACCTGTCTCTTTCTGCTTTGTTTAAGTCTGTGGGCTATTTTCTATTCCTCAAGCTTGTGATGTTGAGTACCATTGCAAGTTTGAGAAATTCATAAAAGTACTGCAAGCTTCGTGAACTAACTAAATGCCACAGGCATGGGAGGTTATAGCAAAGAGAGATTGAACCAAAACGGGACACAAATATTCTGTGTGCATTTGCATGCGCCTATGTTTGTATGCCTTAGACCATTAAAGCTAGACTTAATGACTTTCCTAATGCTTGCATTATTTAGCCTAAACAACTTCATGGAAGTATATGTGTTTCCTTGCACCTTCCCTATTTTACCCCTCTTTTAGGTACTCTCCAGTCCTGACTGCCTGCTTCCTCCTATCCCAAGTCCCATTTGTGGTTTTGTTTTTATTTTCTTCGATTGTGTATGAGGACTGGCAGCTGCACAATTTGCCAGTCCACTTCCGCCCAATAAAACCAGTATATATATATGTATTATCTACTGGCGGTCACCAGTAGATAGTTATAGTTAGGACCTAGTTTCCATAGGAAAAGCGTTTTTTCTTTTCCCAATAACTTTGGCGCCGGTTGAAGAATCTTCGCGAAATTTTCAAAACTTGTGGCCCGCTCCGGTCAGCTCCTATCCTGAAAGCTTTGGGGTGATTTGTCAAGTGGGGACTGAGAAAAAAGGGGGATCCCAAAACGTGTTTTCTCCATGTTATTTCCCATAGGAAACTTTAGACACGACTATAGCCCGAACTGCTGAACAGAATTAATATTCTATTTGCGACAACGGCGGACCTCTCTTGCCGCACCTCACACCAGTTCCAATAATAGTAATAGTCGTACAATCACACTCAAGCGCCAGCCGTTGAGCAGCGTCACTGTGTTTCAGATCAACAAAGATTAAGAATAGGTGGGGGTGCACAGTTCAGAAAGTCCAAGAGGCAGTTCTGACAGACGAGAAAAACCTAAGAGCCACAGATGCTTTGAGAACCTGATTCTGGCACTGTAGGTGGAAGTGCAATACACTGCATCCTATGAATGATTTGAAACTATACGGAGACAGGAAACTTAGAAACCTAAGCCCTGATGAAGTTCCCCTTGCGGGAATGAAACGCGTTGGCTGGACCTTTTTATAACAGATGAATTCTTTAACAGTTTGAATAAAGAAGTTATGTGAGGTCATAAGCAGTACCTTACAGGGGCATAAGTTATAGTTAGCTCAGATAAATATAACTGTTGAATTTCTATGTTTTTATGCACATAAAAACATGAGCCTAACTATAACGTCCCTGTTACCTTTGATTTTTGCAGTGAATTTCAACATTTTTTTAAATCCTATTTCCTAAACATAATGTTCCTGTAACCTTTATAAATATTTTTTAAAATATATATCGTAGCTGTAACTATTGAGAGTTGGTGTGTGAGTGGCTGTTACAGTAGGTGAGTCAGTGGCTGCATGGGTCTCGGAGTGGGAGTGGGAGTGATACACCACATTTGCTTTTCTACCACTCAACACCATCAGCTGTTTCTCTAGTCTGTATTTTCACTTTGCATGACAAACTTTATTGTGGGCAGCGTGACACCGTATAGGAGCTAAGACTGTCGATGCAAGTCTTTGGTTCTCTATTTGGAAAACTGGTCTCAATAAAGCCTGCATAGAATATCGGCAACCATCCGCACTTCAGGCTAGAGAATGAGCAGACCACACCAGGGTCTGTGGCATTTGTGACTAAAAGCTGACAGGAACTGGTGCTGCAAATCACAAGCAGCAGGAAGTACAAAGACACTCTGCCTCTATCCCCCATCGAAGTTGCTGACACAAACGAAGGCTGCCCAGGCATATATATGCATCATTTTCAAACACACAGGATGGAGATTTCGTCGCAGAAAATAGAAGATTTGTATTTGCTCCCGGAATGAATTTGATGGGGCACATTTGAGGGGATGGGGTTATAAAAAATGGGCAACATGGATATCTGCCATCCTAAACATGAGAGGGGTGCAAATGTCAGCTCTGTGCCTTTCGTGAGACAGCCCTGGCACAGGGTCAACATGACAGCAAAGTGACAGTAGAGAACGCACCAGACTCCAAGATGCAGACACAGCGTCTAATGCAGAGGGATGGTACCACCCCTGTTTCCGTGGGGAGGAACACAGAAGCACACCCAGCAAAACAAAGCAGATGTGCAAACCAAGCAGTCGCACATCCCTGTTAGGTCCCTATTACAGCTGGAGCATGCAGGGATCCAGAACAAAGACAGCCTGGCACTCCAGTGCCGCCTGACACTCAGGGCATAATGAAATAAGCGACCAAGTAACACTAATTGAAAACACTCAGAGCCATAACCTTGACACTGTTAAACTGTGAGAGCAGAGCTCCTTCCTGCTGATCTTCTGCAAATGCACAGTGCTCCACCATGGCTGCTGCCCAGGATTGAGTCCCGGTGCCCCGGAGAACAGGGAGGAAAGACACCCTCTCTGCTCCAATGTTAGTACTTCTGATGGAGCAAAGTGAAGCCAGAGGACCTGGCTAGCATAATGACATGCACAAAAGTACACTTCAAAGTTACCCCACTAAAACCTCTGCTAAAAACAAAAATCTTAATAGGTAGATGAGGGCATATATTAGAAAAAATATGACTTCCTGACACACCAACAGGAATAAAAATGCTACCTAATTTCCGGACTGCCAGAAATATAATAAAACAAACTGGGTGCGTAATGAACTTATTATCAAGAGAACACCCACAGCTGAAATACCCCTTCAGTCAGGTGGGCGCCATTAAACTTCGCTATGAGGAGGATGGAGGAGTTTGTGCCGAACTCCTGACTCCAAGCACAGCGTGGATTCGCAAAATTCCAAGAATTCCGCCTGCGGAGCAGAGTTTACTGCCGACCCCTAGACAAAAAAGCAGGGTGTCAACCAATCTTCCCTCTAATTTTTTTCCTCTGTGTGCGGCAGTGTAGGGTCTCTGTGCGCTGCAGCCATGGCTATGTGTGCCAGGAACCAGACCGTGTGTGTGTGCAGCACCAAATATCACTCCAAACTTTTGCTTAAAAATCTGAGAAGATGGTGCCTTTCCACACATACAGTGCCACGTTCAGGGTCTTAAGGCAGATTTGCAATTTGGATACACCCGCCATGACATGAATTGGTTACACAGGCAAGTACACTTCAGATTTACAAAAGCACAAGACTCCAACGGTGGTGCCATCATAAAATTTTACTAAAGACTCTTAACTGGAGCACTGTTCATTGGGTGGGTAAATTTTGAGAGCCTACACAAGATTACATATACACAATAAGTTGTGGAATGGAATCTTTTTGCTGTAGCCTGCAGTGTTCATCTTCATTTAGCAATTTCAACTATTGCCAAATACTGTGGGATACATTGCTTAATTTGTAAAACAATACGTGCCGGGGCTCAAAGCTTAGCTCAGAAGATGTGCATTGTTTTCTGTCTGTGGCCCTGGATGAAAGTTTGTTGAGGAAAAATATGTAATGGTCCTCAGGGTGCGGTAATGATGGAATCCGCAAAGGTTCAGTGGACTCTGGTGCCCCAGAGTTGTTCCTTAGAAGGTCTGGAAGGAGAACTATCCCACCTGCTTACGTAGGGGAGTATTTAAGATAGATATACTCTTTACATATTAAGAAACATGCAACACAAAACCTTTTTCGCATTTATCTTTTCTCATATATATATATATATATTTGTATTATTGCTCCTTTCTTCATTTGAAAGTTTCCGTTCCTATTCTGATGAATATTAGGATCAAAACTGTCCCGACAAGTATTGATTTCCCAGTGAACGAAATCCTCTGTACAGGAAACATACACCGTATTTTGGATACTTCGATAGTGCAGAGATGCCTTAAGGTTTGTAGGGCCTGGAAAAGCTGCATACGTTGAAACCGGGTGGTAAGACGAGGTGTTGTTCATGTCAACGCTTTCTTGGATCGCCAGGCATTCATGGTTCATCTCAAAGTGAAACTTTCCGTTATATTAGGTAGCAAATGGATACCCAGTGGGGTGATTAGCGCTCTCTACAAATACTTATTGATAGTTTTTGCTGGAGGTCTTTCACGACGCGTGACCACTGGTCGAATGCCATCGTCTTGTTAGGCTCATAGATGTGAACTGGGGAAGAGTTCCTTTGTTCAGGGAGACTAACGACATTGTCATACATATGGTCTGTGGTCCAACATTAAAACATTTAAAGGTAGCTAGTTGCTACTCCTTTTGTTTCCACGCTTGCAACCTTGCCTGGTCGCTTCTCATGCACCAGCAATAAGTGTGACTCTTTCGGCAGATTGACAGTTCATAATCTGGACCAAATATTCTGATTGAAAACGGTCTTCCTGCACAGTCTTGTGGAACCTGCAGTTTTGTGATGAGTTTTCCCAATTTTCCCTCTTGTAAAGCACTGCAGTAATCAAAATGAGTGCAAATAGCACTTTGCCTCTGAACATGTAAATTGCTTTCAGATAGGAAGTGGAACATCTTGCAAAGATATTTTAGGATGAAACTTCCAGCAAAATCCGTCTTGGCTCGAGCATCAAAATCAAGGCAGTGAATACGAATACACAGTTTTGGCACAGTATGATGTGAAATTAGAGCGCGGGTGCGGCTTTGCTTCGACAGAGTAAGTGCTCTAGTGATTCAGTCTGATCTGTAGTAAAACACACTCTTCTCGCAGTCCGACTATGCATAGCCATCTTGAAACAGTAATAGTGCTCATTTAGTGCAGTGCAGAAAACTGTGGAAGTAACGCTAGATTGTCTTTGCTGTGAGTTTACCAACTGGTTCTCTTAATTTTTCAATAAGTAAAAATGTGTTTGTTGCTGGGAGCCAAAGCACGAAACAAAACTATGGCTACGCTCTGTTTACCTGATTGAACTTTAACTTTCACACTGTAATCCTCTGTCTGTTTCGGGAGCAGAGAGCAGGGAATCCGTGTGTGTGTCAGGAAAAAGCAGGCTGAATGTGATTGGTTGCTGATTTCGATTATGCAGGTTTTTAAAGCAGTGAGTCACCCAGGATCTACTGAGAATGCTTTATTGCGAAGAATGCATCTGCCTGTGCATCTTTAGATTGTTATTTTGTGGTGCTATACAGACATATCTTTTTGTTGGAGTTGATGATGCCGAACCTTTTCTTACTGTACGTAAGAGTGTTTTTTACTTTTTCTGTCCGTGTGAGCTGCAGTCGTCTGTAATAAGTCTATACGGACAGTGTTGCGTTTATGCAGGTGCTGTTTGCTACTGATGACCGTTCGTCTCTCCCTTACAGGAGAGCTGGAGGAAGGCAATACAAAGGGTCACAAGCATCCCCGCAGTTGTGCACAATTAAAAAAACAAAAGCAAAGTCTCAAACACGACGTGTGTTTTAGCACACTCAGTGTTTGACACTCTGCATTCCTTTTCTTACAGTGCACAGCTGCGGGGCTGATTGGGACCCTTTGAGTTAGTATTCATGTTAATCGCAGCACCCGTGTGTCCTTCAACTAACATGAATACTAATTCAAAGGACCACAATCAGCCCGCAGCTGTGCACTGTAAGAATCGTCGTCTCCCGCAACGAGGAAATGGCAGTTTTTCGCGCCGCTCGCATTTTAACCCCTTCGGCGCTCATGACGGAACGGTTCCGTCATGAGCGTCGGTTGAGCTGTGCTCATGACGGAACCGTTCCGTCATGACCACGCCCGCGCAAGCAGCGCTCAGCACAGCGGGGGAATCCGCCCCGCATGGAAGGGGTTAAAAGCAGCGGCTCGAACGGTGACGCGGGAGTGCGCACTAAATACAGCACACTGCGTGCTTAGGGTGACTTCTGTGCGAGCGCGCTCATGCACGCAGCTTATTGGGAACAGTGGTGTCAACAGAATTCTTAGACATTAAAGTTTGGAAAGATAAGGAAAAGCAGGAAACTACGGGGCATATTATCAAGACAGGCGATAAAATTATTACCGCTTTAGCGGCAGAAAACTGCCGCTAAAACGGCAATAATGGGCTTGATAATATGCTCTATGTAATTCCAATTGAAGCCCATGTTAGATGTGAAGGACATCTAACCTGAGTTTCATTTGGAATTCCATAGAGAACATTATCAAGCCCATTATCGCCGTTTTAAGCGGCGAAAATTGTATCGGCTGTCTTGATAATATGCCCCTACAATCTTTAGAAAACCAACAGCAGGAAATACCTTTCTCCATGCGAATAGCTCACATCCTACCCCACTGATAAAAAGTCTTCCATTTGGAGATTTGTATAGAGCAAGGAGGGCATGTAGCACAATAGAAGGATATTGGAGATGTACACTATAATAAGGCACTAGCCAAAAGATATGAAATACAAGCTTATCAAACGCTGTTTTGATAGAAGACTTTTTTAGCGAATTTTCCATGAGATAATGATTTTTTACAAAAGAGACAATTGTAAAAAATGTTTGGTTTATGTCCGATTTAGAACATCTATGAAATTGAACAAATGAAATATACATGGAAGGTTTCATTAATTGGAAAATGAGAACATTAGTGGAAAGAGCCACTGAGGATTAGATAAAAATAATCTGAGCATGTTACAAAATGGTGCTGACTGTGATCAGCTATAGTGCAAGCATATGTTCCAAGTTTGTCCTTTTTCGATGTTCATTGTCAATAATTGAAAACACATAAATGCATTGTAAAAAATGAATGGTGCTCGTCATCGTGAATAAGGCTGCATTGACAGCCGGAACGTGTGGGTGAATAACTAATTTTCATAATAAAATAAGAGAGGCACCTAGGAGTGCAGACATCATTTTTTAAAGGTAGGTGATTTTTATATATTCCTGCAGAGCAGCTTCAAAGTACCGGCATGGAGCATTCCGTGATAACATCAAACACACGAAAGGTATCGAAGCCCAACTCGATGAAACACTGGCATTTTATTGCATTCATAGTGGCAGTCCTGACGCGTTTCGGCCATAGAATATGGCCTTGTTCACAGGTGAGCGAGATATAGATGCAATTAATCACATGCCTTAAAGTGCAGTAAACACATGACCAAACAGCAATCCTACTGTTCCCAGAATGCACGTGTAATGCCAGTGTGTTAATGCAGACTGCAATGTCCATTTGAGTCATGCTTAATAGAGTCATTATATTACAGTCTCATTAAAAAGTGATTCAGGCGCACGTATTTACAAAATCCAAAGTCAGGTGTACTTAAAAAAATAGGCTTCATGTATTGCAACCTTGCTCAAAACAATTGCTGCCAAAGTCACATCCGTGTCCTCGATTAAACATCCGGGCATCAGAGTTGGCAAGAGGAGACCTTTCACCTCCTGTCTCCCTTTCTCGCCAGCATGATGCAAGTACCTGGAAAATCCATTGTATTGCATGTGGGCGAGCGGGACATGCTCCCCAAATCACAACCAAACCAAGTCTCCATCTAATGGGAGTCCCCATCCCTGCAGGATGGCTTCAAAGTACGGGGAATGGAGCGTCCCGTGATAACATCAAACACACGAAAGGTATCGAAGGCCAACTCGAAAGATTGTGGCATTTTATTTATTCGAATTGCCAGCAAATCCTGATGCTTTTTGGCCGTAGAACATGGCCTTGTTTAGAGGTGAGCCAGATATTGATACAGTTAATCATTTCATTTCAAATAATCTTTATTCGGATATTAAAAATAACCATAAAAGATACATATTATATTCGGGCCTTCTTCTAATACAACATTTTTTCAATCACATATACATATTTCACATTAAAACAATCATGTTAAAAATCCATCAGTATAAACATTAAAAACCGGGACAATAATACTCTATTCATTTAGCCATATAACATTTCCACCATCCCTGGAGAGAAGGATCATGAGGCGCCAATCTAGATTTAGATCTTTCATTTCTACTCCCTATAATGCAGGCAACCTGATTAGTCCTCTCCTCTGGTCTTTCTTAGTTTAACTGCCAGACGTAAAAAGTGTACTATACTGAATAGGGTGAAAGGTTCAGAAGCGAGTTTAAGGAATAAAAGAGCCACTTTAGCCTGTCTTATATGAGAAAGTTTTAGGATTGTTTTTAAAAACAGTGATCGTGGGTGAGCATTAAAGGGGCAAATTAGGACGAAGTGAAGGGTGTCTTGCGGAGATCTAAGATCGCAGCCGCAACACCCTTTTAAACTTGCATCATGTACAAAACCCGCTGGAACAGACAGGATGTGATGCAGAAGATCCAGTCTAAATCTGGACATTAAAAATCTATCCTGTCTGTTATACATATTGGCAAGATAGAATTCCATGCCCGGATTAACTTTAATAAGCTGGTATGACCTTACTGTACTTTTCAGCCCTTCTCTGACCTCTCTAACCCTAACTAAATGCTGCATGCAATCTATCTTTATAACACCCTTGTCTCTGCTAGCCAACGTACGTGGTTCATAAAAAAAGTTTTCTGGACCCAGACTAGTCAGGACATCCCTTACATATTTGAGCCATGGTATTCGGGGCCACTTGTCCCCTTTCATACAATACTCTAAAATCAGACTGCTTAGGCTTGCCTCTGGGTTTGTCCAGATTTTTATCCAACAAGAGATTGGTTTGAGGCCAGCCTTGTCACTGAGATAATCTATACCTAACTCCTCATGGGCAATAAACGAAGATATGCATTTTGGCACTTGCAAAAGCCTATTTAAAAATGTATCTTCTTCCCGTTGAATATTCCCCACGTCTGTGAAACCCCAAACCTCACTCCCATACAGGGTCTTTGCGCAACATACCGAACTATATAATTGAGCGATTTCATGCGGGGACCAGCGACCCAATCTAGTCGCGTAGTTCATAATCGACCCCGCAGCGCTAGGATGTTGGCTACATTTAAGACTTACTAGTGGCTTAAAGTTAAGATCTTGGTCAAAAACAATCCCCAGATAATTAAAAATGTTTACTTTTTCAAGTTTGTGGGTTCCTATTGTAAAACTACAATTCTTGGCTGGTGTTTTACCCACTTCCATGATATATGATTTTGAAAGGTTGGGCACTAAGTCTAAATCCGCCATGAACTTGACAAAACCACTAATAAGTGCCTGTAAACTCCTTCCTGTACGTGCCAAAAGGACTGCATCATCTGCATATAGGAGGACTGGTATACTTCTCCTCCCTATGCAGGGACAGTCTGCCTCCAGTACTCCCAACGCCTTGTCTAGCCCGTTTATATAAAGCGTAAACAGAAAGGGCGCTAGGATACAGCCTTGCTGCACCCCTCCCCGGCTGGTGCATGCGGGTGTGAGGTGTGGGTTCGGTGGGAGGTGATTTAGAACGTTCAAGGTTAAAACTGACTAAGGTTTACCAAAGGAATGTGTTTATTGTGATGGTACCCTTGTCAGACTAAAAAACTTGAAGGTTTGGCGGTTACTCTCCTTGGCGCAATGTGCCAGGGTAACTATGAGGTCGACATGTTTCGAGCCCACATGGTCAAAATGATCTGTGGCGCTTCATCAGGACCAAAGGATTAGAGTGAAGTGTAAATAGTGCACGTGAAAGGGTACGAGAGGGTTGAAGTACCCTCTGAGGAATCAGGGCGGGCCAGATCTGTGTATCCTACAGACGGCTGCAACTAAATAGTTGGACCGCTCCTGATGTAACCTAGGAAGAAAGGAAGAGACAACAAGACATACATCAAACAACAGTGGCGAGGCAATAGGGTCTGCCTCAGTAATGTACATCAAGTTTAGCACATACATAGACGCTTAAAGGGAAACAATCTGAGATTGACCAGGAAGTGTCTTGATGGGCCCGTTCCCAACATGGTTTGTCACAGGGAGGACACAACAGGGTCAACTTAGCAATATGCCACATAGGCTGGCAATCACACCCGTAGTCTCGGTTGGTCTCCTGGAGTGACCCATTTAACGGAAGCGCCAGGTGTTAGATATCACCTCGATGTAAAGGTCATTGTCGTGTGACAAATGCAAAGAAGCCGGATAGCTTTGGCAATTGTACAAAAATGTGCCAATTAGTGGGATATTAGGCTCGCCATGGCCTTAAGGCGGCCATGTCTGTGCTCAAAGGGCAAGAAGGAATTGTGGCGTGGGAAGGAGTTGGTGCGCCGCCGGCGCTGCGGTTCTAAGCACTGAAAACAAGAGAGACGGACAAGGCTGTTGGTTCCTTACCTAATCTAAGGGGAAGAGATACTCCATGAGCTAGATGCATCAGAAGCCCAGCACCTTACCGGGCTAAAAGGGGGGGAGAGATAAAAAATGACAATTGCATGTGAAAGGGCAACAACGAGAGGACTGTGTGAAGCAGAACCCTGTCTTCACTACCGCACTACATGGTTCCGTAATGGCAGTACCTCAGGGCCAATACAGCACCCAATGGCCTCATAGTAAGGACAGCCTCACGCATCTTCCTAGATGATCTGATCTTTAGACGTGAATCGAGCCAGATTGCATGGAAATGTACCCCGGTCTGGCTGATCCTGATCATCGGTACGGCCAAATGCCTCTCCGAGGCATTGATTATTAAGAATAACATAGCGGAAAATGGCCTTAAGACAGGCATCAGCATATCCGCATTCAAAACTCGCCTGTCAAAGATAAATGCAGAAATGTCCGACCATCGGGACTACCTTCTACAACAAAAGATCTCCAAGTTACAAAAATATATAAAAAGATTCGATAGGGAGAAGATCTACCCCTACACTAAGGAGAATTTTTAGCCATCAGACAACGATGCACTCTCAGATGATGGCTCCACAACCTCACAGAACTCCAACCACTCTTCCAACAGCAATTCCAGCAACAACAGCTGGGGAAGGAACTATAAGAAACAGGGACTTCTCCCACCACTGCCTGTGCCCCCTATGTTTGGGTATATGAACCAACCATACCCCCCACAAGGACCAACGTGTTACCCAGCTTACCCGTGATCACAGCAGGGGTTCCAACAACCTATCTTCTACCACCCTACTCCTCCTTTTCAGAACAGAGGCAGGGGAAGAGGCAGAGGAAGAAGAAGAGGGAACAAACAAGTACAGTGGCAGGAAATGGAACCACAACAGAGGACAACAAGGAGCATGACAAACCCAAGAAACGTATAGTGAACCTCTCCAAAAGACAACGGACTATGAACGAGACCAATGTCCTAGAGATGGGCCTAGGTTTCGTACCCACCCCTAAGGAGGACAACTTCCGCTTGAATGAGGAACTACACCAGCTGTTTGGTAAAATTAGACTGAAGTTTTCTTCAGTGAGACCAACATACAGAAACGTGAAGATTCAGGGCACAGACCCCCATATAAATTCACCCCTACAGCAGGCATGGTCCCAGTCGCTTTAAGTTGGGAACGCCTACTTTGCATGTCATTACCGATATATATCGCTGACATGCAAAGTGGTAACAAAACGGTTGCTTTCGCCATAAAGCTGTCGCTAACAGTTGTTAGCGACAGCATGCTAATAGGGCGATAGAAATATCGCCGCTTTAGCTGCAAAAAGTGCAGAAAAAGCGGTGATAAGGCCCTTGCTCATATCCCCCTATGTATATGATGCCTTCCAAAGAACAGGGCAGCTCAGTAATAGTGCGCAATTGCAAGGTAGTCACCAAAGAAATGTAGGTAAAAGAAAAGCATAGTACAGTAAGAGAAGGGGCAGTGGAACAATGGACAAGCATGGGGATAGAAAGACTAAAGACAGTGCATAGAGGAGGGGAATAAGAGGATGGAGAAGAGTGAAAGAAAACCCATGCACTCTAAAGGAGTGCTAAAATAAAAATCAAACCTGGTCTTATTTTGTGTTGTGAACACAGTGATAGCTCCTGTTCAAGCTTTTCTGTTTCTATTGTCTGTCTATCAGATTCCACCATTTCTATTCTTTGCCTGTTTCTTTTATTCTTTCATAGACATTGGGATGTTTTTGACAGGCATAGAAATGTTAGTATCATGTCCATCTGCTGTCTAAGGCAACAAGTTTTGATTGTTTATCATCTTGAACTCATTTAATCCATATGATAATCGAGCTGACGGATTAGTCACCTGATTGGTCCTATTGCTGCTTTAGTGTCTGTACACACTGTCATTATTTTCAAAATATGAATTGTGATAAAATAAAATTCGTGATTGGATAATAAAATAATGCAGGTATCGGACTATAGGGAGAGAGGGGCTTCGTGCCAAGACCATCAAGCCAGAGGTCATGCTTGTTTGCAGCACAAGCCTCAGTCCGAGGCAACAGCTGGAAGAAGTGGCCGTCTCTGTTTATGTTCCTGACCCGACAAAGCTGCGATAAGAAATAGCTAGCTTGCTATTCCATTACAAAAATGCAGGTATGCTGTAGGATCCATCTTAGAAACTCAAGTACAGGCTTGCTATTTACCGCTTTAGCTAAAAGTTGGTATTGTGGCTAGAAATAGCGTGAAAGTGTTAGGGTGTTAAGAATTCAATAAACATGTTACAGTTTTTCTTGCTGTTTTTGCTGACCATGACATGCTTCCCTACATTTATTTTGTATTCTTGTGGTTACCATTCATATTCATATTTTATGCACTAGGCTAAGATTTTGAAATAAAAATGTTAAAATTCATGTCCCGTTTCTTAGTACTATTTTGAGGGTTCTATTTTTTAATAGAAGAGGATTTGGAGTTCTAGAGTGTCCATGAATTCATCTTGTGGGCCTGAACTTCCCCAGAAAACACTTCCTGCTCATTATTGCTCACAGGGTTGTATATAGGTTTTAAATGGATTCCGATTGATATTGGCACATTGACTTAGTCCTTGCGCCAGGGGGTTCAAACTATGACCCATGAAATTGTGGAGACCCCAGAGAACATATCACATTGCAGCACTGCAGTTGAAGGATACAAAATCTAATCAAAATGCAGTGGCGGGCGGTAAGTTTTTGAGGGAGGAGGCGGGCGAGACACATACGCACACACGCATACATACACATAACACAGGCAGGCATTCACACACTCGCACACACACACACACAAACACATCCATTCAGAACACTCTTTACCAAGCATTCATAAATACACACATGCACGCACACACAAAATATTAATTTAAAAGAAAACAAAACACATTAACCTGCAGCCAGCTCGGCCTCGGACAGTTGTAGTAACAGGCATATCTCTTTAAGGTGGGTTGGAATCAGAATAGGGGTATGTCATAAGAATGTCTTGTTACAACGATGAATACGAGAATGTTATGATTCATTCTACAGCTGTTCCTCTACTGAGCAGCATGCATTTGTACCTGGCTTCTTAAATAAAGCTTCTATTGAAGTTCCTGCATTAATTGTGATTACTACACTTAATTTGGCGACGAGGATGGGATAGCTTATATCTTTCCTTGGTTTAGCAGAATTTTATTCGAAGTTTGTTAACAACTTTTCACAGAAAACTTTTGAAATGCGGTTACTAATGAAGAACAAAGCTACCTTTGTATGGAATGACGCTTCCCAAAGGTCATTTGATAGCATCAAGGAAGCTATTGCTTATGCCCCTACATTACAAGGATTTGATCCACTCGCAAACACATTTGTAACTACTGACACCAGTGGAACTGGTTTGGGGGTGTTTTGTCCCAAATATCTGAGCAAGGCAGAGAGGTTGTTATAGCCTTTGCGTCACGTTCTCTTTCTCCCACAGAAGAGAAATATTCAGTGATAGAACGAGAAACGTTGGCTTGCGTGTGAGCCATGGAGCATTTTAGGAAATGTATATGGGGGAAGAAATTTATTTTACGCTCTGATCATAAACCGTTGACTAAACTGCTCACTACTGAGGGTCTTTCGAGAGCCTCGGCAAGAATTGCTAGGATGTCAATGAGACTTCAAGATTTTGTATACGAAGTACAATATGTCCCTGGAGCAAAAAATTTTATTGCCTATATTCTCAGTAGACTGTCTTTACCTCTAAAGGAAATTGCCACGATCCCAGGTGTGATATTTGTGTTGCTGGAGTGTTTACCGACACTACTGATTTACGTAAGAGTGATTGGGAAGAAGAATATAAGAAGGATGATATATTGTTAGATGTCAAAAACAGGATCACGAACGGGTGGTCTAACGAGTGCAAACTCAATGTGGAGTTAAGAGCATTCTGGGAGGTACGTGACAAGTTGGGTATAGACAGTGAATTCATTTGTAGAGGAGAAAAAAATTGTACCGCCTAAAGGCATGCGGGCAAGGATTGTTTCGATCGGTCATGAGGGACATCCAGGTGTATCTCGTACTAAGAGAAACATTAAGGCATTGTATTGGTGGCCGAAAATTGATTTAGACATCGAAAGATTTGTACGTGCTTGTGTAAGTTGTGAAAGTTCAGACAAAGCACAAAAGACACTCAACCCTCCTATGTCTTCACTTGATGGTCCCAATTTACCAAGGGAAAGCGTTGCATTAGATATCATGGGACCCATGGTTTGGCAAGATGGAGTTATAAAGTATATTTTAGTATTGATTGACCTTTTTTCAAGGTGACTTGAGGTTGATGTCTTCACGAAGATAGACACTGAGAGTGTTATTGGTTTCTTCGGAAAATGTTTTTTAAGAGAGGGGTTTCCGGTTTCCATATTAACCGACAATGGAGTTCAATTTAAATCAGATTTGATGAAAAAGTTCATGGATAATACTGGGATTGAACAAAAATGTACTGCCTTGTATCACCCCAGGGGTAATTCTATTGTTGAGCGAGTTAATAGAGTATTGGAAGGTGTCTTACAGTTAGCAAAAAAAAGCAACAAGAATTGGGATGATGAACTCAACAAGCTGATTTGGTCATACAGAATTACTGTCCATGAAACAGTTGGGAAGAGTCCTTTTGGATTAATGCGTGGAAGGTTCCCTCATTGCAAAATTAATCCCTGATGGATGGGTAGAAGTAAAAAGTACGACTGGGATTGAGAACAGGTAAAGGAATCCATAATCAACTCTCAATGCAAAAATAAACTTTATTTTGATGCTAAACACGGTACCAAAGAAGTTTGTAAAAAGGTTGGACAAAGTGTCAGGGTTAAATGTGGAATAAAGGTGGGTAAGTTACAGTCTAGGTTTTCTGATCCAAGGATTGTGACTAAAGTCATGCGAAACACGGTTGAACTGGATGATGGTAGTGTACTTCACATGAGTCGGATTTCCATTTCAGATGATTCTATTGTTAGAAAGAAGACGCATGTTATGGAAGAGAAAAAAGATTATTGGTGGATGGATGTTTTGCTTTCTGTTGAGAAGGGAGAAGATGTGACTAAGAAGTCTAATTTGTCTGAGTCTGGTTTCCTTTCTGGAGTTCAGGATCCTACTTCTCATTTGTTGGATGGTCCACGGGTTACACCAAGTTTGGACAATGGAGTGAGTTTTGAAGTTCCTCAGGACCTAGTGGAGGTGAGCGGGGAATTGACCCCGAAGGGAGTGAATCTGATAATCATGTGAATGTTGGGGAATCTGGTTTGCAGAATGGAATCGTGACCAAAGAGAACAGTGTGGAAAACAAATCCAGCACATTTGGCAGACGTATAATAACTCCAAAGAAATATGAGGAATATGTTCGCTTTTGAATTTTCGTCTTCTTTTTAAAAAAAAATTTTTTTTTTTATTTGTATTAAGAAGGGGGATGTGTAGTAACAGGCATATCTCTTTAAGGTGGGTTGGAATCAGAATAGGGGTATGTCATAAGTTACTGTCTTGTTACAACGGTGAATACGAGAATGTTATGATGCATTCTCCAGCTGTTCCTCTACTGAGCTGCATGCATTTGTACCTGGCTTCTTAAATAAAGCTTCTATTGAAGTTCCTACATTAAGTGTGCTTACTACAACGTTCCAGGGGGCTTGGGACTGCTGCCTTCCCTCATTGGCTGACCTAAGGTCAGCTGTGACTTCCTCAGCCCAGAAAAGTTCAGCTCAGGCAGCCAGGAGCTTGTACATTTTGTGCATGTGTGGCTCCTGGCTGCTTGAACTGGTTTCTGTCAGGCTGACCTTTGTGCAGCCTGACAGACACTGTTTGTGAGGGGCAAAAGGTGTAGGGGCATGGCCCCTCAGCCCCAATAGACCGGACGCTCCAGTCAAAATGACAGTAAGAAGTGATGGTCAGGGGATGGGAAATACAAGAATAGGGAGAAAAGCCATTGAATCAAAAGTGGTGGACTGAGTTAGACAAGAAAGCTTTCCGATCATGGGCAAGGGACTGACCCAAAGCTCACTATACTATTTTTTGTTCAGATTAAGCATTCAACAACAGATAGGTAACTCTGTCTGTAGATGCAACATATTTGGGAAGGTGAAGGTCACACCTTTACGCCACTGTGTTTTCCTACTGTATACTGCTTTTTCGGAGGTAGGCTGTGACTGCACCCTTGCAACAGCGATTGGAATCCCACTGAGGTGAACCCGAGCTAGATGGTGCTGCCTTGACCCATCGACCATCTTGGGGAGTACAGATTTAGTCATGTGCTGTAGTGTGTCAAACCCGTGGCCTGACTCTGAGGCAGGTGTGGGATGGATGAGATTGGGGTTGGTGAAATAACGCGTCACAGGCATTGGAGAAAGTAACTAAAATCATACCGGAGAGGCCTGAGGTTCCTGCAGCTTTAAAATTGTAGTTATCATGGAATGGTGAAGTTTCAAGATTGCTGTGCATCCTACTTTATAAACTTCAATATTGTCAATTCAACCAGTAACACATTTATAACGAGTTATTCTCTATATTTGTGTTTCTCTGTCACTATTTTAATTTCTAAAACAAAATGTTTAATTTGTAACGCTTTTCACAAATTAAGTTTTTTTGAAATTATCTAATTGTAAAAGGGCTTAAAGTGCAACATATCCACTATGTTATCCAACTATTGAGTGCGTTGGTTTCTGCTCATGTGTTGCTTACATTTCAAGTCAAATGAGAAAAGGGATTAAAAGGATTTCGCAAGAGCAAAATCTAATGTAAAATATTATCTTTCTGAATCTACCATGACTTTCCTTACACATGAGGTCTACCTTATTCTCATAAAGCTGCATATTTATACCATGTTTATTTCGTGTCGTTGCCTGTTTTGGTTGCAGATTTTGAAGCCTGATTACTAAGGCCTTTTTGAGTACCTAAGTACCTGAAGTTGCACAACTGTAGTACTACTGTATTACAGTGAAGTTGTGTGAAAGAGTGCTCCTGCAGGACTTCTTCCTCTACTCACAAATAATTATGATTTGGCCCTCATGTTTCCAGTTCAGAGCCAAACCGATTCTATTACAAGTGGCAGATGATGCTGGGTTGATACCCGCTCAGTTAGGAGACTGTGCTAAGCAGTCTGCAGGTTGAAGAGCTCAAACTAAATGATATTGGATGGCCACAAAACAGAATAGTGATTGTGAGCACCAAAGAAGTTATGGAATCGTAATTTTTGATCGTCTGCCTTGAAGTCCATCCCTTTTCCAATTCCTAAGAGAAAATTCCCTGTCCTTTAGCAAAAATATAATCTTACACTAACGGGTCAAGTGATCACAGCCTTTTCAACTTCTTTCTACTAATTGAACAGATTTATGGCATTTGCCTATTCAAGAAAAGAGCCCTGGCTATACGTTTTTTTTCTTCATTTGGCTAGTCAACATGTTATGCTTCAGCATGGTTCTGAATCTATTAAACAAACTATCACACATATAACGTAAATGGGACAGTTTGAATACTGAACTCAAATGTATCCTCTTCTTTTGTAACTATGTTTGCTAATGAAGTCTGTGCATGTTTAGTGGTCCATGGGTCAACAGATTTTCTACAGGGTAAGTTTTCCATTTCTCTAGGCCAATTTCAAGCTTTGATATTTGTCTCTGCCCTTAAGAAATCCAGAAGGTAGCTCAGCCTTTCTCTTGCACTGTGAACATAAGCCAATGGAAGATTTTGTTCTAATATAGCCGTGACTCACTTGAAGTATTTTATTTGAATATCAGGGCGGTCAATGAAATTCCTTCTTTGTGTGCACAGATTGCATGAGCAGTTCAGGTTTCTGAAAATGTGTTAAGGGCTTTAACACTAAGGGCCTGATTACGTTGGCAGTAGGATAAGCATCTGACTGACATAGCCGTGGGAATGGAACCGCCCGACATGTAGTCGGCAGTTCCACCCACCAAATTAGAATGTGACTGCCGTGTAGGCGGTTGAAAATGCCTTTTTTCATTGTGGCTTGTGCTACGGTGCAGTGGAAAAAGACATTTTGCAAACATCCATGCACAATTTGGTGCCTGGCACACAGTACATGGATGTTTGGAGGGCCACCACATGTGCCCCCCTGGCCACATAGCGAAGGCCCACGGGGGACGAAGGCCCTGCTAAAGGCCCCCAAAATCCCTTTCCGTCTGCCTCTACATGATGGTCAGATCGAAAGGCATGGGGGGCGGACATTGTAATCCCTATGGCAGTGCCTCTGCAGGCACTACCCCTATAGGGATTACAGTTCAACTGATGCTCCAACAGACTGCATGATAATGTGTTGGTTGGACTGCTATCCTGGCTGTCGGTTGGACTGCCACTGCCGGCCTGTCGGTGGTCATCCAACCGACATCCTAATCGGGCCCCAAGAGTCGTCAGGCTGATATAAGAGCTCTCGCAAAATGCAGCACATTTCATTTACAAGTATTTCCATCAGATCACCTCTCTCATCATTTCAACAGCATCTAGCTTATTCTGAGCTCATTTGAGATCTACCCCCAACATCTTAAAAAACGATCTTCATCGGCTGGGTATGCATCTCATGTCAATCGGATGCTCTTGCCACCTTCAACAGCTTTCCTCAGCCAGATATTTTTATTAACTCTAAGATGCCTTCATCATAAAAACATGTGAAACAGATCTAAAGTCTTGCATCACAGTTCAGTCGTCTATTCATACCTGCTCCCCAGGCCTCCTAAAAGGTACCTAAGACTAAGAGCCTAATTATGATGTTGGGTAGACTTAAGTCCGCCCAACACTGTTTCGGTCCTGGGACCGATCGACCTCTGGTCAAGGGTCCTGACCACCTAATTAGGATGCGACCGAACACTGTTCATAAACCATCTGCAATACATGTTCCCATAGGGAAATGAGAGGTGCTGTTCATCCCTGCTCCCTGTGGCAGGCACCTCAAGGTGCCGGCTATTGGGTGCAGGGATCACCTGGTGACCTCTTGGCTCCCAACCAGAGGCCACACACACAATGGGGCCCAGCTGGGGGCCCCCAAACACACTTTCTGACATGGTTTCCCTGTCGTACAGGCCAGCATAGAATCCATGCTGGAAACCATGCATTGTAATCCTAAGGGCAGAAAGACCTGCATTTTGTGATTACGAACCGGTTTCAACTGGCCGACGGGCTCCTTCCGCCTATTGGAAGCCAGCCGGATTGACTGGGCGGTTTAGTTTCCGTGGGGCCAATTATGATACGGCCTGAGAAGGCTCTGACCAACTCTGCTCGATGCTGGCCTGACCTTGGTACATGTATGTAGCAATAGAGAATAGAATCTGAATAAAATGTACATAATCATTCTGAACACTGTTCAACCCTTAGAAATATGGGTAAGAAAGATAAAAACATAATTTAATGTTTAGTGGTAAATCAACTAAATGGGATAAAAATGGGATGTAAATGTCAGTGTCAGACTGGCCTGTCAGTCTGGCACTGCTTGAAGGGCCATTATTTTGGTTCCATAACGCCCTGTGGGACCAAACAGTATGGACCACTCACTGGCCCTTTAAGTCAGGCCATCTGGCAGTGCCAGAGTGTCAGACTGCCCGCAACGCCAGTCCTACACTGAAAATTTTATTTTAGTGCATCAGAGATGTAGCAAAATCATATCACATCATGGAACCAAGCATTGGCAAAACAAAGTTCTCTCTTTAAACATACAAATGTTGGCCAGACAGGGTTTCGAATTAAAAATGCAAGTCAGTCAGTCAGTAAAGCCCACAGGTTTGACTATAACTGAAAGTGTTTCCGTATCCCCATCTCCTGTCATGTATCCCTTCACTCTTGCAAGAATTATCATTGTTATGCTAACCATCATGACATTGATGGCCCCAATTTGCCGAGAATCCCCTTGAATAGGACAAGTTCAGCATTTGAACCATGATGTGCCCCATCTCTGCGGATAGGCTTTACAATGCCAGGAACTACCACCAGCGTACCACAGGTGCTCCTCTAAATGCTCACAGTAACCTCCAGTATGCCATGGCCAGCGGTTTAGCCAGAGATAGCCACCATCCTGCTATGGATGGGTACAGAAGACTAAGAAATACCAGCAATATGCCATGGGTGTTTCTGTAATGCTAAGAAATGCCACCTTCATCCCTTGGATAGACCCAAAATGATACAAATTACCACCAATGTGCCATGGCCAGCAGTTTGTCAAGTGAGGGTACATTCTGTAGTGGGCGGTGTACAATTGTTACAAATTACCACCCCAAAAAAAATAATCACCAGTAGTTTGCCCAGGGTTCATACCATTTTACCATGAGGGCTCCAAAAAATGATAACAATTATCACCAATATGCCAGGTCCGGAGACAATGCCGGGAATTAACACCGAATATGCCAGAAATTTCCCCCATATATGCCAGGCCAGTAGAGAACAAGAATACTCTTTCACAGATGCACACATGTACTATCACCTTCAAATGAATACGTGGACACACTCTCATATGTGCTCATATAGGTTCACAAACACTCTCTGTCACTCACAATCTCTCTCATGCATGCTTTTCATTCAAAACCTCAATGGTTCCTGCACCACTGACAGGAACTCCGATTGAAGAATAAAACAGGCAGCACAGTCACAGGAGAAAAACAGAAACCACAGGGATAGGAGTGTGAGGCAAATGCCGCTGGGGTAGTGCAGGTATTGGGCAACTCCACATAGACTCTAGACATGCGCATTGCTGGCCTTACACAGCGCATGTCTGGCATTAAGGTTGGAATGTTTCTGGAAAGTATGGAGCCCGGCACCAGAAGTCAGAAGTACCATTTGGGTGTCAGTGGTAAAGGAGGAGGCGGAAACATTGGAACAAAGAAAGTGGGGGGCACTGTATGTAAAAAAAAAAAAAACTGGTTTCAGGAAGCCAGCAATTTCCTAATCGACATATTTTACTGAATATCTACCTCCTCCTGAGGTGCTACTATAAGGCCTAATAGATGCTAATTTTACCTAATTACTCCAGTTCATACCCCCTCCCCCCAAACAGACCATGCTTAATAGGCCTTGTTAATTGAGTTTCGCTAGAAAGGGAGTTCTTGTTGAAAATGGGTTACTAGATGAGCAGAAAAACTGCACTCTCAAAATTCCACTGATATTTCACCAGCTTAAACCTCACTGAACTTGGGGGCTGGTAATCACCCATAAGAGGAATCACTTCGAGAACCGATTGCTTAAACTCCGTTGTCTACATGTTGCCATTTCACAGGGGATTATTTGTTACCCCACTATAATTCCACATCCTGGAATTGCCGATTGCCACATTATCACTAACATTTGATCACCAATGGGGTTCCACTGCACCTCCCAGAATGAGGGACTTAATGCAATCTAGTTAAGACAACTTTACCATTAATTTTTTTAATAAACATTTTGCATTATTTGTGACGTTTTCTGTTTCTGCTAGCAACCTTTCCATGGTTAACTGTTGAAATGAAACGGGATCCCTACATGCATTGTTAACTATGTTTTAGAGATCCTGAGGCACATCTCTGTTTGTGAGTAGATACTTTGTGAGAGGTGGAACTTAGCTTGGGTATACAGCAGTACATCTTTTCTTTCGCTTACACTTTGCCCCAGTGAAAGTCTTCCTCGCAGAAGGTCTGTGTTTGGTGAGCCGAGGGCGCAACACAGCCTCTGCAGCCCCTGCGTGCAGGGGGGCCACCATCCCTCCAAGGAGCCCCCAACTGGTAAAGAGTGTTTACCACGCATGCGAGATAACGCCTGCCATTACAGCGCGGTCATTACAACAACCGCATTGTTACATTGCATACCTTTGCAACGCAAGTTGGAACAACGACTTGGTTAGGGGGCAGAAGGTGTTGAATGTAAAATCCAACACCTTCCCTACTGTTGCATAGATTGGAGTTGGAATTATAAATTATACTATTCCAAAACCCAGCACCCCTACAACAAGTCGTTGTTCTGACTTTTGTTGGCAAGGTATGCGATGTAACAACGCGGTCATTGTAAATGCATGCAAACTACCATGCGATATTCCCCCAACAAGTCAGGGTGGCCCCATTCCGCCCAAGACCAATGAATATCTGTGTGATATGGGATACTAGGGCCCCGTTGTCCCTTTCTGCAGGGCTCCTCCATCATTTTGCATTAGGCCGCTCTGGTGAGTCTGTTGGTAGGCCTGCTGTTTTATAGTACACTTACCTCCTCCTTGTACCTTGCTACAGACAGATATGTCCTGACTCCGAGTTTCCTTGGTACCTATTACAAATTGCTTATTTTTTCCGCCTCCCATAGGAGTAGACCAAGATACGATTACCGATATCTTGACAAAGCGAAACAATACTGAAAAACAACAGATCAAAGTTGCATTCCTACAAGCTACAGGAAAGGTAAATACAGGTGGTTCATTCATATTTATATTGTCCTTTTCTTTCAGGGTGAAATAGCAACTGTGAGGAGGTGTTCACTCTGTACAAATTGGAACTCAAAAAAAAATTCTCTCATTCACAAAGATAAGTAGAGAGTGGTCAGGGTTGCCAGAAGTTGTACTACTGAACATCGACCCCAGAATATAGTAATAAAATTAATATCGAGGACAGAATTTTGAGGTACAAAATATCAAAAGGTTAGTGAGTTTAGGGGAGTATAGATTTACTATCCCTAAGTTCACATCAACGTACCATGAAGATATATGTACAGTGTAGGTACAAATATGTGGAGTTTGGTACTACCTATTTTATTTTAATTATGTATTCATTTATCAAGCTTGTATAGCGTGAACATGACCCTAGTGGGTATCAGAGCACTTTACAGGAAGTGAGGGTAGGGTAAAATTGGAATAGCTTACAAGTTCACAATTATAATGAAGTAAAATGCCATGAGAATACACATATTATTACACTTGTTATCAGAGGTAGTCAGCGAAGGAAAGGTCTGACATCATCATAACAAGAGACACTGGTATGGTTACAATCGATAGATCACAGAAATTATAGTTTAGGGTAAAAATGTATTCATCATTATTCATCACTTACCTGTCAATATATATTTTTTCGATGTTTTGTCCTCGATATTGTGGTAAATTGATATTCTGGAGTTGCAACTCAGGGTGCACACCTTACAGAATTAGATATGATTAGTCTATGTAGGAACTCTACTGCAGACCTGAACCTCTATGCTCCAGTGACACATTGGCATACATCCCAGTGGTATACTGGTTCAACGTATCACTTGTTAGCATGATAAATGTTCTATCCAAATTATAGGCAGTGTCCTTTTCTCCACCATCTTGATTAAGGTACTATAACCTTGAAAGGGCCTATTCAGAGTAGAGAAAAAGCAGCCCTTGTTACCTGGTCTTGTTACTCTAACAATCACCAACAATCTGCATTCTAGTGTGTTCCTTTAATGATGATGTCTCCTAGGGTATTGTGGCATCGTTCACCGGATGTCCCGTTAAAAATAGTGATCCAATCTGCTGCCCCCCAAAAATACACATATTTTAATTTCCCAAAGCTGCAGGGTTTGCTTACTTCAAACAAACTCCCACTACCCTGGAATGTTCCGGCCCAAAATGCTTTTACTGGAGGATTTTTCATGAAAGGAATTTCTTCAGATACACATGTTACTTTTTGTCTCCTGTAATGATGAACTATTATTGTGACCCTCTTTGTTGACACTTAATATGGGTGAAACGTCATGAAGTAGGTGTAGATAAAGTTTCCACTACCGTGCATTAAGACCATTCATAGTATGGATTTAGCAACAGTAGTGTAGGTCAGCCATATTTCCCAAAATCGACAGGGGCTACGTTATCCCTTGTAGCCCAGAGAGATATTGCTGTGGTATTGCCAAAGCACGTTCCTGCACAGCATGGACTGTTAACAGTCCATGCCATGCAGGAACTGGAGCTGCATGCATAGTGGGAGGCACAACAAGTGCCCCCCTGCTTGCATTTCCTGGCCCTGAGGCAACAGGGGGCCCTGTACTGAAGAGCCCCCTTAGTTTCCTCACATGAAAATTGTGGCGATGAGGAAACTCATAATATGCTTGCCGGTGCCTCAGCGACACCGCCAGAATATTGTTAAGCCTCAGACCGCTGCAAGACCACCTGGGGGTAGCAGCAGTCCTATTGGTCCGTAAGTGTTTGACTCAGATGTAATCATCAGTTAGACGTTGATTTTTAAATGGACTGACCATTTGTTATTTGTCTTCCTGAATTGTACCTCAGCCTTTACAGGAGGCGCTGAGGAAAGCTCTTTCCGGACACTATGAGGATGTTGTTTTGGCTTTGCTGAAGAGTCCAGCTCAGTTTGATGCGCATGAACTGAAGCATGCCATTAGGGTAAGCAACACAATTTGTTGGTTTCTTAATTGTATCCGCTGACGTTTCAAATGCACATTTTTACAAAATAGCTTTGAGGTTCAGTGCCAAATCAAGTTCTTTAATGACCGAGTTCCATAAACTATTTACAAGAGTGAAAAACTTCAAAACTAGAATTGTAGCAGAAAATAATGCATTATTTTTCAGTCATTTCTGAATCAATTTTATATTTTTTTCCTATTGAAAGTTATCCAAAAATGAACACTTTCTACTACTGCACCCTGCACGTTACTAACAACCTGTGCTGTGCACTCCATCCAGGCTCAAGACCTGCTGAGCACTGCACAGCATCGCCCACCATCTGCACCTGAGCAAACTTACTCTGTTGTGCTCTGTGACTGAACCAGGATTGTTTTGTATTTAATGCCACATTAACATGTTAGCTAAAGTATTTACTCTGAGTGATCTCATTCCTAATGCATTATTATCACAGAAACACTGAATAATGCACCACATCTTCTTGTCCTTAATATGAAGATATCCACAGTGCCAGGGATTGTGCTGTGTGGGATTCAGTATCCAAAAGAGTTGTCATATAAAAGCAAAAGGGCATATAAGGCTTCGGCACATTAAAACACACCAACCCAAATAAAACTAGCATTGACACATCTAACAGGTCTGGCTTTCGTATAATGCATCCACAGATCAACAACACAAGAAACAGAGATGAGTGGCACAGAGTTATCACTCAGGCAACATGTATGGTCAAATAAGCAGACACAATGCAAGCTAGACAGCAGAGGCAACACATGCGGGTGACTTTACAGCACAAGCATGCCATTTGCAGTCATTCCTTCTTGGTGATCGACTGCATGAATCTGTAAGGTGAATATGCTTGACCAAGCAACAAAAAGGCAGTTAAAAATGATTGCCATGTGGCTGCTAAATTTGTTACTCCCATTATACATTCTGATTGTCCATTGTGGTGTGTATTTGTAACCGAGGTGTTGATGACCTTCATTTCGATTGTCTGGTTCTGTTAAGTGATTAGAAGTTGGATGGATGAACTGATACACGTTGGGAGGTTCTTCTATGGAACTGTACAATAAGATGCAGTCAGTGCCCCAATTCCTTGGGACTAGCACCATGAACTATTCTCCTATTATCCCTAAAGGACATTTCCTTATAGCGGAATTTCACATAATAATGTAGGTTTTGACGAGATTAATTGAACGGCATTTATTCCAAAACCTTTGATCAACATTTTGTTTTACATTTTATGTTTGTTGGATGCATACTTTCTCCCGACCTTTTCATGTTGCTATAAATATATACGTCTAGTTTCTATATGTTTCCCGTTAAAGGTTTGTGAACATTAGAATTAGTGAATAGTGACATATGGTTAAAAAAGAGAATGCTCTGAGGCATGTTGTTTGTGATTACAGTACGACAAGGTGCCTCTGTATCGTTCATGTGAACGAAAGGAATATAAAAGAAAATGTGTTCAACATCTTTTAACATATTATCAGAATCGTTAGATCGATGGAAATAAATCGCAACTGCGGCAGGATTTCAGATTTCATTTGCAATAATCAATTCCCTTTAAAAGGCTATCCGAATACGTTGTCCAAAGGCAAGCTTCTTAAACGAAAAACAATCACATCTGTTCTGAGTCAGCACTAGGCCTGGGCGGTAAATTCCGTTCCGTTCGCGGAATTTGCGGAATTTGGGTAATTTCGCGTTCCGCGGAGAACGCGAAATTGCCCAAAAATCTGCGTTCCGCGACTTCGCGAAATTTTTTGCTTGTTCGCGTTCTCAATATGCGTGTTCGCGAGATATTTCACCCCGAGCACGCAAACAGCGATCGCGAACAGGAAAAAAGTATCGCGAGCAAGCAATTCCGCGTGTTCGCGGAATTTCTGCGTGTTCGCGGAGATTTTTTACTGTTTCGCGGAGATTTGCGTAACGCGATTACGCAAATTCCGCCCACCCCTAGTCAGCACAGGAAGTGTTTCTGGTGGACAATGGGTGCGTGGCCTACGTCGAGTTCATCAGAGTTCTCAATTTTCCCATGTATACGTGTGTGTACCTTGTCCAGATCGTGCCTTGGCTTTGCATTCTGTGATTTGTAGTCCTCATTTTCTATTGATTTGAACTGGACTACAAGTCCCAGAATGCAAAGAAAACCCGGCAATGAATGAGTTACACTTAGAGGTGGAATTCTTGAGAATACATGCTGAATTGTAAATGTAAACCACATGTTCTGGGTTTGTCTAAAGGGTGTACCGTAATCTTTGTGATTTAGTGGTTGTATATCTCAAATTTCCCAACTGAAAAGCAGTGGCTGCAGGGTGTCGGGGTGAGGTGACCAAGGTACGGACTAGACTATTTCCATGAGGAATAGGGTCAGCATTGATTTGTATTAGGTAGAACTTTGTCTAGAGTGGCACAGTGGGAGAAAAATTATTAGTTGGAATGCTACCACGAGCGATTGTCACTGGTTATACTATTTGAAAGCATCAATCCCATCACCTTTTGGGCGTTTGACTGCCAGAAGTATGTCTGGATACTTAAGACTGGCTCAGCTTATAAAGGATACTATTGCCAATGTTTGTGAATTCCAAAAAGTAGTACATTTGCACCCATAAACCAATCACTATGGGCCACATGTATCAAACTAACATTTTGCCATTACCTATTAGCGAATGTTACTGAATCGCAAATGGGTTAACACTAAATGTGATGTAACAAAATATATAGGAAATAGCGATTCTCTGATAGCAATTTGTTGAAAATCGCAAATGCAATTAGGGAATTGCTATTTGTTTGATACTCAATTCGCTCCTATGGACCTCAAGTCCCATAGGTGCGAATGGTATTGCATTACCTAAACTGCAATGACCTATTTGGTAATTGCAAATTAGATAATGCAAAGGCAAGGGTGCACAGGGGCCTCTCTGAAGTGCCCCCCCCTTAAAAAGAGGTGCAAAAGTAAGACACGTGCCACATGGCATTATGGAAAATGCTTTTTTTTTTGCGTTTTCCAAAATTGCACATGTTTACCATCAAATTGAAATCAATGGTAATAGCGATTCCTAAATGCACAGTTCGCATTTAGGAAAGGCTTCTTACATGTGCATTAGAGAATAGCAAATTGCGATTCCCTGTTTGCATTCACAATTTAGGTAATCACTAAAACTTGTGGTTACCCAAATTACAAATCCCAAAGCCATTCATACATTCAGAAGGACATTTTGCATTCACACCGCTTGCAAATGAAAAAAATACTTTGATACATGTGGCCCTACACATATTGAAGGTTCTACATTGGACAATATTGCTGTGTTCCAAACAGTGCTCGATATGTTTGTTAAGTTAAATGATCCAATTTTATTTTGTGCTTTTATTGATTTTTCGACGGCGTTCGATAGTGTAGATAGATTGACACTATGGAGAAAAATGGCTAATATGGGGATTCCCAAAGATCTCTTAACAATAATAATCTCCCGTCATACATCAACATGGTGCAGAGTCCAAATGGGGGGAGAAAAAGGGCTAACCAAACCCATCCCTACGCGAAATGGGCTGAAACAGGGATGCTTATTAGCTCCCCTATTATTTTCCATCTACATCAGCGATCTCCCGGGGCGTCTCTCTCAAATTAAAAATGACCCTCCTAAATTAGCTCAAGTTGACATACTCTGTTTAATGTATGCCGATGACATTGTTATACTCGACCAGACTCCGATAGGCCTACAAAGATCCTTGAATGAATTAAACCTTTATGCAACCGAAAATTTTCTGGTGCCAAATATTAATAAAACTAAAGCACTCCCCTTCAGTGGCAGAAGGAAGCCCTTACCATATATTTGGTCTTTAGGAGACGAACCGATAGAGACTGTAAGAGAGTATGTTTATTTGGGTCGTATTTTTACTTCCAATCTGCTAGATACAGCCCACCTCCGCCACTTGAGTCGGAAGGCAGATTCTCACGTTGGGGCTTTACAGAGACTGTACCTCTCCACGGGAAATAGACACTTTACACCAATGCTGGAAGTCTACGGTATAAAAATCCCTCCGATTTTATCATATGCCATGGAATATTCACAAATTAAAACATGGCAATCTATAAAAGTAAAGGAAGGGACCATACTCCGAAAACTGTTAAAAGTGTCACAGTCGGTACCAGTTCAAGCCCTACGTCTTGAGCTATCGGTAATGGGAATCTCAGCCAGAGTAATTTAAAATATCATTAGGTGGGCGTACAATTTATTACATACAGCGCCAGACACCTTAAGACATATGTTAGAATTGGAGACTTTTAGAGTGGAAGCATCTGGGTATACTTTTAATAGGAATATGGTGAAAGCATTTGAGTTTTCTCAATGTACGGTTGCACTTTTACAGGAGTGGTCCCCAGCACACTTGAAATTGTTTTTAAAACATCTGGCCCCTAGAATCAGTTATGAATCTGATAATGAACATTGTAGTCAATTGAAGCATTATAAAGGGTTTGCAGAACAAATAGAATTTAAAACCTATGCTCTCTATTTGCGTTTTCAATTAGAGCACGGAGTAAGGCGCTGTATTCTTCTCTTAAGTTTGGGTATACTTCCTTTAGCCACTTTTTTAGCTAGGTGGGAAGGTACTAATAACCCCAAAGGTTTATGTGAATTATGCAAAGGTGGCCAACAAGATTTGCTTCACGTTTTACTAATATGTCCCAATGTGAGTATAGTAGCTGCTCGACGACGTTATATAACCCCAATTCAATTAAAGTATGATGCATTCTCGGCCCAAGATTGTGTAACTCTCCTGTTAATGAATTTATTTGCCATAACTTGTTTAAGTTTTTAAAAAGCTTTCTGAAGCGGTTTTAAGTTATAAGCACAATCTGAAGATTTTATCTTATCTTATTCTTTTCGAATGTTGTATGGGTAGGTGGTAGAATATTGCTATTGTACCATCTTATAGTGAGTCTAAAAAGCAAAAGTTTTTTATCTAATCATTTTTAGGAGTATTAATAATAATTTTAATTCTGTATTTGTTGTTCTCAGTTGAGATCTGGATCAAATAAAAATTTACTGATTTATATTGAAGGTTCCAAACCAAAAACTGAAGTTAAAATATGTTAGTGAAATGAGAAGAGGCAGAGCAGACCTGACTGAGAACCCCCAGACACAACTACCAAACCAAGGCTGCATTTGAGGAGTTTCACACCCCAAACATCACTGCTGAAACTGTGCTTCTGTCCACCCCACCTGGGACTGGTAGTTCTCCCTAGGAACTCATGACTACAGTCATGTACAACATTATAGCCTGAATTCCCTGCCTTGGAACCACTTATTTTATCTGCATTTGCACTGCACACACTCTTCTTCGTCTCTGCCATAAGAAGTGCAGATGGTAGAGTTGTCAAATCGATGCATATAGGCAGGGCTCCATATTTCTTGTCCTTTTAAAAATAATGTTATTAAGTGACTTGCATCCCCATATACTAAGCCAGAGGCACAAATAGAGGAGGACATAGAGGCAAATTTATAGGGCCAGGAAAGTCAGAGCTAAGTCATGGGTGTGGCTTGGCTCTAACAGTCCGTGCATGGGCCGAGCCATGAAAGTGTTTGGTGTGCATATTGTGCAAAAAACATAATGTAAAATGTGATACAATCCCTTCAAATTACAAAAAAAGTGTACTTCTTTAATATGCAGGAGTGACACCTGCTTGTTAAAGAAATACACTTTTCTGATTTTTGAAGGGATTGTATCATATTATGTCACTGCATAGTCAGACATTTATAAAAAGGGATACCTTTTAGAAGCATTCATAGCTCTCCCCCAATAACAAAGATATTTCTACCTGCTCCCAAGCAAACATTATCATATGTTAAATGTAATAGGGTAACGCAATGAGTCCTAAGGCCAACAAAAACAAATATAGCTAAATAGGAGGGGAGTAGGCAAAAGTGTTTGTGGGAAGGCCAACCAGAAGCTGAAAGCCCTAACAGTAGATCAGTGAACGAATATAGTGATACTCAATCAGTCAGTCAGGCAGAAATGCTTTGAACACAGAACAAGGTGCACTGCTGATGGTCAGCTGAGAGAACAAGTCCATGCAAGGCCAGCTCACCCTCGCTTTGATGCTGCCTGTGGTCCAGCTGTAAGAGTTCTGCTTTAAGGCTAGACCTATATAAATTGTGGCTTTGTGATGCTAGCACTATCTCACAGGTCTCAGTTGAGGGCACAGAGGGCAAACTCAAGAAGGCTCAGCAGTCTTAATAGGGGGCTCAGAGCATTCTAAGCCATCATCAAGGGCACAGCTTCAGGGGTATGTTTGGGGTGGGACATCCACCCAAAATAAATGCATCCTAGGTGGATCTGGGGACCCTGAGTTGGGTCTATTGTCTCTGATCCAGTTTTCTCATAGTGAGACAAGAATGAAAGACAAAACATTGACCTTTGATGTGAACAGGAGAGAGAAATAAAGGTACCCATCTGCTGCTGAATTACAAAATGTGAAACCAGATAACCTGGAATCGATACCGGCTTCTCTGCTTGTCGAAAAATGTGTTATCCTAATCAAATATTTTATTCAACAGACTGTCGTTTTTCTTTATTGTCACTAATGAGCACACTTCTAAATGCATGCTTTTAGGATGTGTGTTGTACAAGCACTCTTATATTTGATTTAGTAGACTGTAAGTTGCCCTATCTATAAAAAGAATCTAGGCCCCAGCAACAGTGCCATTAGTGAAGCAAGAGGTTACTCAGTAGTCATGTAAACCCTAAATGTAGCCTAGATTCTTTTTACAGATGGGGTAACTTGCAGTCTCCTAAATCAAATACAAGAGGTGCTTGTACAACAATTAGGGTCTGCAGCCTGTTCTTGGGTAACATGACTAGGTTTGAGTGGGAGTTGTCCTTTGTGTATTCCTCCCAGACAGTCACACAATTGAGAGCAAGGTTGGCGGTAGGATGGGCCACACTTGTGGGGGGCAGACTCTAAAAGAACTGTTTTGCTTCCTGAAGCTTGCCCTCAGAGGACAGGTTTGCTGCTTGTGACCGGCACTTCTGTTTGAACCCAGGACTTCCATGGCAGTTCAAAGGGTTAGTTGCCTGGCCTCTTGATCAGAGCCTCAGGGGCAGAAAAGGCTACAGACATCTTGAACCCGCACCTGGGCTCAGTGAATTGTGACCCTCTAAGTGGTTCCCCTCCAGTCCTGGACCTTTGGAAGTGGTGCTTAAGGTTTCCAGATTACCCAAATCCAGAACTTATGACTTTGAAATGTTTCTGCCAAAATGTGCTCT
Organism: Triturus cristatus; assembly: GCF_964204655.1. Classification (NCBI taxonomy): domain Eukaryota; kingdom Metazoa; phylum Chordata; class Amphibia; order Caudata; family Salamandridae; genus Triturus; species Triturus cristatus. Next base: position 884,053,206 of record NC_140581.1, read on the forward strand.
GAGAACCAAAAGGAGACCGGGACCTCCCTGCTTGTCGATCTGCCCAAGGTGCATCACTGGTCGGCTTGACTTTGCGGTAGCTACATTCTTCTCAGCAGCAGCAAATCCTATTCAGCAGCTCCTATCTGAAAGAGCATCCGGCCTTACAGAGTCCTCAATGGATACAGTCTGCTGCTTCATCCCACTGGAGATTTTTGTCTTTCATAAAAGAGACTAAGTCCAAAAGTAGAAATTTTCACTGCAACTTTGTCCAGCGGCTCCCTGATATTGATGCCTACTTCTCTGCCACCGCCAGCTGCCTAGCTCCACGGAACTCAGAAATTTCCACAAAAAAACTCTTCTGAGTCTGTATGTAAGCCAAGACTGGGCCCAATCCACTCTGTGTATCTGAACTGCATTACATCATGGTTGGACTTAACTTTCAACTTTGCCCAAGTCTCCCGCGACCAGATACCCGCAGTTGTCGCTTTGATCTTCTAGGCACAATTTTTCACTTTAAACTAAAATTTCATAACTCCTGTTCTAATTGGATTTTTGTAGTTTTGGTGTCAAATAATTTATTAAAATGTATTCTATTTTTCAAAATGTGTTTAGGACTTATTTTGTGTTGTGTTTTCTCTTTATTGCTGGGTGGGTGTTGCATAAATACTTTGCACATTGCCTCTAAGTTAAGCCTGACTGCTCTTGTGCTGAGTTATCACAGGGTTAAACACAGATTAATTTAATGTCTTATGTGCTTCACCCTAGCAAGTAGGCGCGGGCGGAGAACTCTGCTCCACCTGCAAAGTGTGCGGAGATATGCCTACTCCGTGTTCTCCGTGGAACACAGAGTAGGCAAATCTCTGCACACTGCGCAGTGGAGCGTAGTTATCCAGCCCCTGCCTCTACCCCAGTATTAAAAATTAATTAGACATTAATTAAAACAAAAAAGACACTTACCTGTACTGCGGCGTCCACAGGCTGCCCTCTTCCTCGCGTCTCTCTCCTATGTTGGGTGATCATTGCGAAAACTGCCCATGTGCGAGAGAGCGTGCATGCGCAGTTTTTGCAACTATCACTCAACGTAGGAGAGGGTTGGTGAGGAAGAGGAGGAGGGCAGCCTGGGAACGCCGCTGTACAGGTAAGTAAGTGTTTTTTTTGTTTTAGTTCATGTCTAATTAATTTTTAAAGGGAGTTGGAGGCGGGTGGCGGAGCGGAGTTCCATGGAGTTTGTTCACAACTCTGTGGACCTTCGCATAGTCCCGCTCCACCAGCTCTGCCCATGATTACTAAAAAGCATTGTGGCTGTTGCTTGAGAAGAGCTCACACCCCCTCAATCAAACACCCAATTTGCCCCATCAACCTATATGTTACTGATCATATCTTGCTTGCAAGGCAAATCTATTTTTCTCAGGCATATTGATGGTGGAAACCAGACAAATTCTGACTGGATTTTATAATTCAAGGGTTGACTAAGGGCATAATTTAAATGTTAGCGAATGTGTTACTCCATCACAACGGTGATGGATATCCCATCTGCCAAAATCTAAATCCCACAGGAAATAATGGCATTTAGATTTCTGCAGACGTGATATCCGCCACTGTTGTTACAGAGTAACCAATTCCACCGAAATCTAAATTGGGCCCTAAGTTCTTTCATGGCCTTAGGCTGATTCTTAGCCGGCAACTTACGAAGAATAATAAAATTGCATTTTCATTGGCCTTGGACAATAAACATATTGTAAACCAGAACTCCACATTATGCTGTGGCTTCAATTTGGGAACATGGTAAATTTCCTTTTAGAGAATATCCATACCCTTTGTGAGGCGTTTTCTCCTTATACATTAAATATGAGAAATAAATGAATCAGGCATAAAACCCTTTGTTAATTGAGCAGTGTAAGAAATGGGATTATTGACTAAAGGGAGCGAAAACCCTACTCAGGCAACAACCACAATGTTTGGACGGTTGACGCTGGAGCACAAAGAGCAGGTTGGGCAGTGGGGCAGTGGGTGGTACTAGCCTTTGGAAGTGAGGGGATTCCCTATGTTACTTCCAAATCTGGTTCTGGAAAATACTTCCCATCCCCTGCCAAGGCTCTGAGACATCTGGGGTGTCAAAATACAAATGGCAGGTTCTTTTGTTTTGGCTGGAGGCAAGCCCTTTGAAGAGAAAGTAGGGCAGGGAACAGCTCTGGTCCCATCCATCCTGGCATGATGGTCCATTCTGCTAACACCATGTCCCCTTTTGTCACAGTGTCTATGAATAATAACCAAAGCCCAGCAGCAGAGCCATTCACATTATTTGACCAAAGAAACTGTCAGGAGGCACAAATAGTTATTACAAGAAAATGACAGCTTTCTAAAATTGGTATTTTCAGAATCGTGACTTAGAATCAAACTTTAAAAGCGTAGAGGTTTTTACATTGCAATTCATTGAGTTGCAACAAGACATTTCTACCTGCTTGCAATCAAAAGTTAGCAATTGTAATAAGGCAGCCCCAGTAAGTATATGGAAGAGGTAGACCTTACAGTAGTGAAAAACAAAATTTGGAGTTTCTCACTATCAGGACATGTAAAACTTGAGAATACGTCCTACTTTTTAAATAAAATGCCCCCTGCCCTATGGGCCTTTGGGGCATACCTTAGAGGTGACCTATATGGATTAAAACAGAAGGCTTAGGCCTGGCAAAAAAGTTTGTTTTGCTGGTCCAAAATGACACTTTAAAACCCCAGAACAGGTTACAATGGCAGGCCTGAGACATGTTGTAAAGGATTACTTTAGTGGGTGGCACACTGAGTGCTGCAGACCCACATGCAGCCTTTATTTTACAGGCCTGGGGTACATTTAGCACCATATACTAAGGGTTTATAATTAATTCAATTTGCCAATTAGATGTAGGCCAATTTTACTAAATTTTAGGGAGAGAGCACAAGAACTTTATCATTGGTTAACAGTGGTAAAGTACTCAGAGTCCTAAAAGCCAACAAAAGCGGGTTCAGCAAAGGAAGGAAGTGAAGACAAAAGGTTTGAGGTGACCCAGCAGAGAAGGCCAGGTCAAACATGACCCGCTTCCAGTGAAAAGCTAGGGTAGACCAATCAATACCTTGATGGGCTTTCCTGCCTAGGTGATAAACATTAACAAGGGGCATCTTCACCAGTGGCACTTGTCAGTTCTATGCCCTTCTGATCCCAGTTGGATCCCTCTGTCAATACTCTCTTGAGCCAGTGGACTGACCCTTGGGGAATGCATCTCCTCTCCTATGGACTCCATCTGTGAGACTCCTAATCTTAATTGCTCGCAGGTGCATTCCCGTAGGCAAACAGTACCACCATGGCGAAACAAAGTGATGTGGCTCCTTCTGCTCCTTGGATTAGACTTCTGCCTCCATCCCAAGGAAAATTCTTCCTATAAGGACAACAATCCGCCAAGGCCACTGACAGCTGTCAGTATCAAGTGCCAAGTGGAGGCTCCAAGCGGGAGTTTCGATAGATCTCACTCTCTTCCATGGGGCTGGCAAGGAGTTCCTTCCTTGTTTCTAAGGTTTGACATACCTCAGAGGTTTCTCAAAATGGGGGTCAGCATCCCTTTGTGTTAGGCACCCTGCTTCCACTCTACCTCCCATCATTCGAGGGACAGTGACCTGAGACATGTATCTAAGCCCAGGGTCTGTACCCTGAGACTGAACTGGTGCCAAGCGAGGCATTGTCTGTGTCTGCCTGGTGCAGGTACAAACCTCTGGCTCTGTGACAGCACGGTGAGCACCTCCACATCAGAAGTGGCCTCACAAGGGTCAGTCTTGGGGGGCTTTGCTCTCAAAGCTTTTAACCACTGCTCCTTCCTTTGGGGACTGTCTCCACTTCCAGCCCCTTCCTCTCGATTTAGGCATCAAACTCTCCCTGTGGAGGTAGTACTACCGGAGACCTGAGCTTTCAGGCCACCCTGGGGGGCCTTCCCTCCCAGCACAATGCCAATGCCAGTGGTAACGCATTTCCTGGAAATTCTAGGGGTACCAGGACCATAGAATGGATGAAGTCCTGCTGAAGGGCCTGGCTTAACCTACACACCTGTCCTGGCACTTACTGAACTGGAGAAACCAGCCTCTCCACTACCCTGTTCTGGCTGGCCCCAGTATTTCTCAGAGTAGTGAAAGGGATTCCATTCACTGTGATCTGTTTGAAGTGGTGACTCCTATCCACATGGATAACACGTCTGCCCTCTGAGTCTATCTCTCAACTAAGGGAGACTAGGTCATGCTCTAACCATTGCACCTGGGACTACTTACCCCTAAGGCCATATTGGCCACTCTTGTAGGGTTCCCATCAGTGGGTGGTTTCTTAGGACAGAGTCTCCCTGCTTCTGTCTTAACTGAGAACAATCAAACCACCGGGGTTGACATGGGTTGCCCTGTCCTAGTGCCCACTAGATTATCTCCCTGTTTCTCAGAAGAGGTATGGGAACCCTTTCCCCCTACCTTAACCTGGGACTTGTCTTTCTCTCCCGCAACTTCCCCATCACTCTTCTGGGGAGACCAAACTTCAGTCACTCCCAGATACCTTCTTATGGACGCTGGTGCTGAGCCAGGAGCCCACCTCCTTGACAAGCTCCCTAGGATTATTGAACCTGCTGTCTATTAGGTGTTGGCACAGTTCTGCCAAGTAACTACTGAACATGTGCTCTCTTGCAATCATATTGTACAACACAATATAATGTTTCACATCAGAGCCCTTCACTCAACATTCGAGTGCCTTGCAAAAGTTGTGCACATAATCTACCCAGGACTGCTAGGGCAGCTTCTGGTTATCCTGAACCTTGGCCTTTACTACACAGGAGTGAGAACAGTAATGAATCCCTCCTCTGATTGGGAATGTGCATCCAAAGACTGGCCCCCAAACCTGCTCAGGACCCTGTGCATTTCTAGGGCAAACTCATAAGCCTTAAATCTCCTTTGATTTCACGTCCTGCTCTTTCCGACTCACCTCATGAGCCAGCAAATGTTTTCCTTCTGCCAATGCCCTTTCTGGCTCAGCCTTCGCCTTGGCTGTGGCAATCTCTGCCTCAGTCCTTCTTTCTCCAAGGCCCTTTTTGGAGCACCCTCTTCTTTAACAGCCTCCCAATTTGCGGCTGCCTCCTTCATCGTTTAGCTTGCTCAGCTGCAGATAAAAATCTCTCTCAGCTCTCCGGCCCTCCAGGTCCTCAGGGGACAGGTTACAGGAAGAGATACTGCTGCCTGCTCTGGTCCTGGCAGAGGACCTCACACCTGTGGGTCCTTCTCTCTCCTCTTGGGTGATTGTCAGGAGGATTTCATTCTCCCCCTCTGTTTCCTTCTTCTGCTCCTCCATATCCTTACCCTACTCTTGTTCCTTTGCTGTGAACTGTAACTGTTGGGCCTCCTTCTAGCTCCAGAGGTGCCTTCTAGAGCTCCTTCTTCTTGGAAATCTTGATTGCTGGAAGCCCCCTCTCCCTGTAGAATCCTTTGAGATCTGCCACAGTGTATCTTTCCAGGTTAGTGAGGTCAAATTCCATGCTGACAGGCAAGAGATAAAGGTGCACAAACTCAGCCAGAATGGAAGTGAATTTGGAAAAAGCGAAAGAGGTCAATCAAGGAGAATTGAAAAAAAAGAATCTTGTATCAATTTATTTATATGAAATTTTAGAGGCATACAAAATCACTGAGTGATATTGCACAATCACAAGTACTGGATCCTACCGCTGACACCAATGTAAGGAATGAAAACCCCAATCAAGCAACAACCACAATATTGTCAGGGTGAACCACAACAGTCATTAAATTAACCTGCGCTTAACCATCTGGTAACTTGGCACCAAAGCAGTCAGTTTTCACTTAGAGGCACTGTGTAGAGTACGAATGCAACACACAAACAGTAAAAAAGCAAAGATACACCACAAGAAAATTCTCAAACCAATTTTGACAAAAAAGAGAACATTTTAATAATAATTATACCAGAACCTCAAAAATCCAATCCGTAGAATCAGAGATAAGCAATTTGAATTTTTCAGGGAAAAAAGCACCTAAAAGCACAAAGTGCTATTGCGGTCATCTGGACGCGGTAGACAGGGGGACATTCACAATTTCAGGCTGACCTCTATCATGGAACTTGGGCCAGCAACAGGAACCAGGTTAGTCCTGCTAAAAAAGTTATCTTTCCAATTTCCAGTGCAAAGACTTCCATTTCCACCGCAAGATCACAGACATCCACAACGGCTTCGACACCCAGGCACCAACGACAGACGCCGACACCCCCGACCCAACACCCACCAAACACACCGACCTTCTGCTATCCTGGACCAACATCAACGAGGAAGATACCCTCAAAATCATGAACACCATCCACTCCGGCTCACCTTCCAACCCCTGCCCCCACCACATCTTTAACAAGGCAAGCTCTATCGTCGCACCCCAACTCCGAAAGATTATCAACAGCTCCTTCGAGACCGCCACCTTCCCAGAGAGCTGGAAACACGCCGAGATCAACGCTCTCCTCATGAAACCCAAGGCGGACGCAAAGGACTTCAAGAAATTCCGACCCATCTCCCTGCTCCCGTTCCCGGCAAAAGTCATCAAAAAGACCGCCAACAGACAACTGACTGACTACCTAGAGGAGAACAACATCCTGGTCTCCTCCCAATCCGGCTTCCGCAGCAACCACAGCACCGAGACCGCCCTCATCGCCGCCACTAACGACATAAGGACCATAATGGACAAGGGCGAAATCGTGGCCCTCATCCTCCTGGATCTCTCGGCCGCCTTCGACACCGTCTGCCACCGCACTCTGCGAACATGTCTCCACAACGCAGGAATCCGGGGCAAAACCCGTTACTGGATAATCCCCTTCCTCACCGGCAGAGCCAAGAGATTCCGCCTCCCTCCGTTCCAATCCGAAGCCACCACGATCACCTGCGGCTTCCCCAAGGATCATCCCTCAGCCCGACCCTGTTTAACATCTATATGGCACCGCTCGGCAACATCATCCGAGTTCACCACCTCAACATCATCTCGTACGCCGACGACACACAGCTGATCCTCTCCCTCACCAAAGTCCCGGATATCGCAAATCCAACCTCGACGAAGGAATGAAGCCCAACGCAGCCGACTGATATTGAACTCAGACAAAACTGAGGTCCCCATCCTCGGCTCCACCCCCTCCGCATGGGATGACTCTTTGTGGCCGAACTCACTGGGAGCTGCCCCGACACCGACAAACTACGCACACAATCTGGGGTTTATTCTGGACTCAACGCTCTCTATGACCCAGCAAGTCAACACGGTCTCCTCCTCCTGCTTCAACACCTTCCGAATGCTCCGCAAGATCTACAGATGGATCCCCACCGAAACCAGGAGAACTGTCACGCAAGCACTCGTCAGCAGCAGGCTGGACTACGGCAACACCCTCTACGCAGGAACCTCGGCTACACTCCAGAAGAGACTATAACGCATACAGAACGCCTCCGCACGCCTCATCCTCGGACTCCCCCGCCACAGCCACATCACCACCCACCTAAGAGATCTGCATTGGCTCCCGGTCGACAAGAGGATCACCTTCAAACTCCTCACCCACGCTCATAAAGCCCTCCACCACACCGGACAACGCATGCTGTTACAACGAATTTTTTACAACGCAAATGCTGTGACAACGCAAGTCTTTACAACGCAAGTCTTTACATCGACTTGCAGTAGATGGCGTGCTAACATTAAAAAAGGGTAATTTACTATTCTAACTCCAGTCCACGTTGCAGTAGGGAAGGTGTTTGGATAGTAAACTACACTATTTTTAATGTTAGCACGCCATCTAGTGCAAGTCGATGTAAAGACTTGCGTTGTAATGGCATGCGTTGTCACAGTATTTGCGTTGTAACAGTTTCGTTGTAATGGCAGTGCGTTGTAAAAGTTGCGTTGTAATGGTTGTTCCCCCCGGACCAGCATACCTCAACGAACCACTGTCCTTCTACACCCCGACCCGCCAGCTTCACTCCGCTGACCTCACCCTCACCACCATCCCATGCATCTGCTGTACGACCACCGGCGGCAGATCATTCTCCCACCTCGCAGCAAAGACATGGAACACCCTCCCCGCCCACCTGCACCACACTCAGGACCTGTTGACCTTCAGGAGAGGTCTCAAGACCTGGCTGTTCGACCAATAGCTGTCGCCCCCCCATCCCCACCACTTAGCGCCATGAGACCCTCACGGGTGAGTAGTGGGCTCTACAAATACTTGATTGATTAATTGAAGGAGGCCAGGAGGAGTAGGGACATTGTTGTGGATTGTCGTCACTTTAGCGCTAAGAGTATGGAGGGTGGCATGGGATGTTGTCACCATAGTGCGAAGAGCCAGTCCAGTGTGGCAGACGGCTGTTGCTGGAGTCTGCATTGGCAGTCGCAACGGGCTGTCATTGCTGCAGCGCAAAGTGCAGATCTCGCTTTGCCAGTTGCTGCTGACAGTTGCTGTTGTGTGAAGAGTCGGGTTCAAAACACTTTGACTGGGTGGTCGATGTGTGCGGCAGAATCTCGGTGTGAGGGGGCCAGTTTGTGATCACGAAGAGCCCAAAGCTTTAGCATTTATCCTTTCTTCTTAGGAGGACGTCAACAGATATGAGCAAAGAGTTGGAGACCTGGGGAGGCACCCTTTGGGGACCAGGAACTCACTTCAGCAGAGGTCAGAGGGGCTCAGACAGGTCCAGTTTCAGGTCTAGGCTGATCCAATGCAGCAGGTTATCTGGACAGTTGCAGAGAGACCTCTGGAGCTTGTGGCGAATACAGCGGGTCAGCCAACTCGCCCTTGGAGTCACTCATGTTAGCCTGGGATGTAGGGTGCAGGTCCAGTCTTCATTCTCAGCGTGAAAGGCAGTCCTCAAGCAGCAGGTCAATTGTCTAGTAAAATCAGCACAGCTCTGCAGTGGCAAGCCATTCTTCTGCAATGGCCAAGGTCCAGGAGTCTACTGAAGAGGTGCTCTAAGGGTCAAATATTTATACATAGTGCCTGCCTTTGAAGTGGGTAGAATTCCTTATACTACCTCCGCATCTGGTTCTGGAAAGTTCTTACTTTCCCCTGCCAAGGCACCAAGTGGTTTGGGGTGACAAAAGAGTAGTGTCAAGTTATTTTGTGTTCACTGAAGGCAAGCCCTTTGAAGTGTAAGGTGGGGATTTGATAGCTGTAGATGTGATCCTGTCCACCAACAAACCCTTTGTACAAGGCATTACTTTATCAAATCGCCCTAGCAATGCAATGAAGTGAGATTCATGTAGTTTAGGATAATGTGCTCAAATATTACATTAAAATTAGAGGTGGGGCCGGTTGTATGTTTAGCAACAAAGTGCTACACCTTTACAGAACAAACTCTGATCCTGTATTCAAAGCATACTTGTAGTTCGTAGTCTTTACTGTGTTTGCCAAATAATCTACCAGATCCCATTTGAAATTCTCCATTAAAACATGTTTTTCCTCAAAAGGATCACAAGTTTCAAGAAAAACCTCTGCACAGTAGCATGAATTTTCCAGATATTAAGTACATACACTTCAGTTGCTTATTCCTGTATTTAGATGTTAAAACTGGAACTAAAAAGGTTCCAGACAGTAATGATGGGTCTTAACATGGTAAAATAGTAAAGTAATTATGATGAGGAATGTGCTTCCTTTCAAATTACATAATTTGTAGGATAATTTCGTCAACCTTCCAGGAAAATTTGTTCTCATTGCTGCATGATTCTGGTGTCTTCAGGCATGTTGTAAGTTGTACATTGTGCTGACAAGCTATCTAATATAGAAAAAGCTACTGGTAGCCAGTTCTGAAAAGGCAAACTGTCATGTGCCATATCTTTCACAGCAATGCATTGTAAGCACTATGTTGCTTTCCAAGGCTTTTATCTAGCCTTATAGAAGTGAAACACCTTTGAGGAATATGATTTTAAACCACAATTAGAAGACTGCTTTTCTGGAAGTTTCTATCTTCATCCTTCAATTGAAGAATAGTTCAGCTTCATTATTCATAAGAAATGAAGGCAGGGTTTGAAATAGGATGCTACTGCACTGGTAATTCCAGGGCATATGCATCCATTTATCAGTGGATTCTCAAGGTAGCAACATTTGTTCCCTTTCTTTACACACTGCCAGCTTGTTTGACCCGGACCTCACTGCAGTGTCACTCCAAACTGTTTGCCTTTCCTTCCCTTCCTTTGCAGAACTTGTTATTATTGGCTTTTAGAATGTCTTCACTTTACTGCTGCATACCAGTGCTCACATGCATGTGCTCTCTCCCTAAAACATGGTCAAATTGGCCTACACCTGACTGCCATATTTAATTTACTTGTAAGTCCCTAGTAAACAGTAACTGTAAATTGAATGCCACTAGTGGGCATGCATCATTCATGGTGGCACCTACCAAAGTAGCCCTTTACAGCATGTCTCAGTCCTGCCATTGCAGCCTGTAGGCCAATTAAATGCTACTTGTGGGCCTTCAGTACTGATTGTACCACCCACTTATGTAGCACTTTAATATTGTCACAGGCCTGACGTTGCAGCCTGTGTGTGCAATTTTAAACTGCCATTTTGGCCTGGCAAAATGAACCTTTTTGCCAAGCCTAAACCTTCCTTTTAATACATATGTCACCTCAGAGGGCAGGCTACAGTATATTTAAAACGTTGGAAATGCACTTTTAATTTTAACATCCCTTAGTAGTGAAAAACTCCTAAAGTCCTTTTTCACTACTGCAAGGCCTCCCATAGGATAACATTGGATAGCATTGGAGTTACCATATTAAATTCTATAAGTGCAATTCCCAAAATGGGAACAGGTGACAAGTTTATGTTTGGTGTCTTTGAAATTGTGATTACAAATCCTAACTTATAATGAAGTTGGATTTTAAATTACCATTTGGAGCATGCCACTTTTAGAAAGTTGCCATTTTCTGGCCTTAGCCATTTGGCACCTAAAGCCTGTCTCTGGGTCATATGACTGGGCGTGGATGACAGTTGTGCTTTGTGTATTGCTCCTAGGCAGTCACACACAATGGGGAGCTTAGGTGTGCCAGGATGGGCCACCACTGGCAGGATGGGAGGGAGGAGCTGAACTCATCCCCACTTATATTGAACAGGCTGTGTCCTCTCTCCACACAAAACACTGCAAACCCCCTATAGTTAGTCTGAAGCCAGGGCCGAGAAGGGAAGGCATCTGTGAACTTCAATTGCCTGCGTCTAGAAGCTTCCCCCACTTCAAAGGTACAACTGTGTATACATGCTGGACCTCAGACACATACTCTTCAGTACACTTCTGGATCTGTGGATAATTTGCTAGGAAGCAGGGCTGCTGTTCTATTGAAAGGACTGATATTCTGCTGGACTGCTAATTTAAAGGACTGCTGCCCTGCTGTGCTGACCTTCTTCCTGCTGCCCTCTTGCTTGGGTGAGAAGGACTGGACCTGTATGTCTTGAACCCAGTGCCTCCAAGGGTTACTTGGATGGCCTCCTGACCTGAAGCCTCAGGGACAAAACAGGTGTTCTACTTCCTTGCACCTGCACCTGGACTGCCATCTGAGATTCATCCCACCCAAGTGGGGCCACCACAGTCCTGGACCCTTCGAAGTGGGCATAAGGTGCTCTTTTATCCTCTGTAGATCCAGCAAAAGTGACGCATCTCCTCTGCTGTACGGCAGAAACCCCAGCAGAACGGATACATCCCTTCTGCTGCGTTGTTGGACCCGTTGAAAAGACCCATATCGGAACTGCCACTGCATGATGCCCTCGAATCCCTCATCGACAGCAGCCTCAATGATGATATCACACATCTTGGAACCGATGAATTGCTTCAGCTGCATGACTGATCTTCAACACAGACCCTAGCTATGCTCCGCAATCAAGGTACCAGCTGTTCAGCAGCCTAACTGTGTCCCTGTAGCCGGTCCAGGCCCCATCGCAGTAAACCTGAACTTGTGACTTTGTCCCCGTCTGGAAACAGATATCCACAGTTTGCGATTTCTGCTTTTTGCCACTATTTTCACAAAAACATTTTAAATTGCATATGTCTGGTTCTACTAATTATATTTTTGTAATTTTGGGCTTGTGTTATATATTAAAGAAAGATCTATTTTTCCAACTTGGTATGGGATACTTTCTGTGTGGTATTTTCACTTTACTACTGATTGAAGTGTTGCACAAATACTTTACACAATGCCTCTAATTTAAAGCATGACTGCTCTGTGCCAAGCTACCAGAGGGATGAGCAAAGGTTAATTTAGGGTTGATGTGTGCCTCACACTGAGAAAGATTGCAGTTGCTGATTGACCAGGGCTCACATCACAGTCAACCACCAACCCAATTTCTTAAAAAGAATTCTCCGAACAAGGGTTCTAATGGGATAGGAGATTATGAGCCTTAGGCTGAAAGTGAGGAGCAGCTCACACAACTACTGTTAAACAATAACTGTCTCTTCCTGAACCCTTACCCAATCTCAGTGTGTTCCTCTGGTCCGATTCAACAAGGGAAGGTGGTTACACAGCTTGAGTTACTTGGAGGATGCTCTTATCTGGCTGACAGATTGCTACTATGAACTGTAACAACTGTAGCTGAGAAGGTACCAGATGGGACTTAGTGTAGTAGTAAATAATGCACTTGGAGAATGTTGCATGCTTGGTGAACATTTTCAAGTCCCTTGGAAAAAGAAAAGTGGTTCTTTTTTTAACAATTCTATGACCCTAGGAGCTGAGGCCAGTCCTAACAGAAGGATACAGAACTGTAACCAATCACTGAACTGAGAAAGATTTATGTCAGTGGGTGTTTGATGACAGGCATCCAACAGGTCCAGGGAAGCTAGGAGGTCTACCAGAGATATCAGGAAGAGGGTGGACTGTTTTGATAAGTTGGCAAAGTAGTAATGTCTGTCATTCAGCTAGGGGACATAATCCCAAGGGCGGCTTTTTCCACCCGAGGGATTATGATGTCAGATTACCGCAGCCTTTCTGTGCCAGCCTGGGAATCTGACTTTGGGGGTCCCAATAAGGGCCCCCATGGGTGCAATACCTCCGGATGGCAGCCTAGGCAGCACCTATGATGGCCCATTGTTGATCCCTTCACCAGGTGGCTGGCACCTTGAGGTGCCTGCAATGGATACAGGGATGAACTACACCTCCACTCTTTACCATGAGAGCATGCATTCTGAGCAGAATGCATGCTCTCTTGGTAAAGAATAGGAGTGCGACAGAACAGTGTTTAGTTGTATCCTAATTGCTGCGTTGGGGCCGATGACAGGAATTTGTTTGGTCCCCGTTCCCAAACGATGTCTGACGGACTCAGGCACGTCCAACATCTTAATCGTCCACATAAGGTGTAGCCATACCTAGGCTGGATAGAGAATTCAACCCACCGGTATTGGCTAACAATCCCCAGGCTGGAAACATTGCACATCAAATTTGCTTTCCCCACAGCAGAGGTTTGGAGTAGGGATCTCCTACCTTGTAGGTGTGACAGCACTTCAATACCGAGCCCTAATCGCTTTATCCTATTTTGCAGATTATACATGCAGCCAATACACTCCTTTTTGGTCCTTATTTTACACAAACCAAATCTGAGATCCCATAAAGAAGAGCTAATATATTTGCAATGTCTAGGCTTGTGGGAGCTGTGCTATTCTGATTTAAACTTTATTAAAACTGATTTTTATATCCGGAATGGATATGCGACCTAATGTACTCTTCTTTGAGGTCGACGTTTTCATGTATCTTTTTTATTATGTGTAAGAAATGTTTAAAGATATTTTTCGTTGGATTTCCTTTTTAAAAAAATGGATTGCATGTATTTTCCTCTTTATGTTATGCTTTTATGGCCTTTGGTTGAATAAAGTTTATTTGACCCGACTTGAAATGCCTGATATTAACCTGAACTGTTGAACCTCTAGGGACAGATGAGAAAACCAGTGCCCTCCCTCGTTCATCCCCTCAGTAGGGCCTAGATTAGGTTTTGTAGGAGCCAGCCACTACTGCTAAATTGGATGAAGAGAAAGTATGCTTATCTAGTACCTCTAATTTTCTAATTTGTTGTAAACAATATCCAAAGATGAAGCGTTATCGGACATGATGAACTCCTAGAGAGAAAGTATTCTATCAATGAGTTCACTTATTTCTATTGAAGCAATTCTGCTTAAAGCAGAGACAATAGACAACTGCTACTAACGAAGTCAGGTCGCTCCACGTTTTTCCCTTCTCCTTCTGTATCTTATGCATAACACTATGCAGGAGAACTCAGTGAGACTCTGGTATCGTGCAAAAAAAGAAATTGTCCTCCACCTTATGGAAGCCTGGGTAAGTAAAGGCAGATGAGAGTGCAAATGCTGCAGGCCTTAAATCAGCTTAGGCCCTGTCCATAACTACCCCTTTAATCCAGTTCTTCTTCCACAGCTTCAGGTTCCTGAGACAAAAAGCATGCATTTCTATCGTTTTTGTGAAGAAGAGGCCCTCATGGAGTTGAAGGCCAATTGGCACTGATTTGGTGATCAGTTCTTGCAACTGGGCAGACAGAGCCAGCCCATGAGCATATTCTTGTAACTCAGTTTCTAATTCTGAGGCAGAACAAGTTCTGTGACATGGTGTCTCTTTCAGTTACCTTCAGGGTTCCTGGTTCCTAGGCAGCACATTTTTGTGAACTGCCGAAGCCTTGCAATACCACATTTTGAGACCAGGCAGGATGGTAGCTTGGGGCTAAAGAGGTTGCACAGAGGAAATGCTGGCTTGTGCTAACAGATAGCAGCAGAAGGAGGGAATATCCTTATCCCCAACATAAAGCATGACTTCAACACATCCATGACTCATCTTTCCCTGAGAGCTCTAAAAAACATCAGGCACTTTCAGAGATCGGTAGAGGGTGAGGGGAAAACACAGGGTAATGTTTGTGGAGGAGTACCTCTGGAGAGGGATGTAATTACTAGCCATATACCCAAAAATAAAGCCTCCATATGCTGGTTGAAATGCAGCCACAGGTATAGCAAGGGACACCTCCTTATTGCTCAAAGAGACACAGACCTAATCATCAGGCTCTCAATGTCGTAACTTCGAAGAAATATTCAATAATATATGTCACCTACTTTAAAGCAAAGGATGGAGAGGCATATATTGTCTTCATGGCACAGAGAAAGATAGATGTGTTGTAGTGAAGGTCCGCTTTTACCACTCTAGGTAAGGTTTTTTAGAGTAGGAGAAAGATGGCAAACCTCAGCATGTCACCAATGTAGTGATTAATTTGTAAAAATATATATTCATTCGGGGCTTTCGTCGGGAGGTAGCTTCGACCAGCTCGTTTCTCCTGTTGGCTCTGCCTAACACAAAACCAACTACTACAAGTGGGAAGAGGATGTGGTGCAATGGCAAGAGCTGCCGACTTCGGGTTGGGGAACCAGGTTAGAGGCTCAGCGTCGGCTTAACATCCTGTGATTCTGGGCGAATCACTTAATCTCCCTATGCCTACCAAAATGAATGTGTCCGTAACTGGTGCCCAAGCACCATTATTGATGATTAAGTACCTGTGCTGAGCACCGGAAGCCACTGGTCAAATAAAGCACTGGGAGATGGAGGAAGAGTTACTGGGTAAAGTGTCAACGTTCTATGCAGCAATGCTTTGGTCTTTCCTTTGTAAATCAGATTTGGATATACTTGTGCCGGGCATACATGCTGCTGACAAGAAGGGGAATTTCCAGGCTGACGTGGCAGGATTGGAGAAATATAAACCCTTACTGTGGGACTTCTTGAAAGCACAAGACTTTGGAATGACTTTGTGGATATTACTTGGATCAATTTGCTTATTTCATATTGCTCTGATGAAGTTCGTTTGATAGGAATGAAACACGTTGGCTGAGGTCTAATCGCTTTTTTACAAAGAAGAATAAAATAAATATAAAGGACTTCCTTGCGTGACTTCTTTCCTGGTTCACCTTCCACTATCTCAAAAATCTTCTTGTCTGGATTTCAGTGGAGCCCAATTGCGGTGGTTTCAGAAAACGAATTGCACAGGACCCTTATAACGATTGACCATGGATTGATGTGCTGAACCATTGGTCATCCGCGATGTGGAGTCTTTTTGTATCAGATTCAGATTTATGTATGAAGTGTTCCACTTTTTCCTAAGCGTGTCTGTCTTCCACTTCAAAAACATTTTATGTATCAAGCACTGTGAGCGTGATTCACAAACTGCCTTTGTAGCACATTTTCTAATACTAAAAAATTAATAAAATTGCAAATGTCAAACTATGCATGCCTGCGCATGACCTATACATATGTGTGTGGATTCTGCATACCAACTGCAGAGTTTATGCACACTTAGGTACACGTTTTAGTAGTAAATATGGGTGGGAGGAGTAAAAGTGGTTTAAGGGGGGTCCGAGAGGGGTTTAGGTAGTGATGTCACCCACCCATACAAGAGTAAGCCAATTGGAATGATTTAATCTGAGCTATCGATCTGGCTTCTGTATACTCTATCCCATTGGCAGCCATGACCCTGGACGCTACCAAGGCATTTGACAGAGTGAACTGAATCTACCTGTCAGAGGTCTTGAAAAAATTCAATCTTGGAGAAAAATGTTGCTGCACAATGCAGTCCATCTACCAGAGACCTACAGCTAGACTTCTTGTAAACGGCAATATTACTGGCTTCTTTAAGATCTCTAGGGGGACTAGACAGGGCTGCCCACTCTCCCCTCTCCTTTTCGATCTATATATTGAGCCATTTGCTCAACAGCTCAGAGACGACCTTAACATCCAGTCTTTTAAATATGGGGGGTGGGAGAGGAAGGTAGCCCTTTCTGCTGAGGATAGCTTAATTTTTACTGCTAACTTATATACAGCATTTCCAGCTGTCGTCAGCCTAGCTCAGGAGTTCGGATTGGTTTTGGGGTAACAAAATCAATGCTTCGAAGACAGAGGTCATGGTCTGGAATCAGGAGGTAAACCGGCATCAGCATCAGATAAGCTCTAGAATGAGATATTTGGGGGTAAACATCACTAAGATAGCTGAGACCAATCTGACTATGGTGGCAAGGGAGTGTTTGAAGCTAATGAAATCTTGGGCCTCGCTCCCTCTATCTATAATTGGCAGAGTCAACTTGGTCAAAATGTCAATACTCCCGAAAATCACTTTTGTCTTCAATTGTATTCCCCTTCATTTTGAGAAATTGTTAATTGATCAAATTCAGAGGGATATCAATTTGTTCGTTTGGGGGTACAAATCTTCCAGGATTGCTTGGAAAAAGCTAAGGCGCAGGAGAGAGAAGGGAGGTCTTGCCTTGATATTCAGTATTATGCTTGGGCCTTCCAACGTTCACACTCACGCATGCTTCTGAAAATGCCTGTCAACACTGGCGCGGGTGGGATGTTTTTAGCTATGCTTAGGGGTGCACATTTACCAGTGGAGGGTTCCTGTTCAAATTCGGCGATCCAAAGTTTTTAAAGAAAATTAAGCTTAAGGTTCTAAAACATGGGCAAAATTAAGGATCTCAGTCACTCTTGGATACTTTTCTAGCCTGGCCCCCCTCTGGGACTCCCCCGGTGGTCCAGAATGTTTGAGGGACAGGCTAGCAACCCCTTTGATGGAAGCTGGTCTGGCAGTTTGGGGGGATCTGATCCCTGATGGCACCTTTGTTTCATGGGAGCAACTTAGGGATAAGGTTGGTGTTGGTCTCTCTAAATTTAAATATCTCCAGTTGGAAAGCTGGGTTCAGTCACATTTACAAACAACCCGTGGAAGCTTACTAGGTGGAGGCAATTATCTGGAACATCAGCTTGTGACTAGACCCCCTGGAAAGAAGGAAGTCTCTTTCTGGTATCAAGCTATATTGGAAGCAGTGGATGGTGAATTTAAACTTGCTGAAAAACTGTGGGGAAGCTCCTTATCAGCGCAAGATTGTGATACATTATGGAAGAGTTCATTTAAGATCCTTTATAAAATAGTAAAACCGGCATGGTTAAAAAGGAATCACCTGTTCACCATTCATAGGGCTTACTTTTCCCCACTAAAAATTAACAAAGGCTTACCCGTCTGTTGCAAGAAATGCGGGCTGGCTTCAGCGTCTGATATCCATATGTTTAAAGAGTGTCCAGCTTTGGCCTCTTTTTAGGACAGTATTGGAACATTTTTAACTGATACTCTGGGAAGCCCTGTTACCATCGAATTACCCTTGATTATTTTCGGCCTGATAGATAATGTCAAGGGCCCTGCAAGATCGCTGCTTTTTTACACCATCCTCTTAGCTAGGAGGAAAATTTGCATAAAAGGAACAGACTCCACCTCCCCTCCTTCTTAGAATGGCAATCCTCAGTCTTGGCAGTTTCCAAGTTAGATCTTTTGAGATCAGGCAGAAAGAAGAAGAGAACATTTTGGAATATTTTGCAATCAAGATGGAGCCCAGAGCTGACTGTTTAAGGGTTTTTTGTTTTTTATTTTTTTCTGTGGGTCCTATGATTATGCTGCCTCAATACTCTACGGGCCAGGTCGGATACTCTCAGTCTGGTACTGGCAGATCTAAGACGAGGGCCATCTAGCTCTTGGAGCTTGGTAAAAGAGTTATCGCAGTTGGTTTCTTCATTAGCACATAAGCAAGTTCATGTACCGGTAGGCGGGTCATTCCATTTCCAGACGCCTACGCCTCTCAGCTTGCTGAGTGTGGGTATGGACAACTTGAGTGTGCATTGAAGTGAGATTGGTGGGGAATGAGGATAAAAGAAAAAAAAAGTCAATAAAAAAAAAGAGTAAGCCAATTGGATTCTTCTGGGGTTGGGAGCATGCATATTACACCTTGGCAGTAGGTTTACATTCGATGTTTGTGAATACCAAAAGCCGTCAACAGTAACACACACCAAAATGGGAACCTACTCAAAAGTGTGTAAGTTACCTTTTGGAATCAGGTCTTGTGTGTTATGTATTTGTATTCACATTAAACATATTACATCTTAAAAAACACCTTTTGTAGTGCAAATCAATCTGCCTAATAAATTCAGAAATATGCCTACTTGTGCTTGTCTGTTGTTTGTACTTGCCTCATAATTTCAAATCCTGAGTTACAGGGTGCAAAGAATGCAAAAGCTGAGGTGTCTACATGTTATTGTATTAAATGGCAAACAGTTATTATATTGTATTTCTATAAAGGGTTTGGGGACAGATGAAGACACCCTCATTGAAATCCTTGTTTCGAGAACCAACAAAGAAATCCAGGATATCCATGAGGCCTACAAAGAAGGTAATCTTTAAGTACTTTTTACCTCAGTTAAGATGTATATGGATACGACCGGTGACCATGATTTATCTTTAGAGTTTATGTAGCTAAAGCAGAGGAATAGGAATATAGGCTTAATAGGAAAGTGTGAGGGGATGTGGAAAAGACTAAAACCACTCTTATGGTAAAACCCTTAGGGAAACATCCTTTACAACTCATGCATTACAACACGTCATTACCCTGCATTTTTTACCCCGCAAAAAGTTTACATTGCAAGACTTTACACCACAAACCATTACAACGCATTTCCAATTACAACGCCACAGTGGAGTTAGAATAGTAAATTGCGTTGTTTTTGACATTGTGTTGTAATGGATTGCATTGTAAATCACTGCATTGTAAAAGTTTCTGCCAAGTAAAAAACGCGGGGTAATGGCGTGCGGAGGAAAGTGTTCTATCCAAACCCTTATGATTATCATAAATGGTCCTGAGTCACCTAACGCACACATTTAGAAAGAAACAGCTTTTCAGCTTTGGGACAGTGTACTGATTCTAGTTGTGATAAGATATTTCATGCTACCTTCCCTCTTTTCTCTTTATGGTAGGATCTTTAAACTGTACTTGTTTTGCGTCTTTCATTCCTCAGCCCAGGTTTGTATTCAGGGATTTCACTGTTCATATTATCCCTGCTCATGCCTTTGTATTCTTGATTTCCAGTATCCTTCTGAACTACTGTCTCCTCTCTCACTGTGTTGAACTTTGATAATTTTTTCTCTATTTCACTTTCAAATTCCACATTCTACTAATTCTTTTCGTTTTACTTACTAGCAAGTTCATTTTTTTCCTAGGCATTTGTTCTGTTATTCTCTTGTGTCTCACGCACAATGTATTTCCCACCCATTTCTCCTGAATCCTGATGACCTAAATAGTGATTTCAACCTATTCTCACCCATTCTGATCTGCATCGATTCTACTCACTACCTCAATCTTTTAAAATTCCAGCAGGCCACCCTGACCTTACCATACTTATTATCTCTGTTCAGTACAATCCTCCTACCTGAAATCGAAACTATTCTTAATAAAGGCACATTCTTCTAATAACCAAAATTCTCACTCCAATCTTCACTCAGCTCATGACTCTAGTCTTCTGTTTGCCAAGAAAAGTTATTTTTACCACACCTGTCGCCACTCTTTTACCAAACCCATAGTCTTTCCTATCTATTTTCAAACATCTTCCCAATCTCTTGTCTCACTTTTCTCTCTCTACTTCCAGTGCATAATTTGTAAAAAAAAAAAGAGTACCATGGTCTTTGTCAGGAGGCCACTGCAACTTGCACCCCTCACTGCCCCTACCAGTGCTGCCAATGAAAGTACCAACACAACTACTAATCATCACAGTCCTACATGTGTGACAATTTAGACCCACAAAGCTATAAGAATGGCTTGGATAGTAGTGTATGAAGTGCCGGTGCAAAGCACCGGAAACCACTGTCTCAAATTAAGCATTGTCTACTTCTGATTTTGCTACGTCTTTAACTCCATAATTGATCCAGCATTTTCCCTGTGATGGTCCAATAACCTCCTCTATGAGACTCTGTTTCTCTAGATTCTCCTAATTAGGCCCAGGTGAAATCATCATTATGGTGGCATAATTAAGCATTATTGTAGTAATCCCACGTTAATTTTGCCAGAGGACCTTCTGCTATAATGTAATATCATGCAACTATGTGCCATTTGTGGTAAAAATGTTCCACAAACGTACAGGACAAATAATACGAAAGTTGCTATTGTTAGCTGTGCTTTTGTTTTATTGCACTATTTTAGTATCACATGCATCCTCGTATTCCAAAGTGGAAGGTAGGATGCATTTTGCAATAATTGCAAAAAAATATAGTCAGTTAAAATATAATGTCAGTATTGCATATTGTATGATTAGGTGCAATTTCATGTAACTTTTCAAATTTTCAGTGAATTGTACAAGAACAAAATGCATGAGTTTTGCACACCCCTACATCTTATATCAGATTCTAAGCTTTGTTATTTTCTTACGCTTCCTATGCCAAGTGCTGCTGAGCCTCTGATTCAATGCATTCATCTCTTATTCATAAACGCTACTATCTTCTTCAATATCTCAATATTCATTCATCGTTCGTTCTCTGCTCGTGATGTTTGCCTGACACCATTAAGTGATCTGCTTATTTTTCGCCTTTAAAGAAACAAGGCTTCGCCCTCTCACTTCCACTACCTTCACCTTTGTGCAAGGGAGAGGGGCCCTCTTCAGGTGCAAGGAAATCTCCTCCTACTACTCTAAATTTAGTCAAGCCCCATTCAACAGATCTGAGTCATCAAGGAAGGGCCACGCACACCTCAACCCCCCCCCCCCCTAGTGGCTGTCTACAGTGAATGCACATCCTCAGCCCCTGTCACTCCAAAACCAGACAGTCAATCCAGAAACAGGCAGAGGCACACATAATGATTAAACAAGAAAATGCCTACTTTCTAAAAGTACTAACAACAAAATTGGGCAACCCAATAAACTCTTGGAGGCTTGTATAAATCTAAATCAGAATAAGGTAAAGGGGCCTACAAGGGGTTTTATTGCAGAAAATATTGTTGATTCAAAGAACTGTATCTGTGAAGCCCTAATTAGTGATTTCAAGGAAACAAATTAACAAAATCAATAATATTAATTCAAAGCGAGTGTATCAACAAAGAAAAGCAAGAAAGGTGTATACTTTTATGAAAAAATACAAATTTATGTAGAAAAATTAGTTTATAAATAAGGGTACAAAATGCAAATCACATAAATACAAAAGAGACTGAGAGAGATTGTTTATACAGCAACTGATTTCTCATAAACACTCTTGTTGTTACTTCCTTTAAAAACTGTGATTCTGTTTAGCATTACCTGTTCCAGCTCCCTCCTCCCTTTCCATCTTGTTCAACCATGTCATTCACCTTGCACATTTCAACATTTCAAATTTCATCATTTTGCCTCCTCTTGGTAATGTACGTTACTTTGGCAGCATCTGTAGGCAGCATCATCTTCAGGTCCTCTTTTGATTACCAGGTCTCTGAATTCCAGTTGTAACATGTAGGTTAGTCACCAACTCATCGCCAAAATGTGTGGTAATGAAGTCCAAGAGGCAAGATGTAGTTTTAAGTAGGTTTATTGAAGTGAGATACAGGTAGAAGAGTTCTTGTGTAGCAGCCCCACCACCGCTTTTGAACTCAATTGGAAGCCTGTTCCATAGTTTTGCAGTGCCATACGAGAGGCTTCGGCCTCCCCAACTTGAAGCCTGTATCCTCAGAACTTTCATAAGTCTGGTGCCTGTGGAACGTAGTTGCCTGGACGGTTTATACCAGGAAAAGAGTTTTCTAAGAAATAATGGTCCTGTGTTACTCAGTGCCTTATATGCTAGACATAACGACTTAAACTTAATTTGTTGAGCCACCGGAAGCCAGTGGAGTCTTTGAACTTCCTTGGCTACTGATTTGTGCTTAGGGACATTCAGAAGAAGTCTAGCGGCTGCATTTTGTACCGGCTGGTGCTTTTTTGGGGGTTGTTTATGCATATTCAGATGGAGTCTATCACAGTAGTCCAGTTTTGACTGTATTACTGTGGTTACAACCGTCCTCCTGGAGTCGGTGATGATACAAGGTAGAATCTTCTTGAGTTTTTTAATCAGAAAGTTGGAGGCAGACACAATAGCATTGGTCTGGTGAGATAAGGTTTATTTATTATCAATCAGCACTCCCAGGTTTTTTGCCTTCTGAACTGGTTTTGGTGGTTCACCCATCTCCACCAGCCACCAGAGATCATCCCATCTGGGTTTCAGGTTGCCAAAGATCACTACCTCGGTCTTCTCAGAATTAAGCTTGAGACAGTGCTTCCCCATCCTTCTATTTATTTCACTCATACAGTTCTGGAACTGTGATGTAGGTGAGGCTTGGGTTTAATATACTGCCACCCCTAGCTGGGTGTCATCGGTGTAAGACGTGATAATGAAACCAAACTCTTGGATCAGAGAGGCAAGTTCAGATACATACATGTTAAAAAGAGATGGACTAAGTGATGAGCCCTGTGGAACTCTGCATGGGAGGACGAGGGGATCTGTTTATACTTGTCCAATGTCACTGTTTGTCTCCTTTCCTTCAGAAAGGAGGAAAGCAGGGCCAGCGCCGTACCCTTGACCCCCAACATTTACTGCCACTGCCCAGAAGATTAAGATCCACGGTATCAAACGCAGCCAACAGATCAAGGAGAACGAGGGCGGCCGTGCCCCCTCTGTCCATCACAGTCCTGATCTCCTCGATGGCCTTGATTAATGCAGTTTCAGTACTGTGCTCATGTTGAAAACCAAACTGGGAGTGATCATGCAAGTCGTTTTCCTGGATGAAGTGGGCTAACTGTTTGTTCATAATTTTCGGTACTATTTTGGCTGGGAGCAGCAGCCGAGCAATAGGGCGGTAGTTATTAGGGTTAGACACATTCAGATTGTTTTTTTTTATCTGCGGAAGTATGGATGTATCTTTCTAAGGAGCCAGAAAGATACTAGAGGTGAGCATGTTATTGAAGATTTCTGTGAGCACAGGGCTCACCTCCTCCGCTATGTCTTTCAGAAATGCGGGTGGGCAGGGGTCAAGTAGGGACCTAGATTTAATTTTTCTAATATGTTTTTCCAAGACCTCTGAGGAAATCTGTGAGAAGCAGTGAACATTCTTTCCCTTAGGTTCTGAGATTAATGGTGTTTCAGTGGGACTGCAAGAGGGGGTGGCTTCAAAAGCATCATAGATATCCTTGACTCTGTTTTTGAAAGCTACTGCAATCATATCACAAAAACTTTGGTTGCTCTTGATGCATTTTGTTTTAGGTAGAGACAACAGTTTCTCTACTACCCCAAACAATTCTTTGGGCGTATTCTTAGCTCTCTCAGTGTGCTTAGTAAAAAAGTCATTTTTTTCAGACATAAGTAGATTTTTCTATGGAGTTAGTGCGGATTTATACATATTTGTTTGTCCCCTATGTCATATTTAACTCTCCAGCTTCTTCCGAGTCTGCAGCACTTTTGTTTTTCTTGTTGTAGGGCGTCAGTGAACCAGGGAGCCGAAGGAGTGTTACGATTCCCTGAGGTTTTGCCAATGGGTACCGTGGCCTTAATGGCCTCGTTTAGCCAGTCCGTATACATGGTGACTGCTAAATCTAGGGGGACATTTAGCAGTGGTTGTGTTCCGTCCAGATGAGTTTGGAGAATGACTTTGTCCACCTTATTCCAGGCAGTATAGGTTAATGAGTGGGTTTTGGCAGTCCTCCCTTGTGGCCTTTTGGGACTGAAAAGTCAAACCTGACTAAAGAGTGGTCTGACAATGTCAGCAGGAGAATCTCTTGTACTGTTAGTCCCTTTACAGAAGTAAAAATACCATCAAGTGTGTGTCCTGCCTCATGGGTGGGCATGTGCACCGTCTGGGATAGACCCAATGCCCCTAGAGTCTCTAACAAAGAGACAGTCTCTTTGTCCCCAGTATCCTCTAAATAAATATTAAAATCACCCAGAATTGTAAACTCATTACTGGCGAGAATGGGTTCCATGAGTATGTCTAGATTATGAATAAAGGTAGATCTAGCACCAGGAGGGTGATAGAGTAGTATGCTCCTAAAGGTTTTTCTTGCATTTATTTCAATTACCAAATGAAGTGCTTCATAGTAAAGGGTGGGGGCTGGGGAAAAGGTTACTTCAGATCACATTCGGTACTCTCTGATCATCTATACCTAACTTAATTTATTACATTGCACTTTACTGTGGTGAAATGTATGAGAGGCATCCTTAATGGCCTTTTCAAGAGAAATCAATTTACTCACAACGTTACTAGAATAAGGAAAGAACAATGTGAAATTGTTTTTTGTATATATTTCTAGTTTGAAACAGAGCAGAGGAGCTGATAGGTCAGCCTGTTTTAAAGAGCTAGTCACACATGCATCATTTCATCAAAGTTAATAAATTCAACAGGGGCCAGTTTAGAAAAATTGTGAGCAGGAAAAGTATGTATTCAATTGCAGGCTGCTACCACAAAGAGCATAAACATGAGTAGAATGTAAGCAGGTATGGCTGGTTGCCTGAAAACTGTACTGTGACCCTTGTTCACAATAACATTTTTAGGTTAAGCATAGGCTGGGTACATGCACTGTCTGCAAGACCTGCTGTAAGCAGTATACGGAGTGTAATCTCAACTGCTGCTTGCCATTAGTTAACTCCTGCGTTGCTCATCTTTCCTGGCTCATTATTGGTTGGTGCTCCTGATACATCACTTGCGTTTTATCATAAAGGAGCACCGACCAACTAGAGGTTTGTTATGCTGTAAGGGTTTGTGTTTCGTTTAGGGACCACTTCTTTTATTTTGTGCTAGTGATATTCTATCACTACGGCGCTGACCACGGCGCCTGGTTCCATTATTTTTTTATCACAATGGCTCCCGCTTCACGGACCGACATGCACATAACTTAAATATGCATGGGTGCCACGCTTTATATTTTAGCATAGGGCCACTTTCATATTTACAACACAGGCACCTACTTTAATCATCATTTTTTAATCACTGTGTAGGGGCACAGCACTTTATGTTTTAGCATAGGGCCCACTTTTATATTTACAACACAGAAACCACACTTTATGCTTGAGTACGGCGCCCACTTTTATGTTTCAAAAACGCAAAAGCTCTAAGTCTCACAAATGCAAGACCTATTGCATTGCATGCTTTTTACTTTTGCATGCTTCAAAATCTACATAGACTTAAAGAGCACAATATATGCCTGTTCAATTCACAAAGGGCATTTGTAGGTGCATAATTCCACTGCACGCATACCTTTTGTGCAGTGGTATTTTTTACGCAAGGAGAATGTTGGTTAGAGAACCCGTGTGGCCCTCAGGGGCATAGCTCTGTGGGGGTGTATGGAGTATGAAATCTCCCTAATAAATTTCATCTGCTATGTATAGTTGGGTCCAGGGACCTCCAGTTGGGCTAGCAGAGTTTTTGATTGGGTTTCCACTTGGATTAGCAGCTCTCATAGCACAGACACATGTCTCTATGAAACTTTGCAGAGCTGATATACACCCACTACTGTTCTCTCCTCTCACACAAAATATGTCAATAAAAAACAAAGGTCTGGATGGCTCTTATGTGGTGCAGAGAAACCTTTTAAATATAATACTATTTTCATCAATTTTGCCATTTAAATATTGGTGATGGTTGGAAAATCTATGGTACCCATCCCCTAACCTAACTGGCTAAGCTACGCCCATGGTGGCCACATTAGTGATGTATCCTCATTTCAGTAAAATATGCATTCACATTTGTACATATGAGCCTTCCATTCCTCTGTGACTGATCTAAGGAGGTGTAGGCCAGTAAAAGTACTTAACTAAGTAAGCCAGTCAAAGGGGAATGCTGAAGGGATGCAGTTGTCTCATACTGCCTTCTGCAGTGCACTGGTGACTCATAAGAGCATAGTCATACGTTTTTCATTGACCACCCCTCTATTAGTGGTGGCAAAGGAAAACATGGATTTAAGAGGAAAGGTTCTTCAAGGTCTACATTGATTTGGGTTCCAACGCCAGCCTTGGTGACAGGTGGTGTGCCTTGCACAGTGTGCAAATCAGGCTTGTGACAGTGTTTTTCTGATTTTGTCCCATAGCATTTTCAATCTCTGTTATCTAGGAAGTCATTTTACTTTTTTTAAGATGTTATAGTATTCAGAAGCCTTTTGAATAAAGTAGATTTGATCAAATAGCTTTTTGACACTGTTTGGGCTGTGAGGGCTCACTCAGTGAATCCAGTGCCCTCAACTTTGTTAACTCTTGCATGCTATTACACACAATAATACAGTACCAAGCAGGAAAGGTTTCAGCTATCAATCTGTAATTATGTGGCTATTACATGTGTTTTTCTGTTTCCTTTATGCAGAGTTCAACTCTGAGCTGTCTAAAGATATTAGCAGAGAAACAAGTGGAGATTTTCAGAACGCTTTGTTGGCACTAGCCAAGGTGAGCATGCCATGCCTAGATAATTTTAAGCTTCCAAACAAAGCCTTGTTCAAGTACAAGCTTCTTCATTGTTCCTTTTTAATCACTAATTTGGATGTTTGCTCACATGTATTTTCATTGCAAGTTGGTTGGTCTGTTTTATGGGTTGTATTTGGCTTTTACTTGCAAGGAGATGATTGTCTTTGGACTGGTAATGTTTATTTAGGTACATGTGGTTTGAGTTTGCACATTTAAAAACAATTCATGTTGCACATTTGAATTTAACGCATAGTGATTGATCTTTTTCAGGGTGGGAGAAGTGAAGATCCTCATGTGAATGATGAACTTGTGGACCGTAATGCAAGGGTAAGCATTTCATGTACAAGTTCTTGGTGGTCTTTTTCTCCTAAAAACAACATGGAAGTCATCTTTTCTTTCTCGTTTATTTAAACAGTTAAGAATGTCACAAAAATCCATGGCAGAGTGTGTACTCGTGTCGGATGTCATAGTTTTACTGTTACATATATCAATGGACATAAATTAGTTACCGGATCTCAATTTCCTAAAACAACATTTCACTCAGCCTATTCATTATACTGGCATATTGGCACAAGTACATTTACTCCCGCAATTGTCTTAAACTTATTTCAAATTATTTGCACCTCAACCTTTCAGAAAAGACCACATGCACTTTTGCTGTTTGAGTAATTGCTATCTTGAAATTACTTAAATTCTAACCTGTTTAAAGGCCACTCTGCATTTTATTTCGAGTTAAGAACTGAAAGACTACATTGTTTTAAAGTTAAAGATGGGTTGCAGACTATCAACTGCAAAATATGAATACAAACATTTCATAGTAAACATATTTAAGGCCACTATATCAACTTTCGAATGCTATAAAGGCACGCACAAAAATTAACCTTAAAACCATCATGTTTACAATATATTAAATACAAAAATATAGATCCCAAAAATATAGATTAAAATAGAGATGGTGACCTCAATATTAGAACAAACTACAAAATATCTACAATATATAAAAATAAATAACTGCAATGCAATTCACATTTACTTTAATATTTCATTTAAACAAATCTAACTTTTTGGAAAGAAACAAATACATTTATCATAAATAGATAAGCACATAAATATGCTGCAGTGTAATATATAGTTATTTTATATTATGAAATATATTATATTTGGAAAATGATATTTTAAAAATAAAAGCATGTATATTTATACTTAAAATGTATATAAGAAAGGTCATTTTTTCTAAAATTATATAAATGATACAAAATAATCATATACAAAATGTCCTATAAAAATAGATTTTTTATTACAGTTTAAATAGGCACTCTATTTACATGTAGTGTAAATCTAAATGTAGAAATTAGTGTTTGTTATACCACTATTTATTGAAATCTAATATTTTCGTAATTTTAAATGCTTTATGCATCCATAACAGCTTATAAATACATTTAATAAGTAGTCAACCGCAGAACTAAAAAAGAAATTAAAGGGTGTTATTTAACTTTACTTTACTTGAGCAAACATTAGAAAACTTTAGGAACCAGAGGGTCCAATTTCCCAATTTAATAACAGTCTCACAAACATTGGCTAAAGAGAATAAAGAATGTGGGGCAGGATAGACCTCTTAAAATTCAAGAAACCGCACCTGTTTTTTTTAGGGGGGGCATGTGAGACAGCCAGATTTAGTATTTAACTTTAGTCCTCCTAATATTGGGAAAAGGGCATGTATTTTGGATATTCAGCTTTAATGTTCTGGGTCAATCACCCCGAACACTAGGAAATATCCCTATATTGGGGGTGGGGTAGGGAGTTAAATGTAACACCAGTCCTGCAAATATTAGAGAACATGTGCATATATTTGTAGATGTTATGTTTATATTCTACCTCCATTACCGCTAACACTGAAGAAAGTTGATATATTTGGGGTGGTCATATTTACTATTATAAATCAAGTTACACTAACATTCAGGAAAGTGCACATATTTGGGTAAAGCTTTTTTTTCCATTCTAACCGCAGTCCAACTAGCTTTGACAATGTGCATATATTTAGGGGGTACAATTTACTATTCTAATGCAAGTCCTACTAAGATTGGGAAAAGTGCATATATTTGTGTATGTGGAGGTCAGAGTTACTTGCCGTCTTACTTATGTAAAAGTGCATTGATTTCACAAAGTTTTTATAATTCAGCACACATTGAAATGATTTAAACAAATTAATTCAACATAAATTGTCTGTGATTTTTAATTGATTTTTTATCAGATAATAAAATATTTTTTAAAAGATAACTAAATGTACCTCAATTTAAATATTTTCTCAATCATTTAGGGGCAGATTCCAATCCTGGAAAAAGGCTGTACAAATCGTTGTATGGAGCGTTTTTCCCGTACAACTCTTAAACTTTTCTTACAACCTAGGAAGTACGATTCGTACAGAAAGCCTCTTTCCATACAAATTGTTCAAAAGACCATACAGCTAAAATAAACCAACGATTCTGATCCGTAACAGCTTGCACGTGACGTCTTTATGTATTTAAGCAGCGGTTTCCAGCCCAGCAAGTACGATTCGTCCCTACGGCACTCCGAACGGCTCTTTTCTTACAAGAGCCAAAAACAGCTGTAAAAGCAGAGTCCCCAGGGGTACGAGTTGTACAGGCATACACCCCCGTGCGTTGTGTATGTACGGTTCGTACCCCAACATCACGTATGTACTGTGCGTACCCCCAACATCATGTACCTCAACATCGCGTACCCCAACATTGCATACCCCAACATTGCATATGTACGCACCGTACATATGTGATGTTGGGGTACGCGATGTTTGGGGTACGCACAGTACATACGCGATGTTGGGGTACGCGATGTTGGGGGTACGCACAGTACATACGCGATGTTGTGGTACGCACCGTACATACACAATGCACGGGGGTGTATGACTGTATGACTCATACCCCTGTACGACTCGCACCCCGGGAACAACTTTTCCCGGGATACGAGTCGTACAAAGTTCGCTACGTAGCGGGTAATGGCATCCCTCATGTAAGGGACGTTTTCCGTACAAATCGGAAATCGGAAAGCCGGTCAGGATCGTACTAGTACGGTTGGACTGCATTTTTACAATTTGTATGGAAAAGTGTCCGGGTCCGTCTGGTACAACTTTTCCCAATCCGATTTGTAAGGATCGAGCCGATCCGTACAAATCGGATCGGGAAAAGTTGTATTTCTCCCGTACGAATCATACTTCACGGGTCGGACGGGACTTGTACGATTTGTATGGAAAAATTTACCGATACGAGTCGGGCGGGAAAAAAAAATACAGGATCAGAATCAGCCCCTTAGTATAGATACTAACTTAAATAGTAGCCTTTTGAAATAATTAACTACTGTTATAGGTATTAATTTCATATTCATTAATATACAGTTGAAACAAAACAGCGACAACTCAATCCCCATTTATCACAAAAATAACAATTACACAAAAAATGTATAAACAATATAGAAAAAGTAATTGAACCTACCAATATAATATTTCAGATTCCAATAAAATCTATAATTCTCTAATATTGTAATTGTATGATTTAACTAATATCTAAAGTTAAAGCACCACCCAATAACCGGAGGCCTCTGGGTGAAGGGGAGCCTGTTATGGGTCCCCAAAGTTGGTTTCTGACAGCCAATCCATGTTGGAGAAACAGATTTGGAAAGGCTGTCTGAATCTGACATTGTAATGCGGTCCATAAAGCTGTACGAGTCAGCTTTGACTGAATTTCTCTGAATGGCGTTCGGACGCGAGTTAGAATTGAGTAGGAAAGTAAGAACGGTTTCTGACCATCGTAATCAGTCGGTCGGAAATGTTTCTGAGTAGGTAGGAAACAAGACTTGTGACACAGCATTCGGACAAACCAAATGCCAGTCGGAGCCCTTCTGACCTACATTGTAATGAGGCCCTAAAAATGAGTTTTTTTGCAAAATGGATGAAACATAACCTTCCTACAAATACATTTGTAGTTTCCTTCAATGGTTTTACTCAACCTTTCATTAACACAAACTATATTGAGCCTACCTAAAAATGAGAGCTCCTATATAAATATGTGTAGCATGATAAAATATATGAAAGAATATTACTAATTGTTGCTAGGGCATTCAAATATGTATTACATAGCTATGTGAACGCCAAGGTGTGCCAATATATTTCACTGACGCCTTGAATGGAGGCAGCATAGTGGATGCAGCACTAAACTCCTTTCTCCAAGGTCCTTCCATCCACACATGTGCCACCAATTGCAAAGTAGTAAAAAAGTGGAGATTCTGCCAATCAGATGTCAGAATTTGCACTTCTACGCCTGGCCAGTAAAGCATCTTTTTTAATTTCAAATGTTTTTTATTGAGTTGTAATATGGATAGAAATTATCATGGTTCATACTGCAAACAGGACACACACCTAGTTACCATTGAGACATGAAAATAGACAATAGCCAACACATATGTCATATGATGTTTATGAAAATTAGGTGAGGTATTATTGCAGGCCCATCAAAACTGGCAAGAGTCTCTATCAATGGTGTGAATGTCAAAATGACTTTTACATACAATAACCAAAATATATTATTAGCAGCACAATATATTTGTGCCATAACATTGGACACATATAGGAGGGGATTTTAAAAACTAAAGATAGAAAAAGCAGAAAAAGAGAGAGACGGAACTCTGGGAGGTCTACACAATGTATATACTCAGTGATTAAGTTGGTGTGGCAGATAGAGCAAACAGGTGACAACACAATTTTTCTTTTGATGAGCAGGATAGTGAATACAGTCTCTGATCCAAGAGTATTTGGATTTTGAGGAAGCTAATCCTCGTTTTCTGTGGTAAAATGATATATCCCCTTAATCTGTGACAGTAATCAACTATTTTTTTCCTTTTAACAGAATGATTTCACCCCTTTGTATTTAGTAAGAGTATTTTAGTAACTTCATTGTGAGCAAGTTAGTGTCATAGGCAACATAAAGTATCCAATAAAGGTCAAATGGTAGAAGATTAAATGGAGTGATGGTGTATATAATGACTGCTGAACAGCCAAACAACGTAAAAAATATTAATTAACTTGCACCTTATCAATAGAGCAATTTCCATTTGTATGTGGGAACAAGATTAAAAGATACCTAACTAAATATGAGATGGGGAGCGTAATATAACATCACAGTCAACATTTGTTATGCTAGGTTTATAAAAATCTTTCAATTTCAGCGAAGAGTCATGAGCAAAGGTGTATCTATAATACCATAACACATTAACCAAACAATGCACACCTAAACAGTTTAAAGACAAATTAGGATCAGGTCAGCTGATCAGGCCCATCAAACGACCATGGAGAAACTAAACCCAATGGCCAAAATAGTGAGAAAAATACACACAAACTGCTACTATTAATCATCCATGTGTGAATGCTCAGGGCCTCATTACGATGTCAATCGGAAAGGCTGTGGACAGCATTTGGTTTGTCCGAATCTGTGTCGGAACCAGCATTTCAGACCGACCCGGAAACAATTCCGATTGACTGATTAAGATAGTAGGTAACCATTCAGTCCTTCCGACTTGGTTCTGATCGGCATTTGGAGAAACCGAGTTGGTCGTAGCCAACTCGTACAGCTCTACAGACCATGTTTCCGACCAACGTATTACGATGTTGGATTCGGACAGCCTTTTCAACTCGGTTTGTTCAACACGGATTGGCTGTCAGAGACTAACTTTAGGTGCCTGTAGCAGGCCCCCCCTTCACCCCGAGTCCTCTGGTTGGGCCCGTGGGGAACCCATGGATCCCCTCTTTCCAACCACGCACAGTGTGGCAGGCACAATGGGATGCCCGCCACAGGGTGCAAAGATTTCCGCAACCACCCTGTTTTGCAATGGGAGCCTGTGTTGTCGGTTGGAACACAGGCTCCTATTAAAGTCAATGGGAGATCGACCGAATGGTGTTTGGAAACATCGTAATTGGTCGGTCGGACTATCCAAATCTGATTCGGTCGGAAACGGTTCCGACACCTAGTCAATCGGAATGCTTTCCAACCGGTACCGTAATGAGGCCCTCATTAATATCTAACATACATTTCTGAAGATCAGCAGGATCCCAGAAGTATCTGGGCTTGTCATTGAAGCTGATATTAAAGAGGGATAGACCCACATACAAGTGTTGAAAGGATAGAGACCAGAGCTGTTTTCTGTGGGCCCGAAAAACCTTTCTGTGAAGCATTGTGTCCATGGAGCAGTCCTTAGTAATATCAATTACCTTCCCTGGTTTTGTCTTGTGATTTTTCATGTGCTGCAGCTATGTTGTTTTCATTTAAATAGTGGATAATGTCATTCTGAATGGATTGATTAATTTCTTTGTTATCTATAACAATATTATTCATTCTCCATTGTCTTCATGAGGGTATAGACACACCTATGTTAAAATCCAGGGAAACACATGCATGGTCTGCGATCACAATTTGCTAAATTTTTGGAGATGAGGAATGTTGGAGGAATCGGTCTCTACTAAAAGGTAATCAATCCTAGGGTAGGAAATGTGAGGTTGTGAATGAAATGTTTAATCACTACCAGTGGGGTTGTGGATCTTCTAAATCGCTAATAAATTATGTGTTTTTACAAAGATTCAAAAGTTGGGTATGAGCACTTTTGGAAATGACCTGTATTAGAGGGTCAAGAGTTCTATCTAGAGGAAAATTCAAATCCCCACCCATTGTTACACCGTTATGTTTTGGGAGGTCTGGGATAGCTGTATTTAAGGAAGACCAGAAGTCTGGTTCATAATTGTTTTGTGCATAAACATGAATAATATAGAACTTAGTCTCCTCTTTTTCAGCTAGGAGGATTACCTATCTGCCTAACCTTTTCCGCTAATTTAAGGTAGCTGTGATATTAGATGTTTCAAATATATGTGTGACAACATCATTTTTCTTCTGATGTGCAAGATTGCTAAAACAGTCACTGATCCAAGAGTATTTGAATTTTGAGGAATCTAGCAAACCAAATGTTGTCTATTGTAATAAGATGATATCCTCATTTAATCTATGGCAGTAATCAACTACCTTTTCCCTTTTAACAGGATGATATAGCCCCTTTGTAATCAGTGATAATATGTTAGTGATTGAGTAAGTAAGTAAGTAATCGTTAATTTTGGGCACAGCCCATAAAACACATCAGATCAATACAAGGAGATACATTTCAGACACTTTAATAATTATGCAATATAAAAACATAATACATCAAAATACGGATGGATTACTATGAAAGCGACTAAAAACATTGCATCGACATAAAAGTGCTAAAAACAGTACGTCAGTCCTGATAACTGGTTATGGACCAGACAAGGCAGCCAATTGTGCATTTTGGTGGAAAGTAGTCCAACCAATCATATAATGTTCAAATGGTCATAAGGAGGAAAATGTGCAAAAAAGCAATCATGGGGACTGTACAAAAGGAAAAGCTTGGCAGAATAAATATTTGCAACAATTCATAAACACTTGATAATAAGAGGGGGCGATAAAGCGGATCTCTATCAGGGTTCAGATTTGCAGATAGCCTTTTTTCTTAATGCCCATGCGTTATACAAATTCTTAGAGACCACAAAGGGTAAGGGTTGATTTGTATCACTTTTAAAGAGTCTCTCACTTCCCAGTAGTGTCTCACACCCATTTGGTTACATACAGCCACCAGCCATTTTTTCCGGACCTTCCTGTATGAGGGGAAGAATAGCATGAAGTGGGACTCCGTTTCCACTAAACTCGGACAATTTGGACAACAATCGGCCTGGCTATTGGTATTAGCCCATTTGAAAGTGTGCGATCTCAAGGGCAGAGCCCCTCACCTATATTGTATGTACAGACATTTTAAGGTGGTATGGGTGCATTCTATTCAGATAAGGTTCAAGTCTGGGTGCACTTTTATGCTTCAGGAATTTTCCAGTGAGAGAGTTGGTCTGGTGCATTTCCTATGTTTGGTGTAGTACTGCCTCCCAGTAAGACAGGGTTATTACTTTTGTATGCTGGGCAGTCCATAGCTCACTCATCCCTATTCTGTGCATCAATTCTTTAATGTATTTCAACCATGGTGTTCTCAGGTTTCTATCAAGAACCAAAATAACTTTCACACACTCTCTATAGGCTGCCAATTCATTGGTGGTCCATAATCTGACCCAGTATAGGAGGGGTTTTAAAACCACTGTTAAGTGTATTGGATTGAGAGCCAGGTCTAAGCATAGCGTTGTGGTAGGAAAGCTTAAGGTAAGCTTAAAGAGTGTTATAATAAATCTGTTTTCTATTTTTGTTAGACTCTCGGCATCGGCGTAGCCCCAGATATCGGCACCATAAATTGCTGATGCTACTGATGAAGATTTATATTCAGTGATGACCGGAGAGACAGCTTTATACCGTCTCGCTATGGCAGAGGCTTTTTGGTGAAGGGTGGTTTTACTTTTTTCTATTTGGGGGCCCATGCTTGGGTGTCACTTAGCCTCACCCTGAGATAATCAAAATTTGCATAAGGACTCTTGGTACCCGTGCTTCGCCACAACAAACACCAAATCAGATACATTTGTGGTGGTGAGTCAGGAGCCGGTTTGACTGTTGTTGCCACGTTCCCTGCTGCGAGGCTTGCTGGAGTGTCGGGAGTCCCGCGGAACGGTTTTTTCGGCGGTTGTGGTTGCTTCTTGCTCTGCGGGCAGAGACGGGGGAGAGAGCTGCCCTCGCGGAGCCTGACAGAGGCAATTCAGTTCCTACCCGGCGGCTTGTGAACCGGAGTGGATGCCCGGACTCTGGTGTTGGCGGTGTTGGCGTGACAAAGCGGCTGAGCAGCTGGGAGAGCGCTGCAAGCAGCCTGAAGCACCTCCCGCTTCCGGATTCCAGTTTCCCATAGATTGGGGAGCTGTCTGCTTTGTCGAGTTTTTTTTTTTTTCGTGGTGCACTGTGCGGGAAAGTGGGGGAGAAGCTGGCACTGCGGTTAAGGGGAGTCAGTGGAACTGGTGAACTCTCCCACCAGCCCTCCCGCTACTGAGAGGTTCATGGAAGCTGAGCATTTAGTATTGTCTTGGAAAAGTTTGGGGGAATAAGGGTGAAGAGGGGGAAGGAAGAAAAGAAAACGCGCTAGCAACCTTGACCCCTGCCAGCTTCTTGCTTTGTTTGCTCTCGCCGTGAGGGGAACGGCCACGAGGACTTTCGCAGCATCTCCCGGCATCATTCCATCTCGCCGTGAGGGAAACGGCCAGCACGGACTACGACTCCCAGCGGCCAGTGCTCACCCCAGGCGCCTGTCATTGACATCAGCAGGCAGCGCCGGGGGAGCTTAAAGGCGGCTTCGGTGTTCCGTCCTTGCCCGTCTCTGACCGATTCTGACTGGACTGGGCCACATCTCTAACGCTGCTGCTGTGGCAGTACACTTAAGGTAGAAGGGTGCACTTACATTGATTGGACTCGAAAGTGTTTGCTGCATTTCCTTGTTTTGCTCTATAGGCGAATATTTCATATTGCTAGTATCCTGCTCTGGTGGTGTAAAATATTAACTCCTAATTGACTTCATCTAGGCTATCGACTATATTGGCTCTAGTATTGTGTGTATAGTGTAAGATGGCAACCAAAGGGAAACGTACCGGTGGGTGTGGGTCTGTGACAGGTACTCTTGACCATTTCATTACTAGAGCTGTATCAGTTCTAGAGGATGAACTAGCTATAACTGAGCGACGCCTGTCCGCAGAGCTAGCGCAAGCCAGACGCTCATCCCTGGGAATTTTGCCACTGGCTAAATCTCCTTTGAAGCTAGCGGGACAGGATGGGGGTGATTTAGTACCACGGGAGAATCTTGGGGTTAGTACTTCTATATCGCAGACCTGTAGTGAAGTGTGTGATGTTCCTTGTGATTCAGGCGACATAGCCATAACAACATGCAGCCCCCCCGTTACTACTAAATCTGCTTTAACCTACCCGCAGACAAGGGCTAGCAAAAAAACTGTAAATCCTCCCAACCCTAAGAGGAAACGAGTAGGGATGTCCCAGGGAGGGAGAAAGGCCAAACACCCTAATATTATGGAAAAATCTCCAATGGGGGTGACCCAGGACGAAGATCATTTATCTCCAAGCGGGAATGTTACTAGGCATATAGACCAGCCCCAATCGAGTAATATGATTCCCCAGATAGAGAAAATGGTCCGTTCTCTGTTACTACCTCTGCTGGAAAGGGTTAAGCTGGTTAGTGAGAAGATAGATCGATTAGAGCAAACTGTCTTAGACAATTTCTGTTCACTTAAAAATGTTATCAAACTAGCTACCAAGGAAAGGGATAATCTTTTAGGGGTGTCTTCTACCCTCCCTATTCTCCCGCTGGTATCTCCTGATTATGAAGTAATGTCCGGGGTTACACCTGAGGCTGCTCTCCCCAAGGCTCAGGTTATTGACAATTCTATTAAACAATGTGTTGGCCATGTGGGAGATAACCCTACGAGTGTGTCCAGTACCAATGCTGGGAAAAAGTGCGTGAACAAGGGAAGGACTTTGGAATCTGGAGTTAAAAACAGTACATTGTCTAGGGCTCACATACATTTGCCCCCTGCTTGTACTCCTTATGTAGCTGTACTGACAGGAGTCCCGGAATTAAACGAAGGTGTATCGGAATCGTATCAGCAATTAAAAAACAAAGTCACCTTCTGGCTAAATAGGAACAGACCGCTCCCAAACTATTTGGATGGAAAGATCCTCTTTGCTAGAAGGGTTAGTTGGGTAGGCCCAAGACCCAAAGATGTTCCTGGGGACTCCATTATTGTCAACTTTGGAGATAGTCGTATAGTGCATTATATCTGTGACTCTCGACTGGCTTGTGACCAGTCAAAAATTGGGGTACATGACTTAGGGTATTTTTACAATTCTAATCCCAATATTCCTGCAGGATCTAGCCCAGCTCTGAAAAATTGGGAAGCAAATGACCTGTGCTATCCAGTAGCTCTTGCCTGACCGGTATCTGGGTCGCAGTTACTTATTACATCCCCCAATCCAAGTATTCCAGCCGGAGAGCCTAAGCTTAATGAAAATGTATATTACTCCCCTGTTAACGGGATGGCTGAGATAGTAGATGTAATAACCCCTGAACTGTCTGGGGAAATGCAACGTGGACGTGAGCAGTCGTGTGCTGACCCTGCACACGTTCAAGGCCAAGGAAGGGAGGGGGGATCAATGGTTTCTTGGAATATTGCAGGCTTAAAGTCAAAAATGGACTCCCCGGAATGGTTAGCTTATATAGGCAACTTTGATGTCTGCCTCTTCCAGGAAACCTGGTCCTGTGAGCCCCAGTTCTTACATGGTTTTTTGAATTTTTATGTCCCCGCAACCCAGGGTCTAAGGGGGCGCCCAAAGGGAGGCCTGGTAATCTGGGTTCGACAGGATGTATTTCCTGAGGCTTGTGCAATATCTACTGGGTCTGAGGATATCCAACTAGTCAGGGTGTCACTTGGGATTCTGGGTGACCTGGATATCTACAACTTGTATCTGAGAGACCCCAATAGGACGGGCTCCCAGGTTTTGGCTCACTTAGTTTCCCTTATAGACCAGTACTCAGGTGGGAGGCGAATACTTGTTGCTGGGGATCTGAATATTACCTTCGAACCACTCTTAGACCCTGACTCTGGGTGGGGCGTTGACGCTGTGCAAGATCAATTATGGGGGGTACCTGTGCTTGATCTCAGTCCAATTAAAAGGTGGACTGAGATTATTGTCCAGGCTAATGCTCTCTGTTATGAGTATGGCCTGAGGGCCTTGAATGGGAGGACGCCAGGTGATAAACAAGGGGCGAAGACATTTGATAATGGTCGGCATTCCAGCAGGATTGATTATGTTTTATGTAGCTTGAAATTATGGCAATCTGTTCTAGACATGGTTGTTGAGGCTAGAGTTGAGAGTGACCATAACCCTATCTGTGTAACTCACCGATGGTGGTCTAGTAATCGCCTATTAGCCGGTGAGATGGTTCCGTGCCTCTCTGAGGTAATTTTAACGAACAATATGCGCAGACTTAAGTGGGGGGAGCTCGAGCATAACATCCTGGCTATTGCCGATATAGATAAGAAATTAGCTGATTCTATTGTTGAGCTTGAGGGTATGCTAATCCATGTCCCAGGCAGTGTTGAAGTCACTGAATGCCATGACAAGTTGTTTGCTGAAATAGGTTCTTATTTTATGAAGCCTTTGAGGAACAAGAATAAGGCTCCAACTAAGAGAAATAGATGGTATGACGGTGCTTGCAGAGAATCTAGGGCCAACCTGGTGATAGCTCTGTCTAATGGAGGAAAGGATTGTGTTCGCTTCGCCATGCTAGCATACAAAAAAGCTGTAAGAATGGCCAAAAAGAACTGGGATGAGCAACGTTGGCTTGATTTAAAAAGTGCTTGTCGTAGTAGAGATTCCCGGTTATTTTGGAACATCCTTAAGTGGGACAGAGGTGGGCGGCCTGATAGTCCTTCTAATTATGTCTCACAGGTAGAGTGGGTCCAATATTTTAAACCCCAATATGCTTACAATATCTCGTTTAATTTTGCATGGGTGCCAAATTATGCTTTTTTCTCCCAGGGTCCCTTTTGCATCCAAGATGCTAAAAGGGCCCTATGCTCAGTCACCAGTGGACGTGCCCCTGGCCAGGATAGGGTTCCCTCGGATGTTTTTCTCCATGATAAAGATAATTTGAGCAAGTATATAACCCTATTGGCTAATGCTGTGGCTGCAGGCGCACCAGTCCCAAAATCATGGAGGGGGGCAGTCATCATACCTGTATTTAAGAAGGGTGATAGGACGCTCCCAGGAAACTATAGGCCAATTAGCCTTATTGATTCCATCCAGAAGGTGGTAGGGAGGATGGTCTTGAACCAAATCCAAGAATGGATCGATGATAACAACATTCTGTCACCCTTCCAAGCAGGTTTTCGGAAATTAACCAGCACGGTGGACCAAGTCTTTTGCTTTGTCCAGCTCCATTGGAAGGTGGTGACATTGGGGAAGGGCAGTCTTTACGCAGCTTTTGTTGACCTAAGAGCTGCCTTCGATCTTGTTCCCCGCCACCGGTTGTGGGCAGTCCTTGAGAGGCTAGGTCTCCCCAAAGAAACTTTGACAATGGTGATGCGTTTGCATGAGTCCAACTATGCTAGGATTCAGTGGGGTGGGGCAGATGAGGACACCTCTGAGTTCCCGGTTGAGCGTGGTGTGCGACAAGGTTGTACTATGGCACCCACGCTCTTCTCTCTTTATATCAATGGGATAGTTGATCACATGCTTTCTGTCAATACCGACGCACCAAGGTTGGCTGGTGTTTCCATCCCCATATTAATGTTTGCAGATGATACGCTTATCGTATCCAGAACATCTAATGGTCTGCAAAAAGCCCTCCGCCTGTTTGATGAGTTTTGCCTCGACCATGGTCTGGAGGTCAATGTGGCAAAAACGAAATTTATGGCCTTTAACCCTCATAGCAGCTTCCGAGGGAAAAGAGTGTTCATGAATGGGCAACCTCTAGAATTGGTAACCAATTTTACGTATCTTGGATTGCAAATCTCAAGTAGTAATAACTGGCGCAAGCATCTTGAAATGGCCTCCCTGCGATTTAAACAGCTAACTGGTGCCTTGAGCAGGGAATTTAGCAGGTCATTCACAAAACCAATAAGCCCGGCATTGCAAGTTTATGAAGCGAAGGCCCTAAACTCTGTCCTTTATGGGGCGGAGCTCTGGGGTTTTGATCAGCTAGCGACTTTGACAAGTGTGGAGCATACATTTTTTCGAAGTATAACTGGTCTTCCTCAGAGCACCCCTCTGATCCCACTTAGGTATGATCTGGGCAGGAGGTCCATTAAGGATATCGCAAGGCTCCGTCCGGTCTTATACTGGCGGAGGCTTTGGACTACTCCTGAACTTTCCCACTATGCTAATGGCCTCATGGACATTATAAAAACTGATGTCTTCCATAAAATTGAGTGGCTGAAGAACTTACATGCGTCTTTAAAAGACATGGGTATGGAAGGGATATGGAATGACACAGCGACTGCCCAGTTTCCATCAAAAAGTTCTCTTAAAATAGCATACTGGGAAAGAATTGATTCCCAGGTATTGAGTAGAGCTACAGGGATGTCCGGGAATTTTCTCGAGTTCAAAGACTCCCCCAGCCTTGAATTATACTGGGATTTGGTGACTAATGTGGGCGATAGGAAACTTTACTTTCAGTTTAGAGCTGGCTCCTTGCCTCTCAGATTTTTGACTGGAAGGTGGGCCAGGAACTCGGAATTGCAGTGCCCTGCATGCGGGGCTGCAATAGAAACAACTCCCCACTTTCTGTTTGCCTGCCCGGCATTTACCATTCCAAGGCGCGTTTGGCTTTCCCCCATGTGCAAGTCTCTCGGCACAAGGAGCTGCGCTGTGGCATTACGCATTTTGCGCACTAGCTCTTTAACAATAGTTTCTGTCGCATTGGCAAAATATTTGGGCTGGGCATGGGCATTGCGGAGAAAAACAATTAAGCGTACCCTTGATGGGCTTTAATGAATTCTGTGTCTGGGTTTTCCCTTTTAACCCCTGAGCTAGGGATTATTTAAAAGTGTTTTTATTACTACATGTCAGTCCATTGAAGTGTTTAATGTTTTTTTAAATGTATTTTAACGTATTTATTGAAATTTATGTTTTATGTACTATGTTTGTGTCTTTTATGATTGTTTTAAATCGAATAAAGACTGATGATGATGATGATAATCAAAATGGTGAACTACCTCTAATGGGAGCCCTTCGACAGTCAAACTGCCTCTGCACCCTGTGTGTGTATTGATCATCATAAGTTTTGATTTTGACGAGTTTAGCTCAAGGCCCCTCTCACCGCAAAAAGTAACAAAAGCATTTAGTTCAGATTGAAGGCCCTTAGCCGTTCAGGAGATCATCAGGGTATCATCAGCAAACATTAATATAGGAATTGATTTTCCCGCCACTCTTGGGGCGTCATGTTTGCATTCCATCAATCTCTTTACTGCGCCATTGATGAATAAGCTAAACAGTGTTGACGCAAGAACGCACCCCTGTCTGACCCCATTCAAGATCTCTATCTTATCTTATGTTCCCTGTATCGTGTAGGAGCCTGAGTATTCTCAATAGATCTAAGGGAATGCCATACCCAGCTAGTACCTCCCAAAGTGTGTTTCTCTGGACCAGGTCAAACGCTGCTCCTAAATCAATAAAGGCGACGTATAGATGGTCACGCAACCAGGTGATATTTTCCAGGTTATCACCTCGAAGCAGAGGACCTGGTCCAATGTGCTGACCTTTAGTCTAAAGCCTGCTTGTGACTTTTCCAAAACAATATTCAGTAGTAACCAGTCATTTAATTTGAATAAGACTTGTCTGCAAAATATTTTATGTGAATTGTCAAGTAAGCTTATGGGCCTTTAATTAGAGGGATTGGTTCTGTCCCCGTTTTAAAAAATTGGTATAATAACGGCGCATTACAATGAGGGTTGAATCGTATTCCCTTTTATTATGCTGTTCGATAAGACATTCAAATAGAGGGCCAAAATGTGTGGTTCAGAGAGGAAAAGGTCTCCCGGAAAGCCATCCATCCCTGGGGTCTTACATTGTTCTGTTTGTTCTATTGATTTGAGTGTTTCAGGGAAAGTAAATGTAAGAGTATAGTTTTTAACTGAAATAGAAGTTGGGCTGGTCATATTTAGGGTTTGAGGGCCATTAACCACTTCAAGGCAAGGGGTCACTACAGTGTTATTTTGCTGCGGGCAATCGTAAAGGTTGCTGAAATGTGAGACCCAGATGTCAGGATTGATCATTGGATCTAGGGGATAAGAGTTGGAGGGGTTAACGGCTATGAGTTTCCAAAAACTTTTTGGGTCACCCTTCTTTAGGGCTTCGGCAAAAATTGCCCATTGTTCTTCCTCCCATTCTCTTTTGGCTTTCACTAGGAGAGTTTTGTAATCTCGCCTGGTCTTTATTATTTCAGGCATTAAACCCCGTTTAATTGCAGTAATGTTAGCATGCATAATATCATTGTGAGCAAGGTAGGCACCAGAAAGTATCCAATAGAGGTCAAATGGTAGAAGATGATGATGTTCTAAATAGGCACCAACAAGAGAGAGCACAGCAATGCAATAGACTATTATGTCAATAAGGTGTATCTATAAATGCGCTCTCATGGGCCAGTTTAAGCCAGATTGAGAAAGAGGAAAGGAGAGAGAAAGGAGGATTCAAGATAAGGGACAGAAGAAAGAATAGGCATAATATAAAAAAAGCTGAAGCCCTAGGGATCACAAGCCACCCTTTGCTAAGAACTGGAACAGCTAGAGCTGGCATCCAGAGAATAGCTATCATTACCTTTTAGGAACATATGGCGTATGTAATGACTGCAGAATATCCAAGCAGCGTCTAAAATTAATCTTAACTTACATTTTATCAATGGAGCAATTTCTGTTTGCATATGGGAATGAGATCAAAAGATACCTTAATATGAGATGGGGATAGTACTATAACGTCATTGCCAAACTTATGTAATGTTAGGTATTTAAAAAGCCTTATACAGAGAAGAAGAGTTAGTAAAAAGATATACATAATATACCATAACCAATTAACCAAGCAGTACAAACTTTCGCAGTTTGAAGACAAATAAGCACTGGGTCAGCTGACCATGTCCATCAAACAACTATAGAGAAATAAAAGCCCAGAGGCCAAAATAGTGAGAAAATATCTGAAAATACCTGGATCCGAGAAGATTCTGGGTTTTTCGTTGAAGATGATATTAAAGAAGGATGGACCCACAAAGAAGTGTTGAATGAATAGAGATCAGAGCTGTTGGCTAAGG
The DNA here is from genome assembly GCF_964204655.1 of Triturus cristatus. Classification (NCBI taxonomy): domain Eukaryota; kingdom Metazoa; phylum Chordata; class Amphibia; order Caudata; family Salamandridae; genus Triturus; species Triturus cristatus. The sequence continues at coordinate 884,097,304 of NC_140581.1, forward strand.
GCCAGAAAGCTTTTTCTGCACAGAATTGTTGGATTAGTCCTGAGCAATACCAAATTTAACCTCTTCCCAGGTTAGGTATTGGTGTTTTTCATATGCTTGACAATGTCTTCAGTGTGTTGATACCTCAGTGGTTTGAAGATCATGGTTCTCCGTGGTTTCTTACTTTCAAATGAGTCTGCAAGAGATTTGCCTGAGGGGATTCTGCGAGCTCTCCCAATTTCAAACTCTTTACAGAAAAATGTGTTTATGATACAGGAAATTCCACACAAGAATTTGCAGTATCCTCTACACCTTCATAAGGTCAAATATCCTTGGGATTCCTCTTGACTGTGATTTTTCAGATCAATAACTTCAAGGAGAGAGAGGCAAGTTTAGAACAAATGGAGTTGTTGAGTTTCAGTGAAACCGATCTATCATCCTCTAGGCAGCTGATATGAGACTCATCTTCGGTGATTCTGCTAGCTAAATCCTTAACGTCCTTCCTTAACCCATGAATGTCCATTTGCATAATATACATGTTTTTTGGGGGTTCTCTGCAAATCATGTAAAGCTGTAATTCACTGCAGAATAAGATCTATATTTGTGATTTGATCAGTTTTAGATTTTAGAGGTGACACTCACAACGGGGAAGCAGATTTAGGTCTTTTTTTGACCAGTCTTCATCTCTTTAGTGTCTTTCATGGCTTTGTGTCTGCTTTTTGCTATACTTGTATAAGAAAGAATAAATTAACAGTCTCAAATGAAATTAGGCTGTGTTAAATTGAATGTTTTTTTACCAGACCTCAAATACTGAGGCTGAATGTCTCCTACAAATTAAAACGGCATTTGTAATAGGACAGTATCCTTGCAGGGCCACTGGAATTATGTGATTGTACTGCTGAAGCCTTTTTTTAATAATTATAGATTTGACAGGATAGTGACATGGCAATGGCAGGAGTGACACCTAGGTGAGGGTAGTACCACTAATCCATGTTTAAATGTCTAAATCAAGGCCTAAACAAACGAACAAGAGACGTCATGAATAGGATTTAAAATCAAGTATTTGCGTAATGATTCACTATCTCTCAAGCCAATTTCAGTGCTAAAACCAGTACTGGGGCTACTAATAATAGTCAATCACTACAGTCAATGGGCACGATTATGATGTTGGTCGGATTTGCCTCTGACCGACTTTCTTTGCAGAATCGGAACGGACCGACCTCCAGTTGGAGGTTCCAACCGTAGAAATACGATGTGAACACACATGGTGCAGTCGCATGCTCCCAATTCCCTATAGGAGCTTGTGCTGCAGCCATAAACCGACCATAGCACAAGCTCCCATAGAGAAATGGGAGATTGTGTTCATCTCTGCACTGTGTGGCAGGCACCGTACATTGTACAAGCATGAACGGGGGGCCCTATAGGTGCCCCCTCAGCCTCCAACTGGAGGCCACAAAGAGAAGGGGTCCTAATGGGGGCCCTCAAACTCGCTTTACGACAGGCTTTCCATGTCGGGAAGCCCAGCATGAAAAGCCGGTCTGAAACCGAGCATCGTAATCCCAACGGCATTAACACCGTCCATTGGGATTATGGCAAAAACAACAGTTGATGGACAGAATGCAGAACAATGTCATACATTCACCCCAGTACAGAGATCTGGGCCTAAATGTTTTGCATTTGTCACCCTGAGTGGGACGGGTACGCTCAGACGTGAGTCTGGTGCTCTCCATGCCACTGGAATCAAGCTATCCTGGCTGAAGAGGGGTGAAACCCCAAAACCGGTCCTAGGATGCTTGTTTCCAGTCCAGGGAGGACCTGGCTTGGCAGTTCGGGCTGGACTCTTCCCATGAGGCACAGGGTCAAGACTGATTTGCATATGGCTGGGTTCAAACTGGAATGGCATGGTGAGCAAAAAACCGATGGATATAGGCCCAGATCTCTGTACTGGGGTGAATGTATGACATTGTTCTGCATTCTGTCCATGAATTCTTGTTTTTGCATTTGTCACCCCGAGTGGGACGGGTAGGCTCAGACGTGAGTCCCGTGCTCTCCATGCCACTGGAATCAAGCTATCCTGGCTGAAGAGGGGTGAAACCCCGAAACCGGTCCTAGGATGCTTGTTTCCACTCCAGGGAGGACCTGGCTTGGCAGTTCGGGCTGGACTGTTCGCATGAGGCACAGGGTCAAGACTGATTTGAATATGGCTGGGTTTAAACTGGAATGGCATGGTGAGCAAAAAAACGATGGATTTAGGCCCAGATCTCTGTACTGGGGTGAATGTATGACATTGTTCTGCATTCTGTCCATCAATTGTTGTTTATGCATTTGTCACCCCGAGTGGGATGGGTATGCTCAGACGTGTGTCCCGTGCTCTCCATGCCACTGGAATCAAGCTATCCTGGCTGAAGAGGGGTGAAACCCCGAAACCGGTCCTAGGATGCTTGTTTCCAGTCCAGGGAGGACGTTGCTTGGCAGTTCGGGCTGGACTGTTCCCATGGGGCACAGGGTCAAGACTGATTTGCATATGGCTGGGTTCAAACTGGAAATGCATGGTGAGTAAAAAAACGATGGATTTAGGCCCAGATCTCTGTACTGGGGTGTTCTGCATTCTGTCCATCAATTGTTGTTTTTGCATTGCGATTATGGGCCAGCCTCCGACTGGCGCCTTGAGCCCGTTGTACTCCAGCCAGAATGACCGGCTGGTTTAAATTCTGACTGCCTGTATTGATATTAGGCGGTCGGAATTGAAACCGATGATCTTGGTGGAAAAGCCTCCGACCTAAGGTCGGTGGCTTTCCCACCGAGATTGTAATAGGCCCCAATAAAGTCAATCTATTGATCAGTCACTATTTAAAGTAGACTATCTATAAAAACTGTTCAGAGATTTATTACAGAAATGTGCGTCCGGATGATAAGGAAGGCTACCTTTGTCTGATGCTTGCCTTAATTCCATGGGAGTATGCTTTCTGCAATTATGGTCACCACTACACACACACAAAAGGTGATGAGAGGAATGCTTGCAATTTGTCTGAACAATAGTAATCGCTTGGATTAGCATCCAAACCCACCATTTGTTTGCACACCATGCCACCTCAGTTTGCACCCAGTCAAACCAGCCTTGACCCTGATCCTCATGGGAACATTCCAGACCAAACTGTCACTCCAGGTCCTCCTGGAACCAGAACACAAGCAACCTAGGACTTGTTTCTCCCTGATAATGGCTCACCAGCCAGGTACAGCTTGTTTCCAGTGGCACAGTGAGCAGAGGACCCATGTCTGGGCTTACATACACTTGCAACTTAGGGTGGTTCATGAAACACATAAAAGTGATGGGAAAAATTCTTGCAATTTGTTCAACAACTTTACATCACCAGATACTAAATCCGCATCAGAATCTGTTGCTGGTGGGGTATGGTTTGTAGCACCTGAAGATATACATTTGATCGGTATGTAAGAGGTGAACTTGAGGCCAGTTGTCTTGAACTAAACGGCACCTCAGGGTTAGTTCACAGTTGTCTTAGACAACAGTTAACTCCATTAGGATTGACCAAAAACTCTCTTTCCACTCCTGGCACACTAGTGGTATTCAGGGGCAGTAGATAGGGCTTTTTCTATCAGGTTACTCTAGGATTAACACTCTAATTCAGTGTGACAGTGAACACAGACAATAAAATAAATGTCAAGTCAAAGAAATATCTTTAAAAAGTACAGGTCTTTCTTTGAAGAAGCAAAAGGAAAACAGATTCAATTAGGTTCTCCAAAGAACAAATGTTTATGGCAAAATGGTATTTTGACACATACATGGTTAGTTGCTGCAATACACAAATGGGGTTATTCTATTTTGACAAATTCCACAGATATGCATGCATCCAGGGTGGCCATCTTTTAAAAGAATTTGTGCTTCTAGAATTCTATAATGAAGCATGCCACACATATGATTTAGAATTCTGTGTCCTTTTAATGGATCACCCCAACAGAACTCACCTTTTGAGCCAAGTAGGCAAATTACCTCTTACCATGGAAAGTAGATCTTTCCCACCTCATTGTTAAGTGTGTGATAAGGATGTTGTTAGGAAGACCTTAGCAATGCTCCCTGTAAGTCCTTTATTGTTCATTGGTGGTTCAAGTAACACACATTTTTACTAAACTTGCATACTTTTAATTTGGTGAACTGTTAAGGAGCCCAATTAGTCCCTGTCTCTCTTCTATGCGGTTTCAATAACTGGTCTGCACTATTCATGTAATCTTCTTTCTTTAAACAATTTCATCATACTATTAAAAAATGCAAATGTAGTAGTGAATAATCAAATAATTTGATTTTATATGACAGGAACTGGTAGTAAACTGAATGGCTTTTGTTATCTTGTTGAGGCATTCAGTCATGACTTGATATATGGGACTTGTAACGATGTGACCTTTATGTGAGTACTGGCTATCAAGTTTATGTACTTAAGCAAATCGAATTTCTATAGCCTAAACCTAGCCAAAAGATAGCGGAGCCTGTCAGATATCATTTTTACAAGGTTTGTATTCTGAGCGATGTGACTCATTTGATCCCTAGCGGCACTGGTTTCCTTGTCTCTTTTGTGTCCCTCCCGATTTACTTTAATATATAGAGCTTCAAAAATAGGCCTGTCCTTTGGAGGCAGCCACAAGCCACTCATGACAGCAAAATGGTTAGGTTATGAAGCAATTGCAAGATTGTTAGTCATAGTTGACTGTGTTGGGCTTTTTCTTCCTTCTTTTTTATTGTAGTCCATAACGTGGGTGAATACAAATTGAATTCATAAGTGGCTAAGACAAATTAATTATACGAGTAAAACAGGGTAAAACACATTGCATGCACAGTACAAAAAAGCGGACACATAAATGTATTTATTTATTTAGTGTTTTAGTGCGAACATGACCCGTTAGGGTATCAGAGCGCTTTACAGAGAAAACATGATACATTCAAAGATTAGGAGCAAACGAACATGAGTACACTAAGGGAGAAAATACAAGCAGGAGCAAGGGAGGACTGCACAATATCAACCCCGCCCAATAAAGTTACAGAGAGGTACGAATTATGCCTTAAGCAAAACATTGTCTATGATACCAGGACCGCATAGGTCACATCTGCGCAATCAAGTGAGGCTTAAATCGGGTAGGGTTATATAAATAGCAGTAAAGTGTCGCTAAGCCGCTGATTCCGTAAATGCTCTGGGAGAACTTATGGCAGGAATTCGCCCATTAGCAAAGTCTTGGCTTCCTTCTTGAATCTTGGTGGAGATGTTATTCTTCTGATGATTGGCGGCAGTGAGTTACAGATTCTAGGTGCGTCCCCAGAGAAAGCTCTGTTATAAGTTTTCTTCTTCTGGAAGAAGGGAGGTTTCAGCGTAAGATCCCAGGTACTCTGGGAGTGCCTGCCTCCTCCGGGTTACCTCGAGTTTATGAGCAAGATATGAAGGTGACTTAGAGTGAAATACTTTGTGTGTAATACAGGCAAGTTTGAGTTGGATTCTGGCTTGGTAAGGAAGCCAATTCAGGGCCTTCAGGTGCTGTGAGATGTGGTCGAATTTTTTTGAGCCTGTTAAGAGTCTTGCAGCTGCGTTGAGGCAGGCATTTAGGGGAGCCTTTGAGATCTTTGGCAGACTAGAGAGGGTTGCACATCCGTATTCGATCCTAGAGATAACTGATTCCTGTACTGTCATTTTTAGGTCAGACGTGTCGAGGAAAGGTTTAAGTTTTTTATGGTAGCTAAGGTGAAACCTGGCGTTTTTGGCCAGTGGTTTGATGTGGGCATGCATGTTCAGGTTCTTGTCCAGTGTGATTCCTAGTGACTTGACTGAGTCCACTATGATCGGTGTGCAGTTCAGAGCGGATATCGATTTGGTCCATTCTAATATGTCAGTGGAGCTTTTGGGAGGGGATATTAGCAAGAATTCTGTTTTTTGTTCATTCAGTTTGAGCAGTTGCTACCTAGCCAATGCACAGTAAGCTTTAGAGCTTCGTTCTTTAATTCGAGCTCATCTGGGGATGAAACTTTGATGTAGATCTGTGTGTCATCTGCATACATATGGAAAGAGATGTTGGCGCTTCGCAGAATTTCAGTTAGAAGTTCCAGATAGAGGTTAAAAAGAGTTAATGAGAGAGTTGAGCTTTGCTGGACTCCGATCATTATCGGGGAAGAAGAGGATAGATTTTGATTAACTAAGAATCTTTGGGAACGGTTCCGTAAGAAGGATTTAAACCCATCAAGAACGGTTCCCCCTAGACCCATCCTGCTTTCGAGCCGATCAAGTAACTTCTCATGGTTAACTGTGTCAAATACATATAAAAGGTCCAGAAAAATTAAGAGACAAGTTTTGTCATTGTCATGGCTTGAAGGGCGTCATCTACTATATGGAGAATAGCAGTTTCGGTACTGTGATCTGGCCTGAAGCCAGATTGGCAATCATCTAGCAGATTGAATTTAGCGATGTGTTGGCTAAGTTGATGTTCCACACATTTCTCAAGCATTTTCGCTAGTAGGGAAATATTAGATAGGGGTCTGAAATTGTCCGGATCAGCAGGGTTCAATGTGTTTTTTTTATGATAGTGTTGACTTGACCAGTTTTTAGAGAGTCCGGCATGGAACCTTGCATTAGGGATGCGTTGATTATTGAGGTCCCGATAGGTAAGATAAATTGGTTGGTTGCAGGAAGACAGTTGGAGGGGAGCAGGTCATAGAATTTTCTAGATGTTGTGGTCATCATATAGATTGAAGGTGGTCCAGAGGGCTTCATTTTTGGGTGCTATCTTACGGGTGCGTGTAGATAAGTTGATTTGTGTCGCCGATGGATGCGACTGGATGATAGCTGCGGAGTTTAGCTTATCACCCAACAAGTCGATTTTGGCTGAGAAGTAGGAGGAGAACTCATCACAGGTTATTAGGGTTTTTGATACTTCTTTAAAGGATTTGGCCAGTTTGTTCGATGGTTGTTTTACCATTTCAAACAGTTTGCGAGGTCTATGCTTAGCGTTCTCCAATTCAAATCTAAAGAATTACTTTTTTTAATTGAAAATGCTTTTGTTGTATGCATTCCTGGTTTTTCTAAGAAGTTTTAGCTGGGGGGAGGAGGGGTTTTGTCTCCATTTCCGTTCCGTTAGTCGCAGATTCCTCCTTTCATTGTTTAGGGACCCATTAAACCAAGGATTTTTGTCTTTAACCTGGACTCTTTATAGTTTTAAAGGGGCAAGAGAGTCGATTATATAAGACATTGTTATTATTCCTTTATATGTTCAATCATGGGCCCCCATATCTGTAACCCTAATTTCCATTTTCGTGCCCCTTAAGAGCATAAAAACTATCTTCTAGGCTAAAAATAACTCTAGATCTCCAAGGTCGAGGTTCCCTTCTGCAGCCACATGGAGGCTTTACAAAGATGAGCTACAGCAACTGCAATAAAAATCAGATATCGGAATTCAAAGGCTGGGTGTCCATCAACCATATCCTCTACTATACCCGGCAGCATAGCAGATAGTGTAATACTTATTCCAACCGAGAGGAATTTTTCTGCATGACCCAAAAACTGAGTTAGTTTCCTACACATATAAAAAAATATATGAAATATCGTCCGAGTCTGCACCGCACCGGAAGCATTTCCCATCATTAACTCCTCTCCTTTTCAGCATTTTCGCAGGGGTGTGGTATGGATTAAATATGGTTTTAAAATGCTGTGTTTTTAGATTTAGCTGAAATTAAGATCCTTTCTGCCCTATCAATTGATTGTTCTACATCTACATCTTGACACCTCAGTTAATTCCCCCAGCCTCCAACTCAAAAGCAATGCTGATGAAACAATGAAGTAATCTAACTGAACCAATTTATTGCGAGGGTGAGAAAAAAACGTGAAGCCAGGACCTGGGATTCACAGTGTAGACCATGCATCTATCAGCTCATGATCCTCCACCAAAGGATATAGTGCCCTAAAACCTTAGGCTTCCAGCCCTCATAGGACTTCCATCCCTTCTGAAGACCTTGGAACCCATATGGATAATAAAATCACAGCAGGGAATCAGAGGGGTATGCCATGATGCCAGTTCTAAATTGTGACCCTCCTTTACTATAGCCTCGTCAAAATTGGACCCGTAAACTGAGCACAAAGTAAAAGTAAAAATCCTCTTTGCACATTCAATAACCACCCAACGACCCTGGTTGTCTACCAATGTTTTACCTGTGCCCTGCATACTATTTTTAGCTAAAATTGCTACCCCTTGATTTGTAGGAGACTGTTGTGTACAGGCCAAATAGTGTATACCCTATCTCATTTAGGATCTTCAGCTTATCCCATGGTACATGCGTTTCCCGTAACATACCAGGTCAGGTTGCATCACACGTAATTTGGCAGCCATCCGTTGCCCCTTCACATTGTTATTTAACCCACATACATTAAATGAACATATGCAATATCTGGATAGTGTCATCTTATCCCCCATCATATACTGTTATATCTCTCCATGTAATAGCCTTATCACAGAGCTTCGTACATCTTCAAGCCTTTATCTTCCATTTGTTATGGTTTGCGTTTTCCTTTCCACCCAGTCTCCTCTCTTCCTGCCACCCCTTGTGCACCCCCAATTTCCCCTCCACACCCTTCACCACCCCCTCACCCACCTCCTCGTGGGGCTAACAAGCTTGCTTGCACCACCCCATACTGCACTGAGGCTTTAGGACCAATGGTCCCGGTGATGAGTAACTAACCCTCCCCAGAGGCCCCCCTTCGCGCATTTAGCTTGCTTATGGAAAAAGGTGGACAAAAAAGTATAACAACCTGAAAGAGTCAGAAAAAATATAACAAAGCCACAACCAAAAACATGTATCTCCTCTTAGATTTCCACTCTAAGGAATCGATTGTGGCTATTCTTTAACCTCACTTCCAAAGTCCCTTCCCCATTCAGATATAGCTTCAGTATTCCTTAAAGACAGATAGATAGACATGAAGACATAGCTGAAATATAAGATATAGATATAGATAAAGATCTGAGAAGTATATTGGCTAGGTAAGCAGGACGACATAGCTAAATGTGAAGTCAAATAAAGATATGAAAAATCAAAACAAAGTATGTGTCTCTTATTAGGTCCTATGTGATGGATTGCAGATATTCCTTTGCCTTCACTTCTGATTTGAAAAACAGAGTGTGCTCCTTATGTATGATCCTCAACTTAGCCCGGCTGAGTAGGTACACATGGGCTCCCTTGCCCTAAAATAAGGTGATGAGCTGTCTTAGTTGTCACTGTTTTTCTAACGCCTGATGACAAAAGTCAGGTCTTACAAAGACTTCTGACCGCTTCCTCATCCTCTTTCTATTGGGGTGTACCAGTTCATAGATAGGTTGACGGGCTAGAAAGTTATTGACCGATATCAAGATCACTCTGGGTCTGGCGGTGTTCTGCCCTGGCTTTGCGCGCTGTGTGAATGGGAATCTGTGCGCTCATTGTATCTCTTGATTCCAATCCCACTGCGGTAGCTCGGGAAAAGCCTCAGAGAAGAGATCACCGACAAATGTTCACACATCCTGGCCTTCCATGCCTTCTGCGACTCCCAAGATTCTCAAGTTGTTGCGCCAGAGGTGGTTTTCGAGAATTGTCTACTTCCATTGTGTGTCCTCATTAGAAGCCGGTGTTGATTCTGTTATTGCCTTTTGAACTGCCAGCTCATCTTCCAAGTTAAAAATTCATGTTTCTGCCTTAATAACTCTATGCGTGAATTCGGAGCAGGATTTTGCGATACGGCGAATCGAATTTTGTAACTTGCGGCATGCACCTTGGGTCCGTTGGCTTTCTGTGTGGGTTTCTTCTCTATGATACTAATTTAAAAATTTTAGAGGGGGGTCCGAGGGAAATTTAAAGACCCGAAAGGATTGTGTCCCCAATCAATTATTCACATACACCATAGAAATCCTTGGGTCTAGAGAGGCAAATCAAACAAGCAGAGAAACCTGTGGAAAATCATACATGAAAAACCGTGGGATAATCCCTTTCAGATCAAAATCCCTCACCCACCGATGGTGGCATGCTTCATCATTTGGGATTCTCCTCTTGGCAGGAACACCTAGTCCTGCCAAGGGCTACAACTTCCTCTCTGAGAGGAAGGAGTGCAGGGATGTTTTGTATTCCTACTCTAGTTAGAAAATACTAAATCCAAGAAATTATGCAGACAAAGTTAGGGTATGGTGAGGGCGCATCGCAACAAAAAATATATATCTCAAACTGTGAAAAGTGGTGATGTTAAAACTGACTAACAGGAACAACAGAATTGCCTTTATTAGCTTGCTCTTGCTGCCAGGATTAAAAACAGAGCACCTGCAGTATGGATATAAAACTGCATGTGAGGGATGAAAAACAGGCCTACATGTTTCAGCCAAGTCGACCCAGAATAGATGTCAAGGCTTTCTTCAGGACCTACAAAGGTGCTGCTGCAAAAAACTGTGAAAAAACAATAATCAAATAATAATGATACTAGAGTATAAAACCAGTAATGCATAATCCAGAGCTGCATGCGAGAAACAGCATGATGGCTTAGAGATAACTCTCTGCAATTCAATGGTGATAAGACGGAAGTACTGTGCTGTGCTGTAAGTAAAGTTCCTCGTCCCTTACCAGCAGATTTCTGGCCAGTCTCTGCAAATAATCCCCCGCTGCCTGTCAAAACAGCTCGTTATTTAGGAGTACTACTAGACAGTAATCTACAACTGGACTCTCAAGTGAATAAAACAGCGAGCACCTGTCTATCTCTGCTCCGAGCTCTTCGAAAAAAAATACTCCCTTTTCTACCAGCTTCAGCTAGACCTCAAGTGGTAAGGAGCATTATTATGAGCAGATTAGATTACTGTAATGCCCTACTCCTAGGAGCTCCAGCTTCCTTGCTAAAAAAGCTGCAAATGATACAAGTAATCGCAGCTAAGCTTGCATTAAACAGACAATGCAGAGCCTCAGCCTCGCTTGCTCTAAAAGATCTTCATTGGTTACTGATCGCGCAGGTAGTTCAGTTTAAGGCACTCTGTATTGTCTATAGGGCAGTGCATAAAATGGGGCCTAAGCTCCTACATAGGAAATTCCTCTGGTATTCTCCAGCTAGAAGCCTTCGCTCCTCCTCAGCCAATCTGATATGCATTCCACATTTTAACAAATCTCGACTGGGTGGCAGATCACTTAGTCTTGTAGCTTCCAGACTCTGGAATACACTGCCAATCGAGCTCAGACAAATGAACACTCTGACGCGGCTTAGGAAGGAATTGAAAACTAGACTTTGTCCCAGAGATTAATCTTTAGCCCCTTGATCTGACTTTTCAAATTTCAGTTACGCACAGTGCCCCTTTTTAGTAATCTCAGCGCCAAGATACCCGGTGGGTGGCAGCCGCGCTATATAAATGCTACTTACATTACATTTTCCAGCCAAGTAGCAATGTGAATGTTGTAGAATGTCATCAATGGTGACATATGTTGTTCCATTTAGGACTTCCAAGGGACACGGAAATGAATTCTTCCAAGGATGTGAAGGATAGTTCACTTCTTTTCTTCCTGAATCTCAAGGAAAAGTTCAGAATGTTCAAATATTAGAATGCCAGTGAGATTATGGGATGGCTGGATTTAATTGTAGAAGTTTGTACTAAAAACGATCCAGGATATTGCTCAAGGGGAGGAAATCATGAAGGAAGGGGGAGAAGTAGGGTGAATAGGTTTGGGATAATGCTGGATAGGGGGATTAGCAAGTGGAAAAGAGTTCTTTGCATCATTGTCTGGTATCATGATAGGTCAGCAGATACTACTATGCAGTTAGATTTCCTATCATTAATTTTCACCCTAATTTTACAGTAAATTTCAGCCGCCAACACCTGTATTGAATCAAGCACAATATGAATAGATTTTGCACTTAAATACAGACCAAGAAATGCATTTTATTGAACCCATCCATACTGAGGAGTAATACGTTATTTTGCTTTGGTTTGAAATAGGCCTTGTATGAAGCTGGTGAGAATAGAAGGGGGACAGATGTTAATGTCTTCATCAACATTCTTACAACAAGAAGCTTCCCACACCTTCGTAAGGGTAGGTATCAGTGAGATCTTACACCGCAAGAAGTCAGGAAATGCATGTGCAATTGATATTTATACTCATTCAAGTGGGTGAATAATAACATTTACAATGGTTATTTGAATGCATACATTACTTAATGTAAAGCAAATGTATCTGAATTTTCAAGTCGCATTGCACATGTACATATAAGTACATATTAAGGAATATGCTTCATAGAAACTACACTGTGACTAACAACCACTTTTCAACTCAAGAATCGATGAACCCCATGCTTTTGTGGTTGAAATGCTTCTGATTTGCATAATCAGATGATTGGCAACCACAAAGCACAATTCGCAATATACAGAATGAACTTTGACAAGTTTCAAACGTTTTTCCGACTTTCAATGTGCCTTTTGCAACTCATTCCGAATGACAAAGATAAGGGGCATGAAAGGGGCACCCACACTAGCGATTGACTGATTACTGGCCTGATGTTGAGATCCTTTCACAAAGCTAAAGATAATAAGTGCTAATAGGACAATATCAACCATTTGATTGGTGGCAGCTTGCAATTCGGGAAACAGGCATTTGTTGAGGTTCCACCCCAAACACATTCCCCGAATGCCATTTTTTAATGCACACTGTTGCTTTTAAAACATGTTGGCCATTTGAAAATGGGTGGACAGTGCTCTACTGTTTCTCGCAGGCCTCCATCCATGAATGTGCAGGCAATTACAAGGGGCAGCAAACTGAGGCGAACAACCACATTTTTGCACATGTTCACTTTGTTCATGAAACACCCCACAAATTTGCTGAAATGTGCCATTTCTCATTTCAACCCCTAGTTACCCTTCATCTTATTTTTGCTTGTTAAAAAAGGAATGACATTGATGCATTCAAACCCAAGTAAAAAAAAGTTTTGAAATGAATACGCACTCAGTATATACCTAATCATTTATAGGTTTTTCTGCCTTTCCTCATGCGTGTTCGTGTGAGCCAATTTAGACAGGTGTAGACAGTTGGTAATCTATTGAGCATAGATAAAGTTTTAGATGAGCAGCAATTTTTCTTTTTGAAAATGAGTCCTCAAACCTTTAAATAAAAAGTAAACGCAAATATAGATATTTGTAGAGGAACTAACCATTCATTGTGTCAGTTGGATTCCCACTGCAAAGACATTGACTGAGTAACATAGACCTATGCAAGTTTACAATGCATATTAGCCTTCAGCCTCATATGTGTGAAACTTCTTCCATCTCAAAATGTAAATGGTGTTTAGAAAAATGATCATGTTTTTAAGTACTGTCTGTTCACTCAAGAAAATGGTTTAGTTTTTCTTATGGTGCTAGAACACTAGAGTCCGTAAGACATGATCTTTCCAATCAGACCAGATTCTAAATGTTGCATGTTAAGCAGAAGAAAACATCTTGCATCTTTTTAGGTCATGACATTGACAAAGCGGGAGACTCTCCATCTAAATAAGTGTGTACCTTTTCATCTGCATGCTTATAGCTGGTGGGTTGAAAATGTTGAGGCAAGGTGATGCTTTGATAATCATGGTAATTAAAATAGCTTAGGCACAAAAATGAAAAAAGAGGATATTCCTAGTGATGAGGTACAGTGAAACAAGCCATTTGGCTGCCCACTCATATAGGAATCAAATTTATTGTTTGGTTAATAAAAACCATAACAAAAGGTTATTTTGTGTATCATTGTCGGTACAGCACCCATTGAAGTCCACTTTTACTGAGTGATTCAGTTCATTATACTAGTAAAGTAATTTATATGTATGTCAGTCATACAAGGATGAACAAGATTGGTTATAGCAAAAACATGTACATTCTAGAAAGCTAGAATGGCAGTGATAATAGCCTAAGACAGGGTGGTAAAAAGTGCAGTGGTACGGATCACTGATCTGAGGCATGGGTACGAGTTAGTCAGAGCAGCATTAGACTGGTGGGCGGTTGGTCCTGCCATGCCACTGGATATTGTCAAGTTTCTTAGTACAGTCAGCAGTCATAGAATTTTAAAAATGTTGGCTTTCTCTGTGTAACAACAAGGGTCTTAAGTGGTCGGTTGAGCTGAACCTTCCCTTTTGGCAGGGGGGTTGCTTACGGGCTCCAGTGGTGAATAATAAGTCTGTAAGTTTGTATTTGTATTTGTAAGGAGATTTATATAGCGCATGTATACCGACAGGTCTCTTAGCGCTGACAGAAGGAGATTTGCAAAGTTAGCCCGATAAAGACAGTCCTGGTCATAGGGAACTTAGAAGCTGTCTCTAAAAAGCAGCGTTTTCAGTATCTTTCGAAAGGGGAGTAAGCCTGGTTCTTTCCGTACGACGTCCGGCAGTTGATTCCAAAGGCGAGGCAAGATCACCGAGAAAGCTCGCCCGCCCTTGGAGGCCAAGTTGCTTCGGGGACAGACCAGATGAAAAGCGTCTGTAGAACGAAGTAGGCGTCCCGGAATATACCTGGCCAAACGATCCCTAATATAACTGGGAGCGTGACCATAGAGGGACTTGTGGGCGATACATAGGGCCTTGAATTCAGCGCGTTGTCTAACGGGCAGCCAGTGCAGCTTTAGAAGCAGAGGTGATGCATGAGACCTTCGAGGAAGGCTAAAGACTAACCTAGCAGCATCGTTCTGTGCCACCTGGAGCCGGTTAGTGAGTTTCTGCGGGAGACCTAGGTACAGCGCATTTCCATAGTCAAGGCGAGATAGAATAGTAGCCGAGACTATCGTTTTCATGGTAGAAGTGGACAGAATGGGGGCCAGTTTCCTCAATTGCCTCATAATACCCGAGCAAGTGCCCACCACAGAGGAGACTTGATGGCTTAGTGAGAGTTCTGCATCAATCTTGATTCCCAAGCTTTTCACAACTGGGGATGGGCATGGAGGAGTCCCAAGTTCTTTGGGCCAGAACAGGCCACCCCAGGAGTTGTTAATAGTTGGGATGACGAGGACCTCCGTTTTATCCGGGTTAATTTTCAGAGAGTTAGCAGTCATCCAGCTAGTTGTGAATCTTAAAATGTAAAAAAATATGGAACGCTTCACGAATTTGCGTGTCATCCTTGCGCAAGTTCTATATCGCCAGTGTGTCCCACTTGTTTTGTAAGACTCCCTGTGCATTTTTGGGATTGATAAGCACCTTGTGTTACCACTTAGTCACCATAGAGGCGTCTGTGGCCCTCCAATTGATCCTCCTGACTAACCTTATAGCTTCTGGGCATGTGGAAGAGTCCACTGCGCGATATTTGGCTGCTTTTGGAACTACTAGCTACAGATTTAGAGTCAGGGGATTATGGTTGCTTTCACCCCTGTTGGGAATCTCAATGTTGGCAAGACAATTTGCAAGGGTTTTGGACAGGATGATGTAATTCATTGTTGAGATTCCTTTAGAGGTACTGTGGGACTGGTAGTGGTGATCCTGGTCCTTGAATGCTAGTTCCACGGATATCAGTTTAAAGGAACCTAGAAAACTGTTCATTTTTCCCCATTGATATTTTGAGCAGCAGTGCTAGGATTTCCCAGGTCCCTGATGTTGACGTTCCCTGTAAGCAGGTCTTCATGAGAGAGGAATTCAAGAAGGATGGCTTCTAGGTGGCTACAGAGATCACTGACTGTGCGCTGTCTTGGTGCTTTCTGTATGTTGTGATAGCAGTAGATCAGGAGCAAAGGAAGATTTTTATTGAGAAATTGGTAGGCCTGTAATTGTTGCCACTTGCAAAGCCGGGGAGTTTGGCTTTGGAGCACAACTTTGATCTTGCTGTAGGCAGATAATATCGCTTTTATGTAGGAATGCCACCACAGATTTTGATTCTAGAATTGTCCTCAGACAATCCACATTCAATGATGTGACTATGAGCTTTTGCTCAGTTGGTGCTTTCTGAGTTTTCAGGCAGAGTGATTGGAGCTGGCTATGAATAGTCCTGTTAGGTGCCCCATTGAGGATCTACCAGCTGGTTCCACCTGTCATTGTTGCTTGCTGTCATGTATCTTGCATTTCTTTGATTTTTGGTGCATAACACTTATAGAGCATTAGCTGCCTTTGATGCGCTTGGTAGCCAGTCATGGGTGGCGCTTCACCCCCCCCCCTCTCAGAACACTTCTGTGTTGCATAGTGGGCTCCTACGGCAGTAGGGCATGGGGGTATTTCGGTGGGTGGAGCTTTAACAGCTTGATGCCCCATTCCTCAATTATAATTGATTTTTTTAGTATGGCATCTCTGGGATCAGCTCTTTCCCATGTGATGATTGTGGCATCCAGGGACCTTTTTACAGGTGATGGGCGATCATTACACAAGTTAGTTCAGCCGATGCAAGATCCTTCAGTGTTAAAATGTATTTAAACAAGCGTAACAAATTACCCGTGTTTAATACGTCAGTGGCACCCTTGGGGGTGTAGTGTGGAATGAATGCCAGTCCAAAGTGGTCCAGGGTCCCTGCATATGTGAATTCCCCTGATTTGAAGGTTGAGTTTCTAGACCCTGTTGCGGCTGGAAAGCTGCGGGGCAAGGTGCGCCTGGGGAGCTACTGAGTTGGATATGTGGGAGTCCGCTAATTGGCCCGCTTTGTCTCCAATTCTGAGCTGTTGGTCCATTTGTTGTGTGTGACTGGGTGTCCCCCCAATTTGCCTTCGAGCATTGGTCTGCTGGTGTCGATGTTAGTTGTGGCTGTCAAACTATCTGTTTTCACCGGGTGTTGGATTGACCCATTGCTTAGATGGGCTTGTTCCAAATTCTCGTCGCTCAGCCCAAACCATTTATTTGTTTTTGCTTGATTGCAGGGTGCAACAGGCCAGTATGTATTTTGGATGCTATTTGCATGGCCAGGAGGGCTGGGGGGGGCCTTGGTGAGAGGGACCCTAATTGCTGCATCTGAGTGAGAGGGTATTCTGTAAGCACTTGATTCTACTGTATGTGCCCTGTGTCAGTTAAGAATAGATGCACACTTACCCCATTCCCGTTTGAAGGCTGCACACAATAGATCCCATAGGTGCCCACCATGGGTTTTTTTAATGCAGAGGATGGGCTCGTAGAAACAGCCTCTGTGAGCCGCCCCTTCCATCCTGTGACTGGGGGTGTTGGATTGCTTTGTTTCTAGTATGTTGCTGAGTGCACCAGTACGTTTCTGAGATTCATTAGATGCCTTTGATGCTATTGATGTTTCAATTGTGGGTATAAGAATCAATATGAACCCAGGTGGATTGGTGCTAACTGCTGGTGCCTGATCCAAGCCAGTCCCCAGAGTAGTCACTTTTGAATGTTTTTTCCCTGTCCATTGGCAGATCAGTGCAGCTGCTGCCTTTTATGGTCTGGATTGAAACGTCTCAGAGGAAAGCAGAAGGTCTCGATGAATTTTCCTTGCCGGTTTGCATGCTTGTGCCTATCATGTGGCCCAGGCTTGATTTAGGGGCTGTGTTTAATATGGGTAAGAGCTTAGTGGACTCATCTTCTTGGTCTGCATGAGAGACCCTGGTAGGTCCTGTGATCAGGGATCTCTGTTTTGTGAGGCACTGTTTTTTTATAAATATTTTTCCAATACCTTTTTTACTGTTCTTGAAAGTTTGCTACCTGATGGGATTGGTGATTCAGGAGATTGAACTTGTGTGCTCCTTCTGGTTGAGCTTCAGGGGAGTTAGGCCGCAATACTGACCAAGGTATGAGTGGGCTGATTTAACAAAGAATGGGACCTCTGTTCAGTCCCTGGTGAGGCCAGTATTACCCCATCTGGGGAAGTGTTGTTGTTAATGATGATTGGGTTGGGTGTAAGAGTTTGGTTTGGGGAGGATGCACTACAAATTTTTCCAAGGGCACGTTCCAAACTATTTACACTGTTCATTAGAGACCAGAGTCTCTCTGGTGGAGAGCTTCATTTTTCGAGCAATGGGGAGTATGAGCAGAGTTGATCCACCACTTCTTGCCCAAAGAGATTTTTCAGTGTACTTAGCCTGAGTCCCAAGACCATTTAGCTGGAGGCGATGGATTAGGTTAGGTCTATCTGAAGCTCCATCTTTTGTGATTGACATAGGAGCACCCTGTCAATTGTATCATGCTTGATGCTAATAGAGGACAGAGAGGCCAGTGTAGGGCTAGGATGCCCTGCAGAAGGAGAGACTGGTACTCCTTGGTGAATGGGACTTCTGGTTCTGGGTTTGAGGTCATTACTAAACGCTGGAGTTTGTGCCATTGATGCTTCCATCTGATATTCTCTTTGAGTTTCCAGTGTGGCATGGAACTGGTCTGGTAGGTTTCCGAGTTCCTGATTGGATATACTTTCCCTCCTAGACTTTTTAGAAGGGGATTGAGCAAAGTCTGCCTCCGGAGAAATTTCAGATGGCTTGGTTTTTGGTAGTGTAACCCGAGAGGAGAGGGTGGGTCTCGCTGCAGTGGACTTCCATGATCACTGTGACTGCCCGTGAGCGATGTTCACTGTACAGGGTTTCTCTTTCCAAGCCCCAGTTTTTAATGCTCACTTGATTCAGAGAATGAGTATCGCTCTCTGTTACTGTAGACTCTGGGGCAGTTGTCTGGAGGGTTGCTTGAGGATAGAAAACAAGGCTCTCCTAGCTGCACTGGGTATCCCGTTGTAGTCCAGGGCAAGAATTTGACCTACAGGGCTTTTATCCTGATTCCAGTTTGCCCTCCGAGCCTATGCAGTGTGAGGATGATGAGGAGAATGATGAACTGTTAAAGTCCCATGAACCCAATGAGGTTGGTCGGTGGGGATACCTGTTGGGGATCTTAGTAAAATATGTGTTAACCAGTCTTTGCACAGGCGGTAGGGCTCCTTGGGTCTGGGTATTTTTGGAGAACCCGCTTGTCAGCCCAGAGGCTTTTTTGGTTCGGACTTGGTGAGCGTTGGAGGAGCCATAAGTGCAGCCTCTTGCTTCTGCTCTGCTATATCCTGTTTTCTTGATTCATTTTGAAATGAAGTCAAAGTACTGGAGAGGGGGCACCCAGATGTAATACGAAAGACGTCTGAGTGCTCTGTGAGTTTTTTTCAGGTGAGAACTTTCCTTTTGACCATTTTGCCACAGATTTGTTGAACACTTGTTTAGTAAGTTCTCAAGGAGCATGATGTGCTGTGCAGATTTGGCCTCTACAAACTAGTATGAAGATGTGAGATGGTGTGTGGTGAGGATGAAAGTAGCGTTGCCTTTCCTCCCGGTTAGTTTTTAGCCCCCAGTGGGCCCTGCCTGGAGTAGGGGGGAGGGAGAGTCACAAGACCGCTAGTCTCAGAACTCACTCCTGTTTAGCTCCTCCAACAAGACCAAAACTGCCTTCCAAGTTACATGCTTTGTTCGGAGCTTTCACTGGACACTGGACACTGCTTATGTTATTCTGGGCTCTCACAGCTGTTGGTGTGCGCTTGTTATGCTGGCCTCCTGCTTGGTGTTGCTGGTGGTGACTGATAACTCCTGTATGACAGTGGGGGGTTGTTGCCCAAGAATCCCAGTTGGCTGTTATCACTTGCCACTAGCACCAGAGGAGGTGAGCGGCAGCATTACAGTTTCCCTCAAGCTGCACCCATACCTAGCTAGACCTCATCTACAGGCCGTCGGGCTCACTCTTCCAAAGGCTGAGTACAACCCCTGAGCCCACACACTCTCTGTCCTCCACTAAACATTGATGCTCCACTCCTCATTATGTTCCAGTGTACTCCTTTCGTACTTGCGGTTTGAGGCCAGATGGCTGGAGTCACCCAGGGACATCCAGAATCCCTCAATTGTACTGCCGACCTCATTGCAGCATCCCAGCAATGATGGGCTGATGGAGACAGCAGGCAGGAAACTGCAATCAGTGGTGCCAGGGAGCTGTAAGCCTGACTCCCTGCCTTGCCCAGTCCACACTGCTCATGCCACATCTCCCAGCCACTCCCGATCCATCCTTGAAATGGGGGTTCAGGGTTTAAGCTCGGAGTCATGGCTTGGTTGCCTAAGCTTATGGCTGACATTTGCCTGGCTTCACTTGCCATGTTCTTGGTTGAACACGCTGGTGGCTTTCACAGCCTTCATGGTGGCCTCGCGGCTGCCTTCGCCAGCACTGGTTCTCATGACAGGTCACTTCCTCCGACCTTCCTCCGACTTGGCACATGTCACTTCCCACACTCCAAATTGGTCAGATAGTTGGATGGATACCACCGACACCTCATGCTCCCTCGGACTGTTGGAGGAAGGTTTACATTAAAAGGAGAACATTGTACTCCATTGTTGTAAACCTGGATGTCTGCCCACCTCATAATTTATTGGGCAGACCTAGAGTTGCTGGTGAAAGGATGCCCCATCGTCATTGCGACAAAATGCCCTTTCTGCCAAACACTAAATCGGGCCCTCTCTGTCCTTCTTTTCTCTCTTTTAAAATTATATCTGCTTTGTACTCATCTTCTCGTCCACCTACACTGACATTAGCATTTCTCCATTTACCGTCATTCTCCACAAACACGAATGCTCACATACATTTTAGTTGCAGACAGCCTATGCTCTACTATAGCAATAAAAACTGTATTGTGGAATAATTGACCTTTCCAAAAATGAGCAGTTTAATTATATGTGATGACATCTCCAAGAAGAGGAAGGCTTTACTGCATTCTCTTTATCCTTATTTACCAATCACCCCACTAACCCAGTGAAATCATCTCCTTTTGTCCGAACTGGGGAGAGGAAAAAGTCTTCCTTCACTGGTAGCGGCACCATTCATATAGTGTTGAGGGAATGATATGATGTTATTTCATGATCATGGAGAAAGACCTGAAATCAAACACTGTATCAACTGTGAGTGATGTTTCACTTGGTTTTATCTTACTATTTAATGTTTGCACAGTCTTCCAGAGATATCCCACCTATGGCAAGCATGATGTGTACAAGGCGCTAGACCATGAATTGAAAGGGAACATTAAAAAATGTCTGACAGCCATTGGTATGTATTGGTTTTCCCTCAAAATTTGATCTCTGAATCAAAAAGTATCTTATTGATGTCTCTTTTTTTATGTGTGAATTTCGAATCAAGGAAATGTCAGGGATAGCATAGCTAACACCACGAGGTTGACCCACCCAAGACTCCTAAAAGCCTCCTATTTAGAGCCAACGAGCTAAAACAAGGCTAAGGTCCATATTACACAATAGTGCCCTGGAGGTGCAACAGGCATTTGCTCCTGCTATGCGTGCCCCCGGGGCACTTTAGTATTTCAGAAGTGGCCACAGATGCTTGTGCAGCCCCTTCTGTAATACTTAAATTGCTGGTGCACATACAGCGCCAACCCTTTCTGAAGAAGGCGTTCCCTCATTTGCATTGGGGAGTGACCCCATGCAAATAAGGGAATCTCTTTGCCTCTGTGCGTATGATAGATGTGGGAGCAGAGGCAAAGAAGCTGTCAGAGGGCGCACTGACAGTGCCCCACCTAAAAGTTGGAGCACTGTAAGTGCGACCCCTGATAGGAGCCCTCTGGAGGGGGAAAAAGGGGTCTATGTACCTCCTGGACATCCCCTTGCAGGTGGCTACAGTTACTCACTGCATTCACTGCACTCGCCTGCAAGGGGATCTCTAATCCCCTGTAAAAGTGCAGGGTGGTTGCCACCTGCACATTGAAACATAAAGGAACTGCTTCAAAGCCACTTCTTTTTTTTACCTGAGTGAACTGCCCTGGGGGCAGCGGATTCTATGATGCACCAGGCACAAACAGGGAAAGCGCGCCCTATACAAAATTGGGACCTAGAAGTACAAGGAGCATTGAAAGTGAACATCTCTCATAGGACTCTATTTACATTTAGTTCCGTTACAGATTTTATGATCTCTGAGACCAGGGGTTCAAGACCCGAGGTACAAGAGGTCAAGTAAAGGTTACCAGCTGTTTCTCTTAACTGCATCTACTCGAGATACTTTCACAGTATGGAATGGCTATGGAATAATAGCAGTGTCCATATGTGTATTTTTACCATGGACCCAAGCATGAGCATCAAGCAGGGGTTGCCAGCCAAGCAGCTGCTCCCTCTGGCTTGACATTCGAGGCACCAGGCACTTTCCTTGGTAGTCCTGGCTTCAGAAATGGAATCATTTTTCTAAAACAAATAGAGGCATCTTTGGATGTAGGCATGAGCCGGTCGGTGTGTGTTTGAAGAGGCGATGCAGATAATGCGGGAGTTGATTTTTATTCCCATCATCTCCACAGCTGTGGTGTATGCACAGGTGCCATACTTTGGGTGACAAGTAAATGTGATTAAATGGAGAGAAGGCAGAGCAGCACAGATTTTAAGCTTGCTTCATCAGAAAAAGTAGGAGAGCAAGAGTACAGTCAAATCAGCTGGATGTGAAAGAAATAGTGGCAGGAAACGTCAGCTAACGAGGTGCATCATGCTAAAGCAAATGATGCCATGATCTGATAACAAGACATCACAGTATGCATGAAAATCTCAAAACGCATGGGGACAATTTCATGGACCCACAGAATCCCCAATTTGGGTTTACACCTGAATCGGGATTCTGAGTTTAGTGATAAAAACCCTACCCTATTACAGTGGTGGGGGAAGCTACATGTATACGGCAGTGATTTGGATTTTATAGGTGAATATTGTTTTGTTTTGAGGATGGTGTGAAATATGAATGTGAAGGTGCTTTTGAGGGACCTCTGTGTCTGCACTGGACCTTGGTGCAGTGGACTTGCTGCGGCATGGAGGTGGTGATCCAGCCACCGCCACACCAGCAGTCAGACTGCCGTATACAAATTTGGCGGTCGGACCGCCATTGCACCTCTGCAACTGCCAGGGAACCGTTGTCCTATGGCCGTCTGGGGCAGCAATATGCTTGGGGGTGCCGCTGTGGCACAGCCAACCATATTATGAGTTTTCCCAATGCCAGCCTTTTATGGCTGGTGGTGGGGGAAACAAAGAGAGCCCTGGCCCATGTGCACCCGCACCTGCATGTCATGGACTGCTCCATCCATGCCATGCAGGAGCATTGATTGGCAGTCCCACAGCGGTGCAGTGATAAGGCTCACTAGGAGCCTTTAAACTGCACCGCCTTGGGACCACCACGCCGCACACCTACCAGACAATGAAATTGCTAGTTATCTAGCAGGTTCTCGGCGGTTGACTTTGGTAGTGCAGGAGCGGGGCGGCGGCATGCCTCTCCCCTCCTGCATCGCCCAAGTCAAAATCAGCCCTAGAGAGAGCATGGATGGATGGAAAGAGAGAGTTGGCACGAGTAGACAAAGGGAGAGGGTTGGTTTGAGCATTTTGCCAGGGCTGCTTTTCTTCCCCACTCCGGCCCTGCCCCAGTAGAGTTCAAAGGAAACCGGCACTAATACCAAAGTGAAGACATTGACGAAGCCTGAACGGTGAATTCTTTGGGCACGTAAGAATAGGATAGCGGGCGGCTGTGGCGCAGTTAACATTGAATGGGGGTCTGGAGTGTTTGTGTAATCCTGGAGGGCTTGTGAAAGTGGATTTCGTGATGATTATTATAGATGAGGCAGATCTTAAAAGGTCTTTAATGTAAGGAGGAAGAGCCAGGCAGTGATGGACAGACACAGAGCCTCTCATGCATAACTTATGACGGAAAATGCTCATTTTCACAGGTATCAAAAACATGAGTTTGTATGAAATATCAATCAGGTTTTTTTAATGTTTGTTATCGGTAAACTTAATTTACATCGTGATATCCATTCTCTTCTATAACAATGTAATAAAAAAATGCAGTAAAGAAAAGCATGGGTGTGAGCGTCAACCATGTTTCGAATTTCTGCTCCTGTATTAAATATTTTCTTCATCGTTGTCGTTGCAGTGCAATGCGCAGCTAGCAAACCAGCCTATTTTGCTGAACGGTTGTATCATTCAATGAAGGTACTATATGTGAATACATGTCTGAACGTTTTTCTTACTGTGTGTGTCAGCTGTAAGGAAATGGAAACAAATGCATTTCAATAATTTCAAATACCGCTTCAAATACCTTTGCTTTTGCTTATTTGAGCCGTATTAATGGTCTGTGAAGGCCTCGACAACACAATTGTATAATCTCAGGCAGCACCTCATCTGAGTGCGATACTGCTGGACAAAAGCAGCGTTCAACATAGGAATATTCTTTGTCAAAAGGAACCCTAGGTGAATAAAGCAATTATTCAATTTGTTTATCAGAGCTCTGCAATAATAAATTTACATGAAAGCTTCTCTGGTCTTGAGGTGTTGGTGGAAGAAGACTTCATAGTATGGACTATTTTTATACGAAGATAAGGTAGCTAGTCTTTGAACCTGAGTCGTTGGACTACACCTTTTAGATGCAGCATGTTCAGGGATGTGGTGAAGAGCCCCGTTAGGAAGGGTGAAGTGAACATCAAGATTTGTATTACTTTGTTAATGTGTTTGGTAGGTTTTCTGGTGATGCATTTATGAGAGAAGCAGAAGGCTTCACTGGGGGAATACTGTCTATGTTTCCCGGTTCGAGGAGTGGAGTTTTTTTCTTGTTGTTCTGGCAGACCAGTATCAGTGAATCAACGATTTGTGGTGGGACTGCACCTAATGGTAATTCACCAAACTGGTATGTGATTAGCTGAAAGTTAAAGCAGAGGGCAGGCAAGAGTAGTCAGAATAGATGAACGTGCTTCACTCAGATATGAGTAGGGCACCCAGGGTCATTTCTAAGACAAGTATGACTAGAGACATATTGACATTGGTGCTGAGGCTATTAAATGACCAAGGGCCCGATTCACAGAACTAATTTAAGACAAAATCCTAAACGTACTACTTTTGGTATTCATAGAAGGCATTTAGTAGTAGTAAGTTAGGATTTTGTCTTAAGTCTGTCTTAAGTCTGTCTTAAGTCTGTCTTAAGTCTGTCTTGAGTCTGTCCTAAGTTTGTCTTAAGTTTGTCTTAAGACTGTTAAGACTATTTTCTCTACTGCCAGTCACAAAGCGAAAGGGGTCCCCAAGGAACCTCTTCCTCTTTGCGAGTGGCTTACCACCTACTTGAAGTAGGTGGTAAACTGCGAGTGTTTTGCAACCGCAAATGCGGTCGCAAAACAATGGTACATTGAAGTATGACTCGCTATTAGGAAGGGACGCCCTTGGCACTCCCCTTGCTAATAGCAAGTCTCAATCCTATTTTGCAAGTCTGTAATAGGTTACTGACTCGCAAAATAGGGCATGTACATAGAGCAGATCTATTTTGCGATCACAAACGGGCTGATTTCCCGTTTGTGACCGCAAAAAAAAGGTTGCACATCTGGCCCTTGGTGTTTTAAAAGGTGTAATACATACTGAATGCATAGATATTCCACATAAATTGTCTTAATGTGTAAATATGACTCAGGCGCAGACAATTTTATGGCATAACATTTTCCTAATCCTGCCACATCATGAACTTGGGGGCAAAACTCACAGCAGGCAGAATCCAGGTGCTGAGTTCAAGGTGGGTGGATCCTTTTCTATCCGTGAGGCTCTGAGCAGTAGACCAGCCAAGTAGCCCTTGGACTCATGTTGGTGGCCTTGGGTTCAAGACGCAGGTAGAGTCTTTCCCACTCAGGCAGCCAAGCAGCAGGGCAGAAGTCCTTTGCAAAATAGCGCAACAGTTCTCTGAGGCTTACACAGGTACAGAGGTCTACTGGAGAGTTGGGCCAGAGGGTCCATTATTTATACTTGATGCCCACTTTGAAGTAGGAGATGTTTCTAGAGTTTTCCACTGCCAGAGGTGCTTGAAATTTCCTCACTCCATGCTCTGGCTCCAGTTTGACTGGGACAAAAAAGACTAGTGTCAACTCCTTTGTGAGTTTTTTCAGGAAGAGCCTTTGTGATACGCAATTGTGTAGGTGACAGTTCCTCTCCCTCATCAAGTCAAAGATAGCCCATCCTGCCACCACTTAATATCCCTTTGTCTCACTGTCTGGGAGCAATACACATAGATCAACTGTCAGCTACACTTAGTCAATTGACCCAGGACACAGGCTTCTGGCACCAAATGGTTGGAACAAGAAAACTTCAACTTTCTAAAAGTGGCATTTTCAGAATTGTGACTTACAATCTGACTTTACCATTAAAGAGGGATTTTAATTGCAGTTCTTTAGCCACCAAACACGATATTCCTACCTGCTCCAAACTAAAACTTATCCTATGGGAGAGGTAGGCCGTGCAGTAGTGAAAAACAAATGTAACATTTTTTCACCACCAGGACATGTAAAATGTTAAAAGTACATGCCCAATGTTTTAAATAGACTAGGCTGGGGGTGATGTATATGTACTACAAAGGAATGTTTAGGCCTGGAAAAAGGTTTTTTTGCCAGGTCAAAATGGCAGTTTAAAACGGCACACACAGGCTGAAATGGCAAGCCTGAGACATGTTTACAAGACTACCTAAGTCAGTGGCACAATAGGTGCTGCAGGCCCACTAGTAGCATTTAATTTACAGGCCCTGGGTACATGTACTAGCACCTTACTATGGTATAAGTACATTCAATACACCAATTGGTTATAAACCAATTTCACCATGTTTAAAGAAGAGAGCACACGCACATTAGTACAGGTTGGCAGTGATAAAATGTGCATAGTTCTAAAGCCAATAAAAGATGAAGTCAGCAAAAACAGGAGGTTGGAAGGCAACAAGGAAAAGCCACACTGAGGATGTCAGATCCAATGACTGTTATAATGACAAGGCATTATTCAAGAATGGAAACTCTTTGAACCTGATTCACCAAGGTAAACTTAGACCAAAAGACTAAGTTTATGAATTTCGGTATTCACAAAGGTAACTTATGAGCAGTATCTTTACATCTGTACTCGTAGCGGAGTTTCCACACTTGGGGTGGGAATTCCACACTCGCGGCTGAATCTCCTCTTGAGTGGGAGATTCCACACCACACTTGGATCAGAATCTTCACACTCAGGGCGTAATCTCTGTACTCTGGGCGGATCACTGGCCCGAGTGCGGGCGTAAAGATACTACTCGTAGCTCACCTTTGTAAATACCGAAAAGTAGTAAAGCTAGACTTCTGGTCTGGACTTAGACCAAAAGTCAAATGTTACCTTTGTGAATCAAGCCCTTTGAGAGGAAAGTACGGCACCAGTACTAGTTCAACTGATAGTCAAGGAATGGCTGTTAACTTTGATGAATGTTAGTTGCCAATGCTTTACGGTATGGTACATTGGGTAATCTTTTCCTAAAAATCAATAAGCATAGTCTGGAATCCGTCGAAGGAATCCAGAGGCAATGATGGTCATAACAAAAGCTTGTATCCTGAGACAATGCAATCCAGTATTTGTCAATTTGCAGTAATTCACTGCCCATATTCTAATTCATTCTTATCTTGATAAGAAAGGACAAGCATTTTGTTTTCTTCTTTCCTTTGGTTTGGGTGGGCCAGGGCCTAGATGCAAAAGTGTTCATGAGATATATGCTTTTTAAAGTAACTATCTTAACATAAAATAATTCCACAGAAAGGTGAACATGTTATGTTCAAAGCACCTAAATTAGAATTTTCACAAACACAAAAGAGCTTGTTTTGATGCTAAGCATTAAAAATGAAAGTAGAAAAATCAATTTGATTTGATTAGTAGCTTGAAGTAAATTTCTACAGTGCTTTTATAAAGTGCACCTAGTGGTTTATATGTAACAAAAATGAGT
This sequence comes from Triturus cristatus, assembly GCF_964204655.1. Lineage (NCBI taxonomy): Eukaryota > Metazoa > Chordata > Amphibia > Caudata > Salamandridae > Triturus > Triturus cristatus. The sequence goes on from NC_140581.1 coordinate 884,124,924, forward strand.
TGCAATTTCAATAGGGTCTTGGAACTAGTAACAGGAAATTGATAAGAATTATGGTTTCCCGTTATGGCGTTGACATGAATGAGATCAAAGCGCATTACAAGGGGATGTATGGCAAAACTCTGCGGCAAGCTATCCGGGTAAGTGTTTCATGACTTTCTAATGTTCTCCTTTGTGTTTTTTTTAATTTTGCACTAGCACATCAGTCTTGAGGAACATGCTTTAATTGTAAAATAATGAATTATTTGTCACTGTTATCCAAGAGAAGACTGCATTAGTATGATCATTTATGTAGGAATTGTTTTTAGAGTAATCCACCTTCTGGTACAGAGCAGTTACTTCTGACTGAAGCTAAAAAGGCAATAATCTAGTACTCCCTTTAGGTCTTGGTGGAGGGAGGCTGCACACTCTACTCCACCAAGGTCCCACCTATGACCTCTGTGATGCTAATTAGCGGGAGAACACAGAGGTGTGGATACCCTCTTTTACACGATGTGATCTCCCCTCCTCCATTCTCCTTATTTATTTATTTATTTATTCATTTTATGCGTTTTTATATAGCGCAGACTTTACGCGAAGGTGTCAGAGCGCTTCACAATAGGAACAGTAATGATACATGAGGAGAAAATTACAAGTGAGCATGTTACAAAAGCAAACGCTACGTTACATGAGGCAATAGTGACAATTGTGCATGTATCAAGAGCAAATAAAATACAAGAGGTAGCAAACTATACGTTACAAGAGGAAAAAGTGACATGTGTGCATGTTACAAAAGCGTACAAAGTACAAGTATAGTTTTAATACTGCAATAAATGGCAGTCAAAACACAAGAACAAACGTTACGTTACATGAGGCAATGTGGCAATTGTGCATGTATCAAAAGCAAACACAATACAAGAGGTAACAAACGATTCGTTACAAGAGGAAAAGTGATGTGTGCATGTTACAAAAGAGTACAAAATACAAGTAGAAGTATAATACTGCAATAAATGGCAGACACTCAAACCACAAGAACACACTGGGAAGGCACTTCTATAGTCATGGAGAACAGAATTTCCTATAATGGAAGGACTTACTCCAGATAATAGAGAGGGCGTGGATTAAATTTGGAAGTGTCTTTGAAGGAGGAGAACTTTGAGGTCAGTTTTGAAGGCCTGGGAAGAGGTGGTGGTCCGGAGCTGAGGTGGAAGTGAGTTCCAGATTCTCACTGCATTGCCTGAAAAGGATTGGGCCATCGATCTTTCCTTCTTGAAAGTGGGAGGTTCAAGCAATACATTTTCCGCATTACGTGATGGTCTAGAGCCTCCAGAGAGTTTCAGTTTATTCGCCAGGTAGCGAAGAGAGGAGGAGTGCAGGGCTTTGTGGGTGATACAGGCAGTCTTGTAAATAGATCTTGCCTCGATGGGAAGCCAACGGAGGGTGGATAAAATGGGTCTTAAGTGGTCACTACTTTTGGCCCCATATATGAAACAAGCTGCTGGATGGAGAACAGATTTAAAAGGGGACAGGTGGGATTTGGGGAGGCCAGTAAGAAGAGAATTGCAGTAGTCCAGTCTGGAGAGAACCTGCGATTGGACCAGGGTTTTAAGGTCTTGCTCCAGGAAGATGCGACGAATCCCCCAAAGAAGGCGCAGTTGGTATCGAGCAGACTTTGCAATGGAATTGATGTGGGAGAGTAGATTGAGTTTTTTGTCGAGTATGACACCAAAGGATTTTGCGCTGTCGACAATGATGTGTTTATTGTTAAGTAGATTCATCTGATCCATCCATGATTGAACCGGAGGAGGAGAAAGTGAGGAGTAGAGGAGGAGGAATTCAGTTTTGGAGGGATTCAGAATCAGTTGATGAGTTAACATCCAGTTTAGAATGGAGGCGAGAGTAGAGCTTAGGATGGAGAGATCGTGAGTGGAGGCCACCTTAAGGTAGATTTGAGTGTCGTCCTTATAGAGATGATGGTGGATCCCGGATTTACTTAGGAGATTTCCCAATGGTTCTAAATAGAGATTGAACAATGTGGGTGCAAGTATAATAATGTGGCAGTATGTGCTGCCTGATTCTACAATGGAATGGTGGTAAGGCAGAATCATTTTTGGTTGGTGGTAGCCTAATGTGCTCCACATTCAGGGACTCATGGGACTGGCTGATACCCAGGTATGGGAGATGCCTCCCACACACTGGGCCACCCCAGTAACCCTAAAGAACAACTTCATAAACTTTAGGAATCAGTACCATTAAAAAAAAGATGACATTCAGGGAAATGTTTTTCAAAAACTGGTTAAACCTCTATTTAGTGAAATATTTTGTTCACATTCAATTTTAATTTGTTAATTAGTGTGCATAAATGTTTTTTTATAGGGGATGTCACTGTCAGGTAGCATTCTTCAAACATCACAATCATTTCAGTTTCATGAAGGTGCAAAAGTGGGGAATTTGAAAGAATTGAACAAGTTGTTTTTGACCAGCATGAAACAAAACCAGAGCATAAGCAGCGTTTTGCTAACCTCTGCTCTACATCTTGGCAACCAACTGTGCTATTAAGTGTAATTGTGTGCAATTTCTATGGAGTACGATCGAGCCTATAAATATAAGTATATTTGATTCCTTATAATGTAGCCCTACGGAAAATTATGTATATCCTAAAATAGCTTTTTTCCCTGTCTTCTTTTCTGTGCCAAGATTTTGGTCATGTATAGGAGATTGAGATAGACCACTGGAACACATAGATAGACATTTGTTATAGGCCTTGTCCGCACGCAACCCTTTCTCTATGTGTAGGCTCCTAGAATGCCATAGTTTGCATGTACCAAAAATAAACAAACTATTGTGCCCAGCATAACAGTGTTAGAAGTAGAAAGATGATGTAGGATTATATGTTATAGGCCTCAAGTTATAGAGGACAACTACTACATCTAACTGACATGTTATGCTTTATCGAAGAATATTATTCAGAGTTAATCTTACATTTTTCACAATTATTGGCATCAGTGTGACTCTGTTATAGATATACCTACAACAGATTATATTAATTGTTTTCATCGGCAATACACACCCAGATCAAGTTAAAATAGCTGAGGAAGATATTTCTAAAAACATGCCTGGTCTTGAAACCCAAATTATATTTAGAAACCCAAGAAGGCCATAAAACCTTTAGATGCTTGTAACAGCTGAAGTTCTTCAATACCTGAATTTTCCCATTCACTTTGCTCGTTTTAACTTACGCAAATAAAGCATTTTGCTTAATCTGCCTTTATGAAGAATCTCAATGTGGGATTTATTCTAAGGACCATACCCCTCTGGTGTATGATGATCATTGCATTACATAATTACAGCCTTCTACGTTGATATCACTCACCACAGGTATAGTGCTGCTGCTATGTAAAGATAGAAATTTAATTCAGGAGAGACCAGTCACCCTTAACTAATGGAAATGACCTTTCTTTTAAACTGGACTTTTTGCTTTCCCTATCCAAAATAGAGGATGTGCATTTTCCATTCAGGGTTTAAAAATACAAAGGATGCGAAATGCTAGGGAGAGATTGAGATAAAACCAAGGGGCATGATTCACAAACGTAAACTTAGTCCAAAAGACTAAGAGTACGACTTTTGGTATTCACAAAGTTAAGTTACGAGTGGTATTTTAACGTCTGCACTCTGGCAGACTTTCTGCACTCGGGGCAGAATCTCCTCCCCAAATGAAGAGATTCTATCCTGCATTTCAGTGAAATCTCTGCACTAGATCATAATCTCCACACTCGGGCGGATCTCTGCCCGAGTGCAGAGATTCCACCTGAGTGCGGAGATTCCGTCCCAAGTGCGGAGGTAAAGATAATACACATAACTTACTTTTGTGAATACAGAAAACTAGTAAAGTTAGTCTTTTGGTCTAAACTTAGACCAAAAGTCTAACTTAAACTTTGTGAATCAGGCCCAAGCATGGGTGCAGGATGGCCATTTGTCTGATATTAATTTTACAGAACAGATATAGAAGATACAATGCTATGTGGACATTTATACCTCTTAGGTGTGGCACAGTTACTCCTGGTAGTTCCTTTGTGGTAGACTGTTGGGATGCATGGATTGATATGTCTGTAGTCTACACATTTATTCCCTCTCCAATATCGCAGAAAAGTCATTGATAGCTTTGATCTTAGGTTTAAAAAAGGCAGTAGTTCTGACAACAACCAAGGTATCATCCATGTATAGCCATCTTTTGAAAAAACTTTTATTGCTAGACTGTACTCCATGAGCTGGTGTCTGTGGATACACTGGGTAAGTGGTTAAATGTAAATGGTTGCAATAAGAGAGAGGATGTGTCTTAACGGCTAGAGTGGTCAACTTCAAGGGGAACCAGGTTTGAGTCTGTGCAGGGACGCTCAACATCCTGTGATTCTGGGCAAATTACTTAATCTCTCTGTGCCTATCAAAAATGAAAGTGTCTATCTGCAACCCAGCGAGTGCTTATGTAAAGCATTCTGATACCTTTGGGTCAAGTTTGTGCTATATAAAACTCCCGAAAAATAAATATGTAACCAAGAGGGAGATCCTCTTTTGACCATTGCCTCAAAACAGTTACTTTTACAATGAAATGTACTTGCTATTACAATGTGAAATATTAACTTGTCAAATAATTACTATTTAATATTCAATAATTAGACTGACATAAACAGGTTTCACAGAAACCTTTTTCAACTGGTACACATCAATGCTCGTGGTTAGTCAACACATAGTCACCCTCACACATTTACCTAGGGGATCAGAGAATTTAGTTGTCATATTCTCAAGAGATCAATATTCTCCACTTTTCTGTTAAATTTGTGTGTGTGGCCTCTCACAAAACTCCCCCATCTGTCAGGAGCCTAATTTTAAATATATGCTGATGCCACAAAGAATATCTTCAGGTTGTCCAAAGTCTCTCAAGATGATGTGAGCATGTGAGATCCTGACTCGCTGGCCAACTGTTTACCAGCCAATGATGGATGGGAACCAACTTTCTTAAGCGTAATCCACCCAAAACTGAGCTCCTCCTTGCCAGCCTGATATTTCCGTCTGAAGCAAACTGGCCTGGCTGCGAATATGGACCTCCTGCCTTTGCCAGCTAATCAGTCTATAATCTGTGAATCTATTTTGACAGTAATAATAATTTGGCTTGGAATATGTAGTCTTCCAAAGATAACAGCATCTGATTTCTTCAGATCAAGTTCTTGAAGATAACAATAAATTTAACAACAGTTTCAAATTCTGCTATATTCCATTCCTGTCTGCACAAAGACAACTTCATCTATCTTGACAACCAGTGAAGTATAAAAGGCAGCAGCATGGCTGACAACGAAGCATCCTAGAAGGGAGCATATCATCCTTATACTCTGTCAATTACCCTAGCTGCTCATTGAAAGCAGGGTCTGCTTCTAGGACATGGCTAAAACACTTAAAGCTATCTCTCTGAACACATCTGAGATTCTTTATGCCATATTTAAGTAGGACACTCCTAGATGGTCTTTTCCTTCTGCAAATCAAACTCTCCTCTGTGCTCCTTCCTAGTATTTTCCTTATAAAAACCCATGTACATTCACTTTGCTGGCATATGCATCAGCCATGCCTTGAATGAACCAGAAAAAGTTGTGACTCTTCAAAATGCTTAAGTCAAATATCCACTCATGTGGGAATTTCAAAATTGTAATCAATTTGCGGCCCTAAAATAATACACAATTTTCTCACAACATTTGTGATACATCATCTAATTGATTGTTGGGTGCAGGACTGTTATCCAGCAGGAATGATGCACATAATATGGTAATAACGATGCTACTAATAGTGCTGAACAGTTGCAGATCAACCAAAATCTACTCTGTAAGGTAAGAAGGGGAACCCATCGGCCTTCTTCATTCACATGCATTTATATCTATTTATTTATTTGGTGCTTTGCTTGGCACTAAACTCATTCACAGATTTCAAGGTGCTATACATTCTAAGACACATACATCACTTTCATAAAGAGGCAGAGGAAAGAGAGGCAGATAACCAAGAAAACTCCTGAAAGGCTGGAATTATCAGTACTGGCTGAGGAAGGGGTTGTGTGTGTTTAGGTCCTTTCCAGGTTAGAGAAATGTACACTGCTTGAACTACCTGAAGTGTGGCATTTAAGGATCTTGTGTTTTGCCTTCACCAACCATCGGATTTAGTTTTTCTTGTTTGTTTAGCAACGTTAACTCAATGTGGTTATATCTTTACATTCACAGGATGACACCAAAGGAAATTATGAATCAATTCTTGTGCATTTGTGCGGAAGTGACTAGGCAGCTTTGTTCCTGTTAATGCAACTCAATTTCTTTTCAAAGAACAAGTTGTGTGTTTGCTTCAGCTATAAGCAAATAAAACGGTATAATACATATCAAATAGTTCCTTGATTTCTTGATTTTGTATGCAACCTTCAAAAATGTGAAAGTGGAGTTATTTTATTTGCAAATGCTTACTCTTTGTAGAGTCTGTGATTTATGCAACTTACAATTGTTACATGAATGACAAGGTCCTGTTAATTACAAATGTGAAGCTGAATACCCTATTGTGAGAAATTGGGTTATTGGTTGAGGAGGATGAAGCCTTACAGAAGCAACAGCTACAATCCTCATCAAGGTGAACCACTAAAAGTGACACAATTTGCCTATGTTTAATCTTCTTGTAGCTTGGCACAAATGCCATAAGACTTAATTTAGAGGTAATGTGTAAAGTATTTATGTAGCACTTAAACAGTAACAAAGTAGGAACTGAACACCAGGCCTGGGCGTAGTGGGCGTAGTGGGGCTACGTGGAGCAGCGCATAGTGTGCCCAAATCTACGCACACTCACACTCTCTGCGTAGCCCCACTACGCGCCGCCTGCCTCCCGCCCGCCCTCCTTTTAAAATAATGTAAAGTATGATAAAAAAATTAAATATAATGACTTACATGCAGCGCGGTGTCTCCGGGGCTCCCTCTTCCTCGTTGACAACTTCTTTTCCCAAATGCGCATGCGCGGACGCCCGCGCATGCACATTGCTTGCAAGAAATGTGCATGCGCGGGCATCCGCACATGTGCATTTGTGAAAAGAAGTTATCGGCAACGAGGAAGAGAGAGCCCCGGGACGCCGCGCTGCAGGTAAGTCATTATATTACATTTTTTTATCATACTTTACATTATTTTAAAAGGAGGGCGGGAGGAGGGTGGCGGGCGGCAGGCAGCTCTGCTTTGCCCTGGCGTGTGCGTAGCGCTGCCTACTTCAAAAACTGCGAAGCAGGCAGCGCTACATACACTCCGTGGGCGAAGCGGAGTACCACACCCGGGGTTACTGAACACAAGAAAGATTCCACAGCAATATAGAATTATGGAGTATATTGTGATGAGGTATGATTTTGTTTTATTTTTAAGTGACAAATAACATCTGAAAGGTTGTAGACATCTAGTCATGTGAGACAAAGTTAAAGTCAAAAATTATGGCTGACTGTGATGGAATTTAGATTGGATACATGATGTGGATTGGACCCGATCTCCACTAACCTTCGGACTTTGGAGAATAAGTGTAGTGGGGCAAGGCAGCCAGCAGTGTCTGAGCGGGAGGCATTGTTGTCGGAGAGGTGCTGAAGGAACTTGCAGTGAAGATTTCTACGTTCAGACTTGGGCCCTGATTTAGAGTTCAGTGGATGGGTTACTCCATCACAAATATGACGGATATCCTCTCTGCTGTATTACAAGTGCATTAGATATAATACACTTGTAATGCAGCAGACAGGGCATCCGTCACATTTGTGGCATAGTAACCTACCTGCCAAATTCTGAATCAGGCCATTAGTCTCTTTTATGAAAGACAAATATCTCCAGTGGGAAGAAGATGCAGGCTGTAGCTGATGAGGGTTCTATGAGTCCAGATACCCCTTTTGCAATGAGCCGCTGAACAGTATTTGCTGATGTAGAGAAGAATGTAGCTGTATCTAGTGTGAATTTAGGCCTCCTGGTGATGCACCTTGTGTGTATCGGAGAGCAGGTTGGTTGTGGTCGCCTCTTGATTCACAGTGCATATTTTGGAAGAAATCTTTCCAAGTCCTAAGTTTTGCATTTGGGTATTTGGGCACCTTTAGCACCACTTCTTATGGTCCAGGACTAGAGGGGTACCACTAGAAGGGTTAGAATTCACCCAGTCTAGGTCCTGGAGTGGGTACAAGATGGTTGGAGTCTTTTCTGTTACTCAGACTCTGATCAGGAGGCCATCCAACAAGCCCTTGGAGTAACTGAAATACTTGGGTTCAAGCAGGAAAGCAAGCTTCATGTAGATGGACAGTCTCCTCTGAGGGCACAGGGCAGGCTTTAGGAAGCAGGGCAGTCCACATGGTGTGCATGGCAGTTCTTTGAAGTGCGCAGCAAGCCAAAGGCAGCAGATGAGTCTTCTGAGGGTCCTTTCTTAGGTCTAGAAGTGAACTGAAGAGTGGATTTTGGTAATCCTCCTTTTATACCTGGTGCCACCTTTGAAGTGGAAGAAACTCTTAAAGTTCTTGCCCAAAATACGTGTCTGGAATCTCTTTCTTCCCTGCTCTGGTCGCAGGATATTTGTAGTCACAGAAGGCTAGTTTGAAGTTCTTTGGGTATGAGCTGAGGGAGTGTCTTTGAAGGGCAAGCAGGTCTGTGCACAGCCCCCCCCCCTCATCCTGCCAACAACTAGTCCCTCTATTGTGTGGCTGTTTGGGAGGAATACACAAAGGCCAACTGCCAAGTACACCTAGTTATGTGGACTAGGAACAGCCTGTAGACATCAAATGTTTAGGGCAAGAAAATGGCAACTTCCTTACAGTGACATTTTCAGAGTTGTGACTTAAAATTTGACGTTACTACTATAGAGGGTTTTAAATTACAATTCCTTAGATACCAAACATGAAATTCCGACCTGCAACCAAACAAATATTATCACTTATTAAATGCAATAAGGTAGCTCAATGTTATCCTATGGGAGAGGTTGGCCTCAAAGTAGTGAAAAAACATGTTTGTGAGTCTTTCACTACCAGGAAATGTAAAACCTAAAAGATACACTGCACCATACCTCATGGGTTGTTTAGGGCCTATCTTAGGGGTAATGAAGACGTATTTAACAGGAAGGTTTAGGTCTGGCAAAAGGTTTATTTTGCCAAGGCGAGATGACAGTATAAAACAGTGCATAGGGGCAATGGCAGATCTGAGACAAATTTAGCTCGGCTACTTATGTGGGTGGCACAGTAAATACTGCAGGTGCACTCGTAGCATTTAATTTATGAACGCTGGGTGTATGTAGTACCACTCTACAAAGGAAATATTAGTAAATTAAATATGCCAATTGGGTTTAAGCTGCCGTTCCCATTTTTAAAGGAAAGAGTACAAACACTTTAGCACTGGTTATCAAGGGTAAAATACACAGAGTTCTAAAAGCTGTCAAAAATGGGTTCAGAAAACAGGAGGTGTGAAGGCAAAATGTTTGGGGGTGACCCGCAAGAAAGGGCCAGGTCCAACACCTATATTCACCACTCTATCATAGTTGACTGTTTTCATAGAATAGTAATAAACATTATCCCTCTACCTCAAACATGTATGTCAAGTGACACAGTAGCACAATGGGATCACCTTGTAGCACCACATTAGCATGTTCGTATTATAGAAGACACTTCAGTTCTTTGCAGAGATGCAAAGTGTACTGAACATGGTAAAATGAGAGTTCACATACTTGCATTGTGTTGTGTGAGAAACAAATCAACACATTTATCTCTGTTACTTTGTCATATTACAGATTCAAGTGGACAAAAAGGTACATAATCAAGCGCTAATTCTGTGGGATTCAAGAGATGTCACACGGTCAATGCATGGTCTGATTTCACCATGCTATTAAAGTCTTTACAGAGGTACATCATAGTTAGATACCCTGAAGCCCCCCTCAGATATATACAAGTTTACATACATACAAAAGTCCTATTAAAAAGAAAACTTTCACAGGTTATTCTCAAAATAATACTGGACATAACATACAAATCTGCACTGAAGGAGGAAATCCCAAACATACAAGGTTCTACTCACCAACCAATGTTTGAGTATGTCAAATTGTTTTCCAGCAGTAATACATTGCATGCCCACAAAGAGTATTCACAAGTTTCCAGGCAGAAATCTCTGCCTGTACCAGCAGTGTATCTTATGTGCAGAGTTCTCTGCCTTGAGCTTGGAGAACTCTGCACTCAGAGGTTTATGTCTTTGGTGTAAATGTGGGAGGGGATTGGAGTAGTAGTACTAGAATAGGGAATATTTTATAGAAACTCAGAATAAAGGTTACTGGGTGGCACATGCTAATGCTAAAGAGCACCCACAAAAAAGTAAGCCATTTGCTGTTTCACAAAGATGCACCTACATCTACTCCAGTATTACTACTGACCAGGATCAAATCTACTTTAGCCTAGCTTACGGGAAAGTCAAACACCACACTTGGCCAAACATTGCTACTACAAGGCACACTCATAGAAAATAATGGAGGTGGGGAATACTACTAACATCATGTATGCTCATTCTTGAACCTATTTATAGTAAACATTTTTTTTGATTGAAAATTGCATGTCTTCTTTAACATGAAAGGTTTTCTAGAAGTTGTAGCTTTAATGTTTGTTTTTACTGTGTACATATGTAAATTTAGAAATTCTAACACATTTGTTTTTTTATGTTCTGTTTTAATTATTTTTGTATTTCTTCATAGCAGGAGACATTATGAGAAATAAACCATTGATCAAAAAATCAGAGAATTGTGCTGGATGCGTAACACTGGCTGCAATACCGATCTCCACCCCTAGCTCTGCCTCTGATACTTGGGATGGCTGTGTTTTTAAAACAATGTAAACCCCTGGAAAACTGCCCAAGTTTCCTATGGAACTATTATTTGTTGTTGTGTGACATAATACATACTCTCCAGGTGTTTTGCAGTCCTTACTACATTCAATAATATAATACTACATTCAATAATATAATATATCCCAAGGAGTAGCCCCTTAGCTAGGTATGATGTTCACACGCAGCGCCCATGAAAGCTGTAACTAGTTTATTTATTTATTATTTTCAGTAGAAATCTTCCTTCATAATCCTCAAATGATATTCATTATTTGAGCTGAATGTGGGACATCATCTGAAAAATGAACAACATCTCAATCCACAAGTTCATTACCTTACTTTTAATCTTCATCAGGCTGTTGTTGAATTCTATAGCTATTAGGGAGAATAAAAGTTATACATTTTGATTGCAGGAGTCATCCCCTTAGCACACAAGTCTTTATGGACTGCCATCTTGTCATCAGTCCACGGGGTTGGAGACTCATCACCTCATTTCCTTCTGGACTTCATGTTGTTCTAAGTCTAAAGCACAAAAATGTAAAGCAAAAATGTTTTACAACATATTTCTGGGTGTATTTTACTTTAGTGTCCAGCATTCATCTATTAGGCAAAGGCTAATATGGTACATTTTATTTGTAGTCCCTCTAAACTCCTGATGGAGAGGAAAATCAGAAGGACTCTGGGAAATGTAAAATGAATTGATATACTCTGCAATGAAAAGGGCAATAATTAACAGAATGGTATGCTCTTATGTAATCACATCCTGATAAGGGTTTGGCTTTCCAATTGCCTGTAGCTAGGTGCAGTCTACAGTTACTCTTTAGAGGTCAGTCATTATTTTGAGGTAAATCTGTTGTCTTTCTGCTCATTTTACTCAATGGTGGCTCTATTTAGTGCTACTGTACCTGACGACTTTACCTCTGAATTACTGTTGTCCAAAGATCTCAGGGCAGAACAGGTGTGCATCACAGGGTGGCTATTAAACTATTTTGATCATGTCTGTGAGTTGTTTTTCCTTTTTAGGTGGAGCATTCGATACCTCTTGCATATACTTTAGTATATACTTATGTGTGTATGTACTTTGTAGGCTCTGGAGATCAGCCCTAGGACTTGTCTGCTTCAGCTTAGGGACTTTTTTTTCTTTTCAACTTCCTCTATTTTACTGTCTTGCTAGAGAATGACCAGTAGAGATCAATAAAATACTAGAATTGCTTTCTGCTTGTTCAGCTGTCTCTATTTAACTGTCTTGATAGAAATTTGTTTCTGCTGAGGGACTTTATGTTTTTAATTTTCCTGAAAACTGCCTCTATTCAACTTTCTTGATAGAAAACGACCAGCAGAGGTCAGTAAAATACTTTAGCATTCTCTAGATTCCAGTCCATAGAAATTGTCTTCCACGAGCACCTGTAGACAATATTATTTTTTTCAAATCTTCAATTTTCAGTGACATGACCACCAAAGGCCCTTATTTTATATTAAAAGCAGCGCTTCGGACTGTACCATTTCCAGCTGAATGGCAATATTTCTCTCCATGTCTTCCCATCCCTTGCGTGTCATGTAGTTTGGTGCTTACTTTACCTCCATGTTAAAGAACAGTAGATGTTCCAGAACCCAGGCTAATGTGCTGCATAGCAAAATACATATAAATTCCAAAAGGTGAGACCGAATGCATTGCAAATGCGTGTTTTCAATTCCATTGATATTCCTATCAGAGTGAAGTTTTCAGTCGGCACCTTATCAATAAACCTTGCACAATCATGCTTCTCATCTTTCTTGCTCTGTTTTTATCCACTTTTTTAGTTCACTATAACAATTTTTACCTCTATCTTTCAAAGCAAAATTGTCAGGTTGTATTCAAGCACCTTTATCAGAAGAGCAGTAAAGCACTGGGAATAATATGTTTGGTACCGGAGGCAATGACAGCAGATGATTTACGATGGCTTAATCTGTTGCCTGTCCTGCCTTAGCACTTTGCCTGTTTATGTTAGCAGAGCATGCTAATTTAATATGCTAGTACAAAGTTAATGCTACATGATCATTTGCACTTTCTGCTCGTGTAACTTCTCTCTCTGGGTTTTATGGGTGCTTTTCAATAAATGTAGAACAAAGTTGGGCAAATAAAGATACTTGAGCATACTAAGCAGGCATTAAGCATTATTGATTGATTGCCCCTGAAGGTCATTTGATGATGAGAAATTACTGACAGTAAGAATTGGATCATTAGAATCAAGGTTATTAGAAGCTAGGTGGCAGAAATGAGCTAAAGTTAAAAAAATACAGAGAGATCATAAGTGAACTGATTCTTGGATTTTAGGTATATCAACTAAAAGTGTGCCCACTTCAGTTTTTAGATGATTGAATCACACATACTTCAAAATGAGTGGGGCATTGTAAGGGCAGGGTTCGGTAGATGAAACTCAAATCAATAGGCACAACCCTTGATCTCCTTTGGAAATGGCCCTTTCTGCAGGGTCACCCCCATAATTTGACCTTCCTCCTCCCCTTTTCTGACCTCATTTTTGTTGGCTTTAGGACTCTGTGCACTTTACCAATACCAAACAGTGCTACGTGCATGTGCTACGTACTTGAAAATATGGTAACATTTTCTTATCCACAATTGCTATATTTAATTTACTTATAAGTTTCTAGTAAAGTGCACTACATGTGCCCAGGGCCTGTAACTGAAATACTATTAGTGGACCTGCAGATTGATTGTTTCACCCACATAAGTAGCCCTTTAAAAATGCCTCAACCTGCAACTGTAGAGCCTGTATGTGCAGTTTTAAACTGTCATTTCGACTTGGCAAGATAACCTTCTTGTCAGGCTCAAACCTTCCTTTTTAATACATACAAGTCACATCTGAGGAAGGTCCTAGTCATCCCCAAGTGTCGGGGTGCAGTGTATTATAACAATTGGAAGTTTTACATGCCCAGGTACTGTAAGACCTATCTCTCCCATAGGTTAACCATGGGATTACCATATTACATTTTATAAGCATAATATTCAATTGGGATAAGATAGATTTTTTAAAGTTTGGTGTCTCTGGACTCAAAATTCAAAATCACAACTTATGGTAAAGTCAGATTTTAAGTTGAAAGTCTGATAATGCCACTTTTAGAAAGTTGGCATTTCCTTACTTTAACCATTCTGTGCCTCTGCCTGTGTCTGATACAAGTCTGAGGTAGGTTCCAGCTGGGCTTTGTGCATTCCCTCTAGAAAGTCACACACAAAGGGAGCTGAGCTGTGCATAATGGGCCATTCACATCCAGATGGGCCATTAACATTCTGATGGGTCACCCTAGGCAGGATGGGAGGGAGAAGCTGACAATTGAACCTGAATAGGGCTGTGCCTGTCCCCACACAAAGAGCTACATATTCCCCTGTAGTGCGTCTGGAGCCAGGGCAGGGACCTTGTGTACTTCAAAGAACTCTCTTTGAAGACTTCCCCACATTAAAAGCACAACTGGGTATAAGTAGGACCCCTGACTCCACCAACTCAGTACACCTCAGAACCTGAGGACACACTGCCAAGAAGAACGTCAATCTTCTGGACTCTGCTAGACTCCTGCTCTACTGTTCCTGCTGCCTGCTGTCCTCCTTTACTGTTAGTGAGAGGGACTGAACCAGAATCTCTACATCCCCAGAACCAAGTGACTCCAAGGACTTATTGGCTTGCCTCCTGTTCTAAAGTCTCAGACATCAAAGACTTCACTCAACCCTGCTACAGCCTCCCGACTCTCCCAATTGTGACTCCTCCACCACCAAGTGATGCCAATCCAATCCTGAGCCCTTGGAAGTGGGTTTTCTGAGAATGTACTCATTGCCAACTTTGTGCCAGTCGGAACTGACACATTCCCTTCAATGCGGACACATCGCCTCTTCAAGGACATCCCAGTGCAGCTCCAAGAGGATGCATTGCCTTCATCATCAGGGGTTCGATGCCGACGCATACCCGAACTGTGCGACTCGGAACAGGCGGATCACCTATATTCGTACACATCGATGATGTCACCTTGCCTCCAACTGAGAAGGTACTGTTTGACACGCGCCCTACGGCTCCTTTATCCGTCCAATGCTCCATTGTAGTTGGCTTTACTTTTCAAATTTGACACGGTCCAGCGCAATAAGATAGCCCCGGTTGGTGCTTTATAACTCTAAGCACTGTATTTTGAGTTATTCTTTCAACATTCATAACTCCAGTTCTACTTATTGGATTTTTGTCATTTTGGTCTTGTTATGTTCAGTAAAGTAAATTTGCTTCTTCTAAACTGGTGTGAGTTATTTTGGTGTGGTGTTGTCCACTGTTTTACTGTATTAAGTATTGTACAAATACTTTACACATTGCCTCTTAAGTTGAGCCTGACTCTCTGTGCCAAGCTAATAGGGGGTGAGCACAGGTTATTTTGGGTGCATATCTGACTCCCCCCGACTAGGATTGTGGTTCCTGCTTGGGCAGTGCATACCTCTGTCAACCAGAAAAACAATTTCTAATATTGGTGATCAGCGGTGAGGATAGGACTTGTGTTTGTACAGTGCCTTACAGTAGTTTGGTGTACACTACCATCCATATATAAGACCAATTCAAATCAATTGTTTCTGGTCCTCACTGTCATTTTTTTCCCCTACTCTCTCTTCTCTCTGATTGGCCTTTTAACATTTTTTTCCCCCCCTTATTGGCATTTTTCCTTATCTCTAAAATTATATCACTCACTGGAGGTTCTAAATCTGCATCTGCACCTGCACACGCAGCCATGGAGTATGATCTGGAGAGTTACTTTGTGGCCGAGCTCAAAACCTTCTGCAAGGGGTTTGTGGTTTCTACAAGGGTCTCTACCAGAAGCTGCAAAGGTTGCTGAGGGCCTGGTTGGAAACCCAGGTTGCACCTGCAAACCCAGAGGTGGAGGATGTGGTGATACTAGAGGATGATATAGAGCTGGATTCATTGCAGAATCTGGAAATGCCTGTAAAGCAGGGAGATAATGGAATGGAGGTACCTCCCAGGGCAGGGAGCAGCATTTCCTCTAAAGTCCTGTCTCCGGAGCAGCTGGAAGACAGGAGGGAGGAGAGAAAGTTCCGATTGGAGCTGGCCAAGCTTAGATATGAGGAAAGGCAAAGCAGATTGGCCATGAAGGAGGAGGAGAAGAGAAAGAGACTGACCATGGAGGAAGAGGAAAATAAAAAGAATTAGCCAAGGAGCAGCAAAAATTGGCCATGGAGGAGAGATTTGCTCTAGAGCGGTTTGCTCATGAGAGGCAACTAAATTATCTGGACTTCAAGGCTAAGCAAGGAGGGGCCGATTCACAGAACTAACTTAAGACAAAATCCTAAGCTTACTACTTTTGGTATTCACAGAAGTTAGGATTTTGTCTTAAGTTTGTCTTAAGACAAACTTAAGACAGACTTAAGACAGACTTAAGACAAAATCCTAACTTAAGTCTGTCTTAAGTCTGTCTTAAGTTTGTCTTAAGTTTGTCTTAAGTCTGTCTTAAGTTTGTCTTAAGTTTGTCTTAAGTTTGTCTTAAGTCTGTCTTAAGTCTGTCTTAAGTTTGTCTTAAGACAAACTTAAGACAAAATCCTAACTTCTGTGAATACCAAAAGTAGTAAGTTTAGGATTTTGTCTTAAGTTAGTTCTCTGAATCGGGCCCGGAGAGTCCGGTGGTGGCAGCAATGTTTCAGTGTCTTCTGACAGGAGGGTCAACATATCCAAGGGTTTGGTATCTGCCTTTGTGGTGGGAGAGGACATGGACTGATTGTTTGAGGCCAGAGAGATTGCTTTACAGATGTACAAGGTCCCTGAGGAGGATTAGAGAGCTAGTCTGGGCAGGCACATTGCTAGTGAAGGGAAGGACACCCCATTTGTCCTAGATGAGGTGACAGGATGAGGTATTCCATCAGGAAGGAGGCCCTCATCAGAAGTTTGGGTTGCACCCAGAAAAGTACACACAGAAATTTAGGGATAGTCAGAAGCTTTCCCAAAAGGGGATTGTGTGGATTCCTTTTGCAAGGCACTGGATGGTTGGGTGAAGGGCAGTGAGGTAAATGATTACCTGGGGCTGTTTAATTTGACTGCTAGAGAGCACTTGTTCAGTCTTTGTTTTCCAGATCTGCAACAACACCTTTTTGACAGTAGGCCCTCTGACCCCAGGGTGCTTGCTAAAGAGGATGACCTCTGGATAAGCACCAGAGTCCACATACATGGTACATGGGAGTAAACCCATGTGGTGTGGTTCAGGCACCCCTGCAGAGTGAGGGGGAGGTTAAGGTAGACACAGACAGGTCTCAGGGTAAAGGGGGAGGAAAGGGTTCCCATGCCCCTTCTGAGAAACAGGGAGGAGATTCTGGAGGGCAGTGGCTCAGGGCGCCCCCTTTCCAACCCCACCGCTATGATTGTTCCCAGCAAGGACACAAGCAACCACCCACTTGTAGTACTGTGATAGGGGTGGCCTATGTGGCCTTAGGGTGAGTAGTCCACAGGGGCATGTTATAGACCAAGAAGTGATCTCCCTTAGCTGGGAGGTGGACTCAGAGGGTGAGGTGTTGATCCCTGAGGGTGGGAGTCATTACTTTCACCAGGTGACAGTAAACGGGGTCCTAGTCACTGCTAAAAGGAACATCGGGCTAGCCGGACCATGGTTGTTGAAAGGCTAGTATCCCCAGAGCAGTATACCAGCCAGGTGGATAGGTTTACTCCAGCCCATTGGCAGCAATTCTTCTGCCCTTTGGCACTGATTTCCCTGGAGTGGGGTGGAGAGGTGACCCAGAGAAGGGTCATAGTTAGTCCCCAGATGCCCATAGACTCGTTTCTGGGGAATGAGTGGCCCCCGCTGTCAGGGGAACTGGATGGGGCAGCTGCCCATGGTGCTCTAACAGTTCAGTTTCCTGGGGGTACCACTTACAAGCTGAAGGTACAGGACCCCTGAGGGATGAACAGGTTGAGGGAGAGACAATCCCTGTCTCCTGTTCATTCTCAGGGTGCAGACCCTGGGCTGATTGACCAGTCTCAGGATACCACCCCTAAACAGGTGGGAGGTGAAGTGAAAAAAGGGTGAAAGGTAGCTGGGGCTATTGCCACCTACTTTAGAAACCACAGAGATTAGAGACCCCTGGATGGCCTGGGGACTGGCTCTGGACACTGACAGCAGTCAATGACTTCGGTTAGTTGTTGTCCTTATGGGCAGAGTTTTCCCTGAGTGGGGGACAGAAGTCAGACCCAAGGTGTGGAATGGGATGCATCACTTTGTCGGCCATGGTGTTACTGTCAGTGTACTGGGATGCATCTGTGAGCAAATTGTGGTGAGGTGCCTCATGAATGGGGTCCACAGATGAGAAGAAGGGTTCACCATGGGTCCAGGCAGTGGCTCAGGGATCCAGCTGAGTTCAATGAGGCGGAGAACTGACAATGACCCCTGCAGTAGTGGACCATTGTCCACATTCTATCGCCTAAGCAGGGAAGTCCATCAAAGTATTGATCAGTCTATCCTGGCTTTAGGCTGGAGAGAAAGTCATGTTGGAAATGGCCCTTTCTGCAGGGTCACCCCCAAACATTTTGCCTTCCTCCTCCACTTTTTCTGACCTGTGTTTGCTTTAGGATACTGGGCACTTTACCACTGCTAACCAGTTCTAAAGTGCATGTGCCCTCTACTTATAATATGGTAGCATTGGCTTATTGACAATTAGCATATTTAATTTACTTTGAAGCCCCTAGTAAAGTGCACTACATAGGCGCAGGGCCTGTAAATTAAATGCTACCAGTGGGCCTGTAGCACTGTTTGTGCCATCCACATAATTAGCTCCTTAACCATAGCTCAGGCCTTCCACTGCAGAACCTGTGTGTGCAGTTTTAAACTGCCATTTCGACCTGGCAAGTTAACCCTCTTGCCAGGCAAAAGCCTTCTTTTTTAATGCATATAAGTCAACCCTAAGGTAGGCCCTTGACAGCTCCAAGGGCAAAGTGCAGTGTATTTTAAAAGTTGGACATTTACTTTTACGTTTTACATGCCCAGGTAGTACAAAACTCTTAAATTAATGTGCCACTGATGCAAGGCCTATCTCTACCATAGGTTTAACATTAGGATTACTTTATTACAGTTTATAAGTGTCATTTCCAATTGGGACAAGATGGATGTTTCCAGCTTGGTGTCTCGACTCACAATTTAAAATCACAACTTATGATAAAGTAGGATTATAAGTTGTAAGTCTGAAAAAATGCCCCTTTTAGAAAGTTGGCATTTTCTTACTTTAACCACCCTGTGTCTCTGCCTGATTCTGAATGTCCATCTGGGGTGAGTGATAGCTTGGCTTTGTGCATTGCCTGTAGACAGTCACACACAAAGGAAGCTGAGCTGTGTATGATGGGCCATTATCCTGGGTAGGATAGGAGGGTGGAGCTGACACTTGCACCTGAATAGGGCTGAATCTGCCCCACACAAAGAGCTGGATACCCCCTGTAGTGAGTCAAGAGCCAGGACATGAAGGGCAAGGACCCTTTGTACTTCAAAGGCCTCTCTTTGAAGTCCCCCCCATGTCAAAAGTACAACTGGGTATAAGGCTGGACCCCTGACAACACCAACTGAGTGCATTTCTGGACCTGAGAACAAGAAGGACTGCTATTCTGCTGAAAGGACTGTCACTCTGCTGGACTCTGCTGGACTCCTGCTCTGATATGTGTCTGCCCTGCTGCCTGCTGCCCTCCTCGCCTGGTATCCCAAAAATGAAGTGACTCCAAGGGCTTGCTACCTTGCTGTCTTTTCTGAACTATCAGGGACACCAAATACTTAATTCAACCCCGCTACAGCCTCTGGAGTCTGCCAACTGTGTGTCCTACCCTGCCAAGTGGTGCCAATACAGTCGTTGACCCTTGGAAGTGAGTTTTCTGGCTGTTTTCCATAGAATCCACTCACCGGTCGGAACTGATGCATTTCCTTCAATGCCGACTCATCGCCACTTCAAGGACATCCCAGTACCGACAGCGCCGCTCAACAACAGCACATTGCCTCATTGCCAGGGGTTCAACATCAACGTATCCTCAAACTATGTGACTTGGAACTGATGCATTGCCTACAATCTTACGGATCAACGCTAATTCATAGCCTCCAACTGCTCCTCACAGCCAGCTCCTTGATGTCATCACTTCCTCCATGAAGGTACTGTTTGCAGATCCTTTTTCTGACCTGCGCTCCAATCTGGTCAGCTTGACATTTCAGGTTTGACCCGGTCCAGCACGACCAGATAGCCCCAGTTGGCGCTTTATAACTCTAAGCACTGTATGCCAAGATATTCTCTGGAAATTCAAAACTCCAGTTCTACTTATTGGATTGTTGGCGTTTTTTTCTTGTTTTGTTAATTAAATTAAGCTCTATTTTCCTAACCTGGTGTGGTATTTTTCACTGTTTTGCTGTATTAAGTAATCCTCAAATACTTTACACCTTGCCTCTTAAATTGAGCCTGACTGCTCCGTGACAAGCTACGAGCAGGTGAGCACAGGTTGATTTAGGGTGTGTATCTGACTTACCTTAACTAGGATTGTGATAACTGCTTGGACAAGTGCATATCTCTGCCAACCAGAAACACAATTTCTAATAATGTCTTTAATAGAAAGCCTCCCTGAGACTAAGGGAAATGTTTTTTCACCCTTGCCAAAATGCTTTTCTTTTATTTTTAAACGCATTTACCTAAGTGCCAGTTTTAGCCCTCAGACCAGTGGTTTCAACAACACAACTGCTTTTTATGTAATATTATTCTGTGGAGACACAATGGGCATGTCGAAGAAACTATTAGGTGCAAAGTATTGGTGTTTTGTATACTTACTACTTTGTGACCTAGTCTTAATTTTGTTCTGTAGGGAATGTACAAAACCATCACAATGCAAAATGGAAATTTGATAGGATGCGCAGAATTTTGTCCTGATAATATTAATGAGGCAGGATGCTGATTGTGAATCCTGCAGATAAAACATCAATTGCAGAAGTTCTTCATTCTATGTAGAGCAGCATTTTTCCTTAATGAGATAGGTACTGTTTTAGCAAAAAGTTGAATTTTGTCAATGGATTTGAAGAGGAACATAAAAAGATCATCTAAACCCCAGGCTGCTCCCTGCAATGCTGACATCCTACATGAACAAAGTGAAAGTTGTCCCTTGGTGACAGAAGCTGACTTCAGAGCAAATAGAGTTTACTCTTGGGATGCAGAGAGAGCATAATTGCCAGGTCCCCACCCTCCAGTAACTGTACTCCTCTTTAGCTTCAGTGACAAAAGACGCTGCTTCTGCTATTGTAGCACTGTTTCCCATTCTACAGGTCATTGCTGCTTCACATTCTGTAGTGTCTGGCACAGCATCTTAAAGACACTGTGTTGTCTCCCAGGAGAGAAATATTTTTTTAACGAGGTTAATTTTAGCAATTAGCGTAGGTCAACAATGTTCTCTGCCATGCAGTCCTATTAGCTTTCAGTATAACTGTAGTATCCTGTGCCCCTGTTCATGGTATGTCCAAGCAGGTGTCTGGAATTGTGGGAGTGAATGAAGTAATTGAAGGAGAGAGAGACAGTTATAGTGAAGATACAGTGATGGAGCAGGGTTTTCCATAAATAAACCTGCTCGGATTAAACCTCCTATTGTGTGAAAATTATTTTAAAAGATAGTGAAAGTAACAGAGAAAATATAATTATTTAGAATTTGGGAAAGAAATGAGAAAGGTGCCGGAAAATGACAAATGGTTTATGTAGGCCACAAATGATTTCTGCACGAAAGACAGCAGAAACATAAAAAATTATAACTTCATAAGCAATGTGAATGAAGCCACGATAAAATGAGCAATATTAATTATATAGAAGAATAATTAAAATGTTTGTGTTTATATTAGATAAATAGAAAAGCTGAAAAATGACAAATGAGATCTAAAATTATTGTGAACAAATAACTGAGTTTGTTTATTTCTCCTGGAGAAAACTGCATACTTTACAGAGAAGGCCTCACAACTACTTTTAGGGTTAATTTGCTTTTTAAACGCTGGTTGCAGAAAAATTTATTGTAGTCTTCGTAGTGACCTATTGTGTTCCTTCCTTGTCGATGGCTACATGTTTGAAGTATCAGCAGAACTTCCTACTGTCCGAGGAAATGTTTAGTTTTGTGGATAACTGTGCTAGTAAACTGTAACAAAATGTTTTCAATTGTGCGCTAGTCAAGGAAGAAGATTTTGATTTCCGTTGCTGAAGGACAATGATGACTGCATGCGTCTAGCAAAGAACTTTTGAGAGTGTAGAGCGACGGAAGTGGTGTGACTCTGACCCAATGAGAATTGAGAATTTCCTGGCTTTTGTTCTAAGATAGGGACGGATATTAACATTTACGGTATAACTATTAGTGTTACAAAAAAAGCTTTTAAGTTAATCACGGCGAGGAGGTTAGAGGAGACAAGGCATTTATTTTTATTATGAAGGGGCAAGGGTATGGTCAATGCATTTATTTCTCTGTGTGGCTAAGCAACATAATTATGAAATTATTTCACTTCTAGGTTATATAGTCGGGGTATGTCTGTCCCTGTTACAGCTCCGGGTTTTGATTTGAGGAGAATTGAGATCATACACTTCAGTATTCACCCATTATTGGGTTTTTATTTACATGAAGATTGGGTGTTTCTAAATATTTTTCCGCCTTTTGTGTTCATTTCTCTGTGTGGAGATGCATCATTATTATGGCGATACTTCAGTTCTAGGTTATGTTGTGGGAGTAAATTTTTTCTTCGTGTCTCCGGGCCTTTTTTGTTGTTTGTAGAGAAGTGAGGACATGTGGGTCAGGTACTTAATTATATTGTTCCAAGGAATGTTGTCGTTTAGGCCTGTTATTTGTGTTGACAACCGGGAAATCCAGCTTTGTTCCTTTTCGAAAAGGTGGCTTTTCAAGTTTTCTGCAGTGATCAATTGTTCTATTACTACCCAGGTCATATCGTTGTGAGTATGTCCTTGATTGATAAAGTAGTCCATCATCTTCATTTGCTCCTTCTGCACCTAATGTTTCTCCTGTGTTCGTTAATTCAAGTCTTCATTTTTCTCGTGGTCATCCCCACATTGCGTAAACCACAGGAGCATGTGATAAGGTAGACCACACTTGATGAATTGCAATTGGTATGTCTGCATAGTGTCCATGTTTTACCTGGTTCTAAATTCAGGATTTCCGTGTTTCTGGCAGGTGACAGACACTGCAGTTTCCACAAGGGTGGTGGCCCATCACCTCTAGTAGGCCCCCATAGGCTTCATACTGTAGTTCTTACATCCTTAGCTCCGCATTCCGTGGTCTGGTTCTGTCCAGTGTGTATTTTAACCTTTTGGCTTTTTGAAGGAGAAGAGTGTTTTAAGCCATTTCAGGTTGCTTGACGCTAGAAAGTGCCAATTTTTGTTTATGTTTTTTTTTTTCTTCATTGGTGTTAAAAGTTGCCACACAAGTTAGTGGAATAGTGTCATCAGTTCTGTTGATCGGTTCTAGGAGACCATCTCTGTTTAGGTCGCTTGCTCATTTGTAATTTTTTTTTAAAGCTGCGATCCCACAGTTTTCCTTTAAGTTCTCTTGCTTGAGTGATAAAGTTTTTTTTTTTAACTGTTTCTTCTCAATCTCAGAAAGTGCCCATACTGTAGAGGTCTCTCTGGTGGAAACTGTCAAATTTCAACAGGGTATTTCTGTCTGTAGGTTTTTGGTATGTCCTTGTGCCTAATTTTCCTTTATCAGCATATATGTTAACATCCAATAAGGTTATGGGCTTCTTGTTGGAAGTGTTAGTGAACTTTAAGTTGGGGTCGCATGTATTTATCCATGTTAGAAACTTGCTCAAAGATGTTTTATCTCCATCTCAAATTACTAGAATATCATCTATGTAGTGTTCCCAAAGTTGGATGTTGTTTCTGTATCTATTTCCGCTGTGTAGAATACGCCTGGTCTCAAAGCTGTATACATAAAGACCCACTATGCTGGGGGCAAATGTACTGCCCATCAATGCTCCAAACATTTGTAGGTAGGTTTTGCCTTCAAAATCTTGTCTTCAAAATCTTCTTTCTTTTAATGCGAGACTGATACATTCTAAAATGAAATGTTTTGCTGTCATAAAATTCAGACTTCTAGTGTGGAGTCTTGGGGTAGGCTGGTGTGTAGGCTCTCCACATTGTCACGGGGTCACTGCTACGGACGAACGAGCTGGAGGGATACCTGACTGTTCCTTTCCGCCCTGGCCACAGGACTCGTATGGTCCCTTTAAACCAACCAGAGAATCCCTCGGGGAGGAGTCGACAAAAAGTACGTCAGAGGCCGCCGCCCAATCAAAGGCCCCGAGCCCTTGTAAAGGGAACCTGGAAGAAGAGGAGAGCACGAAAGCCGGAGGGAGCAGCGAGAGCAGAGAGACGGAGACGGAGCAGGAGCGAGAAAGCAGTGGAGAGCGAGAGACCACGACTGAAGGAGAGAGCGGAATCCGAGGTGCGTCGCCGATGGAGCCAGGAGGCCAACGGATACGCTACTCGCCCCGCCACGTTCCTGGAGGAGCGTGGCTGGGAAAGGTACGTGATGGTATCTTGAGCCTTTCACAGTCACGGGGAGGGACGGGGTGATTAGTACGAGGGAGGTCACGGAGACGCGGGGAGCCTGAGTGTTGGGTATTCTTTTTTGGTTAACAGCACTCACCCCACAACCACACCTCTGTGCCTAGGAACTTCTCGTTATTTCTTTTGTGTTAAGTGAGACACGGCAGGTGGTGGTAGCCCCGGTGACCCCTCACAACCCTTTCCCCCTCAAATCGCCTACGGCCCCTTCAAGCCTACCTACCTTTGTGTCCCTGTGTGTTTCTTCCCTGGGTAACGGACGGACGAGGAGACGGTCCCTACGGTGGAACCCTTGACCCGGACTTCCACAAGCCAGACGACCCTGCAACGTCCAGAACACTTCTAGAGAGAAAGAAAGGCGCTTGAACTCAATAAAACCCGAATACTCAGTCCATTAACGAGTCACGGTGTTTGCTTCCAACCCCCCCTCCATACCATCCTTCACAAGTGGCGAGCCAGATAGGAGCCTTGGGGAACCGGCATCCGAAACAGGATGGAGGCCCTCATCCACCAGATGAAGGAGGGCCAGACTAAACTCGAGTGGGTGGTAGAAAAATCCTCCAGTCAGGCGGAGGCGGACCGTGCAGTCTTTACGTCAGCAATCCAGAACCAAGCTGACAGTTTAGTAAAATTGGCCGAGGGACATGCCCAACTCCTGGTCGCGTTGGGACAGGGAAGAGCGAGCAACCCCCCTGGAACCGTGGTTCCCCTCCAGAAGTTCGTACCAGGAGATGACCCCTTGGCATTTTTCCTGAATTTTCAAAGAGCCGCGAGGGCCAGTGCCTGGCCGGGTGAACGGTGGCCATTTTATCTCGCCCCCCTCCTAACGGGAGAAGCCCAGGCAGCATACCAGACAATCAACCAAGACGGGACATCCACCTATACGGTGGTAAAACAATATGTGCTAGATCGCTTGGGTGTGGATGACGAGACACACCGCCTGAAGTTCAGACAAGAGCGAGTAGCTACCGGTGATCTGCCAAAAACTTTGTTCTTCAAATTAAAGGGAGCCGCTGACCTCTGGCTCAAACCACATGAGGCCAATATGGAGGAGGTCATGAATAAAATCTATTTAGAACAGTTTCTGGAGGCTCTCCCATATGCCACTCAACGGTGGTTAAAACAACACGCCGGTCATTGGAACAAGCTATTGAAATGGCGACTGCTTACTCCAGGGCCCAGGGTCGACCACCTATAAAAGAACCAGAGAAACACACCCGTCCTCCGGCCCCTGTGAAACTTGAAAGGAAGACCCTACGACCCCCACCAGAGGGAAACCGACCCCGTATCTCCCGACCCGAGAACCCTGCTTACTCGTCCCCCAGTGTTACGAATGTGGAGAGTGGGGACACATTGCACGGTTCTGTCGCAAGAAAAGAGAGAAAGAAGACAAACCCATGGATATCAGCTATGCACCCCGCTCTGTCCTGTTCGCCCAGGAAACAGGCCCCATATTCTACGTAAGTGTGAATCTCAATGGCAGGAGGGTAAGGGCTCTTCTTGACTCGGGATGCAGGCATTCTGTCATAAAGCGGGAACTGATAGCCCCTTCTTGGCTTATACCAGGGAAGACAGTACATATACGATGTATACATGGGGACGTGAGAGAATACCCATTGGCTAGGATTACCCTGGGGGTCGATGACCGTATACAGTCAGAGGTAGTGGTGGGGGTGGTGGAAGATCTCCCCGAATCACTAATTATAGGGATTGACACCCCGTCCTTTACCCCCCTCTTACAGGCTGCTATAAACCCCACAACATTTAACGTGTATCTTACACCTGAACCCTGGGCTAGGGACAATCACTTTCGGCTGGCCCAGTTGAATGATGCCAGTCTCACGCATGCTTGGCAAAAAGCCTGAGACCAACAGGATTCAGGGGCTCGTACCTATCCTACATTCCTGGAACAAAACGGTCTCCTCTACGCCTAGCCAAACCCAACGCCGTTCCATAACTGTTGGTTCCCGTAGGGTTCAGAGACCAAATTCTGTTCTTTGCCCATGCTCATCTTTTGGCGGGGCATTCCGGAGCAGAAAAAACTGGTCAGGCCATTTTACAACATTTTGTTTGGGCCGGGGGTGTACGCTCAAATACAGAAATACTGCCAGGAGTGCCAAATATGCCAGAGACGCAATCCCTATATTCCCCCTCCTGTTCCCTTAAATCCGCTACCCATCATTGGGACTCCCTTCGACCGCCTAGGTATGGACCTTATAGGACCCTTGCCCAAGTCTGCTAGGGGTCACCAGTATGCTCTGGTGTTAATTGACTATGCCACCAGGTATCCAGAGGCCTTCCCACTTCGTGCCGCAAAATCCAGTGCTATCGCACAACGACTCGTAGAAGTGTTCTCTCGCATGGGGTTTCCGCGAGAGATCATCACTGATCAAGGCACCCCATTCGTGTCCCGTTTAATGAGGCAAGTCTGTGGCCAGTTGCGCATTAAACATATCACCACCTCTGTCTATCACCAAGAGACAGATGGGCTAGTTGAACGATACAATGGTAGTCTTAAACTCACCTTGAAGAAACTTCTGTCTGGGGATGGACGGCACTGGGACCAATTGCTCCCCTTGGCCCTCTTTGTACTCCGTAGCCAAAAACAATCCAGTTTAGGGACCTCTTCCTTTGAATTGTTGTTTGGGCGTAAACATCGAACATTACTCGAGATCACTAAAGACAGTTGGGAACGGGAGGGGCTACAAGAGGCCGAAACCCTACTGGATTACACTCAACAGTTACAGAGCCGACTACATAAACTGCGAACCTTGGCCCATACACAGTTGTCGGTTGCACAGGACAAACAGAAACATTTTATGACCGAGGCACGAAGTGGAGGGAGTTGGATATAGGCGACTGGGCACTGATACTCTTACCCACCTCCGCCCACAAGTTAAAAAAAGAGTGGCAAGGGTCTTTCAAGATTATAAGAAAGATAGGGAAAACTACATACATACTACAGATGAGAGGAAAGAGGACCCAAATGTTCCATATTAACTTACTGAAGAAGTGGTTGGGACCCCCTCATTCAGGGGCTCATGCGGTCTCCATGATCTCATCTCCCTCTCATACTACCCTAGAGACACCTATCAATCCTGATCTCACCGCCACCCAAACCAGAGAGATACAGTCTCTGCTTATGGACTTTTCAGACATATTTTCTGATCAACCAGGTAGGACCCACCTAGCCAAGCATTTCATCTCCACACCCCCGGGGGTTGTGGTGAAACAAAGACCTTACCGGATTCCTGAGGCCCGACGAGCCGCCTTTCAGGAGGAGGTCTCCAGGATGTTGGCATCAGGGGTTATCGTGCCCTCACATAGCAATTGGTGTTCCCCCGTGGTGCTTGTACCCAAACTGGATGGCAGCATCCGGTTTTGTATAGACTTCCGGGCCGTGAACAAGGTATCCAAGCAAGACGCCTATCCTCTTCCCCGGGTGGATGAACTCATAGAACGCCTTGGTGAGGCCCGATACATTACCACTATCGACCTCACCAAGGGTTACTGGCAGATCCCTTTGGCCCCCGCAGACCAGGAAAAGACAGCGTTCTCCACCCCTTCTGGCCACTATCACTTCACAGTCCTTCCCTGTGGGTTGCATGGGGCTCCCGCCACCATTCAACGAGCCATGGACGCACTCCTGGCCCTTCACCTACCATATTCAGGGGCTTATTTAGATGACATTGTGGTCTATAGCAAGACCTGGAAGGAGCACATAAGACACTTAGGGAACATCCTGGACAGCCTTAGACGGTCGGGGTTGCACGTCAACAGAAAGAAGACCCGGGTGGCCTTTCAGAAGGTCAGGTATTTGGGGTATCTCCTGGGGGAGGGACACATAGCACCCCAAACCAAGAAAGTGGCCGCCATAGAGTCCGTTCCTTATCCAAAGACTAAAAGGGACTTGAGGGTGTTCTTAAGGTTAGTGGGGTATTATAGAAGATTCATAGCCCAGTTCGCTACCATAGCTGGCCCCCTCACTGACCTGCTACGCAAAACACACACCTCGCCCAGGTTACACGCCCCTTCTGACCAAGAAGCCTCTGCGTTTCAAGCCCTGAAGGATGCTTTGACAACCTCCCCTGTGCTAGTGACCCCGGACTTAAGAAAAACTTTTGTCCTGCAAACAGATGCCTCAGGTATTGGAATCGGGGCGGTTCTCTCTCAACAAGACCCCGACGGTCACGAACGCCCCTTCTTTTCCTCAGCAGGAAGCTGTTTCCTAGGGAGCAAGCCTACTCAACCATAGAAAAAAAATGCCTCGCGGTCAAATGGGGGGTTGAGAAACTCCGGTATTATTTGGAAGGCAGACCCTTTATCCTTTACACGGACCATGCTCCCCTTACCTGGCTACAAAGGAATCATGGCCACAATGACAGAGTCCTCCGATGGTTCCTTGCCCTCCAACCTTATCAGATAGACATCCGACATCGAAAAGGGGTGAACCAGGGTAATGCCGATTTCCTTTCCCGGTTCCCTTGTTCCCCCGATCGGGGCACACCTAGGGGAGGGAATTGTCACGGGGTCACTGCTACGGACGAACGAGCTGGAGGGATACCTGACTGTTCCTTTCCGCCCTGGCCACAGGACTCGTATGGTCCCTTTAACCCAACCAGAGAATACCTCGGGGAGGAGTCGACAAAAAGTACGTCAGAGGCCGCCGCCCAATCAGAGGCCCCGAGCCCTCATAAAGGGAACCCGGAAGAAGAGGAGAGCGCGAAAGCCGGAGGGAGCAGCGAGAGCAGAGAGACGGAGACGGAGCAGGAGCGAGAAAGCAGCGGAGAGCGAGAGACCACGACTGAAGGAGAGAGCGGAATCCGAGGTGCGTCGCCGACGGAGCCAGGAGGCCAACGGATACGCTACTCGCCCCGCCACGTTCCTGGAGGAGCGTGGCTGGGAAAGGTACGTGATCGTATCTTGAGCCTTTCACAGTCACGGGGAGGGATGGGGTGATTAGTACAAGGGAGGTCACGGAGACGCGGGGTGCCTGAGTGTTGGGTATTCTTTTTTGGTTAACAGCACTCACCCCACAACCACACCTCTGTGCCTAGGAACTTCTCGTTATTTCTTTTGTGTTAAGTGAGACACGGCAGGTGGTGGTAGCCCCGGTGACCCCTCACAACCCTTTCCCCCTCAAATCGCCTACGGCCCCTTCAAACCTACTTACCTTTGTGTCCCTGTGTGTTTCTTCCCTGGGTAACGGACGGACGAGGAGACGGTCCCTACGGTGGAACCCTTGACCCGGGCTTCGACAAGCCAGACGACCCTGCAACGTCCAGAACACTTCTAGAGAGAAAGAAAGGCGTTTGAACTCAATAAAACCCGATTACTCAGTCCATTAACGAGTCACGGTGTTTGCTTCCAACCCCCCCTCCATACCATCCTTCACACACATCTAGGGGTAGTAGGGTGCTGGTTGCCGGATTAAATTCTATATCCTATAGTAGAATGAGTAGATCCTTGGTGTCCTTTAAGTAAGTGCTAATCTATTGAACTATAGGTCTCAAGCAAAGGTTGCAGAGCAAGATAGATGTTCTAGTAATAATCCAATTCCTGGAATCTGCCTGATTGGGGGGTTCTTATTTTTATGGATCTTGGGTAGTGTGTAAAAATAAGGAATTTGGAGTGTTGAGAATTCTGCTTCTTTTGTTAAGATCCAATCTCTTTCTCCTGCTCTCTCCACCAGGTTTTTGATTTCTGTTTGCAGTCTGGTGGGTGGGGTCTTTATCCAAAACTCTGCCGTTTTTTTCTTCTGAAAGGAGGCAGAAGCATTCCTGTCTATAGTCTTCGGGGTTTTGTAGAACTATACACCCTTCTTTGTCTGCTGGATTTTATTATTATTTGAGTTTGGTCTTTCAATTCCTTTAGGGTTGTTGTTTTCAGTTTTGTCATGTTGTGCTAGACTTTAGTTGGATCTCTTTTCACTGTTTCAATCTCCTTGCATACCGCCTGTTCAAACATAACTCTTTCAGTAAGTACCGCAGATGTAGGGGAACATAATTTTGATTGAATTTTTAGTCCTGTGTCTTCGTTTGAGAGAGATATTTCCGCTGAGTCCTTGTTTTCAAAGAAGGCCTTTAATTTCAATTTCCTGAAAAATTCTAAGAGTTCACAATGAAAGCTGAATTTGTCTAGGTTGTCATTTGGTACGAAGGCTAGTCTGTTTAGTATACTTTTTTGTATTTCCGTTAGTGTCCATGTTCACAAATTAGTTACGATATCTGGCATCACTCATTCCCGGTGGTTGTCTTTCGACATGTTCCTGGTGTTCATTCTCTATTGTGCGTCCTCCCAGTGTACTTGGTTCTCTCTTCTTCTCCTTCCTCTGTTTCTTCCTCCTCTCCATAAAAAGACAATCTCATTGTTTGGGGAAAGTTCTGGAATATTCTGGAATAGGACACCCCAACCAAGGTATTGGGGTGGTGGTGCTTGTGGTCCAAATGTTTGTTGGAATCCCCCAATCTGGTTGAAGTATGGGAAATGTCCTTGCCATGCATTTTGCAATCTTCTTCCCCTCAGTTTATTTTTTGTTGTGTACCTGTTGTCTTCCCTGCTGGACCAGCTCCCTGTATCTGATGAATTCTCATCTGAGGTGTATTTATCTGATGAGTAGCCCTCTTTAGCCATGGAGGTAAAGTCTGGAGCTGTGCAGGGGCATACCTTAGTGAAGGCAAATTTCTTCAGATCATTTTGGAATATTTGGATCTTAGATTGCATTAAGTAATCCTTATACTCAGTCATTTCCTTATTTATTTCATATAGTCTTTTTTTGTGAGAGGAGATGGTTGTTTTTAGATGTGTTTAGGTAAACTTTATCTTAATCAGCATGGTTTCCGAGAGTCATTTAGCAGTTTTTATCATTAAGATGAGCCAATCACGGGTACAGTGCCATGCAAATCATGTCCAGTCTTTTCGGAATGCTGGGTCCTCCAGAAAGATACTTGGGGCATTTGTTGCTATCAGCCCCCTGGGTGCTGTGCTGGATCTCGAATAGTTTTTCATTATCACCCCATGTAGTATGCTACAGATTCTATTCCTTTTTTGTTCTGTCAGGGTGTCTCAGTTTTTGTTTGTGCTATCGTTTGGGTCACATTTAGGTCTGCTAACAGCGGTGGCCCTGACAGAATGTCTTCCAATTCACTATCTGTAAAGGTAAGTACTTGATTTTTTGCTATTTCAGTTGTTGTGTCAGGTTTCTTGTTGTAGGGATGTTTCCAAGAAGGGAATACTATCCCTATTTGTTATGAGTAGATGCTAATATCTACTTATATTCTTTTTATAATCTCACAGCTGTGAGCTGCAGAAGACTGGATAAACAAGGTGAGAAAGAGAAGCAAAAACCCGTTCATCTTCCCAGCCAACTCATTCAATAAACAAAATTAGACTGGATTTTCTACCAATTTTCGTCTCAGTACTGTATGCCTACTCATTCAGTCTCTTTGCAACTTCTGAGACCTGGAAACCACAAGGTGTTTTGAAAGAACCCTCACTCACCTACCTAGTAGGTGACATGCTTCATCATTGGGTTCCCACCCTGGTTGCTGAATGCTCCTAGGGTGTGCTGCGCCACCTGATTACTGGATGTTTTGATCACTGTTTTGGTGTTTATGTGAAATGAAGATTAAAATTTGTTTGAGATTCCCTATGCTCGCTTACTGAGGTTTTGTAAGTACACACTCCAGACACCCCCATATTGTATGCCTTAGTAAGCATGAAAGCACTTTGAACTTGGTCCTGAAGAAAACCACGTTGATGGGCTATTAAAGGTGGCTGAAACATGTAGACCACACCCAGGATAAGTGGTACCAATTTAGTATCCCACAAATATCCACCACTCATTTTTAATATTGACTGAGAGCCCTACGAATAAAATCACAATCAAAATAAGCAATCTCGAGACAATTTTAATCTTCACTTCACATAATCTCCAATACAGTGATCAAAACAACCAGCTCCGAAAACAGGCAGAAAATCCGTTCTAATTTTGTTTATTGAATGACTTGGCTGGGAAGACAAACGGGTTGTTGCTTCTCTCTTTCTCCATGTTTATCCAATGTTAATAATGAAACATTCATACATAAGAACGAAATTGAATCTCTATTATCAAATTCACCTGCCATGAACACGCAGTCAACACTGACTTAGAAATACATGGTCAGGCAGGCTCTCAGATCTAGGCCTGAAGTTACTGATTGACAGGTCACAGATAGGGTGGAACATAGAAAGTAGACAAGCAGATGAACAGGAAACTCAGATGAATTCCACAGATAGACTCCGTGACACCACAATGGCCATGGGAGACTGGCGCCAATAAAGTACACATTACTGGAGGGATGCACACATTCCCAAAAGCAGAATAAAGT
The DNA here is from genome assembly GCF_964204655.1 of Triturus cristatus. Classification (NCBI taxonomy): domain Eukaryota; kingdom Metazoa; phylum Chordata; class Amphibia; order Caudata; family Salamandridae; genus Triturus; species Triturus cristatus. The sequence goes on from NC_140581.1 coordinate 884,157,723, forward strand.
CAGATGCCACATGAAGTTAGGAATACACAGCCAATCAGGACACAGCACACACAGTACATGCAGTGATCACACCCTCCTCATGCCACACATCTGGACATGTTAACAACTTGCCCCCATTGTGTTTACACAAGGTCAAGGTCCACCTGCAGTTGTGATCAGGGGCCTTATTTATGACTCCAAAGACAAGGCCTACATTATTTACCCAAAAAAGGATTGAGGGAAACACTTTATGATACCCAAAGAAATGTATAAAACTTTGCTCATATCGATTGCACTTCGTGACAGTCCTCAGACTCGCTTCTGTAACTGTACTCCCAGCTGAAGCATTTAATTTAACCAACTGTTCCTGTTTTGCCAAATGCCTCTTGTTTTTTCAAGGTAACTGTAGATTTTGCACAGCCTTGGTGGGCTGCAATTCTGGATTTTATTAAAGACACAGAGGCTACTATTATGCAATAAATCCTTTATTGCTATCACTCAGCAGCATGTTAAAAGAGTCTAGAATTTAGAACTTCGAACCAACATCCCAAACATAATAAAACTCCCCAGCAACCAGCCCTCTTCCTTCTTTTATGAACTGCAAATTGATGTACATCCTTGTTCTCCCGGCCAATCCAAAAGCATGCTTGTTAAAAACTTCCTTAATCTTTTTCTGAAGCGAGCTGAAAGCACCTAAACCCCCTTCAAAAGGCCTTTAATAAATGCTTACCTAAATAGGAGACCATTTGCTTATGGGCCTTTCTCTTTATTTGCAAGATCCACCAATTTAGGATCTATTTTTAGTAAAATACTTTTCTCCTTTTGTTAGAGAGTGCTGTATTGGTGTTTTTCAACATCAATACTATTCTTGAAAACATAGGCTTCCTCAGCCATTTAAAAATATTTTGTCAGTGGCCCAACGACATCTAATAACCTGCCCTGACAGGATCTGAGACCCCTATTTGGGCCCTTTCTGGGGGCACTTCCCGCCTTCACAATAAATGCAATAATGTTTGCATAAAGTTCTGGTGTCATCAACACCTTTTATCAATAGAAGTCCAAGGGCAATTGGATCTCAACCTTACACGCACCTCTTTGTGAATATCCCTTCGTATCCAATATTGAAGGTATTCAGCTCATTGGTCCGAAGGTGACCATTCAGGAGAGAGAGGGTGTTTTATAAGTAAAAGATCAAACATGTTCTATCCCAAAAGTTCAAAAAGAGGTCCATTCTCTTTACTCAAAATGCCTTCCACCGGCAAATTCTTGCTAAATGACTCATCAAGTCAGATGCACAACTCAGTTCCACCTCTGCACTTCCGAAAGGATTTGTCGCATATCACCGCTTTTTTTCTGCGCTCTTTTATCTCTATGCCAAATTAATATGCAGGCCTATTTGCCTGCCCATCCTTAATGCCCGCAGCATCTTCCGCTTGCCTGTCAACACAGCAAACCTGTTCTACCAACGTAAATCTCTTCTTTGTACCCAGTGGAATACTGGTAGTCACATGCTTTCTCTTCCGAGGTGCTTTTTTAGCTGAACTAAGTGCAGCCTCTGCCTCAGGCGCAGACCAAAAGCGTTCTTCATCCGCCTTGGATGATTGCGAAGGCAGCAACTCTAGCTTTTTTTCTATCCTAATAGATATCGCAGTAGTAATTTTCTCAATGGCCTGATTTAGCTTCTCTTCTAAGGAAAAATCCAGTGATCCTTCAACCTGCTCCATATTTCACCACAATCAATTTGCTTACATTCTTCCAAAATCAAGAGCCATCAGAATATATATATATATATTTATAGATATATATATATATAAATATATCTATATATATATATATATATATTTACCACCAATTTTGTCCCGCTCGAAGGGCGTGCTTTGTACAGCTGGTGCGTGTGGCGAGGCAGGACTAGCCTTGAGTTTCCATTTCTCACCAAAAACAAAATTTCACGCAGCACTCTCCCAGGGACTAGGTTACAAAAACGGTTTATTTCATTAGCAAGGAGTAATGGCTTGCTAATGAACCAGTACCACTATGAATCTCCCTCTTACCCAAGTATGTTAGTCTGAACCGGTGGGAGTGCATGTTCTTGGTGCTGCTGGGATTCGGGGAGCCCTTGTACTGGACTGGGGAGGAGCTGGGATTGTTGGGCCCTGGGCCTGGTAGACTCTCATGCCTGGACATTACAGTTCGCTGTTCGGTAGGGGACCCTCTGGCTCCCTTAGCTGGTGAGTTGGTGTACCTTTGGTTATGGCGGGGGAGATGCAGACGTATTGCTTGTTGTCTGTGGAATAGGATTATCGGTCTAGGCCTCCTCAAAGAATGGCCCACAGTTCTACTAACACCTCTCTCCTGTCCTTCTGTCCTGCATATTTGGTTCTTATGCGTGTTCTCATGTGTTAGATTGTGTTTGTTTCAAAAGCTCCCTTCTTTGGCCAGAGAAATGCGTTGCCTAAGTGTGTGCGTGCAATTCTTGGCAAATATTGTTAAATTTTTTTGCCTGTATGGAGAAACTGGTTTGCATGTGTTTTAGTGGTGACTCCATGATTAGTTGGATAGTTTTAACGGACAGATGTGCCGTAGGTTCTCATAATTAGGACATCTTTAGTTTTGCTCTGGTCCTGGGGAAAAAAATATATATGGAGTTTTACTTGTCTAACTACTTACTGTGAGATCAATTCTATCTACAGATGCATAAACGATAATATTTCACAAACACAAATAACAATGTATATGAAGGGTCAAAATCTAGAAGAAAGTGCAAATGTTAAGCAAGCGACATGAAATTTGGCATCAGATAACGAATTTTGACTTTAGCATAAAATAACAAATTGTTTGCTTTGGCATCAATTAACAATTGTGAGAAATAGCAGCACCTTCATATACCACATTGAATCATCAACAAAAAACAACATTTAGGACAAAACACGGTTGCATTGATTACCAGCACCACAACATCAAATGTACCTTGCATCGATTCAAACTATAATAAGAAAAAACTGACAGCGAAATAATTATGACTTTTTTAAAAAGACCTTAGCCCACTCCTGGCACATGCTATCCTTTGACTAGGGGAAGCTCTGCGCGGTACATGGGACTAATTGAGCCTGATAGTATGTCAATATTGGCTCTGGGACAAAGATAACATCACATTTTTGAGGGGAAAATGAATAACCAAAAAAAACACTGACCCTTCTTGGGCAAATGCGAGATACACCTAATCCCACAGATCTAAATATTTTTCCCTAACTTCCGAATTGCACAGTGTATCAACCCCATGGGTCAAGTATAGAATCTGTGTCAAGCCCAGCGTTTCAAGCGATTCACTACAAACTGTACTTCCAATGTTGGGTTAGCATAGCATAGCATGCACTATGCGGCTGTTTACAATGTCTATCTCTCAGCCAGGGATTTTTGGCATGGGAAGAGGGCGGGACAACTAACGTTCCGTGGATCACTAATGAATTGCGACCATGGCATATGCATACGAGTGATCAGTTTAAATAACTTTTTCCTTCATTGGTTTAAAATTATGTTTATTTAGGAAATTATTTTCAAATTGATGAATTGATTTCATGAAAATATTGGGTCTATTCATGTTGTGCAATATGTTTTCAATGTATATGATGACGTATTTAATTGTATTGGCGATAGCGGAAGTTTGAACTTGACAAAGGCCGTTTCGGCTGAAACGTGTTGTTCTTTTTGCTCCGAATAAATTACTTGTGATGAATATTGGTGTGCCGCCCTCCTTTCCTGTAGGATTGTGGACTGTCTGCAAAAAAAAAAAAAATATATATATATAATATATATAAACAATAGAAACCGCAGGATCAGGAAATGCAAGAACCAAAAAACCCAAGTGGCGCAAGAAGAAGGGCAAAACGACAAGACCATAGTGAATTTATCAACCTTAACACTAACACAGGCGGAGTCACAACTACTATTACTAGGGTTGTCGTTTTGCAATTTCAATTATGGGTGCACAAGAGTAGACATATTCAAATTCATCCGGAAACTCAAACTTAAAAAGTATTTCACAATCAAAGAAGGCACAAATCAACTGAATAAAGCACCATCTTATACCACAGTGCCAGGTGAGAACCTACACATCTCTGATGTACCTACCCTTCTAACACTACAAGAACTTAGTGATGAAGCAGCTCCAGGTTCTCATGTCAACTCCAGCCAGGAACAGACTCAAAATAGGTTAAAAACTTTGAACATTAAGTAATCAGGGGCGGACAGCAGCCCATTCATGCCAAAATCTAACTTTTGACCCATGATGCTGAAAGATGCCATCCACATCTTCCATGAATGAGTCACGTAGAATCTTAAAACACGTTATCGCAGCATACAACACAAACAACAAAAGGCAAAATATCAGGACATACAGTATAGGAATTTGATGAAGAAACTTAAAAATGAGTGACAATTGGGAAACAGTGACTGCTATGAGAGGACCAACATGAAGGAATATAATAAAGCTAAAGAATGCCTTAAGAAAGAATTAATGCAGTGGAAAAGACAAGGACTGATCTCCAATTAGGAATACAGTTTCATGCACAAAGAATTCCCTGTACTGCCACAATATATATTTGTACCCAAAATCCGTCATCAATAGTATTGGGGAAAATATCAGCCAATACGTGGATTACTTCCTACAAGAACATGTTCAGAAACTTCCAACCTATATTAAAGACACTGGGGATTTTTTGATAAAGTTAAACGAAATTATGTGGACAGAAGGTTTACTGTTGATTACACTCTATATTGAATCATTATATACGAGTATAGAAGACTTAGCAGGATTGAATGCAGTCAAATATTTTCTTGTAACTCGGTCAATGAGCAGATATAACCACAATTCAATGATATTGGAACTCTTTTTGCTCCGAATAAATTACTTGTGGTGAATATTGGTGTGCTGCCCTCCTTTCCTGTTGGATTGTGGACTGTCTGAAAAGAAAAAGAAAAAAAAATGTATATATATATATACATATACATAGATATATACATATATATATATATATATATGTAAACAAAAGAAACCGCAGGATCAGGAAATGCAAGAACCAATGTGAGATAGAATTGATCTCACAGTAAGTAGTTAGACAAGTACAACCCCATATATATATTTTCCCCAGGACCAGAGCAAAACTAAAGATTCCCTAATTATGAGAACCTACGGCACATCTGTTCGTTAAAACTACCCAACTAATCATGGAGTCACCACTAAAACACATGCAAACCAGGTTACCCATACAGGCTAAAAAATGTAACAATTTTTGCCAAGAATGGCACGCACGCACTTAGGCAACGCATTTCTCTGGCCAAAGGAGGGAGCTTTTGAAACAAACACAATCTAACACATGAGAACATGCATAAGAACCAAATATGCAGGACAGAAGGACAGGAGAGAGGCGTTAGTAGAACTGTGGGCCATTCTTTGAGGAGGCCTAGACCGATAATCCTATTCCACAGACAACAAGCAAGACGTCCACATCTCCCCCGCCATAACCAAAGGTATGGAGGTGCTTTCCCTGATGCCTGCTCTCTCTGCATTAGGGTACACCAACCCGCCAGCTAAGGGAGCCAGAGGGTCCCCTACCGAACAGCGTCTACCTGGCCCAGGGCCCAACAATCCCAGCTCCTCCACAGTCCAGTACAAGGGCTCACTGAATCCCAGCAGCGCCGAGAACACACACTCCCACTGGTTCAGGCTAACATACTTGGGTAAGAGGGAGATTCATAGTGGTTCTGGACAGTGATATAACCAGCGAGGAAGAGGAAGAGGGTCCTAGCCCCCTGGGATCCGATGGCAGGAATTAGGCTACAGGGTTTGCCCAGCTAACCAAGAGGAAAAATCAGAAATTGATCCCCAAAGCAGAAAAGGCACCCAAAAACACACACTCCACTGTCTACCCTGGGCCTATCACAGAAAGAACTAGTAGTCACCGTAATTGTGAACAATGCACCATGCAGTTTCCTAGTAGACATGGGGGTGACTAGGCCATGCCTCGGGGAAGGGAAAGTCCCCTTATCAAAAAACACTACAGATATACAAGGGTTCTCGGGTACGGTGAATAGGATCCCCTTCACCAAACCTCTCAAGCTAGAGGTAGGAGAGAATAGTATGAGGGAACAGTTATTGTATTTTCCCTCATCCCAGACTAACATACTAGGGCCAAACCTGATGACCTTGCTACAGCTGTCAATCCAGTTTGCTGATAACGGGACTATGGTCTGCTCCTTCCCTGGATCGCTTTCCCTAGAGACAGGGCCATTAAAAGACTCCAACATCATATGTACACAGGTGAGGTCAATCCCCACCAATCAGTCCCCCTTTGCTGAGGCGGTCTTAGAATATACAGATAATTTCTTTGAATTGTGTGAACTTGCTCGGAGAGGAGGCTCCACCTCCAAACAATCCAAACGCCAGAGGGTTTTGACATATCAATAGCAGCAGAGGCCAGGGAGGCTGGCATTAACCAGGCCTTAGTGAATGTTACTATTGCCTCATAATGGGCTAAATGAGACGCAGATGCCAGCTCAAAGTGTACCATTAACAGAGGTCGATGAGCCAGGGCCAGTACCCACAAAATCTCCATCCACAAAACCAAGCCTAGGGAAATCCACATGCACATTACTCTCAGCTGCAGGGAGATCTGTCAGCCACCGCACCATCACAACAGGGATAAGGTAGTAGGACAAACATGTGGGAAGAGCAACAACAGATGGGGAACCCAGGTCAACAGGGACTAGGGCTGCAACCACAGCATGGAGGGGTAACTGTCTGGTGAGGTAATTCCGTCAAATAAACGAAAAACCTAAATGTGCAGTAAGTTAAAACAAAACAACAAAATCCTTGGGTCTGAGTTATCTGAACAAGAGGACAAACAAAGTCACTGACAAAATCCCAGCAGACCTAGCTGGGGGATGAATCCCTTTAGGACGAAAATCCTCACCCACCTATGGTGGCATGCTTCTTCATTTGGGATTCTCCTCCCAGAGGAAAAACCTAGTTCCTCTGAGGGCTACAACCCACCCTCTCGCCTAGAAGGAGAAGCATAGGGAGGTTTTTATATCTGCTCTAACTGGATTTTTTAAATCCACCAAATGAGACCTGTAGTGTGGGTGAGGACGCAGCGCAAAGAAAGAAATAACGTCGGTGAAGTGATGATAAAACTAGGTAGAGAGAACTAAATGTATGCTTTATTTGAAAGTTCTCGCTGCCAGGTTTAAAAAACAGTGCACCTGTGGTATGGATTTAAACCACATGTGTGAAGTGAAAGATTGTGGTCAACATGTTTCAGCCGTAAAGCCCCTATCTTGGACAAGGCTTTCTTCAGGACCTCTAAGATGCTGCTGCTAAGTGAAATGTGTAACAGAAAAATGTTAAAAATACAAAAAACCAGGAACCAGAAATACTTGCGGTTCCTTTTCTGCAAAAGGTAACAGTACCTAGTGAGGGTAGATACATAGGAAACGGTCAGAGGCCTTAAACAGACAAACAAAAACACGGAAAACATCAGATAACAGAGCAGTCGGGATCAACAAATGCCGCCACCTGCATAATGCACCACATATGTGTCCACGCAAGAAAGGTGTAATAATTCATGCTTACCCAAAATGACTGGGTATGTTGCTAACCTCAACCTGGCAACAGCTCAGGGTAGGGGTACCGCCCTATGGAAAGAATATAGAGTGTGCTTGTGTCAATTTTGATCACATATACACAAAGTCTTATAACCACAAGCTAAATGTCAAGGCAGATGAAAAACGCTAGGGGAAGTCTAATCGAAGAATGACCCAGACTCAGTTAAAAATTACATTTGTAAGTAGATACATCATGCACCCACTAGGTGAGTATACTAGGGTGCACTGAAATGCCAAGTAAATCCGTGGTTTGGGAAAACCAGGAGACTCACACCCCGTGATTTAAACTACCAGACACCAAAAAGGTGTCAGTAAGGCCTATACTATCAAAGTCAGGAAATTGGACCCATAAAGCAAAGTTTCAGAGGCTGGTTGTCTTTAAAGTACAAAAAACACCAACAGCTCTCAATAAATTGTAGCATACCCCTGAGAAAACCAAAGGACTGCGCATTAATCCTTGGCCTCGCTAGTACATTTTGCCAGGCGGGATAATTAAAAAATAGACCAACACACTATTAGTGAGGCTCAGTGAACACAGAGAAGTCTCTAATGGGGGGTATACTCAGCCAACAACCAGCAAACAAACTAGAGCAACCAGCTAGTCACTTACCTCTCTGTTGATACCCCAGGCGGGTAGAGTGTGCGACGGGAGGTAGCGACATGGTTTCCAAACGCTCCTTAAATGCTGAAGGCAATCAGCGCAATAAACAAACGGTGATTACTAATGCTATTGCGCATGTGTGGTGTGACAGTACGCTAGTCAAAAGCGCATGCGTACCACATACACACTCACCTGGGAATTGTAGTTTTTAAAGGTTGATTCCTGTACAGGCGCACATGTGTAATGCATGAAACCACTGTTAGATCGCTCATGAGGGCCGTAATCTCACACACTCGAGAAATACAATACTAGTGGTCTAAGTGTAAGAAAAACAAAGTTCGCAATCATGAAGGCGAAAACAGTGAGCATCGCTGTATGCTTTCTGAGACACAGTATGTTTATTATAGCGTGATGGTCTGTGCATGGTGATAACCTTATGAGCAAAGAATAATGGCATGTGGCTCATGCGATAAAGTAGTAACTCACGAAACTCCACACCGGGCAGGGTTAGTGTGAGAAGGTGACCTGATATATGCTGTCCACTAGTTCTAGTGTACACCCTGTATCAGTCCAAACAACCCCTTATGGTGAATTGGTTAAAGACAACCTTTTTTGAAAGCTATCCTAGTGGTAGCTATGGAGAGCAGTCTTCAGGCTAAGTCTTGAAGGAATGTAAAGCAGCTTGTTTTACCATAAACTCTTGAATGATTAAATGAAAGGACAACCACACCAGGTATATATTTAAAATATATGTATTCAAGATAAAACACACCCCTCTTGTCTCTTTATGAGGCTGGAGTTCGAAGTACTTAATTTACAAGTTAGCAATCAACATTAATAGCACAAATACACGTTTGGGCCCTAGGGGCGTACCAAACCATATACCAATAAAGTGGTATAAGAACCACGACTGAACTAGACACAAGGCCTAGAGCCTGTAGAATCGCTGGGACCCCAAGGAACCACCCAAGGTAGTGACACAGGGGACCCACGGGGACTGTGTGTAGTGTGTAAACACAACCGCGGGTTCCCGTTAGCTTCTATGGGCAATGTCGCAGTTGTACATTTAAAGATTAGGAACACTTAGAATCGAGTCAGGACGAAACCCTTTTGGACTTAAAAAGTTCTAGGGCTAGCACCCACGGGAGCACCGGAGTACTCGAGTTACCTCACCCAGGGTAGCCGGTGCATAGATGTCTTTTGGTGTCGGGTCGTGTCGTTGATTGCAATGGAAGCTGGCAAAGAACTGCTGCTGCCGTGAAGAGGAGAAGTGTCTGAAGAGATCCAAGCCTGGATCTAGGATGGAAGGAAACTGAAAGCAGAGTGGACAGAGTCTGGGTCACTTACCAGTGACCGAGGGCAAGATGGACCAATGCCCACAGATGTGGGGTGCTTCAGGTGAGTTGACGGGTGTCTTGACTCTCAGCCACGAGGTCCAGGAGGCATCGACGAAGTCCATGAGCCGGATTCAAGCTGTCCCATGAAGTCTGTCAAGTGCTGCGGTGTCGGCGACCAGATTGGACCCAACAAGCCTTGGCAACGGCAAGTCTTGTGGAAAGAGAAGAAGGACGTCGGTGCAGACCAGCAAGGACTGAGGGTAAGTCAGGGCAAGTCTGGAGCAACCAAGGAATCCCAAGCAGGAAAGGAGTTACCTTCGTGGGGACCCACTAGCCAACAGGCTAGCGATCGCAAAGGAGCCTTGAGCGGTCGCACTCGAACCTGTCCCACGGGTCACTCGTAGAGTGGAGGCCAGAGATCTTCAGTGCAGTCTGTGCTCAAGGCTGGGGCTACTTGGAGCCCAAAGCAGAACTTCAAGGATGAACAGGAAGTTGATGTACTAGCAATAGTACGCGGTGCCCAGGGGTCACGGTTCCTCGTCACCCACGATAGCCATGGGCCTCAGCTTTGCTGTAGACTCAGGGTAGCCTCAGGGAAGTCAGGAAATCCACCTCTGGTGATGCAGAGACTTCGGCATCCAACGGGTGCTTCGGAATTGCAGACCAGACAGTTGCTTCTTTGGTGCCTGCCAAGCCGGGGAGTCACTCCTTGACCCCAAGGGAGATTTCTTCCATCTTCTAGTCGAAATAGAAAGTCAAAGGTCCAGGATATATATTGCAGAGTTTCGTCCAGGGTAATCAAAAGTCGCAAGGTCTGGGTTCCCATACTTATACAAAGTTTGGGGGTTGGACATACTCTAGGGACCCACCTATGGGAGGGTTTGGAAAGAGAGGTCGTTACACCCATTTCCTTTGTCCAGTTTTGCTCCAGAGCAGGGGCTGGTAGCCCCTGCAACCGGTTTGAACTGGACTATGCACAGGGACCCCAAGTGTGCCCCCAGTGCAGGACTTCAAAGCACCAGAGAGTGCTCCCACCCAGCCCCAATACACATCTGCCTGTCAGGGGTGGTGGTTATACCTCCCTTTGACATGAAACCTATTGTCCAGGCCTCCCCTGCTGTAGTTTCAGTCAGCAGCAGGAGGCCAGACCCGTGTCTGTAGCAGAGGCATCCATTTTGGGATGCCAGGGCTCAAGAAAGTCCTACCGGGTTAGACCAGTGTGAACATGTCTCTCCCTCTAGAAGGGTGGAATGCCACCCCTGCCGCCAGAACTGGTGGGGGGGGGGGTAGTTTTCCAAAGCGTTTGACACCAAACACAACATGTTTCCGTGCAGCCATCCCAAAGTTAGCATTTACTGCAAGGTTATAATGCAAGGTTATAATGCAAGAGTATATGGTCAGGCTGCACCACAAACAGCATCAGAGGAGGTACTCTGAATGCTGCAGAGTGGCTCATGCAGGGGCACCCTCTCACATAAAAACCAAACACTCTGCCTTCAGGATTGTTAAGGCCTGCCATAGGAGTGACTTATAGGTTTTATATGTGTGTGCAATGGCAGTGATATAGGTAGCCTATACCACAGTAAGGGGTGCAAGCACACCCTTACCCAGGCTGCAGTAGCAGACCTGTGGTGCCATTTTGGAGTGCTTCCCAGGGGTGGCATAATACATGCTTCAGCCCCTGGTAGGCCTCTGAGGTACCTATGCCCTAGGTACATAGTATACCACATACTAGGGGCTTATAAGGCACTCCAGAATCCAATTAGCAATGTACCTAATGTACATGAAAACCATTTTACAGAGAAAGCAGATAGGCTGGGGCCCTGAATAGCAGGATCCCAATCCAACTAAGTCATTAACCAGCAAAACACCAGGCAAAAAGTGGGGGGAACCATAGTGTCAGATTCCATCTTCCTACAGTCATTGTGGAGAACTCTGGGTTGTCATGACAATGCTTAAAGTGTAGCATAAAAACCACAACCTTGCATGGAAAATATAGAACCAGATCATTGTCAATTATATGGCTCATGCAGTCAAGCAGTAAGTACTGAGACTGTACACCAACCAGGGCAGGATAAATGTTGGAGAACTCCGGGTTCTAATGACAATGCTTAAGGTGTATCATTGAACCCGCAGTCATGAATGGAATATATAGAACCAGATCTATGATAACCATCATTGGGGCTCTAGGTCATCCAAACTGTAATAACTCTAAAATCATGGGCTTAGAGGGAAACCCATGGAATCTCATCATTCAAGCCCACATTAGCACTGTTAAGCATGTGCACCCATCGTTGTTCACGCCTGAACAAGTAATTTGAGATAACAGTGATATGCGCAGGAATATAAGGTTTCTCTAAGACTGTCCATTTTAGGTCTTCGGGGGAATGGTTGGTTTCTAGGAAATGAATCGTGAGCTTGGTAGCAGACTTTCTGCAACGGATGGTGCTCTTATGTTAAAAAATATGGGTTTTCACCTTCCGAGTAGTCATGCCCATGTACCGTAAAGCACATGGACAAGTTATCAAATAAACAAACCTGTCACTATTGCAATTTGTGTGTTGAGAAAGAGCCCACGGTTGTGACGTTCCAATGTCAATCGAGGCTGTGTGTTCTGTGAGTAGACCTGCTGCACACATACCACAATGAAAGTGTCCTTTGACAGCAGGTAGGTGCCATAGAGTGTTCAGATTACTAGATTTCTTAGTGTGTGGAATGGATGTGTATGCACCAGCTGATCCTTGATGTTTACACTACTTTGGAACTCAAACAATGGTCAAGGTAAAACGGTGTTACAAATGTTCAAAATCTTCCAATTGGAAAGAATGCTCTTTTTGATCTTGTTTGAAAAACTACAGAAAGTGTTGACACATGTGAGTCTGGGACTATCTTCCGTGGGTATGCTTTGTTCAATATGGGCTTCCCTGTTGTTGGCTGCACGTTTCATTGACCTCTTAATCAATTTCTTCGGGTAATTCCTTGCATCAAGCTGGCACACCAGGTCCTGGGCATGTTCCTGATATTTGGAGGATGAGGAACAGTTTCTTTTGATCTATAGGAATTGTCCAAATGGTAAATTGTTACACAGGGCTTTGGGGTGATAGCTTTTGTACGATAAAAGCGAGTTCGTGGACATGGAATTCCTGTACAGTTCAGTACCTAAACCCCCATCAGTGGGGGAAATACAGATATCCAAAAATGGTAAACTGCTGTTACTGTACTCACAGGTAAATCTTAAAAAGTCGTACCAGGTATTAAGCCACCCCTTGAACTCCATGATGGTAAATGGAGGGCTTCTCCAGACAACGAAAACATCGTCAATATAGCATTTCCATAATAATGTATGATCTGTGTATGGGTTGACATCGCCAAAGACATGGTTCTGTTCAAACAAGTGCACATAGAGATTTGCAAGGCTGGGGGTGAAGAGGCTGCCCATTGAAGTGCCCTATATTTGTAAAAATAACTGGTCTTCAAATTGAAAGAAATTTTCTTCCATGGCCAGATGGGCACAGCTCATGATGAATTGAACTGGAGAGATGGTGTCCAGGTTGCAATGCTGGAAGAATCCAAGCTCCAAAAAACTGACAATGTCTAAAGTCAGAAATCTTCTCTGGGCAAATGCACAAAAAGTATCAGTATCCATCCAGGGAGGGGCCTTCCTTGGGCAAAAAATGCTAATTTCTCCCATTCAGAGCTTTCCCACCAAAAGTCAGTGCCTTCACTGGGACCCTGTCCATTGACTACCTGATGTTGTGGAACCCGCTTGAGCCATAGCCTGCTGCCTTGCTGTGCAGATGATATTTGGATTCCATTTCAGTGACTAACTCCAAAGGTAAAACATCCAACAGTTTTCTGTACTCGACCGGCGTTCCTCCGCAATCAGCCTTAATTTGCGCCTTGGTGCCGGTCAAACACAGCAAGATGACTGCGATTGGTGCTAAACACTTTTTGGTGCTCTTTTCATATTTAAATTTAAACATTAATAAATGTTTTCTCTAATTGGATTATTGTTGTGTTGGTGTCATTTTATTTATTAAAATGTCTATCTTCCTACATAGTTTGGGATTATTCTTTTGTTGTGTTTTTCCTTTATTGCCATTTTGGTACTGCATAACTAAATGTTACATTGCGATTAGTAAACAAACACAACTGAGCAACATAATCAACATTACTAGTAGGCTGTAAATAATGAACAACCCGGCCATGGCATCTCATATATCTATCTAGGACTATCCTCGCAATATGAGCACAGGGATATATTAGTGAAATTCAGGATTCACACTGGACCCCGTACCTGGTGTGTGTAGCTCGGTGGTCCACATTATAGATGTAAACTCAGTTTACACAAGGCTTCTGCCTCAGGTCTGTTTTCTGGAATTCTCCTGTCTGTTTTCCAACAGAGCAGAGGTCGAACACCCCACTGTGTTTGTTATCATGAGAGAGGGGATCCCCCTGGCTAGGTCTTCCTCCTCAGAAACGGTGTCTAGTCCCACTATAGGTTCGTAGCAGTAATTGAAGTCGCCCCCACTAGGATAACGCCATTTGGTTCAACAGATTCGAGGATCTCCTCGAAGTGTTTTATTAGAGGTGATTCTTTCGAGTGCTCCCTTGTCCTGATTTATATATTGAAAAGGTGTATCTGTTATGAGTTTGGAAAATTAAGTTTCAGTCCGAAGATATCAAGTGAGCCAGTGGGAATTATTTCTATGGTAGCATTTATGTTATTTTTTACCCAAGTTAGCAGCCCACCAATGGTCTCCCTTTTTTTGATTCCATGATAAATGTTCTGTACCCAGCTTTGGGTTGTGGTTCCCTTGCCTAGATGTCCTGGAAGAGACATAGGTCAAAATATTCCATGTATTTCTGCCAGTCTGGCTCTGCAAGGTTTTGTTTTAATCCGGCTATGTTCCAGGAGACCATCTTTATAGGCTTGGGGGCCACAACTGCTGTTGTAATCAGTGGGATCCTAAGCTTATTTAGGCAGCCACTCTCCTTGATATCATGAGCTTTGGTGGCTGAATTGGAGTGTAGGGTGCAACCTACCTTGTTGGCTAGGGGTTCTCTATGGTGTTTGCTGGACCCTGCCCAGTTAGTCAATCTATAGAGTCTAAGTTATTTGGCTCTTCCATATCTTGTATAGATTTGTTGCGTTTGTCTAGTTCAAGGTTATACTGTCTGATGCCAATTTTTGATTCAAAGAGCGAGTGAGAACGAAGGTTCATGACTATCAGGTTATCTGCAATATGCTTTCAGTGTATGGTTACCTTTAAGTCATCCAGGAACCCTATTTCTTGCTTGAGCCTTTCCGCTTTTAGTATGTTAGATCTTATTGTAGAAGGGCACTGGCGTTTAGATCTGAACCAATGTACCACTTTATTTATTAACGAGTCCCCATCTTCTCTGGTTCCCTGCGTTAATCTAGGGACGCTTGTGAAAAACAGGTTGTATGACTTGGGGTTATATTTATCCGAGTGGAAAGGCGCTGAAAAGGGTTGCTGAGCCTGGTGGTAGGCTCCATCCTTCCACCCCTTTCTTTGGTTTTGTCCTAGTCCAACGTGACTTGAGATTTTTGGTTTACTTGGGATGTGGGTGTCAGGAGGTGCTCTTCTGAGTCTCTCATGGTTAATGAGGGGGGGCAATCTGGGCATTCCATTTGGGATAGCGTTGTCTGGCCTAGAAGGGTAAGGGTTTAAGTTGGTCACATGCTTAGTCTGGGCTACTGGCTCTTTTACGGGGTATTTGGGAATTACTCTAGATGGAGGCCCGAATTGTACAGTTTCTGCAGCGATGTAGTTAGATCTTCCACTTAAGTGATCACCATAGACTGGCACTTTGTTCTTGTTCTTCTCAGTTGGAAAGATAGGGAAGCGTGTTAATAAGTTCCCAATCATTTTTTTGAGTTCCAATACCTCATCTTCTAGTATGTTCTGTTTTAAATTATGGTCCCTCATCATTCCAATGGTTTTGGTTAGGTCTGTCTGGGTCCCTGCTTTCCCGGTGCTGATTGGAGACCGTGTATTACATTCAATCTCTTTTATTTGCCCACCCTGATCTTCTCCATGATCAGCTGCTAGCACTGAGTAACGGTTGGAAAATTCTAACGCAATAAAGTCATACGAATATGCAGCGCACCATGAGGGGGAGTATCAAACGCCAGGGTTAGGTTGCCAATACTGAGCTTGAGTGAATAAATCAAGTACTTGTCGAACTACATTGACCTCAAGCATTTGATCTTTTAACTGCCCCTTATAGAGAAGACAATATAAATCTTTTTACACAGCCTCCCCTCAGCCCAGAGTCAAGCAATAGTTCCAATGACTGCACAACAGTCAAGAAATCCACAGATTAGTTCTAATTGCCAGAAAGTTCCAAAGGAGGATAGCCACATCCAGTCCAATCCAAGCTGCAGAGGCAAATGAGGGAAACAAGGGTTCTTTCTGGTGGTGCCGTGAAGTATTGGCAAATCCAAAGGGAGGAGGCCCTGCCCTGCCTTTACCGGGCTCTGACAGCGTCTCGCGTTGCAGGAAGCCCCCTGGTGTTTTGAAAGCACCTCTGGGCATGGACTGGTACTGCCAACTCGGTCACGCTTGCCGCAATGGATCGTGGGGGTTGTGGTCTCCCCCTGCAGGCACACAAGCAGCGAAGGTAAAACGGGCTCCATGCTGTGTGAAGCCCCCTTGTGTTTTGAAAGCACCTCTGGGCATGAACTGGTGGCATCAGCTGTGGCACACCGGCTGCGAGGGATTGTGGGGGTTGTAGTCTCCCCCCTGCAGGCACACAAGCAGTAAAGGTAAAATGGGCTCCCGCACTGCAGGAATCCCCCAGGTATTTTGAAAGCACCTCTGGGCGTGAACTGGCAGCATCAGCTGCAGCACGCCGGCCGCAAAGGATCATGGGGGTTGTGGTCTCCCCCCTTGCAGGCACACAAGCAGCGAAGGTAAAACATGGCTACCACGCTGCGGGGAGCCCCCTGGTGTTTTGAAAGCACATCCGGGCGCAAACTGGCTGCGTCAGCTGTGTCATGCCAGCTGCGAGGTTTTGTGGGGGTTGTGGTGTCCCCCCTGCAGGCTCACAAGCAGTGAAGGTAAAACGGGCTCCCAGCCTGCAGGAAGCCCCCTGGTATTTTAAAAGGACTTCCGGGCGTGAACTGACAACGTCAGCTGCAGCACACCGGCCGCAAGGGATGGTCGGGGTTGTGGTCTTCCCCCTGCAGGCACAGAAGCAGCATAGGTAAAACGGGCTCCCGCGCTGCAGGAAGCCCCCTGGCGTTGGTCCCATTCGCAAATTACATTACAATTTAACCCCTTCGCTGCGGCGTGAATTCCGCCGCAGCGCTGGGGGGGTTTGGGGTGAGCGCGGCGCCACCATGCTCATGACGGAACCACGCCGTCATGAGTCACGGGCGAGCTGTGCTCATGACGGCGTGGTTCCGTCATGACTCCACCCACTTGCGCTGATCGCCCGCACAGGCGGGGAAACAGCGCCGCGTGGGCGGAGCGGCCGCCAACGGCCGCAGCATGACGGAACCACTCCGTCATGAGCACACGGCGCCCGTGGCTCATGACGGAGTGGTTCCGTCAGAAGCATGCAAGGGGTTAATAAGGTGACTTTAATGGAAGAGGTAGGCCTTGCAGTAGTGAATTAAAGAGTTTATCCCTACCAGATCACGTAAAACTTAAAAGAACATTTTCAAAATGTTTAACGCATTGAATTCTGCCCTCTGGGCTGTCTCAGGCATACCCTAGGGGTAATGTATATGTGTTAAAAAGGAAGGTTGGAGGCTGGCAAAAGTTTACTTTGCCAGGTTGAAAAGGCAGTTTAAAACTGCACACACAAAGGCATCAATGGTAGGCATGAATTTAAAGTGCTATTGGAGTGGGCATCACAATCAGTGCTGTTGGCCCACTAGTTGCATTTAATTTACAGGCCCTGCCCACAGGTAGCCTCACTTTACGAGGGATTTAAAAGTACATTGAATATGCCAATTGGGTATAAGCCAATCTAACATGTTTTAGGGAGAAAGCACAAGCACTACAGCACTGGCCAGGAGGGTGAATGCAAAAAGTCTGAAGATGACCCTGCAGAAAGGGCCAGGTTCAACACAATGCCCCTCCAGCCAAAAGACATGATAGACGAATCAATGCCTTTATGGACTTCCCCGCTGGATGAAGGCCCTCTTATGTAGGGGCACTTGTCAGTTCTACTCCTCTCTGTACTCAGTTTTATCCCTCTGTCTATACTCTCATGTGCCACTGAACTAACTCATGTGGAACCCTTCTCCTCTTCTATGGACCCGATCTGTGCAGTACCGAAACTTAATTTCCTCACAGATGCATCACAGTAGGCAGACAGTATGACCATGGCCATGACTGGACATTTCTGGAGTAAAGAGCGGCAGGGACAACTGAGCCAAGACATCAAAGAGTCAAGCAGGAGAAACACTGTCATCTCTCCCAGCTGTGAATCTGTCGGGCGCTATACAACACGTGGCTGCAATTCTGCTGCGCGGAACATTTCTGGAGTAAGGAGCAGCAGGGACTACTTGTCACAGACATCAAAGGGGCAAGCAAGACGATCCCCATTATCTCTCCTAACTGTGTCTGTTGTGGGCACTATATAGTGCGTGGCTGCAATCCCACTGCGTGGGACGCAAGTTGGCCGCACCCGGGCAAAACCCGGGCCATTGGTTGGCCAGCCCTGCAGTGGCGGCTTCTCCGCAATGGCCGAGGAAATGTTACACCACTGGCTCAGAGCCAGCAAATGAAAATTAAAATGATGTTCTAGCATCATTTTATTTTTAATATGCAGGCTCTGAGCCAGCTTGTGCAGGGAGGGGCTGGGGGAAGTGGGGAATGGGAGGGAGGAGAAGGAGTGCTATGTGCCATCTCAGGCCGTCCAAACACACATGCATGCTTAGGTTTTTCCAGCCAGGCTGCACTGACTTGAGCAAAACGTGTTTTCAGCCCACTCAGGCCAATCCCCGTGGTGCTCTCAAAATGTGAGAGCAGCACGGGGATTGAAGGGAAGTCTGTCCAGGGGCTGCTGGGACCAGAAAGAGGACAGGAGGCACCACGCGATGCGGGAGGCAGCCAGCAGCTTCAGGTAAACTTATTTTATATAATATATTATTACTAACAGTCCCCACACACTCCCCCGGCTCTCCCCATCCGGCGTTCCCTCCATCCACCTCACCACCCTTTGTTTACGGCGGCCACCACTGCCGTCCTGCACCCGTCAGAATCAGGAAAAGGCAGGGCAGGGCCACACGCCTTGCCTCTGTATTTTTACCGTGCAACTACAACATATTCTCCCTGATAAGGACTTTATTTTTATATTGTGTAGCAGAAGACGCGAGCGAGAACTGCTTTCAAACACACTAGTAACCCCTCTTTACCAGACTGGTTTGCTGATAGGGCCTGAAATACCTTGCCAGTTCTGATTTGAACTCTGAATATCAGTTGGCAGAGCTCTCTAAATATCCATCTTCTGGAATCCTCTGAGTCTGTGGCTGCGAGTAAGCATGACGTGAGGAGGATTATCATCTGTGTCATTTGTTCCCCCCTGTGGCGCATATCGGGGGCTCATAATTTTCATCTCCTCTAGAGCCTGCACAATACATAGCCCAGAAGTACCGCAGATGGGGAAACAAAAAAGACTGGTGGGGACCATATCCCACGGAAGGAGTTGATTCCTCCTATGTCCCGCTAGGGTATTTCCAGTATCTTATCCTTCTTATCTTATGCTGTGAAGGTCCTAGAAGAGGAAATTATGAACGTGGAGGATGAATTGGCTCAACATGGGAGGGTTGCTGAAGTTCCTTCCGCCAGAGCAGGTGAACCTACGGACAGTACATGTTTACCCAACACAGTCTCCCCAGCTCCTGAATTGAGGGATGGTATCCCTAACACTACTCATGTGCAGATCTAGAGCTATTGACGTGCGAAGGAGCCTCGACTATGATCGACAGTGGGTTAGAGCAAGTGGCTGATCCTTTCCATCATGAAATCAGAAGAAAAGGGAATCGACCACCTCAAGAGGGAGCCATGGCCTGCCGGTCCAAATGAAGGATGCCTTTCTTACCAAGTCTATTAAGGACTTAATCAGTAATAAAATCCAAGCTTGCAAGGATTAATTTTATACAAACTTAGAACGATTAATCTGGGGACTACTTCCCCCACGTGTGCTGCATTGTGGGAACACTGGACAAGCTATTATGGGAAATAAGAGCAAATAAGAGCATTTTTCCCCCATTAGATATACCTACACCATTCGTGGCAGGCCTGCCAAAAGAGGGGATGCATCAACATCCATGATTAATCCTATGAAGGGTGACACATTGTTACTTGGTCAAGAAACCCATGTGGATAACAGCAGAGTCATGCTACCATGAAGGTCATCCGTTGTAGGCCCCAAGGTCCCCTTAGCCATGTTTGTTTCTGTTAGTCGGGACTGTCAATCAAGCCTGAACTCTGGGCCCATTATTAACCTTCCTCCAGAAGCAACTTCCTATGTTGTGATTCTTGGAAATGTGCCCCCTTTGACTGGTCACTTATTGTAATCATATGCCCAGTTAAACACAAAATGCCTCACTTGATTGGAACACATTTGTACTTGGGCTCTGCCATTTACAATCAAATTAACATGGTTCGAAGGGTTAGCTGGCTGGGAAAAGCCGAAATGACACTCAGTGGAGATTGTGTTGTAATTAACTTCAACTGCTCCAATATGGGTGAACAAGTACTTGCTGCATTTAGTTCCTCTAGAACAGCCATATTATTCTCAATCCAGGTGTTCAATTTAGGAGTTTTTTGCAGACCTGAATTAGTCTGTCCTATATCCTGGACCATGGTTGGGCCCCAGAGTCATAGTCACTAGGTTAAGCAGCCTTTTCACTCCAGTGGAAATTACCAATAGATTTGCCCCTCTGAGACAGCTGGGTCCTGTGATTGACCCAAGACTATTACGCTACTTCCAGCTCCAGCCCTTCCCGTTCCAGTTAGCCCTCCTGTTCCCACACATGCTGATCCAATCACTGGTAATTGTAACAACCTTAAGTTGCTGAGCTGGAACACAGCAGGACTCGCTTCTAAATTCAAAGACTCTAACTTGTTGTCTTTTATCAAGGGATTTCACCTGATTTGCCAGGTAGGTCGCTCCCCATCCGCACAGCACCGCCTGTGTTTCCTTGCCCCAGCTGCCGCTGCTAAATTTGTATCACCATCTGTATCGTACTGCATTGCCTTTATTGTTTTTGGTGTCTGTGGCTGCTGTTGTCTGTCTTCCCCCGGTGCCTGTACTTGGTCTGTGCCCTCTTTTCCCTCTCTTCCCCTCGCTGTCCGCGAGTATCTCCTCCCGTTTTTTTGCCTCTGTTCTTGGTCTGTGCCTTTTTTTCCTTCTGTTCCCCTCTCTGTCCCCGTGTTTCTCTGCCCGTTTTTTTTGCCTAAGTTCCCTTCGTTGCCCCATAATGCCAGTTTTTTGCCTCTGTTCCCTTCGTTACCCAGTCATTTTGTTTCAGTTTTTTGCCCCTGTTCCCTTTGTTGCCCTGTAATTCTGAGCCCGCTTTGCCTTCTGTTCCCTCGATGCCCCTCACTGCTCCCGCTCCAGCCACTGCGTCCCCTGTGGCCCTGCCCCCCTGACCGCCCATTTCCTGCCTCTGCCCTTCCTCCCGCCTACCAGCTGCTCCTTCCTCCCACCTCCCCATATATGGCGGCTGGTGTACAGCCGCGCATTGGATGTGCCGTTGGCGCGCCGCTGGCACGTCTAAGGCAAGCCTGCCTGCGCCCGGTGCCAGAGCCCCTGGTCCCCGCACCCACCACGACGACCGCCGCCGCTATGATGCCAGCACACTCCATGCTCTCAACCCCGGAGAGACCCACACCTACTTCAAAGCCGCCCCAAAACGCACACAGTGTCCCTTCACATGCCGGAACTGCAACTACACCAGCCTCAGAGCTGCCGAACCACCCGCCAAGAAAGACCACAATAACCTCCGATGCATCCTACTGAACACCCGCTCCGCACGCAAACATGCCGTCGAGCTCTGGGACCTGCTCGACACTTCATCCCTGGACGACGCCTTCCTGACAGAGACCTGGATGAACAACTCCTCCACACCCGACATCGTCATTGCCATCCCAGACGGCTACAAGATCACCCGCAGAGACCGCCCCAACGGAGTCGGAGGAGGAATTGCCATGGTCCACAAGAACAGCATCAGGTCTTGACCACCACCGACGACTCTCTCAGCACGGACGAACACATGCATTTCCAGATCCACACAGACCCCAACTCCACCCTCAGAGGCACCCTCGTCTACAGACCCCTCGGACCCTGACCCCAGTTTAGCGACACCATCGCCGACTTCATCAGCACGCATGCCCTGACCTCCACCGACTACGTCCTTTCGGAAACCTAAACTTTCACCATGAGAACAACAACGACAGCAACTCCACCACCCTGATCGATAACCTCGCCAACCTCGGACTGAAGCAACTCGTCACAACACCGACCCACTCCGTCGGCCACACGCTCGTCTTTCTCCCATGTCTCCTTCAGCCACACCACCGAACTCCACTGGACCAGCCAACGCTGCATACACTTCACATTCCAGAAACCCACCACACACCGCCGCACCCAACAGATCCCTCACCGCTGCTGGAGCAAAATCACCGAAGAGCAACTTCACGCAAACCTCGCTCTCAGCCCACCCACTGAACCCTCCAACACCGACAATGCTGCCCACAGCCTCAGACGCTGGATCGACAACTGCGCCAACACCCTCGCCCCGCTGAAGAAACCCTCCCACAGTAACACCAGCAAGAGGGCCAGCTGGTTCACCCCAGAACTCCTAGCTTACAAGCGAGCCTGCCGGAAACTGAAGAAATGTCACAGTGAGCAGACTCCGGACAGCCACGCAGCCCACAAGGACGCCATCCGCAACCACCATCACCTAATCAGGACTGCCAAGAGGACCTCCTTCAAAGACCGCCTCGACAACAGCGCACACAATAGAAAGGAGCTCTTCAACATCGTGAAGGAACTTTTCGACCCCAGCTCCAACACCAACGACATCCCGCCGTCACAAGCCCTGTGCGACTCCCTCGCCAACTTTTTCCACTGCAAGATAGCAGACATCCACAATAGCTTCAACACCCAGACAGCCCCAACAGACATCAACACAACAGAATCTCCGCACACCATTGACCACGACCCCCTGCTAGCCTGGGCCAACGTGAACCTCGATGACACCATCAAGACCATGAGCACAATCCACTCCGGCTCCCCGTCAGACCCACTCCCGCACCACATCTTCAACAAAGCCAGCAGCTCCATCGCACCCCATCTGTGCAATGTCATCAACCTCTCCCTCGAGACCGCGACCTTACCAGAGAGCTGGAAACACGCCGAGATCAACACCCTACTCAAAATACCCAAGGCGGACCCTAGAGACCTCAAGAACTTCCGGACCATCTCTCTACTTCCGTTCCCGACCAAAGTCATCAAGAAGATCGTCAACAGACAGCTAACCCGATACCTTGATGAAAACAGAATCCTGGACCCTTCCCAGTCAGGGTTCGGCAGCATCCACAGCACCGAGACTGCCCTCATCGCCGCCACCGACGACATCAGGACCCTGCTGGACAACGGTAAGACTGCGGCCCTCATCCTCCTGGACCTCTCCGCCACATTCAACACCATGTGCCACTGCACACTATGCGCACGCCTCCACGCCATTGGGATCTGAGACAAGGCTCTGGAATGGATCACCTCCTTCCTCTCCAGCAGAACCCAGTGCGTCCGCCTCCCCCATTCCGATCCGAAGCTTCCGAGATAATCTGCGGCGTACCCCAGGGATCTTCCCTTAGCCTGACACTGTTCAACATCTACATGGCCTGCTCACACACATCGCCCAACAGCATGACCTCAACATAATCTCCTACGCCGATGACAGTCAACTGATCCTGTCCCTCACCAAGGACCCCATCACCGTCAAATCCAACCTTCACGAAGGAATGAAGGCCGTCGCGGACTGGATGAGGATCAGCCAACTGAAGCTGAACATGGACAAGACGGAGGTCCTCATCCTCGGCTCCAACCCTTCAGCCTAGGACGACTCATGGTGGCCGATGGCACTGGGGGCACCCCCGACACCCACCGTCCACGCACGCAACCTGGGAATCATCCTCGACTCAACGCTCTCCATGACCAAGCAAATCAATGCAGTCTCCTCCTCCTGCTTCAACACCCTTCGCATGCTCCGCAAGATTTACAGGTGGATCCCGACAGACACAAGAAGAACAGTCACCCAGGCCCTCGTCAACAGCAGACTCGACTACGGAAACGCCCTCTATGCGGGAGCTTCGACCAAGGTCATCAAATGTCTGCAACGCATCCAAAACGACTCTGCACGACTAATCCTCGATGTACCATGCCACAGCCACATCACCCCCCACCTGAGAAACCTGCACTAG
This sequence comes from Triturus cristatus, assembly GCF_964204655.1. Classification (NCBI taxonomy): domain Eukaryota; kingdom Metazoa; phylum Chordata; class Amphibia; order Caudata; family Salamandridae; genus Triturus; species Triturus cristatus. The sequence continues at coordinate 884,181,773 of NC_140581.1, forward strand.
CTCCCCGTCAACAAGAGGATATCCTTTAAGCTCCTCATCCACGCACACAAGGCACTCCACAAGACCGGACAATCCTACCTCAATGGACGACTCTCCTTCTACATCCCCAGCTGCCAGTTCTGCTCTGCTGACCTCACACTCGCCACCGTCCCTCGCATCCGTAGAACAACCACCGGCGGAAGATCCTTTTCCCACTTTGCCGCCAAGACCTGGAACACCCTCCCACTGAGCCTACGACAGAACCAAGACCTGCTGATCTTCAGGAGGCTACTCAAGACCTAGCTGTTCGACCAGTAGCGGCCCCCCCTCCCAGCGCCTTGAAACCCTTGCGGGTATGTAGTGCACTCTACAAATGATTGATTGATTGATTTGTCTAGAAAATACCTGGGAGACTACAAACTCTTTTACCCTGGAGTGTTACAAAACATTTTTCACCTCAGCAATTCACCCAGCTTTTGGCAGGGCAAAGAATGTGTTAGAAATGAGGGGGCTCTGGTTGGTGCAGGTGTGTAACCACAACAAGCAGGGACCCTTTACTTCTTGTCAGGGCGAAGGATGACTCCCCAGAATAACCCCTGCTCACCCGCTAGGTGCGTGGTGCGAGCAGCTTAGGCTAAGTCTTAGGAGTACACGGTTAAGCAAGTGCAATTACACATACAGTAAACCCCTTGCATGCACCACAAACGGACACCAATCAGGAAGTATATAAAAATAAGCTTTTATGTAGATTCAGCAGATTCAATACAAGGCCCAGTAACGTTAAACTGATGGGGCCACAACTCTTAGGAATACGGTAAAGTTCTCTTTGTTACGGAAAGTTCTTAGGCGGGCACAAGGTAACTGTGGGCCTGAGCGCACTTCGTGCTGAGGCGGCGACCGGGAAGCACACGGCAGATGACAGGGAAATCAGAACGTTGCGGACCCTGGATCCGATGCGAGCTCGCGGTCGAGTTCGTAAGTACAGTACCTTGTTTCTTGACGCGAAGGCGGGTGCGGGATTTCAGCGGCTCTTCAACAGAAGGGCGAGGCGGCGTCCGGGGCTCCCACACTCCACGATGGGGGTCTGATCTTCAGGCTCACGACAAGAGCGGGGTGTTGCAGGTGGCGAGTGACCAAAGCCGGGCAGCCGGGCACGCGGGTTACGTCCGGGCCGTCCAAGGCTTGGAGATGCTCACAACGGCGATTCCGGCGGGAGGGTGAAGGTGCGCAGCGAGCCTCCGGCGAGCGAGGTGACAGGGGCAGCCCAGCACAGCGTAGGGGGAGCGGCTCAGATCGAGCGAGGCTCTTCCCAAGGCGGGGGCGGCTAAGCAGTCCTGGTCACGGCTCAAGGAGGGACTGGGGCACGAGGGTCACAGCTCCGGCGAGGGAAAGGACACCACAGTCCAGCGGCAGGCGAGTGAAGATCAGGTAGAGCCCAATGGTCCAGGGGCTCAGTTCAGGGGGCAAGCTCGTTTCAGGCCCTTGGAGATCGTTTTGAAAAGCACAAGTCTTGAAAGTAAAAATAAAGCAAAGTCTTCAGCAAAAGGTTCCTCTTCTCTCCTTTGGCAGCAAGGTCACCACTGCAGGCCAGACCCCCAGGATAGGGACAGTCTTCCTCCTTACAGCTTTCCCGGTGCCTCCTCCTCAGGCAGAGATTCTTCTTGGTCAAAAGCGAATCTAGTTTCTTAGGAGCAGGGCTCCTACATTTATACAGCAAATCTTTTGTTCTCCCAGGCCAGGGGGGCCCTTGCCTAGTCCAGTCCGGTTTCTGAGCACTTTGTTTACGCGATGCAGGCTTCTTCTTTCAGAGTGCAGGGCAGAGTCATCAGACGTTCCACAGGGGGCGGAGCCGGCATTGTGGTGGCAGAGCACTGTCCTATTCAGAGCCTAGGATTACTCCTCCCACACATCTACCTGTCGATCGTCCTATTCACCACCAGGCTACCTAGCCCTGCCCATCTGGGTTCCCCCAGCCCTGTCACTCACACCAGCCAGACATCAGATACACATCACGCAGAGGCGGGCTGAAATGTTTAGGCAAGCAAAGGCCAGCTTTCTAAAAGCGGCATTTGCAAACGTGGAATATTAAAATAAACCTTGGGAAAGATGTACCTTATTATTCCGAGTTCAGGCATACTAAACTCGATCTTCTACCATGTTCCCTGGGTCGGTTAGGATCATAGGATGTAACAATCCTAGCCGCCCATGCTGGCCTATGAGAACAGGGTAGCCTTACAGTAGTGAACAACAAGATGGCGGTAATTCACTACTAGGACATGCCACGCATCCAGGCTTGTCCTACCTTATGCTTACAACGCACCCTGCCCGTGGGCCTACCAGAGGGGTGACTAACATGAAGTTAAGGGAAGGTTTAGGGACCGGCAAGTGTGGGCACTTGCCAGTCAGCATGTCAGTACCAGACTGCACGCAGGTTCTGCGATGGCAGACCTTAGACATATTTTACCGGCCGCTTCTGTGGGTGGCACAACCAGTGCTGCAAGCCCACCAGCGGTGTTTGCATTTACATGCCCTGGCGCTCCTGGCGCACTTTACTGGGGTCTGACAGTAAACCAAACAATCCAATCATGGAATCCAACCAACATATACAATTTACATAGGGAGCACTTGCACTGCGACACTGGTTGGCAGTGGCACAGCGCGCTGAGCGGCCAACACCATAAAAGCACATGAGGCACAGCGACAAAAAGAGGAAGGGAGACTCACGCCAAGGTGCCAGGTCTAAACGTGTCCCCTCCAGCTGAAAAGTGGGGAGAACTACCCTACCCCAGGGAGTTCCTCATCGCTAAGGCGGAAAAATCTGGACAGACCGTCAGCATTGACGTGATCTGTACCAGGGCGATGTTCCACCGTGAAATCCATACCCTGTGGGGAAATGGACCACCTCAACAGCTTTGGATTCTCACCCCTCATATGCATCAACCATCTGAGGGGCCTGTGGTCCGTCTGAACCCGGAAGTGAGACCCAAACAGGTAGGGTCTTAGCTTCTTCAGCGCCCAGACCACAGCAAATGCCTCACGCTCGATAGCACTCCACCTCTGTTCCCGTGGAAGTAACCTCCTGCTAAGAAAGGCTACGGGTTGATCTAGGCCCTCCTAATTAATCTGTCAAAGAACAGCCCCCACACCATGCTCTGAAGCATCTGTCTGAACGATAAACTCTTTGGAGAAGTTGGGAGCCAAGAGCACGGGCGCCATGCACATAGCAGTTTTCAGGGCCTCAAAAGCTTTCTGACAGGTGTCAGTCCAAATCACTTTCCTGGGCTGCTTCTTCGAAGTCAGCGCTGTCAAGGGGGCAACCATGTTGCCATACCCCTTGACAAACCTCCTGTAGTACCCGGTGAGACCTAGGAAGGCTCTCACCTCTGTCTGGGTTTTGGGCGACTCCCAATTCAGGATGGTTTCTATCTTGGGCTGAAGGGGTGCCACCTGGCCCCTCCCAACTTGGTGCCCCAAGTACACCACGGAACCCTGCCCGACCTGGCACTTACTCGCCTTGATCGTGAGGCCTGCCTTGCGCCGCGCCATCAACACTTCCCAGAGGTGGCGCAGGTGTTCTTCCCAAGTGGAGCTGAACACCGCGATGTCATCCAGGTAGGCTGCACTGAACGAATCCAGCCCAGCCAACACCTGGTTGACCAATCTCTGAAAGGTGGCAGGGGCATTCTTCATCCCAAAGGGCATAACCCGGAACTGGTAGTGCCCATCTGGGGTGGAAAATGCTGACCTCTCTTTGGCCCCCTCGGTCAAGGCGATCTGCCAATACCCAGACGTTAAATCAAACGTGCTGAGGTAGTGGGCAGCCCCTAGCCGATCTATGAGCTCATCAGCTCTGGGGATGGGGTGTGCGTCAGTCCTAGTGACTGAATTGCGTCCTCTGTAGTCCACACAGAACCGGAGTTCGGGTGTGGCTCCCGGCGCTGCAGCCTTTGGGACCAAGACCACTGGGCTGGCCCAAGGACTGCTGGAGGACTCAATTACCCCGAGTGCAAACATCTTGGAGACCTCCTCCTTGATGCATGTCCTCACCCTGTCAGTCACCCTGTAGGCCTTGTGCCGCACAGGTGTACTATCCCCAGTGTCCACATCATGGACGCACCAATCAGTGACACCGGGAACCAGGGAAAATAGATCAGAAAATTGTCCCAGCAACTGGCGACAATCATTCTGTTGCTCAGGGGTCAGGGCGGAAGAGAGGATGACACCATCCACTGACCCATCTTGCTCCTTGGCTGACAGGAGGTCAGGAAGAGGTTCTGTCTCCTCTTCCATCCCAGAATCTGTTGCCAAGAGCATGCCCACTTGGGACCTCTCCAAGTGGGGCTTGAGGCGGTTGACATGTAGGACCCTTAAGGGGTTCCTAGGAGACTTCAGGTCCACCACGTAGGTAACAGGACTCTTGCGCTCCACCACCTCAAAGGGACCGGTCCACTTATCCTGGAGCACACACGGCTCCACGGGGGCCAAGACCCATACCTTCTGTCCAGGCTGAAGCTCTACCAGAGTGGCATTCTGGTCGTACCACCGCTTCATCTCCTCCTGGCTGGCTTCCCGATTTGCCTCAGCAAGTTGCCTGAATCGCCTAGTCTGATTCCTGAAGGCCAGCATTTAACTATATACATTCTGGGGAGGTTTCCTGGGAGATTGCTCCCAGCCTTCCTTGACCAGACTTAGAGGTCCTCTGACTGGGTGACCATACAGAAGCTCAAAGGGACTGAACCCCAGAGACTTCTGTGGCACCTCACAGTAAGCGAAGAGAAGGCATGGTAAGAGGACGTCCCACTTACGCCTCATGGGTCCGTCTAGGCCCATTATCATGCCTTTGAGGGTTCGGTTGAATCTCTCAACCAACCCGTTTCCTTGGGGGTGGTAAGGTGTGGTGAACTTGTAGGTTACACCACACTCTTGTCAAAGGGATTTCATGTACTTGGACATGAAATTGGTACCTCTGTCAGACACCACCTCTAGAGGGAATCCCACTCGGGAGAAAATTCCCATCAGTGCACGTCCCACCACGGGGGCCGTCACTGTCCTCAGAGGAATGGCTTCCGGGTACCGGGTGGCATGGTCCACCAGGACCAGGATGAACCTGTTGCCCATCGCTGTCCTGGGGTCCAGTGGCCCTACAATGTCAATCCCCACTCGCTGGAATGGGGTACTGACCACAGGGAATGGCTGGAGTGGAGCCTTCTGCTTCCTTCCACTCTTTCCACTTGCCTGGCAAGTCTGGCATGTCCTGCAGTGAGTATCTGAACTCCTGCGCATTTGAGGCCAATAAAAGTGGGTGACACGCCTTTCAAAGGTCTTGTCCTGCCCCAAATGCCCTGCCAATGGCACATCGTGAGCCAGCCCCAGTAGGAAGGCTCTGAAGTCCTGGGGTACCACCAGCGCACGGGCTGACCCAGGCTCAGCAACCTTAGGCTCTGTATATAGGAGGTCGTTCTCCCAGTAAATGAAATGTGATCCTGACTGATCACCTGCGGCCTGGTCTGCAGCCTGCTGCCGCATACTAACGAGAGAAGGGCATTCCTTTTGCGCCTTACAAAAGTCCTCCCTGGTGGGACCTCCTTCCTGCTGCCAATGGGTCAGCTCCGGCAGGTCTCCCAGTTCAGCTATCTGTTCCCCTGTAGGCTCCAGGGCATCCCCCTCAAGGTCTGCTTCCTCCTGGACCGTGGGAACTTCAGGGGCCGGCTTCCCGCGCCCCTTGCTCCTTCTCTCTGAGGCCGGTTCCTGGGCCTCCCTCTCAGGCTCCAGGACCTCTTGAGTACCTCTACTGGCTGCCATGGACCGTGTGGTGACACACGCCCAATCCGGCATACCCAACATCTCCAGGTGAGCACTCCGCTCCACCTTAGCCCAAGGTGAGCTCTCCAAATCGTTCCCTAACAAACAGTCTACAGGCATGGCGGGCCTCACAGCTACCTGAAGAGTACCAGAGACCCCCCCCACTCAAAGGGAACCTGAGCCACCTTGCAGTGCCTCTCTGTGTTGTCAGCGGCAACAACGGGATAGAATGCATTGGGGACCACCTGCTCCTGAGACACCAGGTGACACCTGACGGCTGTCACACTGGCTCCTGTATCTCTGAGAGCTTCCACTCTATGGCCATTTATGGTCACCCACTGCCTGTACTTCTTAGTGTTCTCAGGCAGCTGGGTTGGAGGGACCACTTCACGGTCTCCTAGCGAGACACGGGACATCTCTGCGGGACCCCACCCACCTTGGATACCCCTCTCCTCCCCCAAGGCTACACTATTCACCTGCCGGGGTGGAGCACCAGTGGGTGCTGGTTTACCAAACAATGGACACTTTACATCAGAGGCAAAATGCCCCAAATTGTTACACCTGTAACATCTTACGGGCCCCTTCTGAACAGGAGGACCTGTCGGGGCCCCGGTCGGTTTCTGGGGTGGGGGAGTCTGAGAACCTTTCCCTTGGTTCCCTTGGGGATTACTTTGGGGCCTTTTTGGGAACTCCTTCTGTTTACCCCTGTCCCCCCAACTCTTCTGCTGGGGACCCTGCCCACCTTTGGCGGAATCTCCCACGTGACCCTTGTGGACCCTGGTACTGACCCAGCGGTCCGCCTCCTCAGCAAGCTTCCTAGGGTTAGTCAGCCTACTATCTATCAGGTGCTGGCGTAGCTCAGGAAAACAATTACTGGACAAGTGCTCCCATGCCATTAAATCAAGAAGCTCTTGATAATCATTTACCTTACTACCCTTTACCCAACCATCCAGCGCTCTGCAAAAGAAAGTCACATACTCCACATACGTACTATTGGGAATCTTAGTGCAACCCCTGAACCTCTGTCTATATAACTCAGGGGTCAACCCATACCTAGTCATCAAGGCTTCCTTCATATGGGCGTAAGAATTAAGAACATCAGCAGGTAAATCTAACAGTGTGTCCCGCCCTTCACTCAGGAACCGTCCCCACAACCCCGCTCCCCAATCTCTCTCAGGGACCCGGTGGGAAGACATGGCTACCTCGTAGGCTCTGAACCACTGCCCGATGTCGTCATTCTTAAAGAACTCCTTAACTACATCCTTGGGAATAAAAACTCTTGGTTCCGCCGGTACTGGCGGTGTGCTGCCACCAGAGGGATTAAGCTCCAAACTTTTTGCTTTCAGCTCCAGCTCCCTCAGCTTCATTTCATCCTCTAATTGTAGTTTCTTTTCTTCCATGGCTAATCTTTGTTTTTCCACATCCATATGCCCATTAAGTCTTGCCATCTCCACTTCATGTGCCCGGGTTGCTGCCCTGTCTGCCAACTCTTCTGGTGACAGGCCTCTGCCAAACTCATGGACACTTTCTGGTGGAACCACTTCCACCTGATTCTCTGGTGCCTTTGACTCATACCACGCCCTCAGCGCCTTCACGAGTTGGGCCTTGTTTTTCAATCCAGTTTGGGCAATTCTGAACTTGGAGAAAAAACCTTTCAATTCTTCATTGGTATGATTCTGAAGTGCGCCTTCTCCCCAATCTATGTCATCTAATCCAGAGATTATAGAGGCTGCCCTTCCGGTGGGGAGTGAACCAGGCATGGCTTTAACAACGGAGATTCTTGGCAAAACAAAAACAATTACTAGTCTTGTGGCTGTGTTACTGGTCTGCTCTGACTACGTGGTGATCAGTGGTTCACTATACACAAACCACAAATGCAAATCCGTAAATCCTCACCGCTGCCACCAATGTTAGAAATGAGGGGGCTCTGGTTGGTGCAGGTGTGTACCCACAACAAGCAGGGACACTTTACTTCTTGTCAGGGCGAAGGATGACTCCCCAGAATAACCCCTGCTCACCCTCTAGGTGCGTGGCGCGAGCAGCTTAGGCTAAGTCTTAGGCGTACACGGTTAAGCAAGTGCAATTACACATACAGTAAACCCCTTGCATGCACCACAAACGGACACCAATCAGGAAGTATATAAAAATAAGCTTTTATGTAGATTCAGCAGATTCAATACAAGGCCCAGTAATGTTAAACTGATGGGGCCACAACTCTTAGGAATACGGTAAAGTTCTCTTTGTTACGGAAAGTTCTCAGGCGGGCACAAGGTAACTGTGGGCCTCAGCGCACTTCGTGCTGAGGGGGCGACCGGGAAGCACACGGCAGATGACAGGGAAATCAGAACGTTGCGGACCCTGGATCCGATGCGAGCTCGCGGTCGAGTTCGTAAGTACAGTACCTTGTTTCTTGACGCGAAGGCGGGTGCGGGATTTCAGCGGCTCTTCGACAGAAGGGCAAGACGGCGTCCGGGGCTCCCACACTCCACGATGGGGGTCTGATCTTCAGGCTCATGACAAGAGCGGGGTGTTGCAGGTGGCGAGTGAATAAAGCGGGGCAGCCGGGCACGCAGGTTACGTCCGGGCCGTCCGAGGCTTGGAGATGCTCACAACGCCGATTCTGGCGGGAGGGTGAAGGTGCGCAGCGAGCCTCCGGTGAGCGAGGTGACAGGGGCAGCCCAGCACAGCATAGGGGGAGCGGCTCAGATCGAGCGAGGCTCTTCCCAAGGCGGGGGCGGCTAAGCAGTCCTGGTCACGGCTCAAGGAGGGACTGGGGCACGAGGGTCACAGCTCCGGCGAGGGAAAGGACACCACTGTCCAGCGGCAGGCGAGTGAAGATCAGGTAGAGCCCAATGGTCCTGGGGCTCAGTTCAGGGGGCAAGCTCGTTTCAGGCCCTTGGAGATAGTTTTGAAAAGCACAAGTCTTGAAAGTAAAAATAAAGAAAAGTCTTCAGCAAAAGGTTCCTCTTCTCTCCTTTGGCAGCAAGGTCACCACTGCAGGCCAGTCCCCAGGATAGGGATAGTCTTCCTCCTTACAGCTTTCCCGGTGCCTCCTCCTCAGGCAGAGATTCTTCTTGGTCAAAAGCAGATCTAGTTTCTTAGGAGCAGGGCTCCTACATTTATACAGCAAATATTTTGTTCTCCCAGGCCAGGAGGGCCCTTGCCTAGACCAGTCCGGTTTCTGAGCGCTTTGTTTACGCGATTCAGAGTGCAGGGCAGAGTCATCAGACGCTCCACAGGGGGCGGAGCCGGCATTGTGGTGGCAGAGCACTGTCCTTTTCAGAGCCTAGGAGTACTCCTCCCACCCATCTACCTGTCGATCGTCCTATTCACCACCAGGCTACCTAGCCCTGCCCAACTGGGTTCCCCCAGCCCTGTCACTCACACCAGCCAGACATCAGATACACATCACGCAGAGGCGGGCTGAAATGTTTAGGCAAGCAATGGCCAGCTTTCTAAAAGCAGCATTTGCAAACGCGGAATATTAAAATAAACCTTGGGAAAGATGTACCTTATTATTCCGAGTTCAGGCATACTAAACTCGATCTTCTACCATGTTCCCTGGGTCGGTTAGGATCATAGGATGTAACAATCCTAGCCGCCCATGCTGGCCTATGAGAACAGGGTAGCCTTACAGTAGTGAACAACAAGATGGCGGTAATTCACTACTAGGACATTCCACGCATCTAGGCTTGTCCTACCTTATGCTTACAACGCACCCTGCCCGTGGGCCTACCAGAGGGGTGACTAACATGAAGTTAAGGGAAGGTTTAGGGACCGGCAAGTGTGGGCAATTGCCAGTCAGCATGTCAGTACCAGACTGCACGCAGGTTCTGCGATGGCAGACCTTAGACATATTTTACCGGCCGCTTCTGTGGGTGGAACAACCAGTGCTGCAAGCCCACCAGCGGTGTTTGCAGTTACATGCCCTGGCGCTCCTGGCGCACTTTACTGGGGTCTGACAGTAAACCAAACAATCCAATCATGGAATCCAACCAACATATACAATTTACATAGGGAGCACTCGCACCGCGACACTGGTTGGCAGTGGCACAGCCCGCTGAGCGGCCAACACCATAAAAGCACATGAGGCACAGCGACAAAAAGAGGAAGGGAGACTCACGCCAAGGTGCCAGGTCTAACAGAATGCTTTGATTATTTTTCTCTTGTAGGAGATTGTAGGGCGGATCGAAGAATTTATTTAAACGGCACCTATCTTACACGCTTTAAAAATAACCATATCAGGTTCTTTTGTTCCATACTTGCTGACCTTTTATAATGTAACATCATGGTCACAGGTTTCTTCTAACATTCATACTTTGGGTTCATATATTCACACATTGTTTGAGAATCAGGTGGGGCAGGGAAACTTAACCAATGCTGGTTATTTCAATATACACCTATGTGAAAGCCATATTGAGGATCTGAGTAATGCCCCCAGGAGTGTACAATCAAAAGGGTTACACAAGGAACATTCTATGGAGGGGTCAGATATAAATAATGTGTTAATTTGTTCTTGTTTTCACTCTAGAAAAGTTGCTTAATTTTATCGGATCCGAAGTCATCCCCTCCTTAACTGGAAGGGGTGTGCTTCCATTATTGATCATATTTTTATCTCGGCATCTTTGTATCTTAGGATTTCCAATTGTAATATCTCCTATGGAGTGTTTAGTGATCGTAATATGGTTTCCCTAGCTTTGGGTGTGTTATGCCCATCTATTTGCAGACTGGAGAGGACCTCAGATGTGCTTCTGCCACATTGCAAGGGTAGACGCTTAAGACGGTTCATGGTAGAACCATAGCGTTTTAACCATACCTTGTTCCAAGCCGCATCCATGACATTTTAATCTGCCTTGACCCTAACGCCACAGATCATGTGCTTATAAATGCCTTTGGATGCATTTCTAAAAAGATAGCCAAACCCTTATATTACCCAATTACTAAACCTGCTTCAACTACACCTAAATGGTTTGACCCCAGTTGCTCCAAGGCCTTATGTAACTTAAAATATCCCCTAAAAACAATATCTAGAGATGGTAGCTGATTGTCAGCACGCATATAAGGAGGAACTCAACAATAGGAAAAGAGCCTTGATGAAAATAGCCTGGGATGGCTTTCTACAAGCAAGCACTGAGAAAAATTGTTCTCCCTTTTGGCGTATCATTAACCAGCCTTGCTTTGCACAAGAGTACGCCCGTATTTATGTAATTATATCACAAACTATCAATAGGTTACTCATTGTGAGGGTATATATAACTGTTCATTTCCCTCTGTTAACTTTGAGACTGTAACATCAACCCGGGAAAAGACAAACCTCAAATTATTTGTGGAGGAGACTACACAGGGTATCCTGGGTCTTATAGATAAAAGCCTCTGGTCCTAGCACGATCTCCCTGGATTTGTATGTTAACGACATAGGATTTTGGTGCCCTGTGTTGACTTTGATCTTCAATGCGGTGGTTAAGGATGGTCTTCCTTCCTCCTGGCAGTGCTTAATTTGTGCCGGTGCTTAGCACCGGCACTTATTTCTTAGAGCCGGGTCTACACACAGATTGGCTCACTGAGTTCACAGTGTCTCCCTGGAGAAGAGCTGACATCGTATGGCAAATCCATGCGTGCCTAGGTTCAGTGTTGCCTGATTGAGCTGTATTTTTGTGTGAAATATTTAAATTTGTACACTGCGACCGCCTGCCTTTTCATTAGGCACACAGATGTCCTTCAGTGGCAGCTCAATGCGTGAAAAGTAGGGTGAAGAAGCGGTTTTAAAGGGACACTGTGTCTGTTTATTGGTTGGTGAAAAACGTCAATGAAAATGGCGATCATGACAATCAAAATTAGTCTTTTCCTCTTTCTTCATGGATGATATGTTCCTTGGGAATATATTTGTTTCTGGGGTGTCTCTCACAGGACACAGCTGAGGTCACCTGATAGACCTCTCTCTGTCTCTCATGCGTCCACGTTTCCCAGGAGGGTGCTCCTTCCCAGGTTCAGGGTGCAACCCACGGGCATGTGGGAGGCGAAAACCACGATAAACCACCTGGAGGAGATGTACATCTGCTGTGACTCTGAGTTCAGTGGATACTTCCTCAGGTGGCTCATGGAGGGGTCAATGAACTAGGTGTAGAGGTCTGTGGTGGACTCCGGCTGCCATATCAGGTCCTCTGTCTGGGAGCGGGGCCACATGGAAACCACCAGGGGCTGGTGGTCGAAGCATTCTAGGTACGGGCTACTGTGTATTAGTACCAAGTGCACCACCTCCAGTGTGTAGGCCTCAGTGCCCAGTATCCTCAGTGCTGGCTTGTACTCCACACAGTTCCACTCCTTGTAGCTCCTTGAGGCTGAAGGTGAATTGAAAGATCCCGTACCAGGAGGCGGAGCGAAGAGCGAGGAGTTGAGTTGACCAGCATGCCCCCAATGTCTCTGAGCTTCTTTAGACAGCAGGAGAGTTGATGTTGGTCGTAGCGCCATTTCTTGAAGTTCACTGCATCTGAGCGTGGAATATGCACCGACCAGAAGGAGACGAGAACTCAGGTTCAGTTGATCAGATGTTTGTGATCAGCCAAGCTGCTCACCTTTCCAAAATTCAGAACTGGTGAATGTGCCACGAGAATAGTTTGGGGAACGTTTTAACGTGATTACCGTTGCTAGGTAAACCACATAATTGGTAACTACAATATGCTACAGTTACATAAAAACATGCACAAAAAATGAAAGGTTGTACTATTCCAGACACATGACATACCTCAACCATTAAACAAGGCTTACTTGCTTCGCAGTAGCGCATGTTACCAAAAATGAAATAATTTACTTACTTACTGCCTTATTCCTTTTGGTTTTAATTGTATGCCTCCTGCTGGCTGCTGGTGACACGTTGCTTGATCTTCAGTCGATTGACTAGCACTGCAGCTACGCAGTATGCTGAGGCAGGCGGAAGTGGGGACACTGATCTTCATTGGTCACTCGGGAGGAAACACTTGACGAGTCAACGCCAAGGAGGGACGGGGCGGGTTATTAATTTTCAAGCAGTCATTGGTGGCGCCCTAGCGCTACTATGATTGCTGTTAGTTATGTGTCAGGAACCTCACCCAGACAGTTTCTGGCGGTGTGTGCATGCCATCCGTGTGCCTCATGAAAAGGCGGTTGGTCGCAGTGTACAAATTTAAATATTTCACGCACAAATCCAGCCCAATCAGGTAACACTGAACTCAGACAGGCATGGGTTTACCATGTGATGTCAGCTCTTCTCCAGGGAGACACTGTCAGCTTTGTGAGCCAATGTGTGTGGGTAGACCCGGCCCTAAGAAAAAAAGGCCGGTGCTAAGCACCGGCACAAATTAAGCACTGAGGCTGCAGGCTAGGGAAGTAATTTTGAAGCAGGATGGACTGCCATGGACCAGCCTGACATCACTGGCCTCATTGTCCTTGCAGTGCAGTGTGGCTTAAACATTTTTGCCAGGACTGATCTTGTTTTCCATTTGAACTAAGGCCTCGCAGTTGTGTTCTCTAAAGCACCATTATTTGCAAAATGAGAGGACAATTTTAATAACCTGGTAATAAATATTAGAGAGGTGTTCAGAGGTCGGTGTCAATACCATCTAGTCTCCAAAAATTGGATTATTTTAATCACAATACAATCCCTGAAAAAACATCTTTGCAGATCTAACCATACTCTCCAATTATATTGTGGTATGTTACAATTACACAGGCAAACATATACACCCAAATCTTTGGCACATTTTAATTTGAATTTTTTTTCTGTAGTGAGGTGCTAATTTTTTTAAGTTTGTGTCTGATTACGAGTATTTACAGTGTTGAGAGAATGGATTTGCTCTTTACAAGGCATGTGAATTAGTTTATTTGCTTTTTCCTTGCTGCCTTGCTTGTAGTTTTCCTTGAATAAAAGAATTCTATTGATTGTTTGTATTTCATTTTCAACTTGACTGCTATTGCAAACAATAATTTATTCATCTTTGTTCTGGTGTATTTACTTTTCTAGGGAGAAAGGAGTGAAGACGCTGCTGTGAATGATGAACTTGTCGACAGTGAAGCAACCGTAAGACTGAAATTCAAGAGAGTCACTGTGCCCTTTTTCCTCAGTCTCCAAATCTTTATTAAATCCCATTAAAGACAAACATTCAACCAGTAACTGCCAAGAAGCAACCCATATGAAGAATTTCGATATCTTTCCTCTTGTGTAATGCCATTGGACAAGCCCACCTATCCCTTCTCATTGTATGTGTCGCTTTACAACATTAGCCCCTCACACAGTCTCACTGTTTTCATTCCTCAACGTTGATAGTGTCAGTTTGAACCAGCAAAAAACAATCAAGTGCACATCAAAGGACTGCAAATAATTCAAACCACGTTTTTGCATATGCTATTTATCTTATGCCAGGAACACAGCACAAACAAAAAAAAATACTTTAGAATTGGTAGAGCTTCTTGATAACACTCCTATAATATTGGTGATTACTCAGGAACTGGACACGAGTAATCTATACACTTTTTAGTAACTTCACTTCGTTTGGCTGTTCACTATTTCCTAGTGAAAATTTACTCAAAAGTGTACACTCACTCATCCCCACCCCCTGAATTCAGGAGAATGAGCCTACTTTACAAGTGGAAAGTTGCTAGATGTCACTTTTCACACTTAGAGGTCCATTAGTATTGCGGGAGGAAAAACACCCCGACTGCCATGGAAGCGGAAAACAACCGCCCGCCAGCACCGGGGGAAAACCGGCACCCAAATTAGGATTAACCGCCAAAATAATCAGACCGCGGCAGAACGAGGCCAGGAAAACTGTCCGTAGTGGGCGGAGATGGACAAAATCCATCCGCGGTGGTCGGAATCGCAGCGTAAAAATACCAACCCGCCGCAAGTATAGCGGAGGCACCGCACCATAAAATAGGATATCCCCGACGGCCCCACGGTACGTACCTCTGTCTCCGACCGCCGTGGTCGCACAATGGGATGAATGGAAGAGCCAGCGGAAGAGCTGAAGTACAGCTACCACGGTGGACGAACTGTAAAAATATATGGCAGAAGAAGCCAAAACCCCACAAGAAGGCCAAGAATTGCACACAGAAAACTAGCCATGCCCCCCAAATACCCAAAACACACCCCAATGATACAACCACATGGCTGAGTATAAAACCAGCCCCTTCCCTGACCACAATACCTTGCAAAACTCCAGGAGAGAAGGGACACATACCACAGCTGACAGGAGAGGCAAAGGACACAACATCACTACCCACAGCACCACCAACACCTCCACACCAGCACAACTATCCCCCCTGCACAACACACACCATACACAGCACAACTACAACCACCACTCACACTCCTGCACCCACAATCACTTTGCACACCACACACCACGGCCACGAAGAAAATGCCCAAATTCACTGAGAGTGAGTTGAAGGTCATGGTAGATTAGATAGTCAGAGTGGAACCACAGCTTTTTGGTACCCTGGTCCAACAGACACCATTATCCACAAGGACACAAATGTGGGCAAGTACAGTCCAAAGGGTCAATGCAGTAGGGGCCACCCCAAGATCAAAAAAGGAGACCATGAAGCGTTGGCATGATCTGAAGAGGGTGGTCAAGGAGAGGAGGAACAAAAACCGTGAGCTGGCTCAGAGGACTGGAGGTGGCCCTCCCATTCCACCAAAACCATTCACACAATGGGAGGAGAAGGTGCTTGCCATACTGCATCCAGAGCGTCTCACAGGAGTAGCCAGGGAAGTGGAGGCTGGTAAGTACAAACAAATTACTACTGCCACCCTGCTATGTACTGTCTTGCACAACTACAAAGCTACACCACCTAGGACACATACCATCCATCTGCACCACACACTCACAAAAACATGGCTCACAGATCCAACATTCACCCACTCCAATTCACCCCAAACGTAGCTACCAACATTACCATGGGGGCATGTGTACAGACAGACAGCACTACAACTCCCACCAGGACCCCTGGCACACAGCATCAGCAAGATGGATCCCTCCCCCGTCCCACCCAGAAGCATGTGTCAGCCATTACACAACCCACATCAAACGTATAGGTAGGTAGCCATCTTCACAGTGAGGGTGTCCTGGGGGTGGGAGGCCTGCACCACTACTCCCACCATGCCCCCATCCCACACCTGAGCAGGATGGAGCCCTCCCCCACCCCACCCAGAAGCAGTTGGAAGCCATTGCAGTACACCAAACAAACTTACAGGTAGGTAGCCATCTTCACAATGAGGGTGTTTGTGGCTGGGAGGCCTGCACCACTACTCCCAACATTCCCTCTGTCCCACACCTCAGCACGATTGAACACTCACCCACCCAGGAGCAGTTGGAAGCCATTGCAGTACACCAAACACACTTACAGGTAGGTAGCCATCTTCCCTGGGAGGGTGTTTGTGGGTGGGAGGCCTGCACCACTACTCCCACCATGCCTCCTGTCCCACACCTGAGCAGGATGAAGCCCTCCCCCACCCCACCCAGAAGCAGTTGGAAGCCATTGCAGTACACCAAACAAACTTACAGGTTGGTAGCCATCTTCCCTGGGAGGGTGTCTGGGGGTGGGGGGCCTGCACCACAAACCCCCCAATACCACCTGTCCCACAGCCTACCAAGATGGATCCCTCCCACACCCCACCCAGAAGCATGTGTCAGCCATTACACAACCCACATCAAACTCACAGGTAGGTAGCCATCTTCCCTGGGAGGGTGTCTGGGGGTGGGAGGGCTACACCACTACTCCCAACATTCCCCTATGTCCCACACCTCAGCGGGGAGGAGCACTCCCCCACCCAAGAGCAGTTGGAAGCCATTGCAGTACACCAAACAACCTTGGAGGGTGTTTGTGGGTGAGAGGCCTGCACCACTACTCCCATCATGCCCCCTGTCCCACGGCCTAGCAATATGGATCCCTCCCCCCAGCAGTTGGAAGCCATTACGCCCCCTCATCAAACTTACAGGTAGGTAGCCATCTCCACAGTGAGGGTATGTGTGAGTGGTAGGCCTGCACTACTACTCCCAACATTCCCTCTGTCCCACACCTGAGCAGGATGAAGCGCTCCCCCACACAGAAGCAGTTGGAAGCCATTACACCACCCTCATCAAACTCACAGGTAGGTAGCCATCGTCCCTGCGAGTGTGTCTGGGGGTGGGGGGCTACACCACTACTCCCAACATTCCCCTATGTCCCACACCTCAGCATGGAGGAGCACTCCCCCACCCAGGAGCAGTTGGAAGCCATTGCAGTACACCAAACAACCTTACAGGTAAGTAGCAAGTATGTGCACCCACCAATTTTTCACAAATTAAATGGTGCCATATGACAACACCAGCCCTCTCATTTAACAAAGAGGTATACCTACCCCATTGCCAAGCACAGTGTTTACACAGGTAAGCTAAGGAAACTGTCACAGCCACCAAAGTGTGACACACCAATGTACAAGTAGAAGAAAGTCAGGGCACAATCATGCACAGCCCCTAGTTACATGTGCATCGCCATGGGGCAAGTGCAGCAAGGACCATTTGAAAAATATGAAAGCATGTGTGGTGGCACAAATCAAGATATGCACATGAGAGGACAAAGGGATGCAGGAGATGACAATGGCCAGTCCATAGCCAGATGCGATGTCTGATAGGTCAGACAAATAAACAATGAGTTCTCAATTATACACATGTTGTGCCAGGCCCTAGATGGCAACAAGTCCCTGTAAACCTCAATTGTGCATGGGTCGTATGGTATGCCTTGACACCTCACACCATGGACAAGCAATGCCTGTACCACTGCATCATGTCAGGAAGCACAGTACTGCACATAGTCAACAATGTGATGATATGTCAATTGTTCAGTGTACTAAAAGTGATTGACACACAGCTAACACAAAGCTTGCCGGGTGCACTGTAATGACCATTTCACATCTGACCCACAGGTGACCAAGAACTCACTGCAGAGGACAACACCAGCAACCTGCAGAGCCAGTCTCCACCCACGGTACAAGGACTCTCGGATGTTGACTCCCAGGATTCCATGGACGATGAGCTCGAGGCCGGCCCATCTGATGTGCTAGGGAGCAACAGGTCCAGGACCCCATCGTCCCACCCACCACATCTGTGCCAACAACAACTCCACAGCAGAACTCTGCTGTCGCGGCCTGTGCGGCCACCACCATTGCCCCAAGCACCACCACTACCAGTGCTGCCTGCAACACCCTCCCTGTCCTAGAGGATGACCAGCACACACCACCGACGGAGGAGGGCAGGGAGAGGATGCGGGTGCCCACAGTGGTGAGGCAACAGGTCTGTGGCAGCAGGGCATGTGGGAGGGGCAGGGTCACCCAGGGACACCAGAAGGCTGGGACCCACTACTGGAACACATCACCAGAGTCCTGGGTGCATACAAACAGGCCCAGGGACGAATGGGCCGGTCGGACAAACTGTTGCATGAGCTCATCCTGCTGATGAGGTCCATCGACATCCGCATGGGACAAATCGTGGACCTCTTGGGCCAGCAAGTGGAGGTACTGAGGGACAGGCATGTGCCACAGACAACACCTCCACCAGCCTCTGGTGGGCAGCACAATGACAGTTCACCAGCCTCCCCTGCACCCACAGAGAGAGGTGAGTCCTCAGATCCCACTGGCCCTGTAGCAGGGCCCTCCCCTGCCAAACGACAAAGGGGCCATCCTAAGACGATGCTGGGAGTATCTGGAGGCCAAGCACCTGCCAGACACCAGTCACAGAGCCAGCCATGATGGCAACCCTCTCCACCACTGCATTGACTTTTTGGACTGTCCTTCCCCACACTCCCTTGTGAAAGGCATCTGTCTGTTGGACTGGGTCACCACAGCAATGTGGTGACTACTCGACTATCTCATCTACCACAACTGTCAACTCACTGCTCCACCCCACGCCCCAATGGAAATGTACACCCCCCTCGCATCTCACCATTGTAAATGAAATATCCTCACACACATGTTGTCGTGTCTGCTCCGTCTTTATTGCAGGATGTACATTCTTCAACATGATCACAATGTACCAGGAGCATGGGCTGTATGTAGGAGAGGAGAAGTCAAAGGCACCTATGGAAACACAACAGAACAACTGTCACTGCTCTGGGTGTGGCATCACAGACATCACACAACCCCTACCATCAGGATAACCCAATATGCACATGTCACAATGGCCACCAAGTGTCACCAAACACGTCCTGTTGATGTTCCCAAATGACATGTCCCAGAACCATTTCCAACCATCACTGAGTCTACAACTGGCTGATGCTACAATTTTCACATGCCCCTTCACGACAACAGCAATATCATCAGACAATGGGTATGTTGCACATTGACACCCACCGTCAAGTGGAGTAGCGGGTGATGAGCTGTTCACACAGGGCAACACCTTCCTCCTTGCCTCTGTCCTCATCACTGGACACAGCTTGGTTTGCAGGCTGGGGCCTTGGGTCCTTACCATCATCCAGGAGCAGGGGAATCTCCTTGCGAATGGCTAGGTTGTGGAGCATGCAGCATGCCACAACAATCTGACACACCTTCCTGGGCGAGTATGCCAGTGCACGTCCGGTCTTGTCCAGGCAGCAGAAATGTGACTTGAGCAGACCAAAAGTACGCTCCACCACACGACGTGTCCTCCCATGGGCCTCATTGTGGTGGACATCAGCCGGGGACCTGGGATTCCGCAGTGGGCTCAGCAACCAGGGACGGTTGGGATAAGCAGAGTCACCTTGGTGTTACAAACACAAATAGACATTGCAACGTCGCTGAGGCTCAGGCCAGCAGGTCACACACACAGCACGCCACATGACTAGGCATACTCACCCACAATTCATGCACGCTTGGGAAGAAGATTAGCCCTCAGCTGGGGCACTATGCTGTTCCGCAGGATGTAGGAGTCATGGGCCAAGCCTGGGAATTTGGCACACACATGCGAGATGGTCATATCTGACAGGCACAACACCTGCACATTAATGGAGTGGTAATGCTTGCGATTGCGGTAAATGTGCTCACTTGCCTGTGGTGGCACAAGACCGACATGGGTGCAATCAATGGCCCCAACAACATTGGGGATGTGTCCAAGGGGTAGAATTCTCCTTTCACAGCTGGCAATTCAGCACCCCTGGGGACATGGATGTATCTGTCCTTGTATAGCATCATGGCAGACAGTACATCACGCAGCACCATGCTGAACATCGGCTGTGACATCCCACCAGCGCTGGCCACAGTCTCCTGGAACGATCCAGTGGCAAAGAAATTGCAGGGCTGCCATCACCTTATAAGTAGGGGGTGAAAGCTGTTGGATATGTCCTGCGGGGCTGCAGGTGGGGCTCCAACAGATCACAAAGGGTTTTCAGGGTGGCTCTGTCCAGGCGGCATTTCCGTGGGATCACAACATCCTCTATGTCCTCCAGCACCGTCAAGTGACGAGTCAAATTTGGCCTCCTCCTATTTGAGATGATAGTGTACACATTCCAATGCAATACATCATGAGATGTGCACAGCATATCACGTTCTGGATGACACAACAACAACAACTGACATCTATAGTGACTAACAGACCAGCTTACATGGAGTGACGCCTTTAGCTACACAAAGGGCACACGTGTTAACTTACCCAAGACAAGTACCTCAAACAACACCTTGGTCAATGTGAATGTACATAGGGATATGGCCACAGTTCACATGGGCACGCCTGTGAGTATGGCATCCAGCATATGTGTAACTAATCTAAACCACTGTCTCATACCTAGCTGCTGTACCTGTCACACCTTAATGCGTCATTACAAACTGGCACACATCCACGACACAATGACCACAGTCGGCACTGGAATGACAAATGTGTTCATGAGCAGACATGAGAGGCAATGCTAAATAGATCATCATTCATTGAGACGAGCATCTCTGTGATTGTCACTGGACCTCAACACATTGACATGTGTATATATTGTACAGTCCAGAACAACACTGTCCTGCCTACACCAACATCAAATCCATAAGTGACATGTGAGTGGGTACAGGCAAATCTACATTACACACACACAAACATGGCATGTGTAGCCATCAGTGGAGTAAATTGAGCATTGGCATCATGTGCACAATGATATGCCATTGAACATGTTGGCATTGTGCGCTGTTGATGCTTGACAGATGGCCATCGCCATTGAATGGCACCCAAATTGTGGTAGCTACCGCTTGGCCCTGGTGGTGTGTCACCGGCACACCCATTCACACAAGTCGGTAGTGAGAGGCATGGTGACATGTGGAAATGGGGGTTGGCATGCTCTACCACTGAAATCGCGGTAGCGCACCCTGGGCCCCTGCGTTGTGTCACCGCCATGGAGCATGCCCTTCCAGCCAATGGGAGCCATGATTGCGGTGGCAGGATGCAATTTTGAAGATCACGGTAGGCGTGCTCTGCCACCACGGACGCGGTCATTGGATGCATTTGAAAGATGTACCATAGCGGTAGCGCACCCGTGCCCCTGCGTTGTGTCACCGCCATGGAGCATGCCCTTACAGCCAATGGGAGCATGATGCAATTTTGAAGATTGCGGTAGGTGTGCTCCACCACTGCGGAGGCGGTCATTGGATACATTTGAAAGAGGCAGACCTGGACCGCCAATTGCTGCAGCTTGGCACCTTTGAAACGACCCCAGGGGGCTATATATGTGTGGGAGTGAGCCCCACATTTACACTGCTCCAAGTGTCTGCTGCCTGAGACGCCTCACCTGCTGCTGCCTCCAGGGACTGCTGCCTGAGAACCCACACCTGCTGCTGCCTCCTGGGACTGCTGCCTGAGAACCTTCACCTGCTGCTGTCTCCAGGGACTGCTGCCTGAGAACCCTCACCTGCTGCTGTCTCCAGGGACTGCTGCCTGAGAACCCTCACCACCCAATTCCACCGCTGTTGTCTCACGTCCACAGTGATGGCAAGGACAGAGAAGATCCGTGCCAGTCCCTTCAAGAGGGAGGAGCTGGAGGTCCTGGTGGACGAGGTGCTCACACAGTACCCAAGGCTATATGGTGCCCCAAATGTCGTGGTATGTCTTCAACAGTGCTGGGGTGGGGCAGTGGGGCCATACATGTAGTTGGACTGATGCAGTTGGTGTCTGGGAGTGTGGAGTAGTGTCATGCACTGCCTGACATGCTGTCTCCAGTGGGAGGGTGTGTGTACCTAATGCCACAGCTTTCCCTCCCTGCACATGTATGTATGAGTGACTTGTGTTGTGTTGTCAGCCATACAGTGACACAGAAGGTTGTTTATGCTGTAGTCAGGACAGTGATTGCTTGGCTGGATGGCTGTGTGTGCCCCTGTAGTCCTTCTCAGTGTGAGCCCAGCTGGCCTGCACAGTCCCCGCCTACAAAGACAAGGACACCTCACTCAACTTACAGAGTATGGCATCTGTCCTTTTACATTGCACTCCAGCTATGGGCCATCTCAGCACTATATTTTTCACACAACTGCCCTTGTGAATGGCATTTTGTATTTGTGTGATCATGCCCCTCAATGTGACAACCATGACACATTCAACTATTCACAGGACAGGGACATTGATGGCTGCGCAGTCTTGGACACTGTAAGTCCACCCCAAACACAGGTTGACATGTGATGTATGTGTTGCTCAAGCCAAAAATGGACTGGAGTGTGGGCAGGCTACATGGGTGTTTCAGTGCTGGCATCCTGCATGCGCATGAGATGTGCAGGGACTGTGTTCCCCCTCACACCTGCATGCTTTAACATCAGCTTTTCCCATGCAGGTGTCCCATGTGAGCTGTACTTTAGTCTCTGACTGCCAAATTCATTGGGTATGTGATGATTTTGTATCTTGCTGCTATACTGATAGATGTCGGTACATGGCACTAGGGGTGTGCGGAATTTGCGTAATCGCGTTACGCAAATCTCCGCGAAACGGTAAAAATCTCCGCGAACACGCAGAAATTCCGCGAACACGCGGAATTGCTTGTTCGCGCTGCTTTTTTCCTGTTCACAATCGCTGTTTGCGTGCTCGGGGAGAAATATCTCGCGAACACGCATTTTGAGAACGCGAACAAGCAAAAATTTCGCGAAGTCGCGGAAACTGGAATTTTGGGCAATTTCGTGTTCTCCGCAGAACGCAAAATTACCCAAATTCCGCAAATTCCGCGAACGGAACGGAATTTACCGCCCAGGCCTACATGGCACTGCATCACTGATCATTTCCCACTCTTGTCTCCCATGCCTGCAACTCAAGGTACACCAGTGTAAGGCCGTGTGGAGGGCCATTGCAGCGAAGGTGCAAGCCCTGGGGGTCTCAAACCAATGGCGCACCCACTGTCACAAGAGATGGGACAACATTAGCAGGCTGGCAAAGAATGTGGCGAAGATGACATTGGGGCTACTTCCTCGCACTGGGCCTCTGGCACAGCGCAGTATGACAGCAATAGAAAATGATGGCCCGTACATTTTAGGTCACCGTTGAGTTGCACAGCCTTTGTGAACACGAGTATTCAAGTAATACACTTTCACCATGGTATTTCATTTGTTTCACCATTTTATTCCATAGTTTCTCCAGTTAATCTTTCACGTCAGAGGTTCGAAATTCAATAGTCTTGTGCATTTAAATTGATTAAGAATTGCCCATCCAGGCCTATTCTTGAACAGTGACCAATTTCGAATTCTCCAAAACTTCTCAATAACGACACCCAATGCATTTCGGTTCATTTAACTTTCGTCAGGGGTCACCGTGGGTAAAAAGAATGTATATAAGCCACAACACTTACAATTCAATCCAATAGCAATTACAGTCCCAATAAATGACTCAAGTACAGTCCCATGTTAACAACGGCGTGTCAAAAGTGATTTTTAACTAATGCTGAAATCAAAATGTTGACTGATCCATCCCCCCATGTAACTCGAGGAAAACGTCAGTTCTACGTGTACCTCTCTCTTATACAATAATAAAACCGGCTAAACATAAATGTGATCAAAAATAATCCTGTGCCCACCCACAATTACCCACACCTTCCTTGTTCAAGTAAAACATCATTGTATACCCTCGTGCCTACCTGTTATCTAACCAACCAACGAACATTCGCGTGCACCATTCTGTGTATGTTTTCCCCACTAAGTTTGAAGAACTGAATTTAAACAGCCCCAACTTTCCCCACCTGCAGCTCGGTGAGTGCGAAGTGTCACATGTCCATTTTTTACCCACCCCGTGAATTCCCAACAACTGCAGACCTTAAAGTAACAGAACTTCAAATTACATGGTGAACAAAACGAGATAAACAGTATTGATATAAGTGCCTATATGTCCGAATTTGTAAGTCATTTAAGAAACAAAATTGTACTGATAAAAACGTAATGAGTCTGTTGTTGTTCTTCATACTCATGTTTTGGTGAAATGCCTTTTGACGTGACCATGAGGTTGCCAGATTGACTCTTGTAAGCTTTATTCGTCGGGGTGCTTTATCAGGGTTGGAACGGCGAGGTAATACAACAAAGCAGAAAACCTGCAGCACACCCTTGTTTTTTAATTTTTGATGATTTTTCTCAAGTTTGGCGTGCAGCACTCAGAACGCGTTCCGTTCCCACGCGGTTATAATAGCAATAGAAAATGATGGCCCGTACATTTTAGGTCACCGTTGAGTTGCACAGCCTTTGTGAACACGAGTATTCAAGTAATACACTTTCACCATGGTATTTCATTTGTTTCACCATTTTATTCCATAGTTTCTCCAGCGCAGTATGACACCACTAATGGGTTGCATCTTGGCGGTGACACAGCCTGAGATGGATGCACGTTTGAAGGAGCATCAGCAGCAAGCCAGGAGTGAGCATGTGGGGAGTCTGAATTTGGCTGGGAGTGGCTGCATGTGTACAGAGCCTGTGCCAGCACTGGCCTCTGTGATGTTGGTAGTGTGATGCTGCGGCAGGTAAGTGGCTGCTGGTCAGGGTGCCTGTGGCATGCATTTACTCTACCTGTACTTACAAAGGTGATTTGGATGCTGTGCCTTCACATTACATTCTGAGTTGTGCTCTTCAGGTTTCTTCTGCATTGGTGTAGTCTTGGGAATCCCATGGGAGGGAACGGCAGTGTGCCCAATCTGACTGTGCGTACATCAATGGGTCCATTGCATGCACCCATATTGGGGAGACCTACACATCTTACAGCAATGTGCAGCATTATATTGTCCCCAGGGTACGACATGGTGGGTGGCATGGGCTAATGTCCATTGTGGACTGTCATGTTGTAGTCTGGGTCTGTGTTGTCCCCTCCTGTTCCATCCAGTTCTGTCATTGGCAACAAGTAGTGTGCCCCCATCATGTCCTTAAGTGTGCTCAGAACTAGTTGTGTGTCTGTTCGAACAGAGCCACAAGCAGGGTGTTGTACTGTGTAGTCATCACATGGCTAACTCATGCCTGAGTATCCTGTTTTCACGCACTGCTTGAGTCTATGTAGTGAGTTGGCTCGAAGTGATTGCACAAGGTGGTGTGCAACATGTAGATTTGGTCAACTTTTGTCATGCATTGCTTGCATATGTTTGTTTTGTTGCTGCCACTGACCTGACCCTACATCTCTCTCTCTCATGCAGCATCACCTGTAGTTATGGAGGGACCGGAGACGGACACCAGTGGGGGTGAAACTAGCACCACAGCTGCCCAGGAGCCCAGTGACACAGATGTCACCAGTGCCTCAGAGGGGGACAGGAGTCTGCTGGAGCAGTCCCAGCCTGAGACGCAAAGCACCACATCATCCGATGCCAGCGGGGATGCATCCATGTTGGAGGGCACAGGGATCTGGGACTCTGCATCAACTTCCACCACACAGCGGCCATTTCCCACCCTCCCAGCCACTTCCTCTGGTGCTGCCTGTGTCCGCATCAGTAAGAGGGGAAGAGTGTCCTTCACCCCTGGCACCGCTGCCCCTGCTGCAATCAGTGCTGAGTCTGTGGACCTTTTGCGCCAGCTGTGTGTGGGCCAGACAGCTCTCCTCAATGCCTTCATTGACCACGACAAGAAATTGGCCCAGGTGGTTGCTTTCATGGAGGGCATACATTCCCACGTGGGTGGGCTGCACCGGACAGTCGAGGCTTTGTCATCAACAATGACGTCTGCCTTGCAAGAGACACATACTCACAGTCCAGCTCCAGTTCCTTTGTCCACCCCCCTGGCAGTGGCCATGTCTCACGATAGTGAGCACGATCCACATACATCAAAGTCACAATACAGCACAAGGAGCACACAGCAGCAGAAACTCAAGCGGTCCCGGGCGCAGACACCATCCCCACAGAAGACCAAAGGCACCCCAGAGCACAGGGAGAAAAGCGCATCAGGTGACACCAGTGGACAAATAGCAAAGCAGCAGACCTCAGGCACACATGCCTCAGTGGCATCCCCATCCAAGGACTCTCCTGCCCCTAAAGCATTGTGCAAAGATAATCGTACTGTGTCTGTGCCCACCAAGGAGGTGGTGCATGCCAAGGGTACACCTCGAATGGGCTCCGTGGCAGTATCACCAACCACCTCGACTCCCATTCCAAGCCCAGTGAAGCAGGGGCCGGAGGGCACTGTAGGGGTAACACCTAGTAAACAGGGGAAGGGGGCAGAGGCGGAGCAAGGCAAAGCATTCTGCTGGGTCCAGCACATCACCAGAGGGGCTGCCAGCGCCTGCACCTGCTGCAGCAGTGGTGGTGAGTGTGCCTGTTGTGCCCACACCAATTCCCATTGATCCGAAGTCAGGCAAGCCATTTAGGATCCCCAAGAAGTGGAAGGGCACCCCTCCTCAATCATCCAGCCACACCGTGACTCCCGTCTGCATGAATCCACTTCCACGTGCCACTACACCTCCTGGTCCAAGCAGCCCTCCGGCTTGCCAAGCCACTGATAGCTCTACCTCAGCTTTCCGCTCTCTCCCCCGTCAAGTGCCCTGACAGTCCCAGAGACACAGCCAGCTCCCAGTACGCCTGACAGGCAAGTCTGAGTGTTAGTCACCCTCACACACCTGTATCTCACACAGGTGGGCCTGTACTGCACATTGTTGCTCCCTGACTGTGTTGCTGACCATGGAAAGGTACAGTCACACACATTCCCTGTGCAGCTTCTCATGGACTCAGGCTGCACCCTGGACTGGCCACTGGCCCTGATGCTCTTTGCTGAGTTGGACCCTTCCTTGTGCAGCTTCTCATGGACTCAGTCTGCACTTTGTCCTGCCCACTGGCCTTGTCGTTCACTGCTGTGTGCCCCCTGCCTTTGCAGCTTCTCATGGACTCACTGTGCACCTTGGACTGGCCACTGGCCTTGCTGTTTTGCCCCTGCCTGTGCAGCTTCTCATGGACTCACTCTCCACTTTGTCTTGCCCACTGGCCTTGTCGTTCACTGCTGTGTGCCCCCTGCCTGTGCAGCTTCTCATGGACATGCTCTGCATCTTGTGCCTTGCTCTTCTCATGGACTCAGGCTGCACCCTGGACTGGCCACTGGCCCTGATGCTCTTTGCTGAGTTGGACCCTTCCTTGTGCAGCTTCTCATGGACTCAGTCTGCACTTTGTCCTGCCCACTGGCCTTGTCGTTCACTGCTGTGTGCCCCCTGCCTGTGCAGCTTCTCATGGACTCACTGTGCACCTTGGACTGGCCACTGGCCTTGCTGTTTTGCCCCTGCCTGTGCAGCTTCTCATGGACTCACTCTCCACTTTGTCTTGCCCACTGGCCTTGTCGTTCACTGCTGTGTGCCCCCTGCCTGTGCAGCTTCTCATGGACATGCTCTGCATCTTGTGCCTTGCTCTTCTCTTCTCATGGTACCTATCTGTGCAATATGTGAATAAAGACAGTTGCTCTTGTTGTCTATTTTGTCAGTGTCCTTACTGAATAAAGTTCTTTTAATGTGTGCATATGGTTTACTGTGCCACATGGTCTGTGTGGTGCTTCAACATGGTCAATGTTTGGGCTCACTTACTCTCATTTTTTTAGGCGTGACAGAGTCTTCATTTCTTTTTGACCCAGATACTTGTGGTGGCAATGGTGTCAATTTTGAATGGTTAGCAGTAGTCATTTACTTGATTGGTTCATGTTGACTCTATTGTACACATGTCAGGGGGGTCACTGCCCGCACAGAGTGGGTTTCTGCACAGGCAGGCTGTCCAGGGTCATCATGTATGTGTGTTCTTCCTTTATGTGTGCCCAGTGGTGTATGTGTGTGGTCATCTTGTAATGGCCAGTCATCCTAGTCCCATGGCTTACTTTTCATTTGTGCTCTTAGATGGCCAGGTAGTGTGCAGTGTGAAGGGGGTGAGTTTGTGGGAAGTGCTGATGTGCGCATGCCTCTGCAATGTCAACTACACACATGTGTCACCCGGGAGTTGTGTGCCTGTTGTTTTGATTGTTCATCCCTGTGGATGTGGTTGTATGCCCATGTGTGAGTTGTATGTTGTGCACTGTGCAGTGTGTTGGTGTGTCCTTGAGGCTCTGTCTGACTTCTACTTGTTGTTTTTGTCACTTGTGAGTATGCAGAGAGTGTTACTGGCAAGTCAGCGTTGTGTTTTGTTGCACATCCATGTGTCTTGTTGCTGTTTGTGGGTAGTGTGTAGACCTGCTGCTCCACACTGCCATTGAGGTTGTGTTTTCTTATGCCTTGCTGTCACATGGTGCCTTCTTGCCTCCAGTGTGACATGTTGTGTGTGTTGTCAAGCCCTCCCCTGTATGTGCATTCAGCTGCCTACCCATTGTGGGTCTGCACTCCCTCTCTTTGTGTACACTCCTGCCATGTCCCCTACTGAAATGCAGTACACTTCACTTTGGTGTGAGCTGTCCCCTTGGTTTGTATGTGTGTGGGCCTCCCCATGACTTCATTTGTGTCACAGTGTTTTGTGTTGCAGTTCTTTGTCCAGGGTCAATGTGCCACTCAGGGCATTTCCCCAATGGGTCATGTGTGATGTTCTGGTGCTGTTTGTCAGTCATGGTTGCTCCCATGTAGTTCAACTGTGTGTGCTGCCCAGTACTGTGGTCAAGTTGTTTCCACCTTTGTGTCCCAGACTTGTGTATCTATTGGGTGTTGTGTTGTATGTATGTGTCTTGTTTGTGTTTTTTGCTTCACTTCCTGGGTGTGCTGTTGTCTTTGAGCTATGCTGTATGGTGTTGTGTGGGCTGCTGTTCTGTCACTGATGTCTGTGTGTGTATGGTATTGTGGTAAATAATTTAATTACCGGGACTTAATTTGATACAGAAACATAATAAAATAGCTCAGTAAATAAGAGGCAGAATCCGTGGTATTAGAGGTTCGGAATGGGCTTTATTCCAATGGTCGATTATAATCGGTTGCTCCAAGTTCCATCACCACGAAGGTTCAGGAAGTGAAGTACATACATTATTGACAAGAAATCGCTTTTATAGAACATACATTACAATGAAACAAATGCGGGAGGCGTAACAATTGATAAGGAAGATAATAATTCACATGCGTAACCGGAAATGGGCGTAATGAGGAGTAAAAAGGAACATAATTGGTTATGACGTCATATATAGGTGGATCTATAAGATTATACTTGGCATAGATGCGCGCGCAGCAGCATGACG
Source organism: Triturus cristatus (assembly GCF_964204655.1). Lineage (NCBI taxonomy): Eukaryota > Metazoa > Chordata > Amphibia > Caudata > Salamandridae > Triturus > Triturus cristatus. Next base: position 884,211,120 of record NC_140581.1, read on the forward strand.
TGTGATTGACGTGCAACTAGGGGGTGAAGGGGACTTGACATTTAGCTCTACATGTGGCGACAGAAGTCTGGAGGGTCAAGTCAACCTAATCCCAAATCATATCTAACATCCTATGTTTAAAGAACTAAGTTATCCAAAAGAGAGGTCTCTTCGAGTAGAATCTTATTCTATACTGACTATTAGTGCGTGTACAAGCGTCTAAGTGTCTACACTAGATGCGAGGGCGGAAATCTTCCATAGCAATAGGGCTATGAATTACTTTCATAAGGACAGAGAAGCCGGGCCTTTGCTCGGTAGCTGGAAGAATGTTTACTTAAACTGCTAGACAGGAATGCATCGGGCAGGGAACGGAGCAGATAATTTCGAAGGTGAAATACAGTTTTTGGCAGGCAGCAGGCTGATGTCAGGCTTCGTGAGCCGCGCAGAGAATGAGACAAAGTTCATGGTCACAGGTGCAGGCTCAGACTGGAGCTTTCAGAGACAGAAGGCAAGAAGAGTTTGATGACAGAATCAGGGCCTACTTGCCTGGACTGTAAAATGGCATAAGTGAACCATATAAAGCCGGTGGCCTTTCATACTTAGGAATGGAATATCCGGCCTATTCATGGCGGATCTGACAGAGGACATGTTGACGGTGGACACACATGTGTTTGCGTCTTCATAACTGGAACTGGAGGGAACATACATGTATTTGTGATTCATACATGAAACCGTTGGGGTCCAAGATAGGGGACATAACTGATCAGAAAAATCCATATTTCCACATTCCCTCCTTGTCCCCTACTTGCCCGTTAAGAGATATCAATCTTCATCAATCCATTGATCTGTTCATATAACATCATTTGTTCTTCTTTCTTCTTCCGTGACGAATGAAATCTTGGTGGTGGAATACACGATGTGGCACACAGACCACAGATCGCTGGTCCACATTGTAGACATAGACAGCAACTGAATAGTATGAGAAGGCCAATACCTAGGAAAGATAGGACCTTCCATCCAAAGGTAGATAATACACTCCAAAACCAACCGGACCAAGTCCAGGTGCCTGGGTTCTGGTGTATCTGGCTTACAATCTTATGAAGGCGAGTTATGGCTTTATATACAGATGGCGAATTTTCTGGTATGAAAATGCAACAGCTTGATCCGGTGACCCTACAAGCTCCGCCCCTATCGGCTAGGATGACGTCAAGGACAAGACGATTTTAAAGCACAACAATCCGCATAGCAGACTGCTCTTCTGTTAAATTGCCTAAGGCGGAAATAGTTTCATTCACTACTGCTTCAAGGGTTCTAGTTAATCTACGTATCAGTTTACTATTAGTAACGGTACCTATATAGGGAAAGAGACCTTTATTGAAATCCGTGTATTTTTCCCATGCTGTTTCAGTGTAATCGACTATTGGGAGATCTCTCCTTACTCTATTATATACTAAATGAGTATTTCTGTGATAATCAGGAGGAGCTAGAAAAACAGGTGGCAAAAGGAATCCAATATAGCAAGTACCATCCCAATCTAGAGGCAAACGTACATATGCCGTCTGACCACATATGAAATAAGAATGGCGAGAAGCTCTAAATGTAGACTTGCCTTGATCACTAAATTCTACTACAGTGGTGCATCTACTATGGCCCATATGTATGGAACCATTCTTTCTTATACATAATTCCCCTTTTACTGGGAATACGGACATGGCGGGCAAGATTGGAGTAGCTTCGGATTCGACATTTAGGATCATAAGATTAAGTGTAAAATTACCTAATCCATACACTTCATTTTCTAGATCAGTTCCTGTTCTCTGGAGAAGTCCCTCCTTGTTAGGGTAGCAGACCTTAAGCAAAACTAGGTTCAAATTTCCCCATACCCAGTTATCTTGGTAAACTGCAGAATTCGAATCTAGAGAATTAATTAAACTAAACCATGCTCCACAGGAGCCGTTGTGTGTGAACGGGTATGGAAAGAGAGGTAGAATTCCTTTATAATTCTGATAGGGAGGGAGTCGGCCACATATCCAACAATTTGTAGCATTGCTAACCTGATGGGAATGATGTAACATACTTATAAACGTGTTATTGCGCAGCGCAAATCTATAAGACAACTCAAGCGGAGGTAATTCACTAAAAGAATGTTCAGCAGTAACATTATAAACATGTCTAGAAATAGGATAATATATGTGCAGCAATATACTTGCAGTAATTATTAAAAGACTTAAGAAAAACAAGATTAATAATGTCACTATGCAATGACTACGCAGTGATTTACAGTATGCCTGTCGTTTCAACATTTTCCGGGTGTTTTCTCCACTCAGGTCCAAGGGATACATGTCAGAGACAATTCAACCGCTTCACCTTGGAGAGGACTTTAACAATCAAATTGCTTGACTGATTGGGCCTAAGCTTTAGTTTATAGTGTTCGGAATTACTTTGTTCAACAAAAGGAAGTTTTGAGTCAATGGGTGAAGTCACACAAGGTGTGGTATTCACTTCTGATTGTGGTCCATGAAATTTTTTGATATGACTTGAATGAATCCATCCTTTTCTGCCCTCGATCTTCACGGCTGTCCTTGTGGTGAGCAACACCAACTGGGGCGATTTCCACCTAGGTTCCAGCTGAGTCTTTCGATCAAAGTTCCTCACGAGGACCAAGTCTCCCGGAACTACGTCATGGGGTTTCACCTCAGTGTTGTCAGGAAAAGCTGCAGCTACCTGTGAACGACAAGATTGTAGTGCAGACATCAAGGAAGCCAAGTAATCTGTCAGCATATTACAGTCAATATCAGTTATTTTGCGTGGTATGGGCGTCCCCCACATATTTGGTGGTCTGCCGAAGATCACTTCATACGGGGATAGCCCTGTTCGAGAATGTGCTACCATTCTCATGTAAAAGAGTGCAACGGGTAACGCTACTACCCAGTCGACACCTTTCTCTCTGCATATTTTGGACAATCTGATTTTCAGTATCTGATTATGTCTTTCTACGAGACCTGCTGCCTCGGGGTGTCGGACACAGTGGAATTTCCACTGATAGCCTAACAAAAGTGAAACATGTTTCATTAATTCGGATGAGAACGGCTGGCCGTTATCTGAGTGAACAACACGTGGTAAACCGTATCGTGGGAAGAATTCTCGAACCAACTGTTTGGCAGTAGTCGGGGCAGTGTAATCTGAAACCGGGTATGCCTCCGTCCAACGGGAAAGAGCACAAACAACTACGAGAACATATTTGAATCCTCGACATCGTTCCATCTGGATATAATCCATCTGGAGGACTTCAAAAGGGTGATCAGGAGGATGAAATCCACCCTGTTCTACGGGAACGCTTTTTCCTGGGTTGAACTGGCAACAGATCATACAGGTACGAACTTTTTGTTTGGCTGCTGCTCGCAAATGTTTATTGAACCAAATGTGTTGAATGCTGTCTAGCATAGCTTTTTCTCCTAGATGTGCTGGACTATGTATAGTGTTAATTATAACTTGGACCATTGAATCAGGAAGGAACCACACAGACTTTTCCTTCATCATCCATCCTTGGTCCGTTTGTATCCCTCCTAATTCGGTCCATTTCTTTATTTCATCTGGTGTAGCATGTGTCTGTATGTCAATTACGTCAAGAGTAGGATCTTTAACTGTCATACAATGTGTCAGCGTCGGAACTATTGTCTTTGTCATGTCGGATGTTTGAGTTTGAGCGGTCTGTTTAGCTGTTCTGTCGGCTAGATCATTGCCTTGAGAAATGACATCAGTAACTTTCGTATGAGCCTTACATTTCATAATTGATATTGCAGTGGGTAGATGTATTGCATCTAATAAGGCATGGATAAGGGGTCCGTGCTGGATGTGGGCACCGTGGGAAGTTAAATAACCTCTCTCTCGCCACAGCACGCCGAAGTCATGTACCACTCCGAATGCATAACGTGAATCAGTGTATATGTTGACTTTTTTATTTGTGGCTTGAATACAGGCCTGTGTCAGAGCGATGAGCTCTGCGGCTTGAGCTGACAAGGTATTTATGCGATTAGTTTCAATGACTTCAGTATCTGTTGTGACTGCGTAAGCGGCCACTAACTCTCCTGTACTAGTTCTCATACATGAACCATCTACATACAACGTCAGGTCTGGGTCTGACAATGGGACATCGGTTAAGTCTTGTCTAGGTTTCGTCGTTATTGTAATAACTTCAATACAGTCATGTGCTAGTGGGTCTGTTCCAATCACAGGTAAAAGTGTGGCAGGATTCAATGTGTTACAACGTCTGATTTCTATATGTGGCTGAAACAATGTCAGTTCGTACCCAGTGAGTCGCGCAATAGTTAAGTGTTGTGTTTGTGTTCTATTCACAAGAACCTCTACTGCATGTGGTACTTGAGCTGTCAATGGATGTCCTAACACTATGGCATCGCTTTGTCTGATTGCTAAAGCTGTCGCTGCCACTGATTTCAGACACGCAGGCAAAGCCTGAGCTACGGGATCTAATGTACTAGAAAAATAAGCACATGGTTTGTGTGCTCCTGCTTGTTCCTGTGTGAGTACTGACAAGGCAGTACCTTCGCGTTCTGTAACAAAGAGTGTAAACTGTTTATTGTAACATGGCGTTGCTAAAACAGGTGCTTGACATAAAGCTTTCTTTAAGCTTTCAAAAGCTTGTGTATGTTCCTGAGTCCAAGGGAGAACAGTCGATGTGGCTGCCTCCTGTGTTGTCAACTGAATGAGTGGTTTTGCTAGAAATGCATACTGAGGGATCCACTGCCTACAATATGAAGTGAGGCCTATGAAAGCCCGTACCTCCTTTTGTGTCTTGGGTATTGGCATGTTAGCTATTAACTGAATGCGGTCGGGTGTAAGCTGCCTTCCCTCCTTGGACAGCGAGTGTCCAAGATAAACAACTCGCTGGACACAGAATTGCAGCTTAGAAGGGGACACCTTGTGCCCCTTTTCGGCTAGAAATTGTAAAACTGTCAGTGATGCTTTCTCACATTCGGGTTCGCTTCTCGCGGTGATCAGCAGATCATCGACATATTGAAGCAGAGCAGTGTTAACTGGCATGTGGATACTGTTGAGTTCTCGTTTCAGTGCTTGGCTATAGATGCTGGGGCTTTCTGTAAATCCTTGAGGTGCGCGTGAGAATTTAAAGCTACGTCCATTTAAACTAAATCCGAACAAATATTGGCTTTCCGGATCTATTGGGACGCTGAAAAAGGCATTCTTGAGATCAATTACAGTAAAGAATGTTGCCTCGGAATCAATAGCTGTCAGTAATGACGAGATATCTGGGACCACAGGGAATTGTGGCAAAATGCATTTGTTTAATTCGCGCAGATCAATAACCAGTCGATATACTGGCGGGGCCTTTGGATCTGTTCGTTTAAGAATCGGAATTATCGGTGAATTACATACATTGGAGTCTGTTTCCACAACCACTCCTTGGGCAATGAGCTCGTCAATGATTTGTAGTAAAGCCACTACAGCATCTGGTGGTAACTTGTATTGTCGCATTCGTGGTAGTACCACTCCTGTCTTTAGTGTGACTCGATATGGTGTAATATTCATGCAACCAACATCCGTAGGGCCTTGTGCCCATAGATGTGTAGGTAAAGTCTGCAGTCGGGGATCCATGTCTCTAGACACATAGTGACCTTTAAAATCACGTAAAAACAATCTTACTCCTTCCGGAGAGCAACATATTATAGCTCCTAGAGCTTTCAGTGTTTTTATTCCTAACAAATTTTCTGGACATGATTTAGTAAGCAATAAATCTGTAGTTCGGGTCAAAGGTCCTATCGTAAGTGGAAGAGGCTGTGACACTTCATTAACAATAGGTTTTCCTGAAAAACCAAGGGAAATATTCTGAGAGCCTGAGAGGGGTGCCCCTGGAACTTCACTACGTTTTATGGTTGTTCGACTTGCCCCTGTATCGAGTAAAAATTTTCTGTCTTGGCCTAATAATTCACTATGTACATAAGGTCCTTCTTGATCTACAGGGATCTCGATAAGGGGTAAGTCAACTTCCCTCTCTAGGCTGGTTCATGCGTATCGCTGGTAATCAGGATAGTCGTACTGTGCGGTCTGGTACAGTTGTCGTGTCGTGGTTTGTGTGGCAGCAACGGGCAGCGCTGGTGCAGCTGGCACAAACTGTATCGACTGTGGTGGAGCTGGCATGGACTGTGCATGCTGCGGGGCTCCTTGTTCATTCTGATCCTGTCTAGGTGGCCGTGGTCTTTCTTTTGTATTACCTATGGCGATATTATGTTTCAAAACTGGACAATCGTGTACGTAATGACCTGGCTTTTTACAATAATTGCATGTCCCTTTTACAGGTCCTGTTGGATCACTGGAATGTGTCGTACCCTTTTTATGTCCTTCAGCTGGAACTGTCTGGGAAACTAGCATTTTCATTTTCGTGTCTTTCATACGTCTATGTTCATGTTCTTGTTCCTCTCTAATTCTATTGTGATGGTACTGTAACATTTGTAACATTTGTGATGGGGTGTTACCTTGCCAGGTACTCTCGAATTTTAATACTCTGTTCTTCACTTGAGGCAGGGCATTTTCTACTAATTTTGTTACAAACAGATGTGGGTATGATTCGCTACTTGCTTTTATGCCACTATTTATACCAAAACATTTTTCAAATCGGGCATAGTAATCGCTAGTGTCTTCATCTTGCTTCTGTTTACAGGCTGAAATTGTACCCCAGTCTTCCTTTTTCGTAGTTAATAAACGTGGCAGTACCTGTACTAATAAACCTGGTAGTGCTTTAGTTTTATCCCCAAGTCCTGCTCCTGCAGTTCGGGCCTTTTCTTCTGCTTCTAATACTGACCATTCTATCTTTTGGTCTCCTACCTCCCACTCTTTTTCCCTGAGTTTCTCATAAATGCCAGCAGGCATTAATACCTTTAATATTGTCATGATGTCGGGATAGGTATACTCTCCCATGAGTAACATGTCTTTAATTTCTCGGTGAAAACCCGCTGGATCTTTGTCATGACTGGGTACCACTTTCTTCATTTCTAACAATTCTATTTTCGATATGGGCGTATATACAAATACGCGTTTAAACTCATTGTCCTCGCCTTTTATTGGGTGCACTTCTCGTAAGGGATTCTGTCTGTCCATGTAATACGTGGTTCTTTCCTTGATGGGCAATGAGACATGTTCTGAGCATACAAAAAGAATGTACTGCTTTCTTAAATCTAGTATTTCCTTAATTAATTTAGTACCTGAACCTCTCCATCTATTCATGAGTAATTCAGTCAATATGTCAGGTAAGGGACCAGGGTCCGAATGCTGACTCTGATATAGTATAAGGAGTTGTTGAATCATATAAATCCCAGCTAAACGCTGTTCATCTGGGGTGAGATTCAAAAATGTGCGTGCTACTGTATCGTCACTATACTTTCCGGGACTGTCAACCCAATGGACAGCTGACCTGGCTAATTCTTGTTCATCCATAGAATCGAGAAAATGATAACCCCTTCGTTCTCGGAGTAATTTGTCAGCTGCTTGGAATGAATGCTCGTTAGACCTTATATTAATTATAGGTGTTTGGAAATTCCTGTTATTATCTGGACATATCGGACGTATCGGGTCAATAAGACATCTATTACTATTACAAGATCTTCCTCTACCTACATAGGCTATGGTGTCTGACTGTCCTGTGGACAGTCCTGATCCTTCTTCCTCGTTTTGTTCGGACTGGTCTACCGCTAATCTCTCTTCATGTGAACGTTCTATTTCTTTACGGATCTTTCGGCACATGGCTACTATACAATTTTGCTTATCATGTCTACCTTCTGATATATTCTGGCTCCATCTAGTAAGAATTTGCATTGCTTCCGGGTCTACCCCCGGTCGGTCTTGATTTCTGATCACACAATTTATGAGGAAACGTAACAGTTCCCCCTGTATCTCCACTTTCTGGTATTCCATAGCTCTGTTAATACATTCAGAATCTCGCCCTGTTTGGACAAAATGGTATATATTATCTAGATGCGCAGTCATTCCTGGTAACTTCCCTAAATACACTGCGGCTCGTCTGATACGTAATGATGCCATGATCATTTCGTCCTCTTTGCCGGGCACAGGGTCATATCTACAATCTACAAGAAGTTCCTTAAGCGTACGGGCATTTATGAGTTTGGGGGTACGTGAATGTACTGACTCTTGAAAGGTAAGTTTATTTATTCTGGGTGGCGTAGAAAAAATGTTGCTAGTACCTCCCGTAGCCCCGTCTGGGGTATCGGGCGTGAAAGGATTCGTTGAACGCGACACAGCAACTATAGGTGTGGACACAGCTATAGAAGTAGCTGTAGGAACAGATGCAGAAACAGATGTGCTTGCCGGAATTTGTTGCTGTAGAGATACGGGTACTGGATCTTGGCGTTGAATATCCCTGACAGGCGGTCTATGTGGGGCGGAATTAGCATACTCGGGTGCTGCGTCATCTAAATATGAGGAAAGAAAAACATCTTCTGCGGTTCTAGGATGCCCCTTAGGATGTACCTTTATTGGAAATAATGGGGTTGGCAAGTCTTTTGGTATCTCTGGAGTAGCCTTAGGTAATCCTTCGGCCAGAAGGGGATACATACCATTCATAAGGGCATTTCTTTGTCTGTCTACTTGTTCTGATTTCACTCGGATACCTTCTTCAATTAATAGATTTTCTCGAACTTTATTTGAATTCTCTCTATTTCTCTCTTCCTGTCGGAGGGTTTTTTCTGTACGTCTATGAGATTCTTTACGCCATAACTCAACGGCGTCTTTCTGTGACTGTCTGACTTTCCTTTTCCATAACTCTTCCTCTACTTTCATGATGCACTCTGCATCCCAGGTCCCCGCTGCGGGCCACCTCTGACTTTCTGGTAATTCCTTGGTGTAGTCTACCCATAAATCAAGAAATAATATAGCGTCTAAGCCATGTTTATGATACATGAAGTACCCTGGAGTGTCCCTAGGAGGAATAGGAACGGCTTCTTCGAGTACCCCTTTTCTTGTTGTGATCTGTCTTAATTTTGAAAAGAGCGGCATATTGAAAACTGATCTGATACTTGATTTTGAACAAACTTAATACAGTAAACACGATAATGAACAGTCATTCACACCACAATATGCAGAACGTACTTAAAACATTTAACATTTAACATTTACCTGAACAATCAATAATGATGACGATCTAAGGAAAACTTAATCACTAAACATAATACTCGACATTAACTGAATCATTCTGAATTATATACTTGATATACTAGATATACTGCTAAACAGTACAGATACACTGCTAAAACAGTGCAGACCGGATTTGTGTACCCAAACCCGTCTTGACCGGCACAACCTATGTGCACGTCAGAATGCCTCCCCAGTAATGGTACTCACCGGGTAGCTCGGAAACGGAAGGCCTCGGAAACTGAACTGAACTTGAACCGGACTGGACTCGACTCGAACACTGCGGAGACTGGACTCGACTTGGGACTTCGGAAACTGGTGGGCCTCTGTATACCTCGGATCTTGCTCTCTCAGCTAGGCTCTGGTCGGGATACTTCGCACTTCTCACCGCCTCGTCTGGGTGTTGATCGCAGCCTCAGTCGCCCCCGCTTGACCGGAGGGAGATACAGGAAATCCTGCTGGTACGCGTTATTGTCCGTCCAGCTGTGGCAGGAGACCGGGCCTGCAACTCACCGCCGGCGCGTGAGATGAGAAAGTGTCCCTGTTCGGGCGCCATTCATGTGGTAAATAATTTAATTACCGGGACTTAATTTGATACAGAAACATAATAAAATAGCTCAGTAAATAAGAGGCAGAATCCGTGGTATTAGAGGTTCGGAATGGGCTTTATTCCAATGGTCGATTATAATCGGTTGCTCCAAGTTCCATCACCACGAAGGTTCAGGAAGTGAAGTACATACATTATTGACAAGAAATCGCTTTTATAGAACATACATTACAATGAAACAAATGCGGGAGGCGTAACAATTGATAAGGAAGATAATAATTCACATGCGTAACCGGAAATGGGCGTAATGAGGAGTAAAAAGGAACATAATTGGTTATGACGTCATATATAGGTGGATCTATAAGATTATACTTGGCATAGATGCGCGCGCAGCAGCATGACGTGTGATTGACGTGCAACTAGGGGGTGAAGGGGACTTGACATTTAGCTCTACATGTGGCGACAGAAGTCTGGAGGGTCAAGTCAACCTAATCCCAAATCATATCTAACATCCTATGTTTAAAGAACTAAGTTATCCAAAAGAGAGGTCTCTTCGAGTAGAATCTTATTCTATACTGACTATTAGTGCGTGTACAAGCGTCTAAGTGTCTACACTAGATGCGAGGGCGGAAATCTTCCATAGCAATAGGGCTATGAATTACTTTCATAAGGACAGAGAAGCCGGGCCTTTGCTCGGTAGCTGGAAGAATGTTTACTTAAACTGCTAGACAGGAATGCATCGGGCAGGGAACGGAGCAGATAATTTCGAAGGTGAAATACAGTTTTTGGCAGGCAGCAGGCTGATGTCAGGCTTCGTGAGCCGCGCAGAGAATGAGACAAAGTTCATGGTCACAGGTGCAGGCTCAGACTGGAGCTTTCAGAGGCAGAAGGCAAGAAGAGTTTGATGACAGAATCAGGGCCTACTTGCCTGGACTGTAAAATGGCATAAGTGAACCATATAAAGCCGGTGGCCTTTCATACTTAGGAATGGAATATCCGGCCTATTCATGGCGGATCTGACAGAGGACATGTTGACGGTGGACGCACATGTGTTTGCGTCTTCATAACTGGAACTGGAGGGAACATACATGTATTTGTGATTCATACATGAAACCGTTGGGGTCCAAGATAGGGGACATAACTGATCAGAAAAATCCATATTTCCACATGCTTGGTGTGCACACACCGCTTGTTGTGCATGCAGTGCTGTGTGTGTATGTTGCCTTGTGATTGCCTGGTGTGCATCCCCTGATGTTGTGCTGTGTTTCCTCTGTAATTGTTCTGCCTGTGCATCTGTTGTTTGTTTGCTGTGGCTGTGTTGTTCTGTGATGGTGCACTTCTTGTGTGTGTTGTGGTATGTTGTCTGTGCATTGTTCCTGAGTGATAAGGTTGTGCACTCCTGTTGTGTCGGTGCTCCCATTGCATTTCCCCAGTATAGCTGCACAGGGCATGTCTGTTGTTGTTGTTGTGGCTCTGTGTGTGTTTCTGTTGGGCTATGTTTTTGTCTGTTGTATTTGTTTCCACATTTGTGGTGGCATCCCGGTGTGTGTGTATGTGTGATGTCTGTGGCTGAGCCCAGGGTGTGTGGTTGTTTGTGCGTGTATTGTCCGTCAAGTATTGCCAGCCTTCAGTGTGTTTGGCACTGGTGTTGTGTGAGGCTGGTGTGAGGGGGGTATTTGTAAAGATTCTTACTGATGTTTGTTAGTCCTGAGGTGTGTAGATGGACCCTGTGTGTAGTGCTGCTGGTGTGCTCCTGTGGGATAGTTGTATGGATGTGTGGCTGTTCCCAGTTTGACTTCAGGGCCTTCCTTTCATCCTTTTGCCTATACGTGGTTTGCCTTGCTGTCTCCCCCTGTGTTGTTGCTCTGTGCTATCTATGGTTTGAGTTCACTGACTGTGCCAGCCATGTGTGCTTTGATGGTGTGAGGGTGTTGTGCTCTGTTCCTTGTGTTGATGTGATGTACACATGCTTGTTGTGTGTCTCCATGGCCTTCCATTTGTCTGCAGCCCACATTGGTTTGCCTATTTGTTGTGCTCCATTGCTGTTGGCATGTGGGGTGTGTATGTGTGTGTGTCAGTCTGTGGTATGTATGTGTGACTGTGCAGGCTGTGTGTCCATTTGGATGTTAATTCCTGGTATGTGTTCATTTGTTGCTTGTCCTCATTGATATTTCCCTGAGTGTGGAGTTGTGTGTGATTCCCTGGCCCTGTGCTACTGTGCTGTGTGTTGTGTGTTCCTGTGCAGCCACTCCTGCATTGTGTGTCTCCATGATTGTTTGTGTGGTGCAGGGTGTGTATTGCCCTGGCTTGTTGTTGTGCATGGGGTGCACAGGAGGGACACATGGCATGTGCCTTCATGGGGTGTGCTAGTGTGTGGTGGGAGTGGGTGTGGCCCTGTGGTCTTTGTGCCCTGCCCATGCCAGACACTGGCCCTGCCTTCTGCATTGTGGGCATGTATTTGCTTGTGTTCGCCGCAGCGGTGACGTGACAGGGACATTGATGCGTGGTGGCAGTAGCTGTGTGTCCAGGATGCAGCGGGGTGACTTTGTGGCCGGTGGGTGATTTGTGGGTGCCCTTGTGGATGTGTCCCTGTCCCCCCTAGGGTGTCTGATGTGGATTTGGACCCTGTGTCAGGCCATGTGTTGTGTGTTGTGTTGTTGCGTACCTGCGGCGGCGTCCACGGCGGTCCATGAGTTCCTGGTGTTGTAGTAGGTACAGCACCGGAAAGACGTGTAGAGCTGGATCCATGGCGGTTGTGACCGGGACTCAGGTTTCGCGCTCTGCTGTTGAGCTTCCGCCGTCTCTGGTTGGGCGGTGTCTCCACTGCGGTGTGTCTGCTTGCTTGAGTCATCCTAATTTGTGGAGTGGGGCGGACGTCATTTTGCACGGAATTGAGTCACCATTGGCTCCCACAGTCGCGGTGGCAGGCGCACTTTGATGGCGGTGCACGTCACACCGCGGCAGTCAGGAATTGGCCTATGTTTGTCCATACTAATTTGGCAGGCGTGATGTCTGCTGCTGGCGGGTGGAAAAAGGCATTTTTTCGCACCGCGAGCGCCGTGGTGGTCCCACCGCCCTACATCCTAATGGACCCCTTAGGCTGAGATCTCCGCCACAAGGGCAGAGATCTTCCCATAGTAAAGTATAGGGAGCAGTTTAAACTTTTTCTAAACGTAAAACTAAAATGATAATATTATGTTAGTGTTAAGTATTAACCTCTTCTGTGCCCATGACGAGATAGTCTCGTCATGGAGCACAGTCGCGCTGTGCCCATGACGAGACTATCTCGTCATGAAACCCGCCCACTAATGAAACGCCCGGCACAGGAGGGGGAAAGGGTGTGGCACAGAAGGGGTTAATGTATATGAAACTCAAATTTTTACTTTCCATATAGAACAAATAAAAAAATGCTACAACATTATATTTTTATTTCTTAATTAAATATTTTATTTTTTATATGTTAATTTAAATTTTATTATTTTTTGTTAAGATTTAAATAAAAAAATCCAATAAAATGTTTTACATTTGTTTGTTGTTTATTATATTGTAAATATTAGTAAAAGTTGTTTACTGAATAAATAACAAAAATGACTCAATTAAAAATAAAATAATAAGGGAGCGTGGCCAAGATGACGAGCGGGTAAGACGTGTTCCACATCGTCTCCCCACTCCCGGGCTCCCAATCCAGCCAAAATAGCACGTAGTTCCCTTTACCAGGTCGGCATCGAAGGGGGAGCATGCATCTTGCCCACCAGTGCCGCCGGCATCCAGCAACTCGGAGTTGGATGGCAGATTGCGGAATACATGGAATCAGAGGCCCTAGCTGCTGCGAGGCAAGAGGGGGAAAATGGCAGTCGGCTTCAGCCAGGAACACAGAGGCCGTAAGAGGACACACTGGCCCCATTGGCTGGCTATAACCCCGAGGGGTCGCCCGGAGCCACTGCGACATGGCGGAGGAGAGAGAGCAGCTCTACACGGTGCCCAGATACGACCCAGGAGAGACACTGGCAGAGGCAGACACCAAGGGGAGAGGGGTACGCTGAGGCCTAGGGGGCCGAGATGACAACTGGAGTGGAAGCAGGGGCGGCGGACCGGTGATCAGATACGTAGCCACAACCCCGCCTTGGAAAGTGTCAGCTGGAGTGGCCGGGTGGCCTACGAAAGCCGGTGTGGTGGCTTGGAAGCGCCCGGCCCAGAACTGGTGGGGCAACCAGGGAGCCTCATGGAGTAAGGCCTGAGAGTAGGACCCAGGGACAGAAGACTTCGACTGCGGTGCCTGAAAAGCAGAGCCGGGAGTGGACGCCGGGCTCTTCAGTAAGCGCTAGAGAGTAGCCACCGGAGGAACATGGTGGTGGCTGGCTGCGACAGAGCTGGGAAGAGCAAAGCCAAGGTGAAAGGCCCATTCCGGAGCTCACCACTTCTGCCCACTGATAGTTTGGGGACCCGAGCACAGCAGCGACAGGGCAGCAATCAGAGACGCAGGCATGTCCTCGGTGCGAGGGAAGAAGGACCGGACCATAAAAGATATGTTGACTAAAGGTCCACAAATGCAAAAACAACAATTGATGGACAGAATGCAGAACAATGTCATACATTCACTTCGGTACAGAGATCTGGGACTAAATCCATCGTTTTTTTGCTCACCATGCCATTCCAGTTTGGACCCAGCCATAAGCAAATCAGTCTTGACCCTGCGCACAATGGGAATAGTCCAGCCAGAACTGCCAGGCCATGTCCTCCCTGGACTGGAAACAAGCATCCTAGGACTGGTTTCGAGGTTTCACCCCTCTTCAGCCAGGATAGCTTGAGTCCAGTGGCATGGAGAGCACGGGACCCACGTCTGGGCAGATCCGTCTCACTCGGGGTCACAAATGCAAAAACAACAATTGATGGACAGATTGCAGAACAATGTCATACATTCACCCCAGTACAGAGATCTGGGCTTAAATCCCAGTCCGGCGGCGAGGAGGGCAGATCATCCCTGCCCGTGCAGTCGACCCTCGAGTCAGAGGGAACAGACGGACCTTCCTAGAGACATTGTTCAACACATTGAGAGCGGATTTACAGGAGCTAAAAAGTGAAGATGCGGGGGTGGTAAAAGAGATTTGCCGCAACATGGATGCGATCGGAGAAAGAGTTGCGAGCTTGGAGGACCAAGAGCAAGCTTGAGGGGAGGAGGTGGAACAGCTACAGCAGAAGGTGATCTGTCTGCGGGCCCAGCAGATAGATCTACAAGCACATACAGAGGACTTAGAAAACCGCTCTAGGCAGAATAATGCATGAAAGGAGTCCCATGGAACGCAGAGAGATCGGACATGCTTCAATATTTGCAAGGGCTGTTCACGGGCATGCCCTTTGGCGGGGAGAGGCATACAATAAGCCTCTACGCGGACCACATCATCGCGGCCCCAGAGGATCCGGACCGTTCGGTTACAGCGTTCCTGCAGGAGCTAGAATCTTTCAGCCAGGTGTCTGGGTTCCGGGTAAATGTCGGGAAGTCCATGATTCTCCGACTAGGCCAGCGAGGGGAGGGCACGGGAACGGGCAGAGACTCCAACGCAGGGATACAGATCAGGAAGTCCATCCCATATCTGGGGATTGAATTGGCCCGTCCATTTCGCGGACGCTCACACTGAAGTACTTTAAATTGGTCGACCAAGTCAACAGGGAGCTACAGAATTTGGAAGCATCATCAGCTGTCACTGCTGGGATCAACATGTTTATTCTCCCTAAAACGCTATATCTCTTCCAGACGATTCCGATATGGCCCCCACCGAGGACAATTCATAAGCTTCAGCAAGCAATACAGCAGTTCATTTGGGCAGGAGTTCGGCCCCGCATTCGGAGGGAATTGAGCTACCAGTGGCCAGATGAGGGAGGTCTGGGGATTCCGAGCGTGATGTAGTACTTCAGAGCAGCACAGCTGAGGTACTTGGTGGAGTGAAATAGGCAGCAATCTGAAAAGAGATGGTTATTCCAAGACAGGGCGCTAGCGAAACTCTCCTTGTGGAAGGTCCCTTTCCTGAAGAGAACGGATAGACCACCAAATCTTCAGGGCTCCCCAATAACGGGCACAACACTGTGGGTCTGGGATGGGGTGGCCACTAGAAAAGGCTTGACATCCTTTCCTTCCCCATGACACCTTTATTTGACAATCGGGAGTTTACACTGGGGTTTGACGTGAGGGCGTTCTTGGAGAGGAGGGCGTCGGAATGCAAAGCGGCTGGGCACCTATTTGACGCAGAGGGCATCCTTTCATTCTCCCAGCTCCGACAAGAATACGCCCTTCCTG
This sequence comes from Triturus cristatus, assembly GCF_964204655.1. Lineage (NCBI taxonomy): Eukaryota > Metazoa > Chordata > Amphibia > Caudata > Salamandridae > Triturus > Triturus cristatus. Next base: position 884,227,115 of record NC_140581.1, read on the forward strand.
AAACGGAAAGGTTTCACTACTTTCAGATTCGACACTGGCTCCTTCACTCAGAGATACGGCCGAAGGACCATAGGAAATTGACAACATTTGAGAAATGGTTAGTGACAAAAAACACAGATAAGAAAATGATATCTGAATTATATGATATGCTGCAGTCACCAATTCCTACGCAGCCCACTGCCAGCTGGAAATGCTGGGTGAGGGAGCTGGGACATGGTCTCACAGAGAAGGAGTGGGAGGATATATATTACTGAGTTCATCATACAGCGTGTAACACCGCCAGTAGGGAAACCGCTGTTAAGATTGCCACGTACTGGTACTTGACGCCGGTGCAACTTAATAAGGGGAACCCTGATCGTAGTCCGACTTGTTGGTGGGGCTGTGGGGAAGACGGCACATTAGTGCATTTGCTATGGGAATGTAGGGAACGGACAGTATACTGGTCCAAGATACTAGATGATGTGGATCGACAATTTGAGACATAAATCCTGAGATTCACGGCCTATGTTGTGCTGGGACTGCGCAATTCACTCACTTATCCCCTAAAGTCCCGAAAGGGGAAACAGATGGGACTAGCCCTGGGGAAAGCACTTCAAAACATCTTATCGCATTGGGGGACGCGGACAACACCAACATACACGGGGTGGCTGCATAGGCTATGGCACATATTGGGGATGGAGCGGATACAGGCCTCTATTACTAACTTTGCATTGGGCTTCAGAGAAGTTTGGCGACCAATAGTGTCTCTCCTGGTTACTGAATTCATCTAAATCAAATGTCCAAATACACTATAGCATATGCCTACCCTATAAGGTGCCTCACAGGACTCAGAGGGGGCATGCTGGACTGTACCCACACAACAGACAATAGTGGCTGAACGCATGTTCTTTTTGGTACGTTGGGTAGAAGTGGGACCTGAAACAGCTATCATAAGTGTATGTTGTTTATCTGCTGCAGATTGTCAATAAAAACAAAGTTAAACCTAAAAATAAAATAAAATGTTTACATTTAAAAAAGGTTGGTAACATGTTCTATAATAAAACATGTTATTACTGCCTTGTTGCGAACTGCCTCTTAGGGGAAATGCAAACCAAAATCTACAATATATATGTTGGTCTATGTTCAATAAAAAAAAAAGGTTACAGGGATATAATAGTTAAGAAACAGAAATAAGAAACGTTAGAAATTCACTAAAAAAGCAAAGGTTGCAGGGACGTTATAGTCAGGTTCTGATTTGACACACAGAAACCATAGAAATTCAGCAGTTATAGTTATCTCAAGTAATATAACTCGTGACCTAAGGTAACTTTAACACGCACCCCACCCTACACAGTTTTCTCATCAATAGTTTTACAGCAAATGTTGCAGGTTTCATTCCCAACAATCACTAATACAATGAATGAACTGAACAAAAACTGATGCCAAGTGTGCTGAGATAATTTTGGTCTTTTGTATAGCTGCAGGTGGTTTAATCAAACATATTGTTGGTTAGAATGGTCTGCTTGCTGAAACATATAGCTGTTTAACTTATAGTTTTGTCAGGATTGAAGCCATCACATGTATATATTTGCAGTACAACATCTGTGCATGCAACAATTATGAAAGGCACTAAGCAATTTGAATGCGCTAGTGAAGTTCTGACAAAAAGTGCTACAATGACTTCAGATAGCAGAACAGAATGGTTGATCTTGCTAAATATCATGGTATCAGTTTGCAACATTTTCAGAAAATAACCAAAGTGATTTAGAAGAAAATATCAAATACTTGTTTAAAGCAAATGATTTGTGTTATTTGCTTCCAAAGTAGATCTGAAAGATATTGGGTTATTGATTAAGGAGTGGTGAAAACCCTATTCAAGTAACAACCACAAAAGTCATTAAATTAACCTGTGCTTAACCCTCAAGTAGCTTGTCATAAAAGCTGTCAGGTTAATGCAGTTAGGCCAAACTAGGGGCACCATTAGGATGGCGGGCAGACTTTGCCCGCCATCCTATCGTAGAAAGTGACCGCGCGCCATTAGTTTGGGGGTTCTGTTGGTGACATTAGGATGTGCCCTCCACACTGGCGAGCGCATCCTGCATACTTGACATTGCGGTGGGCGGTGCTCCCAGCACCGCCTGCCTCAATGCCAACAAGGCATGTCATGCTGTTCCATGCACAACGTGGCAGGCACCGTGCGGTGCCTGCCATGTTGTGCATGGAACTGCAGGGGGGTACCATATGTACCCTCATGTGCATCCCCCACCCTCCAGAATCCCTGGGGGCCCGCTAGGAGCCCCCAATGGCGTACATATGCTAATATAGATGGCGGTGTCTCCCAGACACCGCCACCATGTTAACAGCTTTTCCACCTGGTAGGCAATCGGGCGGATTGCCTACCAGCGGAAAACCAGCGGACGGTCTTTCTGTCCACCAGGGTCCCCCCCGCTGTGGTGGGCAGATATTGCTATGCTGGTGGTGGGTTTTGGCGGGCCGATCGCCACTGCCATATGGGCGGTGGTGATCCACCCACTATCCTAATGACCCTCTTAGAGTTAATTGTTTGAGGAGGGGTGAAACAGCCACAATCCTTGATAGGCTCAATAATAAAAGTCATTAAATTAACCTGTGCTCATCCATTTGGTAGCTTGACACAAAAGGAGTCAGGCTTGACTTAGAGACCCTTTGGTAAGTATTCATGCATCCCTCAAACAGCAATAAAGTAAGAACACAACAAAAGAAAAGTCCCACACCAAAAATAGAGAAAATTCTAATAAGAAAAATTACACAAAAATAAATTACATCCAATTAGTAGAACCAGAGCTATGAATTTCTCACTTTTTAGTTAAAAATAGTGCCTAAAAGATCAAAGTGTCAACCGTGGGTATCTGGTCATGCAAGACTGGAGCAAGTCATAGGTTAAGCCTGACTGCGATGGAGCATGGTTTGGATCAACAAAGTGGATTGGATCTGGTCTCTGCTTACCTTTGGTGTTTTACAGGAGATTTCACAGAAATGTCCAGGAGAAAGTAGAGTTCCCCAGGTCAAGTCAGGAGGTTGCATCTAAGGAGGAGTTGTCATTGCCAGGAAGCACTAGATGAGGTCTTGGTAAAACCTTTGATGATGGCAGGAAAAAACCATGAATGGGAGGAGTCAGATTCCAAGGATAGGAGGTTGTCTTTGTCAATGAAGAGCCTATCGCTATTGAGCCCGGTGAAGGTTTTTACCTTCAGACTCACACAACTTTTTGGAAGTTGAAAACCTCCAGCTGGACAAAGCTCCTAGCTGTAGCTGAAGAGGGCTCCACAAGGCCAAATACCATCGCTTGGAGGCCCCTCTGAACAGGATTTGCTACTGAGAAGGACGTAGCAGGAGCTAACTCAAAGTCAGGCTGACCAGCGATGCACCTTGCGTGGATAAGGTGGTAGGTAGGTTCCAGTCCTCTAACGATTCTTGTGGCATTTTGATGAAAACTGCCCAACCTTTAGGTTACACAGGAGCAGTATCCCAAACACCACTTCCAAGGGTCCAGGACCTGAGAGGCACCACTTGGATGGTCAGGACTCATTTCAATAGAGGCCAGGGGAAGGGTTCAAGGGGTCTAGAGCTTGTGACATCCCTGTAGCTCACACAGGAGATAGTCTTATCTCCTTCAAACAGCAAGGCAGGCCTCATACAGCAGGGTAGTCCTCCGAAGAACAATGCAGACCTCAAACAGCACGGCAGACCTGTGGTAGGAGCAGGACAGTCCTCTGGAGCACAAAGCAGTTCTTCTTAAGACTTCCACCAGTCCAGACGTGACCTGAAGAGGTGGTTCAGAAGGTCCAATATTTATACCTGGTGCCAGCCTTTGTTGTAGGAGTGACATCCTGGCTACCCCTACATTTTATTCTAGAAATTTCTTGCCTTTCTCTGCCAAGAATCAAAGAAGTTTGGGGTGACATAAGACTGTTGTTGGGTTTCTTTTGTGCATGCTAGAGGCAGCCCTTTGTAATGTAATTGGGGCAGGGAAAAGCTCTGCCCCGCATCCTGTCAGGGTGGCCAATCTAGTCTCCCTTTGTCTGGGAGGAATACTCCAAGGCTAACTGCTAAACTATTCACAGTCATGTGACAAGGGGCACAGGGAGCAGGCACCAAATGGTTAGGACAAGAAAATGCCAACTATCTGAAAGTATAAAACACTAAAATCAACCAGCTGTCTTTCCCATAGGCTGCAACTATTTTAAGCAGACTAAGACCAAACTATTTAATAAGATGATCCCTGTCATTTACTGATTTAACTTTGTTCATTGTTTTTCATATTTTCAATCAATTTAGACAAAACAGAAAAAGAAAGACTTCACAGTTCACAAGCATAAACACAAATATCAAAAAAACAGTCAATTTGCAATTCACGAACATTAGTAAATAACAATCACTTTGCACAAACTTATGCTAATGTTCCAGTCATTAGCAGCATGCACATAGCAATGCAAAAAGGTAATCCATGCCCATGGATCACTGACACAATATCGACGACAACAATATCGACCTACCAGAATATCGTGTCAAGAATATCTATGGACAAAATATCGACATCCTATCCCTACAAAGGTAAGTACAAAAATATCGAAACCAAAATATTGTTGTTTAAAATATCACTGTTCAAAATATTGTTTTTTTTTAAATGTCTTAAAAATAATATAAAATAAATGTAATAATATATATAATTAATAAAAACATAGGGGTTTATTAGGATGGCGGTTGGCTGGCTTCTGCCGGGCCGGCCGCGGTCATCCACCCGCGATCGCAACCCAGAAAACCGCCGGTCCCATCAGCATGGCGGTGATGACCACGGCGTGAGATTTTCCACCCTCTACTTTTTTGCTGGTAGCAGTCTGCACGCTTGCCTGGCGGGCGGAGCAGGACTGCTAAAATGGGGCCGGTGCAGGGCCAGGCTCCGCCGGCATGATGATGATTCCAGCGGTAGCCAGCCTTTCCGTGGCGGTGGAACCGCCATGGAAAGGCATGTGGAGAATGTCTCCGGGGGCCCTTTGTGGGCCCCCAATGTGTTTGGGGGGTGTGGGTGCACTGGTACATGTCCCTGTACCAGGTGCCAGGCACTGTGCAGTGACTGCCATGCAGTGCAGGGTTAGGCTGGACATGCTTTTTTGGACATCGCGGTGGTGCTGCTGGCAGCAGCAACCGCCGCAATGTTAAAAGCCGCGATCGTACTGCTGCGGTCAGATTTCAACTGCGGAGAATACTAATTGGACTGGCCGTTATGCTGCGGTCCTAGTGGGCGGTGTTTTCCTGTTACCATGGCGGTCGGAGTGATTTTCCGACCGCCATCCTAATAGACCCCATATTTAGAATTATTTAACATTTTAAAAGCTATAAATAAAAAATGTAATATAAAAATAAATTAAACATGCATATATAAAACAAATTATATATATTTACTTAATAATATTAATAAATACTTATTTTATTAAATTATAAAATGTTACAAACATAATAAAAATCATAAATACATATATATATACATATATATATTCACTGAAAAAACCATAGGTTTCACACAAGTTATAGTTAGCTGTACATTTCACTCGTAAAAAACCAATGAAATTCCCCCGTTATAGTTAGTGCAGGCAACTATAACTCACGCGACCGCAATCCTCTGCTGATGCTAATACTGTATTTAGACACTTATTTGCCCATGTCTTCTTCCATTAAATTTTAGCTATACATATATTACAAATATTTTTTTTTCATAAAGACACATATGGCAGAGGATTGCGGTCGCGTGAGTTATAGTTGCCTGCACTAACTATAACGGGGGAATTTCATTGGTTTTTTACGAGTGAAATGTACAGCTAACTATAACTTGTGTGAAACCTATGGTTTTTTCAGTGAATTTGCAAGGTTTTTTAAATGCTAATTCCTAACTATAACGTGTGTGAAACCTATGGTTTTTTCAGTGAATTTGTATGGTTTTTTAAATGCTAAGTTACTTTACGCCATTCGTGGCGTGCGCGCCCAGTTAACGCAGTTCGTTTCATGCGCGCACGGTGCGCTTCGCGCACCGTGCGCGCACAGTGAGCACGCGGTGCGCTTCGCGCACCGCGCGCCCACTTTACGCAGTTAGTGCCATGCACGCATGGTGGTCACGCGGTGCGCTGCGCGCACCACGTGCCCACGTTAAGCGGGATGGGCCATGTACGCACGATGCGCTTCGCGCACCGTGCGCACATGGGGGACATATTATGCGCTTCGTTGTGAACGTTATTCGTTTGTACTTTCCATTTAATTACATATGCCATGCACAAAAGGGGTCCTACGGGCACCATTTGCACACGGGGTGGGGAAAGTGTGGATCATTTTTTTTTTTTATAAATTTTTTACCGTACGTGTACGGTTAGTGTAATCGGCAATTTTTCGAAAAAAAATACATTTGTTTTTTTGGCCTTGGGGGTTGTTTGGGGACACATATATGGATGCTGGGTGTTTATGAACTGAATATACTCCCCCTGTAGATGTTTTTTGTCTTGGTTTTTGCAGCCCCCCTCAGAGTGCGAGAGAGAAAATGGCGGCCGCCGCTTCCTGGTTTCGACCGATTCGAATGTTTACTTAGATCAAACAGCCAATCAGAATCGCGCTCGCGCACGTCACCGTACGCGTACAGTAAGCGCACCGTAAGCGCACCGTAAGCTGGCTCAGATATATATATTGATTTAAAGGTTATTTTCTCAGAATCTACTGAACAGATTTACACCAAACCTACAAAAGGCACTTGACCTTGACCTGTAGACTACCTCTCTGCCAAATTTCAAGGAACTCTGTTCAGCCGTTCGGGCTGTGGCTGTGTCTAAAGGTCCTATGAAAAGATGCATGGGAAAAACGTGTTTTAGGACCCCCCTTTTATCTCAGCCCCCGCTTGACGAATCCCCCCGAGACTTTCAGGGTAGGAGCGGAGCGCAGTGCCCCACCTATTTTGAAAATTTGGCGAGGATTCGTCGACCGGCGCCAAAGTTATTCAAAATAGAATGTTGCGGTTTTCCTATGGAAACAGGGTCCTAACTATAACTACCTACTGGCGACCGCCAGTAGGTAATATATATGTATATGTATATATATATATATACGTATCTGTAAGATAAAAAATATATATATATATATGCTGCTATGTATGGCCGAATGGTGCCTGGAAAACAATGTGTTTATTTTTGATAAAATGTTTTATAAACAACTACAGGGCACTGCCATGGGTACTTGCTTCGCCCCCAGCTATGCTAATTTGCATATGGGCTGGTGGGAGGAGCAAGTACTCATGAAGGGACACAAAACTGCCATGACTGAAAATGTGAACATCTATGTACGTTACATCGATGATATATTCATACTGTGGCAGGGAACTGAGGAAAGTGCCAAAGTCTTTGCAAATGAATTGAACAACAACAGTCTTAACTTATCATTTACTAGTCACACCAGCAAAAACTGCATTCAGTTTCTTGACATTGAAGTATATATTGAAAACAACTGCCTACAGACCAGAACATATAGGAAAGACACCGCAGGGAATGCCATCCTACACGCAGATAGTTTTCATCATAACAGCGTTAAGGAAGGTATCCCTTATGCAGAATGTCTCAGAATGAGACGTAACTGCAGTACGGAAGAGGGTCTCAAGAAATCTACTAACGAACTGTTTAGTAGACTACAGAGCAGAGGATACAAAGCAGAAACCCTTGATAAAGCCAGAAACAGAAGTGAGCTGCGAACAAGGGAAGATCTTTTGTTCAAGAAACAAGAACATACTGCAAGTAAAGAGGCTGGCATCCCGAGATTGATCACAGGATTTAATGCATACCACACTACACTTAGAAAAATCCTGCACAAACATTGGCAGACAGTCCGCAGTGACCCGGTTTTGGGACTTAAATGCCCTAAAACCCCGGCCATTAGCTTCAGAAGAGCTAAATCTATGCGCCAGGAATTGGTACGCAATTCACCTTCTGTAGCGAAAAGTCAAACTTGGCTACAATCACCCAAAGGCTTCATTAGGTGTAGTAGATGCAAAGCCTGCAGACACGGCACCAACACCAAGTCTGTTACCATGCCTTTCAGACATTCACCATACCTTATCCGTGGCAGCTTTAATTGCAAAACGGACTTCGCCGTGCACGTGTTACAATGCACATGCCCGAAAATGTATGTTGGCAGCACGATCCACCAGGTTCACGTTCGCATTTTGCAACACCTGAGAGCAATTGCGAATGATGACCAAACATACCCAGTGGCACGTAATATCAACTTGTGCCACAAAAGCAAGACCCAGGACCTCTCCTATTTTGTGATCGACAGTGTCCCTAAAAATCCTAGGGGAGGTAACAGGCAACTGGCATTACGGAGATTGGAATCAAGATATATCATTCTCCTTAATTCCAAAATCCCACATGGAATGAATGCCGATGAAGCGCTTAAGGTCCATCTCTGACTCTTTATTTGAGGAGATTGGCCACTCCGTCTGAACCCTTTCCTCGTAGCATGTGTGTTCCAACTCTGACATTATGTTATCCCACTGCACATTTACCTGGAATACCGCCCCACTTTACATGTGTTTATATTCCAAGTTATTCTTTGTTCAGGTACAGTAGGAGGGTACAATGCAATACATTTTCTTTTTCCGGCCAGCCATTACAGATCGTATAAGTTTTCTTTTGCCCACTTGGGCGGGAGATCTGCTTATGTTTGTGTTTATATTTCCCCTCTTTAATTAGGCACTATTGCTTAGCATTAGGGGCTCAGTGTGGTGACACACAACCTACCTTTTCCTAAAAATTTGAATTCTACAGATAGAGGCACTTGGCATCTATGCTGGTCCCATCATTTGGGTGCAAGGAAATACTTAGAGTGGCAGTCTCCAGTTTCTTTACTTTGCACTATGATTTCCATTCCTCTCTTGTAATATGAGATTGTACACACTAGCGGAGATTTTTTACGAAGCTTATTATTAGGCCGGTGGAGTTTACAAATATTGCTATTTGATGATTGCATACCACACCCCCCTCTGTACGTTAATACATTCACCTTGGCATAGAGCACATTACATGGGATACACTGAGTCTGGATGTCCCATCTCTATCCCAGCGGTATTCCTAATTACTTATGTTTTCTATTTTTAGAGTGACTTTCTAACTCAATTTTCTTTTTAGGAAATTATTCGCCTTATGCTGCTAGCTATTATTGTTTAGCTATCGATGTATGTTTTTGCATTTTTTCACATACAATTGTATTTTGCAAAGTCACGGTGAAAACTTCTATGTCTATGACATTGTTGGTTGCCATGGCAACCAAAGGTAAATGGTGGAGGTATTTGTATGGCTGACACTGACAGAACATTTCATGCAGTGAGCAAGGCGGTTTTACCGCCGAAACGCGTCTGACCTGGGTTTGAAATAAATCGCCTTCTGTGCCAAATATTTCACGGTGTTGGTGCCTGTTTGTGGAAAGACGATCAAGTTGTTATATATATATATATATATATATATATATATAATATTTTATATATATATATATATATATATATATATATATATATATATATATATATATATATATATATCGAGCTCAAGTCTTCGCAACTTACCCCGTGAGTGCAGTGTTTTCTTACGAAGACTTGAGCTCGATGTTTTAAATGGACCCACCTCCATTTTTCTGCACCCGTCACAAGAGTGCTGCGAGCGCCCAGGTGGACATTGGAGCGATATATATATATATATATATATATATATATATATATATATATGTTTCCAAAGGTTTCCCAGCTTTAAAAACGCACTCCACAGCAGGTAGGTTTCAAACCCTTTATTAGCAGATGAAAGTGAAATGCCATTCCGACCTTTTTAAATCCTCCTGCCTTACGCGTTTCAAAGCACTCTTGCTTCTTTTTCAAAGGCATCCGTGATTGCACAGCAATGTTCCATGATCCCCGTATTCTGCGTGCTCCTTCATTTATAGGCCTCCGGTGTGCCTTCCTTGATAGGTTCAAAAATCCACTGTTGCACGCTGGTACTTGTGGTCATATTTGGCGACTAATTATGCCTTCCAGTAGGCTCTGTGCACTTCACGCTGCTCAAAAGGACAAATTAAGCCCTCCAGTGGGCCTCGGGATGGAATTTCACCTTCTCAATTCATTGCACTGCTGAGTCTGATCCGGAGAGGAATTTTCCCTCCAGCAGCCCCTCGTTAGTTTTAAGGGCGGTGCAGTCCTCCACGGCAGGAAGGGCCGTGTATCTCTGTTTCCAAAGGTTTCCCAGCTTTAAGAATGCACTCCACAGCAGGTAGGTTTCACACCCTTTATTAGCAGATGAAAGTGAAATGCCATTCCGACCTTTTTAAATCCTCCTGCCTTACGCGTTTCAAAGCACTCTTGCTTCTTTTTCAAAGGCATCCGTGATTGCACAGCAATGTTCCATGATCCCCGTATTCTGCGTGCTCCTTCATTTATAGGCCTCCGGTGTGCCTTCCTTGATAGGTTCAAAAATCCACTGTTGCACGCTGGTACTTGTGGTCATATTTGGCGACTAATTATGCCTTCCAGTAGGCTCTGTGCACTTCACGCTGCTCAAAAGGACAAATTAAGCCCTCCAGTCCTTTTGAGCAGCGTGAAGTGCACAGAGCCTACTGGAAGGCATAATTAGTCGCCAAATATGACCACAAGTACCAGCGTGCAACAGTGGATTTTTGAACCTATCAAGGAAGGCACACCGGAGGCCTATAAATGAAGGAGCACGCAGAATACGGGGATCATGGAACATTGCTGTGCAATCACGGATGCCTTTGAAAAAGAAGCAAGAGTGCTTTGAAACGCGTAAGGCAGGAGGATTTAAAAAGGTCGGAATGGCATTTCACTTTCATCTGCTAATAAAGGGTGTGAAACCTACCTGCTGTGGAGTGCGTTCTTAAAGCTGGGAAACCTTTGGAAACATATATATATATATATATATATATATATATATATATATATATATATATATATATATATATATATATATATATATATACCATAGTTTTCCCCTGCATTGAAGACGCAATCCACCAGCCAGTAAGTTCACAACCTTTTAATTGCTAGGAACAGGATTGCAGGCACACCGGAGGCTAAGATAATTCAATTGTGCACGCAGGTAACTTGGAGAATGTGCACAAGAGATGTGTTTCTTTAAATTGCCTCTGATGAAAGAGCATGAATGCTCTGAAACGCGTTAGGCTAATTGACATAAAAGCGGAGCTGCAATCCTGTTCCTAGCAATTAAAAGGTTGTGAACTTACTGGCTGGTGGATTGCGTCTTCAATGCAGGGGCAAACTATGGTTTATATATATATATATATATATATATATATATATATATATCCACCAAAAGCTCGCAAGTACCTTCTTTCTGCAAGCACGAGTCACACAAATCCAGTTTTAGATAATGTTCGATTTATTCAGTAGGGCAAAAAAAAAAAAAAAGACGTGTTTCGAGCAAACAAGCTCTTGGTCACATGACCATAAGTTCAGAGTTCAGTCTCTTAAGGGAAATCAAAGGACATAAACAAAAGACTTCTAAGACAATGTGGTCCCTCAATCCTGTAAAAGTAAACAATATTTAAATAAATTCATGCACAACAGCGTATTTATGCGATAGTGAAGATCTTTGTAATTACAAATATTCTTTAAGGAATTACATACGCATCTCATGGTCACAGTGTCTAAATAAAATTCGGAATATATGGTCAATAAACATATCTCGTTTAGACTGTATTTCAGACCTCATATAAACATCAATAGGTCGCTGACTTTGATTGAGTAATCGCCTATTTATCAAGAAATTTTGTTTTCCTCTTTTTCAAAAGGAAAGCACTCATTAATTATTAATGACAAGAAATCAGAAAAATAGGGGTATAGTACCCCAATTCATAATGAGAATACTCCGTGTGGAGGGAGATTTAGCAAAGAACCTTTGTCTCTATAAACAATCCCAACTATATATTAACACAAGATATATATATATATTTATATAAGGTGCACATATCTTTAATCAAAAAGGTGTAACACATAAGTGTGGCCCATGTTCCTAAGAGTACAAAAAGAAAAGGAGAAGGTGATTGTAAAACAACCACCTAAGACATCGTGCTCGTATCACTTAGCGGTAACTGTAGTGCTTGTGGGCTTCACAGGTCCAGTCTAGAGGGGAAAGACAAAAGAGGGGTCAAAGGTTTAATCATAATGCAGGTATAAAATCCAATAATGATAATTCATACTCCAATTTCAGATTATGAGACAAGAGAGCATAGCTAAGGCGATTAATAGACTTAAGGTGGTAGAAAACAAAGTCAGATTAGGCAGAAATACATCTCAGTATTTGCATTCAGTATATTCCAAAACACATGTGCCATGATGACAACCAACGAGAATGTGCTATAAAACCAAAGTGTAAAAAATCACAAAAAATTACAGGTAACAGGGGATTAAATGCTCAATGTTGTTACAAGTACACATATAAGACTAAAGTAAACTGATTCAAAAAATAAAAAACAGAAACTAAACTCCTATGAAAAGGAACCAGAGTTTCCAAAGTGTAGAAAGCGAAGGCTATATTGATCTAAGTTAATTGATTTAAAGATGTACGTGCATCTCTTCGTCATTGTTCATCCCAAAAGGAGCTACACTTCCAGCTTGCAGGATGAATCTAGATTCTGATCTGCTTAAGGCTTGGATTCTATTCCCTCCTCTGGGGTTCTTTGTAATGGTATCAAGGGCAAAGAATTTAGCCTTTGTCCAGTCTCAATTATGTTCATTGTGAAAGTGTCATGCTGTACTGTAGCTAAAGTCCTTATTGGTGATGGCACGCCAATGTTCCAATATTCTCTTTTTCACTGGAAAAGTTGTTGAACCTATTTACCACTTGCCACATGGGCAAGTGATTATATAGATTACAAAGTCTGTACTGCACTGTATGTTCTTGCGAATGTACCACTTTCTTTTGGTTATCTCTAGGACAACTTCTTTGACATTCTCACTGTGGCTACATGCCTTACATTTACCACATCGATGGAACCCTCCTACTTTGTCCAACCATGTTGGTTTCAGATTGCTGAAATGGCTTTTCACAATCATGTCTTTAACCCCTTCAGTGCCCGCCCCTTTCCCCGCCCTGTGCCGGCGCTTTCATTAGCGGGCGGGGTTTATGACGAGCTGGTCTCATCATGGGCACAGCGCAACCGCGGCCCATGACGAGACCAGCTCGTCATTGGCATTGAAGAGGTTAATAGAGGTTCCCTTTCTGTAAGTTATTGCAGGGTATGGGCCTAGCTTTTCTTTCAGTACCCTGTGTTGGATCAAGATGTCCCATCTCTTTTTGATTATCTGATTAAATTGATTAGATTGGGAATTGAAGGTAGTGATCAGTCTAATAGGTGAATCTGTCTCAGATTGTTTTTTCTTAGGTGCTTTGTAGAGTGCCTCACTTCTTTTGATTTCATCTGCTCTTTTCTCACCTTTTTTGAGCATTGCATAGGGGTACCCTCTAGCTAGAAATCTCTCTGACATTTCCCTTTTGTTTCTTTCGTACGATTCCTCCGTGCTGCAGTTTCTCTTGGGACGGAGGAACTCACCAAACTGTATGCTCCACCTAAAATTCTGAGGATGACAGCTAGTTGCATACAGTACTGAGTTTCCCGCAGTACTTTTTCTAAATAGATCTGTCTCTAGTTTGTTGTCTTTTACTGTCAATCTAATGTCCAGGAAATCAACGGTTTCTTGGCTGTGTTGCATGGTAAATTTTAAGTTAAGTGCATTTTCATTAAGTTCATTCAGGAATTCAAAGAGTTCTTGTTCTCCACCTTCCCACACAAAGAAAATGTCGTCAATAAATCTCAGCCAGATACTGATCTTACTTGTCCAGTGTTCCATCAATTCACTCCCGAGCACCTGCTTCTCCCACCAGCCGACCAAAAGATTGGCATAACTTGGAGCGAAGCAGGTGCCCATCGAAGTTCCTTGTACTTGTTTATAAAGTACTCCATTGAATGTGAATACATTTTCTACAAGGCACAACTCAATCATTTGCAATAACATCAGTGTGTGTGCTGACAAATGTATACTCCTAGAGCTGAGAAAGTGTTCACATGCTTTAAGTCCATCTCTGTGCCTGATACTGGTGTACAGACTTTCCACGTCTAAATATACAAGCCAAAAGTTTTTGTCCCAATGTATATTTTCAATCTTCTGTAAGAAATCTTCCGTATCTCTAATATACGATCTTAGGTCTTTCACATAGTCTGATAGGAAAAAATCTACATACATAGAGACATTCTCAAACAGACTATTTTTTGAGGAAACTATTGGTCTGCCTGGTGGTTGCGTGGGGTTTTTGTGCACTTTAGGGTGGAGATAGAAAGTTGGTATGGTAGGTGTCTCATTTTTAAGGAATTTCAATTCATCCCAATTCAAAAGTTTCTCATCTGCCCATTTATCAAGGAGAGTGAAAAAGGTGTCCTGTAATCTACTAATGTATGATTTATCAACCTTAGTGTAGCATGTTATATTGTTCAGCTGTCTCATGGCTTCCTGGATATATTTCTTTTTGTCCCATAGGACAATATTCCCACCCTTATCGGATGGCTTAATAATAATATATATATAATCTACTGGCGGTCGCCAGTAGATAGTTATAGTTAGGACCTATTTTCCATAGGAAATCCGCAACATTCTATTGGGAATATCTTTGGCGCTGGTTGATGAATCTTCGCAAAATTTTCCAAACGCTTGGCCAGCTCTGCTCCGCTCCTACCCTAAAAGTTTTGCGGTGATCCATCAAGCGGGGGCCGAGAAAAAAGGTGGGTCCCAAAACGCACTTTCCCCATGCAATTTCCCATAGGATCTGTTGTCGCAGCTACAGCCCGAACCGCTGAACGGAATGACACCAAATTTGGCAAAGAGGTAGTCCTCAGTTCGGACTTGTGCCTTTTGCATATATGGTGTGAATCTGCTGAGTAGTTCCTGAGAAAATTATGGTAAAAAAGTTAGTGATATCTATGGCCGGGGAGGATCCGCGGACCCTACCCGCACCGTAAGCGCACCCTCCCCGAACCGAGCGCGCACCTTCCCGATCACGCGCTGAATGCTAATTGGCTGTCGAGTGTCCCTCTACATTCAAAACTAGGAACTGTTGGCGGCCATTTTCCGCCTCGCTAGAAGCGAGGCAGAAGATGGAAGGGGAATAAGTGTGTAAAACATATAAAGGGGGCAGAGTGGAAATACTCTGACCCTCTAGAGGTGCTTAGGGTGTCCCCGAAAGGACCCCCTGTGGCCCCCTTTTAAAAAAAAAAAACACGGGGAAATGCGCGCACGGTGCGCGCATCCTATCGCGTTGGATGCACGGATTCTCTCGCGGTGGGTGCGCGGATCCACGGCAACGTTTTTTGAAAAACAACAAGAAATCATTGGTTGTATAACAACTTTCTACACTGAAAGGTAGGGTGTATATTTCTGTTTTTTAAAGGTATGTTTCTTATTGGTTAACAAAAACAGATTGTAAGGAACATTATATATGATAAGCTGATATGTTGAAAAGTCAAGCACACTTCCTGTCTTGTGTAGGAACATTGTGTGCTGAACTTGTGACCTGTGAGCTCAGTGCAGTGTTCCATTACCTGTTTCTATGGTAACAGGCAGAAGGCAGATTGGGGAAGGGTTGAAATGTATTTCAGTTGAAAAGGGTTGAAATGTTTAACCAATAGAAATGTGTGTTTGCTTTTGAGTTTATGTGCAAAGGATTGTGATTTGATGTTTACATGTATATGTGTGGAAAATGAAAGGGAAACTTTCATTCTTTGCTTTTGCTGAGAGGTGCACAGTGCAGAGATTCTGTAAAAGAAAATATGGTGAGTGATTGATATACTTCTTAATCTACAAAAGAACTTGAAAGATGAGTTATTTAATTGTGAGGGGATGTATGTAGACTATTTAGATTTTAATCAGACTAATGTATTTTCCTGCTGTAGTGTAGGGAGTACTTGTTTTCTCTACAGTGTGTGTGCATGTAAAAACCATTCTGTGATAAGCATTTGTGTTTTTCATGTGTTTGTAAACAGATAACTGTGCACTTTTTATATTTTGGTAGAATTAGAAACCAGTTATTGTTTATGAATATGTGAAATGAGTTATGTTATGTTTCTATACTAATATGTAGTACTACTTCTAGATGAAGAAATGTGTTTTGGTATAGTGCAAGGGATAGTGTTGTTTGTCTAGAATCACACAGTGAGTCTGTGTGCATTTGGGAACCACTGTGAGAGAAGCATTTGGTAACATTGTGTATTTGCTGACAGATAACTGTTTTAACTTGTCATATTGTGAAGTTTTAGTAGCATTAGAAGACAGTTATGGCTTATGATTTGATTAAATGAGTCAGGCTTTGACAGAAAAGTGCAGTCCTGAAATATGTAGATTGCGTGCAGTTCCCTTACCAGTTTCACTGTAGTGAATGAGTTTTGGTAAACTCCTAGGGATAGTGGTGCATTTCTAGAATCACACTGTGAGTCTGTGTGCATTTGGGTAAGGATTGTGAGAGAAGCATTTGGTAACATCGTGTATTTGCTGACAGATAACTGTTTTAAAACCAGTCAGGTTGTCAAGTTTTAGTAGCATTAGAAGACAGTTATTGCTTATGCTTTCATTAATGAGTCAGGCATTGACAGTAAATTGCAGTCGTGAAATATGTAGATTGTGTGCAGTTCCCTTACCACTTGCACTGTAGTGAATGAGTTTTGGTAAGCTCATAGGGATAGTGGTGCTTGTCTAGAATCACACTGTGAGTTAGTGTGTATTTGGGATCAGTGTGAGAAAATCATTTGGTAACATCATGTATTTGCTGACAGATAACTGTTTTAAAATCTGTCATGTTGTGAAGTTTTAGTAGCATTAGAATCCAGTCTTTGCTTATATGTTGATTAAATGAGTCATGCTTTGACACTGATGTGCTGTACTTAAATACGTAGATTGTGTGCAGTCCCCTTACCCCTTCCACATTAGTGAATGAGTTTTGGTAAAGTCCTAGGATAGTGCTGATTATCTAAAATCACACTGTGAGTCTGTGTGCATTTGGGTAAGGATTGTGAGAGAAGCATTTGGTAACATTGTGTATTTACTGACAGATAACTGTTTTAAAACCTGTCATGTTGTCAAGTTTTAGTAGCATTAGAAGCCAGTCTTTGCTTATGCGTTGATTAAATTAGTCAGGCATTGACATTAAAGTGTAGTCGTGAAATATGTAGATTGTGTGCAGTTCCTTTACCACTTCCACTGTAGTGAATGCATTTTGGTAAACTCCTAGGGATAGTGTTGTTTGTCTAGAATCACACTGTGAGTCGGTGTGCATTTGGGAACCACTGTGAGAGAAGTGTTTGGTAACATTGTGTATTTGCTGACAGATAAGTGTTGTAAAACATGTCATGTTGTCAAGTTTTAGTAGCATTAGAAGCCAGTCTTTGCTTATGCTTTGATTATATGAGTCAGGCTTTGACATAAAAGTGCAGTCCTGAAATATGAAGATTGTGTGCAGTTCGCTTACCACTTCCACAGTAGTGAATGATTTTTGGTAAACTCCTAGGTATAGTGGTTGTTGTCTAGAATCACACTGTGAGTCTGTGTGCATTTGAGAACCACTGTGAGAGAAGCATTTGGTAAGATCGTGTATTTGTGGAGAGATACCTAATTTAAAACTTCTCATGTTGTCAAGTTTTAGTAGCATTGGAAGCTAGTCTTTGCTTATGCATTGATAAAATGAGTCAGGGTTTGACACTAAGGTGCAGTACCATGTACTATTCTGTTCACTGTGGCAGAACTGAAAATGTAAAAGTTTTACCTAAGCACTGTCCTAGAAGTAGTCTGATTATTTAGTCAGTTTCTAAGTACCAAATAGACTGCTTCAAATGTCTATGCAGTATGCATGTAGTGTTCTAACATACTATACACTTGTCTTTTACACCTTAAATTCCCTAGTCAGTATCCATACACTTCCAGGAAACATCCTGTCACTTCCTTTGCAGTCCTCTAGAGACCCATTCAACAGCATGTACTAATCCATTCACTGTGCCAAAACCCAAACACTTATAAATTCACCAAGACACTCTCTTTCCAGTACTCTAATGATTCAGTCACTGCCTAAGTATTCATGCACTGAGCCAGGTCTTAGCACATGGACTTCTTCAAACCCCTATCCACTATGCATGCAGTCCTCTAAGCACCTACACACTTGTCTTTCACACCTTCAATTCCCCTGTCAGTATCCGTTCACTTCCAGAAAACACCCTGTCACTCCATTTGCACTCCTCTAGTGACCCATTCAGCATCATGTACTAATCCATTCACTGCGCCAAACCCTAATAAATTCACCCAGGCACTCTCCTTGCAGTACTCTAATCATTCAGTCAGTACCCAAGTACTCATCCAGTGACTCAGGCCTTAGTATATGGACTGTTTCAAACCCTTGTCCACTAGTCATGCAGTCCTCTAACCACCTACACAATTGTCTTTCTCACCTTCAATTCCCTAGTCAGTATCCATACACTTCCAGGAAATACCCTGTCACTCCCTTTGCAGTCCTCTAGTGACCCATTCAGCACCATGTACTAATCCATTCACTGTGCTAAAACCCGAACACTTATAAATTCACCAAGATACTATCTTTGCAGTACTCTAATCATTCAGTCAGTGCCTAAGTATTCATACACTGAGCCAGGCCTTAGCACATGGACTGCTTCAAACCCCTATGCACTATGCATGCAGTCTTCTAACCTCCTTGACACTTGTCTTTCACAATTTCAATTTCTTAGTCAGTATCCATACAGTCCAGCACTTGTGACTGCCTTTGCACTCCTCTAGTGACCCATTCAGTACCAATTACTAATCCATTCCCTGTGCGAAAAGCCTAGCACTTATAAATTCACCTAGGCACTCTCCTTGCTGTACTCTAATCATTCAGTCACTACCCAAGTAGTCATGCAGTGAGCCAGGCCTTAGCACATGGACTGCTTTAAATGCCTATGCAGTATGGATGCAGTCCTCTAATCACCTACACAGTTGTGTTTCACACCTTCAATTCCCTAGTTAGTATTCATACTCTTCTAGCAAACACCCTTTCACTCACTCCGTGTGTCTCCTTATAGTACTGTAATCATTTAGTCAGTTAGCATGTAGTCTTTTAGTGAGGTAGGCTTTAGGGCATGAACTGCTTCAAAGTAGTATGCACTATGCATGTAGTGTTTTAACGATCGTCACACTTGTGGTTCAGGGCTACAGTTTCTTAGTCAGTTTTTATATAAAATGTGTTTGTACAGTAATGGAATAGTATAAATTTGAAAGTTATTAATATACATTTATTTGTGATTCTTTTTTACAGATACAGAACAGGAGTATTTCTCATCTGTTTGCACTCTACTCGTGCTAGATTGTTTGGATGAAGGGTCCTTAGGTGTTTCATCATACTTGCTGTGCCGCACGAGTATTTTTTGTTAGGATCCCCTCGTAACAGAACTCTTTGGCAAATCTTGCGAATGAAGAAGGTGGCATTGGTCTTTGTTTGCCCCTTGGAAAAAGTAAAAAATGTCTTCACCACTGAAGAAAAACGTTGTGGGCGTGGTGCCTTCTGCAGAAAAAAATTCCTCAGATTCGGTAAATATTTTAAAGCGGCAACATTTACAGTTTTTGTAAATTAAACTTATAAAATGTTGTTAGCTGTATGCATTTTATATATCTGTGATTTGTTTCTTGTGGTATTTTGTTGAGAATACCATGTTGGTTTTTAAAAAAAAATCTTTCTGATTTTCTATGTCTGTCGTCGACATCCGTGGTTCCCACAGGAGTGTTCCGCCTTGTTGTGTTGTATTGTTGTTGTTACATTTTGTTTATTAGTTTATTGTTTATATTTATGTTAATAAAAAAATAAAGTTTGAAAATAGTTTATCGTTTATATATTTATTATTATAAAAAATAAAGTTTGAAAAAAACAATTAATAATGTTTTTGGTTGTTTTCTTAACTGCTGTGTGACTCTTTCTTGTTCTTATTACTGTTATTTGATGGAGTCCACCATGGTGTTACATTTTGGGGCACTTATCACTGGAATACTGGTGATATCTACAGTTTTCACCAACTTCTGAATAGTGTGTTAGATATTTATCTCAACTTTACTTCCGATAAAGTGCTGATAATGAAATCGAGAGTAGCCGTTCCTGTGCAAAAAGACACCAGGTGCACCTTTGGGATTTATTCTAAATACTAAAATCCTGTATTGTAATGCACTGAGGTATTGGCTGCACTTACAGTGTACACACAAAATCTATTAAGAAATCTCATTGTATTTATATTGATTGGGAATAGTGCGTCAGGTGCTGGATCTTGATGAGATACACTGCTCAGTTCGTATATTGTTGTGCACACGAAAAAAATCACATTACAACTTTCACACCAATTGCAATGCAAAACAAATTCCGGCGATAAGACACGTTAGCACCGGGGATTTTACACCTGCTTTCTGCTGGTGTTAAGCAGGACAACTACCTGCACCATGAAAGGGAACACAGCCAAGAGCCACACCAGAACACCCACAGGTGCCATAGAGTCAATGAGCATGATACAGGGATACCCATGAGGGCCAGAAGACTCATCTCAACAACTCCAGGACCGCCAATGCCCCCCAAACCCACATCTTAGTAAGGGTGTCCCTGTGGTCATTGTCTTAGCATGATACATCACAGTGTGCTGTCACCTCAGCGTTGGCAGTGAGCCTGGATGTGTAGCTATGTACGCATCCTCCTGCATGCACAACTGGCGTGTGCTGGTATGTCGTTCACAGGTCAGTGCAGGGGTGTGCCTATCCGGCAAGGGGAACGGGGTGTCTCGGACATGACCGTGTACAGGAAGTGCGGTAAGTGTGTCTCTGTGTTCTGGTGTGGCCTGCTACAAGAGCCGCAGCAGTCGATGTTGTAAAGTGGCATGCACCACCTCCAAACGGCACTGTGATGTTGTAGTTGGAATGTAGCAGGACATGCGCAAATAGGCATAACAATGGCGTGCCATACGAGTGCATGAGATACAACAGCTCACCGTACAAAAGTGTGGGGGCTCGTGGGAGGGAGGAGCAGCCGTTTGGCAACATAACACACAGTGAACTCGACCATGTGCCACATGCTGGGCATCTCATCCATGATGACCATGGTCGCAGACATCCCACAACACCAACGACTGGCCTTTGTACACATCCTGTATGAATGCAGCATGGTTTTCACTTCTATGCTCGTTCAGTGGTGTGATGTTGGCAGGTTGTGTGACTTGTGCTCCTTGTTGGTGTGTTTCATTTTGGCCATTGTTAGTCTATATGTGTGTTGTACTTAATTGTGCATGTGTGCCATTCTGCCCATCTCCCGCCCTCCCCCCACTCCCTGCTTCTTCCTCTTCCTAGTGCTGTTGTGTCTATAATTTTGTTGCTGCACACATAAATACATGTAAAGAATAAATTAGAATAGTTCCTTGATTCTTTTAGGTTTCAAAACTTCTCTATTGGTTTCTTTTTAACCCCTTGCATGCCCGCCCTTTCCCCCGCCCAGTGCCACGCTTTGCATTAGCGGGCGGAGTTCATGACGAGCTGGACTCGTCATGGGCACAGCGCCACCGCAGCCCATGACGAGTCCAGCTCGTCATGGGCACTGAAGGGGTTAATTTTCCATATGAACTGTTTTTTTAAATATTCAACAACACATAGAAGTCAGAAGTGCAACGTATTCTATCAACACACTTTCTAGAACATTCTACAATATGTGCAGGTTAAAAGTTCATAAATTTTTTTAAACTTTACGATATTTTTTTGTAACATTTTTTTGAACATTTAACGACACGTGCAGGTTAAAAGTTGACGATTGTTTTAAGTTCGAACAGTGCCTTCCAAATGCAAGTAGCAGGTTTGGTTGAGCTGAGCAAATTTTATCCTATGATATGTACTCCACGTTGAAACTGCTTTTTCTTAACCAATCACAAAGATGCTTTTCCACAAAACTAATGTGCACCCTACTTTTAAAAAAGAATGTTTTTCATGATATCTTCAGAGATAAGTTATAGAGAGGAATTAGCATTTAAAAAACCTTTGAAATTCACGGAAAAAACCATAGGTTTCATGCATGTTATAGTTAGGAATTGGCATTTAAAAAGCTTTGAAATTCACTGAAAAAAACCAAAGGTTTCAGGGGCGTTATAGTTAGGAATTGGCATTTAAAAAACCTTAGAAATACACTGAAAAAAACATAGGTTTCAGGGGTGTTATAGTTAGCTGGACATTTCCCTCGTACAAAACCCTAGAAATTCCCCTGTTATAGTTAGTTCAGCTAACTATAACTCGCGCCCCCGCAATGCACTGCTGATGACGTCACATATTACATCACTCATGACATGCTCAGTGACATCACTGATAACATCACTGATGACATCCCAAATGACATCACTGATGACAAATAAAATACTAAAATAAATATTTATCTTTAAAACAACATTTTACACTACATTAACTAAAACAGTAGGGATAAAATTGGATAGCGTAGGGCATACAATGACTATTCCCACTCCAAGGAGTGCAACAGTAGGAAAAGTGTTGGATAGCGGAGAGGAATAATTTACTTCAGCGCCACTGAAGAAGGGAGTAACAAGACTCCCGAAACGTGTATGGCGTAAATGGAACTTTGATGCTTGCATGTTGTCATCAATTAAACAAAGAAGAGCAAAATATTCTGTTCGAGGCATCAATCCTTTGGGGCTTACCTGTTGTGTTGGATGTTTACGGCTGTCGCCCAGCCGCAGATTGAAGCCCATCGCTGTTTTGCGAGTCCGTGCTGGCTCCATCAGTTCAGCGCCATTTACAGGGTGGTGCTGTTCCGACACTCATTTGACTTACGAAAAAGCGGAGCAGGCAGCTGCCAAGACTTTGCACTAACCCACTTGGGAAATTATCGTGTTTTAATTTTAAAAGATATGATTAGCAAGCCCACTTGGGGTCACATTCAGCGCACCACAAGTACCAGAAGCCGGTGTGATGGCCACGCCCACTCTGGCAAATATTTTAAATGAAGGTGCGTGTGAAAGAACTTTGCTTTCAGTCTTTGATTCAGCGCCACTGAAGAAGGGAATAACAAGACTCCCGAAACGCGTATGGCGTAAATGGAACTTTGATGCTGGTACCTTGTCAGCTTGCCTGCTTGCATGTTGTCATCAATTAAACAAAGAAGAGCGAAATATTCTGTTCGAGGCATCAATCCTTTGGGGCTTACCTGTTACCTGTTGTGTTGGATATATATATATATTATCTACTGGCGGTCGCCAGTAGATAGTTATAGTTAGGACCGAGTTCCCATAGGAAATCTGAAAATTCTATTTTGAATAACTTTGGCGCCGTTTGACTTATCTTCGTGAAATTTTCTAAACTAATGGGGGACTCTGCTCAGCTCCTACCCTGAAAGTCTCGGGGTAATTCGTCAAGCGGGGGCTGAGAAAAAAGGGGGGTCCCAAAACACGTTTTCCCCATGCATTTTCCCATAGGACCTTTAGTCGAAGGTACAGCCCGAACGGCTGAACAGAATTACTTGAAATTTGGCAAAGAGGTAGTCCTCAGGTCAGGCATGTGCCTTTTGCATATATGGTGTCAATCTGTTCAGTAGTTCCTGAGAAAATTGCAGTTAAAAGTACACAAATATCTTTATGCGCGCACCATGTGCGCACGGTGCTCGCACGGGGCGCGCACCAAATGTCCGCGAGCGTAATTCCGATTGGTGGTTAGATGTCAGTCAACATTCCAATCAGACAAAATCAGGAAGTGTCGGACGCCATTTTGTCTGTGTCACAGTGAAAAAGAAAGGTGGAGAATGTGAAAAGGGGGCAGGGTAGAGAGTTCCTGGACCCCTAGCCTTTGTCAGGGGGTCCGTGAAGGACCCCGAAGGGTGAAAAAAACATTTTATTTTTTTCAAAAAATCGCGGGGTGCGCGCACCCCCAGCCGCCATTTTGAGTTTTAGAGGCAGAAGAGAGCTAAAAACACAAGTGGAGAACGTGAAAAGGGGACAGGGTAGAGAGTCCCTGACCCCCTAGGCCTTCTCATGGGGACCATGATATAGGGGTGGGCGGAATTTGCGAAATCCACTTTCGCAAATTATTGCGAAATGTTAAAAATTATCGCAAACACGCGGAAATATCGCGAAGATGCCGAAGTTTTTTTCCCGCATGTTCGCGAGATTTTCTGCATGGTTGCGGCTCGCCAACTTACCCATGTGGTTGCTCGCGGGTGCGGCCATCTTGTTTTCAGTTGTCTCGCGGTGCATGATCGCGAGAAGAAAGACGTGATCGCGCGACGCATGACATCACTGCGGGCGTGAACAGTCGCGAGACAGCGCAAATGGCTAAAAACAATACAACATCTCATGGAGAACGCGACCGGATCAAGAAAACTTGCCGGCGAACGCAGGGATTCAGGTAAGGTGATCGCGCGCGCGCGAGAATGAATTATTTTACAGCTCGAGCAAGAAACAAATTATCGCCAAGCTGCGGAATGCGGAAATTTTGACATTTTCGCGCTTTCCGCGGAAAGCGAAAATGTCAAATTATCGCAATTTCCGCGAACGGAATGAAATTTTAGCCCAAGCCTACCATGAAAGACCCCTAAGGTCCCAAAAAAACCCAAAAATATATATAAATATTGCGCGGTGTGCGAACGGTGCACGCACGGTGTGCGAACCGTGAAAACCCCCCCAAAAAAAAAACATTTTAAACTGTTTATAAGTTTATAGATGATATTAACTATGCTGTTCAACTTTATCCAAATTCAAAAAAAAGAGCTGAGCCATTCCATATTACAGGATACAGTCAATCTATAACTATATATATTGGTAGTTTATTGTAAAATAAATATATAAAAAATATAATAATACATACATAAGTTAGCATTTAAAAAACCTTACAAATTCACTAAGAAAACCATAGGTTTCACACACGTTATAGTTAGAAATTAGCATTTAAAAAACCTTGCAAATTCACTTAAAAAACCATAGGTTTCACACACGTTATAGTTAGGAATTAGCATCTAAAAAACCTTGTAAATTCACTGAAAAAACCATAGGTTTCACACACGTTACAGTTAGGAATTAGCATTTAAAAAAACCTTGCAAATTCACTGAAAAAACCATGGGTTTCACACACGTTATAGTTAGGAATTAGCATTTAAAAAACCTTGCAAATTCACTGAAAAAACCATAGGTTTCACACATGTTATAGTTAGCTGGACATTTCACTCGTACAAAACCACTGAAATTCCCCCGTTATAGTTAGTTCAGCTAACTATAACTCGCGCGACCGCAATCCACTGCTGATGACGTCACATATTACATTACTCATGACATGGTCAGTGACATCACTCATGACATCACTGATGACATCTCAAATGACATCACTGATGACATCTTTGATGACATCATCCAGTGAATATGTGTCTTTCTGAAAAATAAATATTTTTTATATATGTATATCTAAAGGTTTATGGAAGAATTAATGGGTAAATAAGTGTCTAAATGGATGTTTTTTTTTTGTAAAATTAATTGTATAACTGACTTATTAACAGTATCTTAGTGAATACAAGTATTAGTGAGTAATGTTTAAATATTTAAATATCTGTATCAGTGTCTCACTTTGTGTATAAGTGGCTGCATGGGTTGGTGAGTAGCTACATGAGTGTGTATATGGGTTACTAGTTCGTTTTTAGAGTATCAGTATGTGTGTCTGTATGGTTCAGTGGGGGATGTTACTTAGCGTATAGATGCATGAATGAGTGACTCACTGTTTGTATGTGTTTTGAAGACAGTATGTGAGCAGGACAGTATAAGTGGATGAGTGTGTGTATGGGTGAGTAAGAGAGTGAATGACTGTCTCAATAGTGTCTTTATGAGTAAGTCCTTATGTTTTAAACTAGTATATGTGAGTATTGATGTATATAAGTGAGGATATATGAGAGTGAGAGATTGGAAGAGTTCCTGTATAAATAAGTATGTGTTTCTATAAGTGATTGTTTAAGACAGTAAGTATGTGTACGTCTCTGTAGAGGTAAGTGTAGTGGTGTGTGTATAGCTGTATATGCAAGTAAATGGATGTTTATTTGCATGTGTGAGTATGTGTGTGAGTAACTCTATGTATGAGTGTAGGTGTGTAACAGGATGTATAGGTGTATGAGTACATATGATGACTGAGTACATGTATGAGTGACTATATAGAAGTGTTGATGAATGAGTGGATGCGTATGTAGATTTTTGAATTACTGAATAGGTTGTTCTAACTGGTATTGGTATCTCTATAGTTTTCAAAACTTTAGTTTGTATTTTTCAATGTGTGTATCAAAGTTTATATTAGGAGAAGAGGAGGTCTGCCACTCTTACACAAGGATGATGTCATCAGTGATGTCATCAGTGATGTCATTTGAGATCAGGGACTCTCTACCCTGCCCCCTTTTCACGTTCTCCACTTGTGTTTTTAGCTCTCTTCTGCCTCTAAAACTCAAAATGGCGGCTGGGGGTGCGCGCACCGTGCGCGCACCCCGTGATTTTTTGAAAAAAAAATAATGTTTTTTTCACCCTTCGGGGTCCTTCAGGGACCCCCTGACAAAGGCTAGGGGGTCAGGAACTCTCTACCCTGCCCCTTTTCACGTTCTCCATGTTGTTTTAAAGATAAATATTCATTTTAGTATTTTATTTTACCATATATATATATATATATATATATATATATATATATATATATATATATATATATATATATATATTCACTTAAAAAACCATAGGTTTCACACACGTTATAGTTAGGAATTAGCATTTAAAAAACCTTGCAAATTCACTGAAAAAACCATAGGTTTCACACACGTTATAGTTAGGAATTAGCATTTAAAAAACCTTGCAAATTCACTGAAAAAACCATAGGTTTCACACACGTTATAGTTAGGAATTAGCATTTAAAAAACCTTGCAAATTCACTGAAAAAACCATAGGTTTCACACATGTTATAGTTAGCTGGACATTTCACTCGTACAAAACCATTGAAATTCCCCCGTTATAGTTAGTTCAGCTAACTATAACTTGCGCGACCGCAATCCACTGCTGATGATGTCACATATTACATCACTCATGACATGGCCAGTGACATCACTCATGACATCACTGATACACATATACTAAAATACAGAACACTAAAATAAATTTCCATATTATTAACAACAATATTTTGACTAACGATATTACTAACTTCGATTTTAACAAAAACAATATTTATCACCTGCATGTCAATATTCTGGTTGACGATATTCTTGCAGGTCGATATAGTATCACATCGATATTTATAAATCGATATTATGGCATAGCGACATTTAAACATAGATATTATGACTCTATACCCGATGCCCATAACATTCAGAATGGCAAGAACAGATTACAAACCAGAGGGGTATAAACTTCTCAAACAACAAAGGGTGTACATTTTAAATATATTACATTCCTTGTTGTTTTAAATTTAAACCAAAACTTGACCCCTTAAGGTACCTTATGCCAAATTGTTTTGAATCCTTCTGTATTGCACAGGATTCTCTTCAGGGCTAGGACTGGATTTCCACAAATTAAATAAACAAACAAAAATGCATTTCACAATTAGACAATCATATTTCACCCACCCTGTGCACTTTCATAACACCATTATTTTCAAACCAGTAACTTGTACCTGAGTGTTTTCACATATTCAACTGCATATTGTGAAAGTTATCCTGCAAGAGTTAATAATGCACTCAGTAAAAAAGAAGCTCAAATAGTTTGTAAACCTAAATAAATATAGCTCAAATCCTTTTCACTTACTTAAAGGAGAGCTCCTTTTCTTGATCCTTTTAATGGCTCTAATTAATTTTCTGCCAGGACACGTCTTTTCTAAAACACAATAATAATTCCGAAGTGTAGCAACCTTAGCACAGTTTTTCTTAAACTGAAAAGCCATTAATTATAAACTCCACGTACTTGAGGCCCGAGGATGACATTCAGACTCGAAGACTTCCCTTCAAGTGAAAGTGCGGTGTTCATTTCCGTGAGGGGTTAAATGAATGAAGAAAAAAAACCTGAGTCTTATCAAGAGATCAGTGTCTGCTTTTGTTTAGAAAACATGACAGTTTCCCAAATAAATTCACTCTTTTTGAAGTCTTATAGCAGCAGCTAAATCTCTCGCGTGTCCAAAGGAATGCACCTGCGTGTTGGATGTTGGCTTCCAAAAGCCTTTGACATGGACTTCCTGTTCCTACTGCCTATCACTACAAGCAGAGGAAACAATGGAATATGGGAAATGTAGTCCCTTCAGCATATCAAACTTAATTTGTGAACAACCTTCCAAGGATGTTCTGCTGGAATCAACAAAGTGCTCTTGGGATGTTTTGGAGGGTCATTGAAGTATTATTGATATTTAGACGTGGTTGCACTTTTCATGCACTTAAGCCCGAGTTATCTCTGACATTTCATTTAGGCCCGTGACCGTGCTGTTAAATTTCAGAATGAGGTAGGCTTCTTTTTGGAGTAAGGCATTTTCAATATCTCCGCCTCTTGGGTCTGTTTCACAACCCACAGGACTGAACACTTTATCTCTATCGCTGTGATTGGCTTGGACAAAGTGACAACCAATGGTGCGTTGGGCACTTTCATGCGAATCCTGGACCGATGTTGTACTATTCGAAGATGGACCTCTTGGCTCGTTTTGCCAATATAGAGTTTCCCCCAGGGATAGGTCATTCCATAAATTAAACTATTTGTTTTATAGTTTGAGAAAGATTTATGGGTCCATTTAATGGTGTTATATTTGAATGTTGAACCCTCGCTCATAGCGTCACATGACACACAGGGGCCGATTCCGATCCGGGTCGGAAGGGCACCGAACGCGATCCGGCCGGAAAATCTAAGAGCCGTACGCGTGTTTTCCGCCCGAATTGTACAGCTGTACGAGCGAGCAAGTACTATGCGAGGTACGTGAGATTCACCGACCAAGTTGTTTCCAGGTCCGAACCGCTCCGTACGTCTTGGTCGGAAGCTGACCGTGGTGTGCAATGGATGAGATTTACAACCGAGCTAGTACGATGCAGGCGACGGACAGCATGTGCGAGCCGGGGTGACTGGCTCGCCAAAGCTCCCGGAGTCGGACTTCGGGGGTCCGCGTCGGACCCCCTGACACCCTCAGCCCTACGACTCGGACACAGGAGGAGACCTATGGGTCTCCCCAACACAGGCATGTATGGGGTGGATGGCACAGACGCGTACCCACTGTAGGGGGCGCACTTGTTTGAGACATACCCATTCAGTCAATGGGAGCGCAGGTACGTGTCGTACAACTGGGTCCCATTGACTTCTATGGGAGTCCGATCGAACCGAGTCCGACAGCATACGTGCGCATCGTACTCGCTCGGTCAGACTGTAGGGGTCTGGCTCGGTCGGAAAACACTCCAGATCCGACTCGGTCGGAGTGCTTTCAGACCCAGATCGGAATCGGCCCCACAGTTGCCACATTTATGGTGGCCCACAATTGGTTCCATTTCAAAATGTCCCTCTCATCTTCACCTTTTGTCTCATTTGATCACCTCAATTTCTCATTTGTGTCTCACTATATATTGACAGTTTCACTCTTGCCTGACTCCATATCTCTCTTTCTTACTTGTATCTCTTTTTCAGTTTCATCATCTTCAAACTATTGTTTTCTAATACATGCCTCATTATCTTCTTCTGAATGCTTCTCTGTGGCCTGCTATTTGGATTTATTCCTTCTTTTCTATTTCCCTTACCCTTTCATTGCCATTTGTCTGCTTTGTCTGGCAACTCATTTCTGAACTCCTCCCATCTTTTTCCACTTCATACATTTCCATTGCTTGTTTACCTTTGTACTTTAATTATTTTTTCTTTTTCACTCTGCTTTCTTTTATTTAACCATCCTCTTTCTTTCCCTCTTGTCCGTGCTGCAGTTATTCCCTTGTTCCATCTTTCATTATTTCTTTCTTATTCTTTCTTTGTGCCTTTTCATCTTTCTTTCTTTATTCATTTACATTTGTTATTTCTTTCATTCATTCTTAACTACCATCTTTTGTCCCTCATTCCTTTCATTGTCTTCTCATTTTTCTATAAATAGTAATCTCTTTGTCATTTTAGACACTCCTATTCCTAATTTTATAATATTCTATTCTTCTTCTTTTTGTTGTCTCTTTCCTAACCATTTCTCATTTGACTTTCTTTCCTGCCTAATCTCTCTTCTTTCTTTTCTCATTTGTTTCTACCTTTCTTTTCTTCTCTCGTTCTTTCTTTTCTTTACCACATTTCTTTCTTTTTTTGTATTTGTTCATTTTTCTTTTTTTCCCTTCTCTTTCTGACACACTCTCCTTTTCTTTTGTCTGTTCTTTTTCTTTCTTTCTTTCTTTCTTTCTTTCTTTCTTTCTTTCTTTCTTTCTTTCTTTCTTTCCCAATCCTTATTTTTCTTTCTCTCTCACTTTATTTGTCTCTTTCTTCCTCAGCCTTCCTCCCCCCCATTTTTATAATTACTCTCCAGACCACTGCATTCATTTCCTTTAACTGTTCTTAACACACTGCTTAACTCTCTCAAGCCTTTCCATTGGTGTTATTTATGCATATTTACAAACAGAAGAAGGCTTATAAAGCATTTTAGTGTGACACAAACTGCTACACAATCTGGAGCAGAGGACCAACAATTATGGCAACAGTTCTGAGAGTTTCAGCTGAATGACCTACTTAATAATCTAGGCTGGGCATAACTGCAGTGCTCTATTTCAAATGTCTTGTTACATATCTTGAGCTTTATGAAGGGCTCAATGAAATAAATATGTGCTTTACACTCATTCTGATAAAACCCAAAATCAGTAAACACAAGTTTGAACATGTTTGAATATTGAATATTAAGTGAGTTTCCTTATATTAATAAGATGAGCTTCTTGAATGTTAAATTATCCGCACAACTGTTTCATTTGCCATAACCGTTTACAGCGGAAATAGGCATTTTAAGGCTATAGACTACGGGGTCAGTTTACAAAAGTATAACAAGCAGTGCTTAATTCGTAAAACAATAAGTGCCAGGGCTGAACGTGTATCAGTATTGCAGGTTATAGCATTTTTCTGTGGCTTCCTGTTAGGAGACCCACCCGTGACTTAGGGGTCTATTACGATGGCACTGCAATGGAAAAAGGTACCGCCCACCATAGGTGCGGCGGTCCCACCATTCAAATTAGGATGCGCCCGCCACACTGGCGGGTGCGTCCCGCATTTTTTACATTGCGGAAATGTAAAACATGCATGTAGTGCATTTGCATGCACAACGTGACAGGCACCGTGCAGTGCCTGCCACACTGTGCATGCAAATGCAGAGGGGTACCGTAGGTACCCCCCCATGTGCACCCCCCACCCCCCAACATCCTGGTGGCCCGCTACAGGCCCCCAACAGCGAAAACCGCATGCCATTTCATGGCGGCAACGCCGCCATGGAAAGGCTGCTCTCCACCTGCATCGTGACCATATCATGCTCCTTTTCCGCCCGGTCGATGAGTCAACAAGCAGAAAAGCGCCGTACGGTCTTTCCGTCCACCGCGAACCCCCCAGCCATACTAATATGGCGGGGGATCTTTCAGGTATGGATGGTGGGCGGATTCGCCCGCCATTGTAATAGGCTCCTTAGTTTTGTCATTGTTTTTCTTATTGCCTGACTTCTTCTTTGTAGATGAGTTGGGTGCTTGCTTAAAGTCACCTTTTTCAGAGTTATTCTTTAATTGAGGTTTGCCAGGTCTGGCTCCTAAATTATGTCTACCCTGCATAGCATACGTTTCTTTAAAAATATAAGGTAATTCGCAATCCTGTAAGCTCTGGCATATAGCCAAAGCTACTGCTTCCCCCTAATGTTGCCTAACATAATGGGGGATACTGTGGCAAAATTACCCTTGAGTTTCCCCAAGGCCAGGGCAGGCGCTGCCCCGTACTCATTCTGGATTTGTTTAGCACTTCAGGCAAAACAGCCAAAGAAGGGGTACCGTGTGTCTGGTATATATTGCAGCAAAGACTGTACCCTAAGTTGTTCCAGCTTACACAGAGGGAGCCATCCCCATTTGCACTGAAATAGCCAATATTCTCTGCTTTTCCTGTGGGAACATATGGGGAAAAAAGCTGGCTTGCTTTTTGTGCAATCCTGAACAACTCTACTCTGATTTGAGGGATACGTTACCCTTGACTGCATTTAGAGTTTGTGGGCCGAGGTAGCCAATTTGTATGTGAAGCTTGAGCAGTCTGTGCAGGGCTAAGTGTTAAGGCTCGCATAACGAACTGTGTAAGGCAAATGTTTATTGTTACAATATATTTGTAATGAGTTTGCACCTCTGCTGCTGGAAATCTATCAACATTAGGATGTGGTGTGTAGCTGACTCAGACTGGCTAAGATTGGCTGTGCTGCACCCTCATTGCTGAGAGGACCAAGTCTAATATTTGCAGTTGTGTGTGGAAGGGCACTGCTAACCCAATTTATGTGTTCTTGGTATTTGAGCTGTATCTCTATTTCTTCTAGGATTTTTGATAATCTGGTACTTCATTTTGTCTGTAAGTGTTTATTAACCTTGTGGTGCCTTTAGCAGCCGGGAATGTAACCCAGAAATATAATATCTCTGCTTTAAATGCTTCATGAGTCTCAACCATGAAGACTAAGTAGACTGTAGTTGTGAGACCATTTTGTAGTAATTTCTGAGTAACCGCATGTTTCCAACTCTCAGCAATGTCAAGCGCTGCTTCATCTTCATCAGCCATTATGGTAAATGTTTAGAAGAATTACAGACAGGGTAACACGGTGTGAAATATATATATGACCTTCTCACTGATAAACATTATGATCTGCTGTTTATTACCGAAACGTGGCTAGACGCCAATTCTGATCCTGATACCATTCAGGCTTTACCTGATGACTATCAGATGGTGCGCCTGGACAGACCGATAGGCAGAGGAGGCGGGATTGCGATCGCCTTTAAACAACAATAGCCATGCAAACTAGAACTAGTTGACCTGGCGGGATGCGAAGCGGGTGTTTTCACCATAGCAATTGATGGGAGCATGACTATAAAGGGCCTGATAATTTATCGCCCACCGGGACCTATGGCCAGTTTTAAAAGAAACCTCCTAGAGTGGGTCACAGAAACAGCGATCAGGAGGGACAAGTTTTTGCTGTTGGGAGATTTAAATATACACCTGCAAGACGCACTAGACAAAGGAGCAGTGGAGTTCCGGGAAGAACTTCACACCCTACAGCTAGACCTAAAAGGTCAGCTGTCAACACACAACCGTGGGCACCTGCTCGACCCAATATTCGCCAATTGGGAGGGTGTTTTAGCCGCTCCCCCAGTGCCCTTGCCCTGGACAGATAATTTTCTCGTTCCGTTTACTATTTACTTGTCTAAGCATATAGCTAGCGCTCCCACCCCTCTTAACTACCCTCGACGTAGGTGGGCAAGATTCTCCCTGCGAGAGTTTAATAAGGCTCTTACCGTGGAAGGGCCCCCAGGAGGAAATGACGTGACAGCGGCAAATAAATTGCTGAATGACCGTATCACGGCTGCTCTGGACCACACAGCCCCATTGGGATGGTCCAATAAAGCTGTCCACAGACAAAGAACTGCTCCCTGGTTCAGCGAGGCGCTGCGCTGTGCCAAAAGGGACTGCAAACGAGCAGAAAGACAATGGAGAATGGCTTATGATGATCGGATGAAAGAGGCTTACCTCACAAAACGACGATCCTATCATAATAAAATCCATATAGAAAAAGCCACCTACTATGCAGATAAAATTCACGTGGCTGAAAACTCGGCTAGGGAATTGTTTAGCATATATAAATCCCTTTCCACCCCAATAACCGTTACTCGAGATGAAGATCACTCAGTAACAGCATGCAATCGCATTGCTAACTACTTCGGAGACAAAGTGCGCAAGATTTACTCTGCTTTTCCCGACACGCCACCCTTAGCGGAAGAACCTGCAGATTTAGCAGGAGCTGAAGCTGACTCAGATCTGCTACTTCATTTCACCACTCCTCTATCGGAGGATCTCGTTAAAATCTGCAGATCCGTCAGATCTGGCTCCCCACGCGATCCTGCTTCCCCAAAAAGGCTGAGTGACAGCATAGAGACACTGGAACCTTACATCAGGCATTTGCTAGATGTCTCCTTTCGATCCAGTTCTCTACCTGTGGACTGGAAACAGGCTGTGGTGCTTCCCCTCCGCAAGAAGCCTAACATTGGCCTCGATAAGCTGGATAACTTACGCCCCATCTCTCTCCTGCCATATTTTTCGAAGGTAGCAGAGAAGGAGGTAAATAAGCAGCTAATGAAATATGTGGAGGACAGTAACCTTCTTCATCCGACTCAATTCGGGTTCCGGCCACGCCACTCCACCGAGTCTGCCCTTCTTAGGGCCTCCGAAACTCTCAGGCAGGGTGCTGACGAGGGTCAAACCATGGCTCTCATCCTTTTAGACCTTAGCGCGGCATTCGACACTGTGGCACATTCCATCTTGCTACAGTGTCTGAGCAAAGGTGGGGTGAGAGGGGCAGCGTTGAAATGGATTTATTCATTTCTCGCAGGCCGAGGTTTCCAAGTGAGGCAGGGTGACTATTACTCTGAGCGAATTGCTCTGGACCAGGGGGTGCCGCAGGGTTCGTCCCTGAGCCCAACACTTTTTAATCTCTACGTAGCCCCGATTGCCTCCTTGGCAGAGAGCTACGGCCTCCGAATGGTTTCCTATGCCGACGACACGCAGTTGGTGATCTCCCTGTCGCGCGCACCCGATCTTTCGGCGGACATCTTCAGAGCCTGTATGCAAGACCTAGCTGCCTGGATGTCCGCAAACTGCCTTAAGCTTAACGGAAATAAGACCGAGGTGCTGGTCGTAGGGGGAGACCGATCGGCGTGGACGTCGGCATGGTGGCCTCCATGCCTTGGCTCAACACCTATCCCATGCCTGAAAGCAAAGAACTTGGGCATTTGGTTCGACTCCGACCTGACCTTCGGCCCTCAGATCAACCGGGTGGTCGGACCATGCTTTGGGACCCTCAAAAGTCTCAGGAAGGCATTGAAGTTTTTACCTGTAAAGGCCCGTCAAACCCTTGTGCATGCACTAGTCACCTCAAAGATGGACTATGGCAACCTTCTCTATCTAGGGACTCCAAAGAAGAATCTGAGCCGTTTACAGGTCCTACAGAATGCCGCTGCTAGGCTAGTACTTAGACTACCCAGAAGAGCCGCATCCTCGGTGGCCCTTCGGTCCTTGCACTGGCTCCCGATCAGAAGTAGGGTTGATTTCAAAGCACTCTGCATGTGCCATCGGATCATCAACGGGAGGTCTCCTCTCCCTTTGAAAGGACTGCTGACACCTTATGAACCGTCCCGCTCCCTCAGATCTTCTGGCTCGGGACGCCTTGTTGTCCCCAAGGTGTCCAGAGCACGGATGGGCGGAAGATCCTTTAGGTACCTTGCAGCCGTCAGATGGAACACATTACCCTTAATATTGCGTCTCGAACTATCTGAACTAATCTTTAGAGCCAAGCTCAAAACTACACTATTCGAACAGTAAAGTATTCCACTTCTGTAGGTTCCAGTTAGCAGCCGCTCCTTAGCGCGGGGACACGCCGCTGTGCGTCACCAAGCGCTTTACAAAACTCCCTAAATAGAAATAGAAATAGAAATAGATCCTTTTATAAGTTCAAGCTTGAACAACTTAAAGCCAATACATGGGGTACCATACCCAGCTGAGGAGGATTGTCCCTACCACCAGAGATGTCAGGTGGTAAGTAGGGGTCTCTGAGAAAGCTCAATAGAACTACTCAGGTGATCCATTAAATAGGAACTAATTCTACCAACATTGGCGGCGCCATGCCGTGTAGCCCCCCCCCACACTTCCCAGTATGAACTGTGCATTTGTTGGGAGTCTTCTGCAAGTTAAACTTTATTATTGTGACTTATTTTTTTCGAATATATTGCCACTACTCCATTTTTGAACTTCAAATTTTTCTGATGATCCAAATATTAGACAAACGTTTGGCAACATGTCTATCCATGTTCATCAGTGCGGTTATATTACTCCTCAGTTTTGTATCCGTTTCTTCAATCCTGAGACTCCAATCCCGAAAGACACAGCCTTATTATTAGCTTGGAACATACATTTTTTTGTGCATATCAACAGCACATACTTTTCTAAAGTTGTTTAATATTCTCAGTTAGCATTTTCATACCTGGTTTTATTTTTTCACAATGTTTGATAATGTTTGATTATATCTCCCACTCAGCATATCACACCTGTGCTTTTTATATAGCTCCCATTGTTAGTTTTCTCCTTTCATATGAATTGCCTATAACAACATTTGAACAACAAAGTAGTGTCTGTGCAGTCTCATTTTTTGTCATACACCATGGAACACACCCCTTTTGTGGGTCATGAGCCACTGGCTGATACACAGGATGTGTAACCTGCATTCCATTTGCATGCCCATCTTCCTGGTGTTGAGCAAAACTCCTTAGTACTTGAGACACAAGTGCATGCTGACAGCACTACTTTGCCCAGTTGTGGTCCTGAAATGATGGCCAGATCACCTACTCCTTATCTGAAAAGACACCCCCTGCTGTGCATTTTCTCAGTGGCTCCTAAATGGAGGCTGGGCATACAGAATATATTAAAATCACATGAACTTTCAGAATTAGGGGCTTGGTGTACAGCGCTGTTTTTCGGTTGCAAGGCTGGTGATTCCCAAAATCACAGAGTTTAATACTGCGAAATTGTGCTTTCAATGCACTAAATACCCTATGCTAGTATTTCTAACTTTTAAAAGGGATTCTGCAATGCATTGTGAACCATGATTAAGAGGGGGCATGAGAGGCATAAAGCAGTCCAAGCAGTTGCGAGTCCAAATTTTAATTTTCAATGGTTTGGGATGACAATTGTGGTTGCAATCCTTTGCCAAGATACAGGCAATAGCGTTGGGATGGTATCTTATTCTGTATATTACCAGAATGTTGTAGTCAGAATATCATCTGAGATTTACATTATTTCCCAAATATTGTTTACAAAAATATCACTCCATTGGATGATATTTTTGTAAAAGATATTTAGGGTACACTATTTACGTAGCTCGTGAATGCAAAAAAATATATTTGTAAACGTACACAAAAGTGTAAGTTTACTTTTGTCAATGAGGTCCCTAATGCACATATGTTTTCCTTTATGTGATGTTTCTTCTTCTTAGAGCAGATCTTGGCAGATGAACACTACAACAGTGGGCAAATATGGTTCATGCGAAAAACAAATGAAAATTCTTCACACTACTTTCCTTTTATAGATTACAATAAGCCTGGTCATTTAGTAAATAGTGAAAGCTCCACGTTGATAGGAATGTTGGAGAAAATTGCCTTTTTCTGTGTGTGGTCAGAAGGTTAGATGTGGTGTCATCTTTTTCTAGCTCAGTCAGACAGATTTTATCAGCGCTGTTATCTCTTTATGACTGAATATAAAATAGTAGATATTGGTTTACATACTTATTTTGTGCTATAATTTTTGTATGTGAAAATATATAGGTGTTTTAGTTTAAAATGGGTTTTTAATGACGGCCCCCAATATCAAAAATACTCCATTGAAATAAAAACAATTAGAATCCTGGGAATTTAACGCCATCTTGGTAACTAACATAGAGAATAAATAGAGAACCTTTTAATTGTCAATTGATAATTGACATAGAAGAAATAAATGTACTTGTTTTAAAAATATAGAAAAATATATATTTTTTACATAAGGACCCCAAACACTTTAATACAGTTTGCAGATATAGAAAATGGATCAGTGTATGCATTGTAAACTAAAAAATTGTAATGCAATGAAATACAAAGTAAATGTATTGTATATAGAAAATGCTAAAATAAAATTTAAAGACTTGAATGGTAAGAACAGCGTTGTAAATTACCACATTGAAGAGGTCTACGAGGTGCAGATTTGCATGCCGTAAAATCACGAAGTCAAACTCCATTTTGAGCATGTTAAATTAGCTTGTCTGCATTTGGTCCACAATCGGCATGACATTATCTTTCACAAAACT
This sequence comes from Triturus cristatus, assembly GCF_964204655.1. Taxonomy (NCBI): domain Eukaryota; kingdom Metazoa; phylum Chordata; class Amphibia; order Caudata; family Salamandridae; genus Triturus; species Triturus cristatus. The sequence continues at coordinate 884,265,312 of NC_140581.1, forward strand.
TGTGAAGGTGTAATTTCATTTAAACAATGACTTTCCTATCATATAAGGGAAACACTTCTGCTACAAGCTGCACAATATCTACATTTCAAGGTTTGACAGTAGATGTGTAAAATAAACATGTTGTCCGAGTTGATGTATTTTCATCATGCAGGTTTAGACTGCGTATATATCACACTATTGGAGCACTTGTCAATGTAGGCTACTAGTAAGTGGTAAACCCTATATAAACTTCTTTAATTGACCACTGAATGAGGAGAGGTCTTCACACCAGGTTATCACGAGAGGTCCCGCCAAACGTCCGTAGCGTCCACTCTATGCCAAAATTCAATGCATAGATAAGAGGAGCTGAGTCAAGCTGATCGTATGTTTTCTTTCTGAGGGACCACTCTCTCCCTGCTGATGTCTGATAACCACTGCTGATCCACTGTAAACCGGTATGCAGAAACTCTAGAGGCAATTTATCTATACAATGATCTCATAGTGAACCCCATAGTAGTAAGTAGCCTTTTAGAAACATTCTCATTAATTAAGCAAAAGGATGAGATTGTTGAAATAAAACACTTTAAATATACATAGTGTATTTTCTTATTGCACTGCTAGAGTGTGCTATTAAAACTAAGAAGATGGGGTTTGAATTATGTCTCCATCCCTATACCCTTTCTTGGACTATTAGTAAGCTAGAAAACACAACACCACATCAGCAGGTCTGTTCAGTGGGTTGTGTGGGGTTCCCATGCTCAAGCTATAATGCACTGAACTCAGTCTCTGCACCCATGGGTAGGGAAGCCAAACATTGTAGACCTGATATAGAGTCCCAGGTTACGTAACTGATATTCCTCTCAAAAACATATTGACATTCCTCTCAAAAACATATTAACTGCTGCGCTTTATTTGGTCTTAGGCAACCAGACAACTAGTGCAAATCCAACTTGTAGTTTAAGTCATATTCCGCATTTCCCCTTTTCCTCCAAGAAAAGGGCCATAGTTGTTTCAGGTTTGACATTTGTTTAGATGGGAGTAGCAGAGGTTGCCCTCCAAATGCAAGCAAACATGCATGATACAGCAACTGGACAAAAAGAGAGGGGCAAAGATCCTGGAGATTATTGACCATCATGGAAGATGGAAGGTCATGCTGATCATGACTTGGGTGTACCATTTTTAAAAGTGCCATAATGTTGTATAGGAGAGTAGGACAGCCTGTTAGGGGTTCCCAGGAAATTTCATTCAGGTAAAGAGGGGTGATGTGGCATCTCTGGACTGGGTAGAAATGCCCACCTGATAGAAGTTGTCACTTCCACTTTTAAACCCCTGTATTTGAGAGAGAGAGTGGACTACAGAAGAGGAAGAACAGACCGGCTCATTAAAATCAATTTGGAGTCCACCCTGGGCTTGCAGTTAAAGGGTCTGTTTCAAGAGCCGGTGACATTGTCTGCCCTACTTCTCTAAATGACAGTAGATAGTGGACTTGCTAGGAATCTTGATGTCAGAGGGTTCCCTTGAACTCCTGGTTCTGTGGTGGAAACCCCTGGAGGAGGATCCCCTGACTCCAGCTGGACAGCGGCCGAAAGTGAACAGAAGACTTTGGGGCTTTGGGAGTGCAGGAAAACTGTGTAACATGCTTGGAGGGCCACATGTGCTGCTGCTGGGAGACCCTAGGCGAGGTAGTTACCAGGAGCTGGCAGAAGGAGAGCCTGTCCCCAATGCTCTTTCTTAATGGAGGAACAAGTGAATGGCTTTGGAATAAAGTCTATTTATATGTAGACAAAAGGCCTATTGGGACTGGGGAGCTGCATGAATAGTTCTGATATTTATACTAAATTTAAATGCTTACCGAACAGCACCAGAATGACAGCACTGCTGCACTATCGTAGAAAAATGGGGATCAAACCAGTGAGTGTTATCAGCATTAATCATTCTGTCTCTCCCAACATGTGCAATAGCATGATTTAAAAAAGCAACATTAGGCAACAAAAGTTAAACTGGAGGATATCAAATAAGCATTTCATATAAGTCCCATTCTTTATCTGCATACCTGCTGAAATAAAGAAATCTCTTTGCAGACAAAGCAGCCCCAAGTCATAGGTCACATCAAAAATGGATTTTAAGTCTGTAAAGATGCGGAAATATTTGTCTTTTGATAAAATACAGGCTTTGGTGAGGGAAACAAGCTCAGAAGCCTGGGAAAAATACACCAACTTGCTCCAACTTCGAAATGTGTACATATGGCATAGCCTGTCTTAAAAATAACATTAATATTTCTTGTGCAAGAACTATCAACATAATATCACAATTAGGCAGTGGTGTGTTGTTGGCTTCAATTGTGGGTTCTGTCAGGGAGGCAAAAGTTAATAAACAATTGTGGAGGTTCACTCTCTTGTAATGTCTCTCTTGTAATGCAGAGTTAAACAACATTTCCTATTATGAAAATCTAGGCATTGACAGGTGCTGTGTGTTAATAAGAACAAGGGCATGTTCTACATCAGTACATCTGAGCAGGAGGTTGGGAGAAGGTGGACAAAGTGTAAGCTGCATTGTTGATATTGGTCTTGGTAAGCTCTCTGTCAATGCCTATAGTTGAAACATATGATCTTCCGGGTGAAGCAAACTCTCTTCTTCTCCTCCCCTGATGCATCACAACTCATCTGAATCCCTGCCCCCTCTACCTATCCCTTGGGCTGCCTATATGTGTGACTGCAACTAGAGAGACATTCATTTTGTTTCAATAAATGATTTCTTTATTTCTGCTTTGTTAAACAATAACTTGGCCTACAACTAATGCAGACAACCTTTGTAGTAAAAACCCACACAAATAGAATGAGACTAAGGTTGTCATTTGGGACATCTGTACTGTTGTCACCATCACTCAGGGATGGCGCAATTCTGTCAAATCAGTGTCTCTCTTCTAGTTTACAAACTGCTCTCCTAGCAGTTTTTTCACTTCCCATTATGAGCCATCCTTCTTTCATTCCCACAAAGGAAAAATGTTTAGGTCACTTCTCAACTAGTGGCAGTTCCTGCAAACAGAGATATTAATGAAGGATTAGTATCAGGAACAAACAATAGAGGTCCAACAGCTACTGAAAGCGTATACCCAAGATGAAAGATGAAAAGTATGCATTAATTCCTATCAAACTGCTTCTTTTACTGGCCTCATGCAATGCACAGAAGTTCGGCAATGCATGATCACAACAGTGGATAACATTTAACCAGAAGAGTCCCTGTTGATCAAAACACACTTCACCACATGGGGATGGAGAGGCCACTTGTGGTCCAACAGTTGATGTCTGCTCAGCCTCTCTGCCTTGGCATTCACAAATCCCACAAAATTGTTGGTAACCAGAAAATTGTTCTCCTGGTTCAGGCACCTCCAGAGATTTAGGCTCTGCTCGCAGAGAATTCAGAAACACTTTCCACACTGCTTGTTGCGGTACTAAATGGCGGTCTTGTTTTCTGTGAGTACCAATATGAGCCTTCTCTTGACAGATTTAAAGAAAGCTTTTAGGACCAGATGGGTTGTACAAAGCTCCAGACTATTTACGTGGTGCTGGCTCTGCTTTGGAGACCAGATGCCTCTGATCTCAAAATTTCTCAAAAAATCCCAAAACCCAGCTGTGATGCATCTGTCACAGCCATGAGATCTGAGTGAAGAATTGAAAGTGGCTTGCTACAGATCAGGTTGATTCACATCATCCACCATGAACAATCATGAGCCATCTCCTGTGAGACCTGATTGGATTTGCAGAGGAGGCCCTCATGATGGACCAACTGGGGTCGGAGGTTTCACATACACCATCTAGAGTTTGCGATGTCGAGGATGCACAAGGCCAGGAGCTCAAGCAACCTCAGGACCATCCTCACAACACCCAAGATAGAGTTTGAAACATTGGAAACATAATCTAACTAAAGTGGCTTGGAGGCTGTTGCAGCACAATGGGAGAAATTGGAAGAGTGCTGACCCTGCTGGTGTGAATAACCTCTGCTGCCACCACATTCTCTGCGATGAAAGCACAGCTTGGGAGCTGTCACGGCCTATAATTTGAATAGGCTTGCAATTTATACACTGCTGATGAAACTGCTGTGATGGAGAAGACAGTAATCCCTGAGCTTGTACTGTGGCACAACTTTCTTTATATCTTTCTAGCTCCAAAACAGTATTCTCTTCAAACTATCAGAACACATTATAAGGTATGTATATTATGGATGAATAAAGCTTTTCTGAAAACCCAGTTGATCTAAACGAAGAGTGCCTCCTTTTAAGCATGACATTGGTGCCAATAGCTCTGCCTATGCAATCTGTAATGTCCAATCCAACAGATAGTACATTCTTGGCTGTGTCCTGACCATCTTGTAGTTTTTAGCCCTTCTAGGGCCTTAAGTCTTCAGGAATGGTCTTCAAGAACTTACAAGCCATGTCCCACAAAGCATGGGTGTACCTACCCAAAAGGCATACTGTATTCAGAGATCAGAGAATCAAGCTGACAGAAGAGAATTCTTTTTTTAAAGCATTGATTAGTATAGACTTCTTATCTGTAGGATTGGTTGGAAATAAATGTGTGCTCACCTTACTTGTTGATGTGCTTCCCACCTGGCATTCAGGTGTCAGGTTCTTAGCCAGAAATTCCCGGTCACTGGTGTCTGGTATATGTCACTTAAGCACCTGGCAACAAACAGGAGAGCTAGAACATGGCTTAGCCCATTATACAATCATTGTGTCAGTAAGAGTTGCATTGAATGACAAATGGTTAAGATGAAGCTGGTTCTATTTGGAGAATTTGAGTTAACAAATTTACCATACTTTCGCTAGTTGGCAATTGTACATTGAAAACGTCAGCTGCCCTTTGTACCTTGTAGGAAATGTGGTTATTAGTTAGGAGGCCTGTACAAGTACTAGGTTCACATTTTCCCATTAATGGGAACCAAGCACCCCATTGCAGTGTTTAACTTTCTCATGGTAGTGAAGCAGAGCAGACCAAGGCCTACCCTGGGGAGTTGGTGTGGGTTAGTAATCACCATTTCTGGCACACAATGATAACACTCAATAAATGATTATTCAGTCAGTGCATTTTCTTTAGAGAAAGGAAAAGTACCTTTATCACACACTCATAATACTAAATAGTAACTTACAAAAATGTACAAAGGCAGATGGAAAATTCCAAAGATGAGATTACATAGGATCACTGATACAACATCGACTCCTACAACATCGAACTACAAAAATATCGAATCAACAATATTGTATACAAATATATCGACACCCCATACACAAACCAGAAATAATACAAACATCGATAAAAAAATATTGTTTACAAAAATCCCGATTACAAAAATATTGACCAAAAAAATAAAGAACACAAAAATATCAATAACATTAAAATGAAAGGAAACACAACAAAAACGTTGATATAAATAATATCGACAACACAAACATCGATAACATACATATAAACTATACTGAAAATAACATTCACACATAAAAATAAACTATTTTAAATGATATAATAAAATAACATATTCCAAACATTTTAAACATGCACTAAAAGCAATTACAAAATGAATAACATTAAATAAAAGAAATACACTAAAAATCCCTAAATAAATAAACAAACAATACAACATAAAAAAATATCACAACTATCAAAAATAAACAAACATAAATACATATCATACATAAAAAAATATATCACATGTATCTACATAAACTTTAAAATAACTATAATAAACAAAATAAAAACAAAAATTAAATAAGCATAATAAATATTAAACAAATTAAAAAGTAACTGCTAAAAAATTCTCAAAATCTATCTCGACCAATACGTTTAAACTACACCAACACAAACCAATAGAAAACTCTAACTAATTAAATAAACACTATAAAAACAATCAATTAACACAAAATGTAACTTATAACAGACAAACAGTGAGGAAGAAAGAACCTTTACGAGACAGAACACAGAACAAAAAAGAACTACACAAACAACTATTCTGAAAAGCTCTCATTAAAGGTCAGAGCAAAACTTTGTAAGTAAATAAATATAATTAGCCGAAAAAACAAATTAACTAAAACTACCATCCTCCTGGAGACAACCTCCTTTGGATCGAACAAACTCTGGTAACCATCTCACCCAACCTGGGTCTCAACGGCCCCCAGATCTTCCTTGGTGGCTCCAATATGCACTGAAATGATCCGAATGATCAGGCGGTGAACAGTCTCAAACACTTCCTAGCTGACCTCAACCTCACTCAACTCTGTGACAGCCCAACGCACAACTTAGGCTCGACTCTTGATCTAATCATCTACAATCCCAACTCCATTCAGCTTGACTCTATTGACCCTTGTGACTGGTTGGATCATCATTATATCCCCTTACGAATCCTAGAAAGATGGAACTCTAAAAGATTCCAATCATTAAGACAAAAAACATTGGAAAACAACGCTGCAAAACACAAACGTGTATGTGCTCATATCTCGTTGCAAACTGTCGCTACTACCGCCTGCTTGCATGTCCGATGTTCACAAACTCACTGAACACTACAACAACTCCATGTTGTCAGCCCTGAATGCAATTGCCCCACTACAACTAAAAAGAAAGTCCAACAAAGTCTCCAAACCATGGTTCAATGACAGCTTAAATGTAGACAGACACAACCTGAGACTAGCAGAACGCTCTTGGAGATCCGCCCCATCTACTGATCTCCTTAAGATTTTAAGAAGAAAGCCAGAAGCAATGGGTTGACCAACTGCATGCTCACAAACTGCAAATCGGCTGCCAAACATGCCAGAACTGGCAGAAACCATCCTCACCCATCACATTGACATCACATTCATCACAGAAACTTGGTTGAATGAATCCTCTTCTCCAATTATCGACATGCTTGTGCCCCCGGGCTTCTCTATCATCAATAAAGACAGAAAAAAACATTGAGGCGGGGGTATTTCAATCATCCACAAGAGCAACATCTCCTTAACGGAAATGGACTCCTTCAAATACAACACTTTTGAATATCTAACCTCCACCATTAAAACGATCGACAACAAAACAATATACTGCCACCTCCTCTAATACCTGCCAGGTAACACCCCCTTATTCAGAGAACACCTTTCCAACCTGATAACCCACTGCTCATTCTCGGACTCCAACAACATAATTCTAGGTGACCTCAACCTGCATTGGAATGAGGAAAACAACTCTCTGATCCAATCTCTGAACGAACTTCTTAGCAACAACAACCTTACCCAACAATGCACAGAACATACCCACAACAGAGGCTCTATCCTGGATGCCATCATATCTCACGAAGACTCAGTCACTATCAACCACATCCTTCCTGTTGACTGGTCATACCACCACATCATTCTATTCCACATCAAACAAACAATCCAATGCCTTCCTCGTATACAGGATTCCACCCATTAGACGAGAAATCACAGCCAGATTCCCCTGGCCTACCTGGAAGAAAGGGTACGTTCACTCCTTCCCATCACCTCATGTGACCTTTCTGCAACTGAGCTCACCTTTCATTACAACGCAGGAATGACTTCCATACTAGACAAAATAGCTCCCTTGAAACAAAAAAGAGTCAGAAACATTCCATCTAGATCTTGGTTCAACACAGAGCTAAACAATGAAAGAAGACAGCTAAGAGCTGCTCAGAGACTCTGGAGGAACAACCCATCCACAACCCACCTCGATCAACTCAAGTCTGAATGCAGAAAATACAAAAGACACATCAAGAGCGAAAAAACTTCCTTCTTCTGTGATGCACTAGACAATGCCAAAAACTGGCCCACAGAACTCTTCAATATCATTAGACAACAAACATCCAAGCCCCCCTCATCCACAGTGCAGGCTTCCAAAGAGTTATGTGACAACTTTTCCAACTTCTTCAATGAGAAAATCAGCAAGATTGAGCTCTCACTGGACGACTACCGCTGTACTCCCAACGACAGCCCGCTCCCCGGAAAAGAAAATGAAAACCCTCCCAGACACCCTCCCAACAACTGGAAATCTTTCAATCCGATCTCCGAAGCAGCAATCATCAAAATGATTACAAGTTCTAAACCCTTGTCACACATTGCTGACCCTACACCTGCCCAACTGGCTAAAAAGCTCAAACACACCCTTGCCCCGCTCTGGACCAAGATTATAAATAGCTCCTTGAGAACTGGAGTCAAGCCGGACTGCCTCAAAATCGGTCAAGTCACGCCACTACTGAAAAAAACAGGACCTGACCCAAACGATCTCAGTAACTTCAGGCCTGTCTCCAATCTCCTGTTTCTAGCAAAAATCCTGGAAAGATGTGTTCTCCTTCAACTCACCCAACACATAGACAGAAACAACCTGCTAGACCCTCATCAATCAGACTTCAGAAAAGGTTGCAACACAGAGACAGAGATCCTGAATGTCATTGATGATGTCCACAAATCTCTAGATACAGAACGATGCAGTCTACTCGTACTCCTGGACCTATCGGCAGCCTTCGAGAGGGCCGACCACAAATTACTCATCAAGGTACTTCAAGAAAGGGCTGGAGCTGAAGAGGTGGTCTACCTCCTTCCTGCAAAACCACACCCAAAGAATAAAAATCGAAAACTCCATATCTGACCCACTCCCCATTAGCAGGGGCGTCCCCCAAGGATCAGCCCTCTCCCCACAACTATTCAACATATACATGAAGCCTCTCACCAACATACTCAAAAAAGCCAATATTCCCTTCCACCTCTATGCGGAGGATACCCAGATCTATCTAGAAACTTCCTCCATTGGGGACATCCAGAGACTAAACGACACCCTAAAAGAAGTTCAACACTGGCTATCCCTCAACCACCTGAAACTCAACCAAGATAATACGGAAATCCTTCTCGTATCCAATTAAGTGAAGTCCCCCCAAATCACAGAATGGCTAAACTGTATCGATGCTCTCAGCTGCCACCTCACCCAAGCCAACTCAGTAAAATCACTGGGAATCACTCTGGACCCAAACTTAGACATGATCAAACATATCAAGAACACTGCAAAGAGCGCTTTCCTCAACCTAAAACTACTCTACCAAATAAAACCCTTCATCTCCCCCAATGACTTCAAACAAGCAACTCAATCCCTGGTGTTGTCCAGGTTGGACTACGGGAATGCAACCCTCACATGCACAGCAAAATCCCACCTTGCTCCCCTCAGATCAACTCTTAATGCAGCAGCCAGGATGGTCACCGGAGTAAAGAAATATGAACACATCTCCCCTGCTCTCAGAGAGCTAAAATGGCTCCCAATCGAAGTGCGTGCCAACTTCAGAACTGCCTGTCTCACACACAAAGCTATGCACACTGGGAAACCTGCCTACTTGGCAGCCAAACTCCTTAAGGCCGGCCAGTCAAGAACCCTCAGGAGTACGAACACTCTACTTCTCATTCCCCCGAAAACTCGTAAGCAAAAAACCCTATCACGCTCCTTCTCTGGAAATGCTCCCAAAATCTGGAACTCCATTCCAGTCCATATCAGTACAATCCCCTCCTTCTAAAAATTCAAAAGTCAGCTCAAAGACCTCTTCCTCAGCCCCACTTTCCCAAATGGTTAACTGCTCTCAATCACAGAATCATGCAAATCGCAGCATTTAGCCACGTGAATAATGAAGGCTTCTACACCACCTACCTCACGATGCGCCCCTTTGTCCCCCCGCCCTGATCTGGACGCGTCGAGACCCATTTGTTTACTAGTGTTTTTACTGTGTGTTCGACTGCCATACTATGTGTTCGATTTCTTCACTATAAATGTTGTAAAGCGCTCCGATACCTTCGGGTCTGGCCAGCGCTATATAAAACTCTTAAATAAATAAATTAAGACTGAGAAGGAGTAGGTGCAACAAACACATCAGATCAGCAAAAGCGACCTTCTTCAAGTTTTTTGAGCTGCTTAAGCTGCAATCCAATAACACTCCTATGCAATCACCTCTCATCTCCTGCCCTCAGCCAAACTGTGATGACTTTGTCGACTTCTTCCTTGAAAAAGCGAGCGAGATTGAATCTGATCTAAGGTCTGCCCTGATCAATCTATCACTCTACCAGGACTCCTCCTTACCATCGCTGCCCCTTATTGTGCCCTGTCTCTCCCATAAAAGCAATGCCTCTTGGAGTTAATTCACACCCCACAACGACACATCCATCTTCAAAATTCTTTCGAACCTGAAACCTTCAAATCACTTCAATGATCCCCTCCCCCAAATTTATTTAAAGAAATGATAAGATCACTTGTCCCACTCTGGACCAAGATTATCAATGCTTCTCTTCTTCAAAGTGAGATCCCTGACTGCCTAAAGTCAGAGCTGGTTCTGTCTATTCTCAAAAAACCAATAGCTGACCCAGAAGATCTGAATAATTTTCGACCAATCACAAACATCCCTTCTCTGGCCAAACTCCTTGAGAAATGTGTTCATGAACAACGGTGCAACCACATTGAGTAATCCCAACTTCTTGATCAATTTCAATCGGGATTCCGTCATGGCCACAGCCCCGAAACTGCCATCACTCATATAGTTGACAATGCTCTCACTATGCTTGAAAAGAATTAATCTTGCCTACTAATCGACCTTTCATCTGCTTTTGACACTGTCAAACATGACAATCTACAGGGCCTTCTGGAACGTAGGATGGGCTCTCAGTCACTGCACTAAAATGGGTTGCCTCTTTTCTCAATAACAAAATGCAAAGAGTCAAATCCAATCAAACTCTATCCAATTCCAGTCCCTGCACTCTGGGGGTGCCCCAAGGGTCCTCTCTCTCCCCCACGCTTTTCAACCTATTCATTGAACCTCTTACTGTAATCCTCAAAGCGTCTAACATCAAATATCACATGTATGCGGATGACACCCAATTGTACATGAAAATCTCTTCCTCTGAAGATATCAAGATACTCAATGGAACCCTGGACAAAACCCAAAATTGGCTAACCTCCAACCACCTCAAACTAAACACCCTCAAAATGGAATTCCTCCTTATCTCACCGACCAAGCAAACCCCCATTGTGGAGAAATATTTGAAAAACCTCTCCGCTCTCAACTGCACACCTCTCATCATAGACTCTATGAAATCTCTAGGAATAGTGCTGGATAAGAACTTAAACATGCAGGATCACATCAGAGCATCTATCAAAGTAGCGAACTTCCAACTGAGCATTCTAAGGAAACTTAAACCCTACCTTCCAAAGGAAGACTTCAAATGTGTGGTGCAAGCGTTAGTCATCCCACGGCTGGAATACTGCAGTGCGACACTCTGCGGGCTACCGAGATACAGACTAGACCCCTCAGAGCATCTCTGAATGGGGTGTCTTGGCTCATCACTGGTTACAAGAAAACCAACATTTCTCTGGGCCTGAAATCTCTTAACTTGCCTCCGTTTGACGCAAGGATTCAATCAAAACTTGCATTTATAGCTCATAAAGCTCTGCATTTCAACACTCCTCTGTACCTAGCAAATAAGCTTGAACTGTCAGGTGGCTCACATTCCTCGGGGAACTCCAGTACCTTGCTGCTCAAGCCAAAGAAATGAAAAAAATGAAAACCTACAATTGTACATTCTCAGGTATTGCCTTGAGAATCTGAAACTCCATTCCTGCAGAAACTAGATTGATTCCTTTAACACTTGCCTTCAAAAGGGAAGTGAAATGTTACTGATGAGCACGGCCTGAGCTAGAAGCTTTTGTCTTTTTGTCTCCTATCTTGTACCGCTGATTAAGTTGCTACTTGGCAATTGTATGGCCCCAATGCCTGCTTCTTTTATGTCATGTTGTACTTGCTATATATCATTGCTTTTCGCCCACAATTATCTACCTATGTGTTCCGCAACTCATATGTAAAGCACTCTGATATCCACTAGGGTCATGTTTGTGCTATATAAAACATTTAAAATAAATATATAAATATAACATGTTTTTCTTTCAATGTCATAGATTAAAATTCACTAAAAATCCACCTAGAAAAATCAATACAAAGATTTACGTGCATAACAATAAAACCAACATTACAAAACATATACAACAAAGTAAGTATAGCACTTAACCAACAAATAAAATAAAGGAGACAATACTAACACATCTAATAAAAAAGCAAAACATACCTAACAAATACTTTTCTTTTAACAGCTTCTACAGAAGTCAACAAAACCACAACATCAAAGAAAGAAACTTCATCTACTAAAAATAGTAAGTAGATATTTTATAACAAAATAAGAATAGAGTTCAAATAATCTAAATAGTTAAATTAACTGTAACTAAAATTGTCAGAAGTAGCTAAATTCATCACATCACAAAAGGGAAAACTACTTCTGTGCTACATTAGCTACAATTATATGCAAGCAAAAATAACTGGAAAAAAATATATAATCATTGAATTTGTACAAGCAATGATTCAGTCAATTTAAAAAATATACAGGTATAGATTACACCACCAATAGCAACTTTGCCAATCAAATAAAAAAAATAATCGCCCTGGCTTATGAACCAACAACTGAAGTAGCCAATCACTAGAACATACTTCTTGAAAGCCCTTTCTACCAAGCAAACAACACAAAAACTAAGAGGCTCATTACGATGGCGAGCCCTCCGCCATCATACTGCTGTTTTCCCCTGCCATATTATAATGGCGGGGGGAATCGTTAGTTAGGCGTGGCGGTCATAAAGACTGCCCGCTGCGGTTCCGTCAGGTGGTCCTTTTCCGACCGCCTGTCTGAACGAAAAGATTGGGTAACATTTATAGGGATTATGATATCCCTTTCCTCCGTTCATTTTGTTGCGGACAACCCGCCGCAAAACGAATGGCGATATTTCTACATTACAAATTTATATTTTAAACAATGAAAAAACTTACATCGATATTTTCCACCATTGATATTCTTGACTCGATATTCATGCAATTCGATATTTCGACGTCGATATTCTGTCTCAGCAATATTACAGAATCTCATTTGACCCCCTAAGGTAACTGAACTGGTTTGGACAAAGGTTCAAGATCAACAAACCACATGTTAAAAGGCATCATTTTGTACGTAAATGCAAGCAAACCAGAGGGACTTATCCTCCTATCAATACATATCAAAGAACCAAAAAGATCCTGACTATGGGTCGTGGACTAGACCATCACATCTATTTGGAAAACAATGTTTTCTTTATATATCCCTCACCCACCAGGGTTTCCCTTTGATGGCATGCTTCATCATTAGGTCCATCCTGTTCCGCTACGGAATGGGGTGTGCTGCGACATACAAAATACATGGGAGGACATATAGGTGTATAATAGAATGATGAACATTAGGTGCAGTAATAGGAGTAGGGGGCTTTTTTGGGAGTCTTAAAAATACCTACCTAGTAGTTCAAATATTCTTTCTATTGGACCTCTAGTCGATATGGTTAAAAACAGGGAAGAAACAAGAATCAAGGAAATAATGCTCTTGTGTTTCCAAAGGTCTGCATGTTTCAAGGCGCACTTTGGATGTGGCATTTTGCAGTTCCCTAAACTCATGTTCTCCCACAGGCGGGGATGTAGCCTTCGGGACATGGTTGTACATACACACCTCCACGAAACCATAGAGACTGAGCCCTAAATCAGGGTATCAGAACCCCTGTCATGGGACACGACCCTTGTGGCAGGTGCAGTGTCAACTCACGCAAGTTACAAAAACACATTTACGTACAACACCACATGGGATTTGAGATAATTAAAAATGTGCAATTCCCAAATGGTTGTATACCTGATAACATGTCCCTGCAATTTACACTATGTAGGGATGACTACATGAAAAATTGAAAGTTGGATCTGCGAACACCACAGCAACCTTAGTTGGGGAAGAACAACAACCAAAATGTTAGTACACTACATCGAAAGAAGGCATACAGTACTGGATTACTGATGGGTGATCCAAGAACAAGTGAATCACGAATCACGATTGTTTGAAAAAGAGCAAATTTGGGTGTTCTGACTAAAAATACACATTGAAGGCCTGTGCGTCAATTTACCTGTTAACAGCCTGATGATTATGTGCTGAATGCACCCTTATTAGCAAGGATCTACTTCTGAGAATGCACTATGCATGATTAGTAATGAAGCATACTTATTGCTACTAGTAATTCTTTCCCACATTTCCTCTGAATACAAAAAGTATTTTTTATATTTTTAATTTTTTGCATTTATTATCACATCACAACTGCCATTCAGCCCAAAGTTTAGACCAAAGTGTGTAATATCACTTAAGGTCTTCCAGTGCTCACAGGCACCAATGCTAGTTTTCAATCTATTAAAATCAGAGAGGTCATTCCGTTTAGTGACGGCCATCTTTGAAGGTTAGTAAACTGGCCTGAACACACATGCGGAAGCTGATGCTCTCTCACTGCGTTCTGTATATTTTGACATGTTCATGGTGCCCATGCCATCCTGGGGCGATCACAAGTGAGGAAAGATTTGCCAATGTTAAAACCCTGCAGGGCATTATGGGGAGCTCTAGCCACAGCAGCGAATACATCAAAGGCGGGTCTTACGTAGTGCTGGGAGTCCACAATCATCAGTTTCATTTTCTTTTCTTATTTTTGGGTGGTTGCCCGGTCCCACTTGGGCATCCCCATGCCTCCTCAAAGGTTGGAGTTAGTTGGGAGAGCCCACCATTGCTGCCCTACCAGGTTTCTGCATTGCACGCACCTCCACATGCAAGCGCGAGACCCAACAGCTTCTCTCTCCTCCTGAGAGGTCCCTACCCGCTTCTTACTGAGAGGGATTTCTGAAAAGGGCACCACATACTCCGTTTATAGAATGTACAGTGGAGGCAATTTTTTATGTGGAGCTGGCCATGTACAAACCCCAAGGGGTTCTCAGTGTATTCCCACCAGATGGCACTTGAGAGCAGGTTAGAAAGGAGAAATGATAATGATAATGAGGCTGTCATTCTTCTCACCTGTGGCCACAACAAATCAAATCAAATCAAGGGATATTTCTTAAGCGCACACATCACTACAAAAGCCTATGGCACATCCATATTCAATCTTGCAACTGCCATGCTAACAAACAAAAATCATTTTTTGATCAGCTACAGGTACACCACTATTCAATGCAAAACATTTGTTGTAAGCACAATTTCTGATTTATCAATATTGCAAATATTTATGTATAACATGGCAGTGAATATTTAAAACATAAAAAAATAAGAAGTGCCAGTTGGCATCGACCCTGTATGAAGATACTGCGCTTCAAAACTAATGACACCAGCCAGGGACTGAACAGGGAGGGTCTTGGGGAGCTACCCCCTTGAGTCTACAAGGTTGGGTGACCAATGGAGTGTCTTCTCATGCAAGGGCACTTCAAAAGCTGTTCCCTAGAAACACATAATGTGCAGTCATTTGGGGCCTGTTGATCCTGCATTCAGAGATCATCTGGTGCTGCAAACTGCATGATTAGGAGAATTTGATCACTGCCAGATGATTTGGGAGGGTGCTGGGGCAATATCTGTGAAACACAAATTTTGAGTACATGTGCAAACATGTGTGAGATGAGACTAAACATATGTCTTTGTGTGGCAGTCTCACCAGTTGAAATGCTTGACCTAACTGGTAAATGGTGGTCTGTGTTGGCCCTACATATGGTAATACTGGCCCAATTGTGAGATTTCAGGCATTCTTTACAAGATATTGGTGTTCCTCAGCATAATAGTGGCCCAACTTAGAATGAGTGGGTATTCTTGGCAAGATGTTTCTTCCGGTGCTAATGGTGGCACAAGTGAATTGGAGGGCTACTGTTGCTTGCAGAGCAAATATTAAAATCTATTCTTTCAATATACAGTACTATTTTTAACAATTCAACTGCAGCATTCAATCAAATTAGTGTATTTTCAGAATTTGGTAAGCTGATATGTCAGACAATATGATTGTGTTTTAGAATATATTTAATACTGATATTGGATGGATAAAGCATGCAGAGTTTGGGAATCCAGCCATCATTTACTGCTATGGTATGGCTATTACTTTATAGTTTGTGTAAAGGCAGTTCATCATCGTATTGGAAGCCTTACTGTTATATCGCTAATGGTGTCTTTTTATTTTTCAATTCAAAACTTGTACTGCATAATTGAGAAGCTGCTTGAAAGAGGCACTGAAAGAAATTGGGTTATTGGTTGGGAAGGTGTCTACCTGCCTCATGTAATAATCAATAACCTTGTCAGGGTGAACGCTTAAAGTCACTAAATTAACCTCAGCTCAACCCCAAGGCAGCACAGAGGATATGGACTTTGACGTAGGAAAGTGTGTAAAGTGCTTATGTTGTATCCAAACAATAAAAATTACAAACCAATTTAAATCGTAATAACCGAAATGACACCAAAATGACAACAATTCCAATAAGGAGTGCTGAAGATAAGATTTTTTAAAGTTTTATGTACAAATAGCGCCAAAAGCACAAAGCGCCAATGACAGTCATTGGTCACTGCAAACTGGGACAGAGGCATAATTTGAGGCTCACTGCAATGGAAAGAGGGTCATATTCCCCAGTGAGGTTCATTCTGGAAAAAAAACTCCTCTTTCCTTTAAGTCTCAACCATCCACAGGAGAACATTTCTCCCCCCCCCCCCCCAAACTCAGTGGAAGCACTTTGAGACTCACAGGGAGTCAGGGGCAGAGACCAACAGCAGGGTCCATTTCAGGTCCAATTGTCACTGGTCAGTTGAAAAAAGGCCTCTTTTAACTTGGTGTATCTCTGTTGCTTAAAGAGGATGTCAGCCTTATGACCGTTGGAGTCCAGTTCTTGATCCTGGGTACAAGAGAAAGCAGGTCCAGTCCTTTAGGACTCCTTCCAAGTCACAGACTGCAGGCTCAGTGCTCATCTATTCTTCCTTAGGTCCAAGAATGTTCTGAAGTGGGTGGCTGGAGATGTCACATTTATTCATGTTAAGAGCCGGTGGAAGGGAATGACTGCTGGGAAGGCCCTAACCATAGAACATTTGTTCCCAGGGTCAACCTTACCCATTTTGGTCATTTTCAAGATGGCAAAGGTCTTTGACCACTCTAATCATCGGGTATTCAGGCTGGGTGTCAGGATTCAGCTTCTTTCCTCAGGGTCTAACGCGAAGATACAATGACCCACCTCTCGATACCTTTAACTTTGCTTTAGATTTGACAGAGTATTGAAGTGATCAAGCGGGGGGAAGGGAAAGTAGGAAGGGAACAGCAGGGAAGGAGATCTGTAAAGGAAAAGGTTAAACAATAACAAAACAAATGTATCTTGTCAATAAGGTTTCTCAACTTCTCCAACTTCTCCAAGTTGACTTTCTCAAATCAGCATTAAAATAGCAGACTATTCATGTCAATAAGTACTTGAGCAATTTCTCAATCTGTAGAGCAATATCAATGCACTTAATTGTTTGCACAATGTTTTGTTTATCATCACTTTTATCCAAAGACTGTCTTTTTCTTGTCTTGTGGTAAATAAAATATTACGCTCTCAGAATTTTAAAATATAAATAAGATCATGCATAAAGCAAGTGGCTGAGTCTGTGGTATCAGGTTCATAAAGGGCTTTATTCCAATAACTCGAGTCAAAGGGAGAATATTACCATCACCAAAAAGGATCTGGAAAGGGACTCAAAAGTATTCTCAATATTCTCAAAACATTATTCACAGAGTACAGTATATATACATTTCTCAATTGTACGTAAGCAAAAGAGCAAGAGAGAATGAGATAAGAGCATGTGGGCGTGTAAGTAGGCGTGAAGGTGGGCGTCCATGTGGGCGTCCACTTGATGATAATGGGTAATTTGTCATGTGTGGGTGGATACCTGGAGGGGGTTGCGTGATCTGCTGGAATTGTACTGGAACTTTGCCTTACTTGTGCTCAACTCGAGCATGACGTGTAACTGACGTGGGGAGGGTTGCTATGCAACCGGACAAGTCTGGAAGTGAGGCCTTCAGTGAGTGAGGCCTTCAGTGTCAGGACGACCAGCACATCTTGTATTATCTGATATCCGATGTCTGGAGCAGGGACTGATTTGTGACATAGGTTGCTCATCACCAAGAGCCGATGTGGCATCTATTTCTTCATTTACTTCATTTACTGCAGAGGCCTTACATGGGGGCTATGGGCTTTTTACTGACGTGAGCTTTGCAATCTCACAAAGAGAGACAGTAGGGCTGGGCTCCCTCCTTGCAGATGGGTCGCGTTCATTCCTCCTTCACCAGGCAAGAATGTGGTTTCAGTAAGAGTAAGCAGATAACCGTGCTCAATACTGTCTCGGCACCTCGGTCGGGGCCCCTTTGGCTGAGGCCCAAGTGTGCAAGGCCAAGGAGACATAGCTGCAGCTTTCAGAGCGTTCTGAGGCATGAAACCTCTTTTCGGCTCTGGCTGAGCCATAAACATGGGCTTCATGAAAATGCAGGAAAACATGATGAAAAACGTGTAGGCCTCAATACAGATTTGTCGTTTCTCTCATGGGAGACTGGATGATGGCAGGCCACGTTATAGCATAAGCATCATGATAGAAAGGCCATGGAGGGGAAATACATAGGTTACATGTATGTGCATATAAGCGTTGGGGGGGGCACATGGGGACACATAGGCCTCATAGATTTTTATTTTCCTCATTCCCTCCTTGTACCCTAGTGAACCCCCTATGTAACGTCTATTTTCATGAGACAGTCGATCTGTTCTTGCAGCATTATTTTTCCATTTTCAATGCTTTGTAAATAGGGATGTGGAACACATGCAGTAGCACACAGGCCACAAATGGCCGGGCCACACTGCAGACATAGGCAACAACTGAATATCATTAATAGTATCAACCCACAGACGGTCAACACTTTCCATCCCCAAGCCGATATTAATCCCCAGAACCAACCGGACCATGTCCACGTGCCTGTGTCTTGATGTATGTTTTGGGCAATCTTGTGGAGCCTTGTTATTGCTTTGTATTCTTTGGCATCACCGTTGATGGATGTCATTAAGGCAAACCATGCTCCGCAAGAACCATTATGGGAGAACGGAAAAGGAAAAAGAGGCAACACTCCCTTTACCTTCTGATACGGGGGAAATCGGCCACAGACCCAGCAGTCTGTAGCATTGCTAGTCTGATGTGAATGGTGCAGCATCTGAATAAAGGTATTGTTGCGTAAGGCAAGTCGATATGATAGCTCATGGGATGGCAGATCACTAAATGTGTGCTTTATGGTATCATTAGTGGAGGAGTATAAGAGTGAGGCAATAGGAGGAAAAATAGCATGTAGTATTAAGCTGATACATATTATCGTGATGCACAGAAGAGATAGAAAAATTACAGTCACTATACATCTACCACGTAATATTTTACAGTATTTGTTTTTTTTTTTTTTTGCTCTTTTTATCAATGTTATTGTCCAAGATCTTATGCAAGCCAGAATACATGTTCAACCGCTTCACCACCTAGTGGACTTAATTGATCAAACGGGTTCTGACTTTTTAGATCTAAGTTTAGCTTTGTGGAAACTGCTGGGGAGTCTCCTCTTAGAAAATGGTGTTCAAAGTCTTTCCTTTGTAAAAGAGTGGTGAAGGTGCAACCATCCTTTCCGTCCCTCGACTTTAACGGCTTCGGCGCCTTCCACCTCGGCTCAAGAGGGCTTGATCTATCAAAGTTCCTTATTAGCGATGGAGTGTTCCTTGACCTGGGTGTTGTCAGGGAAGGCGGCAGCAACCTGCGAACAACAAGAGAGTAGTGCAGACATCAAGGAAGCCAGGTAATCTGTCAGCATGTTACTATCAACATCAGTAATCTTTTTAGGCATTGGAGTGCCCCACATATTCGGTAGTCTACCAAAGACCACTTCATAGGGAGATAAGCCTGTTCTAGAATGGGCTACCATTCGCATGTAAAAGAGGGCAACCGGCAGGGCTACCATCCAATCTACACCTTTGTCTGCGCAAAATTTTAATGTCCGATTATGTCTTTCTACAAGGCCTGCTGCTTCAGGATGTCGCACACAATGGAATTTCCAGGTATACCCTAACACAAGGGACACCTGCTTCATTAGTACCAGGACATATTTGTAACCTCTACATCTGTTTATTTGGATATAATCCATTTGGAGCACTTCAAAAGGGTGGTCAGGTGGATGGAATCCACCTTGTTCCATCGGAATGCCTTTACCTGGATTGAATTGGCAACAGATCATACATGTTCTGACCTTTTGTTTCGCTGCTGCACGCAGGTGCTTGTTGAACCATATATTCTGTAAGCTATCTATCATTGCTTTCTCTCCTAAGTGTGCAGGACTATGTGCGGTATTTATAATCACTTGTACCATCGAATCAGGAAGAAACCATGTGGATTTGCCCTTATTCATCCAACCCTGATCAGTCAGTACCCCTCCTTGTTCCGACCATTTCTTTAATTCGTCCATAGTAGCATGTGTCTGTATGTCTTGTACATCCTTGGAAGGATCTCTAACTGTCATGGCTTTGGACAGTGATAGTATCTGTGATTTTGTCATGTCTAGTGGGGTCTGAGCTGTCTGTTTAGCTGTTCGGTCTGCCAGATCATTGCCTTGGGAAATGGTATCTGTGGCTCTAGTATGTGCTTTACATTTTAGGATAGCTATGGCTGTTGGTAAATATATTGCTTCCAGTAGGGCTTGAATAAGGGGACCATGCTGTATCTTGGCCCCATGAGAGGTCAAGAAACCTCTTTCTCGCCACAGAATCGGTGTAAATGTTTACTCTCAGGTGCTTAGCTCTTATGCACGCTTGTGTCAGGGCGATGAGCTCTGCTGCTTGTGCTGACAATATGTCTATTCTTTTAGTCTCTATTATTACAGTATCAGTAGTCACTGCATATGCTGCCACTAATTCTCCCGCCCCTGTCCTCATGCATGAGCCGTCAACATATAGTGTTAGGTCGGGGTCTGGGAGTGCAACGTCTGTCAAGTCTTGTCTTGGTTTAGTCACGGTATGTATTACTTCAACACAGTCGTGTGGTGAAACGCTTTCTGTACTGGAGGGCAAAAGGGTAGCAGGATTCAGTATGTTGCATCGTCTGATCTCTATGTGTGGTTGAAATAACGTTGGCTCATAGCCTGTCAGTCTAGCTACAGTCAGGTGTTGTGTTTGTGTCCGGTTCAAGAGAACCTCTACTGCGTGTGGTACTTGTACTGTCAGAGGGTGGCCCAGCACTATCGAGTCACTTTGTCTTATGGCTAAGGCCGTTGCTGCAACTGATTTTAGGCACGCAGGCAAAGCCTGTGCTACTGGGTCTAATGTACTAGAAAAATAAGCACAGGGCTTGTGTTTTCCTGCATGATCTTGTGTTAGGACAGATAGTGCTGTTCCATCCCGCTCTGTCACAAAAAGCATAAACGATTTGTTGTAATCAGGGTTTGCTAAAACTGGTGCTTGACATAAAGCTCTCTTTAATTCTTCAAATGCCACAGTGTGTTCTTGTGTCCAAGGGAGGACTTTAGTAGAAGCTGTATTAGGGGCTTGGACTAATTCCCCTGAAAGATCACAATAAAACATGAGAAAAAGGGGAAAGCACCATACCTATTTCCTCGGCTTAATTTCTAAGGGGGCTAATTTCTAAGGGGCTTAATTTCTTAAGGGGCTAGCGGGAAGCGAACCTCCTCAGGGGCCAGCAGAAAGCCAATATTCTCCTCCTTCCCCCCCTTTTTGACAGGAGGAAATCTGAAACAGATTTCACTGCTGTCAAACACTATCAAACCCTGTGTCTTGTCAACACTATTAATCCCTGTGTGTAGCTACTGGGCGTAAGCAAAATTATAGGAGATACACAGCGTATTTGAAACGGCGAGAAATCCTTCAAATTAATGTACAAACCTCATTGTGTTAGCTCATAAGCTGGCCAAATGACATCTCATATGCAAATGTCCCTATTACATGAACCTACACCAACCTGAAGTCAATATTAATGCTAGGAGGCCCTAATAGGAATGCTAAATTACCTAAATATTCAGAAAACCAAGTTTAAGAACAGTTGTTAATGTTGATAATTAATAATTCATCTGCTAAAAAAATCAGTCATTTTGCAATAATTTCCACCTACACAATAAACAGCCTAATTTAAAAACAAGTCAACTTTTGTGGCCACCACTTACAAGAATGAGCTTACTAAAGCAAACTTTAAAAAGGAAATCCTGTCAGATATTTTCTCATTACCCTAAATACCGAGCCTCATTTGTCACTCTGGGGTGGCAGTCCTTATTTAAAACAGGCCTTTCAAGAGGTAAGATGCGAGTGCACAGATCATAATGGTTCCTTAATGTCCAATCTGGAAACATATGACCGAGGCTGCCTGTCTAGAAGAGAAAGGCAGTCATGTGATACATATTTAAGTCTTGCATAACTACTTTATTCTTTTATTCATCTCCAATACCAATTAGACATACACTGATAACGTGTTGTCCGCTATTTTGACAGCATGATAAAGGTAATATCATGTCTGTGAAATTTAGTAATTGTGAACAAGTTCCAGCCAAGCGCAGCGCAAAGATATACGTCGTCACGTCCATCTCTGTAACGCCCAGGAGAACTTGTATTAATGCCAAACATACTGGTCAATACAACACAAAAACAAAACATATATAAAATACATATGCCAAGCCATCAGTATACCAAGCACAGAAAGCA
Source organism: Triturus cristatus (assembly GCF_964204655.1). Taxonomy (NCBI): domain Eukaryota; kingdom Metazoa; phylum Chordata; class Amphibia; order Caudata; family Salamandridae; genus Triturus; species Triturus cristatus. The sequence goes on from NC_140581.1 coordinate 884,287,935, forward strand.
TAGACAATTACACTAACATATATAAATGAGCAGCGATGCGCAATTATAGTACCTACAGCTCAGAGGCGAACATTCTGGCCTGCTTAATTTGTCAGGCTTATAATCAATAATTGATTTACCTGCCCTCTACACCCCCATCTGAAATCACCGTGTCAAGTCTGACACACAGGATCAGCAACAATAATCAAAAAATGAAGAACACACAAACCTGTCTTTTTTATTTTTTTATGAAAATGAGCTATGCATCTTTGTACACAATGTACCCTCATGTCCTAGTCGAAGATGCATCTCCCATCTTTCCTCACAGACCCGTAACCACTGGATCATTTATCCAATGCAACTGGTGGCAGCTTGTGGCCACAATTCAAAAATGTCTGAATTTGAAAATCGTTTTTATATAGGCACATAGCCCTTAAAATTCCAAGCAAGAGCAACATTTTACTTTCTGGCCAGAAGCAATATAACAATTGCTAAAAAATAAAACAAATCTTCTCCATAGACATTTCCTCGGGGCACTCGTTTTGCACAGAATAGAACAAGGGAATCTTTCTCGACTTACATTTCTCAGCTGCCCTGTCTTATCAGAGAAGTTAAAAATAGCCCCTCAGCGCGGCCTGAGCCTGGGCTGCCAGCCATCTTTTTTTGTTTTTCCTACTCCTGGCCCCCAAGGCTCTCCGGCTGCAGGCATTACACAGATGCGATGTCAGAGAAGCCTTCTAAGCAGTGCCTCTGTTCTGCTCCTCTCACCGGCCCCCACCTACACTGGCTACAAGGTCAGAATCTGTCTCCGATTTCTGTATCACATTCTGCTCTACACAGCCCCCACCTTCTCCTCACTCTGAAGCTGTCAAAGACAAAAAGACTACTCAATTCCATAAAAACTGCAATAATTTGCCCAATTGAAAAATTATTTTTACATACAATTTGCTCTCAGGGGGTCATGATCTTACCGACTTGACCCAGCACATTGGCTCACTGGACCACCAAGAACACAAACCTGGATTCTGGAACAATTTTGCAAATTCGAAATACCCACAATTTTCTCAAGCTAAATTTTTACTAAATATTTTTCATTAACACTTTGTACATTAGGGGTGTCATCAAATCACAGGTGTTGCTCCTTCTCCAGCTACACTCCTCTCAATTTTCTTTTGACAACGTAATCAAATGTTGGACCATGAAAACACCAGCTATGCGCTGTTCGTTTGGTGGGAGGCTCAAGAACCTTTGGGCTACTATATCATTATTATATGTATCGTGGTACTTGCGGTGGCACTCTAACTGGTCTTTCTACTGGGGCCACTCTTGCTAGGTCCTCTGAAAGGACGGGATAAATACCAGCAACGTCAGTATTTCTTTCTCTGTCAGCCTGCGCTCATTTTACCTGCTCCACTTCCTCCTGTAACATCTTTTCCATGGCTTTTCCAGACTCCAGTCTACTTCTCTCTGCTTCGTGAAACACTTACTCTGTCCTCCTATGTGACTCCTTGCGCCAAAACTCAATGGCATCTTTCTGTTACTGTCTGGCTTTCTTTTTCCATAATTCTTCTTCTACTCTCATGATGCAATCTGCATCCCAGGTCCCAGCTGCGGGCCACCTCTGACTTTCTGGTAAATCCTTGGTGTAGTCCACCCATAAATCAAGAAATAATACGGCATCTAGGCCATGCTTATGATACATAAAGTACCCTGGAGTGTCCCTAGGTGGAATGGGAACAGCTTCCTCGAGTACCCCTTTTCTAGTTTTGATCTGTCTTAATTTTGAAAAGAACGGCATCTTTAAACTTTGCTACTTGATTTTGAACACAATAAATTACAATAAACACAATAATGAACACTCATTCATACCACAATTTTTAAAACATATTAAAACATTTAACATTTAACATTTAACATTTAACGAACGATGATAACTAATAGGAAACTAGTTACTGACATAATACTAACACTAGAGAATACTGAATTATATGCAAGACATACTAGATATACTGCTAAACAGTACAGATACACTGCTGAAACAGTGCAGACCGGATTTGTGTACCCAAACCCGTCTTGACCGGCACAACCTAATGTGCACGTCTAACTGCCTCCCCAGCAACGGTACTCACCGGGTAGCACGGAACGGAAGGCCTCGGAACTGAACTGGACTAGACCAAACTGGACTGGACTGGACTCGACTCGTGACTTGGATACTTCGGAACTTCGGAATCTGGTGGGCCTCTGTATACCTCGGACACAGCTCTCTCGCAGGTGGGCTCTGGGTAGGACAATCTGCGTTCCTCACCGCCTCGTATGGATGCCTGGTCGCAGTCTGTCCCCTTCGTTGGCCTGAGGGAGTTGGCGGGAAGACCCGCGACGTGCGCGCTTGAAGTCCGTCACGGCTATGGAAGGGGGCAAAACTGGACCTTCATCTCCGGCGTGTGGGGAAAGAGATGTCCCTGTTCGGGCGCCATTATGTGGTAAATAAAATATTACGCTCTCAGAATTTTAAAATATAAATAAGATCATGCATAAAGCAAGAGGCTGAGTCTGTGGTATCAGGTTCATAAAGGGCTTTATTCCAATAACTCGAGTCAAAGGGAGAATATTACCATCACCAAAAAGGATCTGGAAAGGGACTCAAAAGTATTCTCAATATTCTCAAAACATTATTCACAGAGTACAGTATATATACATTTCTCAATTGTACGTAAGCAAAAGAGCAAGAGAGAATGAGATAAGAGCATGTGGGCGTGTAAGTAGGCGTGAAGGTGGGCGTCCATGTGGGCGTCCACTTGATGATAATGGGTAATTTGTCATGTGTGGGTGGATACCTGGAGGGGGTTGCGTGATCTGCTGGAATTGTACTGGAACTTTGCCTTACTTGTGCTCAACTCGAGCATGACGTGTAACTGACGTGGGGAGGGTTGCTATGCAACCGGACAAGTCTGGAAGTGAGGCCTTCAGTGAGTGAGGCCTTCAGTGTCAGGACGACCAGCACATCTTGTATTATCTGATATCCGATGTCTGGAGCAGGGACTGATTTGTGACATAGGTTGCTCATCACCAAGAGCCGATGTGGCATCTATTTCTTCATTTACTTCATTTACTGCAGAGGCCTTACATGGGGGCTATGGGCTTTTTACTGACGTGAGCTTTGCAATCTCACAAAGAGAGACAGTAGGGCTGGGCTCCCTCCTTGCAGATGGGTCGCGTTCATTCCTCCTTCACCAGGCAAGAATGTGGTTTCAGTAAGAGTAAGCAGATAACCGTGCTCAATACTGTCTCGGCACCTCGGTCGGGGCCCCTTTGGCTGAGGCCCAAGTGTGCAAGGCCAAGGAGACGTAGCTGCAGCTTTCAGAGCGTTCTGAGGCATGAAACCTCTTTTCGGCTCTGGCTGAGCCATAAACATGGGCTTCATGAAAATGCAGGAAAACATGATGAAAAACGTGTAGGCCTCAATACAGATTTGTCGTTTCTCTCATGGGAGACTGGATGATGGCAGGCCACGTTATAGCATAAGCATCATGATAGAAAGGCCATGGAGGGGAAATACATAGGTTACATGTATGTGCATATAAGCGTTGGTGGGGGCACATGGGGACACATAGGCCTCATAGATTTTTATTTTCCTCAGTCTGGTAATGAAGAGATAAAGTTTGTCTCTTAAGTTCGCCAAGTATGTAGTAATGCAGGTAAAAATCAAGAATGCCAGTAAAAACTCACCACACAACACAATTTGTGCCTTAAAATGTTTGGTCAGAGTAACTAATATGTTGTCAAAGGATCGCACGATAATTATGCAAATGAGGAGACGATCGCAACGTGATCGTAATGCAGACTTTAAGGAATTAGTGATGTAGACTCCTACCTTCAGAGTACGACCTACTCTGTAACCTTTTAAGGAGATTTCTCTGGTTCAAAGGGAAAACTCTGCGGGAGCCGGCACGAACTCGCGCTGCTCAGCAAGATGTCAACAAGTGCTGCGGGAGCCGGCGCGAACTCGCGCTGCTCCGCGGGATGTCAGCAAGTCCTGCGGGAGCAGGCACAAACCTTTAAAAATCTCACCAGAAATGGGACTCGAGCACCAAACAGGATAAAGCCTCTGATGAAGAAAAGCACCGGAGCCTCCAGGAAACGCCCTTCCTTCGTTGCTGCCAGCAGAATAGTGAGCGCGAGAGAAAGGGTGTGGCTGCTTACGTAAGCGTTGCCATGCTCTTCATGTAGCTCACTCCAAGGATGCTGGGAACTGTAGTCTAACACAAGAAGATGTTCCAAAAAGTAATGAAGAGCATTGGAAAACAATGATTAACTTTTACCATCAAAGTTTTTACATATGATTACCGTTTTTGATGCATACTGTACAGGTAAAGGCACATAACATATAAATAAGACACTGTGGCTTTACAAAGAAACATAACTTACCGTAAATGAGAGCAGACTAGAAACCAACGCCCTAAGGAGGCTGCCACATGTGTTTTACCACAAAAAACCTTGGCGAACAATAGCATACAAACATGAGCAGAGAGTGGCGCGGGCCCTAGACCGCGTGCCGCCCTAACCTTGACAGTACTTCCCCCTTCGCAGCGCGGTCTAGGGCCCGGCTTCTGAGGATTTCAGAGGTGGAAGTGATGCAGTGCGGAGTGCAAAATCCCTCCCTGCTGTCACAGACTAAAAGATCTCACACACGCACACTATCCATACATTCGCTGGTGGGGCCCATAACACCAACACACACTTACCATTAATCCGTGCAAGAGGCAATTATCCTCCTAAGCGCTGAATAATGAGATACCACTTTACCCTAATGAGCAACACACCTACAAACCCTTCTTATACTCATTAGGCCCTAGATTCCGCATTTGGTATTACCCTCATAACCGGGACGGATCTGTTAGTTGCAGTTTAAGTGAAATTCTAATTCCCTAATTAACCCTTTCATTAACACATTTCAATGAATAAACAACACAAATAATTTCTGTAGATATTCTAATCCAATTTTATATTAATATTGCAAATTAAATCATTCATTTGATCAAGTTGCCATTCATATTTACCTATTCTGGCTTAAGTCGTCCTCTATGTCAAATCTGGCAGTCTCGCAAATCTATGCCCATCAATTTTAGCAGGTTAAGTTCATCAGGAATTTGGGCATTAATTTGGTCCGTCAAAGATTCAAGCTAACAGCTGTCCTGCAGTGTCACCGTCCTCTCCGTCAGCATATCATCAGGAAATCGAAAAGTGCGCGTCGAATCTAATTACCTCTCTATTCTACCATAATTTATAGTAAAATTGATGATAACATGTAACAAATTTTGGGCATCCGAGTTCGCTGATTGGACAATCAGGGATCATCCTTTTGGGTTCTCACAAAAGTGTCTTTTGGGTTATGACCCTTGCCAGTTCCGGTTCACACAACAGTCTTTGTTCAAATATATTTGGCTGACTTCCCAGGCTGTCCTTGGAAGGTACATCTGGGGTCAGGTCCAGGCCACAGTTGCTAGCGGTGACGCATGCGCACTTCACCCCGAACCTTGAGCAATGGAGCCGGTTTCATCAGATACAGGAGTCAGCCATTTTGTGGCCACTCAAAATGGTCAACTTAAGCAAAGAAACATAAAAACGTAATTAATACATAGAAATGACTAATTAAATGTAATTCCCTCGCTAATACTCATATGTGTGTGTATTTATCTAGCCAAAAGCAACACTCAATGCGGTTTATACTTACTAAATAAAGCATGAATCACAATTACATCACCAAAGCAACATATATCATGCAACATTCTAATTATCTATCATTAGTATGCGTTCGAAATTTAGTTCACGCCATTAATTAGGCCATGCAGATGCAATTCCCACGTGTATTTCGGTCATTAATAAGGTTGGTTAGTTATTTTCACATCACTACAAACCGTTAGTACGATTATAATTAATTAATTAATCTAATTATTAAAACGACATGCAAAATGGGGTGGGTATACACATTTTTGCATAACCCGCTCCAGCAATCCCCCCTTTGGTGATTTTATCACCACACCACCCAAAATGTTGTTCTGTCTTTACAGAATCTTTAAAATGTTTTCTTGCTCTTAATCATAATTCAGTTTCACCTACGTTTTCTCTTTTTACTGATTCATACATACTCTCCTTCCACCCCTCCAATTCTATTTCTTCAATTTCTCTTTCTTGTTTCTTATCTTTTCTTTTTGAATTTTCTCTTTTCAAACTTTTCTTATTTTTCTTGTTTCTACAGCACATACAACATAATCTTATCATTAAAACTATGCAGATTACACATCTTAATGGAAACAATATTTTACCTATAAGAGTACTACCTATTTTCACTAAGAAATTCTTAATAGCAGCTATTTTCTTTCCAATTCTATCCCAAACACTTTCAACCTCCAGTGGTGCAAGTTCATCATGCAATTCAGTAATATTCTTAATATAAGTTTTCAGGTCTTTGCTTTCATCAGGAATGTAAGTACAACAATGTTGCACTTTCAGTATTCCACAGACTCCACCCTCTTTTGCCAATAAAATATCAAGGGCAAGTCGATTTTGCATTACCATAGCACGCATGGCAACCATTTCACTATTAACCAATAAAAATCCTCCAGCGGTGCTTGTTGACAAGTGATCCACTACTGTTGACAATTTTCTAATTTTGTTTGCATTCAGAGTAATTCCCACTGCTGGTATCAATGCCTGAAAAATATCACCTACAATTTCTGCCCAAGATTCTCTCTTGGTCCTAGCTAATGATTACTTAAGCTGTGTACATCATCTTCTCCTCTATCCATATGAAAGATTTTTGGAAAGACCAGGCCTAAGTAACATGTGCCATACCAATGGTCTGGCAAACGATAATATGCCCTGTTCCCACAAATAAAATATAATCCAGGAAAGACTGGATCTCTTCCACCTTTGAATCCCCATCCACCCATGATTCGATATGTATCATGGCACTCGCTATTACCTAGAAAATAATTATCATACACCGTTGGATTCCTTCGAATGCAAAATTTCCCTTTCTGAGGCCAATCTAAAGCTATAGTTGGACTAGCTTCTCCTTTCAAATGTTTTTCTTTCTCTATATCCCAGATTGTTTTCTCCACTTTCCCTTCTGCTGCTTTCTTTTGCATTTTCAATCTCCTTTCCTCAACCATGTCTAGGAATGTTTTTTCCTCCTTCTTCAAACTACATGTTAAACTGTTTCTAAAAATATACTCTAATGTTAGTTTCTAAAAAGAATTAACCTAATGCCTTAGCAGGCTTTACTTTGTTCAATTTATTATAAGAAGGCACTTGCGCAAAAATGTTATCTACGTATGAAAAATAATATTCTAATTTCCCTGTCTCATAAAATAAACTAGCTATCAGACTACATGTTATACCATACGTTGCCGGAAGGTGATGATATGTCACTCCCTCAGAAACAGATGCAGGTAACTGCATACATACGTAGCAGTCCCGTACGTACATTGTCTTTACATATTCATACAATAATTTTGAAAACACATTATTAGAAAAATCTGTTATTGACCTGTCTTTATGCAAATAATTTTTATCTATTCTAGTTGGAACTACCTTTGGAATTTTCCCTATATTAGTTTTGTTCTCACTATGCCCTTCTAATGTGTCTATAGTAGTTTTAAAAGAAACGACAAGAGCAAGGATGCTCCATAAAAGCATTAATAATCCTGTACAACAACAACACATTTTACACCATCTTTTCATGAATGTACATCTACCTTTACTACTTTCTATGTTAGCCATCTTGTTAAAATGGACTGTGTCTTTTGACTTAGCCTCTTTTACTTCACAACTAGTTTTTCTAACCTAAGGTTCTAACACCTATTTGGTTCTACCAGTCACTATTTTTAATTCAATATCTTGTTTTCTTCATCAATAGTTTTCTTAACGTATTCAGTTTGGCATCTCATCGTTCTTCACTCTCCTCTCATCTTCCAAATATGGATTTTCCTGAACTTCCGTTTCTTCTTCTCCAATGTCGGACAAGAGAACTCTCAGGATTTCAGTTTCAATTTCATCCTCAACCACTTTCAGTACAGTCTCCTCTGGATTTCCTTGACTATCTGCCTCTTCTCCTTGTTCAGGCAGAGCCACGTACGTCCATTCTGGTGACTTATACTTCTGGTTAGGTTTCCTTGTTCTTCTACTCTCTTTGTCTTCAGTTAATTCATCTTCTTTTGATTTTTCTTGACTTGTCACTTCATTCACCTGTTCAGCTCTTGGTGAATTCACTCTTGTCAAAAGATATCTCAGTTTCCTTATTTTATTGGGCCAAACATCATCTCTTGCAACTCTTTTTACTTTACTTCCTTTGTCATTCTTTTCATTCCTCCAAGCTCTCTTTCTCAGAACTCGACCTTCAGGTATTTCATTTTCACTTTCTTCAGACTCTGTCTCAACTTGCTTTGTCTTTTCAGCGACTTCTTCTTCCACCACTTGTTTTGTTTTCCCTACTTCTGTCCCTCCTCGGGTCTCCGACACGCAATCTTCCTGCTGGCTATTTGTCCCTTCACCTAACTCGATGTTGCAGTTCCCTACACCTCCTCGGGGGTCTTCCGCAGAAATCTGTCCCTCTCTCTCTGTACCTGTCCCCTGTTCACTTAGATTTGTTATTTCAGGTGGAATTTCTCTCAGTCTCTCATCTGGTACTTCCTTTTCATGAATTTCTTTTGTTGCGTCTTCAGTACTCTTTCCTCTTTTCTTCCTGTGTTCCTTCTTGGAACCCTGCGCTTCTTGCTCGTTTCCAGAATCGCTAGATTGTGAAATCTGCAATCTTCTTCTCAGAGTGATACTTCTGGGGACTAAAGCTGATCTTTGTTCTGTTTCCCCCCTTTCAGAGTTTCCTTGAGTCTTTGACCCTTCGTCATCTGATTCAGTGCTTGATTCTGATTCATCAAAGTATTCTTTTCCTGTGCTGTCCACAGGATTTGGAATTCTCAATGTATGATTGGCATGGATCCAGTTTTTCAGTCCAGCACACTTCACAGCTGTTGTCGTGGTCAAAATGACTTGTCGTGGTTTTCTCCACCTTGGAACCAGACAATTTCTTCTTCTGTGGACCTTTATCCTTACCCAATCACCTGGGCTCAGATCATGGGCTTGCTTCTTTTCAAGTGTGGTGGCATCTGGTCCAACCTGATGAAACACAGAATGAACTGCGTCAGCCAGGCCTTTACAGTATTCCAACACCATGTCATCAGTTATTGTCATCAGCTTGTTGACTGGTATAAACACATGTCTCATTGCACGTCCCATAATTATTTCATGAGGACTCAATCTTGTAGTTCTGTCTGAAATTGCCCTTATTGTCATGAGTACTAGAGGCAAGACATCAGGCCATTTCATACCTGTAGCCAAACACATTTTCCCTAGTCTATTTTTAATAGTACCATTCATCTGTTCAACCACACCAGAAGCCTCTAGTCGGTAGGCACAATGTAGTTTTTGTTGTACATTCAATGCTTCACAAATTAATCCTACAATCTCATTATGGAAATGTCCTCCTCGGTCTGACTCAATTGTCACTGGGAACCCGAACCTGGGAATGAATTCTCTCAGCAGTAGCTTTGCTACTGTTAACCCATCATTTCTTCTTGTTGGGAATGCTTCCACCCACCTGGAGAATAGGCAGACCACTACCAAAACATACCTCAGTCTGTTACAGGGAGGCATCTCAATGAAATCTACTTGCATTCTGGTGAAAGGCCCTCCTTCTCAACCTATTGTTCCCAGACTCACTTCTGTCTTCCTGCCAGGATTGTACTGCTGACATATTAAGCATCTCTGACAAAGACTTTCTGCCACAAGTCTGAATTTTGCATTGTACCAGGTCTGCTTAAATGACCTGATCATGGCATCTCTCCCAATATGTCCCTGGCCATGATACATCTGTGCCATGGTAGACATCATGCTATCAGGCATAACTGGTCTTCCATCTCGATAGACCCACACATGATCCTTTTCCCTTGGGGCACATCCTGCTTTTACCCACTGTGTCATTTCCTCATCTCCTGCCTCATCCTGCAATTGTTTTACCTCTTCCCAAGTTCCCACAATGTTAGTGAACGTCAATGAGCAAGAAGACATTTCTCTTTCCTTAGCCCGATTGACCGAATTCTGGTTTTGTGCGCAATACTGTGCCATGTCATTGGCATACCTGTTCCCAGTGGCAATATAATCACCACCTTTACTATGTGCAGCACATTTTACAACAGCCAATTGTTCAGGCAGCTGTATCGCCTCAAGCAACTTTCCAACCACTTCTGCATTCTTAATGGGAGTCCACTCGAGGTCAGGAAACCTCTTTGTGACCATAGTTGGCCGAAGTCGTGGACAACCTCAAAGCCATACAGGCTGTCAGTTATCACAGTCACTCTCACACTCTTCCCAATCTTGCATGCTCTAGTCAAAGTCACAAGTTCAGCTACCTGGGCTGATTTCACTCCTTTCAAATATGAGGCTTCAATTACTGCTGCGACTGTGCATACTGCATACGCTGCACTCAGCACTCCTTCATCTGTTCTCAAACATGACCCATCAACGAACATCACAAAATCACTTTCTGGCAAAGGTACATCTTTTATGTCTGGTCGTGGTTTGGTACAAAAATCAAGTACATCCAGACAATCATGATCAACTTCATCTCTTACCTCCACAATCTCGGCATCAGGCAACAAAGTTGCAGGATTCACATTCACACATCTTGCAAGACTCACATTAGTTGCACCTAATATGAACTTTTCATACTTAGTCAGCCGACTATGTGTCATATACTGAGTACGACTCCTTGTCAACAGAATTGCTACATCATGGGGTAAAAATACTTTCAATGGATATCCCATCACAATTCCTTCACTCTGCTCCAAACTTCGACATGTTGCAGCCACCGCTTTCAAACATCCAGGTAAACCTACAGCTACTGGATCTAGCATTGATGAAAAATATGCAATTGGTCTTCTCATTTTTCCATGTTTCTGGGTCAACACAGAAAGTGCACATCCATTCCTCTCACTGCAATACAACTCAAATTCTTTCTCATAGTCAGGCATACCTAATGCAGGTGCTTCACACAAACCATCTCTCAATTGTCTAAATGCTGCCAATTCTTCTCTGCTTAATTCAAGGGGATCTTTTACATCACTTCTCGTTAATCACACCAAAGGCTTTGCGAACAAGGAAAAGTTCCCTATCCACTGACGGCAGTACCCTACCATTCCCAAAAACATTCTTATTTCTCTTTGAGTCATGGAAGCTCTCATTCCTTTTATTATTCTGATTCTGTCTATTGTTATTTTCCTTAGTCCTTTCTCAATGTTGTGTCCCAGATACTGCACTTCCTTTTTACAAAACTGTAGTTTTGCCGGTGACACTTTAAGTCCTCCATCTGCAAAATGATTCAGCAAGGCTATTGTATCTGCCTCACAGGCTTCACGTGTTTATGACGCCACCAAAAGGTCGTCAATATATTGGACCAATACGAAGCTTTCTGGCATTTCTAGACTCTCCAAAGACTTCTTTAATAACTGATTGAATATTGAGGGGCTCTCTGTATACCCCTGTGGGATTTGGCACCATGGCAAAATACGCTCATCAAAACGAAATGCAAAAATTTGCTGACTGTCATGGTGCAATGGGATGGAAAAGAAAGCATGACACAGATCAATTACTGTGTACCATTCTGCATCATGGGGAATCTGATATAAAATCACTGATGGATTTGGTACAATGGGACAACATGATACCACAATTTTATTCACCTTTCTCAGATCTTGCACTATCCTGAATTTCCCATTAGGCTTTTTCAGTCCCATTATCGGTGAATTACATGGACTACTCATTATTTCCCTCAAGATTCCTTGCCTGATCATTTTCTCTATTATAGGAGTTACACCTTCAATTATTTCAGGTGTCAACCTGTACTGTGGAACATTTGGATACGTTACTCCTTCTTTTACAGTTATTTTGACTCGATCTACATTTCTCATTAGTCCTACATCCTCCCCAGTGAAATCCCAAACCTCTGCCTTTACAGAGTTTCTCAGTTCTTTTGGTAATTCATCAGAGTTGAATACAGCATATGTTTCAGTAACTTCACTTTCTCTGTTAGCTAGGGTCATCTTGTACAATACATCATCATCTGGTTGTTTCAAAAGCTATTCCATCCGGAGTACAAAATATAGTGCAATTCATTTTGCACAACAGGTCCCTACCTAGTAAATTCACAGGACTGGTGTCACACACCACAAAGCGGTGCATTTCTGAAAATTTCCCTGTGCTGACTTTCACTGGTTCTCTAAGATAAGTCTTAATTTGCCTGTTGGACACACCAACTACTTGGATCGTTTCATCCGAGAGAGGAAGATTCTTAACATCAGCTGATCTAACAGTTGATCGAGTAGCACCAGTATCCACCAGGAAAGCAATATTTTCATCATTAACCCTCCCATCTACAAAAGGTCCTGTCTGGTCTACTTCTAGAGTTGCGCCAAGTACGCACTCTTCTTCCTCCCTTCGGCACCGTCAATAGCTCTCTTCTGCGTCACTCTCATCGCGTTGCAGCCAATACTGCGAGACAGCGCTAGCGCGTGGCGGCTTATTTACCTGTTCTTCATTGTAGAATCCCGATTCACTACTATACTTTTGTGTGTTTCTGCTCTGTGGAAATGGCGGTTTCGGCACCTGATTCTGTGGGGGAACAACTTGCTGCTGTTGCTGCAGTTGACCACTCACCTCATACTGCACCTGTGGGTTCAATGATGGATTTTCATTGTTAGTACTCGGGGGAAACTTACACTCGAATTTCCAATGCCCTATCCTGCAGCAATTATGACACTAATTTTTTTTTTTAGCTTCTTCAATGTTCCCTTTGTACTTCCCATTATTACATTTTGGCTTGGTCCCTGCTTGTTCCACCAATTGTGCTTCGGGTCTCTCCACTACCTTTACCTGTGCCCACATTGCCTTCTCCTTTAACTTCCGCTGTTTTGCTTCAATTTCATCACTGAAGTATTTAGCATGCCTCAATACTTCATCTATCTTCTTGTTTTGCCAATCTACCGTATGCTGTTTAATCATCTCACCAATTTCTGGTCATAGACCATATACAAATCTGTATACAAAATGGTTCAAATCCTTTTCACTCAGATTCTCGTCTCCGCTAAACTGCTTAAAAGCTTGTATTAGCCTCTCATAGTATGCATGTACTGACTCTTTACTTTCCTGGTGTGTTTCTTTAGGGGGCACTTTATTTTTCAAAAATACCATAACCTGCTCATATTTCTTCATTACCTCGGGGTCTGGTGCTCCTGTCTTAGGATCCCTAGGATATTCCTTGGTTGGACAATTTATCATCACTTTACATTCTGACCATAGGTCTGCTGGTACTATTATGTCAAACAGACTATTCAAATCAATCTATAGTACTTTAGACAATTTACAAATCTGTCTACCTGTTTGTACCACTCGACGGGCTTTTCGTGTAGTCGAGGGGAAATCATTCGTAAAAGACAAAATATCCTGTCTCGTCCATGGGACATGTACATATCCTCCTCCTGGAATCTCTCTCATAGGGCACTCTGTCACTGCCTTCTCCTTTTCTCTTACAGGAAAGGCTGAAAATGTCTTATCTGAGGCATCATCGCGTTTTCTATACCCCCTGCTTCTCCATTTATCCACGTCTCCCCATTTTCTCAGCAAAATGATTATGTCCTTAATTTGACCTATTCGTCCTGTGGTGTTCATATTCTCAATGTCCTTTTCAGTGAATTCTACTCAATATGGTTTCTGTAAGGCTTTACCTTTTCATTATCAATACCCATTTCATTTGCCACTTCTAATCTTTCATGCAAGTTTTTCGCTCTCCATGTTGCACATTTACACAGAAATAATAATTCTTCATCCTGATAGGTTTTCAATTTTTCTGTCGGGATCATCCCTACAATTAATTCTTCCAATACCATTCGTAACTTGGCCACATCAATTGATTGGGATTCTTTGTCTTTCCCTGCAAGCTTCTCAACCATTCACTTAACTCGTCTGTTGATGGTTCTATTGGTTTTTCTACACTTCCGTGTCCAAAATCATTCTGTGTTTCTGACACTGTCTCTATCATTGTCACACGTCTCTCTGCACAATTCTGACCTACAAATGGATTATTTGTAAAATTCGGTTCCATTACAATCATAGTCTGTCTCCATGGATTCTCATTCTGTCTCACTCTTGGTTGTTCTACAGGGTTACTATTTCTGTAAGGGACTGTCAAACAATGCTCACTGTCCTTCTGTTTTTCAAAAATGGGCATAACTGGACCTATTGTTACTGGAACAGTTACTGCTTCTAGATTCTTGGTCAATTCTCTTATTTTCTCAGTTAATTCCAGGGTTGTTTTTGCTAATTCTACAGAATTTTCTCCATCGGTTCTTTTCTTCTGATCACTTTTCTACTTCCCTGGTACCATTGTTTTTACTCAAACTTAGGGATTCTGATTCCGATTTTATAATTCACATTGTTTCTCTCATTGGGGCACTTGGAGTCAACATTTCTGGTTCTGATCGATATGGTGGTGGATTTTTATAGAACATATCATCAAGAACATCATCCTCAGACTCATTCGCTCCATACCCTCTCGACTCCAAATTATGCCGCTTTTCTGCACACTTTCGACCTTCATTCTCTCCTACAGTTCTTACAGGGAACACACCCTCAGTCATACTCGCATCTTGCCATCTTTTCATTCGATCACTATGCGTTTCGTGTCCGTATGGCCTTCCAGTAAATTAAATGAACCATGCTCTGGGAAAGCTAATACTCCGTCGTCCTTGGTGTATCTCACCCAGTTATCCAACCAAATACAAGTATGATACCCATATTTCGCAATCATAAAGGATGCAGGGGTTTTCGGTGGAGGAAGTAACTGTCCTTCCCTAGTCTTAACTGGTTTGTCTTTCTTAAACCACTTCTTAATTCTCCCTAACCCGGTCTTCTTCTCCTTTTCTTGTGGGTCGTAATACATTTTCTTGTCTTTCGCGCAACGCTAGTCCCCCTTTACAACTGTACCGCTAATCTATCCAATCACAGCGCGACTTCACACTAACGCACCTATTCAGAGCGTCCACGTCACTGTCACAATCCTCGAATCCTAGCGCGACTCACACTAACGCACCAATAAGGAGCGTCTACGTCATCCTGTTTCTTCCAATCCTAGCGCGGCATACACTAACGCACCAATCCGGGGCATTTCACAGCTCTGACCGACTGTCCAATCCCAGCACGGTCGTTCTGACGTCAGCAGCCGCTGCGGCAGCTCCTGCTTCTGTCTACCCCTCCTTTACAAATCCGCTCAGTAAGTTTTTGTTTCAATTTTCTACACTTCTGTTAGTAACAACATAGAAACATCTCCATTGTCCGCTTCGCTAACCAAAGAACAGCAAAAAGACCTTTCTCACGAGAATTCTGTCTTTCGCGAGAGCAGCGCTTACCTCTGCCCTACTACGGAATCATTACTTCCGTTGATAAAGTAGCACATTCCTCTACTTCACCCTTCTTACAAGCATTAGCTAATTGTTTCTCTAGTATTTAAGACACATAGTTGGAGACCCAATGCTCCTGAGAAATAAACCTAGAGTTCGCAATCAACCCAAATGCCTTTGCATTCACACTCATTCACACAAGAAAATGTAGTACATTCACACAAAATCCTGTCTTTCCCGAGAACAGCGAACAGTCTGTCCTACTTCAGAATTATGACATACGTTAACAAAGCAGCGCTTACCTCTCCTTTGTCCTTCTAACAAGCTCAGAGAATACCTATTACCGTTCCAGTGATAAGCGTTATCGGAATGCCAGTTGGATCCCTGGTACCTAAGACCAGAACTTCACAGGTAACCTTCGCTATCATACACACTTCTCTCACACTATAAATGTTCCTAATGGCAACACACGACGATGCTACCGAATCGAACCCAGACAATGCGCCATGCAACTTCAATTGTCACACGTTTCCCCTGCGTACCTACAGGGCAACAACAATTCCGTCTTTCCCGAGAGCAGCGCTTACCTCTGCCCTACTACGGAACCGTTACAAACTTCCGACTTCCTACATCCCAGAAGCCGTACCAACAACATATAACTTGACACAACTCAACATAGAATGTTAGTACATAAATTAATACCAATCAACAACCAAAATCAATAAGCAATGTACAAGCAATAATCACTAAACCAAACAATAACAAACCATCATACTGCTACCAGAAAAACTGATGCAGCGCGGAGTGCAAAATCCCTCCCTGCTGTCATGGACTAAAAGATCTCACACACGCACACTATCCATACATTCGCTGGTGGGGCCCATAACACCAACACACACTTACCATTAATCCGTGCAAGAGGCGATTATCCTCCTAAGCGCTGAATAATGAGGGAGGAAGATACCACTTTACCCTAATGAGCAGCAAACCTACAAACCCTTCTTATACTCATTAGGCCCTAGATTCCGCATTTGGTATTACCCTCATAACCGGGACGGATCTCTTAGTTGCAGTTTAAGTGAAATTCTAATTCCCTAATTAACCCTTTCATTAACACATTTCAATGAATAAACAACCCAACTCATTTCTGTAGATATTCAAATCCAATTTCATATTAATATTGCAAATTAAATCATTCATTTGATCAAGTTGCCATTCATATTTACCTATTCTGGCTAAAGTCGTCCTCTATGTCAAAACCGGCAGTCTCGCAAATCTATGCCCATCAATTTTAGCAGGTTAAGTTCATCAGGAATTTGGGCATTAATTCGGTCCGTCAAAGATTCAAGCTAACAGCTGTCCTGCAGTGTCACCGTCCTCTCCGTCAGCATATCATCAGGAAATCGAAAAGCGCGCATCGAATCTAATTGCCTCTCTATTCTACCATAATTTATAGTAAAATTGATGATAACAAGTAACAATCTTTGGGCATCCGAGTTAGCTGA
The DNA here is from genome assembly GCF_964204655.1 of Triturus cristatus. Lineage (NCBI taxonomy): Eukaryota > Metazoa > Chordata > Amphibia > Caudata > Salamandridae > Triturus > Triturus cristatus. Next base: position 884,304,925 of record NC_140581.1, read on the forward strand.
TTGGACAATCAGGGATCATCCTTTTGGGTTCTCACAAAAGTGTCTTTTAGGTTATGACCCTTGCCAGTTCCGGTTCACACAACAGTCTTTGTTCAAATATATTTGGCTGACTTCCCAGGCTGTTCTTGGAAGGTACATGTTCATACGGGGTCAGGTCCAGGCCACAGTTGCTAGCGGTGACGCATGCGCACTTCACCCCGAACCTTGAGCAATGGAGTCGGTTTCATCAGATACAGGAGTCAGCCATTTTGTGGCCACTCGAAATGGTCAACTTAAGCAAAGAAACATAAAAACGTAATTAATACATGAAATGACTAATTAAATGTTATTCCCTCGCTAATACCCATATGTGTGTGTATTTATCTAGCCAAAAGCAACACTCAATACGGTTTATACTTACTAAATAAAGCACGAATCACAATTACATCACCAAAGCAACAGATATCATGCAACATTCTAATTATCTATCATTAGTATGCGTACGAAATTTAGTTCACGTCATTAATTAGGCCACGTGTATTTCGGTCATTAATAAGGTTGGTTAGTTATTTTCACATCACTCCAAACCATTAGTATGATTATAATTAATTAATTAATCTAATTAATAAAACGACATGCAAAATGGGGTGGGTATAAAAAAAATTGCATAACCCGCTCCAGCAGAAGCGTCGCACCAAACGTGGAGCATGTACATTTCTAGCAGGTTCCCATGAATCGTTTTCAGGTCCATACCCTTTCCAGATTATCAGATACCACAGTTCAGAACCCCTGAATTTGGAATCCAAAATATCATGCACTTCATATTCCCAGTGCCCATGGACCAAAAGGGGTGCTGGACGTTCTGCAATTGTGTTTTTGTAAGGTTTTAAAAGAGAGGTGTGGAACACTGGATGTATTCGTAAAGAACTGGGCAAAAGTAATTTGAAAGTAACTGGATTGACTTGACGTATCACTTAGTATGGCTCAATAAACTTTGGATGGAACATGTTTTTATGTTTGAAGACGAAGTTTTTCGTGGAGAGCCACACTTTATCCCCTGGTTTATAAAGAGGACCAGGTCTATGATGTTTATCATACTGTTTCTTGTACTTACTTGTGGATTGAAGAAGATGTGTTTGAATCTGCTGATGAATAGCTTGCATACGACGAACTGTATCCTGTACTGCTGGTGTATCTGAGCTTAATTTAGGCAAGGTCAAAGGAATAGTGTTAGGAACATATACGTACAACCCTTCAAAAGGGGACGTACCAATAGATGAATGTGGTGATGAGTTGTAAGCTACTTCTGCCATCCACAATAAGTCCCACCAAGAGTTTTTTGCTTCAGAGGCATAACATCGTAAATATTGTTTTAATGTTTGATTGAGACGCTCAGTCTGACTGTCAGTTTGTGGGTGATAGCTGGTTGACATGTTTGATGTAATTCTTAAACTGCGACACCATTGTTGCCAAAACTTAGAAGAAAATTGAGATCCACGATCAGATAAAAGCACAGAAGGCGATCCGTGTAAACGTACAATTTGTTGTAGAAATATCTGTCCCAATTGACTGGATGTTGGTAAAGTTTTACATATGATGAAATGAGCATATTTCATTAGACTATCAATGACCACTAAAATAACTGAATATTGGTGTACTGATGGTAATCCTGTGATAAAATCCATGGAGACATGTTCCCACTGTGTGGTGGGCATGGGGAGGACTTGTAACAACCCTCTTGGTCTGCTATGATCTGTTTTGCTCCGGCACAAACTTCACACTCAAGAACCATTCTTGCAATGTCTTTATTCATGGTTGGCCACCAAAAGGTTTTCTGTATTTTCTCCACCGTCTTTTTAGGTCCCGGATGGCCTGCCATCGGGAGCGAATGAAGCCAATCAAACACTGTTTCTTGTAGCTCTTTCATAGGTAGGTATACTTGTTTTCCATGAAAAGGTATCCCTTCTTTGACGGATTGACTCTTGTTTTGTTTGATCCATTGTGACCAAGAAGAAGGGGGAAAACTTGCATGAATATTGTCCAAAAACTGTTCTGCCGTTAAAACACATATCACCTTGGTAGGGGTGATAATAGATTGAGGTGGACCTTCTAGTCTATGTAATGAAGAATCCTTTCTGGATAGAGCATCAGCTTTTTTATTGTCAAGTCCTGGTCGATAAGTCACGATAAAATCGTATTCTGCAAAGAACATCATCCATCGTAATTGGCGTAGTTTTAAAACCCTAGATGCACTCATGAACTGCAAATTTCTATGATCAGTATATACAGTAACTGTGAAATGTGCACCCAAAAGATAATATCGCCACTCTTTAAAAGCACAATGAATGGCGAGTAATTATTTTTCAGCGATCGTGTAATTGGTTTCGGCTGGATTTAATTTCCTAGACATGTATGCCACAGGGTGTAACTGACCAGTGTTTGGATTTCTCTGGGACAAGATGGCGCCGATGGCAACATCTGATGCATCCTCTTCTATGATAAAAGGTTCTTTGACATCTGGGTGCATCAAAATTGGAGCATTGGTGAATGCTTTCCTGAGAGCGCAAAAGGCTGCGTCAGCTTCTGAAGTCCAGTCAAATTTTACCTTTTTCCTCAACAATCATGTGATAGGAGCAACTACCGAGGAAAAGTGATCAATAAAGCGTCGATAGAAGTTCGCAAAGCCTAAAAAGCATTGCACATCTGTGACAGTTTTGGGAACTGGCCACTCTGCAACAGCTTGTATTTTTCAATCAGTCACTTTCATTCCAGATGGTGTGAGAATCACTCCTAAAAATTCGACTTGAGTGACATGAAAAACACTTTTAGCGTTTACAGTATAAATGATGCTTTTGTAGTGGGGTCAAAACCTTTTTAACATGACTTTCATGAATGTCAACAGTGTCAGAATAAATCAAAATCTCATCAATATATTCTATGACAAACAGATCCAAAAATTCTCTTAAGACATCATTCATGAAAAATTGGAATGCAGCAGGGGCGTTACAAAGCCCAAATGGCATGACCAAATACTCAAAAAGTCCGCATCGCATTTTAAAGGCGGTTTTCCATTCGTCACCTTGACGAATACGCACTAAATGGTATGCACCCCGAAGATCCAATTTAGTATAAATAAAAGCTGTTTTCACCTGATCCAACAGGACGAGTATTAACGGAAGAGGGTATTTCTTTTTAACCGTGATTTTGTTCAAGGCCCTATAGTCAATACACGTTCTTAAGTCTCTATTGGCTTTTGGAATAAAAAATAAAGGAGAAGCTGCAGGAGAACGAGATGGACGTATAAAACCATTCTCCAAATACTGATCAAGATAGTGTCGTAGATGTTGATTCTCATTTTCAGATAGAGCGTTAATGTGACAATTCGGTATACAGGAACCAGGCACAAGATCTATCTGGCAATCATACGGCCGATGAGGTAGAAGAATGGCAGCTTTGGCTTCACTGAATACATCTTGGAATTGTTCATAAGGAATTGGAAGAATAGTTTCTTTTTCTTCTGCTGTAGCTATTTGTCCTTGCTGTTGTTGTTTAACCGACAAACAATGGGAGTGACAATGATCGGAGAGAAAAACGAGTTCTCTTTTTTGCCAATTAATCATGGGGTTATGTAAACATAGCCAAGGCATTCCTAAAATGAAGCCATATTGCGGAGCTTGAATAACATTGAATTGGACTTCCTCTGTATGTTTTTGTTCCTTAGACTCAATGCAAGACATGCGAATTCTGGACGTTTGCATGGTAACTGGTCCTCCAGATAACATTTTCCCATCAACTGCTTGCACAATTTCAGGTGTTTCTTTCTTCTCAAATACAATACGTAACCTTTGAGCCGTTTCTAAATCGACAAAATTGTGGGTTGCTCCACAGTCCACTAATACTTCCATATGATGAACTGCTGTGATTAATGTGATTTATACTGCCAAACGGAAATGAGCTTTATAGTTTGAGACACAGGGATTTATGGAAGGGAAGGCGATGGTACCCAAGAGATCCCCTTCAAGACATCTTGGGCAGATCAGTTTTCCGACAGGTTCTCAGTTGTTGCCGCCACAGTCTTAGTGATGGGATTCTTCCCTTTAGGTTTTAAGGGACAGTCTTTAACGAAATGTCCTTTTTGGCCACAATACAAACACTGCCCATTCTTGCATCGAGTGTCTTTTTCATCTTTAGACAATGGCTGTCGAAGGGTTCCTATTTCCATAGGCTCCACAGTGGAGTCTGACAAACTAGATTGCGTTTTGGCTTTTTCAAATCGCCAACTGGGTTTTTCAAATTTTTTCTTGTCAGTTTTTCTTTCAGCGAGCCTATGATCAAGTCGCAACGTTAGATTTATTAATTCTGGACATGTTGTTGGTTGAGGGTTAATTTGCGCAAGAACATCTTTTAGCTCATCTCTTAAGCCTTGATAAAAGAGAGCTGCTCTTTTTTCCTCTGGCCAAGAGGTCCCAGCTATTAATCTATTAAAATGTGATAAATAAGTGATTAAGTCTTTTTTTCCTTGGCGTAATTGTAGTAATTCTGGATCCGCAGACAGAGTTACTGCACACCTATCGAATACCTTTTCAAATTCTTCCACAAACCTCCGCCAATTGTACAATAGAGGGCTGTCTTGTTGAACTAAAGGTACTGCCCAAGTTGCTGCATCTCCTGAGAGATAAGAAATCAAAAAGGCTATTCTAGATTGAGGATATGTAAAAGCCGCAGGTCTACAGGAAAAATGCAACTCAACCTGATTTAAAAATATCTGAACCTTTGAAGGGTCTCCAGAAAAGCACTCAGGAGGAGCCAAAGGGATTTGTGAAGGGACTTTCACAGCTATGTTAGTGGTGGGTTGCGATTCACCTCTAGTTGCTGACGTTGAGGTCTGAGAAGTTTGAGAGAAAGGAGTGCAACGTTGCTGTATGCGATCTATTTTTTCAGACAAAGCTGCAGTAACACTTTTTGCTTCTGCTAAATCCGTCTGCATTTGCATAACAGACTTCATTAATTCATCTAAGGTGGCCATTGTATAAACTCGTACAGGCCGGGAGGAATATTATTCGTGGGCTCACTATTCTGTCAGGATTCAGCTTCTTTCCTCAGGGTCTGATGCGAAGATACAATGACCCACCTCTCGATACCTTCAACTCTGCTTTAGATTTGACAGAGTATTGAAGTGATCAAGCGGGGGGAAGGGAAAGTAGGAAGGGAACAGCAGGGAAGGAGATCTTTTTTTTAAGAAAAAGGTTAAACAATAACAAAACAAATGTATCTTGTCAATAAGGTTTCTCAACTTCTCCAAGTTGTCTTTCTCAAATCAGCATTAAAATAGCAGACTATTCATGTCAATAAGTACTTGAGCAATTTCTCAATCTGTAGAGCAATATCAATAGGTTTCTGCAATTAATTGGTTGCACAATGTTTTGTTTATCATCACTTTTATCCAAAGACTGTCTTTTTCTTGTCTGGTAATGAAGAGATAAAGTTTGTCTCTTAAATTCGCCAAGTATGTAGTAATGCAGGTAAAAATCAAGAATGCCAGTAAACACTCACCACACACCACAATTTGTGCCTTAAAATGTTTGGTCAGAGTGACTAATACGTTGTCAAAGGATCGCACGATAAATATGCAAATGAGGAGACGATCGCAATGTGATCGTAATGCAGACATTAAGGAATTAGTGATGTAGACTCCTTCCTTCAGAGTATGACCTACTCTGTAACTTCTTAAGGAGATTTCTCTGGTTCAAAGGGAACACTCTCCGGGAGCCGGCACGAGCTAGTGCTGCTCAGCGAGAGGTAAACAAGTGCTGTGGGAGCTGGCGCGAACTCGCGATGCTCCGTGGGATGTCAACAAGTGCTGTGGGAGCCGGCACAAACCTTTAAAGATTTCACCAGAAATGGGACTCGAGCATCAAACAGCATAAACAAGCCTCTGGAGAAGAAAAGCACCGGAGCCTCCAGGAAACGCCCTTCCTCCGTTGATGCCAGCAGAATAGTGAGCGTGAAAGAAAGGGTGTGGCTGCTTACGTAAGCGTTGCCACGCTCTTCGTGTAGCTCACTCCAAGGATGCTGGGAACTGTAGTCTAACACAAGAAGATGTTCCAAAAAGTAATGAAGAGCATTGCAAAACAATGATTAACTTTTACCAGCAATGTTTTTACATATCATTACCGCGTTTGATGCATACTGTACAGGTAAAGGCACATAATATGTAAATAAGACACTGTGGCTTCACAAAGAAACATACCTTACCGTAAATGAGAGCAGACTAGCCACCAACGCCCTAAGGAGGCTGCAACATGTGTTTTACTAAAAAAAACCTTGGCGCACAATGGCATACAAACATGAGCAGAGAGTGGGGAGGGCCCTAGACCGCATGCCGCCCTAACCTTGACACTGGGATGCATATGGGTCGTGTACTATAGTAATACTAGTGTCTTCCCACATATAACACTTAAATTCAGTTTGAGGCAGCCACTGTACCCACAATAGAAGTCTAATAGAACAAAAGTAGGGTTTTCCAGCAACTAAACAATATGTACATAAGAAGTGTCTTTGTATCTTGTTTCCCTTTCTTTCAAGTGTGCCCCTGTGCTATGGATAAAGCCAGCAGACCTGTCCAACAGGTTTTGACACTCATGCAGAATTTGACACTGTAATATCAAAAAGTATGCTCACAGCTTTCATTCTCCATATTCCATGAGGTTCAGATGATTAATCTCTGCACATCAAGGTCAGCCTAGTGTTTGCTCCTGTGAGGCATTTCACACCCTTTTTACTCCGATTAAAATGCTATTATCTGGCTGTGTGAAGATGAACCTCAAGGAACACCAGGCAGGGAAAAGGTAAGATTTAAAAGTAACTTCTCCTTAATATGTATGAAAAATAACTCAATTGGGATTACCAGTTAAACAAGAGTTACCTAATCCTATGCCAAAGGTCTAAATGTATATTAAGATTTAATAAACAATATAACACTCAATCCCTATCACTCGAAATCTATTGTGCAAAAGCCTAAAGTGGATCCCTGTACGGAGCCGAGATCTGGGGCTACACCAACGCCAATAAGCTGACGACTTGTGAAAACATCATTGTTAGATCCCTGATCTCGTTTCGATTATAACTCCTCTCATTCCCCTCTTTTGTGACCTTCGGCTGATGAGAATTGGGGATCTGGCTGCTTTGAAAACTTTAACCCACTGGCTGCGCCTATGGATAACCCCCCAACTTATCGATTATCGAAATTCTTTTCGGGAGGTTATGATGATCAATGCTGCAATAAACTTACCATGGTTTAAACACATTGCAAACTGGTGCAAGTAATTGAGTATGAAGGATCGGTGGGGACATCCGGATAGGGCTACAAGAGACGATTTACTGAGATTAAAAGCCAGATATTGGGTGGTGGTGGCCGTCAACTATACTAATAAATTGACCACTGGTCAGTTAACATCTAAATTTTTAACTGTAAAGTCACGCCCACAATTTGAACACTTTCTGGATCTAATCTATCCCCCTCTTGCAAGAAGTCTATGTATGAGATTCAGATACGGCAATCTGCTCCTAAAATTTCCTAGTAAGGAGGCGTCTGGACTAATATTGGATTTATGTCCTTCCTGTACTACTGTCAGGGAAACTGAAGAACACATTTTGTTTTTCTGCCCTATATACCAGCAGATACGCAGGAGGTGGATAACACCAATCTGCCTTAATCTAGGAGCTAGGCAGTATCCGATTGTATACAGAATTTTAAAATCAGATGTATCTGAACCAATAGTTTTTTTCTGTCAGTCGCTTTTTATTTGCCTTCTGGATAATACGCCATAAATGTTTATTATAGATTGCACCATATTATTAATTATTCTGCAAAATATGTACCTATGCATTGTGCACTTTAGGAATGTTCCCCTCATTTCTTCAGGAAACATGCCCCGTAGCTGTTTCTTAATGTATTCTGATGTGTGTTCGGCTTGCCATCTTTTTAGTGTTCTTTTTAACAAGCTACCTTAAAATGTACCTGTTATTATATTTTTAAATTGTAAATTGACAATGTTTTTATATTTTGTGTACTTTGATGGTTTTGTACAAACAAACTGAATAGAGTTTGATGATGAAGTATTAAAAATCCAACTCCACCATTGAATTGTTAAATTATTTTGCTAACTTGTACTATGCAAGAGATACAGCATCAGTATTTTAATCTGTAATCTTGTCTCTACATAGGAGAGCTAGGCCTTCCACAGTGAAAACAGGTTTGGGGTGCTAATCACTGTAAGGACATGCTAGCATTAATTTTCCACATGGCATACGTTTAAATACCATGCACTCTGCCTTGTGGAGTACAAGGCCTATATAGAGAGACTTATTCGAATTTAAAAGAGAGATTTTGACTTGTAAAAATGATTTATTTTGAAAGGTTGAATTGTGGTTTTCTACGCTGCTACAATCAGGATACATAGGGTAGGCCTGAGGCAATGTTTGCACTACCACTGTAGTGGGTGGCAGAATAGATGTTGCAGTCCACGAGTAGCATTTAACTTCCAGGTCATGGGTAAATCTTGACGATTCAGCCTTGTTAAATGGGGGAGAACAGGCATTTTAATACTGACAGCACGGTAAAATGCACAGAGTTCTAAAACCAACACCAATATAGGGTAGAGCCAAAAATCAAAAATGACTAAGCAAAACATTTGCATTTCCTACAGGCACTATGGAAACACGAAGTGAAGAAATATGTTATATTGGGTTTGATAAGTTTTATAAGTGAATGGCTGTGGTAGATTGTATACCTCTGTGTGCACAGGTTTGTAGGCAATTTTTAGGGAGAGTGTGCTGAAAAATATACTGTTATTCCACAATTTTTTCAAAGCTATTTTGAGGATAGGGGATGTCAAATGTGTCTAAGGCTTGCCTGTCACACCACAAAATTATAGACATATTCCATAATTGCCCTTCAGAACCTTTGGATGTTTACTCAATTTAATTGAAAATGTTTTTGTAAAAATCATGATTCAATTTTCAAACCTTTCACAGGGATGAAGGCACCAAAATGCATAAGCAATTTAAGACATTTCTCTTTGTTCGCTGACAGTCACATCCAAGAAAGTCATGTCAAACCACTTCAAATGGTCACTAGCCATCACTGCTCTAGTCAATAACTGATGCAATCTGGTAGAAGTGGCAGGCAAAAGGTCCCTTAATATTCAAATCCTTCTCCACTGCCTACTATACAGTGGGCTTCTTCACTCTTCTATACAACCACTAATCTGCATTACACATCTCAAATCACTCCATTAAATGGTTTACAAGCAAAAGCAAAACTTATTTGCTTAAACTAGAAGCCCTGACCACCTTCTTCCTCAAGGTCTCTTTACAGGTGGAGCCCCACCGTCCAAAGGACTATATGATCACAATGATCAAGATTTACACTGCAGTTGTTTTAAACATTCTTCAGTACCCTTAACCTACACTTCTGCTCCTAAGCAAATGAGACACAAATGTATTTTGTATCACAGGAGACAAAGACTAGTTCACAAATGCCTTTGAAAACATCAAAAGTATAGAGACGTGGATACGCTAAATTATCCTGATCCTCAAATGACACATTATATAGATCCTTGCATCATCTCATGTTCTCAACAAAATGGATCTCATTTACCCACTCCCCACATGGTTTAGAGCCACTGCGAACCATCAAAGCAGAGGTCAGAAATCTTGGAATACTGGACGATACAGACCTCTCTCTTCATCCAAATGGGGACAGTGGTCAATGTAACTTTCCCAAAAACTAATCTCCTCAAAAAAAAAACTAACCTTTATCTCAGAAGAACATTCAGAGGAGGTAGGCAACACATGTGTGCATGCATGCTGTTAGACCTGGCTTTTTTAGTGGGTTTATTCCCATACTTTTTGGCCTCCTGTTTTTGACCCTGCTTTGGTTGGTTTTATGACTCTGGGCACTTTACCACTGCTGATCAGTGCTAAAGTGCATATGCTCTCTTGTGAATATGGATTGGTGTTTCCATGATTGGCTTGTTTGACTTACTACTAAGTCCCTAGTACAGTGCAGTGTGTGTGCCCAGGGCTTGTACGTCAAATGCTGCTAGTGGGCCTGCAGAACTGATTGTGCCACCCACACAAGTAACCTTGCAAAAGGGTCTCAGGCCTGCCATTGCATTGTCTGTGTGCAGTCTAGTACTGCCATGTCTCCCTGGCAAGTGCACCCACTTGCCAGGCCCTAACCTTCCCTTCCCTTACATGTAAGGTAGGCCCAAGGTACCCCTGTGGGCAGGGTGCAGTATATGGAAAAGTTAGGACATGCCCTTATGTGTGTGGCATGTCCTGATAGTGAAATACTGCCAATTTCATTTTTCACTATTGAAAGGCTATCTGTCCCATAGACTGGAATGGGGAGTGTACTTATAACATCTTAGGGCCCGATTATGATGCGGTTAGGAAAGCATTCCCACCGAATCAGTTTGGGAATGATTTCCAACCGACTTGGATCGGAAGAGTCCGACCGAACGATTACAATGCATCTGGATGCTTCCAGAAGCAATTAGGTTGGGCTCCTATTGACTTCAATGGGATCCTATGTTCCGACCGAATGCATAGGCTCCCATTGAAAAAAGGTGTGGCTGGGGAAAATCGGGCACCCTTGAGTGAGTGAGGGATTTGTAAAGCACAGGACTCACCCCTACAGGGGTATCTCCGCGCTAGCAGCGAAACATGAAAACAAGGAGGTGAAAAGCCAACATGATTAAAAGAGTTTGGTTTTCAGTAGTTTTCTGAATTTAAGCAAGTCAGGGCACACACGTAATGCATTGGGGAGTGAGTTCCAAAGGCGTGGGGCTCCATAGGCAAAAGATTTGCCTCCCGCACGAAGTTTGTTGACCCGGGGTACTACAAGCAGAGCCTTTCCACTAGAACATAGAGATCTGTTGGGATGATAGGGGACAAGACTATCGGTCATATACTTGGGTCCACTATCATTAAGAGTTTTGTGACTCAAACAGCGAATTTTAAACTTAAAAGCCAGTGTAGGCTTTTTAGTAGTGGCCGGGAAGGAGTCCTGGTGGTTGATTTGAAGCCAATCAAGCTGCCATGTTCTGCACTACCTGGAGCCTATTAAGTGTCCCCTCTTTTGCTGCACCCAAAAGTGCATTACAATAGTCCAGTTGACTAACTACCGGGGCTTGGAGCAGGGTCTTGGTACGATAAGGGGGAGAAGATCGAACACTCTCCGATGGAGTTTTAGCAAAACAAAACAGCTACCTAAGACAGCCTCCACCTGCTCCTTCTTAGATAGAGAAAGGTCTAAATACACTCCTACATTTTTAGCCTTGTTGATAGGCACAGGAGTGGGGCCTACTTCTGCCAGCCACCACTCTGAGAACCAGAGAAGTTGAACTTTGCCAAACAGGAGGACTTCTGTTTTGTTGGCGTTCAACTGGAGGAAGTTCTTTGACATCCAGTTGGAGATAGCACGCATGACCTCTGCAAACAACTGTTTAGAAGCATCCGAGTTGTTATCAATTGAAAACAGGAGCTGAGTGTCATCTGCATATGAGAAAGGGACAAAGCTGTGATCTCTGAAGATCTATGCAGGGGGGCCACGTATATATTAAATAATGTGAGACTGAGGTAGGATCCCAGTGGAACACCTTAATTAAGAGATTTAGCTCCCAAGCCGAAATTTCCCAGGTTAACAGTTTGGGAGCAGTGTTCCAGAAAACTGGAAAACCACTGAAAGGAAGATCCCACTATGCCAATTTCCATCAGTGGTAGTAGTCTATGATGTGCTACACTGTCAAAGCTGCGGATAAATCCAACAGCACTAGAGCTATAGCTTTGTCCTTGCCTAGGGCACCACCCTGGTGCCTGCCACACTGTGCATGGCAAGTAAGGGGGACCCATGGGTAATCCCAAGGGCCCATTTGGGAATGCTCCAGGTGCAGGGGGGCCCGGCAGAAACAGCCACTGCAGGCCAACCCCAGACAGCACACAGCAAAGGGGCAGTACTTCTCCTTCAGTTTCTCCAGATATTCTCCTTGGCAGAGGTTCCTCTTGAATTCCAGAAGTAATCTAAAAGTCTGGGGTCTTGGCCCCACTTTTTATAGCACAAATACGTTTGGTCTCTGGTGGCAGAGAAGCTCTTTGCCCAGCCAAAACCAGTTATGTCCTCTCTGGTGCAGCTTCCTGGCAGGAGGTGGAGACAACATTGTCCAAGGCAGACCAGGCTCATTCAGGTGTGAAAGAAATCTCCTCCCTCTTCTCTGAATGCAGCCCAGGTCTATTCAGCCCAGCCCTGACTCACCAACGGAATGCAGGACACATCTCACCCCCCCAAGTGGCTGTCTGAACAGAATACACATCCTCAGCCCCTGTCACTCCAAAGCCAGACAGTCAATAAACTACCTAGCAGAGGCACACTGGATGGCTAAGCAAGAAAATGTCCACTTTCTAAAAGTGGTATTTTCAAACCCAGGATATCAAAATCATCCTTATGAAAAGATGCATCTTTATATTCTGAATGCAGGTATACCAAACTCCAATTTCCTATCTTTTTCCCATGGGCAGTAATACTTATAAGGGTGTGATTACAATGCAGGTAGGAAGGCCTTCTAACCGCATTGCTTCGTTTAAAGGCTTTACTGTATAAATTGTCTCTTGTTTGAGGAAGATCTCCAAGTGTTTGAAGTAGAGCTAGCCTCCTGTTTTGAAGTCTCAGGGATTCATAGACTTCACTACCAGCTCCCCTGAACTTCCTTGCTTGGAGTTCTGACCTGCCAAGAGGTGCCTGTTACTGCTTTGGGCCTCTGAAGGTAGTTCCTGCTGTAGGGAGCTGGACATGTAATGCAACTACGAGAAGCGCGATGCATTTGCACCTGTTTCTAACCGATCAATGAAGAAACCAACGCAGTGCGTTCCTGGAGTGAAAAATTCGCTGCTCGCCAAAGCCTGTGACCGATCTCTGAAGTCCAAGATCACTGCACTGATTCCGACACAGGCCCTGCTGTGCGGCTGCAAAAACCAATGCATCATGGGACTGCGGATGGAAAAATCATAACAGCGCCGTTGAGAACCGACACATCCCCGATCTGGGGCGCCAAGTCTACAAGAACACTGGGGCCGCAGTAAGAAACAGACGCATCACCTCCCCTTTAGTAAGGATCCAACGCATCACCTTACTTGAGTGGCAGTGAGGAACCAACGCATCACCTACCCTGAAGTAAGGAATGGACGCATCACCTTCCCTGGGTGTAAGGAACCGACGCATCACCTTCCCTGCAGCTGTTTTTGTTTGTGATTGTGACACATCTAAGGTACTTTGTGTTGAAAGTGTTGCAACTATAGTTTGTTATGGACAGAATTGTTTCTACCTATTAAAAACATATTTTGATCACTGTATTGTGGATTTCTGTCGTTTTGGTCTGGTTTGCTTAGATAAAGATTACATATTTTTCTAAACTGGTGTGGTGTCCATTTGTAGTGTTTTCAATGTATTACTGAATGTGTGCACAAATGCTTTCCACACTGCCTCTGAGATAAGCCTGTCTGCTTGTGCCAAGCTACCAAGGGGGTGAGCAGGGGTTATTTTAGAAGTTTCTCCTACCTTACTCTGACTAGGAAGAAGGGTCCCTACTTGGAAAAAGGTGCATTACTTACCTTACTCCTGTCCGTTGTATGTCAGACTCCACCACCCCGCCACCCACCCATCCCCCCGCACCGCAGCACTTGCTCGGCAAGCCTCCACTGCTTCTAAATTATATATGAAATGCATAACAGAGGTCAGTGTAACCCCTCTCCGCATGAATGGACATGTAAAAAAGTGCACCCAAAAGATGAATATATCCCTCTCACATGAATCACTTTTGCCACTCGCAAATGTACATAGAAGCAAATAATTCATAAAGAATATACTATACAAATAAAATATTTATAAGTAAAATATACTTTTGCTCAATGTAGAAATCGCCTTAATCTGGGCTGCCTTTGTCTATTGCTGAATTCATTTCTGATTGAAAGAAAATCAGTATGTTTCGATGTAAAACTCTTCTAAGAAGTATCGTCTATACAAAGCTTATAAACAACCAAACGCCTACACTGGGAAAAGACTAATGGAACAAGGTGAGAGTTTCAAAAGTTTCCTTAGAATTCTAAAATTCAAACATCTCATCAGAAATGTGAACCAGGTCTGAAAAAGGCTGATTGATAGCACTTTTGCAAGTCTGTATATAGATTTTGTTTGATGTACTTTGTAAATTCGATTTCCTACTTTGAGCCAAATCTCCTGTTTTCGGCCGCGGTGGGATGTGGTGTTGGGCGTGTGTAAATATTCTGACATGTGCTGGCCAATCGCTAATGCATGGGGTGCATTCCGTTCTTGTTAGGTGTATGCGTACCTGACTATATAAGCTCCCTGCGGCAAAAAGCTTTGATCTTTTTACGGTGAAGATCTCTCCTCTGTGTAAAGCAAGTAAGATTATTTTATTACTCGTTCTTTTGATAAAAAATGTTAATTTTTCTGAAATGAAAGTTATCTACACATGCTTACGAAATGAAAGTGACGTGGCTGAGCATATTATGGAAGAAGAATGGCTGTTTATAAAATACTGAGGGTCAGAAAATGATAATGTGCGTAATACTCTCTGCTACTAAAAACACGGTGGCTAAACTTTGAATTATTTATTTTAGTGGAAAAAGACAAAAGTAATTCGAGCATAAAAAATGTGTTCGTGGTTAAACTGCTTTTAATTTGCGTATGTTTTAACTGTTAAGTTTCTTCTGTGTCAATTTAAGGTTCAGCTAATTTACCTGGAGCCGAAGCGAATCCCAATGTTAAATTAACTTTTGTTCTCCTCTGCCGAGCTCCCGTATCTGCTTTTAGACTCAAATTTCAGGGAGCGCTCTGAATACCAATGGTGGAGATTCTTGGTCTTTTTGTTCAGTTCAGCGTCTGCCATAACTCGTATTCAGGTTTTTCATTCATACGTGGCGCAGCCCTACATTGGAAAACGTACAGTTAAACAGTAGAATAGCAAATGCAAAATGGTAATCACTGCCCCTGTTGTTACATTGCTTGGCTCTTGAAAAATGTCAATTTACAAGTATGGGTTCGCTGGAGATTGCAAGAAAGGGTTTGTGACGATTTATGTACAAAGAAGAGTACAAAAGGACATTGCCTTAAACCATAATTTTTTAGCTGAAAGGGAGGCCTTCCTGGACAACATGTTTGCTCAGGACAACACAGACATGCTTTCACAAAAGGCACAACGGGTTCTTGCGCGGATGCATGGCAGCCACAAGAGCACCAGCGCAGGGCGGCCGGCACAGTTAAGAGTGGTGAGGCGGGCATGGCGGGGTGGGGGGTGTAAGTCGACAGACAATAGGATAGGTAATATTAAATTAAAAAAATTATAAAACCACTCACCTTGCGCTTGCGACATCGCTCTTACCTCTGCCGACAGCCACTGGCGCAGGGAGAGGGCAGAACGTGCAGGCAGGAAGCAGAACTGTACCATTTCTAGGTAGATATGGTGCAGTTTTACTTTCTTCTGTTCAGGCAACACAGTACAGCACAACAACTTTACTTGTTGTGCTGCATCCATTGCTTGAACTATGTGCAAGTGGCTCCCAGTGTCTGGCTGCCTGCGTCCATACTGAGGTGGAAGTTTTAATAAAAGCATTGACAAATCCAGCAGGGCTAACCATTTCAGGTCTGGTCTTCAAAATAGCTTTAGCTGTGTACATTGTTCATATCCACCAAAAATGAGTTACTTTCTCTTCAGTTGCAAAGCTGTTTCAAAGCATGATTTTTATATTCTTTATTTATTTATTATATTGCCTATTTTTTTGCCAGGTTTGTGTTATAATGAGTTTAAGTGACACTGTAACATAGTAACTGGCTGCGCTTTGAGTGTTTGGTTAGGAGGCAATTTGCTCTTGTCTACTTCACAAATAATAATCATAACTTGCGTGGCACATATAAAAGACTTGCTGTTTAAAAAATGTCACTAAAAGGTTACAGGCTAATTTCTTTTTTTGTTTTTTTGCTTTTGTGGCACATGTTTGCAATAAAATATAGTTTGCCAAAGTCAGCCCTAGTGGCTTTGCTAATGCCCATTATGAAAGTACTTCAGCAATGACTGACAATTTGTACATGTTTTCTGCATGTTGAGTGGATAAAAGAGTCAAATGTCAAATAAATAGACAGGTGAGTGAGTGAGTGGGTGAGTTGAGGCTAATAACCTGCATCTAAAGTCACTGTTATTAAATCCACATCCTCTTCCTGACTAAAGACACCACCAGCACCACATGCAACTTCCAGTATGCTATGACCAACGTAGCGGATTGGATCAGTGAAGTAATTTGAGATGTCATCAGTGATGTCATCCGTAATGTCACTGACAATGTTATGAATGATGTAATATGTGAGGTCAGAAGCAGTGCATTGCAGGGACGTATGTTTATAGTTAGCTCACATAACTATAACTGCTGAAATTCCCTGGTTTTGTACGAGTAAAATGTGAGCCTAACTATAACATCCCTGTTACTTTGTTTTTTTTGGTCAACTTCTAAGGGGTTTTTTGAAATTCAAATTATTAACTATAACGTCTCTGTAACCCTGTTTGTTTAAGTGAATTTGTAAGGTTTTTAAAATGTTATCCTCTAACTGTAACATCTTACCTTTGACACTGAGGCCTCATTACGATGAGACCTGGAAAGTTCCCAGGTCCCATTGCTGGTTTCAGTTTCGACCACTGTGAAACCTGACAGTCATTCCGTCTGGATTCTGACGGGCTCAAGAAGCCCATCGGCCAGTTGGAGGCCTGCCCGTAATCCATATGGTTGGTGTTGCCGTACGGATTATGATGTCGGTTTCTGACAGGCTTTCCATGTCGGGCTGTCCTACATTGAAAGCCTGTCAGAAAGCGAAATTGGGGGCCTCTAGCAGGGCTCCCTTCACCCTGTAGCCTCTGATTGGGGACCAAGGGGGCACCAATGTTGCCCCCCATTTAATTCCTGCGCTGTGTGGCAGGCAGCCTGAGGTGCCTGCCATGCAGTGCAGGGATGAACAGATACTCCCATTTGTCTATGGGGGTGTGTGCTAAGGCCGGTTTACAGTTGCAGCATGAGCTTCCATAGATAGGATAGGATATAAGTTTATAAAGCGCTCGATTGCCATGGCGTCCTGGCACTAGTGAGTGTGGAAGTGGTGCAAACTTTATTGCGAGGACTATATTGAGGCAAACAGCCAGGTCTTCAGGACTTTCCTAAAGAGTTGATGGTTTGGCAAAAGTCTCATAGTAGTTGGGAAATTATTCCACAGCTTTGCTGCACAGTTTGAAAAAGTTCTTCCACCCCATCTTACTCTCCTAATCCTATTTACCTGAAGAAGGCCCAAAGTACTGGATCTCAGGGCACGACCGGGGTATAGGGGATCAACATTTTTTTAATATCTCTAGCTCCTCCCCCAAAGAAAGCTTTGTGGACCAGGCATAATGCCTTAAATTCCACACGTTGTTGTACAGACAAATGGGAGTATGCAACCACACCATGTGCAGTTGCCTTGTAACGCTATGGGCGGGACCGCTGATTAGAGGTCAGTCCGTCCTGATTACGCAACGGTGTCCGACAAAATGATAATTTCCCCAGTGTGTGAGTGAGTGAGTGCAGGAGTGTCGCAGTGGGTGTATGATTGTTAAGCCCGGGCGGAGTTCGTGTAGCCACGCTATGGGAGCCTACGCGAAGCAACAAAAATACTCCACAATGCTACGCGGAGTTATGTGATAATGCAGAGTTGCTTGTTCCGCATGCTCGCGAGATGTTTTTGATGTTCGGCAACGCGGATTGCGTTTTCGGGGGCAACTAGTGCTCAAACTTCACCACGCAATCGCCAATGGGCTCGGCTCCTTGTTTTCCCACTTTTTGCATCGTTCTGTGGCCTGTTTTTCATATCCTCTCTAATCTTTCCAATCCTTTGTTTTTTACACTGTTTTTCTGATCTTTTTTATTTAGTATCTATCCCTCTCTCTCTCAAAGTGTATATTTTGCGTTTTATTTCTACTTTTACTGCATTTTGTCTACTGTTTTATATTACTTGCTTTTTTACTTTCCTACTTCTTCTCCTGACTATATTTTTTACTCCTACATTTTCTTTTCTGCCCCCCACTCACCCAGAACAATGGCTAAAGCTACCACTGCCTATAGTAGTAAGAAGGGGAAGGCCAAGGCTACTGCTGCGCCTGCAACCAAGAGCCACCTTCCTTGTGGCAGATGGCGCCGGGAAAGGGTGCAGCCCTGGGCCCTTTTCTCTCAGGTTGAGGTGGGCGCCCTTTTGTTTTTTGTACAGCACCACCTTACCTTAACCTTGGCAGCAGGCGGCAGGCCTGGCTACAGCTGCGCTACCCAAGAGAGTCATCGCTGGTGGACCAGGGTGCGCTGAGCAGTGTTTAGCTGCTCTGGGGTCCGGTGAACCCATAACCAGCTGACTCACCGGTGGTCAGACATCTTGGACTGGGAGCAGGACCTGCTAGACCTGCTAGGTGTTGAGGTTGTGGGGCTTGGTGAGTAGCTAATTATAGTACTATTGTGTGTTCTGTTCTGTGTTATTGTGAATATAAATTTTTTCCCAAATAGCAAGAATGCTGCTGCTTACATGCAGGTAAATTACGTTTGAAAATCTTAAATTATGTGATTGTTATTCTGCTAGACACTAGTCAGGTGCTCGGCGCTACTAATCTTAGTTGTTTGCAACTTTGGGCTCGCTTGGGCTGATTATGCAAGAGAGTTTAGAACTTAAGTTAGTTAATGCTAGAGAGACTCCAGTCCTTTCCTTCGCCCTGTCACTAAGATAGTGGTGGATTGGTAGGTAGTTTAGTTACTTAGTATTAGTTGGTACTTTCCGCCCGACGCGTCCTCCGTCATGTCACATGCTGCCGACTCCAGTCCTTAGTTGAACCTTTTGTAGTTTGTTAGTGACTGAGTAATATAGCAACTCATCAGTACATCCGCAGCAACCAACCAACAATTTGTTGTATGCAAAATGCATGCGTCCATCTATGCATTTTTGAGGACCAAAATAAATGGAAATGCAGACTTACTGAACAATTGGCCCGTCAAAGGGGGTTGATTCATTAATGATTTGATTTCGAATGAGATTGAAAAAACTTAGAAGAAGCAAATATATTTTTGGGCAATTGAATTATTTTCAAATGTCTCTGGACTAGGTGGGCTAGGCTAACTGCACTTACTTACAGGTTTAGGATTCTGGATTTGAAATGGAATTCTGGATTAATAAATAATAACTAGACGGTACGCGTTTCTACTACTAGTCAATCAGATTAGATAGGTCAATTTTATTGCAATTGTTGTTTCCGGTCCAAAAATATTTTTAGAGCGTTTAAAAAAATATTTTATCTATTTCACTCCAATCAATTTTTGTCTCTTTAAAATATCTTACATGATCAGCATCCAGGGGCAAGAAGACAACAGGTTCATCTGTGGTGGGACTTGGAGCTGGAGATGCGTCCCAGGGCCAGGATTGCCCCAGTAAGTCCTTCTGTTGTTAACATTAATAATTATATATCCCTAACTTTAATCGCACCTTATTTTTTCCGAACTATTATTTCCGTTTCCTAATTCTTTTTTTACCGAATCTTCTACGATCTATCTGATTCGAAATTCTGGTTATCCCTGCATTACCTCCTAATTATATTTTTTCTAGCGTCTGTGTTTTTTTACATCAATCTAACTGCCTCTGAATCTGTACTCCTTTTAGTCTGTCTGTAGCTTGCCCAGTTGGTCAATCTTTATTGTTAAAAAGTTTTAAATCTTAGATTCACCAATAGCTTTAGCCACTGAGTCCAGTCCTTTGGGTTGTCCTCTTCTTGAGATTGAGAGGCTTTTTAGCAATTGCCACCAACAAAATGCCCAACCAGATATTTTATTATTTTTGATAGGATAGGACATACTACTGTTTACTCTACTCTAGTAAACGATTTCTAGTGATGTGTGTTGTATATGTATGTATGTATGGTATTTTCTCAATCTTGCTAGTGAAAAGAATAAACGGGGGAGGCGTATATGCCATCTAAAAAATGTGTAATGTTTTTTTCTAGGCATACCGACCACCAGTATCGGGGCCAACAGCAGGGCAGGTAACGCCAGCCAGAAGGGAGCAGATGCAGCAGCTTCTGCAGGGGTGCGTGAGCTAGCAGCAGTGGTGGGAGGTGGTAAGTTGTACTTATGTTCCTTACTTTTTGACAATAGTTACACAGTCGCAGCAAGGGTATATTGTACTGTACTGTTAAGAGATACTAAATTGTTGTGAACAACAATTGAAGAAGACACCCTTAGCATTAGCAATAGCATTAGCGGCGGGAGTGGAGTAACTAATGGTATCTTCTATCTGACTCGAACTTAGCTGTGAAAGTTTTTTGAAGAAGACTAAGAGTCATACGACCTTGATGGGTGGGTTGAACGAAAAGGGAAAGAAGGATGGAAAGAGGAAGGGCGGTCGACTTGTAATAGTATATATATATGATTGGCAAAAAAGGATGCGTGGAATGCACAGGTGGCTGATAGGAATCGGATGCATGGGTGATTGAAGGATAGGTGGAAAGTGAAAGAAAGGCTGCCTGCCTGGCTGGGTGAAACTTTATGGGTGATAGCAAGAATCCTCTGGGGGTTTCATGGGTCAAACTCAAAGGCAAACAAGGAAGGACGCATGGGTGGTGGATAAAAAATAATTAAATACAAATGTATGTTGTTGGTGAAAGTATTGTTGAGAGATTATTTAAGAAGAATGATAGCCATGTTTACTTTAAATGGATGGATGCCCGGATGGTACAATCATCATGGCATAGGTGGAGACTCACTAGATGAAGACAATGTAATAAAAAATAGAAACCAAGGAAGAGTAGCAAAGCCAAGGAGAATAAAATAAGAGATTCAAATTAAGAAATATAATGCTAGAAGAGCAATGCAATGATAAATGGAAAAATCACTGATAAGAGAAACAAGGACTGTTTTTTTCAAGGTTTTTGATTCAAGTTTGTATTTCAGAATATTCCCTTGACTCACAGTAGTTTGCAAGCACAGCATATATATTGTGTATGTATGTACCCGTACACACCCACCATTATCAAGCGCCTCCATCCAACTCTGAGGCCCACTTCCTAGTCCCTACCTATATCGGTTGCCATTGTCTCATATGTAATCAATAATCATTTGGATCAGATATCATCTGCCTTGTTGTAGTAGTCAGGGTGAAAGTGAAACTGAGCAGTTGCCATTGATGTAACAGAGTATGGCCATAATAAAAAACTAAGATAATTGTGTAGCTGTAGACTACAGGTGCCCCACCTGCAGACATTAGTAAATTAGTAATAAAACAAATTGAGTCTTTTGACATGAGTATGTCTGTCTAGGGCACAAGCTGACTACGCTGGCATGCCTAATTGCCTAAGGTAATTTAGCTAAGCAAGAGAGAGAAAGACTTGTCTACTCCATAGTGCCTAGTAGTAGTAATGCCTGAAACTCTCACAAATGTTAGAGGCTGAGGAAGTGGGAAGATACCACACATGTTATGTACTGTGCTTGCTAGTGCTACTGTGCCGCTATGTGTATAGTTAATTTTGTGCTACAGTTTAGCTAAGAGTATTGGTTACAATTGTCTTTTTTTTCTTTCTTGACATATCTACTCCTTCCTAACCAAACAGGAAGGAGCTAGCAGCCATGGCCTGGCGCCGGACGCAGGAGGCCATCCGCAGAGAATATCGGTGGCTGGTGGCTCTGGTGGAGGAGGAGGCGGCAGCAGCTGTAGCCTCCACCACTGCCCCGGGGCCAAGCAAGGCCCCCCCGGTGGTACATCGCCACGATCTGGCAGTCACCCGTTGCACTTCATCTTCATTCAACACTGCTCCCCCCCCCCCTTTGGATGCAATTTTAGACCATTCAAGCCCCGCATGCTCCTATTGATGGGTTGCCTAGAGGAGCAAGTAAAGGAGGTCCTTGCAATTAACCGGCAACTGCGAACCCGCCGCTAGAACACCGTCGCCTTGCCCCTTTTTCAAATTCCATTTGGGTGGGGGTGGGGCATTGGGGAAAAGTTGAGGTTTACACGGACAATGGACTTTTGGAGTATACAATCTTTGGACATTGTTTGGGGTTGAGGAGAGGGATGGGTGAATTGGTGTGGGTTTTTCCAATAGTTCTTTTTGTTTGGGTAAACAATTGTTTATACTTACTTTACATATGATATAAATATTTTGTGGGTGGGTTACTCTTTTACATCACATGGTTTCTTTTGCTGCTGCCAGGCCGCAGCCAGTTTTTGATTGAAATAATAATCTGCGATAGTGTAACACACCAACAGATAGATTCGGTAACCTCACTTGTGACGTGTCCTAATAGTACTGTCAGTCTCTGCTCCTAGTCTATGCAGTCTGCAACTGGACGAGAAAGGGTGTGAGTATGTGAATTGATAAATTAATTTCCATATTATAAATTATAAATGATAAATTATTATGAATACTGAGCATGGGTGGGCAAGCAGAATAAGATCCTCGCCCTGCCTTGAGTTAGTGTTGCTTTCACCACGTCCGCCCCAGCAAGTGTGTGATCAATTATTGGTGTAAATTTAAATTAGTCACACCTCAATATAAATCACACAGCCTGGAGGAAGAGGGTTAGGATTTGATTAATGGTTGGGGTATTTGAGGGAAAGGTTTGACAAAGACAAACACTACACATGGACAATACACAATCTTGGCAGACGACCATCAGAATTCTGTTAAGGGAGAAAAAGGAAATGCATGCATGATGTTGATGACTTGATGGTTAATGATGAGTAGTACTAGTAGTACAGGGCAGCAGCATATTATTCATTATTATTATTATGCAATTGCACCCAGAGAGACCCCAGAGAGACACAAAGTACATGCATTTTATGTTCTGTTGTACTGGGACTCGTTTTAAAGCTAGCAAAGAAAATAAAAAAAATAGCTGTAGGGGTCAAATATATAAGCAAACAAAATTAACAAAAACACACATGC
Organism: Triturus cristatus; assembly: GCF_964204655.1. Classification (NCBI taxonomy): domain Eukaryota; kingdom Metazoa; phylum Chordata; class Amphibia; order Caudata; family Salamandridae; genus Triturus; species Triturus cristatus. The sequence continues at coordinate 884,327,967 of NC_140581.1, forward strand.
TTGTAATGATTAAAGATAAAAAAATGAATCAAATTAAAAGATGATGATACTATAAGTTACTATGTTTTGGTCAAATTGGGAGCTGCATCACGCATTCCTTTTGGTCCATCCTTCCATGGACGCTGCATCATGCAATCTTGGGTGCCACTGCCTGCCTAGCGGATGCGGATTGGTAAGGTAAGTGTGAGTTGTTTTTCGCAGTATAGCACAGGGTAAAGGCCAGCCTGTAATAAGTTTATATGGAAAAACAAAAGGGATATTGAAACATCAAGGAGAAAAGTAAAGTTAAAAAGCATATTAAGTAAGAGTGCAAAAAGAACACTTTCAGAGGCGGCATGGCTAAATCATGTCTTCCCAGCATTGTCCTACAACAACTATAGGGCAGAGCAGGCCCACGGTGCCCACCCAACCTCCACTTAGCTTAGATTTTAAGCCAGACAGCACTGAGCACACATATGCCGCAACATAGCATTTTCCAAATTAAGTAATTAAATCAATGCACCGCTGTTAGTCATACCACTACACTTGCCTCCACCACTACACAGACAGGTAGGTCAGGTGTGGTTGTTCTTGACTTATTTACCTTTTTGGCCACTTGATGAAATGCCCTGAGTTATTCCATCAATCATCTCCGATCCTACTGACTGACTGCGAGTATAGTATGATCATCATGGTGTCCGACTCTGTTGTGTACCGAGGGAGTCCAGATTTCAGAATCAAAAATTCTATGGATGGGCCTGCATTGTGTGTAGATTATACTTGTAGACTTCATGCACAACAACAACACAAACACCAATCACTCAGAGTCAGTGTCCAATGCATTACATCATTTACCTGTTCTTAAGGGGCAGTGCCTCTCGGCTCAGAAAGGAGGATAGCTATAGTCAGGTTCTTTGGAGGGACTCGACAAGGCAGGCACACATTTCTTGTACTATTCTCATACAATTTCTGGCTTGAGGGAAATGGATTAGGGGTGAGTCAGGACTCAGGAGTGGACTGGAGCAGGACTCAGAGGAGTGGACTTACTTCTTCACTGACTGCACACAGTTGCAACTCCAATCCGGCAATAAAAGAGTAAGACGGTGATGATGGATTTGTTATGATTCTAACAGAGACACACAAAAATAATAAAAGTAAATAAGCAAGAAAGAAAGTAACAAGTCGAAACTCGAAAGCCTAGTTGTCAGGGAACTAGAGCTTGTCCTCAAACTCTGGTGGTTCACCCAGATGTAGGTCTTCTAACACACTACTTCCATGACCAAAGTTTCCGTCGTCATCTTCCTGCTTTGCTACTTCAGGTATGGTGTAATTCGGGGGTATAAAGTGCTGACTCATTTTGATCATGGCTAACCTCTCCCCATTTTGGAGTGAGAGACTGGTCCTTCTCACTGTCAGAATGGCACCAGCAGCACTAAAAACATGCTCAGAAGAGATACTTGTGACAGGGCAAGCCAGACAGTTTATCACCAGCCTGCTGTGCACTGGTCATTGGCGCCTTTTACCATACCAACATACCAATGGATTTTGATCAATATAGACCTCTGTTGGGTCATCCAGATAGGCCTGGACCATCTGCTCAATGCTCAGGTGAGCTCTGCTTTGCTCTGCCTCTTTTGCCTTTGCCTCAGCACTGGACCTAACAAGCCCTTGCTGTAGAAACCACTGCTGTGCCGATTTTGGAGGGGCTGATGTTCCTGTTCTTGTTGTTGTTGATGTTGGTGGTTTTGACTGCTGTGAGCCAACTGCACTGTCCTCAGGCTTTGAAGTTGAACTTGACGCGGACTGCACTGCAGTACTTGTTGTAGCCTGGAGTAGCGGGACTCTAATTCCCAGCCGTTCTTGTTCTAAGCGACTGGCTTCCGCAGCTATCCAAGTTTTTTACTTGGCAACATCCCCTTCTAAAAAAGGAATTAATGTGTTCAGTACTTGTTTGTACAGTGGATCCAGAATTGTGGCATAAATGTAATGGTTGGATGGCACAATGCATGTTTGCACCCTTGTATCTTCAGATACGTGAAGGGTTAAGCTCTCCACCAACTCATATGCTTCTTTTTTCTCCTCCGCACCTGCGTACATATTAGACACCCCCTTCAGCTGTTCCTGTAGCATGTGCAACAATGGGATAGGTTGGTCCATAGTACAGTCCTCCTTGCTGACTTCACGTGTGAAGAGCTCAAAAGGAAGTAGCATCTCTGTCAGGCATTTAACTAGGCCCCATTGGTCCATCTCAATGATCATGCCTTTTCACAGTAGCATCCGATCTTTGCATGACATATTTATTGATTGGTCTGTACTGCTCAAACAGACGTTCAAGCATGTAACAAGTTGAGCTCCAACGTGTTGTCACCTCCTGGATAAGTGTTTTAACTGGCATTCTATGCTCACCCTGAATGATCCTCAGTTGCCTCCGGGCTTTAAAAGAATGGCTGAACTGTGTGCAGATTCTTCTGCCGGCGGTCAGTAAGTTACTGACTCGGTCTTCTTTTGCAGAAAGTCTTGAACAATGATGTTAATGCAGTGCGCCAAACACAGGACCCTGAAATAGCCACCATCGTCCTTGGCCTTAACTATATTACTGCCATTGTCCTTGGCAACAAAACCAATGTTAAGCCCTCTTGTGTGCAGCCATTCAAATACCTTACTGTCAAAGTATTCCAAAATGTTTGCAGCAGTACGAGATTTCTCCATGGAGAACATGGCTACATTTGCATGTTTCCGAGTGGCATTAAAAATCTCAGCCGTGTCAACAACACCTGCTGCAGATATCTTTTCTCAAACCCCCACAAAAGAGATCCAGTTTGCAGTGATGCACATGTAATCAGTGGCTTGGCAACAGGTCCACATGTCTGTTGTCAGGTGGATAGTGTGAACAGCACTGTGCTGCAAAGCTTGTCCAAGCAATTCCAGCACGTTGTGCTGTAGTGCTGGAAGAGCACCTCTGGTGAAATAGGACCCGCTGGGAACCTTCCCTTTTAGGCAGATGGCTGTCACAAATTTGAGAAAACTCACCCCTTCCACAAAATAAAAAAAGGGAGGAGCTCCAGCGCTAACATTTTAGCCAGCTTCGCATTGTACAAACGTGCTGTTGGGTGGTAAACATGCTGATAATAGTAGGCTGCATTTTTTTCTTTTCTGGTGCCACTGATGCAGGTGACTTCTTGACGCCAGATGTTGTTAGGCTCAATGCATGTTTTTTTGTTGCGGTACTCTCTTGCCTGGGACCACTTGGTGTCTCAGCTTGACTCTTACTCTTGTGCCACTGCGATGTTGCTGATGAGGTTATGGGTGGTACCACTGCACTGCTGGGGACAGGGCTACTTTGTGTACCAGAGAAAATGTCTCCCTCTTGTTCACCTTCCACCGCTATCGTATCTTCTACTATTTCATCCCCATCAACAGCTATTGGTACAGTTTTTTGGCTGCTAATGTGCGCCTCCCACTGGATCACATGTTGTTTTTTCAGATGGGTTGTTTTGCCTCCCGTACCATAGTTTGTACCAAGATTACCCCGACTAACACCTTGTCCACAAATGGAGCATATAGCAATGTTCACCTCCTTCGTGCTAACCAAAAAGAAGTCCCAAACTGGGGAGGTCAACTTTCTGGTGCTGCTGCGGGTGCCACTTGCTATGCCGGATGTACTGGTAGGTGGGCGTGAAGTTTGACTCTCTGCAGTACCTACTTCTACTGAGGTGGTACTTGTGGTGGATGTACGTGGCTGCCGGTGAAATATGAAAGCTGGAGGTGGTGTTGGTGGTATGATCTGTGTTGGAGGTATCCATTCCACATCCCTCACAGCAATTTTGAATGGGGTAATGTCAGTCTCCACTAGGTCGGGACTAATGTCTATGATGATAACTGGCTCATCATCCTCCTCTTCTACATCTACCTCCATAACTCTAAGGCTCTCTGGAACCTTCCTATTCCCTAGCCTTGTCTCATAGTGTGTCTCACTCTCAGACTGAGGTGGTGAGATCCAATTGGCGTCTAGATCATCAGAAGGGGGCTTGCAGAAGAAGTTGCTGAACTAACCCTCATTTTCCTTGCTAGGGATCTGGAAGACAATGGAACTTCTGAAAGAGTGGCTTGCTCTTCTTCCTCTGCAGGAAGTTCTATCACCTGAACTGCCCCTACTTTTGGAGGAACAACTACTATTGGGGGTGGTTGTGGCTGTTGTTGCCCTCTTATCTTAGTTCCCTGCATTGATTGGGTACTACTTTGTGATAATGATAAGTTAATTCCAACATCACTGCTCATCGGCGTTGTCCTGATTAGACTGGCTGCCTCTGAGACAGAAATGGGCTTGGGCCTAGGTTGGTGGGGTGGGTCCACTGATGCGGGGGTGCTGCTCTCAGCTTGTTCCCCGGACACTGCTGCTGCAGGCACAGTTTTTGGTTTCCCCAAAAAGATCTTGGTCGGCATACTAGTCTTGGTAAGTGGCAGTTCCTTCCTCTCACTGGCAACTTTCTTGGTACTGGAGGACCTGGTACCTTTCTTTGGGGCCATCTTCTTCAGATGTCAGTAGCACACAGTGGCACAAGTTGAAGAGATTTCTGTGGTCAAACATCACGTGACACGGTGCGCAGCAGGACTTTTGTCTGGCATTACAATGGGTGATGATGCCTCCTCCTCTTTTGTGCACATAAAAGTAAAGAAGCAAGAAGATCATCAGTGAAACGTGGCATTCATTGTTGTGATTCAATTATTATTAGTACAAACAAACATATATAATATGTAACTTTGTGTGTGGTCACACTTATTAATATTATTCTTAAATGTATTACCTAAGTTATTTTAAAAAACATAACAATACAGTGTAGACATTTGTGAGAATGATAAAAACAAGGGCTTTCATGATTGGTGTACTAGTGTACTGTATAGTACACTGAGGAAGGATAGGAAAGAAGAAGAACAACAAAATATAAATATAACGGACCCTGTTTGGCATTGTTCATAATGTGGGATTCAGAATTCAGGGAGCTGCAGATGACAATGGATAGAAGCAATAAGCCAAGAGGAAGAAATGAGAGAGAAAGACATGCAGGCCTAATGCAGAAGCACACTGACTGTCTTCACAAAATGGCTGCCAGCCACATAGCTAGGCCACAACAACAAGAAAGGGAAGACATACAAGCAGTCCTCTGGCAAAAGCACACTGGCTGCCTTCACAAAATGGCCACAAGCCACATGGCCAGGCAGGCCACAAGAAGAAGCAATAAGCCAAGAGGAACAAAGTAAAGAAGACATGCAGGTCTATGGCAAAAGCACTACTACCACTACCACAAAATGGCCAGCAGCCCTATGGCCACTCACTACAATAACAAGCAAGAGGGTGGAAAACAATGAGCTCAAACAGGCCTTTTATGGACACAGACTTTACACAGTGACCTCTGGCTACATGGAGAGGCTCAGCCAAGGCAAATGCTGGCCCACTATAACATACAAGCACACCCACACACTGGCCAAACAAAGTAAGCATGCTAAACAACACAGCTTGACAACAATGCCAAAAACGAAAATCCACATGGCTAAAAAAGGTTTGTAAACAGCAATGCAAATTACACAACAACCACACACATCCAACAATAGCATTTATTTAACACACATGAAAAAAATGCATATCAATCCTATGCCATCCATGCCCTAAAATATGTTTAAATTCAACAGACGCCACAGAAACAGTTGTTTTATGCACCCATGAGTAGCTCTTGCCTGGGCCTATTGGTTGGAAAACCCATTGGCAGACTAGACCACATAGTGAATCAAATCAAATCAATAATATTGCAAATTTATTAGAAAATGTAGTGAACTGTGCTACATTTTTTGCTGGATAAAACATGAAAGAAGAAATAATTGCATGCAAATTTTGCAAAACAACAACCAGCAAGAAGGCATGGCAACCACAAAGAAGGCTTGCAGGCCTAATGCAGACGCACACTGGCTGCCCCTTCACAAAATGGCCGCCAGCCACATGGCCAGGCCACAATAACAAGAAAAGGAAGACAGACAATGCAGGCCCATGGCAAAGCACACTGGCTGCCTTACAAAATGGCTGCCAGCCGCATGGCCTGGCAGGCCACAACAACAAAAAAGTGAGGACAGACAATGCATGAAAATCCACGGGGCTGAAAAGGTTTTGCAAGATACACAACAACCACTCACATCCAACAAAGGCATTTATTTAGCACACATGAAAAAAGGGAAAACCCCACAAAAAACACATTTTGCATTTCAATCCAATGACATCCATGCCCTAAATGATGATGTTTAAATTCAACAGACACCACAGAAACAGTTACTTCATGCACCCATGAGTAGCTCTGGGACTACTGGCTGAAAGGCCTATTGGCAGACTACTGGGCTAGTGTATTGAATAGATATTGCAAATTGATTTCAAAAGTTGGAGAAAATGTAGTGAAGTTTGCAACATGTTTCCTTCATAAAAGAAAACTTTGAAGAACAATTACATACAAAGAAACAACTAGGCCCCCACTGAAACTACAGGCCATCCACCACCATACATTTTTTTTAAACGATTAAAAGTACAAAAAAATGTAAGTGCAGTGCCCCAATCAAACAAACAACACCAATTTTCCAACTTACTTAGGAAATCTCAATTCCAAATGTCCTTAAATCCAATGATATATGATGTAGCAGACAAAAAAAGGTATCTTTCCAGCTCCAAATCCAAATGAAAAGTGAACAGGAGATGGACAAAGCACTGGGATGAGCCTGATGAACAGGAACAGGCAGTTGGAGACACTGGGGCATTTCCTTTCTCTTAAAAAAAGAAGTAAAAAAAGAAAAAGGACTCCTTGCACAAAAAAGTACAGCCAAATGTCAATCTGAGGAGTTTTTTTAATCCAAACATCATTTTGAGAAGGTTTGGATGCTGCTCGAGAGAGATTCTTCTCCAGATTGGAAATTCGGCATGTTCGGGACCGTAATCTTCACAAACTTCCGCCGGAAGCCTGATGGCGTGCCCAAATGATGTGCTTGCGATCGCACACTCTCGTGGGACCATGCGGCCGGCTATCAAATCATGTGGCGCCGTGAACAGATGGGACATCTCGTCAGCAATCGGAGTCATCCCGGTAAGTCACTCCAGCACATGCGAAAATGCAATTTGAGCACAAACTCAAAAAAACCTCCACTCCCCTGCAGAGTGCTGAGTTTTTGGTAACTCCGAGTTCTACGCTGAACGCAGAGTTGCCAAAAATTCACAAACTCCATGACCGGAGCAGAGTTTTATACCCAGGGTTATTGATTGCCTGAGTATGTTTGTAGGTCGGTGTGAGAGAGAATGAGTGGGGCTGTAAGTGGGTATATGAGTGTCAGAATGGGTACTGAGTTAGTTTGTGAGTCTCTGTTAGAGGTTGGCAGCAAACTTCGCTCTGCCAGCAGAGTTTTGCCACTCTGCGCTCTGCTTGGAATGCAAAGTTCGGCAAAAACTCCACCAACTGCCGGCGGAGCGTGGTTTTCCAATGCGCTCACCCCTAGACTTCCTCCCCCAAGAGTAGTCTGCCAGGCAGCACATTTGAAAAAGATTAGCAGAGGGGTGTATGATCAAATCATTATTTAGGGTTTTATCTGACAGGGACTCATATTCTGTGATTTGTTAGCCCAAACTTAAATTATTACATGTGCATCTATCAGAATGCATTGTAATATATTCGTAGATGGTTCAATGTGATGTCCCCCGAGCCATGGATGAAAATCCACTATGAACCCACTCTGCATCTTTTTAAAGGTCTAACACTAATTATGAGTTGCATTTAGGGGATTTCAGTGTCTATTTCCGTTTGTAAATTAACATGATGCAGATTCACTTCACAATTTTGAGACATATCTCCTTTCATCTGCATACAGACAATGCTTTACCCAGTATTTTACCAGAATGGCTAGTATTTTCTTGTCTAAATTATGACAGAAAAAAAAAAAAACTGTTATTTGTCTATGTTTCCTAAAGAAGGATCAAGGCAAGATAACAATGAAGTGGAATATTTACTAGAATAAATACCAGGAGCTAAAATTAATTCAAGCATTTTTACTCTTTGTCTTTTTCTTCTCTGGAAAACTTTCTAAGTGTGATGATACCCAGATGTGGGACAATTAGTTCACTGGGCAATAGGATGCAATGTGTGTCACACTGAGGAGGCCTTACAAGGCTGAAACCAGTCTGGGTTTGCTTGTGTTTCTATTGAGAGGGGGCATGACATGTCTGGACTGTACCTATCTGAGCTCCACAAAGACTGAGTTGTATAAGGTTGATCCCTGCCAGTAGTGACACAGTGTACCAAAACCATGCCCTGGCATTGTTTTCTAAGTAATGACCAGTGTCTAAGATTAATTCAAGCATTCCTCTCATCAATTTTTCTTTTTCTTAGTAGAAAAATCAACACAATTTCTTAGGATATAACTTTTATCTTTTTTGTCTCCAGACATAGACGTTCTAAAAAAGGCATGGGTGCAATGAAAGTGAGAAGGCAAAAGTAAAACTGAAGACCATGTAGGCTATGTATATCAAAAAAAGTACACCACTGTACGACAGAAGAGGCCTGCTATTCAATCCATACCATCCAGTTAATTCAGGCTAGGTACATTAATGTAAATATTTCAAAAATCCAATCAAGCATTTCTTTTAAAAGCATGTTGATTGTCTTTTTAGCATAATACCAATGATTAGATACCACTCAGATGCCACTTCACACCAAGTAGATCATTTATGAATGGACATGGCCCCATGCAAGCTGAATATTCACTTAGAAGCAAACTATTGGAGGGATTTTGTGCACAGAAGTATTGGAATTTGGAGACATCAGCACTAGTCTGTGACAGGTAAGAAACTTAAAAGATATTTTGAACTTAGGAAGTAATCAAAGGCAACACAGAGCCCCCTTCCCTGTGCCTTTCAGAACTTGACCATGGCTGCAAGGCACAACAATAGATGTGAGGTTCAGTTAGGACAGCCTCCATCTACTGGACCTTGCATTGGTGGGCCATAGATAGGAACCCTTGATGACAATAATCAATCCCCAGCAGCTCTTTTATTAAGTTCAAAACGTTAATATTATGCTCCACATCTCATCCCTAAGGCTTTGTCTCCTGTACAGTAGTCAACTATTCATTCAAAGGACACATTACACTCTTATTATTTTGAAAAGAAGTTGTCCATATGAGGGTTAGCAAAAACCACTGAATTCATTTCTGGGTTTTTTATCCCACACTAAATCAGGACTCTAATTTCTTTACCAGGAAAAAAATGTGGTATAGTGGGAAAGTTATTGCAATCCTGGTTTTCATACTTGACCAAAATGTGTGATCTTAGAAAAATCAAAATTTCCCCATACTGGTGTCTTCTTATATGTCATTAGCTCATGGGCTCATAGTTCATTATCTAAATGAAATGTTTTTGAGTGAATGACTGCTAGTTTAGCTCTGGATCTTTCTGTGATTTTACATTCCCCCTTTTAGCACCCCTAAAGGTAAACCTTTTTACTGAGGAGACCTCTCTTGGTTACCTCTTGGGCTTTATGTCCTTCTTACTAGTTATCATGGTAATACATTCTAGCCCCTTGCACCTCTGCACAGTGATTGTTCCCAGTAACAGTACTGGGCAATCTTACCTGTCTCGGCAATTAAAGGCAAGGCTTCCCTGTTGGACTATTTGTTTAACATTCAATCAGTGCAGGATTTAAGACTACAATGCAGGACAAATCTGGATCCCTCCCTCCCTACGTCACTGGACCTCGTAGCACCGGACCATGGTTGAGATGGGGCAGTTGCATAGCAATGGTGCCATGGGCCCTGGTGAAATCAAGGCACATGGGTCCCCCATCCACTTGCTGGACAGTAAAATACATGGCCAAGTGTTGCAAAGAAGAGCACAGGGGGATCCTTCCCCTGGGCTTCAAGCAGTAGACTATGGCTAAAATGCAGAGGGAAGGCGAATCCCCACTCATGGACCTTACACTGCTGGATCATGGAACATAGGATAGGGGAAAGAGGTGTAGCAAAGTCTCCTTGGGCCATGTTGTGAGAAAGGTAAATTGGCCACCGTCCACTGGCTGGACAGTATAACAAAGATATAGTTTGGGGTCATTGGCTCTTCAATAGCCCTGGATGATAGCGCCAGTACACTTGCTCCAGTATTGATAACTATGCCTCTGAAAGGCGTCCCTTGACCTGAAACTCATTGTTGTGAGCCAATGCTGTGAGGCCCTAAGAATGGGACCTCTCCCATAGGCTTCTTGGTGATGGCCCATGAGTATGAGGCGCAGGGTAGGGAGGCCAGTGGCAATGCAATGTTGCCATGGACTCTAGTTCAAACAAGCTAAGTTGATAAGTCCATTAGCTAGATAGTAACATACAGCTGAAATTTCGGTTAATTGGGCCTGTAACATCCAAGAGTCCCTTTGTCACTGCAAGTTCCAAGTTAAGTCAGACTTTGCTGTGATTAGGCAAGCCACACCTGGAGCCCCTCTGCAACATGAAGCTTTGTTTTGAACAAGTGAAACAATGGTTGGATGAGTGGCACCACAAAGCCATCAGTGGGAAAAGTAATAGGGAGTGGCAATACTGGTTTTTCACAGTCCTGAAGAATGATATTGACCTGGTGATCACCTGAACATGATGACTTTCCCCAAATTTAACATTCAAGGACATGGCAAGATATATTCACAAAAAAAAAAAACTGAGCTTGTGAGACTATCTAGAATGCTGCAGAGATAGGAGAGTCCAAACACTTATTGGAGGAGTTTGTGGTAGAACAATCAGTAAGATTCTGCTGAGGTATAGGGCCACACTGGGAAAGCTAAAATTATGTCCAGTCTGCAGAAACCAGAAGCTTGCAGGCAGAGTGGCACACTCAGAAGTTAAACTGCTGCGTTGTGCCTAGGTGTGAGTTGTACGAACATTAGTAATAGCGATTACCAAATAGCGATTGTTTTCAAATCGGTATTTGGATCGCTATTACCAATGTACTAAGTCCTGTTTTCCAAATTAGCAACTTTTGGTGGGTAGCAGATAGGACTTCCCTATTGATATTAATGTGATAGGTCACAATTTGTGTCCCACTAGAATACACAGCCATCACAGGGATGGTGGACTGTTGGAGTCACAGGACCACTATGTCTGTGATTGCTTGCAAACAAAGCAATCATTTTTTTTTAAATGCATTCTGTTTTCCTTGAAGGAAAAAGTGATGCGTTTAAAAATAAAAAATAAAATGTTGAATTTTTATTTTTTGGAAGGTTGCAGTAGTCCCTATTTGGAGGGGACGCCCTGAACACAACCCTTCCAAATAGCGGTTCTTATTTGCTCGTAAAACCCAAATTTGGTAAAAAGCTGAGCCTAATTTGAGCCGGTACTTTCCGGTGCTCGGCACCGGCACTTAATTGTCAGCACCAGAGCATGCGACAGTATGCCACAAGGTGGCGTTGTCTGGCTTATTTAGAGACAATGACAGCAACAGTTAATTATTAATTCAATACACATAGAAAATGAATATTACCCGCCACTCAAGCCATTCTTATAGCTTTGGGGCCTGAAATAGTCTGAATTTTCACACTTGTAGGAGTGTGAATGTTAGTACTTGTGTTGTTACTATCGTTGGCAAGACTGGCAGGGGCAATGTTTTGCACAGGGTGTAGTGGCCTCCTGACGACAGCCCTGGCGAGATATTTTTTGGGAAATTAAGCACCAGACAAGTGGTCCATCCTGTAACATCATAAGGGGTCAGAGAGTATGTGCTTGAACTTCTTTACCGCCGGCATTTTAGTGAATAGATGTTCCCGTGACCCTTCCATGCAAATTTCCTTCCAAGCATCTAATTTTGCCTGATGCATAGAGCAGAGACGGGACAAGGACAAATACAAAGGCTATCACTGGTCGAGTATGAAAGGAATGAATAGTTCCAACAGAGGCAGGCAGAAAAACGGCTTCCGTCAACAAGCTGTCAGGACAGTGGAGATGAAAACAAAAAAGAATAGTTTTCAAAAAGAAGCGGCAAGACAGTTTAAAACCTACATTGCCAACATCGAAAGCCAAGAACAGCACAAAAATATTGAAACATCTATGCAGACATTTTTTTTCTCCATAGTTTGCATGTGCACTGAGAGAGAAGAAAGTGCTCCTTTTCTTGTCACAGCTCAAAAACCCTAAACTCCATTTAGCAAGTGGACGTGGCTGCTGAGCTGAATCACAGCCTCTACCAGGATTCCAGCCAATGGTCCCGATGTCCATGGAGGAAGCCGAGGCTAATGGAAGCTGTGCCGCTTCCAATTACAGTCACATCCAAGTATTTCTCTGGATGACCGAAAGACAGAAGGGGGCAGGATGCATAAACACTCCACATTTGATGCCTCTTTCACACTTGCAAGTGAAGAAGGAATATTGAGACACTTGTCATCCACCATTGTTTGTTAGCAGAGCGTGTTGTCTGCACCCATTAGCACACAAGTGGCTCTATTGGCTTTAGCAATGCTTATTTGTGTGTGAACCCTTTTGGACAGTAAAGACCATGCAACCTTTTTCATCTTCATAGTACTGAGGCAACGCTCTTGCTGTGATTTGTAGAGTGCACGAAAATCACAATCAATCATTTCAGAAACCCTGTTGTACATACAAAAGAGCCAAGCTTGCATTTATGTGTGTGAAAATGCAGTGCCTTTCAGAAAGCCATGTTTGTAGAGCATTACAAAATAGGCTGAGTTGATATCCTCAGAGAGGGAGTTGTAATCATCTGTGCACATGACAAAGGCTATGCATAATACTGGCTTGTCTTCGAAAACTATAGGTGAACAGATAACATAATTTATAGCCCTCGTCTTAATATGGCTAAACTGCTCTACAATGGAAGTCCTCCATTAGTAAATTTTTTAGGTCTCGCGTACGCAGCGCTCATGCGTTGCAGAGGATGACCTTTAGCCGTCGCTCTGCTCTTTTTGAAAGCACACACTCGTGCTTGTGGTGGCATGCAGCTTGCGGGAGCGAGCAGGGGCGAGCCACAAGTTCAGTGCTTCCAAAAAGAGCAGACACCGCTCCTGGGCTTGTTAGGTCTCGCCTAGGCCAATAGCCGCACCCGCGCTTTACTTTGGTAAAGCGAGGGTGCGCGTTTGCTTCAAAAGTAAAGAAATAGATGTTTTTTTCTATTTCTTTACTTTTGTAGCAATCACGGGTGAATCGCGGCACCCGCGCTTTACTTTAACCATGTTAAAGCTCAAGTGCAGGTGCCGCAATTTCTACAACAGTAAAGAAATAGAAACAAAACATCTATTTCTTTAGTTTTGCAGCAATCGCGGCACCCGCGCTTTTCTTAGCCGTGCCACCCTTCCTTGTTGCACTACAGGTTCCAGGTTATAGGGTTTAAAAGCCATCTCTGTAATAGCGCGGTTAATGTAGATGACATTTCGAAAGCTCTTTTCCAAAACACTGTTGCATGATTTCGAGATCAATTGATTGAGAAATACAGTCCTAACTAAGGCTAGCAGCGCCACAAAGTGGAGTTACAACAGTGTTTCCCTTCCTGCAGCCTTATCAGTATTGGATTACATTTGTATTATAATTTATGGCCCATGTAGGCTGGAGCACAGAATGCAGGCGGTTCAGACGGAAGTAAATTTGGCAAGGAGTCGGAAGAACACGAGGAGAAACAGTGGTTTTCGTTGACATGTGTCTCTCCAGATCTCTGAAGGTATCCTGTGTTGAAGGAATATAACCTTTGACCCCTCCCCTGAGATACTCTTTCTGTCCCCCATACACTTTTGTTTCCCGCCTCATTGATGCCTGAGGGTCGCACCTTCCACTCGCCATTATGGGGTTTAACAGCTGGAGGGGCTGCCAGGAATCCCCCAGGGCCCCACCGCTGGTAAGCCTCCAGGGCAGATTGGCTTGGGACACTTTTTTCCAAGGCTGATTTTGCTTCCCTCTCTGTCTAGACTCCTCCCTCTCACTTCACAGACCCTCCCTCTCACTTCACAGACCCTCCCTCTCTCTTCACAGACCCCTCCCTTTCTTTTCACAGACCCCTCCCTCTCTGTTATAATCCACATTTGTAAAGCGCGAACAATCACCCGTAAGGGTCTCTTGGCGCTGGGGGCCGTCAGGAAGATTAAGCAAGCTATTGCCCAGAGTCACATGGTGCTGGGCTAATCTGCCGCCGGCGCCGGGGATCGAACTGTGATCCCCAGATTCCGGAGTCAGTCGCCCTGGCCGCGGCGCCACACCCCTTCCTACTTCACAGACCCCACCCTCTCTCTTCACAGACCCCTCACTCTCTCTTCACAGACCCCTCCCTTTCTCTCCACAGACCCCTCCCTCTCTCTTCGCAGACCCCTCCCTTTCTCTTCACAGACCCCTCACTCTCCCTTCACAGACCCCTCCCTTTCTCTTCACAGACCCCTTACTCTCTCTTCACAGACCCCTACCTCTCTCTTCACAGACCCCTCCCTCTTTCCCCACCCCAGATTCTCTATTCATTCCCTGCCTGCATGTCTAGAATTAACAAGCATTGGGACTTTAAAAGTGTTTAGTTATCCAGCACAATATCCTTGGAGCAACAACATCAAGTGTGGCACGGCTAAACACTTACAAGGTCCCAAAGGCGAGACCTATTGGCTATGCCAATGCTTGTTTAATAAGTCCCTGTTATATCTGTGCTTCATAGACCTTAATTCAGTATTCAACCTTGTGCTTAATTTGAGCCAGTGGTTTCCGCTGCTCAGCACCAGCACTTAATCATCAACACCAGCGCTTGAACACCAGTTAAGGACACAATAATTTTTGGTGGGCATAGGGAGATTAGGTGATTTCCCCAGAATCACGGGATGTTGAGCTGATGCGGAGACTCTACCTGGTTCTCCAGCTCTGAAGTCGGCAGCTCTGGCCATTGGGCCACATACCCTCCCCACTGGCATCGTTTGTTGGTTCTGTATTAGGCAGGGCAAACAGGAGAAATGGGCTGGTCGAAGCTACCGCCTGACGAGAGCCCCAACATTAACCACTGGTAACAAGTTATTAATCGCAAATTGGTATTTGTACATTACAAAAAATAAGGATGATTGCGACTTCAAAAAATACTTTGTACACCTAGGGGCACATTCACCAACATTGTAAATTGCAAATACCTAATTACGAATTCCTGAGCATCTCAATTAGGTAATCGCAATTTGCAATGCATGAAATTCAAAGAGTTTCAGATTGCGATTCAGAGGGGGTCGCAAATCGCACTCAATATTTTTGAGGTAGATTGTACTTTCGGGACCTCCTAGGAATCGCAAACAAAAATCACAGGCATGGTGGCCTGCTGAGGTCAGCAGACCACCATGTCCATCATTGTTTTTAAATAAAGCAGTCTTTTTTTTTTAAGCACCACTTTTTCCTAAAGGGAAAACGAGATGCTTTACAAAAAGTAAAATGAAAAATGTTCTTTTCATTTTGTAAGAGCAGGCAGTGGTCTGTGGGACCACTGCCTGCTCTTATAAATGCTTTTAAATGCTTTACAACCATTTATAAAGGGGAAGGCGTCCCTTGCGGACCCCTTCCCATTTGCGAATGGGTTACCATTTACTTGAAGTAGGTGGTAATATGCATTCACGGTCACAAAACATTCATGCATACTGTTAGGATTCGGTATTTGGAAGGGACGCCCTTAACACGCCCCTTCCAAATACCGAATCGCAAAACCCAATTTGAGATTTGGTAACAGGTTACCGAATCGCAATTTGGGTTTGATGCATGTGAAGAGCCTTTTTGTATTTTGCACATCGGCCTGTTTGCGAATACAAAATTATTCAAGCATGTGCCCCCTAGCCCCTGTTTTTAAAAAAATTGGAAAGTAGGCAAGACTTTCCAGCTTATCTACGAGAGCTCCTGCTCGCTATACCTGTTTTGTGATCTATGATTCTGGTGTTACACATTTTTCCAGGGTTTGTTTAGTTTCACTGTATCAACCTAACGGGGTCAGGCAGCTACACCCTTGAGAGTGACAAGGACAAACGCATTCTGGTGTTTTGCAATCCGGCCATTGAGAAGTGAAGATTCATACACTTAAAGCACAGAAATATTAAGCATCTTGTGTGCATAGAACCTTCAAACACATAGAATTGCTGCTAATACTCAAAATATTGCTTAATAAAATTAGACAATGTAATGTATTGGACGCAGACAGTCCAGGTCACTCGTGAAGAGGATAGGAAATTGAAGTGAAGTTTGTTATTGTCAATGAGTATAAGGGATGTTGTGTTGTGTTTGTCCACAACGGATGCTTCACCACACATGTTTTACTAGAGTGCAGGTAGGTACTCTGCAGAGAAGGACTTGAGGAATTGATTGAATAGGGGTATTTATCACTCTGCGGTAGTAGGTTCCTGATGATAAGGTTATCAGCATAGCAGCAAGACACTGTCAGTTGTGGCAATAGCAGTTGACCAAGCATGACTAGTGACCGGCATGGGGAGCCACTGTGCAGAATACATGGAGAGTTTGATCCTGGAGAAGTCTGACTTCCTGTGGACAGTACTTGATTTGTGGCTGACAGTGGGCTACACACCAATATAAATGATAAAGCTGCTACTAATAAGGCTGTTGAAGTTATCATACAATTAAAGAGTGCAGAAGATCTGAGGTTGAGAGAGCATATCTATAACTGCAAAGGTAAGAGACAAAGGGTCTGATTCGCAAATTGCACCATGTAGTAGGTTCTGTAGTTTTATAAGATGTACTAAAAACTGCAATTTACAAACTACGTGTGAAGTTTTATGCCTCTGCATTACCTAAATGTATGTGTGCGTAGCTCTCTGCCCCAACTGAGGAGTCTGCACAAGTAAGTATAGGTTTCAATATGGGAGGGGCACAGGGGAGTGGCCTAAAGAAGTAACAGACTTACTACAAAAGGGGATGGGATTACGGTGAGTAGGAGGGGTTTAAGTATGACCAGGGAGGAATTTAGAGAAAGACGTCACCAACTAGCAAAAGAGTAAGCCAAGTGCAATATTTAAGAGATGGAGACATGTAATTTACACTTATTGTACTCAGAGTTTGTGAATGCCGAAAGAACTAAACTTACTCCAAGTTCTAATCCTACGCAAAAGTGTACATTTCTTTTGTGAATGAGGCCTGAAGTGCCACATGTGCAAAGCATTTTTGCGGTCAATCGAACGTTTCCGACCGCAAAAATGCTTTTACAATGTACAAAACACAAATTGCAATTCTGTGACATATTACTGAATTACAGTTGCAAAATATTCTTATTTTACCGCCTCCTTGAAGGAGGTGGTAACCCATTCGCAAATGGGAAGTGGTCCCCAGGGTACCCCTTAACCTTTGAGAATGGAAAACATATATCTTTTAAGAGCAGGTCACACGGATCACTCTCTCTACTCTTACAAAATGAACTTCAAAGTTTCTTTTTTTCTTTTTAAATGCACCCTGTTTTCCCTGAAGGAAAATGGGCTACATTTAAAAAAAAGATTGCTTTGTTAAAAAGCAATCACAGACATGCTAGTCCATCCCTGTGATGGCTGTGATTCCTATTGGGTCACAAATTGCAACCTAAAACATTAATATGCATGAGGTAGGCCTATTTGCGAACCTAGGTGTCTGGAGAGTGGGAGACAGGTGCATCTAATGCACAGTGAGGGCACCACGATTATTGAGGGTTACATGACCTTTGCAGATGGGTCACCAAAGAAAACCGAAATTGAGGTACTGAGTCAATGTGAAAAGGAGGTGCAGAAGGGTTTTATATACCTACAAACATCATGGAGTATGCAGTATAATATGAATTGATTTACCGTCCATCCCATATATAAACCAGCTCATATAAACCTAATTTGCTCTTGTGTGCATTTGCAGCCCTGAATCACTTCTTGCTTCAGAAACTTGATCTGATAAGTCACAGGTCATATGATAGTTTTATCTCGGACCGGTGCGGGGTAATTCAGTTGCCACTCGTTTTCAGAATTCTTTATCAGAGGTGTGGATCTGTTTGGAGCTGGTGAGTCATTTCAGAGTAGCCTTGATCAAAGAGTTACTTCTGATTGCACACGTGTACAAACATTGATAGTTTAAAACATTAATGATTTTCCTCAGTGCCGACATTGTGTTTGTCCCTAGCTCCCAACCTGTGGGTACACCACTCCAGACTCTTCGCTCAGCGATAATCTTTTTTATTTTTCCTTCCACAGTGTTTCATTCAATTTTCTATGGTTTTGGTGAGTCATGTTCAACACCAGCTGTCCTTTCAACAGATTGCTGGTGTTACTTTCACCATGCCTCTGGCCCCCTTGTAACCTTAGCATGAGCAATTATAGTTTACATCTGTCATGACATATTGCTAATGTTTGCATTGTGAAGCTTCGCTCAATAAAAACGCCGATCATTGTTTCCTTATCAGTCGTAAAAAGGTTTCTCTCCTTCATTTTCAATGTGCCCCATTAAATCACATTCTTGAATTGTGCAAAGTGTCTTCTTTAGTGTCCCAGTCCTAGGACATTATACATATAAATTCTACCTCGTACCTTTTACAGAGTTCGCTTCATCTTTGTGAAAACAATTTAACTACACTGTCTACTGCACATCTAGGTGACCTGTGACCATCATACATGGATGAAGCTACAATCATGATACCTGCTCTTGCATATGTTGAATATTAACGTTTTGTGAAATTTATTTTCTTTTCTTTTATTCTCTTCTCCTTTCGTTTCTTTTCTTTTTTTTCAGAAATGAGCATCATATGCTTACTTTTAGGAAGTCTTTCTTTGCTAGACGCGTTGGAAGGATCTGAAACGACTGTAAGTTTACCTTATTGTCCAAGTGGGTAGTTTCCTATGCTTTTTTATTATTGGGGAGAAACACCTTCAGCAGAATTCAATCATGGAGGTATGTCAACGATGCCATATAAAAGAGATGTTTCGGCCTCTTCTCATACATCCACTCTCACTCACTCTCTACATAAGCATGTAAGGGCAACACGGGGTATCCACTCTAGTGCATACCCATCAGTGCCTTTTCATACTTATAAGGACATCGGGGAGTATGTATTGCGGTGCACCGCAGTGCATATCCCGGGTACAGAAGGGTATGTACTGCACTGCAATTTAATTAGTAATTCCCTGTTGCAAATTACGAAATTGCTCCAAGTAAGCCTGCAACATTAAAATTTCATCCACTGCTATTTTCACGCCATAATATTGAGGCCAGAACTCTGAATCTACACATATATTGCAACCAAAATATTGACGACTGATATACCATCATGGTAAAATACATGGGGAAGTGTAGGTTTACTACCCCAACTTCACATCTACTAACCTCGGCGAGATGCATGAGTCGATATTGTGAAGTTGATATTTGTGCATGTCGTTATATAAAACTACTGTGTTGACTAACGAGAAATAATTCACAATGTATTTAAATCACTCTTTGTATAGTGTCATAGAGGATTCTCATCTCAGAGATAGAGTCAGTGGTTCTGCAAGGCTTGATATGGAATGGAATGGATATTTTTGACTTTGCTGCAGAGCCTTCTGACCACAAGTGACCTGATTGTGACTATCATAATTTTGCGCTCTTTCTACATATTCACCTCATCTGAGCCATTCTTACCCTTACAAACGAAAGTGGCTTTGCAACTTGAGATGTATTTATTTTTAGTTTGGAAGGTTTATATATTTGAAGAAGTATATATCATAGAAGATTTTTGACTTGATCAATTACCTCGCCATAGCTCTGGGAGATTTAATCTCCAATTGGAAACCCTAGCAGGTCCTGGCCATAGATTTCAGAAAGAAATAGAGGTTTGCAATTTAACATTTATAAATTATGAACCACTCATCAAGAATGCCACTTCCTAGAAACCATCTTTGCCTCTCAGGATTTACAATGTGTGGCTGACTACTGTATAATATTTCCCTGGTCTGTCCATCTGGGTGTGCCATTTACTATTGCAGTGCCAACATTTAAAAAAACTAGCGAAAAACTTTCAACCATAGACAGAAATGTGAAGTTTTTTTCAACAATTCCTACTGTCAATGCTGATACCCTGAACTCTAAACCTACTAATTTAAAGATGGCATAGATCATCTTGAAGTAAGACCTAAATTCTGTGGTGGACAAAATGCCCTCCATGCACTCCCATAACCACTTGTTTCCTCCCATGCAAAAGGACAATCTATATTTCAATCCAGAATTTAATTTCTGTAAACATAAAGCTAGCAGATTGGGAAGGTAATGGCGGCTGAAATACTAAGAGGAAGCAAAATACCAGTGCTCCATAGCAAGTACTGCATGCAAAAAGCATATAATCTGGCAAGCTGGAAATGTTACTGCACTTGCATAGCCACAGTCCTAAATTATTCAAAAGAAGTTTTCAAAATAATCAATAAACTGAAAGGTCATTCTTGCTCCCGTGCATATGTAAGACTTACGTGACAATCTATCCCAATTTTTTACAATTAAGACACACAAGATTCGGTCAGAGCTCAAGCATGAAGCACTGGGCGTATCTTGGAACTCACTAGTGCCTGCTTTAGGTTAAAAGCATAATAAGCTCACTCACTTTAGGGACATCTCCTTTGCAGAAGCTTTAGACATAATGGATAATACCAGACCATCAGTAAACGAAATTTGATTGTTAATTGGGGTGGGTCACTACCGACTTCAAAGAATAATCACAACCCTTGTGATGGTGAACCCTTAAATTCCCTTAATTATCTTGAGCTTAAACCCCTGGTAGCTATGGCACAGATCAGACAGGTTTAACATATGGCAATGGGTAAAGTATTTATGTAGCACCAAAATAATAACAAAAGTCAAACTGCAAAACAATCAAACCAAATTTGAAATATAGAGCACATTGTAATACTCTAAATGAAATCAAAATGCAAAAAATCCCAAAATAGAACTAGAAATATGAATTTTTAAAGTTTTAAGTAGGAATAGCGCCACAAACACACAACGTTATAATCATAGTCAATAGTCGCAGTAGACCAATGAGCAATTTGAGACTGGTCATGGTGGATCTCAGGTTGGATACACCAACCAATCATCCTGGTCAAAAATGGTATTGTCTGACACAGTACTTCAAGCCCCAATCAACCACATGAGTACGCTTCTAAATCCCTCAGGACATCAGGGGAGGTACTTAGAGTCTCACAGAGTATCAGGCAGAGGACAGCAGTAGGGTCCAGCCCAGGACCTGTTGGAACTAGCCAGTTGTGCATTTTCAGAAAAGGCCATTTGTAGCTTATTGTGTCCCTGTAGCTTGAACATGAGATCAGCCTTATGATCCTTGAAGTCAAATTCTTTGTCCTCTGTATAGGAAGGAGCAGGCCCAATCCTTAAAGGCTCCTCTCAAATCAAAGACATCATGTCTAGTCCTGTCTGTTCTTCCTCAGTTCCAGCAGTGCTCTGAAGAGAGTGTCTTGAGTTGCCACATGTATGTCTGACATCAGCTAGTGTATGGGAATGACTCTTAGGTATGGACTAACTAATGAGGTAAAGGTTCCCTAGGCCAACCCTACCCAATTTGGAAATTTTGAAGATGGCAAAAGTCTTCAGCTACACTAAAATTGGGCTCTGAGTGCTGGATGTGTGTGTGTGGAGAATGTACTGTGATAACCCTAGTGTCCTTCCATATCTTACACTAAAATTCCGTTTGGGGCACCGTCTGTACCCACATAACAACCCAGACACAGAGGTCTGGTAGGACAAAAGTAGGATTCTTCATGAACCAAACAATACATAAGAATTGTCCTGGTTTTTGCCTTTCAAGTACACCCCAGATGTTGTATGTAATACAGCAAACCTGTCAAGCAGGTTTAAACCCTCCAGCAGGGTTTGACACTATTGTGTCAAAAAAGATGCCCACAGCCACCACTCTGCATATTCTGTGAGGGTCAGATGAGTCATTCTTGCCCATTTAGGCCAGCCTATTGTTTGCTCCTGGAAGGCATTTCACACCTAATGCAAATCACTGACCAGGAGAAATTCAGGAACTTCAGTCAGTAAAGAGCTGACTTTCTAAAAGTTCCCTTTCCTTAATATTCATAACAAATCCAATTTCTCCATTCAATTGCATTTCAATAACTATTAAAAATAGTCGTTGAATTTATTTTCTAGCTAGTCCCATTACCTAGATGCAGTATTAGGATGCAAATCTATACTTTGTTTTATACATAGTGTAACTAGACCTGCCACAGTGAAAAATTACTTTTCGATGCTAGTAACTGTAGAACATGTTACATTTGTGGATGTCCTACTTTTAAATACCAACACACTGCCTTCTGGGCTTCAAGGCTGACATAGATGTGGCTTAATAATGTTTAAAGGTAGGTTTTGACCTGTCAAAGGGATTTATTTTGAGTGGCCCAATTGCAGGTTTTACACTGCAAAACATGAAAACAAGAAGGCCAAGTTGGACATTCTTTCGCTTTCACTGCATTCCACAAATCCACAACCACCCATGTCGGCTAATGTATCTAACTGATATTGGAACACTGCTGTGGTTGTCTGTGATCACAGCACCAACAGCAGCTGAATCAAGGCACTGTTGTGACAGTATACCCTACGTAGAAATTCTCTGTTTATTGAGATGCTTTTGAAAGAAATGTCAAACTAGTAACAGAGCATGAGCAGAAGTATCTTCCCATGTTCACTCAATAAATGGGTAATCATTCCCCTTCCAATGAATCAAGAATTGAAGATGAAAATCTGACAGTCACAAATTTTCTGAACTTTATGTTCTGATTGTCCTGGTACCATCAGTGTCAGAGGTTCAAATGAATGATAAAAATTAGAATCTGGGACACAGGGTTCAGTTTAGATAACTGAAAACTCAATGATCTTTCCAAATGTAATGCATATTCAAATGGAAAGCCACATAACTGATCTGATGAATAACACTAAATGGACCAAAAATCATTCCAAAATTAGACTGGGAGTTTTTGAATGGGAAGAAAATGAGAAGACAGCCAAACTTTAATTCTGGGAGCAAAAAGTGAAAAACATGATCGTTACTTAACAACATGTTACTTCATCTTGATCTCTGAACTATATAAAATTTCTGAAACAAGTTGCCTTAGTTTCTGGTACTGATTCACATAATCAGTAGTTGCTGGAACCAAAAGATCAATCAGAGTAAAAGAGAAAAACACTCTTTTTCCATAGTAAGTCTTTATTGGTTTTTCAAATTATAGTCATACAGTGATGAGCATGGTTTGGATTCACAACATAGCTGTATAAAGTATGCATTACATTTTACGCATCATGAGTCCACAATGTGTTCTCCTGCATCTCCAGTTCCCAAATGAGTGCAGACATCTATCCTAGTTCCCAGGGCATACATAGTCGGCAGACAATTGAGGTTAGAGCACCCTATTATCTGTCTCATAAGAGCTACTGCAGCATTGTGTAATAATTAGTAACAATTTGCCATTGCCTATTGACAATAGTGTCAGTTGTGTGAAATCAACCTATTGCCTCTCTCTCGGGAAGCAGAGTCTCTCAATGTGTCTTAGTGTCGGGACCCATGGAGTGGATAGAAAATAAGAAAGGAAGAGCTATAGTAACACCGTTAATTTGTGTGAAGCAGGACCCCAATGTCTAGCCCTCAGTCATAAATGTTGTGCCACCCATCGAGTCAATGCTTTCAGTGGCCACAGCTAATGGCACAAGAGCAAGGCAGTCGGTAAATGCAGGGCCTCAAGGTGGTCACTCATCTGTCTTTGCTGACAGTTTGTCTACATATGTGTGCCAGGGTTCCCATTGTGTCACCACTTCTCACTGCAGTAGAAGTGAGCACCAGGCAATTGTCTTAGCAGATGCCCTTTATAAATGGTCTCTAAGCCACAGTAATAATGGGGGAGGGCTCTGGTGAACTTCCTTGCATTCGCTATGCAAAATGTTTACAATATATACACCAGGTCTACAAACTTTGTAACAAATTTGTTCTTGCAAGTACGGCATTTCACATCCACACACTCAGCAAACAGTGAAGGTGATCAAGCTGAAATGGATGTCCCAACCTGTCTGTTAGTGTTGTCATTGTGTCTGTCCAATTCCGCCATATTTCTGGGCAGGCCCATACTATATGGTAAAAATCTGACTCCAGACATAGTCACCATTGGCATTTTGGGTCCACCCCTGGGAAGATGCGATGTAGAAGCGTGGGAGTAAGATATGTCTGATGTAGGTAGTTGCACTGTGTGAATTTTAAACAGAGGTTCCTTGAGACTCGCCGGACCTGCTCCAGCGCAAGGGACCACTGCCTGTTTGTGAGCTATCACTGGAGCAAGAGGGCTCATTAATCCTTCTGAGCATATAGACTTAAGCTATGGGATTCCAGCAGCTCTATGTAAATTCATCTGATCACTCATCTCCCCACGCCATGCTCCAGTAACAATTGTAATGTTAGGTATATGCAATTGGGGCTCCAGAGGGTACCTGTCGTGGCTGTGAGGACATTGTGGGCTAAAACCTAGCCCTCCTCAATGTTGTAACACTCTCTAAAGACATAGAAGGCCATCAAGGTTTTATGCTCGTACAGGTTACTTATCTTGAGGATGCTAACCTCCATCCACTGTCTTATATTGTGTCAGTCAGCCACTTTGCAAATGCTGGGAATACTCATAGTGCCAGGTTGGGTGCGTATTTCTGTGGGCTGCTCCTGGGTTGAACATAAATGTGACAACAGTATTTGGCCACCTTGGAAAGTTGTCCAATGTGTGGGGTGTCTCTGTGGGAGTCCATAAGTAATTCCAATATTCCCGCCTTTTCATAACTTGTAAAACAGACAAGTGTTCTGGATTAAGTGTCTGATAACCATTGCATGGTCCACTGTGGCTGTGCCACCGAATAGTACAACTCATAGTGAGGGGCCCCCGTTCCCCCCTCTATTGGGGCAATACAGTTTATGGAGAGTCATTTTCTTACTCCCTGTGGCCCATATCACGTCAGAAAGAACAGTATTTCAGTCTTGAAAAATTGCCGGGGAAGGGGGAGTGGAAGCACCGAGAAGTGGTAGAGTAACCTAGGTAGAACCGACATTTTTGCTATTGCTACTCCAACTCCAACTCCCAGAGCGGTAGTGACTTCCAGAATGTCATGGACTGACACATGCCGGCCATCACCACCCCCAAGTTGCCCTATACTAAGTTGTCATCTGAGTGATAGACATTGACCCCCAGTGTCTGAATGAGTTGTACTGCCACGTTAAACCCATGTGGTAGAACACTTCACACTCTAGAATTCTTTGGTGAGGTAAGAGGCAGGATTTGGTCCAGTTCAATTTCAAGCCAAAGGCAGTTTTGCACTTGTTTATTGCTTCCATCACTCAGAGTAGGTCTCAACGTACGTCTCCAAGATACTCTGGGGTGTGATCTGCATATAACAAGATTGCTTCTCATGGGTCTCCACTTGGGATCCCCCACTGTGAACCCTGCGGCAGAAACAAGCCTGCCAGGGGTTCTTGCACCTCACAATCATATTCAGTGAGAGTGGAAAACCGTGCCTGGGGCCCCTGCCCACCCAAAAGGTCGAGACGTTTTCCCTACCTTTGTGTACCCAGGTATCTGCATTAGCATATAGGAGACCTATCTTTTTCAGTATCTTGGGTCCTAGGCCCATTGTGAGTAGCACTCCATATAGATAGGGCCAGCCCAGCATACCAAAGGCTTTTTGCATGTCTAAGCAAAGTGCTACAGGCAGATGCAAAGTTGGGGATATTCCTCTGTGAAATAAAAGGGACACCTCAGGTTGAGAAATGTGTTCCTCCTTGGGATTAAATCATTTTGGTCTTGGTGTACCAGCGTGGTAAGGTAAGTCAGCAGCCGATCCATAATTATCTTACCAAGGGTCTTACAGTCTGTATTGGGAAGAGATAGGGGCTTGTAGGAGAGCACCTCCGCGGGTCTTCATCTGGTTTTGGGAGGTCCACGATCAACACTTCCCAACAAGATGTGGTTAAAGCACCCTATCTTTGGCAAGCGGAAACATTGGTGCAACTTCAAGTGAGGGATGCCTTATAGGTTGAGTAAAACTTCAAAAGGAGCCCATCTGTCCCAGGGTTTTTTTGCGTGCCACCTTGTCCATCACAAACCAGAATATCCATTATCAGTGGTTAATCGAGAGAGTGGCATTGCAGGGATCTAGATGTGGAATCGACAAACTTGCAATTGGTGCCCCTCACGTCTCACCCCTTCCTGATACAGTGACCTAGAGTAATTGAAAAAGACTGTGTTAATGTATGATTTTGCATTAAGAATGTTCCTGGTCTGGGTTGTGATAGAATTCATTTGGGCATTGTCAGCATCCAAGAGCAGCAGTCAATCCAATATGAGTCCTGCTCTGTCTCCCTTCCCAACTTGTTTTGTTACTTATTCTTTATAATCCAGTTTTCTGAGCGTATCTACTAAGGACTTATGATCTGCTCTAAGAGCAGGGAGCTAGATCACATGGACTATACTTTCTCTGTCATTCACCTCTTCCTCGTGTATACCATACTCTCTTACGACAAGTTTGCATTGCAGTGTGAGCTTCACACATACTCAGTCTTGATGCATAATCCCTGCATGACCACCTTAACGGCATCCCACTCCTTCGCTGTTCCATAATTTTCCTAAAATGATTGGGTTATGTATGAGCCTACCGTCCTGTGGAATCTGTCATCATATAGGGCCCATATGTGTAACCGCCAAGTAGGTATAGGTCTTTGCCTTCAGCCCCAACCATGTCAGGGCTGCAAAGAAGAAGGTTAATTATGGTGTGCAATTTGCGGAAGAATGAGTATTCCCTCATGAGGTGATGCATGGAGTGCCACATGTCCTTCTGGCAGTTGTGTCCTAGCTATTCTATGAAGATGCATGCCATGTAGCAGAGAGATTGATCTCTCCAAACTAGTGTCGCACACATAGTTAATTATCTGCCCCATATACTTGGAGCTTTTAGAACATGTATCATAACGGGGGCTACCATGTCTAGGAATTGTGATTGACCAACGTTGAGGGCACACAGCACCATTAGTGTGTTTGATGCACCATTGAGCCTCCCCTCAGCCTACATATAGCACCCTATGGATTCTGCCATTTTCCCTGCCTTTGCCAAAGGCACTGCTAGCACCACCCACAGAAGCACCCCCACTGCATATGCCAAATAGGAGGTGTGAACAATCTGGTCTCTCTAACAGCGATTGAGCTTGAGGAGTTCCATGGCTGTCATGTGGGTTTCTTGTAAGTATGCTAAGTGGATCTGTGGCCATCGCAGATAAGAGTACACTTTGTGGCGGTGTCTAGGTGTGGCCATATCCCCTACATTCCAGGTCATTATGTCATATGTAGGATGAGAATCTGTCAAACGTTCTGACTTGATTGTGTTTGGCATGTTGTCTTCCCCACACCTCCCTAATCAGTAAGGACCCCAAGTCCACAGGGAGTCCCACACCTCCTTTCGATCGATACTTTATTGTAGTCGGGTCACACAATAACATAAATCTCAAATCCAATCCCCAGGTAAAGACAGCAACAGGCTCTAGACTAAATATAAACTTTACAATGTAACAAGAGTAAAAATGTACTTCAGACTCAGGGGATTAAAATATCCATGTGTGGTAAGGAGATGCGACCATGCCACACCCATAATAAAGCTGCAATTGGCAACACCTTCCCCAGGAAAACCATTGAACGGTCAAGTGAACCCAAGGGCTGACAATGTCGAAACTCCAGTTCAGCTAGCACCTGTGCATTCTCCTTCAACTCTTCTTCTTCTGTATGCTTGCCTTTGGATTTCTATGCTGCCAATGTCTGATCCTCTGGTGTTTCCAGCAATAGCGAATTATGCGTTGGTGTGGTGACCCCCTTCAATTCCAGCCACTTCCAGAAATGCGCGTGTCCGGAGCCTATGATGGTTGATTTGACTGGGATTGTGAGTCAATATTTGAACAAGCCCTTCCGACTTTGCACATTTGCTGTGTAGTCTGGGCAGGTGTTCACTGGACTGTTATCCAATTGCCAGGGGCCTTTCATGCAGAGAACTTGTAAAATATGATTGCAATCTTGATAACTAAAGAGATGTACCACCACTTGCCTAGGCAAAGTCCCTGGGTGGGAGCCCTGCCGCCGACCCTATTGGCCCGTTCAACTGAGAAGAAGGTACATCTTCTTCCTCCCAGCATGGTGTTGATCAACCAATCTTCAAGAAACAAGTCCATATTAGGGCCCTCCTCTCCCTTCAGTAGCCCCACCACATGAATGCTGTTGCAAAGTTATTGACCTTTTACATCGTCTAGTCTGGTGCGTAACAAAGTCCCTTCAGCTTGAAGGGCCTTTAGTTGGAACTGCATATCTATAATTGATGGCTGCATGCCTGCCAAGGCACATTCATTGGATTCCACTCTGTCTCTCAGTCAGCTCTGAATAGGCCCATTTTGATCATTAGGGTGTCCAATGTGGATTCCAATGCAGTTTTGACATGTTTGATGGCCTGTAAGAGTTCATTGAAACTCTGGCAATGTGCTATTGCCACAGTAGTGTACACATACCTTACTGTGGGTAGGAACTGTCTCATAGTTGCGGGGGCAGGCAGTAGCAAGGCAAACCTTAGCACAGTGGGGGGCTGAAACTTTCCACAGCGGCTCAGTAGGCTGTAATCCTATACCCCAGTGGTAAATACCCTTCACCACTGCTGCTGTATCACTTCAGTTGTTTGTGTTAAGGCAGAGAAGGAAGCTGTCCCAGATGTGGCACCACAGGACCCATTCAATCAGGGCATGTGTTGTGGGAGATCATGGGGGCCCACAACCATGGTTCACCCTAGACGGCAGTCCCACCTTGCGGTCCTCTGCTGCACCATGGCAGCTTTGTGGTCTCTCACCTCTGGCCCTGCAGTGCGGTTGGGAAGGGGTAGTCACATGAGGTAGAGTCGGCAGCTTGCCTCAGGCCTCAGACTGGCACCTCATTCCACCAACAGAGCCCCACAGCCCCATGCTCAGCCCAGCCAGCTTCTGCTATCTTCTGGAGGGCCCCCACTTGTCCGGAGAGTGGGCCACTATGCAAGAGGATAGTGTCAGACAGGTGGATGGCACGGAGCTCTTCGTACTGCCTCTGCCCCATTTGCCATCTTGGCCACGCCTCCCAAGAGGAAAACCCTCTTGAAGTAAAACATTGCAACTAATAGAAAGGTGAATTCCCAGCAGCACTATGAGTTACATTATTGTTGGAAAAGTCAGCAGTGGACAAATAGAGACCCAATTGTCTTGGTTTTCATTACAGTAGCATTGAATATATTAATATTTGTTTTCTGTTTGTCCATTTTACTGAGGTTGGTAACCATAGGAAACTGCTTTTTTAATTCCTAAGACCTTACACAAAGCCTACGAAAATCAAAAAAGACTTAGGGCCTGATTTAGATCTTAGCAGATGGGTTACCCCATCACAACGGTGACGGATATCTAATCCGCCCAGATAAAAATCCCATAGGATATACTGGGATTTATATTTCGGCAGGATGGGATATTAGTCACCGTTGTGATGGAGTAACCCATCGACCAAGATCTAAATCCGTCCCAGAGTTCCTCTGTCAGAATTAATGGAGTGAGGTAGCCCAGGAAGATGAAAAATATCTGTCAAGAAATATTGAGCCATTGTCTCTGCTATGGGTATATTGGCTGATGGTGAAATGTGAGCCATCTTAGAAAAGATAGCCACAGTAACCATTGTTTTCAACATACGTCAGCTGGTGGGAGATCTGTTATAAAGTTTGCATGCCAAGGTTCAGGAGCTCAGTGGGATAACCAAGAGATCCTTCTGGATGTCTGAATGAATAACTGACCTCCAAAAAGATCATATTGCTCACTCCAAGGTAAGTTTAATGCCTTTATAATCATAAAATGAGAAAGTATTAGACATCATCCTTGTATACGGTTGTAGTTATTTAGTTGGGACCCGTCCTGTTGAAAGAAATACAATTTACTGCATTGAACTAAAAGAGTCTTAAGATTGAGATCGAATTCTTTTGGATCCTTCTGTATGTGCACCATTATTGTCTGGTTTGAAAAGAACTGGACAGTAGCAGCCACTAAATAAAAAGGAACTACGGGTTCATCATAAGTAAAATATGTCTCAGGAAAGCAACAGAACAAAACAATAACCACAAGAATATACTTTGTTGTTAAATAACACTGAGCAAAGAAAATATCCATCTAGCTTCACAACGATTCTTGCATTTAAGGCTGAATATGCCATATAAATCCAATAAACTGTTAAAATTTCAAATGGTTCTCCAGTACCCATCAAAAGATGTCTCCTTTCGGTGTTGGCCATGTCCATTGCTAAACGAAGTTCTCTTTTTAGAACTAACTAGTTCCATTCAGAATGTGACAAAGCATTGGATAAGTAGAAAACAGCATGTTCCAACCCATATGTTTCTTGTCTTTCTAGCAAACCTGCCCTAACAACTCATCCAGAGGCATCTGCATCCCCATTAAACTTTTTTTACAGTGTTTGGGTGATATGTCATAGGTGCTTGAGCAAACATACAATTAAGTGCCTTGCCTTTTCAGCTCAGTCATCTCATTAAAAAATAATTTCTTATTTCTTCCTTTTTCAAAAGGAGAGTGATGTCAGCAGTTATTTTGGGAACATTTGAAATAAATTGGTGAGAAAAGTTTGCAAAACCAAAAAAGGTTTCAGTCTCTATGACATTAGAAGGTGAATGTCAAAAACCTTCTTGGATCAATAGGCAGACCAGAGACATTCAACTCAATGGTATTCCATCTTACCTTCTCAAATTCACCATTCTAGGGTTTTGTGGAATAAATGAAGTTGCTGGTATCCTGGTAGCAGGAGACTCACATGTTCTTCCAACCAGAATTTAAGATAATACCACAATACCATCCAAGTGGAACAACACAAACTGATTTAAAGCATTAGAGACTATATAATCAATGAAGTACAAAAAAATAGCTGCAATATTACACAACCAAAATGTTATTCAAAATGTCAAAATGGGGTGCAATAAGCCATCATCTGCTTGTTGATCTACTTTATAAACCAGAGTATGGTAATCACTTTGCAAATTGAGCCGATTTGAGAGGTGAGCACTTTGAGGGGCTCCAATATATTCATTATAAGAGGCAAATGAAATTTATCCTTACTTGTTATGTTATTTGAACCTCTTAAATCAGTACAAGGAAGAAGATCCTGATCTTTCTTGAGTACAAAACACATGGAAATGTTGTTATTAGTGCAGAAGGGTGGAAGACCCTCTTATAATAAACACAATATTTGTCAAGGTGAACCACAAGAGTCACATAATTAACCTGTGCTGAACTCTCTGGTAGCTTGGTTCAAAAAAGCAGGTTTAACTTAGAGGCAATGAGTAACATATTTATGCAGTTCACAGTCTGTAATAAAGTGAAAACACAACACTAATTAAATCCCAAACCACTTTAGAAAAATAGAGTACATTTTATTAAATTAAATAACATCAAAACAACAGAAATCCAATCAGTAGAACCAGAAAGAAGCACAAAGTGCTGAATGCAGTTATCTGGTCATGCTGGACTTGGGGTTAATTTCAAATTCAGGCCGTCTTCCAATGGAGCATAGGTCGGCTTATAGGGACCAGGTTAGTCCTGTTGAAGAGTTACGTTCTCAAATTGGGTGAGAAGGGTGCTATACACTTTGGCAGGGGCCTCTAGGAGGAGGCTTTCAGGTTGAGGAGCAGGGTAAGTATCACAGACGGTAGTTGCTATAATGAGGAGAACCAGTCATCGATGGAACTTTGCATTGGTTGATCGTCAAAGGCGATCAATGCTGGCATGAATTGCATGTCTCAAGTTGCCAGTTGCAGTGGATGGTGGCTCTCATAGCAAACAGCTGTTCCCATTAAACCTTTTTCTAGGCGGTCATCTCAATAGGTCTTTTATCGGCACAAAGAGGTCACTTTTCGATGAAAGTTAACCAAACCTGTGGATTGCCATCAAATGTTTTAAAAAAAATTATCACTGATGCCAGCTAAGGGTTCAGGATCCACTCCAGTAAAGTCCAACCGCAGAACTCTGGCAAGTCCAGGCTGGTTCAGTTGGTGCTGGTCAGCAAGGCAGTTGCAGGGAGGCCCATGGAAACTTGCTGTGTCTCTGTAGCCCACACAGAAGGTCAGTTAACTGACTCTTAGAGTCACTCTGGGTGGACTGGGATCAAGGCATGCAGGTCCAACCTTCCTTCTTCCAGACAGCAAGGACGTCCTTCCAGCAGCAAGGGAGTCCTTCGTCTGAATCTTCCAGAGGTCCAGGAGTGGTCGGTGAGAGGTTCTGAAGGTTCCATTTTTATATCTGGTACCAGCCTGTGTGTGGGGGAATTCCCTAACCTACCTCCAGAACTGGTTCTGGTCAGGTCTTCCACGTACACTGGTCCTGGCTTTAAACTATCTAGGGTGACAAAGGCAAGGACAGGCCCGGTGCCAGCTTCCTTAGTGTGTGCTGTGGGCAGGGCCCTTTGAAGTGCAATCAGAGTATGGTACAGTTCTTCCTAAGCCATCCTGTCAGGAAGATACTCTTCCCTCACACTTAGGCTTCTTTTGTCTTACTGTCTAGAAGCAATATACAACCCACAACAGTAGAGCCATTGCCAGTCATATGAGTCAGGACACTGGCAGCAAGGCACAGTTGATTTGGGCAAAAAATGCCAACTTAGTAGCATTTTCAAAATTGTAACTTAAAATCCTATATTACCTTTAAAGAGAATGTTAACTTACAATTCATTTGAGCGTAAACTTTATTTGTGTATCTGCTCCTAATCAGACATTAGGATATATTAATCGCCGTGTATGCCTACAATCTGAATAGACCATGCAATACTTTTTCTTCTTCTGCCCGGCTATGTACAGCCAAGGTTGAGAAGAATTCTTTCAATTTGTAGACAGCTGGAGGTCAGGCAGTGTTTGGTGGCCCTAAGGATTATGCGTGCGGAGACCAAAGAACCTATTGTCTGTGCCATTGCCAAATATCTTCATTGAAGCTGGAGAATCAGAGCCAATGTGATGAGGTAACCCGAGAAAACTTTCTACTGGTTATCAATCTCAACTCTCCTGAATCATTATTACTGCTTAAAATTACGACATGGGTTAATGGCCCCAATGTTTTGAAGTTTGAGCCACTGCTCTCTTAAATGTGATTGTGTTGTGTATAGGGAGGGAAGTTCATGAAGTGGGCTTGTGTTGCCTTTAGGGCCCAACCTTGTAGATGGCAGGCTGGTCTTTACAAGTTCCCATATTGCTGGTATGTTTTATTCATCTCTAACTTTTTTTTTAATGATTTAGGTACTTACCATACCATACAATGTGATTATTGACATGATTGTGTTTTTATTTACCTGCTTATTTTTGTTATGTGTACTTTTTTGCTCTCTGTCACACTTTTATGGTCAAAGCACCAAATAAAGTATTTGCAAATAACATAATAGAAATAAGGTATCCAAGTGCTAGTCTATGGTAGAGACTGGCCTTACAACAGTGAACATTGCGTTTAGGAGTTTTTCACAGTCAGGACATGTAAACACTTAAATGCCTATGTCCTACTTTTTAAATACCATGCACCCTGCCTTGAGAGGGGTTAGGGCCTGCCTTAGGGGAGACTAACATGTAGTAAAAAGAAAGGTTCAGGCCTGGAAATGGGTTTATTTTGCCCGGTCAAAATGGCAGTTTAAAACTGCAGAACAGTCTGCAGTGCTGGCCCTGAGACATGTTTTGCAAAGCTACTTTAGTAGGTGGCACAATGAGTGCTGCTGCCAACTACTAGCATTTACTTTTTGGGCCGTGGGTACATGCAGTTAAATTTACTAGGGATTTATAAGTAAATTAAGTGTGCCTATTAGGTGTAGGTCAATTTTATTAAATTTTAGGGAGAGAACATAAATATTTTAGCATTGGCTAGCAGGGGTAAAATCCTAATGCTCCAAAAAATGGTTCATCAAATTAAGGGGGTGAAAGTTTGGGGAATATTATGTCATGGATGTCAGGTCCAGGTGCGGCCTGTGCAGGTATCAACCAAATCATCTCATGTTTCCACCTGATCAACAGATCACCCTTCCAGGTGTCTGCAAACACAGGACCAACAGCACTGTAAAGCTGGCTACACGATGAGCAGAGTGTCCAGCAACACGGCATCGGAGTACTCAATGTGCACATTGTTTTCCTTAGGCCACAGATGGCCTGCTGTGTGCCCCAGGCACGGCTGTTATGGTATGCTTTACTCCTAGTGGTGTACATACACCACCAGGAGGCTCCCTTGCCTCAAAATGTTTAGTGCTGTTTTCTGAATGGGTTCTGAATGGTTTTGTTATTCATTTTTAGACCTAAGACACTAGCACTTCTCTGTTTTCAGAACCGGCTACGAACTAGTATCTGTACCTGCCCTCCTGACAACCCCTTGGTAGTCTCATGGTCTGAGGTCTTCAGTCAGGCGCAGCCTACAGTCCTCTAGGTAGACCACTCTCTGTCTACACTCCCTAAGCTTCCAAGTCATTCTTCCACTTGCATGTTGCCTGTGTGTGCAGCAGGATCTTCGAGTACTCCTGCTAGGGGAACCACAGCTAGGACCAATCCACAGGCATCTCAGAGGACCCTTTCTTCAGAGCCCTCAGCAAGTTCTCGTTCACTTGGCCCCAAGAGTGAAGTGAGGAACTAGTCCCACTAGTTCTGGTATTTAGCAGCTTTCACATTCAGCTGCACTTGTGGAAGATTCTTGGAAAAAGGGACTTTTAAACAGGGGGTCCACTTTCAGAAAGAAGGGAGAGGTGTGGCGCAGCGGCCAGGGCGGCTGACTCTGGAGCATGGGGCTCACGGTTTGATCGCCATCGGCAGCTCAGCCCAGCACCTTGTGACTCTGGGCAATAGCTCGCTTAATCCTCCCAACCGCCCCAAGCGCCTTGAGACCCTTAGATTAGTTCACGCTTTACAAATACCGGGATATTATAAGATGGAAGATGTAAAGACTTTTTCTGTGTCAGCACACCATGATTATGTCCTGGATAGAAAGGGTCGAAATGCCAGTTGTAGTGCCACTCTAAGTTAGTTGACATGTAAACACGGGCATCACCTCCACCGGAAGGGTGTTTCCAATGTGTAACCAGCAGTGAAGCTCCGCCATTCCCATATACACCCTAAATCTGGAGGGGAATCGCAATGGAGGGCAGATGGGATGTGCATCTTTTTCATACGCTGCTCCCCCTCTGACTGAGGCAATGAAGAAAAGAAGTAACACATGGCAGGCTGATGCCGTGGTCCAGAGAAGGGTGCAACACCGCCCTCACAAGAAGGTAACATTTGTGCTTTCACTCATCAAGTTGTGAAGAGAAAGGCTTGTTGTGTTGAGCAATGTTATAACCTTGGTGAAATCAGAATGGCTGAGAGAAAAGCAGCAGAAATCCTATGTAAACATGTCACAGGACACCATTCTCAGGGCAATTAAGCTCATAAAAGTATCAGAAAGGAATAGACTGCAAAGCAGCTGATAGATGAGTAGGAAACAGACTAATATAAAAAAACATCAGCCTAGTAAGAAACAGACGAATATAAAAAACATCAGCCTTATGGTGACTTTTAGTAAGTGAGTTTAAAATAAATTGCATAATTAGTTCTAGTTTGGTATATGGGAAATTCCTCCGCCAGTAATGTGCTGAATGATGAAATGTTATTTATTTCAATGTCACATAGGTAGACTGTATCATTTAAAGAATACTGTTTCAACTTCAATTTAAGGATTTTAAGGAAACAATTTATTCCTTGAAATTGTATTGTTTACAGGCTGCTGCTGGACCAGCTAAAGGAGCCCCGGGTTTTAATGCTGCTGCTGAAGCTACAAATCTGGATAACGCCATCATAACTTCAGGTATGCTTGAAATAAAGTTAAAATACGGGAAATCGTATTTAATACTTACATGTCCTGTTCATGTTGCGCCTCTTAGCTGAAACTCAAAATGAGATTGACAGTACACTTACTTCTGTTTCCGAGCCCGGGGTCTAATTCTGAGGCCGTTTTAAAAAAACAAAACTCCGGGAAGGCCGCGGGCATTTTTACCTGTTTTGTACATCTTGGACAATTTGGTATTACGAAAAGGACCTGAACGATTTTTCCAGCCTCTTCATTATTACTCTGCATAGGAATGAAATGTTAGCACGTGTAATGTACCGTAGTATTCCCTCATTTTTACGGGGTTACATGGGTTGTGAAAGGACCTACCCGTGCACCTGTTTCCATAAAAGGTGCAAGGACAAAAAAAGACCCCTAGTGCAAATTCAATCTGCAGGAACCGTAAAAGACTGCATTACCAAATGGTGAACCATTTCAAGACAGGCCAGGTAGGGGCTGCAGTGTTAGCACCTGGGCGGTAGTATTTTGGTCTCTCAGTTCCTAAATGAAACTGTGCAGTGATTGGCTGCACTCATCCTGCTCAAAAGTGTCAACTCAATAGGCCACCTGCACATAAACACGGAGCTCCTTGTTTTCACTATTGCGAATTGTCAGTGAGACATGGGCAACTTTCGCAGGTAGTTTACGTGCTAGAGACAATTTTTTTTAGATCTGAGCTACATCTTTAGCTATCTGTTAGCAAGCCCTATTGTCTCCACTTCATTACAATATACTTTCAGGGGGATGCCCAGCATTTTTTAGCTTTTTATTTTGTGAAGTTCCCATCACAATTTTGATTGGTTATGGCATTAGTCTCCATTGGTGGCGGAGATAAGACAGTAGCCTCTAGCATTTTATTTCTGCTCCCACTGAGTGGTCCTATGAGAATCAGGCCCCCTGAAGGCTCCCCTGCTGCTCCATCCAGAGAACTGGACCCTGAAAGAAGCTTCAACATTAACACAGATATACTTTTTTACAGCGCGCCAACACCGAGGCTGCTTCATCTCTTACACCCACCACTCACTGTACAATCCTACACTCGTCATTGTTGAACCCTTATCCTTTGTAGATCTCGTTTGCATACTGCACTCCCCCAAAGCCGTTTCCCATGAAGATGATCTCTAATCCTGTTATTTCATCAAAGCTCTCTCACCCCTAGTTGCCATTGTCAATGCCTCACTCACTAAATGCTTCTTCTCAGAATCTCTCAAGACAGACCAGATTCTCTCTCTAAAAGCTACACTAGACCCTGATGACCTTGCAAACTACTGGCCCATCACTCACCTACCATCCAAGATCATTGA
Organism: Triturus cristatus; assembly: GCF_964204655.1. Classification (NCBI taxonomy): domain Eukaryota; kingdom Metazoa; phylum Chordata; class Amphibia; order Caudata; family Salamandridae; genus Triturus; species Triturus cristatus. Next base: position 884,365,170 of record NC_140581.1, read on the forward strand.
AAAATCAGTCTATGTTCAAATCCAAGATCACATTAAATGTTCACCATGTAACACATGACTCTAAGTGTTTGCCTGTGCTTTGCCATGCAGAGATCTCCACCCTGACTGCAGAGTCTTGCTATGTTAAAGTATGGAATAAAAATAAATTTGATTTATTGAACACAAAATGAAGTCTGAAAAATATTTTTATGTTAAATATTAATGTTCATTCATTGTATATATCTACTTTAAATGAAGAACAAAACAAAACATTGCTACAACACTATTACATTCATTATTATTATTATTTTTTTAATTTGTTTTATTAATTTTCATAAAACATACAACAACAGGACTCAGCATAGCATTACTACCATATACAGTTCGCTTGTTTTTAAAATTGAGCAATCGACACTTGTTGACGATAATACCAAGAGCGCATGAACACAGTTTCTACTCACACAACTTCCCCCGTCAAGTTTGTACATTTTGGTCAGCATGATTAAGAGCTTGCACATACCAAGTTACAAAAAGCTTACTGTGGCAAACCCCATTCTCTGTCAAATAAGTACGAGTGACCCAGCTTTTGTAAATGCCCTAACTGTGAGTTTGAAAGGGTGCATCATTACTGCCACTATCTGAAGTAAGGCGATAAATATTGTATAATTCCCAAAAGTTCTTGGGCCTATTGCTTGGGGGGAAAAGCTCACTAAAAACTTCTGTCTGCGTACTGCAGAATGTCATGTCATTCTTCCATTGGGTAAGCATAGGGAGAGGACCTCGGGACCAGGTAATAGCTATCCTGCGCTTTGCCATCAGCATTCCCATGTCAACTTACCCACAAGGCGCCTTGGGAATACGTTTAGAATAACCTAATAGTGCAAGTGTAGGATCCGGTTCTAGGACAAGGTTCGTGATCTGACCTATTTCCTTGAAGACAGAGCCCCAAAAGGCAGGCCAAGTGAAAGAAGTTTGCAAACTGAGCATGGCATCTGTCACAGTTCGCGTTCTCTCGCAGGCCATACCTGTGGAGTCTTTCCGGCGTGTAGTATACCCTCTTTAGGTATTTGAAGTGAACCAGGCGGTGTCTACCATTGAGTGAAATACGCCTTGTGCTGGTGCAGCAATAGGTCCACATGGTATCAGATATTTCTATGTTCAGGTCGCGCTGCCACGCTAATCGTGCTTTGGTGTAGTGATTGGCTCTGTATAACATGGACGCACTGTAAATAGTCGAAACTATACGCTTGGGAGGTTTTTTCGCTCGTATGATAAGTGTTAAGGCCAGTAGTTGTAGCGGTTCTAGATATTCGTCCCCCAGAAGCTCTCTCAGTGCATGCCGTGTTCTGTGAAATTGATATCTAGTCAGTATAGTTGGGGCAGGATCATTAGTGCTAAATTCCTCCCACTTTCTAGAAACCTCACCATCAAACAACTCCCCAACAGTGCATACACCCAGAGTGTGAAGCGCTTGCGTGACCCATCTTTCTCTGCACGGAGGCAACCACATACACCAATCTAGCAAAGCTGATGGGAAATAAAGGATCGCGCCAGCCTGTAATTGCAGTAAATAGTGGCAGGCATGTGTTGTGGCATTAATAGAGTTTAATATGCATGTCCTACGGTTAGTGGCCTGACACAGCAGCAAAGGGAAAGGCCGCGGGCCGCCACCTCTGATTCTATGCGTAGGTGTGGTATGTCTGGGGAGCCATGCATCCAATAGTAGGCATGCACACCCTGTGCAGCTCTGTAGTATAAACTAAAATCCGGTGCCCCCAACCCGCCCATAGAATAAGGTAGTACCAATATCTGTCACTTTACCGCGGCTGTTAACCTGCCCATGTTAATCTAACCATGAGTGAAATAAGGCGGTCAAAAAAGACTCACGGGATAACCATGGGTATATTGGTAAATAAAAACAGAAGTCGTGGGAGAACTACCATTTTCATGATGGAAATTCTGCCATGAAGGGAAAGCGATAGCTTTATCCACTTCTCTACATCGTCTTCAAGCTTGCTAAAAGCACTCCAATAATTCTCCCTGGATACAATGTCGGGGTCCATGTGTACTTTAATGCCCAAATATCGTACAGCCTTCGTTGACCACAGCAGGGGATATTCCATGTTTAAGTGGGGGGTGTTTGGAGTAAGAGGAAAGATGATGGATTTTGACCAATTGACATGTAGCCTGAGAGGCCACCAAAATGCACCACCTCCCGTAGAACTGCCGATAGATTAGATTCCGGGTGCCTTACGTACAGGAGAGTATCACCAGCATACGTGGATACTATAATTTTATAACGCGGGAAGCATATACCTCGATTCTGATGGTATTCCCATAGAGCACAGGCTAAGGGTTCTGCAACTAAAGCGTAAAGTAGCGGCCATAATGGGCAACCCTGTCTTGTGCCTCGTGTAATGCTAATGGGGTCAGTCACTATATTGCCTAGTTTTATGCGGGCCGTGGGCTTACTCTAGAGTGTGCCCACCAATTGTAGAAAAACCGGGCTAACTCCCATCCTGGTTAGCACTTGTGTCATGAATGACCACTCTACCGAATCAAATGCCTTCTCTATATCTAGAAAGACCGCCACTGCCGGTGTCTCCGGCTTGATGTGTTGCAGGGTTCCGAAAACCGTTCGTAAGTTCTAAGTAAAATTTTGGCCGGGAACAAACTCCACTTGTTCCGGAGCAACTAAAATTTGGACCAAAGGAACCAGACGATTAGCCAGAATCTTAGCAAATATCTTCGTGTCCACATTAAGGAGGGACAAGGGATGATACGAAGCACAGTACCCCGGGGGTTTTCCAGGTTTAAGGAGAGCTGCTATCACAGCCTCAGACATGGAGGGTGACATCCGTCCTGTAACACACATGTCGTCAAAGAGTGTAGTTAGTTGCGGAAGCAATAAATATATGAATGCCCTGTAGAATGTAACCGTGAGTCCATCGGACCCCAGAGCACTCCCTGCCCTCATACTAGTTAATGCAAGAATGATTTTATCCCTTTCTATGGGTCTCATAAGGAATTCTCTATGTGTATTGGAGAGCCATGGGAGTTGTATGTGCGCCAAGTAATCCAGGATCTCTTCGTCCGTGACAAGTTTTCTGGAGGCATATAAAGCAGTATAGTATTGTCGAAACCTTTCCGCGACTTCTTCACTCTCAGTCAAAAGCCCACCCTCCACAGAGTTGACCACCACCATGTGCTGCACATCCCTATGTTTCTTAAGTAGTTGCGCTAAAACTGTCCCGGTCTATCACCCTCACCATATGTCCTAGCAGTGGCCTATTTACCAATGTGTTTGATCTCATCATCAGCCGCCTTATTATATTCTTCCAGCAACTCCGCAAGCAGTACCCTAGCCGAGCTGTCCGAATCAATCAGCAGGCTTCACTCAAGAGTTTTGATTTTTCCCTCTAAGTCCTTCAGGCGATTACGTATAGAGCGAAGAACCCACGAGTGCTTTGATATGGCGATCCCTCTGATATAAACTTTAAAAGCTTCCCAGATGACTTGATAGTCATCCACAGAGCCCATGTTCTTGTCAAAAAAGGTCTCTATAGCGAATGCTAGTTCTTCTTTGAATACAGCATCCAGTAGCGAGTAGGGGGGAAAACGCCAAGTAATTGGGGGTATTCGCTTGCTAGCTGAGGCCAATACCAATAAGATTGGCGAATGATCCGAAAGTGTTCGTGAGAGGACATGGCACGAACGAACCTTATCGCACAGGGAGCTAGCCGCAGGCCAATAGTCTATACGTGTGTGTAGGTTATGATATACTGACTAGTGCGTATAGCCTCCTGTGTTTGGATGTCTCAACCGCCACACATCTCTCAAGTCAAACCGAATTAGCAAACCTTCAACCTCTCTGGTTGCAGCGGTAATGTGTCTCACAGGACCCCCCGTTCTATCTAAATTGGGGTCTCAAACCAGATTGAAGTCACCACCCCACAGAGGAATTGTGTTGTCATGACCTCCCATTCTATGAGCCAGTGTAGTAAAAAACTCAGGATAATCAATTTTGGACCATATACATTCACGATATGTAAATCCATGCCCTTTCCGCAGCACCTAGTAATGACATATCTGCCTTCGGGATCAGTGTGCAAGGGGTGAATGGTTAGTGCAGATTTAGGGTTTACCCATGTAAGTACGCCCCGCGCGTGTGTGGTGAAACCCGCAGCATGAATGTTTTCTAGCAAGCCCCTACTACGTAGCATGGGAGAAGTAAGAGGAAGGTGTGTTTCCTGCAGGAGGGCCACATCTATATTATGCCTCATCAGATAAGAGAGGACTTTTCGAACCTTCCTGTGGTCATTCAGTCCCCGTTCGTTCCATGTGAGTGCTCTAAGTGTGTCTACTTGAGGATTTCGATCGCCCCATGTGATTGTGGGTTAGGATCAGTCATCATCGCCATATCTCAGTGGTGTGTGAAACCGTGACGCCGCATAGCAAGTGTGATCGCTCAAGATCTGGTACAGTATAACGTCTGAGTCTCAATAACCCCCCACCCACATCAAGGCCACCCCAACCAGTACCTGAAGAAAAGATACCCATAACTCCTCCCGAAACAGAACATACATTGCGCTATTTCAAGCCAAAAGGCAACAGTCCCTCCCGCCAAGGAACAACCAAAACAATTCCCTCTGGTGTGGATTACACTCGTAGGTGGAGGTTGTCTACTATGCCCCGTCGGCTTACTGGGCAGCAATTAAGAATCCTCCGCACTCTCACCCACAAATGTTAAGCATTAGCAAAGGACACACGCCCCCCGCACATAACATAATAATGAAAACTTAATAAGTAGTCAAATCCTCCACACTCTCAGTCATCAAGAAGTAAATCCACTGGAGTAGGCATTATCAAAACCACAGTCCCTCCAAGTCACCTTCCAATGTTTCCTGGCTGCCAGTATCTTTAATAAACAATGAGAGTAAACTATTGTCCCCCCCCCCCCCCCAGGACAAAGATCTTATCTGTGTGAGGAACACGTAGATATCAGTCCTGCTGCTCGATGGAGCCGCCAGCCGCCCCAGCCGAGGCATCCCTATCCGGGCTGTATAGCTGTCCCCTAGACCAGTCTTTCATGGCCTTTTGCAGTAACTTGGGGTCTGTAAAGATGTGTGAATTGCACTGGCGGTTGATGCGTAGGCGGGCCGGATACAGCATTGCATAGTCAATGGTTCATTCTCTTAGTTGCTTCTAGAGTGGCACAAACTGGCATCTTGCCTCCTGCACCTTCATAGTAAAGTCTGGAAATAAAGCAAGCTCAGAACCCTCATAACGCAAAGTTTGTTTCTGTCTTGCAGATCTTAACGCCGCATCTCTATCATGGTAGTTTAACAACTTTGCTATTATCGGCGTGGAGGGGCACCAGGTGACGGGCGTGGGCCCAAGGAGCGATGCGCACGCTCCACCACAAACATGGCCGAGAATATATCAGAAACCAGGAGCATGATCAGTAAATTCTCTACGAACTGCTCCATATTACCAGTAGCTGTCGATTCTGGCAGTCCAGTAATTTGTAGGTTGCATCTTCGAGACCTCGTACTTGCATCATCTGGTCTATACGTTTCTGGCCTGAAATCGTTTCAGTCTGTGCCTTCCCCGCTTCGGTGTTTCGCCTTTCTGCCATATCAATGTGTTCTGCCTTTTTGTCGAGCCTTTCGGACATCCGGTCCATGCGATAAGAAAGTGAGTCAATCTTCGTACCTAAGACCATGAGTGTATTTTGCAGGCCCTTTTCCATCGAGGCAAGCATATTCTTAATGTCCCCAGTTTGTGACCCTTGCACTCGATCGTCAGCTGACTGAGGGCGTTCTCTAGGCTTGCGCTGCTCAAAAGTTAACTTCTGTTGCGTTTTATCTGTTCTCCCCATTGTCAACAGCCACAAGAAAGCCCACTAGGCCCAGAAGTATTAGTGCGCCAGCAGCTAGTAATGCGTATGTTGCAGCGGATGGTACACAAAAGGAGAGGGTCAGTGCACCACCACAGTTTGTCGCACCTCTCACCAAGATGCCAGCCAAGCACACCAAACCACTTCAAGGGCTCCCGGTCCACCAGTATGTGTGACGTCAGATCTCTGAGCACTAGAGCCTAGCGCATCGAGATGTTCCTCTCTGAGCAATGGAGACTCCCAGCAACACAGCACCACTTGCTTCTAATCAGCAGGAGCAAGGTGGACCACACGTGTCTACAAAGTGCAATAATATCGTACTAAGCGACTGTGGGAAGCAAAACCAGCAGCCAAACCGTTGGAGAGACGCCTTAAGGACAGGGAGGCCAAAGGGGGGTGGTAATGCACAGTCCTCTAAGCTTCTCGCCTCACAATAGGTACTTTTGGGCACTGCCAGCAGCAGAACGTGCCCCTCACATAGCGCTGTGCAGTTAGGATCCATCAGCGGGAGTAAGCGTACACAATTATGTGGCAACGCTCCCAGGAATCGGAGCGTGACGCCGGACAAGGATGTCGCGTCTCACCCACCTCACTTGCGGGTCGAGCGCAATCGCCTTCTGCAGCCGCCAGGACCCCTCAGGTGAACGTGACCCTCCAGGCAGGCGCATAGGTGCGTCCCAGCACACCTCCCGCACCAAGGCAGAACGTTGCATGCTGCACACCACCAGCCACAATCCTCTGCTGCGTCGCGGGCGACATGCTCCGCTAAAGGCTCCGGCCAGCACCTTCCGGTGTCGGGTCCCGGCTCAGACGCACTTCCGGCCGGCAAGTCAGTAAGGGGAGATCAGGAATGTGTGGCCTGGTCCGCTCACGGCATCACCTCCAGCAGTACTCCGGGTAGCCCTGAACCCAGCGCATTCAAAGGGCAGCAGTAGGCAGCGAATCACTTGTGCTTCAAAATTCTGCAATTTTCAGAAGGTGCAGTCCCAGGCGAATGCAGGATAAATGAAGGATTGTTAGTTAGGCGGCCATTTTCGATGCCGGCAATCTCCGCCCCCTATTACATTCATTTTTAATTCAAACTTTTATCAAAGGAAACATATTACATTAAATCAGAACTATTTTTCAGACACTTACATTAAAAAATAAATTCCTACCTAAAGCAATAAATACTTTTTAACGTCCAGTAATAATTATTTAAAGTTATGTATTAGATTCATAAACATTAAATTATAATTTATTAACACTTATTATTGCATTATTTTTAATTCATTATAATTTGTTAAAATGTATTATAATTAAATAATAATTATGTACTTTTTATATATTTTAACATAAATGTATACTTATTTATATTTGTAACTATTTTAAATATTTAAATTATATTTAACTTTATTTGCTATTGGGTTTATTTTAAATCCCTACTTTCAGTATTTTCTCAGGGAGGGTGTTGTAGTGCCATTTGTTTTCTGTGTAGTGATGGACATATTACAATTTTTTAGTATTAACTTAAACTTGGAGTTGGTGAAAAACGAAAAGTAGTAAACTTGCTCAAAATTGTAAGCTACATTTGTGAATCAGCCCTAAGAAACCTTCACGCCCTAGACATGAACAGAGCAATATGATGCATTAAGGATTGTAATCAACCTGCAGTATTAATTCTGTTTAGTTATAAACAGCACAGGAGCATTATATATTTCTAGCAATTATAATAGCCCCGGTTACTGGCTTGACCCATAGCAATACAACTGATTAACATCAGTGACTCAGATTTTTCGATTTTAATCTGCATGGCAATATTATGAATGCTTAATTACCAGGTCTCAGCACCACCATGAGTGTCTGATTAGCAACAGCACACCTCTGGTTTTGTGAATCACCATTCACAGATCCTTGACTTCTGATTCCTAGCAGCACACAGAGCATGGCATTTCACACATGAGCAAGACGCTAGATGGAAAGCAGCAGGGGCTGATAATGGAGAAGGGTTGCGCTATGTTGAGCAAACTCCAAGCCTTGTGGGTCGTCTCATCAGCTCCTACTGATATCAGTTTTGGGAGGAAAGCTTCCCGAGGGAAGCGGTCAGTATTTAATCTTCTGCTGTATTCATGGTTAGGAGGCACCTGCGACAATGATCTCTGTTCGGCTGTGTTTCATCTTCTTAAGAATATAGGTGACCTGGTCTGAAAGTAGGGCCTCAATTAATTTTATAGTATGATAGGAGAAGTCAATTAGCCGCTGCAGTACAGTTTTGATCCCAATGCTGACCCTTCAAAACAGAAAAAAATGAATAGGCAAGAGTGTTTTAAATGACTAACATATACAACATAAATATGTGTGCTTTGCATATTGTGCAACCTGTCTCTTTCTGCACCGTTTAAGTCTGAGGGCTATTTTTTATTTCTCAAGCTTGTGATGCTGATTAGCATTGCAAGTTTGAGACATTCATAAAAGAAGTACTGCAAGCTTGGCGAACAAACTACATGCCACAGGTATGGGAGATTATAGCAAAATTTCTGTGTGCATTTGCATGAGCCTATGTTTGCATACCTTAGACCATTAAAGCCAGACTTACTGGCTTTCCTAATGCTTGCTTTATTTAGTTTTAAGAGCTCATTGAAGTGTATGTGTTTCCTTTCTCTCTTCAACTTTCACCCCTCTTCAAGGCACTCTCCAGTCCTGACCACCTGCTTCCACCTATCCCAAGTCCCATTTGTGTTCTTGTTTTAATTTTCTTCAATTGTGAATAAGGGCTGGCAGCTGCACAATTTGTTAGTCCACTTGCTCCCTATAAAACCAGTGTTTATATATATATATATATATATATATATATATATATATATATATATATATATATATATATATATATATATATATATATATATTATCTACTGGCGGTCGCCAGTAGATAGTTATAGTTAGGACCGTGTTTCCATAGGAAATCCGCAACATTCTATTTTGAATAACTTTGGCGCCGATTGACGAATCCTCGCGAAATTTTCAAAATAGGTGGGGCGCTCCGCTCAGCTCCTACCCTGAAAGTCAAGCGGGGGCTGAGAAAAAGGGGGGGTCCCAAAACGCGTTTTCCCCATGCATTTTTCCATAGGACCTTTAGTCCAAGCTACAGCCCGAACGGCTGAACAGAATTGCTTGAAATTTGGCAGAGAGGTAGTCCTCAGGTCAGGGAGGTGCCTTTTGCAGGTCTGGTGTAAATCTGTTCAGTATTTTCCTGAGAAAATAGCATTTAAATCAAGATATATATCTATAAGCGCGCTCCGAGCGCGTACGGTAAGCTTACCGTACGCGCACGCTGCCGTGCGCGAGCTTAATTCGGATTGGTGGTTACATGACTGTAAACATTCGAATCGGTCGAAATCAGGAAGTGTCGGCCGCCATTTTGTGTGTCTCACACTGATAAACAAAGGTGGAGAACGTGAAAAGGGGGCAACAAAGAGAGTTGCAGACCCCCTAGCGTTTGTCAGGGGGTCCAAGAAGGTCCCAAAAGTATGAAAAATACATTTAATTTTTTTTTTTTTTTAAATCACGGGGTGCGCGTACGGTAAGCTTACCGTACGCGCACGGCAGAAAAAAAAAATAAAAGATATAGAAGTAAAAATCAAATTTAAGTGTTTAGATATTAGGGGGCTCTAAAAAGAGCCTTTGTGTTTATGAAGTGTTTTTTTTGTGGTACCTACAAGTAAGTACCGATGCAGAGTCTAAAGTTCAAGAGGAAGACTCTGTTGCCTTCATCAGTGAAATGTACACCGTCTCCTCTATAAATGCCTTGCATGTTGTAATGCAAGTTGTTGTGGTATATAGAACCCATACCATAGTCTCTGAGGAAAGCAGAAATAGATTTGTTGACGTGCTTTCTTGCTTTGTCAATCTGTGGACAAAATTGGTTGGACCAGTTCCACTTTTGCCTTTGGCATATATTAGAATATACAAAGGCCGATTGAGGAAAAAGCGACATTAATTGCACAAAGGTGTCCTTAACAAGCATTTCCAGACCTACCCCAGTTAAAGTGTCTAGGTCATTTCCACCACAGTGCACAATAATAAGGTTAGGCTGTTGGAGGTGTAGAAAAGATTTCACCAAAGGCATTAATTGGTGCCACTTTAACCCTCTCTGACCAATCCATTTAATGTCTACATTTAGCAAAGCCATGTCTCTCACCATACCTCTTTTTTCTGCATACTTTTCACTCCAGAAGACATAGCTGTGACCTACAATCCACACTGTGAACATCTTCCAAGGAGATCTGGATGCACTCAGGAGGTGTCTTTCAGTAGAATGGCAATATGAAATGAAAGACAGTTGTAAAATGGAGGCATATTTTTTTTTAATAAAAATAACTCATTGGCTGATTCAAACCATTTTACAGTTAAAACTAGGCTGTATGTTTACATTTTTAGAAGCAAGTTTTGTATTGGTTCAGAAAATTGTGTTCCCACAGAAGATTAATTTGGATTTGCTGTTAGGTTTGACAGGTGAAGCACTCTTGCTCTTTGGAATAGAAACATTGTGTGCTGAACTTCTGACCTCTCTGCTCACACCAGTGTTCCATGAGCTGTTGCTATGGTAGCAGGCAAGTTGGGGGAAGGGTTCATTTGGAAAAGGGTTGAAGTGTTCAACCAATAGAAATGTGTGATTTCATTTGAAAAAATGTGGGAAGCACTGAGATTTGTAATTAACATGTATAATTGTGAAACAAGAGAGGGAAACATTGCCATTTACTGGTTCTGGTGAGAGGAGAGAGGTGTACACCTCTGAGATTCTGACTGATAATCTGCTGTGTTCTCCTCTTTCTGCTTTTCTCATTTCCGTTTTACTCCCTCAAGGACCTAGTAGGGTGAAATTAAAAAAAAAAAAAAAAATGCGCGTTCAGTAAAAAAAAAAGTAAAAAAATTAATTTAAATTTTTTTAAAAAAAGTTGTGAGGTAAGGTTGGCTCTTAAAAGAGCCGTTGTGTTAATACAGGGACAGAGGAAAGAAAGAATGGGAATATTAACAAGGACCTCAGATGTGCTGGTCTATCTTATTGTTTATTAGGGAAATACTGGTCTCCCCATGAACAATTAGACCATGACATCTGGTGCACCTCATTTGTACCCTCTGAAAATCGAGGGTTCCTTTCCACAGGAGCAGAAGAGGGTGATGCTCCCACCGCAGAGGAAGTACTCGGCTGAGCTGCCGAAGATGTACTCGGCTGAGCTTTTGCGGATGTGCTCGGGTGACTTACTGAAGGGTTTGCTTCAGTATGTCGAGCAAAAGTCCTTGGATGAACATCCCTGAGGTGTCTCAACATAGTGTGATTACCAAAGGAATACTTCTTCCTAGGATTACCTCTAGATAACACACGCTCACAAAGTGAGCAGGTAACTAAAGGAGCATTTACCTTTTTCTGCCCCTCAGGAAATGTAAAATACTCCCAAATAAAAGAACTCTTCTGTTTCCTCCTTCTCTGTCTGATGATGCTGCTGCCCTGCTCTCTCTCAGAAGAGGACTGCTGCTCTGCCATTGTATCCCAAAGACAATTCAGCTCCTTCTCCTAAGAAATCACAAGCAGTAATGAGGGGAATGGGTGTGGTGTAGGAAGATTCTGGAACTGAAAGTAGTTTAAACCACTCAAAAGTGTTGTTTCTTGATCACATGACCAACCGTACGCGCACGTTAAGCTTACAGAGCGCGTACGGTAAAAGTACACATGCGCGTACGAAAGACACACGCACGCGCGCTTGTGCATTACAGGCACACTTGTACACTTCCACGTAATGTGCGCGCGCGCGTGCGCATATAAGGCATGCGCGTCGCGTAGGAAGTACGGACGCGTCCGCAAATTGCGTAAGCATGCACACACGGAGTATAAATATTACGTACGCTCACTGTACATAAAGCGAAGCGTGCGCTTACGGTAAGCTTACCGTACGCGCACGGTAAAAAAAACAAAGGTTTGTTGAAGATATTAACTATGTTATACAACTATATCTAACCATTTATTTAAAAAAGGTGAATCATACTATATTGAAGAATGCATTAAATCCATGAATATATACATAGGTAGCATAGTGTTTAAAGGAAAAAAAGAAAAAGAAAAGAAATTATGTAAAAAACCAAGCAAATTCAATGAAAAAACCGTAGGTTTCACACACATTATAGTTAGGAATTAGAATTTAAAAAACCTTGCAAGTTCACTGAAAAAACCATAGGTTTCACACACGTTATAGTTAGGAATTAGAATTTAAAAAACCATGGAAATTCACAGAAAAAACCATAGGTTTCACACACATTATATTTAGGAATTAGCATTTCAAAAACCTTGCAAATTCACTGAAAAAACCATAGGTTTCACACACGTTATAGTTAGGAATTAGCATTTAAAAAACCTTGCAAATTCACTGAAAAAACCATAGGTTTCACACACGTTATAGTTAGCTGGACATTTCTCTTGTAAAAAACCATTGAAATTACCCCGTTATAGTTAGTTCAGCTAACTATAACTCGCGCACCCGCAATCCACTGCTGATGACGTCACATATTACATCACTCATGACATGGTCAGTGACATCACTCATGACATCACTGATGACATCTCAAATGACATCACTGATGACGTCATCAATGTGATAAATTACCACATCTTCTCACACCCTTATAAAACCTTTGATATACCAACTCAAAATTACAGATTTCCATTCTCATATTCATAAATAATGCAATACCAATAACTGCATACAAACATATTAACTTTTAGGTCTTCATACATCTCCACACACTCACCTGTAAAGTCACTCATAGTTACAGTCACTCCATAAAAAAGTATCATATGAATTTATACACACACCTATATAGACACTCACACACTACCAATCATCCATAGAGGTACTCTCACACCTAGTCATTCATACAAATAATCACACTGCCATTTACTCACTTATGCAGTTATACACACTCAAGTTTCCTTGCTCACAAAAATAGTATCACATGTTTATGCTCTATTAGAATCATTGACAAAAGCACACACTCATCCATACAGTCACTGTCACAATCACACATTCTCACATCTAGCCACTTATATACTCTTACACACATATATACTGCCTTTCACTTATGTAGTTAGTCACAAATGTACCACTGAGATATATATTCAATCCATAACACAGCCATACATACACTCACTCAACCATACAGTCCATCACAGATGCACTTTTAAAAACATCCACTCATAGAATCACCCACTCACTCATCTATGCACAGAGTCACACACACCTTACCCACACAAACACTCAGGAACTCATACAGATACTGAGACAAGCAATCAATAACTCATATAGACACTTATATAGCTATTCAACACACAGACACATACAAACATTTATACAGTTTAGTCACTAGTCTGAAGTAAGATGCAGTTAATCGACTCACTTATCGAGTCAGTGATGCAACACAGAAAATCATCCCTTTACACACTTGTCCACCCACTCATTCTTTAACAGACCTTTCCCTATATATATAAAAGATATTGAAAATTTTAATAAAATCACATATTCACTGGATGATGTCATCAGTGATGTCATCAGTGATGTCATTTGAGATGTCATCAGTGATGTCATGAGTGATGTCACTGACCATGTCATGAGTGATGTAATATGTGACGTCATCAGCAGTGGATTGCGGGTGCACGAGTTATAGTTAGCTGAACTAACTATAACGGGGTAATTTCAATGGTTTTTTATGAGAGAAATGTCCAGCTAACTATAACGTGTGTGAAACCTATGGTTTTTTCAGCGAATATATATATATATATTATCCACTGGCAGTCGCCAGTAGATAGTTATAGTTAGGACCTATTTTCCATTGGAAATCTGCAACATTCTATTTGGAATAACCTTGGTGCCGATTGACGAATCCTCGCAAAATTTTCCAAACCTTTGGCCAACTTCGCTCCGCTCCTACCCTGAAAGTTTCGTGGTGATCCGTCAAGCAGGGGCCGAGAAAAAAGATGGGCCCCAAAACGCGTTTTCCCCATGCAATTTCCCGTAGGATCTGTTGTCGCAACTACAGCCCGAACCGCTGAACGGAATGACACCAAATTTGGCAAAGAGGTAGTCCTCAGTTTGGACTCGTGCCTTTTGCATATGTGGTGTGAATCTGTTCAGTAGTTCCTGAGAGAATTAAGGTAAAAAAGTTAGTGATATCTATGGCCGCGGAGGATCCGCGGACCATACCCGCACCGTAAACGCACCCTCCCGATCGTGCGCTGAATGCTAATTGGCTGTCGAGTGTCTCTCTACATTCGAAACCAGGAACTGTTGGTGGCCATTTTCTGCCTAGGTAGAAGCGAGGCTGAAGAAGCAAGGGGAATAAGTGTGTAAAACATATAAAGGGGGCAGAGTGGAAATACTCTGACCCTCTAGAGGTGCTTAGGGGGTCCCAGAAGGACCCCCTGGGTCCCCCCTTTTTAAAAAAAAATAAATGGCGAAATGCGCGCATGGTGCGCGCATCCTATTGCGTTGGATGCACGGATCCTCTCGCGGTGTGTTCGCGGATCCAAAAACATGGAAAAAAATATATAAAATAAAGTTTTGCACATATAGTTAAAAAAATATTTTGAAAAATATAAAAAAATATGTTTGAAAAACCCATTAAGTTCAAATAATATTTTTTAATTTTTAAAAGAATTATTGAAAAAATACATTTAAAAATGGTGATAAAAAAGTATTTTAACAAAAATGTAATTAATGAAATGACACACTGAATTTGAAATATATAGAAATCCAATCAAAATCATTAAACATGATATCTTCAGAGATAAGTTATAGATAGGAATTAGCATTTAAAAAACCTTTGAAATTCACTGAAAAAAACATAGGTTTCAGGCCTGATATAGCTAGGAATTAGCATTTAAAAAACCTTTGAAATTCACTAAAAAAAACATAGGTTTCATGCACGTTATAGTTAGGAATTGGCATTTAAAAAACCTTAGAAATTCACTGAAAAAACCATAGGTTTCAGGGGCGTTATAGTTAGCTGGACATTTCCCTCATACAAAACCCTAGAAATTCCCCTGTTATAGTTAGTTCAGCTAACTATAGCTTGCGCCCCCGCAATGCACTGCTGATGACGTCACATATTACATCACTCATGACATGATCAGTGACATCACTGATGACATCACTGATGACATCTCAAATGACATCACTGATGACATCATCCATGTGATAAATTAGTGCATCTTCTCACACCCTAATATAACCTTTGATACACCGACTCAAAATTTCAGACGGCCATTTTGACAGCCATAGATACTCCAATACCAATAACTACTCACCCACTCATTGACTTTTAGGTCTACATACTTCTCCACTCACTCACCTGTACAGTCACTCATACTTACAATCATCCATTGAGGTACTGACACATCTAGTCAGTCATGCAAATAATTAATCACAGTAAAATTTACTCACCTATACAGTTAAAAACACTCAAGTTCACTTACTCATAAAAATACTAACAAATTCTGTGTCTTCCTGCAGAAAAACAAACAGCACATGACACAGATATCCTTGCACTATGGCGCATACAGCCACTCCCAAAATCACACACTCTCACATATAGATAGTTATATACTCTTACACACATATACACTGCGTTTCACATATGTAGTTACTGACACATGTACAGCTGAGATATACATTCAATCATTAACACACCTATACATACACTCACCCAACCATACAGTCCATCACAGATGCACTCTTAAAAACATGCACCCACTGAATCACCCACTCACACATCTAGTCACAGAGTCACACACACCCTACCCAAACAAACACTCAGGCACCCATACAGATACTCAGACAACCAATCAATAACCCATATAGACACTCATATAGCTATTCAAAAAAACATGCAGCCACTTATACACCAACACACAGACACATACAGACATTCACACAGTTTAGTCACTAGTCTGCAGTAAGATACATTTAATGGCTCACTTATAGAGTCAGTTACGCACCTAGAAAATCATCCATTCACACACTTGTACACCCACTTATTTTTCAACAGGCCTTTCCCTATATATATTATAGTGATGTAATATGTGACGTCATCAGCAGTGCATTGTGGGGGCACGAGTTATAGTTAGCTGAACTAACTATAACAGGGGAATTTCTAGGGTTTTGTACGAGGGAAATGTCCAGCTAACTATAATGCCCCTGAAACCTATGGTTTTTTCAGTGAATTTCTAAGGTTTTTTAAATGCCAATTCCTAACTATAACGCCCCTGAAACCTTTGTTTTTTTCAGTGAATATAGATATATATATATATATATATATATATATATATATGTTACAACAATCCCGGTTAGATACAGGCTGTCTGACAGGGGCGGTCCGAGCAAGGGTTACCGGCAACCCCACACTTCCAACAATCCTTCTCTGCTGGTCACAGAAAAAAGCTTGGACACTCTTGCACGGTTTAAAGGTTTAATGGCTCCAAAACAACGTGTTTCAGCTTTCGCCTTGATCACGCTCTTAGCAATTGGTTATCTTTACAGCCATTATTAACAGTGCAAATGAGGATGGAAAGCAGCCTGGCTTCAACCACAGTATATACAGTACTCCATTATTACAGCGGCCATCTTAGCATAGTGCAATACTTGTCAATTAGTCATAAATACCTGTAAAAAATATAATACTAATATTGGCAAATAATATAAACAATGAACTTAAATCATAAATTCATTTCGGCATAAAACAGCAATTACATGATTTTTGTCAAATGCTTCAAATTTCTCAATAAACGGAAGAAAAATCATTCTATTTTAAATCTGACAAAAGTGCTCACATAGAGTATACATTTTGCTCTGTACCTTTTCACATAAGGGATATCATTCGATCAATCACAAATTGATCACATTGTGCTAAAATAAAATTAAAATCCTTATGCACATTCACTAAAATTGCCCCAGTGGGCATACTTGTCCTATGTTCATTGCAAATTCTAAATAATTATAAATTACACTCTCCGTGATTCACATCAGTAATCCTGCCCCAATGGATGAAGTCATCAAAAAAGCTGATTGTTTTCGATCAAAATGCCCTTTAATTGGCTGCTAGGAACTCAAAGAAAACAGTGCTCTTTCCCAAAAATGAAGTGAAAATAGATTTAAAATCTAAAATACGGAAACGGCGATAGACACTACTGCAATAAGGACACACAATGTACTTGCTACTGCAAATGGACAGCCAATTCTTCACTTGAGTTTGAACCAACCGGTATCAGGGTTTCAAAATCAATAAGATATCTTGACTCAAGTTTTCATAGTGAGAGTTCTCGATTTCCACCCCTCATATTGTTGAACACTGCATCAAATACCACCATTTTAAGCTGTTTTTCATCCTGAAATTGGTGGTCATAAAAATGAAGAGTTACAGGGTATTGTCTGTTGTTATGCCGTATAGCCCAAACATGTCCCAACACTCTTTTTTGGCACAATGAAACGTGCTACATATATACAGTTTATTGCATGGGCAAATCAGAGCATATACGCAGTACATATAATCGCGGGTATGTGTTTTCTTGATCTCAAATTCCCTTTTGGGGCTGGCTAGTATGAGTTTGGTGCAATCTGTACTATTGCTGCAGGCTTGCAGTTTCTACAACAGCGAAAACCTGGGCGACCAGCACCTACTTGCTCGGTCTTTCTGGTAATCAAGTTCTTACTTAATTTATCACGCAATGAATTACTTTAAAAAAAAAGTTATCTGGGGATAGTTGGTCAGACTTTTCTTGGAACTGTCATCATTTAGAAGAACATGCCAATGTTTACTGAGTATCTGGCGCACATCATTGGCCTGACTTGAAAACGTAGTTATAAACCTCAAGGTATCAGATTCAGCCTGACGTCTCACTGGGTGTAATAACTCGTTCCTTGTAGCCTCCTCCACTCTTCCACTTGCTTGTGATATGATGTTAGAACTGTACCCCTACTCCATGAAGCTTTGGCACATAATCTCTTTTCCAGCTTTATATTTAGCTTTGGTGCTGCAGTTGTGTTTTGCACGCAGTAGCTCTCCATATGGGATACTGTACACCAAGTTGTGAGGATTTGAACTGGACACGCACAGTATACTATTCCCTGCAGATTTTTTGCAGAACAGTTTCGTTTGTAATATGTGATTTTCCACTTCCACGAGCACATCCAAAAACTCAATGCTAGTCTTACGGATATGCTCAGTGAAGTTAAGATTGTAAGCATTAACATTAAGATTTTTGACAAACCTACTGGCTGATTCTTCATCTCTATTCCAAATGAAGAAAATGTTGTCTATAAAGCGCAGCCACAAGACAACATTGCTCTCACAACCTTCCAGCTGCGAGGCCACCTGCTCCTCCCACCTGTCCATGACTAGATTCACATAGCTGGGGCTGAAGCAGGTGCCCATAGCTGTGCCCTGTGACTGCCTGTAAACAACATCATCAAAAATAAAAAATAATATTGGTTAAACAAAACTCAATCATACTCGCAATCATTTTGGAATGGAAAAACAAAGAAATGGACCGTGTCTTAAGAAAATGTCTGATAGCCTGTAGTCCTAACTGATGTTCAATACTTGTGTATAAACTGCTGACATCTAAGGTGACCAACATATACTGATCTTCCCAGTGGATATCATCAATGACCGTTAAAAAATGAGCAGCACCCCTGAGATATGAAGGTAACCCGACCACAAAAGGTCTCAAATAGTGGTCAATAAAACTAGAAGTATTGTCCAACAGAGATCCCATAGAAGAGACTATTGGTCCCCCCGGGGGATTCGAGGGGTCCTTGTGGAGCTTTGGCAGTAGATAGAGAATTTGGATCTTTGGATGTGTGCAGTATATATAGTCACTGAAAAAACAAAGTTTAGAGGGACGTTATAGTTTGAAAATAGAATTAGAAAAACCTTAGAAATTCACAGATGAAAGCAAAGGTTAGAGGGATGTTATAGTTATGCTCATGATTTTATATGCACAAAAAAAATGGAAATTACGCAGTTATAGTTACCTGAGCTAACCACAACTTATGCTTTCGGAATGCACTGCTTATGACCTCACATCACTCATGACATGGTCAGTGACATTACTGATGACATTGTGCAGTGATTATGAATGTTTCATAAAAGCTTTTGAGTGTTAATATATTTACTAAGGCACTACAAAGGTTAAATTAATTTACCTGATGTACTGCTAATAAGTGATATTATTTCAAATATGCATTATGTGAGTGGCTGTGTAACTGTATATCTGTGGTTGAGAGGATGTGCGAGTGGCTGTATGGGTGAGTGAGGGGGCATGTGAGTGGCTGTATGAGAGAATAAGTGGGTGTGTAAGTAGCTTTCTAGGTGAGTGAGTGGCAACATGAGTAGCTATATTGGTGAAGGAGTGGGTGATTTGCTGTATGGATATGTGAGTAGCTATCAAGGTGAGTAAGTGGCTGTGTGAGTAGCTATATTGGTGAGTGAGTGGGTGTGTGAGTTGCTGTATGAGTGTGCCAGTCGTAGTGTGAGCAGATGTATGGGTAAATAATGGGGTGTGTGAGTAGGTGAGTGAGTGTTGTGTGAGTAGCTGTGTTGGTGAGAGAGGGAGTGGGTGTGTGAGTGGCTGTATTGGGTGAGTGGGTAGATATGTAAAGGACTGTATGAATGGGTGTGTGAGTGGCTGCATGGGTGACTGGCTATATGAGTGACTATGTTTGAGTGACTGGGTGTCTAAGTGGCTATGTGGGTGAGAGAGTGGTTGTTTGAATGTGTTTGGTTAACTGAGTGGATGTAGGAGTGGCTGTATTGGAGAGTGACTATTAAGTGGTTGTATGGTTGAGTGAGAAGAGGTGTGAGTGCTTGTATGGCTGTGTGAATGGGTATGTAAGATGTGTAGGTGTATAAGTAGCTCGGTTGAGAGGCTGTATTGGTGAGTAAGTGGATATTTGAGTAGCTGTATTGGTGAGTGAGTGAGTGACTGTATATATGATTGATTGGCTGCATGAATAGGTATATGGGTAAGTGAGTGGCTGTATGTGAGAGTGAGTGGGTCTGTAAGTGGCTCTGTGGAAGAGTAAGTGGGTGTGTGAGTGGTTGTATGGGTATTTGAGTAGATGTATGAGAGGTTGTGTGGGTGTATGAATCAGTGTGTGAGTTGTTCTGTGGATGATTTTAATCAGTGATGTCATTTGCGATATCATCAGTGATGTCATCAGTAATGCCACTCACCATGTCATGAGTGATGTAACATGTGAGGTCATAAGCAGTACATTGCTGGGGAATAAGTTATAGTTAGCTCAGATAAATATAACTGCTGAATTTCTATTTTTTCTGCATATAAAAACATGAGCCTAATTATAACATTTCTGTAACCTTTTGTTTGGAGTGAATTTCAACATTTTTAACATTCTATTTCCTTAATATAACGTTCTTGTAGCCTTTTTTAATGTTTTTAAAAATGTTATATTGTAACTGTACTTTTGAGAGTTGGTCTGTGAGTGGCTGTAAAGGTAGGTGAGTCAGTGACTGTATGGGGCCTTGGAGTGGGTGTATGAGTGGTTTTGTGGGTGTGTGAGAGGCTGTATGGGTCTGTGAGTGGGTATGTGAATGATTGTATGGGTGTATACATGGCTGTGTGGATCTGTGAGTGGGTACGTGAGTCTGTGAGTGGTTCTGTGACTGGGTCAATGAGTCTCTGAGTAGGTCTGTGAATGAGAACATGAGTGTCTGAGTGGGTCTTAGAGTGGGTGCATGAGTGTCTGAGTGGATCTGTGAAAGCATGTGTGGGTGGGTCTCTGAGTGGGTGCATTAGTGTCTGAGTGGATCTGTTAGTGGGTGCATGAGTCTGAGTGGGTCTGTAAGTCTCTGAATGGGTCTGTGAGTGGGTGCATGAATATCTGAGTGGGTCTGTGAATGGGTGTGTGAGTCTCTCTTTGAGTCTGTGAGTATGTGCATGAGTGCCTGAATTGATCTTTGAGTGGGTGCATGAGTATCTGAGTGGGTCTATCAGTGGGTGAGTGAGTCTCTCAGTGGATCTGTGAAAGCATGTGTGGGTGGGTCTCTGAGTGGGTGCAGTAGTGTCTGAGTGGATCTGTGAGTGGGTGCATGAGTCTGAGTGGGTCTGTAAGTCTCTGAATGGGTCTGTGAGTGGGTTCATGAGTGTCTTAGTGGATCCGTGAATGGGTGCATGAGTGTCTGAGTGGGTCTGTGAGTCAGTGCATGAGTCTCTGAGTGGGTCTGTGAGTGGGTGGATGAGTCTCTGAGAGGGTGAGTGGGTATATGGCTGTGTGAGTGATTGTGTGAGTCTCTGAGTAGGTCTGTGAGTGGGTGAGTGAGTGTCTGAGTGAGTTAGTCAGTGGTTGCACGAGTCTGGGAGTGGGTCTGAGTGGGTACATGAGTCTCTGAGTACGTCTGTGAATGAGAACATCAGTGTCTGAGTGGGTCTTGGAGTTCGTGCATTAGTGTCTGAGCGGATCTGTGAGTGGGTGCACGAGTCTGAGTGGGTCTGTAAGTCTCTGAATGGGTCTGTGATTGGGTGCATGAATATCTGAGTGGGTCTGTGAGTCTCTCTTTGAGTCTGTGAGTGGGTGCATGAGTTCCTGAATGGATCTTTGAGTGAGTGCATGAGTGTCTGAGTGGGTCTATCAGTGGGTGAGTGAGTCTCTCAGTGGGTCCATCAGTGGGTGTTTGAGTGGGTGCATGAGTTTATGACTGGGTCTGTGAGTGGGTGCAAGCTAAAAAAGGAGGAGGCACATGGGCCCCCCTCCTAGGGCTCTTTGGAGCCCCAGGGACCACCACCTCCCCAGGGCTTTATTTTATCAATTGATGGGGCTACACAGAACAGCATCCTGGGACTTTACCATGTCCTGTGGATCACCACCTCACTGGGGCTAAATTTAAATATAAGCCGGGGGCCACATGGACACCCCAGGCCCCAAGACCTCCCCAGGGCATTTTAGAAAAACACAAAACAAGGAGGGGGGGTTGCTTGGCCCCCCTCCTGGGCCGATTTCATCCCCGGGGACCCAGACCCATCTGCTGGGGTGCCCTGGCTCCACCCGGGACATCCAGTGTGCTTTGATGGGAAACCCTGGGGGAGCCTGAATGCCCCAGCGGTCCCTGCCAGCTTCCATCCTCCTGCAGGAGCTGGCATTGCACCTGAATGCAGGAAAGTGCTAAATAGGTAGCTCCCTGTGTGCAGGAGCAATCATTACATCTGTTTCCCTGCCCTCTTGACAGCAGGCAGGGAAACAGATAAAAACTCTGCTCTCAGCAAGCAGTACCAGATTGACGGCTCCCGCTTGCTGGGAGCAGAATTATGTTTACACTTGCTTGGCTGGAGTTGCCACAGCTCCCACCAAGTAAAAGTAAACTGCTGTCTCCCGAGGATGGGCACCTCAGGCAATAGGAGAAGCCGGCCTTAGGTGGTGGTGGTCCCCAGGGCCATTATTGGCTGTAGGAGGGGGTCTGTGTGATCCCGCCTCTTTTACTCTACATAGGCCTTCCCAGGGAGGTGATGATCCTCGGGCTGTATAGGACTCGGAAGTGGGCTGTGCGGCCCCCTCCCTCTTTTAAATATATTACAGGCCGCAGTGAGGTGGTTATCCCCGTGGCCTGAGGGGGTCCACGTGAACCCCAACAAATATTCTAATTTAGCCAAGGGAAGGTGGCGGTCCCTGGGGCTCAAGTCAGAAATGAAAGGAAGTCCAAGCACCCCCTCAATACATTAAATTAGCCCTCGGCAGGTGGTGGTCCATCGGACATGCCCCAGGACCTGGCCCATCCAGGGGTTATAGTCTAAACAAGCACGGGAGACTGCATTTGTTTTTTTTATTTTTACTGCAGATTTGGGACTTTGTCATCATTTTGCAGCAAAAATGTAAAACAAAAATGCTTTTTTGCACTGGTGGTGTCCCAGGAGGATCACAGGACCAGAGCTAGGGGCGGGAGGGGGGTATTTCTACAATGCCCCCTTTTCTTAAAAAAAAAAAGTATGTTCTTTCTGACTAGGCTGGTGCCAAATACCAATATGGCTGCTAACACTTCCTGGTTGAACTGTTGGCAGCCAATCAGATATCAGCAAGGGGAGTTACAGATCCACAGAGGATCCAAGTCCCTATGTATACAAATTTGGTTTTCCTTTAATAGCTCGAAATCTACTGAACGGATTTGAAACCAAATAATAAAATGGGTTCTTTCTAGACCTGGAGCAACCTTTCTGCCAAATTTGGTATAATTATTTTTAGCAGTTCGGGCTGTAGTCGTGTTCAAAGTCCAAATGAGTATGCGGTGGGCGCAGCTTGCGGCGTTTCAGTCTGCGGAATTCCATGGAGTTGAATAAAAACTCCATGGAATTCCACTGAGTTCTGTGAACCCCTGATTAACATAACCATGTGTACTCCTTGCACCTCGGAATTTGCTGGGAGTCCCTGGGCAGTGCTGGTTTAGCATGTGATGAAGTACAGGCAAATCACGGGCATTGATGCAGACTGCGAGATGGGGCTTAGCTGATCCCAGCAGAGCTGGCAGGTGCAGTGCATGCTGTTCTGGCTCACGAGCGCACCCATAATGCAGGACACATCTGCTGAAAGCACATTAAAATTGAGTGGTGTCATTGGCATGCTCTGTCGCTATTAAAAGCATGGTTTGCGGATGACTGATTGCAGAGCGTGGCATACATTGTGTTCCCTAACCTCCTACTGCCAGCGAATTTGAAGGCTTTGAGTGATTAAACAGAAAAGTACGTACATGCCTATGGGTGATGTAGCACTGAACAAATGAAATGATGTGATTGATTGAGAGATGCAAGTGACTTGTATTGCCGTACGCATGTAAAAGCACGTTGTGCAGTGGCGCACACTCTTCCAATGTTTTTTTTCTTTCCTTATCTTCTACCGCTACAAGTTGGTTTTGGATTAGTGAACTGCATTTTTAAGATATATGCTACATTTGCTTTTCTACCACTCCCTCAGCTTTTTTCTCTAGTCTGTATTTTCATTTTGCATGACACACTTTATTGTGGGCAGCGTAAAACCGTATAGGAGCTAAGACTGTAGATGCAAGCCCTTGGTTCTCTATTTGGGAACCTGCTCTCCATGAAGCCTGCATAGAATTATCGGCAATCATCGGAAGTTCAGGCTGGAGAATGAACAGACAGCACCAGGGTCTGTGGCATTTGTGACAGAAAGCAGGCAGGAACTGGTGCTGCGAATCACAAGCAGCAGGAAGTACAAATACACTTTGTCTTTATCCCCCATCAAAGTTGCTGACACAAACAAAGGCTGCCTAGGCATATATATGCAGCATTTTCAAACACACAGGATGGAGATTTCCGTGCAGATAATAGAAGAATTGTATTTGCTCCCGGAATGCATTTGATGAGGTACATTTGAGGGGATGGGGGTATAAAAAATGGCCAACATGGATTGAAGTGTTCCAAACCATCCTAGACAAGAAAGGGGTGCAAATGTCGGCTCTGTGCCTTTCGTGAGACAGTCTGGCAAAGGGGCAGCATGACAGCAAAGTGACAGTAGAGCATGCACCAGACTCCAAGATGCAGACGCAGCCTCTAAAGGAGAGGGATGGTACCACCTCTGTTCTCACAGCAATCACCACAGAAGCACACCCTGCAAAACAATGCAGATGTGCAGGCCGAGCAGTCACGCATCCCCATGAGGTCCCTATTACCGCTGGAGCATGCAGGGATGCAGAACAAAGACAGCCTGGCACTCCGGTGCCGCCTGACACTCAGGGCATAATGAAATAAGTGACCAACTAACACTAAGTGAAAACACTCAGAACCATAAACTCAACACTGTTAAACTGTGAGAGCAGAGCTCTGTACCTGCTGATCTTCTGCAAAGGCATAGTGCTCTGCCATGGCTGCCGGCCGGGATTGCATAGCGGTGCCCTGGAGAACAGGGAGGAAAGGTAACCTCTCTGCCCCAATGTTAGTGCTTCTGCTGGAGCAAAGTGAAGCCAGAGGACCTGGCTACCATAATGACAAGCACAAAAGTACACTCCAAAGTTACCCCACTGAAACCTTTGCTAAAAACAAAAATCTTGATAGGTAGATGAGGGCATATCATAGAAAAAATATGACTTCCAGACACACCAACAGGAAAAAAAACGCTACCTAATTTCCGGACTGCCAGAAATATAATGAAACAAACTGGGTGCGTAATGAAAGGATTATCAAGAGAACACCCTCAGCTGAAGTAACCCATCAGTCAGGTGGGCGCCGTTAAACTCCGCTAGGCAGAGGGTGGCGGAGTTTGTGCCGAACTGTCTCCAAGCACAGCTTGGGTTAGCAAAATTCCAAGAATTCCGCCGGCGGAGCAGAGTTTACTGCCCACCCCTAGAATTAACATGGGAAACTTTCCATGTACAAGTAGATGGAGTAGGGCACTTTTTAGAAAAAAATTGTGAAGATTCGTCAACCGCCACCAAAGATATAGGCAAGTCCAAAAACTATTTTCCTATGAAAACTCGTTCCTAAGTATGACTACCTATTGGCGACCGCCCGTAGGTAATATATATATATATATATTTTACTTTTCCTCATGATTGCTGGCGGGCGTCCCAACTGGCGGTGGTGCCAATATATCGAGGTGTCCCCCACACCTCACATAGCATGCAAATCACCTTCCTTCAAAAAATGTTGTTGGCACTCCTGTGGGTTTCTCTTATTTTATTACGAAAATGAGTTGTTCTTCCACACGTTCCAGCTGTCAATGTAGCCTTGTTCACAATGACGAGCACCATTATATTTACAATGCATTTATTTGTTTTCAATTATTTACAATATACATCGAGAAAGGACAAGCTTGGTCCATATCCTTGCACCATAGCTGATCACAGTCTGCAAAATTTTGTAACATGCTCAGATTCTTTTTGTATAATACTCAGTGGCTCTTTCTACTAATGTTCTCATTTTCCATTTAATGAAACCTTCCATGTATATTTCATTTGTTCAAATTCATGGATGTTCTGAATTGGCCATAAACCAATTTTTTTTACAATTGTCTCTTTTGTAAAAAAAAATCCTTATTTCAGTGGAAAAATCTCTTAAGAAAGCCTTCTACTTTATAAGAACAACAGCATTTGATAAGCATGTATGTCATATCTTTTGACTAGTGCCTTATTATAGTATAGATATTTACAATAAAATTTACCCCAAAAATAATATAAAGTGTAATATATCTAAAGTGCTTTCATTCATTAAAGTGCCAATGCTATTTAGCTATTACCCTTCTATCGCCTTTCTGTTTGTTATGATAAAAAAGTTTTCTATACTGCTCTCTTTGAAGAGTGTGTTTAGTGGGATACGTTTATCAATATAGACAAGTATAAAGTTCTTCGTCAATATTAAAACCTTTCGGTTCATTACTGTCTAACGCCAATGTTTCAAATTTCCTCTATTCTTTTTCTCTGTCCCCTCCTCTTTTCTTTTTCAGTACTTGTGCAATGCAACTATATCTCAATAATGCAGGGTTACTATGGTGGTAGTTTCCAAATGCCTAGACACTGGATATCTTCGTCCCTGTTTGCTATAGCTCTCCTGTGTTGTAGGATTCTCTTATGGGCTGGAAATGTGGTGCTCCCTACATATAACATCTCACATGGGCATTTAAGTATATATACCACAAAGCTTGTTCTACAAGGAAGAATCCCTTTTATTTTGATACTTTTATTAAAAGCAGTTGTGAGAGTAGAAATATTCTCCCCATTCTGGCATGCCTGACATTTTAGTCATTTTCTGAAACCTTCCTTTTGTTTAAGCAAAGTTGTTTGTCTTATTTCTGCTTGGAATTTGCTTTTCACCAAATGCTCTCCCAATGATTTTTGTTTTTTTAAAGTAATTTGGAGTTGTCTCATTGTTGATCGGCTTATAACCGGATCCTCCCTTATTAAATGCCAATGTCTACATAAAATCTAGCAAATTCTCATGTACTCTACACAGTATGTGGTTATAAATCTCTGCTTACTGTGTACTTTGTCATTTTTCCATTGTTCGCTTTTTCTCATGGCTTCTGAAGGGTTAAATAGAGCATCTTCCCTGTTTAATCCTCTTGCTCTTATTTTAAACTGCCTCTATAATTGATAGTGGGAAACCTCTCTCTAAAAAACATGTTTTCATTTCCTGCTCTACTTTATCATATCCTTCTATTATGCTTCATACCCTCCTTTCTCTATACCATTCTCCAAATGGAATACTTTATATCAGTTGGGTAGGATTTGAGCTACTCGCATGGAGAATGGTGTTTCCTGCCATTGATTTTCTAAAGATTGTAGTTTCCAGCTTGTCCTTATCTACATAAACTTTAATGTCTAGGAAACTACAATCTTTGGAAAACCAATGGCAGGAAACACCATTCTCCATGTAAGTAGCTCACATCCTACCCCACTGATAAAAAGTATTCAGCTTGGAGAATTGTATAGAGCAAGGGGGGCATGTAGCACAATAGAAGGATATTGGAAATATCTATACTATATTAAGGCACTAGCTAAAGATATGAAATCCCTTTGTTTTTATAAAGTAGAAGGCTTTTTAAGGGTATTTTCCAAGAAATAATGATTTTTTACAAAAGAGACAATTGTAAAAAATAATTGGTTTATGTTCGATTTAGAACATCCATGAAATTGAACAAATGAAATATACGTAAAGTTATTAATTGGAAAATGAGAACATTAGTGGAAAGAGCCATTGAGTATTAGACAAAAATAATCTGAGCATGTTACAAAATGGGGCTGACTGTGATCAGCTATGATGCAAGAATATGTTCCAAGCTTGTCCTTTCTCGATGTTTATTGTAAATAATTGAAAACACACAAATGCATTGTAAAAAAACTTGTGCTGGTCATCGTGAACAAGGCTGAACGCGTGAATGAATAACTCATTTTTGTAGTAAAATAAGAGAAGCCCATAGGAGTGCCAACATAATCTTTTGAAGGAAGGGGATTTATATGTGTGTGGGTGTGTGTGTGGGTGGGTGTGAGTGTGTGTATATATATTCATATATATATATATATATATATATATATATATATATATATTCACTGAAAAAAACATAGGTTTCGGGGGCGTTATAGTTAGTTGGACTTTTCACTCGTACAAAACGATAGAAATTCCCCTGTTATAGTTAGTTCAGCTAACTATAACTCGCGCGCCCGCAATGCACTGCTGATGACGTCACATATTACATCACTCATGACATGGTCGGTGTCATCACTCATGACATCACTGATGACATCTCAAATGACATCACTGATGACATCACTGATGTCATCATCCAGTGAATGTGTGTTTTTCTGGAAATTACATATGTTTTATATATGTATATCTCAAGGTCGATGGAAGAATTTAATGGGTATATAAGTGTCTAAATGGTTGATTTGTTTTTGGAAAATTGATTGTATAACTGACTAAGTGTATCTTAGTGAATACATGGCTTAGTGAGTAATGTTTAAATATGTATATCTGTATCAGTCTCTCACTTTGTGTATAAGTGGCTGCATGGGTTGGTGAGTAGCTACATGAGTGTCTATATAGGTTATTAGTTGTTTTTTTGAGTATCAATATAAGTGTCTGATGTCTGTATGGTTCGGTGGGGGGTATTACGTAGTGCATAGGTGCATGAATGAGTGACTCACTGTTTGTATGTGTTGAAGACAGCATGTGTGCAGGACTGTATGGGTGGATGAGTGTGTGCATGGGTGTGTTAGTGAATGAATGACTGTCTCAATAGCGTCTCTATGAGTAACTACATATGTTTCAAACTAGTATATGTGACTATTGGTGTATATAAGTGAGTATATGTGAGAGTGAGAGATTGAAAGAGTTCCTGTATGAATAAGTATGTGTTTCTATAAGTGATTGTTAAAAAGACTAAGTATGTGTAAGTTTCGGTAGAAGTAAGTGTGGTGGTGTGTGTATAACTGTATATGCAGGAAAACATATGTTTGATACTTTATTAGCATGAGTGACTATGTGTGTGAGTAACTTTTTGGATGAGTGGCGTTGTGTAACAGGATGTATAGGTGTATGAGTACATATGATGAGTGAGTACATGTATGAGTGACTGTATAGGACTGTTGGTGAATGAGTGGATGTGGATCTTACAATTACTGAATAGGTTGTTGTAACTAGTATTGGTATGTCCATTGTTTTGAAAATTTTAATTTCTATTTTTGAATGTGTGTATCAAAGGTTATATTAGGGGGAGAGGAGGTCTGCCACTCTATCACAAGGATGATGTCATCAGTGATGTCATCAGTGATGTCATCAGTGATGTCACTGACCATGTCATGAGTGATGTAATATGTGACGTCATCAGCAGTGCATTGCGGGCGCGCGAGTTATAGTTAGCTGAACTAACTATAACGGGGGAATTTCTATGGTTTTGTACGAGTGAAAAGTCCAGCTAACTATAACGCCCCTGAAACCTATGGTTTTTTCAGTGAATTTCTAAGGTTTTTTAAATGCTAATTTCTAGCTATGCCTACAGAGATAGGACATGTGAAGAAAGAAGGAAAAACGCACAGAAAGAAAAAAAAGAAATGCAGAAAGAAGCAACAGAAGTCCTCAAAGACGAAGAAAAGTGCAGGAAGAAGTATAACGTGCAGAAAGAACAAACAGAAGAGCAGAAACAAGCCTTGTTGCAAAATCATCCTGTACCCTCAACTTTTTCAGACGGATACTGGTGGTAACTGAGTCTGACTAACCAGTCCTAGAGCCAGTGCTATAATAAAAGACACTCAGAATACAGTGAAAACACCTACATACACTAGGGCACACTATGTGTTGGGGTCCCCCTGTGATTAGCATGACCTCCTCTGTAAGCCCCTAGTATATAATAGGGCAGGGGATTAAAACTACCTCTTAAAATGCACCACAGGGCGTGTTTGAACACGTCACCTCATGCCCCGTCCCCTCCCTTCCCCACTGTGTAAACACGCCCTGTAGACGTTTTAAGTTGGGAGATTAAGTCCCCTTGAATCCTGAGGGTCCCTAGGGTCCACCTAGACCACTAGGTACCTCCAGTAAGCGCCAGAGAGCTGCGTTGCAGAGAGGTTTAAAAAGTGGCACGGCCTGCACCACCTCTCTGCAACGCAGAGCAGTGGTGCTTACTGGAAGCACCTGGTGGGCTAGTTGGACCCCAGCGACCCTCAGTATTGAAGGGGAATTAATTCCTCAACTTACAACTGGCCAGGGGGTGCGTTTGCAGAGTGCTGCAAGGAGGGGGCGTGGCCTCCGGCATAATGCCGGTCTTTTATTTATTTATTTTTAAGAAGGAGGGCTGTGTGGCCCCCTTTCTTTTTCTAATATGTTAGCCCCGGGGACCCCAACCCCCAGGTCATGGACTTTTTTTTTTTTTTTATTCTTTAGGAGGGGGCTGTGTTGCCCCCCTCCTCAGGCCACTTATGGCCCCGGGGACCCCATCCCCCGGGGCCGGCCTTTGTTTTTTATTTTTAAAAAAATATATATATTTATAGAAACACCTAGGACATGCTGGACAAACCGTATGTACCTATCACCATGACGATTTGCGTGATATTCATTAAAAGGCGACTATGCATACAATGAATCCACGTAGAATGTATTCACACCGCTAGTGAAGCTCTGACATGTCTGACACCCTACCGTGCCTAATCACGGCACCCCCGCTGGTGGGTACTCTCCAAGTAGACACCCTTGTCGTTTATTTATACAAACATGGGTAGATATTGACGGGCACATTTAATACACATGCACACCTAGCCATTCAAAGGGGATTCGACAAAAATTCGACCAAACTATGCAAGAAACCCTCTCACGGTTAATAAAACACACATCCACCGCCGGATGTGTAATACTTTTTATTTTACTCTCTGGAAAGGAGACAAACCTCACTTGAGAGTCACAGCATGCTCCTGGCTGAGCCCAATGCTGTGTTACACCCACCAGTGCCCGCCGAGTGCCACACACCTCTGTGTTGTATTCCACCAGCTAGTGCGTATGCTATGACACTCTCTAGCCCATGTGCACTGTAACACCACCCCGTGAATATGTCATGCCACACTTGCCTTCGCACGGGTTATATTGCCCCATCTAACGTGCCTGCCTCGATGCCTATGTTATAAAGCACAGCGCTATGCCATACATAATACAATCTGGGATCCATATCTTTGTCACAGTGCATATGCAATGTTACACTACCCAGCACATATTTTATATTACAACTTTAGAGACTACTTAGGTTACACAACACTGCCCTGTGCATATTACACTCCAAGGTGCATATCACATAGCAAGCGCTAGTGCCTGTGCTATCTCGCGCTCTCCAATGAATCTGTCACTGCGCACAATGTATTGCATATTATATTTCACGCCCCGGTTCATCTTATATCACACTTTTTGGTGCATAGTTTATACCATATACTATATCTAGTTTTCATTTTCAATCGTGCTCTCAGGACTATGTTCTATATAACACTGCATCCACCTACCCTTTTCATGGGCATTACATTTTGCGATGGGGGTGGAGGGTCAGGGGATGTTTCTGCCAAGTGAGCCCGGAGTCACAGTCCCAAACGTCCTCTTCTTCCTGAATAAAAGTGAGATTATGCTGCATACTTGTTCATATTTTAAGTAGTTTGCACAGACACACATTTTAAAAACAATAAAGTTCCTAATACCCACCTTCTATGAACAGTTAGCTTGCTGCCCCATCCACCTCCTCCCTATCCTCTGTTGTCTGAATCCATGGACTAGCCTCCTCCCTCCTGCCATGCATGGTCTGATGTGCTGCCACTGCCCTGCATTTAGCATGATGTACCAGTCCACTCATCCTGCCCTCCATTGCCCAATTCTATTGCCCATCATTGACCTCCTGCTTAGCCTCTGTGCTTTGCTTGCTGCCCCTATTCTCCTTCCCCCTGCCCTCCAATGTCTTTGTGCATGCCCCTGCTCCATCCTTTTTGACCACCATGTTCCATGGACCTGCCACTCCTATCTACTCTGAGTGTTCTGTTGAGCTGCCACTCCCCTACCACCTGCCTAGCATTGTCAGATGACTGTAACCTGTCCGTGCCACCTCCACCCTGCCTGTTTACATGCCATGCCCCTATCCCCTTCCTCCTGTCCTCCATGGTCCATTTTACTGCCACACCCTTCTGCCCTCCCTGGTCTGTTGTGCTGCAACTTCTCCTCCTGCCTGCCCCGCGCGGTCTGTTGTGACGCACCTTCCCCTGAACTCTCTTGTCTGTGCCCAGGTCCCGACCCTCCCTTCTATCCTCCATGGTCCTTTGTGCATGCCCCTGCACCCTCCTTCTTGCCCATCATAGCCATTGTGCTGCCACTAACCCTCCCGCTTGCCATGCATGGTCTTCTGTGCTGCCATGGCCCCTCCCACCTTCCCTGTGTGGTCAGCTAGCTGCTCCTGACCCCCTCCCACCTTCCCTCCATGGTCTGTGTGTATGCCATCATAGTCTCACTGTTGCTCTCCATGGTGTGTCTTGTTTCTAGTGCCCATCCTGCCTGACCTCCATGGTCATCTTGCTGCTCCTGCCCTGCCCCCTTGCCCCCAGCCCTATGTTTCCATGTGCAGACCCCTATTCCCTCCCTCCTGGCTTGTCGGTTCCATTGTAATGCCCCCGATCCGTCCCTCCTGCCCTTTATGGTCTGTTATGCTGCAGCTTTCTCTCCTGTCTGTCCATTATGGTCAGCTAGCTACCATTGCCCCTTTCCCCTCTGTTGTCTGTTGTCCATGTGCATGGTCCTGTCCCCTCCCTATTGCTTTCTATGGATTGTTGTGCTGCACTCCCATCCCACATGCCCTGTGTGGGTGGTGTATTGTGCTGCTGCAAACCCTGATGCCTGCCCTGTAGGGTCAGTTTGGTGCACCTCTCAATGTCCCTCCTGTCCTCTGTTATCTGAGTCCATGTCCCTACCCCAATTCCTCCTGCCTACCATGATCCAATGTACCATATTTGCGAACATTTTGAACTTGGTAAGAGGGAGATTTTGAAATAAAACTGGGGTATTGATTTTCCCCTTTGAGTTACATTGAAAAAGAGAAGATTGTAGACAGGAAACAGATCAAGTAAAGCCCATTTGAGCTTAAAAACATTGGACGTTTCCTGGCTGAAACGGGTCTGTTGGCATGTATGGTTGTATGACCACTGCCTCTTCCTTCTGCCCACAATGGTCTATTATATTGCCACAGCCTCTCTTGCCAGTCCTGTTTTGTTGGTTTGTTGCCCCTGCCCCCCTTTCCACTGCCCTCCATAGTCTGTTGTGCTGCCACTGCCCTTCCTGCCTGCCTAGTGTGGTCAAATTGTTGCCTCTGCACTCTCCTACCTGCCTTCAATTTTCAGAGTCCGTGCCCCTGGCTTCTGCCACTCAAAAGTATCCCAATGAACAACTAGATTGCTAACATTCTATATTTATTACAAAAGTGTGGAATGCCTGACGTCATCTTGATGTAATCAAAACTGTAATGCCTAGAGAATTTCCTTTAGAAATTACATATATGAGAGGGTCTTATTTGCATTAAAATCATGGTTAGTGCTGTAAAAAACTAAAATGAGGACATATTTTCTGAGTTTTCAAATAGCGACAAAGAACTTTTAAATTATTTGTAATCTTAGTTTTTTTATCCAGTTGACCACTTGATTAAAAGTTGCATCCAAGGGGAGAGGGTGTGGTGTTACTTTCAGAGCTGCAGACTTTGCAACTGGGGATCCAGGTTGGAGTTTCTGCTTCAGCTCAACATTCTGTGATTCTGGTCAAATCACTTAATCTCCCCATGTCTACAACCAAAATGAATTTGATCTTGTGTGATGTAACCAATGTTCATGTAAAGCACTCCAATACCTGACAAGTCTGCACTATATAAAACTGCAAATACACAAAAAATAAGTGTTTTGCACACTTCTGTCATTGGGCTACATTTGGGATACATCTGGGTGATATTCGGGCTACATTTGGGCTCTTTTGTCTCTGGTGGCCATTTTAGGAGATTTATTTGTTATGAAGTTTCCTAATTTCCTCATTTACTGCAGTCTCCTCAGTAGATAATGCTTTCAGTTTTTTACTTTGATTCCATCAAGAAGGTATTCAGATATGTCACACATTTGACATAAATTCTGAATGTTAGCACTCTAGTTGCTCATTAGATCACTGTAGTAAATCTACTGCTCACCACGGAAGTCTGCTGCTAGTATTAGAAGTGCATGTTTCAGTCTGCATATCAGAATTTTTTAATGAAATAGAAGAGGATTTGAGAAGTCACTCAAAATGTGCCCTAATTTTTCTTTCTTCAGCACTAATCATAATTTCTATGGCAAAATGAACCCCCTCATTGTGTTCCTTTTTAAATTAAATGTTTTAAGTGTTACCAGTTTATTCCAATCAAGATGGCTTCAGGTGTGCCATACTTTTGTCATAAGTAAGACAGTAAGTGCTCTAGTTGTTCTTAAGAACACTCTGGGACATTCTGTCATTGGGCTATACTTGGGCTACATCTGGGTGATATTTGGGCTACATTTGGGCTCTTTTGTCTCTGGTGGCCATCTTGGGGGATTTATTTGTTATGAAGTTTCCTAATTTCCTCATTTACTGCAGTCTCCTCAGTAGGAAATACTTTCAGTTTTTTACTTTGATTCCATCAAGAAGGCATTCAGATGTGTCACACATTTTCCATAAATTCTGAATGTTAGCACTCTAGTTTCTCATTA
This sequence comes from Triturus cristatus, assembly GCF_964204655.1. NCBI lineage: Eukaryota > Metazoa > Chordata > Amphibia > Caudata > Salamandridae > Triturus > Triturus cristatus. The sequence goes on from NC_140581.1 coordinate 884,399,794, forward strand.
GATGACTGTAGTAAAGCTACTGCTCACCAGGCAAGTCTGCTGCTGGTATTCAAAGTGCATGTTTCAGTCTGCATGTCAGAATGTTTTTATGAAATAAAAGAGGATTTCAGAAGTCAAAATGTGCCCTAGTTTTTCTTTCTGCAGCACTAATCATAATTTATATGGCAAAATGAACCCCCTCATTTTGTTCCTTTGTAAATTAAATGTTTTAAGTGTTACCACTTTATTCCAATCAAGATGGCTTCAGGTGTGCCATACTTTTGTCATAAGTAAGACTGTTAGCGCTCTAGTTGTTCTTTAGAGCACTCTGGGAAGCTACAGTAGAACACAAAGGAATCAACTGACAGTCTCTGCCCTTGTTGGATGTACATGTTTTACTGAGAATGTCAGACTTCATTCTTACATGACTGAGAAAGATAATGTGAATTTACAGAAAATATGCTCTCAGTTTAGCTTATAGATCACCTTCCAAACCTCTGTGGGAAAAGTATGAGAAAATAGTTTTCTCTCAAACATGGTTCGTGATATCACAGCAGAAGGCTTTTTCACATGGTAAAATCACCTTAGAACACACCACAATTCCTAAAATGAGTATGGTACCATCAACAAATGATTTATAATGTAACTAAAGTCTTAAAACCTTCTATTAACTGCAATGCTTTTTAATGAGGAGCTATCATGTATATTGGTCCTAAGATGGCTGCCAACACTTCTTGGATGAAGTACTGACAGCCAATCAGATCTCACGATGAGATGTGTGGCTAGGCTCCGCCCAGATATGTATGTGATTTTACTTTTGATTTTCTAGGGAACTACTGAACAGATTGACACCATATATGCAAAAGCAACATGCCTGACCTGAGCACTACCTCTTTGCCAAATTTCAAGTAATTCTGTTCAGCCGTTCGGGCTGTACCTTGGACTAAAGGTCCCTATGGAAAATTGCATGGGGAAAACGCGTTTTGGGACCTCCCTTTTTTCTCAGCCCCCGCTTGACGAATCCCCCCGAGACTTTCAGGGTAGGAGCGGAGCGGAGCGCCCCACCTATTTTGAAAATTTCGCGAGGATTCGTCAACAGGCGCCAAAGTTATCCCAAACAGAATGTTGCGGATTTCCTATGGACACACGGTCCTAACTATAACTATCTACTGGCGACCGCCAGTAGATAATATATATATATATATATATATTCACTGAAAAAACCATAGGTTTCAGTGGCGTTATAGTTAGCTGGACTTTTCACTCGTACAAAACCATAGAAATTTCCCCGTTATATTTAGTTCAGCTAACTATAACTCGCGCGCCCACAATGCACTGCTGATGACGTCACATATTACATCACTCATGACATGGTCAGTGACATCACTCATGATATCACTGATGACATCTCAAATGACATCACTGATGACATCACTGATGACATCATCCAGTGAATGTGTGTTTTTCTGAAAATTACATATGTTTTATATATGTATATCTCAAGGTCGATGAAAGAATAAATGGGCATATAAGTGTCTAAATGGAAGATTTGTTTTTGAAAAATTGATTATCTAACTGACTGATTAAGTGTATCTTAGTGAATACATGGCTTAGTGAGTAATGTTTAAATATGTAAATACCTGTATCAGTCTCTCACTTTGTGTATAAGTGGCTGCATGGGTTGGTGAGTAGCTACATGAGTGTCTATATAAGTTATTAGTTGGTTTTTTGAGTATCAGTCTGAGTGTCTGCATGGTTCGGTGGGGGGTATTACGTAGTGCATAGGTGCATGAATGAGTGACTCACTCTTTGTATGTGTTGAAGACAGCATGTGTGCAGGACTGTATGGGTGGATGAGTGTGTGTATGGGTGTGTTAGTGAGTGAATGACTGTCTCAATAGTGTCTTTATGAGTAACTACATATGTTTTAAAACTAGTATATGTGACTATTGGTGTATATAAGTGAGTATATGTGAGAGTGAGAGACTGAAAGAGTTCCTGTATGAATAAGTATGTGTTTCTATAAGTGATTGTTTAAAAGACTAAGTATGTGTAAGTTTCCATAGAAGTAAGTGTGGTGGTGTGTGTATAACTGTATATGCAAATAAATGTATGTTTGATTCTTTATTAGCATGAGTGACTATGTGTGTGAGTAACTTTATGGATGAGTGGCGTTGTGTAACAGGATGTATAGGTGTATGAGGACATATGATGAGTGAGTACATGTATGAGTGACTGTATAGGACTGTTGGTGAATGAGTGGATGTGGATCTTACAATTACTGAATAGGTTGTTGTAACTGGTATTGGTATGTCCATTGTTTTGAAAATATTAATTTCTATTTTTGAATGCGTGTATCAAAGGTTATATTAGGGGGAGAGGAGGTCTGCCACTCTATCACAAGGATGATGTAATCAGTGATGTCATCAGTGATGTCACTGACCATGTCATGAGTGATGTAATATGTGACGTCATCAGCAGTGCATTGCGGGCGCGCGAGTTATAGTTAGCTGAACTAACTATAACGGGGTAATTTCTATGGTTTTGTATGAGTGAAAAGTCCAGCTAACTATAACGCCCCTGAAACCTATGGTTTTTTCAGTGAATTTCTAAAGTTTTTTAAATGATAATTCCTAGCTATAACGTGCCTGAAACCTATGTTTTTTTCAGTGAATTTCAAAGGTTTTTTTAGATGCTAATTTCTAGCTATGCCTACAGAGATAGGACATGTGAAGAAAGAAGGAAAAACGCACAGAAAGAAAAAAAAGAAATGCAGAAAGAAGCAACAGAAGTCCTCAAAGATGAAGAAAAGTGCAGGAAGAAGTATAATGTGCAGAAAGAACAAACAGAAGAGCAGAAACAAGCCTTGTTGCAAAATCATCCTGTACCCTCAACTTTTTCAGACGGATACTGGTGGTAACTGAGTCTGACTAACCAGTCCTAGAGCCAGTGCTATGTTAAAAGACACTCAGAATACAGTGAAAACACCTACATACACTAGGGCACACTATGTGTTGGGGTCCCCCTGTGATTAGCATGACCTCCTCTGTAAGCCCCTAGTATATAATAGGGCAGGGGATTAAAACTACCTCTTAAAATGCACCACAGGGCGCGTTTGAACACGTCACCTCATGCCCCGTCCCCTCCCTTCCCCACTGTGTAAACAAGCCCTGAAGCCGTTTTAAGTTGGGAGATTAAGTCCCCATGAATCCTGAGGGTCCCTAGGGTCCAACTAGACCACTAGGTACCTCCAGTAAGCGCCACAGAGCTGCGTTGCAGAGAGGTGTAAAAAGTGGCACGGCCTGCACCACCTCTCTGCAACGCAGAGCAGTGGTGCTTACTGGAAGTACCTGGTGGGCTAGTTGGACCCCAGGGTCCCTCAAGATTGAAAGGGAATTATTTCCCCAACTTAAAAACGCGCCACAGGGCCTGTGGGCTTTCTGAGTTGAGTGATTAAGTCCCCTTGAATCCTAATTGTCCCTAGGGTCAAACTAGCCCACTAGGTACCTCCAGTAAGCGCCACAGAGCTGCGTTGCATGGAGGTGTAAAAAGGAGCGTGGCCTCAGAACACCTGTCTGCAACGCAGCTCCCTGGCGCATACTGGAGATACATGTTGGGCTAGTTGGCCCTCAGGGACCCTCAGTATTGAAGGGGAATTAATTCCTCAACTTACAACTGGCCAGGGGGCGCGTTAGCAGAGTGCTGCAAGGAGGGGGCATGGCCTCCGACGCAATGCCGGTCTTTTATTTATTTATTTTTAAGAAGGAGGGCTGTGTGGCCCCCTTTCCTTTTCTAATTTATTAGCCCTGGGGACCCCATCCCCCAGGGCCTGCACCCTAATTTTTTTTGTTGAAAAAAATTAATTTGGCCCTCCCAAGGCCTTAATCGGCCCCGGGGACCCCAACCCCCAGGTCATGGCCTTTTTTAAATTTTTTTATTCTTTAGGAGGGGGGCTGTGTTGCCCCCCTCCTCAGGCCACTTATGGCCCCGGGGAACCCATCCCCCGGGGCCGGCCTTTGTTTTTTATTTTTAAAAAAATATATATATTTATAGAAACACCTAGGACATGCTGGAGAAACCGTATGTACCTATCACCATGACGATTTGCGTGATATTCATTAAAAGGCGACTATGCATACAATGAATCCACGTAGAATGTATTCACACCGGTAGTGAAGCTCTGACATGTCTGACACCCTACCGTGCCTAATCACGGCGCCCCCGCTGGTGGGTACTCTCCAAGTAGACACCCTTGTCGTTTATTTATACAAACATGGGTAGCTATTGACGGGCACATTTAATGCACATGCACACCAAGCCATTCAAAGGGGATTCGACAAAAATTCGACCAAACTATGCAAGAAACCCCCTCACGGTTAATAAAACACACATCCACCGCCGGATGTGTAATACTTTTTATTTTACTCTCTAGAAAGGAGACAAAATTCACTTGAGAGTCACAGCGTGCTCCTGGCTGAGCCCAATGCTGTGTTACACCCACCAGTGCCCGCCGAGTGCCACACACCTCTGTGTTGTATTCCACCAGCTAGTGCGTGTTAGAGTCGGGGATCTCTGGTTGTCGCAAGGTTGCCCTTGTGTCAAGCAGGAACCCTCTCCTCCACGTCAGGGCGCAGGATAACCCCTCGCGAATGACCCTTGCTCACCCTCTAGGTGCGTGGCGTGAGCAGCCAAGGCGATTCCTCAGGCGTTGTTGGTTAAGCACTTACAATCATACACACAGTAAATACATCAATCCCCCCAGAAACGGACACCAGACTTGGATATATATAAAAATACGCTTCTTTATGTAAAAATAGGTATCTATATCTCAGCAGACTTATCACAAGACCAATAACGTTTTCGCTAGGCTACCAGGTTGTAAAGCAGGCAAATGTTCTTTGTTCGTAGCTTCAAATGGATACTTTGTAGTCTCTTGCAAATGTTACTTGTGGTTCCAGTACTCACAGAGATCGGCTCCTGCGAACGGGGAAATAAGGCGTTGCGGGCCCCGAGCCCGATACTGGAACTTCTTTCGTGATGTGGAGAGTCGGCACAGTTCGGTGCGACTCTCAGCTTGGGAAGTGTTCTTGGGTCCTCAATCAGCAGGTGTGGGCACGTAGGCAGGCGCGGCCAGCGACCCTTTAGCACGGCGGTGCAGGAGGGTCTCCACAGCGGGGGCGGCGCGGCCTGAGATGTCCGGGGATAGCGAAGCGGGGTCGCAGGGCACAGTCAGTGCAGCTGGATGACCCGGCGTAGATCACAGTTGTCGGACGGCTTCCGGCGGGAGGGGTGATAGCGCGGTCAGCGCGCTCCAGTAGCAGGCGGTGACAGGGATGCAGGCGGCCTGGCCCGGGGACAGAGAGCGGCTCTGGACGGAGCGGGGCTCTCACGGGTTTGAGGCAGGCAAGCTTCTGAGTGTCACGGCCCTAGGAGGGGCGATGAGGGGCGCAGTCTCTTTCCAGCGGGATGCACACACGGCTCGAATTGGAGGACGAGCAAAAGCACAGAGAACCCACTGGTCCTGGGGTTCAGTTCAGGGGGCAAGCTCAGATCAAGCCCTTGGAGAATGTTCAAGCACAAAGTAGCAAAGTCTTTTCAGTAAGTCTCTTCCTCTCCTTTCTCAGCAAGGCAAGCAGCAGGCCAGCTCCTCCAGCGTCTTCTTCTCCTTCTAGTCGGGCAGAGGTTCTTTGTGGTAAACAGGATTCTGATTTCTTAGGAGCCAGGCTCCTTCTTTTATACCATGATTCTTTTGTTCTTTAGCGCCAGGGGACCTAGGCCTGGCTCAGTACAGTTCTGGAGCACTTTGTTATGGTGACTCTGCTCTTTCCTTTCAGCAGCAGGGCAGAGACATCAGCCGCTCCACAGGGGGCGGCGCCGGCTTTGTGGTGGCAGAACACAGGTCTATTCAAGAGTCAAGGTGTACTCCTCCCACCCATCCTGGTGTCATCTCTCTACCCACCACCTGGCAGCCAACCTGTCTCTGGGAATTCCCCAACCCTGCTCCTTACTGTTGCTAGGCAGAACACACACACACAGCAGAGGCGGACTGAAATGGCCAGGTCAGTAAATACTAACTTTCTAAAAGTAGTATTTACAAACCCAGGATACTAAAATAAACTTGACCACAAGAAGTATTTTATTATTCTGAGTTCAGGCATACTAAACTTGACATTCTACCATGCTCTCTGAGTCCACTGGGGTCACAGCGTGTAGTGACTACAGCAGCCCATTCTGGCCTATGGAGAGCAGGTAGCCTTCAATAGTGAAAAATGAAAATGGCTGTAATTCACTACTAAGACATGCCACACACATCAGGGCATGTCCTACCTATGCCTACAATGCACCCTGCCCGTGGGCCTACCATAGGGGTGACTAACATGAGGCAAAGGGAAGGTTTGGAGGCTGGCAAGTGTGTGCACGTGCCCAGCCAGCATGACAGTACCAGACTGCACGCAGGTTCTGCAGTGGCAGACCCTAGACACATTTTACAAGGCCGCTTCTGTGGGTGGCGAAACCAGCGCTGCAGGCCCACCAGCAGCATTCGCATTTACAAGCCCTGGCACTCCTGGTGCACTTTACTAGGGGCTGATAGTAAACCGAATAAGCCAAACATGGACACCAATCAATGTATACATTTTACCATAGGGAGAGCATATGCACCTTAGCACTGGTCAGCAGTGGTAAGGTGCCCAGAGTCATAAAACAGCCAACAACAGGTCAGAAAAAATACACGAGGAAGGCAAAAAGTTTAGGGATGACCCTGCAAAAAGGGCCAAGTCCAACACAACCCACTTCCAGCCAAAACGCAGGGTAGACCAATCACCACCGTGATGGTCTTCCCTGCTTGGGGCGATAGAACAAGGACCTGGCCCGCAACTGCAGGGGCAGACTCCATTTCTACGCCAATCTGAACCTATCGGACTCCCTCTGTCCATACTCTCAGGGCCCACCAAGCCAATCCATGGGGAACCCTTCTCCTCACCTGTGGACAGCACCTGTGCAGCACCTAACCTTAATTGGCCCACAGGTGTGTCCCAACAGACAGACAGCAAAATGCTACAGTGGCCACTGACAGTAGTCAGGGATGAGACCCAGGCCGTATGCCTCTCAGGGCTCTCAATCCTCTGTGGCGCCAGGGAGCGGGGGGCAGTAGCCCCAGGTGCTTGGCACCCTTTGTCCATTCTCCCCCTTGTCAGGTCAGGTATGACATCCTGGCACTGACCCACCAGCCCCAGGACTGTACCCGGCGGCTGGACCCAAGACTGGGGTGGCCTCTCCCACACCTGGTCCCTCTCTTTGGGGCTCTGTACCCTCCCACCTGGAGTGGTACCCCCTTCCAGAATTGCCAGGGCACCTGGGGCAGGTGTCCTGCGCAATTCGCCCACCAGTTCAGGTGTTCTATCCTGCAACTGGGCGTCCAGGTCCGGGGGGACACCCTGAACCTGGCCCTCCAACCTAGGGTCTAAACCCTTCAGTTGAGCCGGGGTCAGAGGCGAGGACTCCCTCCCTCTGCACCCCCTTCCAGAGTACTGCCCACTCCCAACTGGCGTGGTACCCCCAGAAGCAACATGGGTCAGGACACTGATTACAGTAGTCCCACCCTCCAGGTCAGACAACACCTGAACCTGGCTTCCCAACCCTGGGACCAACCCATGCGGTTGAACGCTCGCCTGGCGCACCAGGACTTCCCGGGGAGCACGCATGCCCCCCCTGAGGGTGACACATAACTCATGTGTCGTGTGACAGTCTGCCTGGCGCTGATCTCCCGACCCCTGTCCATCTGACAGTGCCTGAAGATCCCCCAGGACAGAAGTGGTGTCACCATGGTCACTCATGGGGGACGCATCCCTTCTGGCTGACCCCTGACCCACTGGTTCTTCCACTGGGGACTCTTTCCCCCCCTCACCCCTCAATCTGGACCTCTGCACCCTCCCAACTGGAGCGGTACTGCCAGACACCAGAACTGATGGAGGCCTGCTTACAGACACTCCCAGCTCACCACACACTAGGGGATCCCCCTCAACGGGCGGCCCATCAGGACAGCCTAGGCTCCCCGCCTGGTGTTCCCTTAAAGAACCATCCAGGCTCTGAGACTGGGTTTCGGGCACCTGGGGGCACGCAGCCCCACACTCACTCCTTCTCCACTGAGACAGGACGTGAGCCCCTACACCCCTCCCACTACCATGGGACCTAGCTGGGCTACTCTGCACCACTTCCACCACTCTGGGTTGGAAGATACCTGAGCCACTCCCCACAGGGTCACTCCCCAATGCCTCTCCAGACCCTCTGGAATCTACCAAAAGGTCTGCCTCCAATGTGGGCTCTCTGCGGTCAGAGAACTCACCCTCACACAGGTGTTGGCATAGCTCTGGAAAACAGGGACTTACAAACTGCTCTCCCACAATTGGATCACACAGCCCCCTAGCAGGGTTAACCAAACTATCCTTCACCTTACCATCCAGTGCCTCACACACGTACTCCACACCACTCTCCTGAGACTGGCAAGACAGTATCTGACTGTCTCTGTCCCACAACCCACACTCTTCTGGGCGGTCTTCACACTCACCCACCAGGACTTCAATTTTGGGGGAACCCCTCTCCCTGTACCTCTCAGCTAGAGTCAGTAGAGTGTCCCTCCCTCCACTAGGACTATGACCCCCTGCGCCAGTTACCCTATTCCCTTCAGGGATACTGCGCACTACTGGAGCTACCTCATGCCCTTGAACCTCCTGGTGTATGTTAACCCCCTCCTTCAAGTCAGACGCCACATCTCTGGGTGTGCATACTACTCTCTCAGCACTGTAAAACTCAATATTGCTGCCACCAGAGGGAGAGCGGTCTAAACTCTTGATCTTGAGATCCAACTCCCTCATTTTTAGATCATGATCCATTTGGCGTTGTTGTGCCTCCAAGGCCAACTTCTGCTTTTCCATTTCCATTTGTCCTGCCAACTTTGCCATCTCCATTGCATGCGCCCTGTCTGCTGCCCTGTCTGCCAGCTCCTCTGGCGACAGGACTCTGCTGGGCTCCACAAGGTTGTCGGGTGGGACGATGTCCCCCGCATTCTGTGGGTCTCTTGACTCTTTCCAGGCTCTCAACGCCTTGAGGTACTGGTTCTTCTTCTTGAATCCAGTATGGGGAACTCTGAATTTTACACTGTAGCCTTTCAATTGCTCTTGTGTGTAGCCTTCCAGTCTCTCCCAATCCACCTCATCCATTCCAGAAATCACAGAGAGTGCTCTTCCAGCAGGGAGTGAGCCAGGCATGGTTGCAGTAATGGTCGATGTCTCAACAGTTAAGAATGAAAACCTGTGGCTGCGTTACTTGGTCTGCTCTCACTATCTGGTGATTAATAATTTACTGTATGCAAATTACAAATGCAAATCCGAAATCCCAGCCGCTGCCAACAATGTTAGAGTCGGGGATCTCTGGTTGTCGCAAGGTTGCCCTTGTGTCAAGCAGGAACCCTCTCCTCCACGTCAGGGCGCAGGATAACCCCTCGCGAATGACCCTTGCTCACCCTCTAGGTGCGTGGCGTGAGCAGCCAAGGCGATTCCTCAGGCGTTGTTGGTTAAGCACTTACAATCATACACACAGTAAATACATCAATCCCCCCAGAAACGGACACCAGACTTGGATATATATAAAAATACGCTTCTTTATGTAAAAATAGGTATATATATCTCAGCAGACTTATCACAAGACCAATAACGTTTTCGCTAGGCCACCAGGTTGTAAAGCAGGCAAATGTTCTTTGTTCGTAGCTTCAAATGGATACTTTGTAGTCTCTTGCAAATGTTACTTGTGGTTCCAGTACTCACAGAGATCGGCTCCTGCGAACGGGGAAATAAGGCGTTGCGGGCCCGAGCCCGATACTGGAACTTCTTTCGTGATGTGGAGAGTCGGCACAGGTCGGTGCAACTCTCAGCTTGGGAAGTGTTCTTGGGTCCTCAATCAGCAGGTGTGGGCCAAGGCAGGCGCGGCCAGCGACCCTTTAGCACGGCGGTGCAGGAGGGTCTCCACAGCGGGGGCGGCGCGGCCTGAGATGTCCGGGGATAGCGAAGCGGGGTCGCAGGGCACAGTCAGTGCAGCTGGATGACCCGGCGTAGATCACAGTCGTCGGACGGCTTCCGGCGGGAGGGGTGATAGCGCGGTCAGCGCGCTCCAGTAGCAGGCAGTGACAGGGATGCAGGCGGCCTGGCCCAGGGACAGAGAGCGGCTCTGGACGGAGCGGGGCTCTCACGGGTTTGAGGCAGGCAAGCTTCTGAGTGTCACGGCCCTAGGAGGGGCGATGAGGGGCGCAGTCTCTTTCCAGCGGGATGCACACATGGCTCGAATTGGAGGACGAGCAAAAGCACAGAGAACCCACTGGTCCTGGGGTTCAGTTCAAGGGGCAAGCTCAGATCAAGCCCTTGGAGAATGTTCAAGCACAAAGTAGCAAAGTCTTTTCAGTAAGTCTCTTCCTCTCCTTTCTCAGCAAGGCAAGCAGCAGGCCAGCTCCTCCAGCGTCTTCTTCTCCTTCTAGTCGGGCAGAGGTTCTTTGTGGTAAACAGGATTCTGATTTCTTAGGAGCCAGGCTCCTTCTTTTATACCATGATTCTTTTGTTCTTTAGCGCCAGGGGGCCTAGGCCTGGCTCAGTCCAGTTCTGGAGCACTTTGTTATGGTGACTCTGCTCTTTCCTTTCAGCAGCAGGGCAGAGACATCAGCCGCTCCACAGGGGACGGCGCCGGCTTTGTGGTGGCAGAACACAGGTCTATTCAAGAGTCAAGGTGTACTCCTCCCACCCATCCTGGTGTCATCTCTCTACCCACCACCTGGCAGCCAACCTGTCTCTGGGAATTCCCCAACCCTGCTCCTTACTGTTGCTAGGCAGAACACACACACACAGCAGAGGCGGACTGAAATGGCCAGGTCAGTAAATACTAACTTTCTAAAAGTAGTATTTAAAAACCCAGGATACTAAAATAAACTTGACCACAAGAAGTATTTTATTATTCTGAGTTCAGGCATACTAAACTTGACATTCTACCATGCTCTCTGAGTCCACTGGGGTCACAGCGTGTAGTGACTACAGCAGCCCATTCTGGCCTATGGAGAGCAGGTAGCCTTCAATAGTGAAAAACGAAAATGGCTGTAATTCACTACTAAGACATGCCACACACATCAGGGCATGTCCTACCTATGCCTACAATGCACCCTGCCCGTGGGCCTACCATAGGGGTGACTAACATGAGGCAAAGGGAAGGTTTGGAGGCTGGCAAGTGTGTGCACGTGCCCAGCCAGCATGACAGTACCAGACTGCACGCAGGTTCTGCAGTGGCAGACCCTAGACACATTTTACAAGGCCGCTTCTGTGGGTGGCGAAACCAGCGCTGCAGGCCCACCAGCAGCATTCGCATTTACAAGCCCTGGCACTCCTGGTGCACTTTACTAGGGGCTGATAGTAAACCGAATAAGCCAAACATGGACACCAATCAATGTATACATTTTACCATAGGGAGAGCATATGCACCTTAGCACTGGTCAGCAGTGGTAAGGTGCCCAGAGTCATAAAACAGCCAACAACAGGTCAGAAAAAATACATGAGGAAGGCAAAAAGTTTAGGGATGACCCTGCAAAAAGGGCCAAGTCCAACAGTGCGTATGCTATGACACTCTCTAGCCCATGTGCACTGTAACACCACCCCGTGAATATGTCATGCCACACTTGCCTTCGCACGGGTTATATTGCCCCTTCTAACGTGCCTTCCTCGATGCCTATGTTATAAAGCACAGCGCTATGCCATACATATTACAATCTGGGATCCATATCTTTGTCACAGTGCATATGCAATGTTACACTACCCAGCACATATTTTATATTACAACTTTAGAGACTACTTAGGTTACACAACACTGCCCTGTGCATATTACACTCCAAGGCGCATATCACTTAGCAAGCGCTAGTGCCTGTGCTATCTCGCGCTCTCCAATGAATCTGTCACTGCGCACAATGTATTGCATATTATATTTCACACCCCGGTTCATCTTATATCACACTTTTTGGTGCATAGTTTATACCATATACTATATCTAGTTTTCATTTTCAATCGTGCTCTCAGGACTATGTTCTATATAGCACTGCGTCCACCTACCGTTTTCATGGGCATTACATTTTGCGATGGGGGGTGGAGGGTCAGGGGATGTTTCTGCCAAGTGAGCCCGGAGTCACAGTCCCAAACGTCCTCTTCTTCCTGAATAAAAGTGAGATTATGCTGCATACTTGTTCATATTTTAAGTAGTTCGCACAGAGACACATTTTAAAAACAATAAAGTTCCTAATACCCACCTTCTATGAACAGTTAGCTTGCTGCCCCATCCACCTCCTCCCTATCCTCTGTTGTCTGAATACATGGACTAGCCTCCTCCCTCCTGCCAAGCATGGTCTGATGTGCTGCCACTGCCCTGCATTTAGCATGTTGTACCAGTCCACTCATCCTGCCCTCCATTGCCCAATTCTATGGCCCATCATTGACCTCCTGCTTAGCCTCTGTGCTTTGCTTGCTGCCCCTATTCTCCTTCCCCCTGCCCTCCGATGTCTTTGTGCATGCCCCTGCTCCATCCTTTTTGACCACCATGTTCCATGGACCTGCCACTCCTATCTACTCTGAGTGTTCTGTTGAGCTGCCACTCCCCTACCACCTGCCTAGCATTGTCAGATGACTGTAACCTGTCCCTGCCACCTCCACCCTGCCTGTCCACATGCCATGCCCCTATCCCCTTCCTCCTGTCCTCCATGGTCCATTTTACTGCCACACCCTTCTGCCCTCCCTGGTCTGTTGTGCTGCAACTGCTCCTCCTGCCTTCCCCGCGCGGTCTGTTGTGAGGACCCTTCCCCTGAACTCTCTTGTCTGTGCCCAGGTCCTGACCCTCCATTCTATCCTCCATGGTCCTTTGTGCATGCCCCTGCACCCTCCTTCTTGCCCATCATTGCCATTGTGCTGCCACTAACCCTCTCGCTTGCCATGCATGGTCTTTTGTGCTGCCATGGCCCCTCCCACCTTCCCTGTGTGGTCAGCTAGCTGCTCCTGACCCCCTCCCACCTTCCCTCCATGGTCTGTGTGTATGCCATCATAGTCTCACTGTTGCTCTCCATGGTGTCTTGTTTCTAGTGCCCATCCTGCCTGACCTCCATGGTCATCCCTCTGCTCCTGCCCTGCCCCCTTGCCCCCAGCCCTCTGTTTCCATGTGCAGACCCATATTCCCTCCCTCCTGGCTTGTCGGTTTCATTGCAATGCCCCTGATCCGTCTCTCCTGCCCTTTATGGTCTGTTATGCTGCAGCTTTCTCTCCTGTCTGTCCATTATGGTCAGCTAGCTACCATTGCCTCTTTCCCCTCTGTTGTCTGTTGTCCATGTGCATGGTCCTGTCCCCTCCCTATTGCTTTCTATGGATTGTTGTGCTGCACTCCCGTCCCACATGCCCTGTGTGGTGTATTGTGCTGCTGCAAACCCTGATGCCTGCCCTGTAGGGTCAGTTTGGTGCACCTCTCAATGTACCTCCTGTCCTCTGTTATCCGAGTCCATGTCCCTACCCCAATTCCTCCTGCCTACCATGAGCCAATATACCATACTTGCGAACATTTTGAACTTGGTAAGAGGGAGATTTTGAAATAAAACTAGGGTATTGATTTTCCCCTTTGAGTTACATTGAAAAAGAGAAGATTGTAGACAGGAAACAGATCAAGTAAAGCCCATTTGAGCTTAAAAACATTGGACGTTTCCTGGCTGAAACGGGTCTGTTGGCATGTATGGTTGTATGACCACTGCCTCTTCCTTCTGCCCACAATGGTCTATTATATTGCCACAGCCTCTCTTGCCAGTCCTGTATTGTTGGTTTGTTGCCCCTGCCCCCCTTTTCACTGCCCTCCATAGTCTGTTGTGCTGCCACTGCTCTTCCTGCCTGCCTAGTGTGGTCAAATTGTTGCCTCTGCACTCTCCTACCTGCCTTCAATTTTCAGAGTCCGTGCCCCTGGCCTCTGCCTCTCAACTGTATCCCAATGAACAACTAGATTGCTAACATTCTATATTTATTACAAAAGTGTGGAACGCCTGACGTCATCTTGATGTAATCAAAACTGTAATGCCTAGAGCATTTCCTTCAGAAATTACATATATGAGAGGGTCTTATTTGCATCAAAATTATGGTTAGTGCTCTAAAAAACTAAAATGAGGACATATTTTCTGAGTTTTCAAATAGCGACAAAGAACTTTTAAATTATTTGTAATCGTAGTTTTTTTATCCAGTTGACCACTTGATTAAATGTTGCATCCAAGGGGAGAGGGTGTGGTGTTACTTCCATAGCTGCAGACTTTGCAACTGGAGAACCAGGTTGGAGTTTCTGCTATAGCTCAACATTCTGTGATTCTGGTCAAATCACTTAATCTCCCCATGTCTACAACCAAAATGAATTTGAACTTGCGTGATGTAACCGATGCTCATGTAAAGCACTCCAATACCTGACAAGTCTGCACTATATAAAACTGCAAATACACAAAAAATAAGTGTTTTGCACACTTCTGTCATTGGGCTACATTTGGGCTACATCTGGGTGATATTTGGGCTCTTTTGTCTCTGGTGGCCATTTTAGGAGATTTATTTGTTATGAAGTTTCCTAATTTCCTCATTTACTGCAGTCTCCTCAGTAGAAATGCTTTCAGTTTTTTACTTTGATTCCATCAAGAAGGTATTCAGATATGTCACACATTTGCCATAAATTCTGAATGTTAGCACTCTAGTTGCTCATTAGATCACTGTAGTAAAGCTACTGCTCACCACGGAAGTCTGCTGCTAGTATTAGAAGTGCATGTTTCAGTCTGCATATCAGAATTTTTTAATGAAATAGAAGACTCAAAATGTGCCCTAATTTTTCTTTCTTCAGCACTAATCATAATCTCTATGGCAAAATGAGCCCCCTCATTGTGTTCCTTTTTAAATTAAATGTTTTAAGTTTTACCAGTTTATTCCAATCAAGATGGCTTCAGGTGTGCCATACTTTTGTCATAAGTAAGACAGTAAGCGCTCTAGTTGTTCTTAAGAACACTCTGGAACATTCTGTCATTGGGCTATACTTGGGCTACATCTGGGTGATATTTGGGCTACATTTGGGCTCTTTAGTCTCTGGTGGCCATCTTGGGAGATTTATTTGTTACAAAGTTTCCTAATTTCCTCATTTACTGCAGTCTCCTCAGTAGGAAATACTTTCAGTTTTTTACTTTGATTCCATCAAGAAGGCATTCAGATGTGTCACACATTTTCCATAAATTCTGAATGTTAGCACTCTAGTTGCTCATTAGATCACTGTAGTAAAGCTACTGCTCACCAGGCAAGTCTGCTGCTGGTATTCAAAGTGCATGTTTCAGTCTGCATGTCAGAATGTTTTTTATGAAATAAAAGAGGATTTCAGAAGTCAAAATGTGCCCTAGTTTTTCTTTCTGCAGCACTAATCATAATTTATATGGCAAAATGAACCCCCTCATTTTGTTCCTTTGTAAATTAAATGTTTTAAGTGTTACCACTTTATTCCAATCAAGATGGCTTCAGGTGTGCCATACTTTTGTCATAAGTAAGACTGTTAGCGCTCTAGTTGTTCTTTAGAGCACTCTGGGAAGCTGCAGTAGAACACAAAGGAATCAACGGACAGTCTCTGCCCTTGTTGGATGTATATGTTTTACTGAGAATGTCAGACTTCATTCTTACATGACTGAGAAAGATAATGTGAATTTACAGAAAATATGCTCTCACTTTAGCTTATAGATCACCTTCCAAACCTCTGTGGGAAAAGTATGAGAAAATAGTTTTCTCTCAAATATGGTTCGTGATATCACAGCAGAAGGCTTTTTCACATGGTAAAATCACCTTAGAACACACCACAATTCCTAAAATGAGTATGGTACCATCAACAAATGATTTATAATGTAACTAAAGTCTTAAAACCTTCTATTAACTGCAATGCTTTTTAATGAGGTGCTATCATGTATATTGGTCCCAAGATGGCTGCCAACACTTCTTGGATGAAGTACTGACAGCCAATCAGATCTCACGATGAGATGTGTGGTTAGGCTCCGCCCAGATATGTATGCGATTTTACTTTTGATTTTCTCAGGAACTACTGAACAGATTGACACCATATATGCAAAAGGCACATGCCTGACCTGGGGACTACCGCTTTGCCAAATTTCAAGTAATTCTGTTCAGCCGTTCGGGCTGTACCTTGGACTAAAGGTCCCTATGGAAAATTGCATGGGGAAAACACGTTTTGGGACCCCCCTTTTTTCTCAGCCCCTGCTTGACGAATCCCCCCAAGACTTTCAGGGTAGGAGCGGAGCGGAGCGCCCCACCTATTTTGAAAATTTCGCGAGGATTCGTCAACCGGCGCCAAAGTTATTCCAAATAGAATGTTGCAGATTTCCGATGGAAACACGGTCCTAACTTTAACTATCTACTGGCGACCCCCAGTAGATAATATATATATATGTATATATATATATATATATATATATATAGATATATATATATTCACTGAAAAAAACATATATTTATGTTATAGTTAGCTGGACTTTTCACTTGTACAAAACCATTGAAATTCCCCCGTTATAGTTAGTTCAGCTAACTATAACTCGCACGCCCGCAATGCACTGCTGATGACGTCACATATTACATCACTCATGACATGGTCAGTGACATCACTCATGACATCATTAATGACATCTCAAATGACATCACTGATGACATCACTGATGACATCATCCTTGTAATTGAGTGGCAGACCTCCTCTCACCCCAATATAACCTTTGATACACACATTCAAAAATAGAGACTAAACTTTTCAAAACAATGGACATACCAATACCAGTTACAACAACCTCTTCAGTAATTCTAAGATCCACATACACATCCACTCATTCACCAACAGTCCTATACAGTCACTCATACATGTATTCACTCATCCTATGTACTCATACACCTATACATCCTGTTACACAATGCCACTCATCCATAGAGTTACTCACACACATAGTCACTCATGCTAATAAAGAATCAAACATACATTTATTTGCATATACAGTTATACACACACCACCACACTTACTTCTATGGAAACTTACACATACTTAGTCTTTTAAACAATCACTTATAGAAACACATACTTATTCATACAGGAACTCTTTCAATCTCTCACTCTCACATATACTCACTTATATACACCAATAGTCACATATACTAGTTTTAAAATATATGTAGTTACTCATAAAGACACTATTGAGACAGTCATTCACTCACTAACACACCCATACACACACTCATCCACCCATACAGTCCTGCACACATGCTGTCTTCAACACATACAAAGAGTGAGTCATTCATTCATGCACCTATGCACTACGTAATACCCCCCACCGAACCATGCAGACATGCCGACTGATACTCAAAAAACCAACTAATAACCTATATAGACACCCATGTAGCTACTCACCAACCCATGCAGCCACTTATACACAAAGTGAGAGACTGATACAGATATTTACATATTTAAACATTACTCACTAAGCCATGTATTCACTATGATACACTTAAACAGTCAGTTACACAATCAATTTTTCAAAAACAAATCATCCATTTAGATACTTGTATACCCATTTATTCTTCCATCGACCTTGAGATATACATATATAAAACATATTTAATTTTCAGAAAAACACACATTCACTGGATGATGTCATCAGTGATGTCATTTGAGATGTCATGAGTGATGTCATGAGTGATGTCCCTGACCATGTCATCAGTGATGTAATATGTGACATCATCAGCAGTGCATTGCGGGCGAGCGAGTTATAGTTAGCTGAACTAACTATAACAGGGGAATTTCAATGGTTTTGTACAAGTGAAAAGTCCAGCTAACTATAACACCCCTGAAACCTATGGTTTTTTCAGTGAATTTCTGAGGTTTTTTAAATGCTAATTCCTAACTATAACGTGCCTGAAACCTATGGTTTTTTTCTGTGAATATATATATATTCACTTAAAAAACCATAGGTTTCACACATGTTATAGTTAGCTGGACATTTCACTCGTAAAAAACCAGTGAAATTCCCCCGTTATAGTTAGTGCAGGCAACTATAACTCACGCGACCGCAATCCTCTGCTGATGACATCAGATATTACATCACTGATGACATATGTGTCTTTATGAAAAATAAATATTTGTATTATATGTATAGCTAAAGATTAATGGAAGAAGACATGAGTAAATAAGTGTCTAAATACAGTGATGTAATATCTGACGTCATCAGCAGAGGATTGCGGTCGCGTGAGTTATAGTTGCCTGCACTAACTATAACGGGGGAATTTCATTGGTTTTTTACGAGTGAAATGTCCAGCTAACTATAACATGTGTGAAACCTATGCTTTTTTAAGTGAATTTGCAAGGTTTTTTAAATGCTAATTCGTAACTATAACATGTGTGAAACCTATGTTTTTTTCAGTGAATATATAAACATATAAATATAATCTGCATATCTATATAAATATAAAGTCATGCAAACATATACATATATGCATACATATGCATTGTATGTACATGAAAGTTTGAAAAACTCTAATACAAGCAAAGCTAAAAAGCCACCTAATTACAAACAGAATTGCTTTAACTTAAACGAGGGCGAGACCTATTGCACTTTCAATGCTTGTTTACTTTGATTCCATCAAGAAGGCATTCAGATGTGTCCCACATTTTCCATAAATTCTGAATGGTACCACTCTAGTTGCTCATTAGATCACTGTAGTAAAGCTACTGCTCACCAGGGAAGTCTGCTGCTGGTATTGAAAGTGCATGTTTCAGTCTGCATGTCAGAATTTTTTAATGAAATAGAAGAGGATTTGATAAGTCACTCAAAATGTGCCCTAATTTTTCTTTTTTCCTCACTAATCATAATTTCTATGGCAAAATGAACCTCCTCATTGTGTTCCTTTTAAATTAAACTACTCACTCTCTACTACTCACTCGCTACTACTTTCTACTACTCACTCTCTACTACTCACTCTCTACTACTCACTTTCTACTACTCACTCTGTAC
The DNA here is from genome assembly GCF_964204655.1 of Triturus cristatus. Lineage (NCBI taxonomy): Eukaryota > Metazoa > Chordata > Amphibia > Caudata > Salamandridae > Triturus > Triturus cristatus. The sequence continues at coordinate 884,418,887 of NC_140581.1, forward strand.
TACTCACTTTCTACTACTCTCTACTACTCTACTACTCTCTACTACTCACTCTCTACTACTCACTCTCTACTACTCTCTACTACTCTCTACCACTCACTCTCTACTACTCTACTACTTACTCTCTACTACTCTCTCTCTCTCTACTACTCTCTCTCTACTACTCTCTCTACTACTCACTCTCTACTACTCTCTACTACTCTCTACTACTCTCTACTACTCACTCTACTACTCTCTCTACTACTCACTCTACTACTCACTCTACTACTCACTCTACTACTCTCTACCACTCACTCTCTACTACTCTCTCTCTCTACTACTCACTCTCTACTACTCCCTACTACTCCCTACTACTCACTCTACTACTCACTCTCTACTACTCACTCTCTACTTCTCCACTACTCTCTACTAATCACTCTCTACTACTCACTCTGTACTACTCTCTACCACTCACTCTCTACTACTCTCTCTCTCTACTACTCACTCTCTACTACTCCCTACTACTCCCTACTACTCACTCTACTACTCACTCTCTACTACTCTCTACTACTCACTCTCTACTTCTCCACTACTCTCTACTAATCACTCTCTACTACTCACTCTGTACTACTCTCTACTACTCTCTCCACTACTCTCTACTACTCACTCTGTACTACTCTTTACTACTCTCTCTACTACTCTCTACTACTCACTCGCTCCACTACTCTCTCTCTACTACTCACTCTCTACTACTCTCTCTCTACTACTCTCTCTCTACTACTCTCTACTACTCTCTACTACTCACTCTCTACTACTCTCTACTACTCACTTTCTACTACTCACTCTACTACTCATTCTCTACTACTCATTCTCTACTACTCTCTCTCTGCTACTCAGTCTCCACTACTCACTCTCTACTACTCTCTACTACTCACTCTCTAATACTCACTCTCTACTACACCCGCTACTACTCACTCTCTACTACACCCTCTACTACTCACTCTCTACTACTCTCTACTTCTCACTCGCTACTACTCTCTACTACTCACTCTCTACTACTCACTACTACTCTCTCCTACTCAATCTCTGCTACTCTCTCTACTACGCTCTCTTTACTCTCTACTCTCTATTACTCATCCTCTACTCTCTACCTCTCTACCTTTCTCTACCTCTCTCTCTACTACTCTCTACCTCTACCTCTCTACATCTACTTCTCTACCTCTACCTCTCCACCTCTACGTCTCTACCTCTACGTCCTTACCTCTCTACCTCTCTCTACCTGCACACATATGCACATATATGCATTTATATATATGTATGTGTATATATATGAATATACATACATATATAAACATATATATAATCTGCATATCTATATAAATACAAATATAAATGAATGCATACATATACAGATATGCATGTTATTTACATGAAATTTTGAAAAACACTAATAAAAGCAAAGCTAAAAAGCCACCTAATTACAAACAGAATTGCTTTAACTTAAACGAGGGCGAGACCTATTGCATTTTTAATGCTTGTTTACTTTGGTTCCATCAAGAAGGCATTCAGATGTGACACATTTGCCATAAATTCTGAATGGTAGCACTCTAGTTCCTCATTAGATCACTGTAGTAAAGCTACTGCTCACCAGGGAAGTCTGCTGCTGGTATTCAAAGTGCATGTTTCAGTCTGCATGTCAGAACTTTTTAATGAAATAGAAGAGGATTTGAGAAGTCAAAATGTGCCCTAAGTTTTCTTTCTGCAGCACTAGTCATAATTTCTATGGCAAAATGAATCCCCTCATTTTGTTCCTTTGCAAATTGTAAATAATGTTACCACTTTATTCCAATCAAGATGGCTGCAGGTGTGCCATACCTTTGTCATAAGTAAGACTGTTAGCGCTCTAGTTGTTCTTTGAAACACTCTGGGATTTCTGTCATTGGGCTATACTTGGGCTACATCTCGGTGATATTTGTGCTACATTTGGGCTCTTTTGTCTCTGGTGGCCATCTTGGGAGACTTGTTATGAAGTTTCCTAATTTCCTCATTTACTGCAGTCTCCTCAGTAGGCATACTGTCAGTTTTTTTACTTTGATTCAATGAAGAAGGCATTCAGATGTGTCACACATTTGCCATAAATTCAGAATGTTAGCACTCTAGTTCCTCATTAGATCACTGTAGTAAAGCTACTGCCCACCAGGGAAGTCTGCTGCTGGTATTGAAAGTGCATGTTTCAGTCTGCATGTCAGAATTCTTTAATGAAATAGAAGAGGATTTGAGAAGTCACTCAAAATGTGCCCTAATTTTTCTTTCTGCAGCACTAATCATACATTCTATGGCAAAATAAACCCTCTCATTGTGTTCCTTTTTAAATTAAATGTTTTAAATGTTACCACTTTATTCCAATCAAGATGGCTTCAGGTGTGCCATACCTTTGTCATAAGTAAGACTGTTAGCGCTCTAGTTGTTCTTTGGAACACTCTGGGAAGCTGCAGTAGAACACAAAGGAATCAACTGACAGTCTCTGCCCTTGTTGGATGTACATGTTTTACTGAGAATGTCAGACTTCATTCTCACATGACTGAGAAAGATAATGTGAATTTACAGAAAATATGCTCTCAGTTTAGCTTATAGATCACCTTCCAAACCTCTGTGGGAAAAGCATGTGAAAATAGTTTTCTCTCAAACATGATTTATGATATCCCAGCAGAAGGCTTTTTCACATGGTAAAATCACCTTAGAACATACTACAATTCCTAAAATGAGTATGGTACCATCAACAAATGATTTATAATGTAACTAAAGTCTTAAAACCTTCTATTAACTGCAATGCTTTTCAATGAGGTGCTATCATGTGTATTGGTCCCAAGATGGCTGCCAACACTTCTTGGATGAAGTGCTGACAGCCAATCAGATCTCACAATGAGATGTGTGGTTAGGCTCCGCCCAGATATGTATATGATTTTACTTTTGATTTTCTCAGGAACTACTGAACGGATTTACACTATATATGCAAAAGGCACATGCCTGACCTGAGGACTACCTCTTTGCCAAATTTCAAGTAATTCTGTTCAGCCGGTCTGGCTGTAGCTGTGTCTAAAGGTCCTATGGAAAAATGCATGGGGAAAACGCGTTTTGGGACCCCCCTTTTTTCTCGGCCCCCGCTTGACGAATCACCCCGAGACTTTCAGGGTAGGAGCTGAATAGAGCGCCCATTAGTTTTGAAAATGTCGCGAGGATTCGTCAACCGGCGCCAAAGTTATTCAAAATAGAATTTTGAGATTTCCTATGGAAACTAGGTTGTAACTATAACTATCTACTGGCGACCGCCAGTAGATAATATATATATATATATATATATATATATTATCTACTGGCGGTCGCCAGTAGATAGTTAGAGTTAGGACCCTGTTTCCATAGGAAATCCGCAACATTCTATTTGGAATAACTTTGGCGCCGGTCGACGAATCCTCGCGAAATTTTCAAAACTAATGGGGCGCTATGCTCCGCTCCTACCCTGAAAGTCTCCGGGTGATACGTCGAGCGGGGGCTGAGAAAAAAGGGGGGGTCCCAAAACGCGTTTTCCCCATGCATTTTTCCATAGGACCTTTAGACACAGCTACAGCCCGAACGGCTGAACAGAATTACTTGAAATTTGGCAGAGAGGTAGTCCGCAGGTCAAGGAAGTGCCTTTTGTAGGTCTGGTGTAAATCTGTTCAGTAGTTTCAGAGAAAATAGCATTTAAATCAATATATATATCTGTAAGCGCGCTCTGTGCGCTTACGGTAAGCTTACCGTACGCGTACGGTGACGTGCGCGAGCGCGATTCTGATTGGTTGTTAGATCAAAGTAAACATTCGAATCGGTCGAAACCAGGAAGTGTCGGCCGCCATTTTCTCTCTCGCACTCTGAGGGGGGCTGGAAAAACAAAGTTGGATAACATGAAAAGGGGCAGGCTAGACAGCTCCTAACCACCTAACCTTGGTTAGGGAGTCCCAAAAGAACCTCCAAGGCCAAAAATTCAAATTTTTTTTTTTCGAAAAAACGCCGATTGCGCTTACCGTACGCGTACGGTCAAAAAAAAAAAATCCACATTCTTCCCCACCCCGTGTGCAAAAGGTGCCAGTAGGGGACCTTTTGTGCATGGCCTATTTAACTAAAGAACATTTAATCGATAGCCTTTCACAAAGAAGTGCATAATATGTCCTCCGTGTGCGGACGGTGCGCGAAGCGCATCGTCCGTACATGGCCCATCCAGCGTAACGTGCGTGCACGGCACTAACTGCGTAAAGTGCTCACCGTGCGCGCACGGAACAAACTGCGTGAAGTGGGCGCGCACGCCACGAACGGCGTAAAGTAACTTAGCATTTAAAAAACCATACAAATTCACTAAAAAAACCATAGGTTTCACACATGTTATAGTTAGGAATTAGCATTTAAAAAACCTTGCAAATTCAGTGAAAAAACCATAGGTTTCACACACGTTATAGTTAGCAGGACATTTCACTCGTAAAAAACCAATGAAATTCCCCCGTTATAGTTAGTGCAGGCATGAGTGATGTAATATGTGACGTCATCAGCAGTGCATTGCGGGCGCGCGAGTTATAGTTAGCTGAACTAACTATAACGGGGGAATTTCTATGGTTTTGTATGAGTGAAAAGTCCAGCTAACTATAACGCCCCTGAAACCTATGGTTTTTCAGTGAATTTCTAAGGTTTTTTAAATTCTAATTCCTAGCTATAACATGCCTGAAACCTATGGTTTTTTCAGTGAATTTCAAAGGTTTTTTAAATGCTAATTTCTAGCTATGCCTACAGAGATAGGACATGTGAAGAAAGAAGGAAAAACACACAGAAAGAAAAAAAAGAAATGCAGAAAGAAGCAACAGAAGTCCGCAAAGACGAAGAAAAGTGCAGGAAGATGTATAACGTGCAGAAAGAACAAACAGAAGAGCAGAAACAAGCCTTGTTGCAAAATCATCCTGTACCCTCAACTTTTTCAGACGGATACTGGTGGTAACTGAGTCTGACTAACCAGTCCTAGAGCCAGTGCTATGTTAAAAGACACTCAGAATACAGTGAAAACACCTACATACACTAGGGCACACTATGCGTTGGGGTGCCCCTGTGATTAACATGACCTCCTCTGTAAGCCCCTAGTATATAATAGGGTAGGGGATTAAAACTACCTCTTAAAACGCACCACAGGGCGTGTTTGAACACGTCACCTCATGCCCCGTCCCCTCCCTTCCCCACTGTGTAAACACGCCCTGTAGCCGTTTTAAGTTGGGAGATTAAGTCCCCTTTAATCCTGAGGGTCCCTAGGGTCCAACTACACCACTAGGTACCTCCAGTAAGCGCCACAGAGCTGCGTTGCAGAGAGGTGTAAAAAGTGGCACGGCCTGCACCCCCTCTCTGCAACGCAGAGCAGTGGTGCTTACTGGAAGCACCTGGTGGGCTAGTTGGACCCCAGGGTCCCTCAGGATTGAAAGGGAATTATTTTCCCAACTTAAAAAAGCGCCACAGGGCGTGTTTGCACACGTCACCTCAGGCCCCGTCCCCTCCCTTCACCACTGTGTAAACGCGCCCTGTGGCCGTTCTGAGTTGAGAGATTAAGTCCCATTGAATCCTAAGGGTCAATAGGGTCAAACTAGCCAACTAGGTACCTCCAGTAAGCGCCACAGAGCTGCGTTGCATGGAGGTGTAAAAAGGGGCGTGGCCTCAGAACACCTGTCTGCAACGCAGCTCCCTGGCGCATACTGGAGATACCTGTTGGGCTAGTTGGCCCTCAGGGACCCTCAGTATTGAAGGGGAATTAATTCCTCAACTTACAACTGGCCAGGGGGCGTGTTTGCAGAGTGCTGCAAGGAAGGGGTGTGGCCTCCGGCGCGATGCCGTTCTTTTATTTATTTTTTTTTTAGAAGGAGGGCTGTGTGGCTCCATTTCTTTTTCTAATTTATTAGCCCTGGGGACCCCATCCCCCAGGGCCTGCACCCTAATTTTTTATGTTGAAAAAAATTAATTTGGCCCTGCCAAGGCCTTTTATTCTTTAGGAGGGGGGCTGTGTTGCCCCCCTCCTCAGGCCACTTATGGCCCCGTGGACCCCATCCCCCGGGCCGGCCTTTTTTTTTTTAATATTTTAAAAAAATATATATTTATAGAAACACCTAGGACATGCTGGACAAACCGTATGTACCTATCACCATGACGATTTGCGTGATATTCATTAAAAGGCGACTATGCATACGATGAATCCACGTAGAATGTATTCACACCGCTAGTGAAGCTTTGACATGTCTGACACCCTACCGTGCCTAATCCCGGCGCCCCCGCTGGTGGGTACTCTCCAAGTAGACACCTTTGTCGTTTATTTATACAAACATGGGTAGCTATTGAAGGGCACATTTAATACACATGCACACCAAACCGTTCAAAGGGGATTCAACAAAAATTCGACCAAACTATGCAAGAAACCCCCTCACGGTTAATAAAACACACATCCACTGCCGGATGTGTAATACTTTTTATTTTACTCTCTGGAAAGGAGACAAACCTCACTTGAGAGTCACAGCGTGCTCCTGGCTGAGCCCAATGCTGTGTTACACCCACCAGTGCCCGCCGAGTGCCACACACCTCTGTGTTGTATTCCACCAGCTAGTGCGTATGCTATGACACTCTCTAGCCCATGTGCACTGTAACACCACCCCGTGAATATGTCATGCCACACTTGCCTTCGCACGGGTTATATTGCCCAATCTAACATGCCTTCCTCGATGCCTATGTTAAAAGCACATATTTTAAAGAACAAAGGTCCTTGGCATAAAAGGAAATAATTCGAATGTTTCAACATAGACTACAATGAGCACTATGGAGGTTCTTCCAATGTCCAGCCGGACAGAGGAATATTTATTCAAGTGAGGTAACAAGATGGGCAAAAATACAAGGCACAACAAAGATGGCGAACGGCACAGTCCTGTACCGAGCGTTTGAAAAGAAGGTATAAGTGGTATAGATGCAGGAAGGAAACAACAGGCAAAAAGAGGGGAGAGAGCAAAAGGCGGCTTACATTTACATAATAATACTATGTAAGCTCAAACCAACAAACAGCACACTCATTTTTTCACAATGGTTAAATAGTGGTGTTTGTTACATAGGTCGACGTTTCGATCCCTAGCTCTCAATACTAAGGGATCATCATCAGGACTAGGAATTGAACTGTTGCCTGATAGAAAGTGTCAAGGAGCCTGGGAGCCAGCTCGCAGTGGAACTGGGAAGGCTCGGTGAATGCCAGGGGCAGCTCAATGGGTGCCTGGAGTTCGTCGGCAATACGTGAAAGCCTGACGAGGGCGTCTGGAACAGCCAACCGATCAGGAGGGCTGGAGCTTATGAATAAAACCAGGGCGCAAGGGGCCAGAACCGAGTGTTCAAGGGCCTGCGGTGGACAGTCTATGCAGCGGAGTGGGCTGCCAGACAAGGCGGGACCGGAGCTCTCAATGAGTAGCTGGCGGCCGGAGGAAGCACGGGTCTGCTTTTCCGTTCGGCGTGATAAGCTATCACGCCGAACGGAAAAGCAGACCCGTGCTTCCTCCGGCCGCCAGCTACTCATTGAGAGCTCCGGTCCCGCCTTGTCTGGCAGCCCACTCCGCTGCATAGACTGTCCACCGCAGGCCCTTGAACACTCGGTTCTGGCCCCTTGCGCCCTGGTTTTATTCATAAGCTCCAGCCCTCCTGATCGGTTGGCTGTTCCAGACGCCCTCGTCAGGCTTTCACGTATTGCCGACGAACTCCAGGCACCCATTGAGCTGCCCCTGGCATTCACCGAGCCTTCCCAGTTCCACTGCGAGCTGGCTCCCAGGCTCCTTGACACTTTCTATCAGGCAACAGTTCAATTCCTAGTCCTGATGATGATCCCTTAGTATTGAGAGCTAGGGATCGAAACGTCGACCTATGTAACAAACACCACTATTTAACCATTGTGAAAAAATGAGTGTGCTGTTTGTTGGTTTGAGCTTACATAGTATTATTATGTAAATGTAAGCCGCCTTTTGCTCTCTCCCCTCTTTTTGCCTGTTGTTTCCTTCCTGCATCTATACCACTTATACCTTCTTTTCAAACGCTCGGTACAGGACTGTGCCGTTCGCCATCTTTGTTGTGCCTTGTATTTTTGCCCATCTTGTTACCTCACTTGAATAAATATTCCTCTGTCCGGCTGGACATTGGAAGAACCTCCATAGTGCTCATTGTAGTCTATGTTGAAACATTCGAATTATTTCCTTTTATGCCAAGGACCTTTGTTCTTTAAAATAAGTTATTACCCGAGGTCCCTAGGCTACCAAAACGGGTCCCCTTGTTCTTTTCTCTATATGTTAAAAGCACAGCGCTATGCCATACATATTATAATCTGGGATCCATATTTTTGTCACAGTGCATATGCAATGTTACACTACCCAGCACATATTTTATATTACAACTTTAGAGACTACTTAGGTTACACAACACTGCCCTGTGCATATTACACTCCAAGGCGCATATCACATAGCAAGCGCTAGTGCCTGTGCTATCTCGCGCTCTCCAATGAATCTGTCATTGCGCACACTGTATTGCATATTATATTTCAAGGCCCTGTTCATCTTATATGACACTTTTTGGTGCATAGTTTATACCATATACTATATCTAGTTTTCATTTTCAATCGTGCTCTCAGGACTATGTTCTATATAACACTGCATCCACCTACCCTTTTCATGGGCATTACATTTTGCGATGGGGGTGGAGGGTCAGGGGATGTTTCTGCCAAGTGAGCCCGGAGTCACAGTCCCAAACGTCCTCTTCTTCCTGAATAAAAGTGAGATTATGCTGCATACTTGTTCATATTTTAAGTAGTTTGCACAGACACACATTTTAAAAACAATAAAGTTCCTAATACCCACCTTCTATGAACAGTTAGCTTGCTGCCCCATCCACCTCCTCCCTATCCTCTGTTGTCTGAATCCATGGACTAGCCTCCTCCCTCCTGCCATGCATGGTCTGATGTGCTGCCACTGCCCTGCATTTAGCATGATGTACCAGTCCACTCCTCCTGCCCTCCATTGCCCAATTCTATGGCCCATCATTGACCTCCTGCTTAGCCTCTGTGCTTAGTTTGCTGCCCCTATTCTCCTTCCCCCTGCCCTCCGATGTCTTTGTGCATGCCCCTGCTCCATCCTTTTTGACCACCATGTTCCATGGACCTGCCACTCCTAACTACTCTGAGTGTTCTGTTGAGCTCCCCTCCCACCTGCCTAGCATTGTCAGATGACTGTAACCTGTCCCTGCCACCTCCACCCTGCCTGTCCACATGCCATGCCCCTATCCCCTTCCTCCTGTCCTCCATTGTCCATTTTACTGCCACACCCTTCTGCCCTCCTTGGTCTGTTGTGCTGCAACTGCTTCTCCTGCCTGCCCCGCGCGGTCTGTTGTGAGGCCCCTTCCCCTGAATTCTCTTGTCTGTGCCCAGGTCCTGACCCTCCTTTCTATCCTCCATGGTCCTTTGTGCATGCCCCTGCACCCTCCTTCTTGCCCATCATAGCCATTGTGCTGCCACCTACACTCCCGCTTGCCATGCATGGTCTTCTGTGCTGCCATGGCCCCTCCCACCTTCCCTGTGTGGTCAGCTAGCTGCTCCTGAACCCCTCCCACCTTCCCTCCATGGTCTGTGTGTATGCCATCATAGTCTCACTGTTGCTCTTCATGGTGTGTCTTGTTTCTAGTGCCCATCCTGCCTGACCTCCATGGTCATCTTGCTGCTCCTGCCCTGCCCCCTTGCCCCCAGCCCTCTGTTTCCATGCGTAGACCCCTATTCCCTCCCTCGTGGCTTGTCGGTTCCATTATAATGCCCCTGATCCGTCCCTCCTGCCGTTTATGGTCTGTTATGCTGCAGCTTTCTCTCCTGTCTGTCCATTATGGTCAGCTAGCTACCATTGCCTCTTTCCCCTCTGTTGTCTGTTGTCCATGTGCATGGTCCTGTCCCTTCCTTATTGCTTTCTATGGATTGTTGTGCTGCACTTCCGTCCCGCATGCCCTGTGTGGTGTATTGTGCTGCTGCAAACCCTGATGCCTGCCCTGTAGGGTCAGTTTGGTGCACCTCTCAATGTCCCTCCTGTCCTCTGTTATCCGAGTCCATGTCCCTACCCCAATTCCTCCTGCCTACCATGATCCAATGTACCATACTTGCGAACATTTTGAACTTTGTAAGACGGAGATTTTGAAATAAAACTGGGGTATTGATTTTCCCCTTTGAGTTATATTGAAAAAGAGAAGATTGTAGACAGGAAACAGATCAAGTAAAGCCCATTTGAGCTTAAAAACATTGGATGTTTCCTGGCTGAAACGGGTCTGTTGGCATGTATGGTTGTATGACCGCTGCCTCTTCCTTCTGCCCACAATGGTCTATTATATTGCCACAGCCTCTCTTGCCAGTCCTGTATTGTTGGTTTGTTGCCCCTGCCCCCCTTTCCACTGCCCTCCATAGTCTGTTGTGCTGCCACGGCCCTTCCTGCCTGCCTAGTGTGGTCAAATGGTTGCCTCTGCACTCTCCTACCTGCCTTCAATTTTCAGAATCTGTGCCCCTGGCCTCTGCCTCTCAACAGTATCCCAATGAACAACTAGATTGCTAACATTCTATATTTATTACAAAAGTGTGGAACGCCTGACGTCATCTTGATGTCATCACAACTGTAATGCCTAGAGCATTTCCTTTAGAAATTACATATATGAGAGGGTCTTTTTTGCATCAAAATTATGGTTAGTGCTCTAAAAAACTAAAATGAGGACATATTTTCTGAGTTTTCAAATAGCGACAAAGAACTTTTAAATTATTTGTAATCATAGTTTTTTTATCCAGTTGACCACTTGATTAAATGTTGCATCCAAGGGGAGAGGGTGTGGTGTTACTTCCAGAGCTGCAGACTTTGCAACTGGGGAACCAGGTTGGAGTTTCTGCTTCAGCTCAACATTCTGTGATTCTGGTCAAATCACTTAATCTCCCCATGTCTACAACCAAAATGAATTTGATCTTGTGTGATGTAACCGATGCTCATATAAAGCACTCCAATACCTGACAAGTCTGCACTATATAAAACTGCAAATACACAAAAAATAAGTGTTTTGCACACTTCTGTCATTGGGCTACATTTGGGCTACATCTGGGTGATATTTGGGCTACATTTGTGCTACATTTGGGCTCTTTTGTCTCTGGTGGCCATTTTAGGAGATTTATTTGTCATGAAGTTTCCTAATTTCCTCATTTACTGCAGTCTCCTCAGTAGGAAATGCTTTCAGTTTTTTACTTTGATTCCATCAAGAAGGTATTCAGATATGTCACACATTTGACATAAATTCTGAATGTTAGCGCTCTAGTTGCTCATTAGATCACTGTAGTAAAGCTACTGCTCACCACGGAAGTCTGCTGCTAGTATTAGAAGTGCATGTTTCAGTCTGCATATCAGAATTTTTTAATGAAATAGAAGACTCAAAATGTGCCCTAATTTTTCTTTCTTCAGCACTAATCATAATTTCTATGGCAAAATGAACCCCCTCATTGTGTTCCTTTTTAAATTAAATGTTTTAAGTGTTACCAGTTTATTCCAATCAAGATGGCTTCAGGTGTGCCATACTTTTGTCATAAGTAAGACAGTAAGCGCTCTAGTTGTTCTTAAGAACACTCTAGGACATTCTGTCATTGGGCTATAATTGGGCTACATCTGGGTGATATTTGGGCTCTTTTGTCTCTGGTAGCCATCTTGGGAGATTTATTTGTTATGAAGTTTCCTAATTTCCTCATTTACTGCAGTCTCCTCAGTAGGAAATACTTTCAGTTTTTTACTTTGATTCCATCAAGATGACATTCAGATGTGTCACACATTTTCCATAAATTCTAAATGTTAGCACTCTAGTTGCTCATTAGATCACTGTAGTAAAGCTACTGCTCACCAGGCAACTCTGCTACTGGTATTCCAAGTGCATGTTTCAGTCTGCATGTCAGAATGTTTTTATGAAATAAAAGAGGATTTCAGAAGTCAAAATGTGCCCTAGTTTTTCTTTCTGCAGCACTAATCATAATTTATATGGCAAAATGAACCCCCTCATTTTGTTCCTTTGTAAATTAAATGTTTTAAGTGTTACCACTTTATTCCAATCAAGATGGCTTCAGGTGTGCCATACTTTTGTTATAAGTAAGACTGTTAGCGCTCTAGTTGTTCTTTAGAGCACTCTGGGAAGCTGCAGTAGAACACAAAGGAATCAACTGACAGTCTCTGCCCTTGTTGGATGTACATGTTTTACTGAGAATGTCAGACTTCATTCTGACATGACTGAGAAAGATAATGTGAATTTACAGAAAATATGCTCTCAGTTTAGCTTATAGATCACCCTCCGAACCTCTTTGGGAAAAGCATGAGAAAATAGGTTTCTCTCAAACATGGTTCATGATATCACAGCAGAAGGCTTTTTCACATGGTAAAATCGCCTTAGAACACACCACAATTCCTAAAATGAGTATGGTACCATCAACATCATCAACACCTCCTTCGACACCGCTACCTTCCCGGAGAGCTGGAAGCACGCCGAACTCAGCGCTCTACTAAAGAAGCCATCAGCCGACCCCACCGACCTCAAGAACTACCGCCCCATCTCGCTGCTCCCGTTTCCTGCAAAGGTCATCGAGAAGACCGTCAACAAGCAGCTGGCCGCCTTCCTCGAGACGAACGGATCCCTCGACCTCTCGCATTCTGGCTTCCGGGCCAACCACAGCACCGAGACCGTCCTGATCGCAGCCACCGATGACATCCGAGCTCTGCTTGACAACGGAGAAACAGCGGCCCTCATCCTCCTAGACCTCTCCGCGGCCTTCGACACTGTCTGCCATCGTACACTAGTGCAGCGACTCAGCAACGTCGGAATCCAGGAGAAGGCACTGGAGTGGTTCATCTCCTTCCTCGCCGGAAGGACACAGAGAGTCCGCCTCCCCCCGTTCAGATCTGAAGCCACCAAAGTCATCTGCGGCGTTCCTCAAGGCTCCTCGCTCAGTCCAACACTCTTCAACGTGTACATGAGCCCCCTCGCAGACATCGCACGCCAGCACAACCTCAACATCATCTCCTATGCCGACGACACCCAGCTGATTCTCTCCCTCACCAACGACCCCACCACCGCCAGAGCCAACCTCCACGAAGGGATGAAAGAGGTAGCCGAATGGATGAAGAACAGCCGCCTGAAACTGAACTCGGACAAGACGGAAGTCCTCATCCTGGGATCCTCACCCTCTGCCTGGGACGACTCCTGGTGGCCCCCAGCCCTAGGCAGCGCACCCAAACCAACAGACCACGCACGCAACCTGGGCTTCATCCTGGACTCCACCCTCTCCATGACCAGACAAGTCAACGCCGTCTCCTCGTCGTGCTTCAACATCCTGCGCATGCTACGAAAGATCTTCCGGTGGATCCCCACCGAGACCAGAAAGACTGTCACCCAGGCCCTCGTCACCAGCCGTCTGGACTACGGCAACTCCCTCTACGCCGGAACCACCGCCAAACTCCAGAAAAGACTTCAGCGGATCCAGAACGCCTCAGCACGACTCATCCTGGACATCCCCCGTCGCAGCCACATCTCCGGACACCTGACAGACCTGCACTGGCTCCCGGTCACCAAGAGAATCACCTTCCGTCTCCTCACCCACGCACACAAAGCCCTACACAACCAAGGACCAGGATACCTCAACAGCCGCCTCAACTTCTACGCTCCCAAACGCCAGCTTCGATCGACCGGCCACGCCCTCGCCACCGTCCCCCGCATCCGAAGAGCCACCACAGGGGGACGGTCCTTCTCCTTCCTCGCCGCCAGGACGTGGAACTCCCTCCCGACCCACCTCCGCCTGACCCAGGACCGCCTCGCCTTCAGGAAGCAACTCAAGACCTGGCTGTTCGAGCAGTAGCGGACCCCCCTCCCCTAGCGCCTTGAGACCCTCTGGGTGAGTAGTGCGCTATATAAATGCTTTGATTGATTGATTGAACAAATTATTTATAATGTAACTAAAGTCTTGAAACCTTCTATTAACTGCAATGCTTTTTAATGAGGTGCTATCATGTATATTGGTCCCAAGATGGCTGCCAACACTTCTTGGATGAAGTACTGACAGCCAATCAGATCTCACGATGAGATGTGTCGTTAGGCTCCGCCCAGATATATATGTGATTTTACTTTTGATTTTCTCAGGAACTACTGAACAGATTGACACCATATATGCAAAAGGCACATCCCTGAGCTGAGGACTACCTCTCTGCCAAATTTCAAGTAATTCTGTTCAGCCGTTCGGGCTGTACCTTGGACTAAAGGTCCCTATGGAAAATTGCATGGGAAAAATGTGTTTTGGGACCCCCCTTTTTTCTCAGCCCCCGCTTGACAAATCCCCCCGAGACTTTCAGGGTTGGAGCAGAGCAGAGCGCCCCACCTATTTTGAAAAGTTCGTGAGGATTCGTCAACCGGCGCCAAAGTTATTCCAAATAGAATGTTGCGGATTTCCTATGGAAACACGGTCCTAACTATAACTATCTACTGGCGACCGCCAGTAGATAATAAATATAGTTATAGATATATATATATGACCTACTGGCGGTCGCCAGTAGGTAGTTATAGTTAGGACCAAGTTTCCTTAGGAAGAGCATTTTTTGTTTTGCTTATAACTTTGTTGTCGTTTGATGAATGTTCATGAAATTTTCCAAACTATTTCTTTGTTCATATCAGCTCCTATGTTGAGGCTTCACTGCTCACCTGCCACCACCGGTGTGTCCAACGACATGCCGGTGTGAGCTCTGACTTCGGGTTGGCTCTCTCAGGGTGGCACAGCAGGACTCCGGTCGGGGATGGTGTCTTGATACCACAATGGAAGGCGTCAGAATGCCCAGGCTATCATCACGGACTGAGCACCTGCTCCGCCGATTTTGGTGCAACTAACTCAGTGTCTGAAAAGTCAGAAATAATATAATGCTGGAAACGTCTTGAGGTAAATGAAGGTTTATTTCAAGCTTAATAGAGAACACCAGTTGAGTGCATCCTTCCTTCTTGAAGTACGATCTACGAACTGTTAGTGGTAATCGTAGTTCAAAGAGGAGTTGGAGTGTACGAGAATACACAAGTTTAAATATTAATGTTATGCCAACGTTCACATACAAAGGAACAGAGCGCATGCTAGAAGCACAATGTACGCATGTAATGCAGTGACGCAAGCCTGTGTGCATGTACACTTAGTAATCAGCTCACTACAGTGCCCCAAAAGCCAACGCCACATGTCTGTAGGGCAGCGCTGCCCACTGGCTCAGGCCTATAGTACGGTCCTGCAGGTCCTTAAATATGACAGAGATGTGACTGAATGCGGTCAGAGAGCACATCATTACGCATGGCAACATCGCTTGTTCGCACCTGCACACCCAGGCTGATGCACCCCCCCCATTCCGCAGCACTGCGCTCAATTGCAGCCCCTGTGTACCCAGGACCCACTGCTCACCTGCTGTCATTGTTGTGTGTCCAAACACGACGGCCAGTAGGGTTCACAATATAAATCGAGTTTTGATTGCGAGGATGGTTTACTCCTCATGGATCCCTTTTTTTTATTGCGCATTATGATATGCGACGTGGATGCGGCCATATCACCTGAGGCAGTGTGGAAGAACTGGGACATGTGGCGTTGTCGTTATCCTATTTATACATAGGCAAAGTGGACTGGGCTTGCATACGCCAGGCCAGCGTAGGGGTGTGAATATTTATTCCGGGGACCTGGGCGTTGTTCAGTTCCTGCCTGGCCAGGAAGTGTACTTATGTGTGTGTCTCTGTTGCAGTTTTTACATCGCGCAATCCACAATTTACATTAATGTAGCATGTACCGGGAGGGTGGCAACTATCGCTAATGAGATGCTGTCCGAAAACATTGAATGGCCAACATCACATGTCGTTGTCAAGCTTGTGGATATGCGCCGACTCGCATGTCAATGGTGTGCTGTAATATTGAAAGTGTTGCTATTGCGAAGCGCACACATGTGAATGTGGTCGGATGGAGGGAGGATCAGCAGTGAGGCTACGTCATACACAGTGATAATGCTCATTACAGTCAAGCAATGCATGTCAAACGTGAATATGAAAGTCTCACATATGACACACTACTATACTGGTAAAGCCTGAAAACAGAGCATACTGCAACACACATCTACACATTACTCTTTACTGTTTGTCACATGTGATCTAGGATGTGTACTCTGCCCGTGGCTGATGATACCCCTTCGAGCCACCAATACCCAGGCCGAAAGGCAGCACAATAATGCGCACACACACAAACCAGGAGCCTTGTGTAACACACATTTGTTTTTTGATGTAACGTTTCAGATGCATGGCCATCACACGTCGAAGGCTACTGTACAGACCATGAATATTGATCAAGATGATCGTTGCATGTTGTGTGTAGTATAAGATATGTGTACACAGCAAAAAACATTTAAAAAAAGCTCTCTAAGCAGAAGAAGTGTCTCTCATCAAATGCTGTAGAGAGAATGACTAAAATGGGCGGGATCCACCCACTGTTACAATGGGAAATGTTATTAACCATTCAAATGCTTTTTTTTAAGGTCACATGGCAATCGCGCACCGAGCGCACAAGGAGGCCGCACCCGACGCGATTCTGATAAAATATATTTAACATAATATAAGTTTATTACAGTTAGAAATATATAAATGTTTAAAATATTTTAGATTATCGCTTGCTCTCATATTCACTTTAAATTTATTTAGATATAGTTTTGAGACATAAAAACAAATGAGGGAATGGCGTACCCGGTGCAACACCATACGTCTATGACGTAGCACCGGGCCTGGCAGCGTGCACTTATCGCATACGCAACGTGCGCAACCCCATACGTACATGACATAACGCATGGCTTGGTACTGCGTACCCGTCGCATACCAAAGTAGGAGCTGGCGTGACCTCATACGTATATGATGTTACACGGGACACGGCGCCACAAACACGTCGGATACGAAATGTGCATCATTTACAAGTTTAGCAATATGGCAGATAGGATTCGCGTGCTGATGGAGCTTGGTACATTACCGGTACGGGACTCCAGTTTTCTTCCAAAAAATAAAAGATATACATATTTTTGGGGAAGATATAAAACATTACATAATTTTTAAAGTTATAAAAAGGATAATAGAGTTCCAAAATATTACAAAAAATTGAAAAAATATAGGTTTTATAAATATTAAAATATGAAATTAACATTTAAAAAACCTTTGAAATTCACTGAAAAAAAACATAGGTTTTACAGAGTTATATTTAGGAATTAGCATTTAAAAAGTCTTTGAAATTCACTACAAAACCATAGGTTTCGGGGACGTTATACTAAGTTGGACATTTGACTCATATAAAACAATAGAAATTCCCACGTTATAGTTAGTTTAGCTAACTATAACTCGTGCGCCAGCAATGCACTGCTGATGACGTCACATATTACATCACTCATGACATGGCCAGTGATATCACTCATGACATCTAAAATGATATCACTGATGACATCACTGATGACATCATCCAGTGAATGTGTGTTCCTGTAAAGTTTTAATATTTTTCATATATATCTATGCCTAGGTGTATTGAAGAATGAGTGGATTCAGAAGTGTCTGAAGGTTATTATTTAGTAGGTGCGTGACTGACTGTATAAGAGAGTGATTGAACATGTCTTACTGAATGCATGGGTAAGTGACTAAAATGTGTGAAAGTCTGTATTAGTCTCTCAGTTGGTGTGTAAGCAACTGCATGGGTTGGTAAGTAGCTACATGAGTGTCTATATGGGTTATTGATTTGTTGTCTGAGTATCTGTATGGGTGCCTGAGTGTCTGTGTGAGTGGGTGGGGGTGTGTGTGACTCTGTGCATAGATGTCTGAGTGGGTGATTCACTGGTTGTATGGATTCAAAAGTGCAACTGGGAAGGGCTGTATGGGTGAGTTAGTGTGTGTATGGATGTGTTGGTGAGTGAATTAATGTCTCAATGGTTTATGTGTGATGAACTACATATGTTTTAAGGCAGTATATTTGAGTGTTGCAGTATATAAATGACTATATGTGAAAGTAAGTTATTTGAAGAGTGGGTGTATAAATGAGTGTCTGCTTGTATCGGTGATTGTATAAGACAGTAAGTATGTGTTAGTATCTGCATAAATAAGTGATGTGGTGTGTGTATAAATAACAGAGTTAGTGTGTATAACTGTATACATGAGTAAATGGGTATGTGATTGATTCTGTGCATGACTGACTAGGTGTGTGAGTAACTCTTTGGATGAGTGGCGGAGTGTGAATGTATGTATAGGTGTATGAGTGCATATTATAGTACTGTATTGATGAGTAACTGCATGTATAAGTGACTAGATTTGTGTGTAGACCTAGGAAATAGTCAGTGGTATGTAGTATCTGGCATTGTTGTATGTATGGTTTCAAAAATAGTACTCTGTATTTTAGAGTGGGTGTATCAAAGTTTATATTAGGGCATCAGTATGTTCATCAGATTATCACGTGGATTATGTCATCAGTGATGTCATCAGTGATGTCATGAGTGATATCACTGACCATGTCATGAGTGATGTAATATGTGATGTCATCAGCAGTGCATTGCGGGTGTGCGAGTTATAGTTAGCTCAACTAATTATAACGGGGGAATTTCTATGGTTTTTTATGAGTCAAATGTCCAACTAACTTTAATGTCCCTGAAACCTATGGGTTTTAGTGAATTTCAAAGGTTTTTTAAATGTCAATTCCTAACTATAACATCTGTAAAACCTATGGTTTTTTCAGTGAATATATATATATATAAATATATATCAATCGAATTCCTTTTCAGGATAAATCCACATGCACTCCCTGGTATAGTGTCATTTCCAAATCAGTTTAATTATATCCACAGCATGGCAAGCAGGTTAGTAACCTGCTTGCCATGCTGTGGATATAATTAAACTGATTTGGAAATAACACTATACCAGGGAGTGCGTGTGGATTTATCCTGCAAAGGAATTTGATTGATATTTACAACAGCCGACTCAGCCGTTTCCACGCTGTTCGCACCGCCAAGAGCGCCGAATGCCGAAAAATATGAGTCATTGCTGTGAAAATGTATATATATATATATATATATATTCACTGAAAAAACCATAGGTTTCACACACGTTATAGTTAGGAATTAGCATTTAAAAAACCTAGCAAATTCACTTAAAAAACCATAGGTTTCACACATGTTATAGTTAGCTGGACATTTCACTCATAAAAAACCATTGAAATTCCCCGGTTATAGTTAGTGCAGGCAACTATAACTCTTGCGACCGCAATCCTCTGCTGATGACGTCAGATATTACATCACTGTATTTAGACACTTATTTACCCATGTCTTCTTCCATTCATTTTTAGCTATACATTTATTACAAATATTTTTTTTTCAGAAAGACACATATGTCATCAGTGATGTAATATCTGACGTCATCAGCAGAGGATTGCGGTCGCGTGAGTTATAGTTGCCTCCACTAACTATAACGGGGGAATTTCAATGGTTTTTCACGAGTGAAATGTCCAGCTAACTATAACAACATGTGTGAAACCTATGGTTTTTTAAGTGAATTTGCAAGGTTTTTTAAATGCTAATTCCTAACTATAACGTGTGTGAAACCTATGGTTTTTGCAGTGAATTTGTACGGTTTTTTAAATGCTAAGTTACGGGGTTTTTTTGTGTTTTTTTTAAGGTTTTTCACCGTGCGGCTACCGTACGCGGTGCGCGCGCTGTGGGCGCGCGGTGCGCTTCACGCACCGCGCGCCCATGTTACACAGTTCGCGGAATTTTTCCGTTTCTACCGTACGCGCACGCTACGCGTACTCCGTGATTTTTCGCAAAAAAATTAAAGGACATTTTTGCCCTTGGGGGTCCTTCTGGGACCCCCTGACAAAGGCTAGGGGGTCAGGAACTGTCCACCATGCCCCCTTTTCACGTTCTCCACCTTTGTTTTTCACCCCCTCAGACTGCGAGAGACAAAATGGCGGCCGACACTTCCTGGTTTCGACCGATTCGAATGTTTACTAAGATCTAACAACCAATCAGAATCGCGCTTGCGCACGGCAGCGTGCGCGTCCGGTAAGTTTTACCATACGCGCATGGAGCGCGCCTATAGATATATATATATTGATTTAAATGCTATTTTCTCAGGAAATACTGAACAGATTTACACCTGCAAAAGGCACATCCCTGACCTGAGGACTACCTCTCTGCCAAATTTCAAGTAATTCTGTTCAGCCGTTCGGGCTGTAGCTTGGACTAAAGGTCCTATGGAAAAATGCATGGGGAAAATGCGTTTTGGGACCCCCCCTTTTTCTCAGCCCCCGCTAGACGAATCCCCCCGAGACTTTCAGGGAAGGAGCGGAGCGCCCCACCTATTTTGAAAATTTCGCAAGGATTCGTCAATCGGCGCCAAAGTTATTCCAAATAGAATGTTGCGGATTTCCTATGGAAACACGGTCCTAACTATAACTATCTACTGGCGACCGCCAGTAGATAATATATATATATATATATATACACACACATATATTCAAACCAAGTCTAATGGGAGCCCCCGTCCCTGCAGGGTAGCTTCGAAGTACGGGAATGAAGCGCCCCGTGATAAAATCAAACAGATGAAAGGTATCGAAGCCCAACTCAATGAGGCACTGGCATTTTAATGTATTCAAAGTGGCAGCAGATCCTGATGTGTTTCGGCCATAGAATATGGCCTTGTTCAGAAGTGAGCTAGATATAGATGCAGTTAATAACGCGCATTAAATTGCATTAAACACAAAACCAAACAGCAGGCCTACTGTTAAGAATCATGCTTAATAGAGTCATTATATTACAGTCTCATTAAAACGTTCTTCAGGCACATTTACTCCCAAAATCCAAAGTCAGGTGTATTGAAAAAAATAGGCTTCATGTATTGCAACCTTGCTCGAAACAATTACTGCCAAACTCACATCCGTGTTCTCGATTAAACATCCGGGCAACAGAGTTGGCAAGAGGAGACCTTTCATTTCCTCTCTTCCTTTCTCGCCAGCATGCTGCAAGTACCTGGAAAATCCATTGTATTTCATGTGACCCAGCTGGACATGCTCCACAAGTCACATCCAAACCAGGTCTCCATCTAATGGAAACCCCTGTCCCTGCAGGCCGGCTTTGAAGTAAGCGTTACAACAAACAAATGATGGACGGACTGCTGACAATGCAGACATTCTCTCCCAGTCAAGAGATCTGGGTTAAATCCATTGTTCTTTTGCCCACTACACCACCCCAGTTCAGACATGGCCATATGCAAATCAGTCTTGACCCTGTGCCTCATGGGAACAGTCCAGCCCGAACTGCCAAGCCATGTCTTCCCTGGATCGGAATCAAGCATCCTAGGACCGGTTTCTGGCTATCAGCCGTCATCAGCCAGGATAGCTTGACTCCAGTGGCGTAGCGAGCACGGGACCCACTTCTGGGCATACCCATCCCACTTAGGGCGAAAAGCGTTACAACAAACAAATGATGGACGGAATGCTGACAATGCAGACATTCTCCCCCAGTCAAGAGATCTGGGTTAAATCCATCGTTCTTTTGCCCACTATGCCACCACAGTTCAGACATGGCCATATGCAAATCAGTCTTGACCCTGTGCGTCATGGGAACAGTCCAGTCCGAACTGCCAAGCCATGTCTTCCCTGGACCGGAATCAAGCATCCTAGGACCGGTTTCTGGCTATCAGCCGTCATCAGCCAGGATAGCTTGACTCCAGTGGCGTAGTGAGCACGGGACCCACGTCTGGGCATACCCATCCCACTTAGGGCGAAAAGCGTTACAACAAACAAATGATGGACGGAATGCTGACAAAGCAGACATTCTCCCCCAGTCAAGAGATCTGGGTTAAATCCATTGTTCTTTTGCCCACTACGCCACCCCAGGTCAGACATGGCCATATGCAAATCAGTCTTGACCCTGTGCCTCATGGGAACAGTCCAGCCCGAACTACCAAGCCATGTCTTCCCTGGACCGGAATCAAGCATCCTAGGACCGGTTTCTGGCTATCAGCCGTCATCAGCCAGGATAGCTTGACTCCAGTGGCGTAGTGAGCACGGGACCCACGTCTGGGCATACCCATCCCACTTAGGGCGAAAAGCGTTACAACAAACAAATGATGGACAGAATGCTGACAATGCAGACATTCTCCCCCAGTCAAGAGATCTGGGTTAAATCCAACGTTCTTTTGCCCACTACGCCACCCCAGTTCAGACATGGCCATATGCAAATCAGTCTTGACCCTGTGCCTCATGGGAACAGTCCAGCCCGAACTGCCAAGCCATGTCTTCCCTGGACCGGAATCAAGCATTATAGGACCGGTTTCTGGCTATCAGCCGTCATCAGCCAGGATAGCTTGACTCCAGTGGCGTAGTGAGCACGGGACCCACGTCTGGGCATACCCATCCCACTTAGGGCGAAAAGCGTTACAACAAACAAATGATGGACGGAATGCTGACAATGCAGACATTCTCCCCCAAAAGAACGATGGATTTAACCCAGATCTCTTGACTGGGGGAGAATGTATGCATTGTCAGCATTCCGTCCATCATTTGTTTGTTGTAACGCTTTTCGCCCTAAGTGGGATGGGTATTCCCAGACTTGGGACCCGTGCTCACTACGCCACTGGAGTCAAGCTATCCTGGCTGATGACGGCTGATAGCCAGAAACCGCTCCTTGGATGCTTGATCCCGGTCCAGGGAAAACTGGGCTTGGCAGTTCGGGCTGGACTGTTCCCATGAGGCACAGGGTCAAGACTGATTTGCATATGGCCATGTCTAAACGTGGGTGGTGTAGTGGGCACAAGAACGATGGATTTAACCCAGATCTCTTGACTGGGGGAGAATGTATGCATTGTCAGCATTCCGTCCATCATTTGTTTTTTGTAACGCTTTTCGCCCTAAGTGGGATGGGTATTCCCAGACGTGGGACCCGTGCTCACTACGCCACTGGAGTCAAGCTATCCTGGCTGATGACAGCTGATAGCCAGAAACCGGTCCTAGGATGCTTGATTCCGGTCCAGGGAAGACATGGCTTGGCAGTTCGGGCTGGACTGTTCCCATGAGGCACAGGGTCAAGACTGATTTGCATATATCCATGTCTAAACTGGGGTGGTGTAGTGGGCAAAAGAACGATGGATTTAACCTAGATCTCTTGACTGGGGGAGAATGTATGCATTGTCAGCATTCCGTCCATCATTTGTTTGTTGTAACGCTTTTCGCCCTAAGTGGGATGGGTATTCCCAGACGTGGGACACGTGCTCACTACGCCACTGGAGTCAAGCTATCCTGGCTGATGACGGCTGATAGCCAGAAACCGGTCCTAGGATGCTTGATTCTGGTCCAGGGAAGACATGGCTTGGCAGTTCGGGCTGGACTGTTCCCATGAGGCACAGGGTCAAGACTGATTTGCATATGGCCATGTCTAAACTGGGGTGGTGTAGTGGGCAAAAGAACGATGGATTTAACCCAGATCTCTTGACTGGGGGAGAATGTATGCATTGTCAGCATTCTGTCCATCATTTGTTTGTTGTAACGCTTTTCGCCCTAAGTGGGATGGGTATTCCCAGACGTGGGACCCGTGCTCACTACGCCACTGGAGTCAAGCTATCCTGGCTGATGACGGCTGATAGCCAGAAACCGGTCCTAGGATGTTTGATTCCGGTCCAGGGAAGACATGGCTTGGCAGTTCGGACTGGACTGTTCCCATGAGGCACAGGGTCAAGACTGATTTGCATATGGCCATGTCTAAACTGGGGTGGTGTAGTGGGCAAAAGAATGATGGATTTAAGACAAGATCTCTTGACTGGGGGAGAATGTATGCATTGTCAGCATTCCGTCCATCATTTGTTTGTTGTAACGCTTTTCGCCCTAAGTGGGATGGGTATTCCCAGACGTGGGACCCGTGCTCACTACGCCACTGGAGTCAAGCTATCCTGGCTGATGACGGCTGATAGCCAGAAACCGGTCCTAGGATGCTTGATTCCGGTCCAGGGAAGACATGGCTTGGCAGTTCGGGCTGGACTGTTCCCATGAGGCACAGGGTCAAGACTGATTTGCATATATCCATGTCTAAACTGGGGTGGTGTAGTGGGCAAAAGAACAATGGATTTAACCTAGATCTCTTGACTGGGGGAGAATGTATGCATTGTCAGCATTCCGTCCATCATTTGTTTGTTGTAACGCTTTTCGCCCTAAGTGGGATGGGTATTCCCAGACGTGGGACACGTGCTCACTACGCCACTGGAGTCAAGCTATCCTGGCTGATGACGGCTGATAGCCAGAAACCGGTCCTAGGATGCTTGATTCTGGTCCAGGGAAGACATGGCTTGGCAGTTCGGGCTGGACTGTTCCCATGAGGCACAGGGTCAAGACTGATTTGCATATGGCCATGTCTAAACTGGGGTGGTGTAGTGGGCAAAAGAACGATGGATTTAACCCAGATCTCTTGACTGGGGGAGAATGTATGCATTGTCAGCATTCTGTCCATCATTTGTTTGTTGTAACGCTTTTCGCCCTAAGTGGGATGGGTATTCCCAGACGTGGGACCCGTGCTCACTACGCCACTGGAGTCAAGCTATCCTGGCTGATGACGGCTGATAGCCAGAAACCGGTCCTAGGATGTTTGATTCCGGTCCAGGGAAGACATGGCTTGGCAGTTCGGGCTGGACTGTTCCCATGAGGCACAGGGTCAAGACTGATTTGCATATGGCCATGTCTAAACTGGGGTGGTGTAGTGGGAAAAAGAATGATGGATTTAAGACAAGATCTCTTGACTGGGGGAGAATGTATGCATTGTCAGCATTCCGTCCATCATTTGTTTGTTGTAACGCTTTTCGCCCTAAGTGGGATGGGTATTCCCAGACGTGGGACCCGTGCTCACTACGCCACTGGAGTCAAGCTATCCTGGCTGATGACGGCTGATAGCCAGAAACCGGTCCTAGGATGCTTGATTCCGGTCCAGGGAAGACATGGCTTGGCAGTTCGGGCTGGACTGTTCCCATGAGGCACAGGGTCAAGACTGATTTGCATATGGCCATGTCTAAACTGGGGTGGTGTAGTGGGCAAAAGAACGATGGATTTAACCCAGATCTCTTGACTGGGGGAGAATGTATGCATTGTCAGCATTCCGTCCATCATTTGTTTGTTGTAACGCTTTTCGCCCTAAGTGGGAGAGGTATTCCCAGACGTGGGACCCGTGCTCACTACGCCACTGGAGTCAAGCTATCCTGGCTGATGACGGCTGATAGCCTGAAACCGGTCCTAGGATGTTTGATTCCGGTCCAGGGAAGACATGGCTTCGCAGTTCGGGCTGGACTGTTCCCATGAGGCACAGGGTCAAGACTGATTTGCATATGGCCATGTCTAAACTGGGGTGGTGTAGTGGGCAAATAACGATGGATTTAACCCAGATCTCTTGACAGGGGGAGAATGTATGCATTGTCAGCATTCCTTCCATCATTTGTTTGTTGTAACGCTTTTCACCCTAAGTGGGATGGGTATTCCCAGACGTGGGACCCGTGCTCACTCACTACGCCACTGGAGTCAAGCTATCCTGGCTGATGACGGCTGATAGCCAGAAACCGGTCCTAGGATGCTTGATTCCGGTCCAGGGAAGACATGGCTTGGCAGTTCGGACTGGACTGTTCCCATGAGGCACAGGGTCAAGACTGATTTGCATATGGCCATGTCTAAACTGGGGTGGTGTAGTGGGCAAAAGAACGATGGATTTAACCCAGATCTCTCGACTGGGGGAGAATGTATGCATTGTCAGCATTCCGTCCATCATTTGTTTGTTGTAACGCTTTTCGCCCTAAGTGGGATGGGTATTCCCAGACGTGGGACCCGTGCTCACTACGCCACTGGAGTCAAGCTATCCTGGCTGATGACGGCTGATAGCCAGAAACCGGTCCTAGGATGCTTGATTCCGGTCCAGGGAAGACATGGCTTGGCAGTTCGGGCTGGACTGTTCCCATGAGGCACAGGGTCAAGACTGATTTGCATATGGCCATGTCTAAACTGGGGTGGTGTAGTGGGCAAAAGAACGATGGATTTAACCCAGATCTATTGACTGGGGGAGAATGTATGCATTGTCAGCATTCCGTCCATCATTTGTTTGTTGTAACGCTTTTCGCCCTAAGTGGGATGGGTATTCCCAGACGTGGGACCCGTGCTCACTACGCCACTGGAGTCAAGCTATCCTGGCTGATGACGGCTGATAGCCAGAAACCGGTCCTAGGATGCTTGATTCTGGTCCAGGGAAGACATGGCTTGGCAGTTCGGGCTGGACTGTTCCCATGAGGCACAGGGTCAAGACTGATTTGCATATGGCCATGTCTAAACTGGGGTGGTGTAGTGGGCAAAAGAACGATGGATTTAACTCAGATCTCTTGACTGGGGAGAATGTATGCATTGTCAGCATTCCGTCCATCATTTGTTTGTTGTAACGGCTTTGAAGTAAGGGCATGGTGTGTCCTGTGATAACATCAAACACATGAAAGATATCGAAGCCCAACTCGAAAGACACTGGCATTTTATTTATTCAAAGGGGCAGCAAATCCATTCCTGACACTTTTTGGCCATAGAATACGACCTTGATCAGAGGTGAGCCAGATATTGATACAGTTAATCACACGCCTAAAATTGCATTAAACACATGACCAAACAGCAATCCTACTATTTCCATAATCCACCTGTAATGCCACTTTGTTAATGCAGACTGGAATGTCCATTTAACTCATGCTGAATAGCATCATTATATTACAAAGTTATTCAGACGCACATATTTACAAAATCCAAAGTCATGTGTAATTTAAAAAAAAATGGCTTTATGTATTTCAACCTTGCTCATAACAATTGCTGCCAAAGTCACATCCCTGTTCTTGATTAAACATAAGTGCATCAGATTTGGCAAGAGGAGTCCTTTCACCTCCTGTCTCCCTTTCGTGCCAGCATGCTGCGAGTACCTAGAAAATCCATTGTGTTTCACGTGGGCGAGCGGGACATGCTCCCCAAATCACAACCAGACCAAGTCTCCTTCTACTGGAAGTCCCCATCCCTGCAGGGCAGCTTCGAAGTATGGGCAGGAGCCGGCCTTGGTTTTGGACAGAGGGGGCTGCTAACATGCAGCTCCCCCTGTCCAGAAGTAATTCTGCTCTGCTTCATGCAACAAGAACATTTTCTTTTGCTTGCACGAAGCGGAAAAGAGTTTTCTATGGCTTGGCGGGAGAAGTGCCCCCGGGGCCAAAGGTACGCAACGGACCCCCTGCATATATATAATTTGAACCCAGGGTAGGTGGTAGTTGCCGGGGCTGCGGGGAAGCCTAGCAGGCCCCCTGCATTTACATTAGTGATTGCCCTGGGAGGTGGCGGGACCCTGGACTGCAGGGGGCGCACGGCCTCCCTGCACTTCTATTAATCATTGCCCTGGGGCTGTGGGGGGCATGCGCCCCCCCCTCATCAATACATTATTAGCTCCGGGGCTGCGGGGTAGGCTATACATGCCTCTCCCACATTAATTTTATTCAATAGCCCCAGGGAGGTGGTGGTCCCCAGGGCTGTGGGGGGGCATATGGGCCCCCGCATCAGGTTACATATGTCTGCGCCCAGCACGCCAGTCATATCATAATGCTGTGGTCACACTGCCGCATGCTTGTCGGGCAGTTGCCTGACCACGACAATAGCAGACGGTGGTCTGACCGTCCGCTATCATAATGAGGCCAATTGTGTACTACAGTATATTTACAATTTTTTACATATTTAATTACTTTAAAAAATCTACTCAGCACTGTAGTAAAACCTAGAATATACCACACAACTAAAAAAATTTGCAAAAAGAAACACTAGGTACTACAGTGGAACTAAGGAAATTATTTAAAAATATATCGTAAAAAATAAAAACATATCCCTCCCTATTACCACTAAAGTGGTAATACGTACGCAACATGAATAAAACTAGTTACCTGTATCTAAGGGCTTGACTCAGAACAAAGCCAAATGTTACTAAAAACAATGTGGTTGCTATTTAATTGTCTTTGCCTTGTACCACGGTATACCGCAAAATTACTGCTGTATACCTGGGCACAAGATATGACTACGGCTTACCTGTACTATTGTATTACATTATTCTTCATCATGCATGGTGTCGCATGGGGAACACAATACTTAAATCACATTTACAAAGCAAAACAAGACACCCTGAGTGACTCTACATTGCTTGGTAAATCTGTAGGAAAGCAAGGCTGCGCAATTCACTGTTTTGTGTCACTCTGAACATCATAATCTACATTCCTGCTCAATTTCACAAACATAGTTAAACTCCCCACGCTATGCCATTCCAATATACACCACTCCAGTCTAAGGTATTTGGCTGTGCACCACTCAAGTGTACATCACTCATTCTACGTCACTCCATTCTATGCCACTCCACACTGTTCTACTCTGTACGCTACTCCACTATACGCTATTCTACTCTACAAGACTCCAGTCAACACTATTTCAATCTATACTATTACTCTCTATGCAACTCCACAGTATGCCACTACACTGTATTTGTTTCACTATACGCCACTACAAGGTATGTCACTCCAGTCGATGAAAGTATACTCTATTGCACGTTATGGCAAATCCCCTCTATGCCACTTCACTGTATGTCACTTCACTCTATGCTACTACACTGTATGCAACTCCACTCTATGCCACTCTTCTGTATAGTTTTCCACTCTACCCCACTCCAATGTACACCACTGCAGTCTACTCCACTCCACTAAATGCTATTTCATTATATGCCACTCCAGTGTCTGATACTCCACTCTACACCACTCTACACCACTCCAGTGCAAGCTTTTCCATTAGATGTCACTAACCTGTAGGGTACACCACTGTATGCTATTCCACTCAACCCCACTCCACTATTCACCACTCCAGTCCACACAACTGCACTGTGCACCCCTCCACTGTATGCTACTGCACTCTACGCTATTCACAATATGCCACTACACTCTACTCTACACTATTCCACATTGTGTCACTCCACTCTACCATATCACATTTCACACAACTCCACTGTACTTCCTTTTCAATGTATGCCATTTCACTCAACCCCCCTCTGCTGTTCGCCACTCCAGTCCACAAAACTACACTGTACACTCTTCCGCTGTCTGCTACTCCAC
This sequence comes from Triturus cristatus, assembly GCF_964204655.1. Classification (NCBI taxonomy): domain Eukaryota; kingdom Metazoa; phylum Chordata; class Amphibia; order Caudata; family Salamandridae; genus Triturus; species Triturus cristatus. The sequence goes on from NC_140581.1 coordinate 884,448,170, forward strand.
TTTACACTATTCCACTACTTTAATAAAACCACTTATCTTGCACTCGCCTCATTGCAAACTGGCAATGCAGCGAGCTCAAGGTAAGTCGTTTTGTTTAATTATTTATTTTACATTCCCTATGCCGTCATTTGTCACTTTTACAGCCCCCACCCCCAATCGCACTCTACCCCTGCCCCACTGCTCTTGCCTGCATGGGCCGCCACAGCTCCAATACACAAAACTTTGTCACACTCTTCACCGCTATTCAATGCTCCTCTCTACACCACTCAACTCTACCACACCCTCCTCCACTCTTTTTATCTGTAATCTACAAAACTCTACCACACTCTACGCCATTCAATAGCATTTGACTCTACTTCAACCCCATACACTCCATTTTACAACTCTCTTCTCAACTCTACCCCACACCACTCTACTGAGCAACAACGTACTCTACTTTGCAAGACTTTTGAACACTTGATGACACACCACTCCACTGTACTGTATGACACACCACTCAGATTTATGACACTTTACTTAATTGCACGCTACACCACTGAACTGTTATGCATGCCACACCAGTCTACTGTATGAGATATCATTCCCCTCTATAACATTTCACTTTACTGTCTGCTACCCCACTCCAATCTACTCCACTCCACTATATTCCATTTTACAATTCTGTATGCACTGTCCTCCACTGTAATGTACGACCCTCCAAATAACATTCACTCGAGAACACTGGACTGTATGTTTTGAAACACATTTTTCTTTAAAATGTATATATATATGGAGTGGCAGCGTTTCTATAGGCAATGCCTATTTGGTTTGCTTATAACTTTGGCACTGTTTGACAAATCTTCATGAATCTTTTCAAAAAAGTTATTTTTGCTTAGTTTCTTTATGGAAAGCTTGGTTGTTAACCACAAGGGGGGGGTCGAAGCTTTGAAGTAGGAGAATGTTCTGAATGCCCCCCTTCTGCCCCCCAGGGAGTTTGGAATTTTCTACCTCCATACCCTGGCCACAGCTTGTCTGGAGGTCATAAAATACTAGCATCAAACCCTTTGTGAGTGTGTCTGAGCAGAGCCTTTGTGATGTGTAAGTATGGTAGGTGAGAGCTCCTCCCCATCATCAAGTCAGAGATGGCCCATCCTCCCAGCATCAATTGCATTTTGTATCACTGTCTGGGAGAAATGAACAATATTCAAAGGCCAACTGCTAGCTACACCTTGTCACGTGAGCCAGGATCAGACTGAAGACATCAAATGGTTGGGACACAAAAATGCAAACTTTCTAAAAATGGCAATTTCAGAATTGTGACTTAAAATCTGACTTTACCATTAAAAAGGACTCCAAATTTCAATTCCTCAAACACCAAACTAGACATTCCCACCTGATTCCAATTGATAGCTATTGCTTATTAAATGTAATAAGTTATCACAATGTTATCCTATATGAGAGGCAGGCCTTGTAGTAGTGAAATGCAAATTTAGGACATGTAAAAGTTAAAAGTAAATGACCAACTTTTTAAATACATTGCACCCTACTCTATGGGCTACATAGGGGCTACTCTATGGTCTTATACTTATACAAAAGGAAGGTTTAGGCCTGGCAAAATACTTATTTGGCCAGGTTGAAATGACAGCTTAAAACTGCACACACAGGCTGCAATAGCAGGCCTAAGCAAGGTTTAAGAGTTTCTTAGGTGGGTGGCACAACCACTGTTGCAATCCCATTAGTTGTATTTAATACACAGGCCCTTGGTACATGTAGTACCACTTTACTAGGGACTTACAAGTCAATTAAATGTGCCATTTGGGTGCAATCCAATTTTACCATGTTTAAAGGAGAGAGAGCACACACATTTTAGCACTGGTTAGCATTGCTAAGTGCACAGAGTCCCAGTGCCAGCAAAAACAAGATCAGCAAAAATGAAGGAGTAGGGTAAAACATTTGGGGTAAGACCACTCTATGACTGTCAAGTCACTTAACTCTAAAAACAATCTTGTTATCAATTGAACATTATCTGCTTTTAGTTTTGTTAAATATTGAAAGGTTATCCCTCTATACTCAGCAGACCTCAATGAGGTCTAACAAAGGTCCAGCAGCCCATGTCAGGGTTTTGCATATTCTGTACCTAATTTCAGGACCTTAGGGCCCTGCTGGGGGCTGCAAACCCATCATGGGGATCTGCAAACCCCATCACAATTATTTTGTTAATCACATGGAGAGACTTTGTCCCCTCCCCATCTGTGCCAAAGTGTCAAGTGATACCCTAAATGACCCCTTATGGCTTTTTCATTGTTCATATATGTTGTGGGGAGGAGTTCCTGCATCCTTTAATGGTGGACACAACATTTTTCTTGAAGTTATGGTCCGGCAATCAGGGAGATTTGGGAGGCATACCTGATTTTTGATTCATGGACTCAACACAGCAGGCAACAGCTCCTCTATTTCCAATTAGATTTTAATATGTTTCAAATGATTGATCTGTGGAGATCTGTGAACGTAGTTTCATGGACATCATGAAATAATTGTCCATAAATTTCTATAATTAAATCTTTTCATTCACCCCATAAAAAATGTAAATGCAAATTTCTCGAAAATTACTGAATTCATTTACACAAAACAAGGCAAAGGCATGCCTCTGAGTAAAATAGTAATGCCAAATTTGGTGTAATTCAATGTAAGAAACTGAGTTATTGGTTGATGGAGTGGAAGCCCCACTCAGTCAACATCCCAATTCTTGTTAATGCTAGGCCTGGGCGTAGTTCGCGAAGTAGCACTTCGCGAAGCTACGCAAAGTGAAGTTCACACTACGCGAGCTACGCGTAGCACTTCGCGAACTGCGTAGTACCTTGTTCGCACTCTGCCAGATGTCGTTTTCAATGATTGCACAGTGCGGACAAGCAACCGGCACTGTGCAATCATTGAAAATGGCATCTTGCACAGTGCGAGCTGTAGTTTTCTGCTGCTCGAGTAGATTTTTACTCGAGCTTCAGCTTTCTCAACGCAAACTGGTAGTTTCTCATCGCGAGCGGTTGCGAGCATACGGGACCACTCGCAATGAGAAACCTGACCTCCCCGCGTTGGAAATCTCGCCGGGAGGTTTATTTTCCATGCTCGCGATCGCCAACTTGCAGTTGCTGATCGCGAACAAGAAAAAAGTCTCGCCGGGATGTCATTTTGCTTGCTCGCAGTCACCAACTTGACGTTGAGGACCGCGAGCAAGCAAAAAATGACCGCAACACTACGCTACGCGTGTTCGCACTGTGCTACGTGCAGTTCGCGTAGTGCGAAGTTGCGCGAACTTCGCAAACTACGCGAGCGTAGCGTAGTGCTTTGCCCAGGCTTAGTTAATGCGAGCCACAAAAGTCACTAAATTAATCTGTACTTGACCCTCTGGTAGATTGGCACAAAGCAGTCTGGCTTCATTTATAGGCAATGTGTAAAGTATTTATGTTATGTTATCAGATTTATAGAGTGCATGGCTGCCCCACTGACGGGGTGTCCCAGCGCTAGATCTGCAGGTACTAAGGAGCAGGGAAGTGACAGAAGATTAATCGGGAAAGAGTCAGGTCTTAACTGCCCTCCTGAATACCTCATGGTCCTGTACATTCCTGATAGTGCTAGGGAGTAGAGTCCAGAGAGATGGAGCTAAGAACCGGAACGAACAGCCTCTTCTAACACGGAGAGTGCATATCAGATGTTGGGTCGAGGAGCGGAGGGCGCGTTCCGGTACATAGGGGAAGAGAAGATTGGCAAGAATGAATAGGCTTAGGCGTAGAAAATTCTGTGAGCAATGCACAAAGTCTTGAATTGAATTCTCTTTTCTATCAGGAACCAGTGTAGCTTACGTATGTATTTGGAAGTAGTACAAGATTTCGGGAGGGCGAGGAGGGAACAGGCAGTGGCATTTTGCATCGTTTGTAAACGATTAATGCCTGCCTTATTGTCACCCAGGTACAGAGAGTTACAGTAGTCCAATCTTGAAAGGATAGTAGACTGGATGATGGTCTGGCGAGTTTGAGCATCAAAAAACCCAAGCAGCGGCTTCAGACCGCGTAAGAGTCCAAAACAGCTGCCAGCCACCGATTTTGTCTGTGCCTGAAAAGTAAGTGCACGTCTAACCAAACGCCCAGGGTTTTTATGATATCCTTGGGGGTGGGAGAAACTCCCAGAGCGGCAGGCCACCATTGATTGCTGCAAAGATGCATATCCCTTCCTACAAGGAGGATCTCGGATTTAATCGCTTTCAATTGGAGTCAGTCAGCTGTCATCCATTCTGCGATAGCCAACATATTATTTCGGAACTAGGTAATGTGTTGGTCAGAGGTGTTGGATAGCGAGATCAAAAGCTGAGTATCATCAGCGTATGAGACCGTGGAGAGGCCCCTGCATTTTTTGCAACTTCTGCCAGGGATTGAACATAGATATTAAATGATGTTGTGCTCAGGGCCGAGCCCTGAGGAACCCCATAGTGTACAAGCTGTTTCAGGGAGCTGCAAGGAGGAGACATTACTTGAAAGGATCTGCCTGATAGAAAGGACACGAGCCAATTGAGAGTGGTATCTCCTAAGCCTATCTCTTGCAGACGTTGCACCAAGATTTTATGAGAGAGTGTCGAAGGCGGCACTAAGGTCGAGGAGAATCAATGCAGAAGTATGGCCTTCATCTAAAGAGCTCTGCAGTTGTTCAGTCACTGCCAGCAGAACAGACTTAGTACTGTGGCCAGGTCTGAAGCCGTTCTGCTGCTGGTCAAGAATGTTGTTGGTTTTAATAAATTTAGTCAGGATAGAGTTAATGTAAGACTCTGTGACTTCACCCACAAAAGTGAGTAGTGAGATCGGGCAGAAGCTTTCTGGTTTGGAGGCATCCAAGGTAGGATTTTTTAGCAGAGGAATAACCTTGGTGTATTTCCATGAGGTAGGAACAACTGAAGATGTTAGGGACGAGTTTATCAATTCACAGAGCGTGGGTAGGAGTAGTGGTAGACATTCTAGAAGCTAATCAGGTTTAAAAGGATTAGCTGGAGAACCTGATTTATTTTTATAGCTAAGAGTCCTTCATGTTTTCAGGATAGTGCCAGGAAGGAGTATAGAAGAGTACCCAAGCAGCTGGTATGATCATTGCGCTTCAATGTTAATAGTGGGTGGAAAAGATTTGTATATGTCCTCCATTCTTTTAACTAAAAATGTGGCTAAGTCCTCACATTGAGAGTTGTAAAGAGTGGTGAATGCCCTTGCTGATGAGGGATTTCTAATATTATTTAGCAGGGAGAAGATACTTTAAGTGGGATTGTTACTATTTAAAAATTTTCCAGCAATATATTTAGCGCGTTACTTCCAAATAGCTTTATGAAAGGTCTTGACAGAAGAGCGATATTGTGTTTTGAGAGCAGGATCGTATTTGCATCTCCAAGTCTGTTCGAGAACTTTTCTGTTTTTTGTCATCTGGGTTAAGCTCTCATTAAACCAGAGACTCGTATAGGTTCTGTGGCGAGGCGTGAGCTTGGCAGGGATATGTTTATCAAGGGACTGTATGAGCCATTCATGGACGTGGCTGTTGGCTGTTTCGACATCATCAGGCAGTTGGGGCGTTTGGGAGCATAGAGTGTCTGCAAGGAGATTGGTGTTTAACTTGTGCCAAGGCCATTTTAAGAGGAGCTCAGGGTGAGTGTCTGGTGGCGGTTTTTCACCGGGGAGTGCTATGGAAATAAGAAAATGATCTGTCCTGCCATGGGAAGGGTGGGTGCACTCTGAGGGCAGTTATGCTAGAGAATACTGGATCTAGAAGATGTCCAGCAGTGTGTAGAGCTGGGAACATATTGTAGTAATTGACATGCTACGAGATCTGCCAGAAAGTTGGTAATCTCACAATTTTGGCGGTCCTCAAGGTGGACGATAAGGTCCCCCAAGATATTAAAATTTGCAGATTTTGTTGCCAGAATGGTAATAGAGTTGGCGAGTGATTGCCTAAACTTTTTAGAGGGGCTGGGAGGGCGATAGATTAGCAGTCCTGTCTTCGTAAAATTGTGGTTTTCAGAGATTTTAAAGAGTCCAACTTCACGGTCTGCGATTGGCTCCTGAGCCAAACTACAAGCCTAGATGGTTTTACAAATGATCGCTATACCTCCTCCCCTGCTGTCCTCTCTATTCAGAGTCTTTATTGAATGCCCCTGTGGAAGTGCCATCTGAGGTTCAACCACGATACTGGAGGTAAGCCAAGTCTCTGTGAGAAATAAGATGTCCAGTCCTTCAGACTGGATCAAATCAAACACATCGAGCATAGTGTTTAACTAAGGAGCGGCAGTTCAGACTGAGGATTTTAAAAGCCTGGGGAGAGGACATTGCGTCATGGCAAACAATTCTGATGCCCTAATCGCAGTGTTTACAGCGAGACAATCGATCAATTGGGTCAACAACCTTACTAAGGCAGGGGTTCCAAGTAGTTCTCAGGGAGAGAAGTTCCTTGGAAGAGTAGACCTGTCTGTTAGTGTCCAAATGGGCAGAGTGCCTGGTGCCTGGCAACGTCCAGACATGGATGGGTGCAGACAGGCTTGCCTTTGGCATGCCAGCGGCACGTTGGCTGCGTGCGTCCGCGCGGTGACCGGCCTGAAAGTAAAAGAGCTTTCAATCAATCGATCAGGCGTTTGTTAAGCACAACTAACACCCGTAAGGGTCTCAAGGCGCTGGGGTTGGGGGGTGCAGGTTCCAGTCCATCAAGGAGGGGGTAAAAGTTTTAAAAGTAAAGTAGAGAAACGGGACCGTAGTCCTCAGCAGTGCGGTCACACGCGCGCTTAGAAAGTAAAAGCGGATTGCTGCGTCTGTGCTGCGACTGGCCTGAGATGGCTGAGGGGGCACAACTAGATCCTCCCAACCTTGCATCTGATTGGGCAAGGCCACCCAATCAGTGCAGGCAGAGCCGCTGGCAGAGTTCAGCCTAAATGAGCGCAACAGTGAAAATACCAATACAACAAGTAAAAGAGCTTTACAAGTTTTAAAAGTAAAGTGCAGCAGACAAGCAGTGACAAAATGAAAACACAGCACAAGAAAAATTACAAAGCAATTTATAAAAATATAGTAAATTTGAATACAGCAATTGTTACCACAACAACAAAAAACAATAAGTAGAAGCGGAGATATTTAATTTCAAAGTTTAAAGCGAAAAAGCGCCTAAAAACAAAAAGCGCAATTCACGGATATCTGGTCATCCTAGACCAAGTAACAAGTTCAGGACAACTGCGATGGAGCAGGTCATTGCTGTAGCTTCACATTGATGGTCATCACAGGCTGTCACTGCTGTAGTGCGAAGTACAGGTTTTGCATTGGCGGTCGATGTATATGGTCACTGTCAATTCGAAGAGCTGGCCTCATCGAAACTTTACACTGGCAGTCGTCACTGGTGTCGGAGTCTTGGCATTAACAGATCCATTTGCAGTCACAAGGAGCCCAACCTGTTTACTTAGGTGGAGCTCTCAAGTGATGCCGCCCAGGGTCCAGGATGGGGGGACACTTCTTGGGGATCAGGATCACTCCTGCAGCGGCTAGCAGCAGGGCTCAGGCAGGTCCAGTTGCAGACCAGGGAGTTCCAGTTGCAGCAGGTCAGCTGGCAGCTGCAGGGAAGCCTCTGAACTTTATTATGTACCTGTAGCTCACACAGGGGGTTAGCTAACTAACAATTGGAGTCACTCTGGGTGGCCTGAGAAGAAGGAAGGAAAGAAGGTCCAATTTCCTTCTCACACAGCAAAACAGTCCTTCAAGCAATAGGGCTGTCCTCTGGCAGAAGGCCAGTCCTTCTTCTGTGACTTCCACAGGCCCAGGAGTGTTCTGACAAGTGGCTCCTATGGTCCAATATTTGTACCAGGTGCTAGCCTTTGTGGGGGGGACTCTCTGTCCTATCCCCAAATCTGACTCTGGAAAGTACTTTCCCTTCCCCTGTCAGGGCTCCAAATTGACTTGAGGTGACAAAAGGCGAGGCAGGCCTGTGTTTGTGTGTGCAAGAGGCAAAGCCCTTTGAAGCTTAATTGGGGCTGGGCACTACCCCCTGTTATACCTGGCACATTGGCGTGAGTCTCCCTTCCATTTTTTCGTTGTGCCTCATGTATTTTTGTTGGTGCTAGCTGCTCAGGGCACTGTGCCACTGCTGTCCAGTGCCACAGTGCAAGTGCTCCCTATTGTAAATTCATGTATGATTTGTGATTCCATGATTGGTTGGTTTGGTTTACTTGTCAGACCCTAGTACAGTGCACCAGGAGTGCCCAGGGCTTGTAATCCAAATACTGCTGGTGGGTTTGCAGCACTGGTTGTGCCACCCACAGAAGCAGCCTGTAAACATGTGTCTAAGGTCTGCCATTGCCGAGCCTGCGTGCAGTCTGGTACTGTCATGCTGACTGGGCAAGTGCACCCACTTGCCTGTCCCTAAACCTTCCCTTTTCTTCATATCAGACACCCCTATGGTAGGCCCAAGGGCAAGGTGTATTGTAAGTATAAGGTAGGACATGCCCTGGTGTGTGTGGCATGTCCCAATAGTGAATTACAGCCATTTTCGTTTTTCACTATTGCAAGGCTACCTGTTCTCCATAGGCCAGAATGGGCAGTTTGATTATTACATCTTATAATCCTAACTGACTCAGAGAACATGGTAGAAATTCACATTTAGTATGCCTGAACTCAGGATGATAAAATACATCTTTTAGTAAAGTTGGTTTTAACATTCTGTGTTTGAAAATCCCACTTTTAGAAAGTAGGCATTTTCTTGTCTAACCATTCAAACCTGCCTCTGCTAGGCTGTGTGTATTCCTTTGTCTGGAGTTTGAGTGACAGGGCTGGGGAATTCCAGGAGACAGGGTGAGGTGTCCCAGTGGTGAATAGGGAGATCTGCATCCAGATGGATGGGAGAAGTTGCACCTTGGAGCTGAATAGGGCTGTGCCTGCTTTCCACAATGCTGGCTCCACCTCCTGGGAAGTGGCTGATGTCTCTGCCCTGCACAGTGAATGAAAATAAGGAATCCTGTCAACAAAGTGCTCCAGTGCTGTACCTGCCTTCCACAATGCTGGCTCCACCTCCTGTGGGGCGTCTAATGTTTCTGCCCTGCACTGTGAAAGGAAAGGAGAAGTCTGATAAACAGAGTGCTCAGGAACTGGTTTGGACTGGGCAAGGGCCCCTCTGCCTTCAGAGGACAAACGATTTCTGAGTATAAATATTGGGACCCTGATGCCAAGAATTTAGATCACTTTGGGAAAACAAGAAGAACCTCTGCTGAGGGAGGAACCAGAAGAGGCTGAGGAGGAAACTATCCCTGACACCGGGGGATTGGCCTGCAGTGGTTGCCTTACTGCCAAAGAGAGGAGAAAGGAACTTTGTGTGTACTTTTTCTCAACTTGTGAAGGATCTCCAAGGGCTTGGAATAGTGCTTGCCTCCTGCTGAAGTCTCAGGAACAACAGACTTCACCCCCCAGCTCCCCAGAGTTCTTTGGTAGTGCCTGCTGCTGTTGTTGGGCCTTCTGAGGGACTGCATGTCACAAGGAGCTGGAAGCACAACTCAAGAAGGAGAAGCGTGCCGCCGTCGGAGCTGTTGTCGTCGCATCTCGTAAAGTGTGTCGACGCTGCAGCATCGCATCAAGCGGAAGCGTCTCGCATCATCCAGGAAGTGTCTTGCAACGCCGAAGAAGCGTGTCGCCATCGCAGCCATCGTAGCTGACGCATTGCACCACATCAAGAGAAGAGTCTTGCATCGAGGAAGAAGCGTGTCGCCATCGCAACCATCGCAGTTGTCGCATTGCACCGCATCAAGAAAAGCGCCTCGCATCCCCGGAGACGCGTGCCGCCGTCGGAGCTGCTGTTGTCGCATCGCATAAAGGGGTGTCGCCGCTGCAGCATCGCATCGAGCAGAAGCATCTCGCAAACATCAGAGAAGAGTGCCGCTGCCAAGGCCGCTGTCGTCGCATCGTGTAAAGGTTGTCGCCGCTGCAGCTGACGCATCGAGTCGAGTCTTCTCGCAACATCGGAGAAGCATAACGCATCTGGAAGATCATCACGTCTTTATTTCTTTGCACCAAAAACTTCATCGCATCAACATCGTTGCAACGCTTTTGTTGCCCTGGGTGTCGCATCTAAAAGGTATATTGACTTAAAGTGTTGCATTTAAGAACTTAAGAGAACTAAGCAAAATTCTACCATCTAAGTAACAGTATTTTGTGTTTTTGTCGTTTAATGGTCTTGTGGTAAATCTATATAAAGAATACTTATTTTTGATATTAACCTGTGTGGTGTCCATTTGTAGTGTTGTCACTTGGTTACTGTATGTGTTCACAAATGCTTTAAACACTGCCTCTGAGATAAGCCTGTCTGCTCGTGCCAAGTTACCAAGGGGGTGATCAGGGGTTATTTTGGGAGTGTACCCCTTTACCCTGACTAGAGGAGAGGGTCCCTATTTGTCACAAGTGCATACTTGTGCCAACTAGAGACCCCTAAGCCTAACACCCCCCTCCAGTCATCCTGCAAGGATGGCCCATCCTGTCCACACCTAACCCCCCCATTTTGGGTTACCGCCATGAAGAAACATACAAACCCCAGCAGTAGAGCCATCCACAGTCATGTGAAACAGTGCACTGGCAGAAGGCATATGGTTTGGATAAGAAAATGTCAACTTTCTAAATGTACCATTTTCAGAATTCTAATTTAATATCCAACTTTACGATTAAAGAGGATTTTAAATTACAATTTATTTAAGTGTAGACAGCATATCTCTACCTCCTGCCAATCTGAAGTTAGCACTTAATAAATGTAATAGGGTAACCCAATGTTAATCAAAGAGAGATATTGGCCTTAGAACAGTGAAAAAAGACTTCAAGAGTTTTTCACTACCAGGACATGTAAAACGTAAGAACACCTGTCCTACTCTTTGAATACAATGCCCCCTGCCCTTGAGGGACTGCCTTAGGGACTGCCTTAGGGTTGACTCATAAGTATTGAAAAGGAAGGTCTAGTCCTGGCAACATTTTCAATTTGCGAGATTGAAATGGAAGTTTGAAACTGCAACAGAGACTGCAGTGGCCAACCTGCATCATGTTTTTAAAAAGCTACTTTGGTGGGTGGAACAAGTAGTGCTGCAGATCACTAGCAGGGTTTAATGACAGGCCCTGGGTACATGTAGTACCATTTAATAGGGACTTAGAAGTAAATTGAATACGCAAATTACTTGTAGGCAAATCTTACCATGTTTGAAGGAGAAAGCATAGGCACTTTGGCACTGGTTAGCAATAGTAAAGTCCACAGATTACCAGAGCCAACAAAAACTAATTTCAGCAAACAGGAACTACTGTGCAGGCAAAAATGTATGAAGGAAGTCAGCTAAAATGATTCCATTTAGCAATTTTTTCTTAATCCTATTGGAATTAAAATGGAAAATGTCACAGCCTTCAGCCATGCGCAGCAGACGTTTGCCAGGTTATGCATTTAAATTGCCTTAGTCTCTGAATTGTCCTACCCTTGCTGCACACAACCCCACTGTGGATGGTCTTTAGCTCTCATTCTCTCCGTCATTTTACTCTCCCTCTGGCTTTATCTCTGCTTGAGTCGTGATTTTAAAGATAGTCATTATTTTTGTGAAGACTGCCTATCTGGTACATAAAATATATTGACATTGAAGCACTGTAATATCTAGCCTACTTAACTCATGTGGCCAAATCAATACATTTCGGCTGGACAAAACCATGAAAGTGATTCATGTTAAAGGCTTTTTCAACAGAAATGCTTTTGTGAACATTAATGGATTGTAAATAAATTACACTCTGATCATGTTTCATCACTCATCCCTAAATTGTTAGTCTATAAGCCCTACCTGAATTTCTAGTGGCAGATTACAGCCATTATAATTTAGGAATATATGCCAAAGCATGTATCACTCACCCATGCCTCCCACACACCTATATGCCATCATGCTGCAACCAGAAGACAGCAACCTCATCTACCCTACATGCAGGCATCTTTCACACTTTCATACCTTTCTGGTGTATAGCGGTTTATGGAGATAGAGGAGCATGTTGTTCAGCTACATGTATGTATGTAAGTATATATATATACATATATATATACATATATATATATATATATATATATATATATATATATATATATATATATATATATATATATAATTTTTTTTTTAACTAAACATTTTAATTCTAGCATACAGGTAATTCCTCTCGAGCAGTTGACAAAATAAAAATTCATGTATAAAACACAGGAACGGAGATGAAATTAGATATTGTTATAACTTAGTTTCCATAGGAAAAGCATTTTTTGATTTGCTAATAACTTTGGTGTCGTTTGATGAATCTTCATGAAATTCCCCCAAAAAAGTGTATCCAGGTCAGCTCCTATCCTGAAAGTTTGGGGGTGATTCGTCAAGCGAGGGCTGAGAAAATAGGGGGGTCCCAAAATGCGTTTTCCCCACGTTAATTTCCATAGGAAATTTTGCGACGAGCTACAGCCCAAACTGCTTAACGGAATTATCCCAAATTTGGCAACAAGGTAGAGCTTGGTTCAGAAAGCGACCATTTTTTTAAATGGTGTACATCCATTCAGTAGTTGCTGAGAAAGTAGAAAAATAACAATTTTGATATCTGGGCGGAGCCTAAATCCCATACACGAGCTTCACTGTGATTGGCTGTTAACACTCCAAACCAGGAAGTGTTGGCAGCCATCTTGTGACTAGGTAGAAGTGAGTCACCAGAAAACAGAGAAGCAAAGGTATAAAACAAGAGAAGGGGGCAGGGTAGAAACACCCTGACCCCCTAGGCCTGCTCAGGGGGCCCCAGAAGGAACCTCAGGGCCAAAGAAAGCATTAAAAAAAAAAAAAAAAAAGATATTGGCGGATTTTGCGCTGGGGTCGCGGGTTTCTGTGTTTAATTTAATGAGACCCCGGGGTGGGCTATGTCCCAGGGGCATTTCTTAAAAAATAATAGAGGGGTTCGCTGGGGCTGCGGGGGCCCGCTGTCGTACTTTAATATTCGGGACCGCGTAGGGGACAGGGCCCTACCCCTGTCTATGTTGGTATTAGCGAACCGCAAATGGTAAATGCGGCATGTACGAGTGCTTTATATATCGTTCTAGCTATGAATGCACTGTGTACACGTTATTCTGCTCCACTACGCGGGTTCCATTTTGGAAGCAGTGGCCATCTTGTCATTGCCCTCACATAGGCTATGATGGAGTTAATACGGGCCTCACAGTACATGGGCTTTCCCTCTGACTTCTCTGTGACCTGGGCAGCTGGCTCTGCTGCCCCGGGTCAAACCGGTCTCACGAGCTCCCCTTCCTCCGTCCACCTGTGATTAGCATCAGGGTTTGACCCGTCATAAAATCCTTTCATTCTACACAATCCCCCGGCTAATCTCTTCCACACCTGCTTGTTCTTGCTTTATGACTTGTTTCCCAAAACAGGAGATGCTCATGTTTATTGGGGGGTCTATTTACTTCAAACATGGGATCTGAACCTTACTGTGTAAATCATTGTGGGCTGGCCGAACTGGAATGTGGGATGGTCATCATGACTCTGCTTTTTCGTTTGTAATGTATGCCTTTATATGACCATATCGTAAACCAAGCAATGTGTGCCTGGAGCATGATATTTTGTACTTAAGGAGAAGTCCGTTCCTATGATTTTCAGCAGTCTCCTGAGAACATACACGCTGTTGTACTTCTAGGATACCTGTCATTGGTCTGCAGCCAATAAACGATTCTTTGACTTCACCCAGAAGACTCTGTGTTTCTGTAGGTCCGGAACAGGGTGAACCCAGAAGTCATAGGGTGTGTGCCCCTGCACCGCTGGGTCTAAAATACCCAGTACTTCAGTTTGGCGCCCAACTCGGGACGATTTCAGCGGTACCAGTCCAAGCCAGAGGTTCGTGAGGAGCTTTGTGTGGAAATTCCGGAGGAAGGCCGCCACTTCATCAACCCCTGCATGTCGACGTGGTCCGAAAGTCTTTTCTGCGAGGTTCTCCGCGTCCCGACGGCTACGAAGGACTGCTGCCCTGATTAATCGACCTGTTTTGGACCCTTGACGAGTTTGAGAGAGCGGAACAATCGAGAGAGTCTTCTGGTGACGCCATCGATCAGCAATATTCAGTTAAGTATAAGTGGAGCGTCTCCCATTTGTTTTGGTATCCTTCGGGATCATTTGAATTGGGTACTTTGGAGTTTGCAAACGCCAAAACCAGAGGACTCGTGTATTCACGAGAATATCGTAATCGATAATCCTTTGACGTTTGGATCTAGACTAGTGAGCGAAGATGCCTGGTTCTGGATTATTTGGTAGATTATTCTGTTTGGGTTGTGGAAAAGATTTCCAGCTAGAGGAATCATGTCCGGTTCCTCCGGTTGGAACTCCAACTTATGAGCTCTATGTAAAACATGGCGTAGGCCCCATTGCGTATAACGAAGTGTGGATCCACTACACCAGGAAAGATGGTGTTTTAAAATGGCCCCAAAATGGTAGTTTTGATACCGATATTTTAGATAATCTGGAAATTAAATTGTTTAAGAAGAAAGCCCGGCCGGCGATGTTTGACTCTTTCCGCTTATGGCGAAAGGAAGCCAAACAGAAGGAAATTAAGTTAGCGAAAAAGAATAAGAGAGAGAGAGGTATGTCAGTAATGCAAGCAGCTGTACAATTTAAAGACAATGAAGAGGAGCAAATGAATGAGCAATTGCACAGGCAGCGTAAGTTAGGGATTGACAAATGTTACCCAGCTTTGCCACATTCTAAGCAGGATGAGTCAGAAGAAAAGGAGAAAGATCCTTTGATGTCACATTTGTTGAGTTCGCCACCCCCGTATGCTCAAACTGCCACGGCGCCTCCCCAGCTTGTAAATATGCCGCCTCCAGTGCATGTACTGCAAGCCTTGCCGCAACCGCCAGTTGCTTTGCAGCCAGTTCCGATTCCTGTAGCGCAGCCCTCTCAAGTGCTGCCAGTTGTGCTTCCAACTGCCCCCGCACTTCCTGCGACTTTGCCTAATCCAGTAACTGCCTCCCCTAACACTCTTCCTTCCACCACTCCAGTACCTGTCTCTACATCCTCTTTTCTTCCCTCTGTTTTTCCCCCTGTTCTCGCCTCAGCTTCTCCTTCAGCGCGACAGCGCCTAGCTAATGTGGTTACTACATTAATGTCTCCTCTCTTTGGGTCATCTGGTGCAACTCCTGGTGTACAGCGTAAGCAGTTGCGCAGCCAATTGCCTAACCCCGATGAGAAAAAGGTAATAGATCACATGGCGCGTAGATGGATCGTTTTCCCTTCACTGTATGATGTGGAATCAGTTGTTAACACTTTCCATCAATGGGATGCCCCTAAACAGAGATATGTGTTTGAGAAAATGTGCGAAATTCTCTGTGAAGAATTGGAGGATAGTGGTAAAAATCCGAACCCGCAGGAATTGTGTAGAGTGAGGTTCGATTTTGGAACTGGTATAATTGTGGACCGCGAAGTAGATAAAGCAGTTGCGGTTGTATTGTCCTTAAGGAATGAAGATTGCCAACAGTCATTGTTTGAACAAGAGGTCCTTGTGGGGAAAAAGGCAAAAGCGCGACAATACCCTATGAGAGAAGTTCCCCCGGTATGGAAGGAAGCGGTTGCAGCTGCCGGTGGTAACCCCGCTGTGGCAGCGCATTTCCAGCGTGTTTGGGTGCATGTTCCATGGAAGCGCTCTGAGGTGTTAGCACTTAAGCAGTACTCGCCTGATCCCCGTAAAAACCCAGCAGGTTATTATAAAGAGTTGTCACAGACGGCAGGGTCATGCATTATGAATCTGGCCGATATAGACATGTTGTTTGGTAATGTTGTTCCACAGCCTCTATGGGGATCAATTCATAATGTAGATCACAATGCAGAACTAGAGGATACATGGACTAACATTATTGCTGCTGACGCTAGACAAACTGGTGGTGCGAAACCAGAACCTTTGGTAGCTGAATTGCCTGGTAGAATCATCACGTATATGAAGACAATAATGCCTGCGATGCGCGTAAATTGGGATAAGTTATCTGCATGTAAGCAGAAGAAAGATGAGACAGTGTCAGACTTCTTTAATAGGTTTGAAGAAACGTTTATTGACCACAGTGGGCAAGATATGAGTACTGAGGGTGGCCAACGGCTGTTTGTGGATAAGTTTGTGCAGAATTTACTTCCTGACCTGTGTAAAAAGTTAAAAGATTCAGAAAGTTCTTGGGCTGTTTCTTCTTCAGCGCAAATACTGGCTACTGCACAGTATTATGAAAATAGAGATAAAGACGAGAAAGATAGAACGGAGAAGAAAACGAAGGAACTGAAGACAAAGGTCCTTTTACAGCAGGCCTATCCGCCACGTGGAGGTCAGAATAATTATAGGCAACCCCAAGGTGTCTATCACCAACCCCAACAGTTTCAGAACAATCAGCAAATGAACGGGTATTACCAACCACGTGTCCCTGTAGGTCCCAACCAATGTTCATACTGCAAAGAGGAAGGTCATTTTAAATACAGTTGCCCTAAATTAATGCAGCGGAACGGTAATATGTATGGCGCAAGAGGTAGGGGTGGTCAGCAAGCTCCTAGAGGCCGAGGGCGTGGAAGTGTTCCCCAGAACGCGCGTCCTCTGCCGCCTCAAAGTACCATCAATAGCTTTGATCAGCAAGCTAACGCGACTAGTAATACGGCACAGTATTATAGTAATGATTATTATGCAGAGGACGGTGATGCAGAGAATAATGATTACTAGGACAGCCATAGACAGAGAGAGGGAGTTGTTTCAGTGCCAGTGGATCAGAGTGGACCGTATGTTGAGGTGACTACAGCAAATGTAAAGGAGCCTTTTCTGCTAGACACTGGTGCTGCAAAGAGTTCAATCATGCATTCAAAACTCCCTGGCGCACCTTTGTCTGGCGATATAAATGTTTCAGTAGGTTTTTCTGGCGCCCCAGTTAGGAACCCGATTTCTAGTCCCATGTCACTTTCTGTTGGACCTTGTGAGCTGAAAGCACCCCTGATCCTGACAACAGGTTGTGGTGAGAATTTGCTGGGATTAGATTTGTTGAAAAGATTGCACGCTACACTGTATTGTTCTCCTTCGGGAGTACAACTTACATTAGGCAAGAAAGTGGTTTCCCCAATGTATTTGTCTAAAAACACGATGCCACCTGAATTGTCGTCCCTTCCGGATGCCCTTTGGGCTACTGGTCCCAATGATGTGGGCCTCTTGGAAATACCGCCATATGTGGTGACTTTAAAGGCTAATGTCAGACTGCCACGTATTCCCCAGTACAAGATCTCTAATGAAGGACAGAAAGCATTGTTAGACATTGTCGGCGACCTGATTAATAAGGGTGTGATTGAAGAGACAAGAGGCAACGTTTGCAATAGTCCGATTTTACCTGTCTTAAAACGAACGGATCCTTCACAGCCACCTGTTTACAGATTTGTGATTGATCTTAGAGAGGTTAATAAGATTGTTGTGCCACAGTTTCCGGTTGTCCCTGATATAACTGCCTTGTTAACGATGATTCCAGCCTCTGCTGCATGGTTTTCAGTGATCGATTTAAAGAATGCTTTCTTTAGTATCCCAATTGCAGAAGAGAGCAGGGACATTTTTGGTTTCAGTCTGGGAGGCCGAAGCTTCCGCTTCAAACGCGCTCCCCAGGGCTACTGTGAGAGTCCATCCATATATAGTCAGGCTCTGAAAGCGCAGCTTGATGCACTTGTTTTACCTAGTGGCGCTATCCTGATTCAGTACGTGGACGATTTACTGATCGCTGCGGATACTGAAAAGATCTGCAAAGAAGCCACATTGTCACTGTTGCGCCATTTATCCGCTTTCCATCACAAAGTGTCTCTCTCTAAGCTGCAATATTGTCGACAAGAGGTGACCTACTTAGGTCATCTCTTATCGAAGGAGGGAAGGAAATTGACCCCAGAAAGAATTCAAGCTATTGCACAGTTGAGTGTGCCGAAAACACAGAGAGAAGTGCGTGCTTTCTTGGGCATCACTTCATACTGTAGGCATTGGATCCCTAGTTTTTCCTTATTGGCAAAACCTTTGTTAGCCTTAACATGCAAAGACACACTGAATCCTATCCCATGGTCTGAAGAGTGCCAGAAGAGTTTTGTGGAATTGCGTAATGCATTATGTTCAGCACCTGTGTTGGGTACTCCCGACTACAGTAAGCCTTTTACATTGTATGTTCACGAGAAAGATGGATGTGCGTTGTCAGTGTTAACACAGCCTTTTGGCGACAGACCGCGCCCATGCGCATATTTTTCATCCACCTTGGACCCTGTAGCAAGGGCATTGCCAAGCTGTCTGAGAGCGACAGCTGCTGCAGCGATGTCTATCCGACAATCGGCTGGTTTGGTAATGGACAACACATTGATTGTCATGGTTCCACACGCTGTAGATACATTATTAAATAGAACTAAGACACAACACTTGACTAGTGCACGATTATCGGGCTACGAACTTACACTGTTAGCTAATCACATACACATAAAAAGATGTAATACGCTGAATCCAGCTACATTGTTGCCAATTCCAGCAGACTCAGATGAGATTGAGCAACATGACTGTCTGTTCAGAACAGAAGAAGAGACGAAAGGGAGAGTAGATCTCAAAGATACTCCCCTGACTGAGTGTGATGGCACTTTATGGGTAGATGGGTCCTGTTTCAAGCTCCCTAATGGTGACACGACTGCTGCATATGCTATCACGACTTTACACACAGTCGTGGAAACTGCACGAGTGCCACATAATTCGGCCCAAGCAGCAGAATTAATCGCCCTCACGAGAGCATGTGTGTTGTCTGAAGGAATGAGAGTGAACATATACACAGATAGCCAGTACGCCTTTGGCGTGGCTCATAATTTTGGGCGTTTGTGGAAGGAGCGTGGGTTCCTGACGTCGCATGGAGCTAAAATTCAGAATGGCAAGTTGGTGAATGATCTCCTTGAGTCACTGACCCTACCGTTGCAAGTTGCGATCATGAAATGCAGGGCGCACAGGAAAGTCACAGATGATGTTGGACGTGGGAATGCGTTTGCTGATGAGACCGCGAGAGAAACGGCACAGAATGTGAAGACTAGAATGTATGTTGCAGGTCCCGCAAGATGGGTTAGTGATGTGGGAATGTGTGAGAACACAATAGAGAGTGTGAAGTTGCTTCAAGCTGAAGCCACAGAGGAAGAGTTAAGCAAGTGGAGAGAAAGTATGGGTAAGTTGGATGAGAATGGTTGTTGGATTGATTTGACAGAACATAGGCGATGGTTGTTGCCTGATGCATATGTGCTTCCAGTAGTTACTATGGCACATGGAATGGCACATATCAGTACGAAAGGTATATGCAAGTTGTTGGCTCCAGTATGGCAGAATGCTGGGATTCCCAAGTGTGCAGAGAACGTGGTCAAGAATTGCATAGTATGCTTGAAGTACAACCCTGGTAGGGGAACCCCAACTCCGGCTGGTCACTTTGCACCCCCATCATGTCCATTCGAAGTTTTGCAGCTGGACTTTATTCACATGGAAAGATACAACAACCTGAAATATGTACTGGTGGTTGTTTGTGCTTTCTCAAAATGGATTGAGGCTTATCCTCTGAAAGATAACACTGCCCTATCCACAGCCAAAGCCCTTGTGAAGGAGTTTTTCCCTAGGTTTGGGATGCCAAGAATGGTGTGGTGTGATAACGGAAGTGAGTTTGTGGGTAAAGTGATGAAGAATGTATGTGAAGGGCTAGGGATAAAGCAGAAGTTCCACGCTGCAAATCACCCCCAATCAGCTGGATTAGTAGAACGCTACAATGGAGCCTTAAAGCTCAAGCTGGCTAAAATCCAGGCGAGCACTGGCCTTAAATGGCCTGACGCTCTGCCCCTAGCACTCCTGTCCACCAGAATGACCATACACTCACGAGTGGGACTTAGCCCTTATGAGGTCGTCTTTGGCCGCCCGGCTAATGTGTGGGGCGTGCCAAGACCGGCGAAATTTAGCGAAATAGAGCATCCAGTACTGCTCGATTACCTGTATGATTTGACTGTTAAACTGCGTGTTTTGCACCAACAGGTACATGATACTCTTCCCCAAGCCTCTGAACCTCCTGGACACCCTATCAACCCTGGTACGTGGGTGCTAGTACGAAACTTCCAGCGCAAGAGCAACGACGAGCCTCGCTGGATCGGCCCTCATCTTGTTCTTCTTTCAACAAGATCAGCAGTGCGAGTGAAAGGGAAGAAGCACTGGATCCATGGTACTCACTGCAAAGTAGTCCCTTTGCCTCTGCCATATGACCAGTGGGTCAAGGAGGGTATCGCCGACTCAGAGACAGACATTGTACCTCGCTTTGTACCATTCAGTGACGCACGCTTAAGAGACACAGTTTCAGACCAAGAGAGCGACAACATTCTGCAGGAAGCTGTGCCACCATCGAGTCGACTGGACACCACTGAGCCTGAACTTTTGTTTCAAGACCAAACAGCACCTGGCCGTCTCCGCTATAATTTGAGACCTAGGCCCATGGACAAATAAAGATTTCCTCACTTTTTCCTTTTGACATTTTTTGCTCTCCCATCTGAAGGACTTTCTTGATTTTTGTTTTTCGAACCACCATCCGGGTTCTGCCGCAGGGTCGCGGTGCCAAGACTTTGGGGTACAGGCCGAAGACGCTAGGTCGACGGTTCTGGTTAGTCTAGGGCATTTCCCTGGACTGACAGGCGTACTCCTTAGCAGAAGAAACTCATCCACCGCGAGCGGCCCGAGTAGAGGATGGAGTTTTTTAAGATGGAGAGACCAATTGAGGAAATGAACTTTAACGCAAGGATGTGTAGAATTGTAAAAAGTAAATGTTTTGTCTTTTTGTGCCTTTTTACACTGTGTAGCATAATGATATTTATTGTAGGATTTGTGTTCTTCTCCGCTCAAAAGCCCATTGAACCCACTCAACAGCCTATATTCCTTTCTACTGCCTCCTCTCACTCTTTTCACCCTTTGCCTGAGCACGAACAGACCAGACGATCAGAGTTCGTAAATAACTCGGTTATCCAGCTCTTGCACCAGCACCAACTGGTAATGAATACGACCAATTGCTGGGTGTGTGGGTTAATGCCACATACCATTAACAAGGGTATTCCCTACCTGGTGCTGCCGTACAGTTACAATGGATCGTCATGGGCATTCCAAACCATGTTTCTCTATGCTCTAGATACATACTCCCCTCGCCAACCGCGTTCCATCAGACCTATCACCAATAATAAGGCTTTGATGAAAGGAGTTGCCGATATGAGTAGGGATATCAATGCATACTCATCTATTCCCAAAGAAGAGTTGAGACCTTATGTAGGATGGAACGTGACGGGGTATAGTATTAGTCTGGGTGAAAGACAGCGGAAAATCTCATCTCCAATCTGGGTCGTACCCCACATGGGTCGGTTCTGCTTACAGGGTAATGGTCAGAATCCTAGAGCTCAACTGGGAAGAAGTGACTGTACTGAAACGTACACTTTCCCGTCACAATTTTCTCCTGCGTTTTTGGCTGCTAAGGGCACATATTTCATCTGCAATGACAGAGCATATACATGGCTGCCCCCTGATTTCTCGGGCACATGTTATATTGCGAACTTGCTACCGCCGACATTTACTGCTGCCTCTGACTATCACAAGACCAGAGTTGTGAGAGGTGTGATTAGTAAGGAGGACACTGCCGGTCAGGAAGCAGGAGACTTCTTCTTGGGTTTCCTGCCGTTTTGGGGACCTATGGTCAATAGTAGGAACCTGAGACAGCTGACTCGTGTGGTTGAATCCACTGTCAATGTAACGGCTGGTGCCCTTAGTAATCTGACAGCTGAGCTCCAAGCGGATCGCCTTATGACTCTGCAGAACCGCATGGTTCTAGACGTTATTCTTGCAGACCGCGGTGGGGTATGCAAGGTCATCCAATCCAGTTGCTGCATTTTCATACCAGATAATGCTCCAACAGTGTATCAAGCCATCTCCAAACTCCATAAAATATCTGAAGCCATACACGTGGATAAGGGAGATTGGTCACTGATGGGGTGGTTCTGGGAATTGATATCTGCCTGGGGTTGGAAAGTTCTGATGGTCATTGGAATGATCTTAGCCATTCTTTTCCTGTTCTGTCTGTGCATACAGTGTGCTCCTGCGATATGTGGTCTCTGTGCTACCTTATGTGTAAGGAAACCTGTATCGAGGGACGAGCTAAGTAATAGGATGATGCTACAGCAACATCTCCATGACTTCGTGAACATTGACCTAGACTCGGATTAAGATGAGTATAGTGATTGCCTATGTAAGGGCAAAAGGAGGGTCTGTCGTACTTTAATATTCGGGACCGCGTAGGGGACAGGGCCCTACCCCTGTCTATGTTGGTATTAGTAGGGGTGGGCGGAATTTGCGGAATTAACCTCCGCAAATTATCGCGAGATTGCAGAAAATCTCCGCAAACACGCCGGAAATATCGCGAAGATGCGGAAGTTTTTTGCCGCCTGTTCGCGGTATTTTTTGCGTGTTCGCGGGTCGCCAACTTACCCATGCGGTCGCTCATGGGCGCGGCCATCTTGTTTTCACTTGTCCCGCCCTCTGGCGTTGTTTACTTCCTGTTCCGGGTCGCGCAATGCATGTTCGCGGTCGATATTTCCTGTTCGCGATCGCTTTTACTTGATCGCGTTGCTTTTTGCTTGCTCAGGGAGAAAATATCGCGCGAACTTGCCCACGTGGTCGCAACGGGCGCGGCCATCTTGTTTTCCACTCTATTGCATGGTTCTGGGGCCTGATTTTCAATCCTCCCTAAATCTTTTCAATCCTTTGTTTATAGCCACTTTTTTCGGATCTTTATTACTTATTATTTCTCTAACTATTTTCCTGCCTCTATATTTTTGGTTTTTGTGTACCTTTTTTTTTGTTTTTTAGCTACTTTTTCTCTTTGTATTGCCTGCTATTTATTTCCTTTACTCCTTTATTTATTTTACCTTTTCTTTCCCGCCCCGTCCCCAGAACCATGTCCAAGGGCAGGGCTGTTCGCCGGCGCAGCCAGAGCCGCGACCGCCTTCCTTGCGGAAGGCGGCGCCCACAAGGGGTGCATGCACGGGCCTTATTTGGGGAGGCGGAGTTGGCTGCACTAATTTTCTTTGTGCAGCGCCACCTCCCCTCAACCCTGGCAGCAGGTGGCAGGCCTGGGTCCGGGTACGGCCTCCGGGAGCGTCGGCAGCGGTGGGGGAAGGTGCGCCGGGCAGTGTCTCGCATCTCTGGGGTCCGGCGCACCCAGGCACAGCTGACGCACCGGTGGTCCGACATCCTGGACCGTGAGCAGGACCTGCTGGACCTGCTAGGAGTGGAGGTCCCGGGGCTTGGTGAGTACCTATTTAATTATTACAACTTTGTGTCTGTTCTTCTGCTCTATGTTATATATTGCGAATATCTTTTTTTCCTTCCAACCAGATAGAATGTTGCTGCTTGCAATACATTCCAGGTTAATAATGTTTAAAAGTCTTCTGTGATTATGACACAGGTGCTCTTCTGCGCTACTACTAATCTTACTTGTTTGCAGCTTTGCGTTTGCGCTTGCTTAGCGTGATTCTTTACGAGTTTATTTTAGAGAAATTAAGTTACGTAATGCTACAGTGACTCATGTCCACTCCTTACTTTGTCCTGTCACTAATAGATAGGGGCGGATTGATACATAGGTTTAGGTACTTTGTATGAGCTTCTAATTGGTTAGTGGTATGCGTGATGCCCCCTCACTCAGTTACGTGACGTGCTGCTAGTACGCCAGTCTTTAGAACCTTTCTAGTTTGTTCAATGAGTGGAGGTAGGCTTTGCAGTTACTTAGCAGTAGCAGATGAGCATCAATCAAACCAAAATTGTGTATATACAAAAAATGTAGTCATGTTAATGTGTCCTCCATGATTGGATCATACACATTGTTGAGGAATACAGTCGAAATGCATACTTAATGTACAATTGGCATGCCTGGAATAGGTGGGCTAGGTTGGGTGGTAGGTTGTACTAATACTTAGGCTTACTTGTAACTTAGTTTTCTGGAATCAGAATGGAAGAATGGATTACTGTTGATAAATAGTAACTTAAGTAGTCGAACTGCGAATCCCCCGATATTACATGTTGACCAGATGAGATCGGTCAATGTAGTTATTGCAATTGTTTACATTAGTGTTTTTTGACCGTTGTTGAAAAAAATTGTATTTGCTTAAGTTGACACCATCCATCAATGTTTGTCTTTCTTATATCTTTCCTGTTCATCAGCACCCAGGGGCAGACGGGCAGGGACTGGGCAGTCGGCGGGACAGGAACACCACGAGGAGGACACCGCTGAGGGCTCCTCTGCTGGCCCCAGTAAGTCTTCTTGTTTTTAATAATATTTCTTATTCCATAACTTTTACTGCCCCATTTCTCCCGAACTATAGTGTGTTTCCAAATGCTATTTTTTACCACCAATTATCCTTCGATCTGTACGGTTTCAAAAAGCTTATCCCTGCCTCCGCTATGATGACTGAGTACTACTACATACTATCAGTCTGTCTGTCTGTACTGTAGTAGCTAGTCTTGCCCAGTGCCACTCTTTGTGAAAGGTTGTAATATAAAACTCATATTCACCAGTAGCTCGTACAATCCGTTGGGTCGTTGTCTTGTACTACTTTTTACTCTTGTTGATGTTTAGGCTTTGAAAATTCACAGCAACAGCCCTACCAGATTTCTTAATATTTTGATATGATACCCTATAGGACATACAACTGTTGTAGGGATCTTGCACATACATTTGCACCAGAAAATAGGATGTTGGTGATGGTAGGTTGGACCTTCCTTGCACACCTCAATCAGAAATTCCGCACCCACCACAATTCCACTGCTTGACTATAGTACTGTCTTGTCATACCTATTAGGTCTCGGAACCCTCCCCCCAAGACAACCAACAAGTAGACAACCCAGAACATTAACACACCCAACCTCTGTCGTGGAAGCAATTCACATGCACACCCTTACTTTAATTTGCTCAATCGTGTAAGTTAGTCCACTCCACACCAAATACCACAAAGTCTATGTAAGTTTAAAATTTTTATTTCAATTTGAGAAGGTCTGTACACTGTTATCTTAGCAGCACCAACCGGCAAATCAATAACATTAAAACAAAATACATTGTTACACTAATACAGTTGGGAATTAAATCATGATAACTGAAGTGGTGGAAGGCAGCACCACCATCCCATAGCAATTTAGTTTATATACATTTATAAATGAAGATGTGAGTGAAGGGACCCCTCACCTCAGAAGAACCTAGTACTGGTAGTTGGTGCATCGTTCAGAAGCTCTGGTTCGTAGAAGCGAATCTTGCGTCTGTAATGCGAAAAAAGGAAATGGTGTGCGTTAGTATATTGCAACTTGCAAGCATTTCTCAGCCGTGCCAAAAAGTGTAGCATCTATGGATAAGCAATATGGACTAACAGTAACAGTAGTACACCAGTTCTTCCTAAAAAAGTGGCTTGTTAATGTTTGTTGACCGCCTGTACGCAGCGCGTAGACTAGACAGTAGCAGTGTGAGGCAGGTCATGTGGGCTCAAAGGTGTCTTAAGAAGCTGCAAGGTAAAGGTAACGTCACATGTGCATGGCTAGGGCTAATCAAGCAAATGCTACAATGATCATATAACTTAGTGTCTACTCTACTACTACCTGATTTGTACTAGTGATTTATGTTAGTATTAACTCATTTTTCAACCTTGCTACTGATCAATAGGGGGGAGGTGTATATGTTGCCTAATAAATGTGTAATGTTTTCTAGGCGCACTACCGACCACCATTGCTGGGGCCAGCGAAGGCGACGCAGAGGGCGAGGATGCGGCAGTTGCAGATAGCAACGGAGGGGGAGTGGCAGCACCAGTGGCAGGCGGTGGTAAGTTAGATTCATAATCTTTAACTATTGTTGAACTTGACAGCACACTCACTGCAAAGGTGTACTGTATGTATATGTATACTGTAAAGTTGTGAATTAGGGCCCCATTAGGATGGTGGGCGTATTGCCCCCGCCGGGCTGGCTGGAATTCACTGCCGTCACAGCAGGGGCAAACCTCCCGCCATCCCTGTAGAAAATATTCAGACATGTCTAGGCGGAAAAGGGTTCAATATGGCGGTGGTGTCTCTCTCACCACACCGGCAGCCATATAATCTGCATTTTGGAATGCCTTTGCGTGGCGGCATTACCGTCCGCCACGGAAAGGCATGCACACATTGCAGAGTATGCTTGGGGGCCCCCATGGAGGGTACCTACCGATGCTATGGTACCCCCCGACTTTCAAAGCAAAACGTGACAGGCTCCGTGCGAGGCCCGTCATGTTGTGCTTGGAAAAGCAGCACAACATTTTAGCATTGCTTTCAGCGTCACTGTGCCGGGCGCATCATCCTAATTAATTGTCCCCACGGGACCCCCACCCTTTTTAGCAGTCGGATGGCGGGCGGACAAAGTCCGCCCGCTATCCGATGTCGTAAGTAAGTATGAGTTCTTGGGGACGTTTGAAGAGTGAACTAGAAGACTAGAATTCCCTTTAATTGGTATAGGACTAGGAGCCAGAGTATTGAGTAACCAATGGCCTCATCTATCCGATTTCAACTCCGCTTTGAAAGTTTTATGGAGAAGAGCACCTGGTGCACTGTTCAACTAAAAAGTGTAAGACAGGTGGAAGGAAGAAGGACGGGCGACATTTAAAATGTTATGTACTACTGTGCTTTATTTTATAGTGCTACTCTACCATGCCACTATGTGTATAAATAATTACCTTGTCCTACTGTTTTATTAAGACTATATTTTACAATTGTCTTGTTTTTTTCTTTTTGATACACAGCTACTCCGAAAATCAACCGGAAGGAGTTGGCCGCCAAGGCACGGCGCCGGAAGCTGGAGGCAATCCAGCAGGAATACCGGCGGCTGGTGGTCCTAGCCGAGGAGGAGGAGGAGAGTGCAGCAGCAATTGAAGCCTCCTCCAGTGCCCCGGGCCCCAGCCACCGCCCTCCAGCGGTACGGCGCCACCGTCTGGCGGCTGCCCGCCGCCACCGTGCCATCTCCGGTGCCCCCCCCCACTGTGGTTGCAACTGCCGCGGCCTTAGACGCCGCGTCGCCCATTTAGAGGACCAGATTCGTGTCCTCCTCCAGTCCCGCCCCACCAGTTAGTCCCTGTCACTGCCCCTTTTTTAATTCCTGTTTGTTTCCTCACTCGTTTGGGCGTTCTCTATTTCTATGGACAGTCGTTGGGGTTAGGGAGGGGGGTGGGTCAGCTTTTGTGGGTTTAGTTTATTTGTTAGGGTCAATTAAATATATTTTTCTATGTTACATGCAATGTTGTTAATGTTTTGTAGGTGGGGTAACTGTTTTACATCACACTGTTTCTTTGCTGGTGCATGGCCGCCCATAGCGTGTGTTTGATTTCAATAATTTGCTGACTGTATAAGACACAAACAGATAGATGCGACACACCTCACTCATTGACTGGTCCTACTATGCATTCTTTGGAGTGGTGTTTGAAACTGACATCATTGACAACATGTCCATTATTGATTCTGCCTCCCCCAAACTTCTCTCTTACCGGTGCTTGATGTTTATGTCCAACTGTGGCACAGCACTGGCTGCATGGTGAAGATGGTTTCCTTTTTCATACATGCCATGATTGGGGTGGTGGTGGTAGTATAGTAGTAGTATACACTGGCAGGGTAGCAGCATTTCCAAAAAAAGAAAAGGAGATAGTCAATCGCCTTTGAGAGACTGTTAGAGGAGTAGTTGAATGAAGTACATCACAGAATTTACCGAGCAACAATTATATGCTCAAATATTTGACAAAAAAAATGAATGCTGGATATTATGAGGATAGCCTAATAGACAGAGTTACAAACTATAGTTTTGTCGACTTGGCTATGCCTACAGTCTAACAGTTAGTGCTGTATATGAGGAATGACAAGTGACAACAAACAAATCAAATCAATGCCGGCAATTCATGCTGAGGTATATGTTCCTTTGTTAAATAAAATAATCTGTGAAATATCCTACTCATGGGTGGGCAAGCAGAAGAAGATCATCGCTCTGCATTGAAATTGAAGTAGTGTTGCTTTCACCACATCCGCCCCAGCAAGTGTGTGATTAAGTATTGGTGTACATTTAATTTAGTTACACCTCGACAATAAGTCACACAGCCCGGGGGAAGAGGGTTAGGGTCCGTTGATTGGATGGGAAGGGGGATTTTGGGAAAGGTTTGACATAGAAAAACAGTATGCATACATAGACAAACAAACGACAATCATTGAAGACTACCATACCATATCCATTCCATATGTTAAGGTATAAAAAAGGAAATGCATGCATGATGAGACCCGGATTACATACACTTCTATTTCTTGTTCTGTTCCGGCCTTAAAACTTTAACAGATAGCAAATAGAAATTTTAAATATTGGTAGTGAAGAATCGTAAACACAGAGCAAACGTAATGATGATTGATAATAACAACTCCAAGAACACACTGTTGTAAAGAATGTATACAAGATATTAATCAAATTATTTAAAAGAAGTGAAAAGTGGATACTGTTACTGTGTTATCCTGGTCAAAAATGTGGACTGGTTTTTTGCATCTCGGCATTCCTCTTGCTCCTCTCGTCCATCAATCTTGGGTGTGTCGCCTCACCACTCGCCACTGCCCGGCTGGAATAAAAAGGTGATTGATTGGTAAGGTAATTAATATGCATTGTAATGTTTTACAAAGTTTTGGACAAGGCCCGGCCTGTAATTTTAGATTGAAAACCAAAGGGGATATTCAGAAAGAAAGTGAAAACAAATGCACAAGTGATGGTGTAGTGCAACAAGAACACTTTCCGAGGTGGCATGTATGCATATGCATCATCTCTACTGTAGTCTGTTTCCAGCATAGACCTTCAACAGTAACAGGAGAGATCAGGCCCACAGTGCTTACCATTAGCACATCCTACGTTAACACTTTAGAGTCCTTTTTTTTTTTCTCTCAAAGAGTTGGACAAACGCAAAGCACATTATCCATTCCAGACATAGCATTTTACAGTTAAAGTTAGTAAAATCAATGCACTGCAGTCATCCCACCGCTACACTCTATTCAACTTCTACACAGACATTTGGGTGTGCTGTGGTTGTGGTTCACGTGTTTACCTTTAGGCTTTTCCGTTTTATGCCACTCATGAAACATCCTCCTGACTTCATCATCAGCTCTGATACTTCTACTGACTGAAGATCGGCCTGCAGTACAAGTGTAATTTTTAGAACACAACAAGAGTAGAAATATAAATATTACTGACTTGAGTCATTCTTTATTGTGTACAGAAAGATAGATTAACACTAGTACACTTTGACATCATTCACTTTGTGCACAACAAACAACGCAAACACAAAGATCAATAGCTCAGAGTCAGGTGTCCAATGCATGCCATTAATTATCATCATTTATTACCTGTTACTTCTCATCTTAAGTTAACGGGCCGTCTCTTTCGCCATCATCATGACGGACGGTGCTGTTTAAGTCACAGTCATTTGCATTGCGCAGCAGATTGAGTGAGTCCCCTTCCTGTATTGAATTAAAAGCAATGTATCACCAAGATGCAGGAGAAGTACACATTTCTTGTTTGCCAGAAGAGGAAAATTAGTAATTACTAGTGTGTTCTGTAGAAAGTTGATTAGTGGCAGTGCACAATTACATCAATTCATGCGAAACACACCACAAAATCTACATCATTCAGTCTGCTATTCTGCGGCCAATGCATGGCATCAATCATTACCTGTTGCATCTCATCTCGTTAACGCTGCAGGCCGTCTCTTTCGCCATCATCATGATGGACGGTGCTGTTAAGTCACAGTCATTTGCATTGCGCAGATTGAGTGAGTGCCCTTCCTGTATTGAATTAAAAGCAATGTATCACCAAGATGCAGGAGAGAAGTACACATTTCTTGTTTGCCAGAAGAGGAAAATTAGTAATTACTAGTGTGTTCTGTAGAAAGTTGATTAGTGGCAGTGCACAATTACATCAATTCATTCATGCGCAACACACACAACAAAATCTACATCACTCAGTCTGCTTTTCTGCGGACAATGCATGGCATCAATCATTACCTGTTGCATCTTATTTTCAGTTAATGGCCAGTCTCTCTCGGCTCTGAAGGAGGATAGCTATAGAAGTCATCAGATTCATGGTCCACTTGTTTTGGAAGGACGAGGAAAGTTTGAATTTGTTGTTACCATCATCCAATCATCATTCATGAGGGAAATGGAATTGACCAGGAGATGCAGTATGATCGAGCGGAGGAGCTGGATTCTGAGGACTGTAGTGTCAAATGGCAGACACCTGAAACTTGTATCTTAAATTAGAAGATTAGAAGACGGTGATAATGCATTGGTTGCGATTCACAAGTTTATAACCGGAACAACAGACACAAACAAAGGGGGAAAAAAGGGAGGAAGACAGTAAGTGCGAGCCTAATTGTCAGGGAAGTATAGCTCGTCCTCAAACTCTGGGGGATCGTCCAGTAGTAGGTAATCATCTGACACAATACTTCCGTCACCTGAGCCGCTGTCCTCATCTTCCTCTGTTGATTCATGCATTGTGTAATTCGGTGGTATGAAGTGCTGATTCATTTTGATCATTGTTAACCTCTCCACGTTTTTGGGAGATAGACTGGTCCTTCTCAAGGTTACAATGGAACCAGCAGCACTGAAAACACGTTCGGAAGAGACACTTGCGACAGGGCAAGCCAGATAGCTTATTGCCAGCCTGCTGAGCTGTGGCCATTCAGACCTTTTCCTATACCAATACTGCACTGGGTTTTGATCAACGTACACCTCTGTTGGGTCGTCCAGATAGGCCTGGACCATCCGCTCAATGTTCAGGGTTGCTGCTGGTAAGCTTTTGTGCTGTTTTTTCTGTGCATCAGCACTGTGCTTACGGCCCATCTTTACATACCAATCTGATAATGATTGTACTCGGCTGAATGATCCAGTTATTGTTTTTGTAGTCGATGGTGATGGTGAGTGTTGCGATTGTGAGCCAACCGCACTGCCCTCAGCCGACGAAGTTGCACTTGATTCTGCATGGCCTGCTTCAGTATCAGTACTTGTTGTGGGTTGATGTGGCGGGCTTTTAATTAGCAGCCCTTCGTTTTCAAACTTGATGGCTGCTTCAGCTATACAACTTTTGTAGCGGGCAACATCAGTGTCGGAAAAAGAAAGGAATAGTCCTAATTTTGCACGTGGATCCAGAATTGTGGCACAAATGTAATGGTCTTGTGACAAAATTTTATTTTGTATCCTTACATTTTCTGATAAGCGCCTGGATAAGCTCTCCACCAAGTCATGGGCTTGCCTTCTGTCCTCTACACCTTTGTAGGATTCAGACACATTATTCAGCTCATGCTCTAGCATTTGCAACAATGGGATCGCTTGGCCCATTGTACAGTCCTCCTTGCTGACTTCACGTGTGAAGACCTCAAAAGGAGACAGCATCTCAGTCAGGCATTGAATTAGGGTCCATTGCTCCCTCTGAAGGGTCATGCCTTTAACACTAGCATCACTGCTTCTGTACCAGACATAATCATTGAGTGACCTGTGCTGTTCGTACAGACGATCAAGCATGTAATACGTTGAGTTCCAACGTGTTGCCACCTCCTGGATGAGTGCCTTGACTGGCACCCTACGCTCACGTTGGAGGATCCTCAGCTGCTTCCGAGCTTTAAAAGAATGGCTGAAATGAGTGCATATTCTTCGGCAGATGGACAGTAAATTGCTTACTATGGGTTCTTTTTTCAGAAAGTCTTGCACTATAATGTTTATGCAGTGTGCCAAACACGGAACCCTGAAATAGGAACCAAGTTCCATGGCCTTAAGTACATTACTGCCATTGTCTGTGGCAACAAAACCAATACCAAGCCCTCTGGGCTGCAGCCATTCCAAAACCTTGGTGCGAAACTCTTCTAAAATGTTTTCAGCCGTATGAGATTTCTCCATGGCGAACATGGCTACAGTTGCATGTTTCCGAGTACCTTCAAAAATCGCAGCTGTGTCAACAACACCTCGTGCAGATAGTTGATCTTTAACCCCCACAAAAGAGATCCAGTGTGCAGTGATACACATGTAATCTGTGGCTTGGCAACTGGTCCACATGTCTGTTGTCAGGTGGATATTGTGCACAGCACTCTTCTGCAAAGCTTGTCCAACCAATTCCAGCACATCATGATGTAGTGCCGGAACAGCAATTCTTGCGAAATAGGACCGGCTTGGAACTTTCCATTTCGGGCAGATGGCAGACACAAATTCAAGGAAACCCACCCCTTCCACAAATGAAAAAGGAAGAAGGTCCAGCGCTAACATTTTAGCCAGCTTCGCATTGTACAATCGTGCCGTTGGGTGGTTGCGTTGGAACTGCCCCTCCAACCTAAACATGCTGTCAATGGTAGGCTGGCTTACTTTCCTTAGTGGTGCCATTAACCCACTAAGGCTCAACGACACAGATTGTCTCATTGAGGTACTCGCCGCCGGTCGCCTTGGTGTCTCACCCACACTCTGAGTATGGCTCTTACTGCGGTGCCACTCTGATGTTACTGAGGAGGATGTGGGCGTTACCACTGCAGTGACTGCACTACTGGAGACAGGGCTAGAAATGCCTCCCTGTTCTTCACCTGCCACCACAATAATATCGCTCCCTGATTCCTGACCAACTTCAAAGGGTTTAGTTTTCCTACTTTCTTTTAACTTAAGTAGGTGATCCTCCCACACAATAGTGTGGTGTATTCTGAGATGACTTGCTTGTCCTCCGGTACCATAGTTTGTACCAAGCTTACCACGCCGAACACCTTGCCGACAAATTGCGCATATAGCAATGTTCTCCTCCTTGGCGCTAACAGAAAAGAAGTCCCAAACTGGGGAGGAGAACTTTCTGGCACTGCTGGATGTGCCACTTTCAACACCAGATGAACTTGAGGGGGTCCTTGAAAATATGTGACCCTGTCCACCTACACTGTGACTTTTACTACCACTTCCTACTGAGGTGGTTGAGCTGGATGTAGGTCCCTGCCGGGCCTTGGAAAATATGGCAGCTGGAGGTAGTGGTGGTGTAACCTGTGTTGGTGAGATCCGTGCTGCATCCCACTCAGTAGCAGCCTTTCTGGATAGGGTTAGAATGTCGGTCTCCAATCCCTTTGGGGCGGGAGTAATGTGCGTGATGACTGGCTCGTCTTCATCAACATCATCACCCCCCTCTTCTACATCTACCTCCATAACTCTAAGTTTTTCTGGGACCTTCCTTTTCAGAAGCAATGTCTTGTGGCGTACTTCACTCTCAGACCGAGCTGGTGGGACCCAAGTGTCATCACGATCATCAGAAGCGGGGCTTGAAGAAGAAGATGATGGACTAAGCCTCCTTTTCCTTGCTGGTGGTCTGGAAGACAATAGATGTTCTGAAACAGTGGTTTGACTTCGCTCCGCTTTGTCTGCAGGAAGCTCGATTTCCTGAAATGCCCCTACGTCAGGAGCAACAACTACTATGGTGGGCTGTTGTGGCGGCTGCTGCTGTTCTGGTTGCGGCGGCTGCTGCTGCTGTTCTGGTTGCGGCGGCTGCTGCTGCTGGTCTGGTTGCGGCGGCTGCTGCTGCTGGTCTGGTTGCGGCGGCTGCTGCTGCTGGTCTGGTTGCGGCGGCTGCTGCTGTTCTGGTTGCGCCGGCTGCTGCTGCTGTTCTGGTTGCGCCGGCTGCTGCTGCTGTTCTGGTTGCGCCGGCTGCTGCTGCTGTTCTGGTTGCGCCGGCTGCTGCTGCTGTTCTGGTTGCGCCGGCTGCTGCTGCTGTTCTGGTTGCGCCGGCTGCTGCTGCTGTTCTGGTTGCGCCGGCTGCTGCTGCTGTTCTTGTTGCGGCGGCTGCACACTGATCTGCTGAGTTTGCGCCTGCGTTGAACTTGATTGTGTACTACTTTGCGGTAATGACATTTCTTCAACATCGCTGCCCGTTAGTAGACTGGCTACCTCTGCGACAGTAAAGCCCTTGGGCCTAGGTTGGTGGGGTTGCTGGACCGCTGTGCTGCTCCCAGCTTGGTTCCCGGACAACGCTTTGGTGCCAAAAAAAACCTTGGCCGGCACACCACCAGTCGTGGTTAATGGCACTTCCTTTTTCTGTTCCTTCTTCTCACCAGCAACTTTCTTGGTACTGGACCTGGTACCTTTCTTTGGGGCCATCTTATTCCGACGTCAGGCAGGAGGCAGATGCACAACAAGTTCTGGTCACACGTGGGCGTGATGCGCAGCAGGACTTCTGTCTGGCTGGCAGTACAACGGGTAGCCAGGTGATGCCGATGACACCTCCTACTCTGTCTTTTGTGCACCTAAAAGCAAAGAAGACAGGAGAAGAACATCAGTGAAATGTTGCATTTGTTTTTGTGGTTCAGTTACTTAGTACTGTACTAGTGCAAACAAAAGATAGTCTAGCCATTTATGAATTTTTTTTAACTAGAGCTATGTTATACTACTAGTACTGTGTACAGCCACACTACACTCTCAGGAAGGTGATGTCTAAAAATTCAACAGATCACATAGAAAACACTTGATCAATAAAGCTGTGGCTACCTGCTCTGGTAGCAGTGGATGAAAGCAGGCCTGCTGGCAGACAAGGCCAGGCAAGCTTGCAGGCCTAGGCCTCAAAATGGCCACCAGCCACATGGAGAGCCCCAACAACAACAGCAAGGCCACCCCAAAATACACACTTCCCCAACTCAATCCAATGCCATCCATGCCCAAAATGATGTCTAAAATCAACAGAACACACAGAAAACAGTAGATTACTAAAGCTGTGGCTACCTGCTCTGGTAGCAGTGGATGAAAGCAGGCCTGCTGGCAGACAAGGCCAGGCAAGCTTGCAGGCCTAGGCCTCAAAATGGCCACCAGCCACATGGCGCGCCCCAACAACATCAGCAAGGCCACCCCAAAATACACACTTCCCCAACTCAATCCAATGCCATCCATGCCCAAAATGATGTCTAAAATCAACAGAACACACAGAAAACAGTAGATTACTAAAGCTGTGGCTACCTGCTCTGGTAGCAGTGGATGAAAGCAGGCCTGCTGGCAGACAAGGCCAGGCAAGCTTGCAGGCCTAGGCCTCAAAATGGCCACCAGCCACATGGCGAGCCCCAACAACATCAGCAAGGCCACCCCAAAATACACACTTCCCCAACTCAATCCAATGCCATCCATGCCCAAAATGATGTCTAAAATCAACAGAACACACAGAAAACAGTAGATTACTAAAGCTGTGGCTACCTGCTCTGGTAGCAGTGGATGAAAGCAGGCCTGCTGGCAGACAAGGGCAGGCAAGCTTGCAGGCCTAGGCCTCAAAATGGCCACCAGCCACATGGAGAGCCCCAACAACATCAGCAAGGCCACCCCAAAATACACACTTCCCCAACTCAATCCAATGGCATCCATGCCCAAAATGATGTCTAAAATCAACAGAACACACAGAAAACAGTAGATTACTAAAGCTGTGGCTACCTGCTCTGGTAGCAGTGGATGAAAGCAGGCCTGCTGGCAGACAAGGCCAGGCAAGCTTGCAGGCCTAGGCCTCAAAATGGCCACCAGCCACATGGCGAGCCCCAACAACATCAGCAAGGCCACCCCAAAATACACACTTCCCCAACTCAATCCAATGCCATCCATGCCCAAAATGATGTCTAAAATCAACAGAACACACAGAAAACAGTAGATTACTAAAGCTGTGGCTACCTGCTCTGGTAGCAGTGGATGAAAGCAGGCCTGCTGGCAGACAAGGGCAGGCAAGCTTGCAGGCCTAGGCCTCAAAATGGCCACCAGCCACATGGAGAGCCCCAACAACATCAGCAAGGCCACCCCAAAATACACACTTCCCCAACTCAATCCAATGCCATCCATGCCCAAAATGATGTCTAAAATCAACAGAACACACAGAAAACAGTAGATTACTAAAGCTGTGGCTACCTGCTCTGGTAGCAGTGGATGAAAGCAGGCCTGCTGGCAGACAAGGCCAGGCAAGCTTGCAGGCCTAGGCCTCAAAATGGCCACCAGCCACATGGCGAGCCCCAACAACATCAGCAAGGCCACCCCAAAATACACACTTCCCCAACTCAATCCAATGCCATCCATGCCCAAAATGATGTCTAAAATCAACAGAACACACAGAAAACAGTAGATTACTAAAGCTGTGGCTACCTGCTCTGGTAGCAGTGGATGAAAGCAGGCCTGCTGGCAGACAAGGGCAGGCAAGCTTGCAGGCCTAGGCCTCAAAATGGCCACCAGCCACATGGAGAGCCCCAACAACATCAGCAAGGCCACCCCAAAATACACACTTCCCCAACTCAATCCAATGGCATCCATGCCCAAAATGATGTCTAAAATCAACAGAACACACAGAAAACAGTAGATTACTAAAGCTGTGGCTACCTGCTCTGGTAGCAGTGGATGAAAGCAGGCCTGCTGGCAGACAAGGCCAGGCAAGCTTGCAGGCCTAGGCCTCAAAATGGCCACCAGCCACATGGCGAGCCCCAACAACATCAGCAAGGCCACCCCAAAATACACACTTCCCCAACTCAATCCAATGCCATCCATGCCCAAAATGATGTCTAAAATCAACAGAACACACAGAAAACAGTAGATTACTAAAGCTGTGGCTACCTGCTCTGGTAGCAGTGGATGAAAGCAGGCCTGCTGGCAGACAAGGCCAGGCAAGCTTGCAGGCCTAGGCCTCAAAATGGCCACCAGCCACATGGAGAGCCCCAACAACATCAGCAAGGCCACCCCAAAATACACACTTCCCCAACTCAATCCAATGCCATCCATGCCCTAAATGTGATTGAAAATGAAATATATTCAAAAAACAAAAGGAACAGTTGCTTCATCATGCACACACACACCCATGAGGCCATGCCCATGGCTAGCTCGGGCCTACTACTACAACCCACAAAATTAAAATAAATTAAAAAAAAAAAAAGGAATGATGATAATTAATTATCAAAAATAAATTGTAGTTACACAACAACTGCAATGCCCACAATCAAACACAACAACCACTTACTTGTAAAATATCCTATTCCAAAAATCCTGAAATCCAATTGCAATGATGCAGCAGACAAAAAGAGAGATCTTTCCAGCTCCAAATCCAAAGGCAGAATGAGCAGGAGATGGACAAAGCACTGGGAGGAGCCTGCTGGACAGGAACAGGAAGTTGGAGAATCTGTGTCACTTCCTCCCTCTCTCCACTTTGTAAAAAAAAAATGACTCCTGGAGTCCTTGCACAAAAAAGGAAAGCCAAATGTGAATGTAAGGAGTTCTTTTCATCCAAAATCAGTATTTGCAGATGGTTTCATGCTGCTAGAGCCGATATTCCTCTCCAAATTGTAAATTTTACATTGTTGAGTTCTCCAGCTTCACATTACTTCCGCCGGCGTGTCGAAAACGATATGATCGCGTTCTCTTCTTTGTCCCTGTCGCGTTGGATATGACGTGTTCGCGGTCTCTTTCTCCTGTTCGCGTTCGATTTCATGTGCCCGCGTCCTCATTCTCTGGCTCGCGATGTAGAATGACATGTTCGAGATCTCAATCTTCTCATACTCGCGCGGTGCATGATCGCGAGAAGAAATACCTGATCGCGCGACAAATGACGTGATCGCGTGAAAAATGACTTGAATGCGGCCGCGAACTCTCGCGAGACAGCGCAAAATGGCTACCAAAATCCAACATCTCGTGGAGAACGCGACCGGGTCAAGAAAACTTGTCGGAGAACGCAGGGATTCAGGTAAGGCGATCGCGCGCGCGCGAGAATGTATTGTTTTACAGCGCGAGCAAGAAAAAAATTATCGCTAAGCTGCGGAATGCGGAAATTTTGACATTTTCGCGCTTTCCGCGGAACGCGAGAATGCCAAAATATCGCAACTTCCGCGAACGGAACGGAATTTTGGCCCAGGCCTAGGTATTAGCGAACCGCAAATGGTAAATGCGGCATGTACGAGTGCTTTATATATCGTTCTAGCTATGAATGCACTGTGTACACGTTATTCTGCTCCACTACGCGGGTTCCATTTTGGAAGCAGTGGCCATCTTGTCATTGCCCTCACATAGGCTATGATGGAGTTAATACGGGCCTCACAGTACATGGGCTTTCCCTCTGACTTCTCTGTGACCTGGGCAGCTGGCTCTGCTGCCCCGGGTCAAACCGGTCTCACGAGCTCCCCTTCCTCCGTCCACCTGTGATTAGCATCAGGGTTTGACCCGTCATAAAATCCTTTCATTCTACACAATCCCCCGGCTAATCTCTTCCACACCTGCTTGTTCTTGCTTTATGACTTGTTTCCCAAAACAGGAGATGCTCATGTTTATTGGGGGGTCTATTTACTTCAAACATGGGATCTGAACCTTACTGTGTAAATCATTGTGGGCTGGCCGAACTGGAATGTGGGATGGTCATCATGACTCTGCTTTTTCGTTTGTAATGTATGCCTTTATATGACCATATCGTAAACCAAGGAATGTGTGCCTGGAGCATGATATTTTGTACTTAAGGAGAAGTCCGTTCCTATGATTTTCAGCAGTCTCCTGAGAACATACACGCTGTTGTACTTCTAGGATACCTGTCATTGGTCTGCAGCCAATAAACGATTCTTTGACTTCACCCAGAAGACTCTGTGTTTCTGTAGGTCCGGAACAGGGTGAACCCAGAAGTCATAGGGTGTGTGCCCCTGCACCGCTGGGTCTAAAATACCCAGTACTTCACCGCTCGGGTCCCCACAGACCCGGGGTTCACTCATGTTGGGAGGTGGGTTGCGCGGCCCTCCTCCTGGAGCCCTCCATGTGCTTATAACTTTGGCGTCGTTTGACGAATCTTTACAACATTTTCCAGAAAGTTTCTCTTTTTTGATCCGCTCTTATCTTGAAAGTTTAGGGGTGTATTGAGGACGTACAAGGTTGGTTGTTGATTGAAAGCAAGTTTATTGCGAGATATTTGCACCCATGACCAGAGCCATCCAGCTGCGAAGACATATTACACGGTGATTGGTCAAGGGGGGGGCTGAGAAAAAAGGGGGGTCCGAAAAAGTGTTTTCTCATTGCATTTTCCATAGGAAACTTTAGACAAGGCTACAGGTCAAACTGCTGAACCAAATTACAACAAATTCGGCAGGGAGAAAGGTCTTGGTCCAGAAAGCGCGTTTTTGTTGAAATGGTGAAAATCCGTTCAGTAGTTTTTTAGATATTAAAGGAAAAAACGATATATATTACTGGACGGTGCCAAACTCCCGAGCACGAGTTTGCCTCTGATTGGCTGCCAACACTTCAAACCTGGAAGTGTTAGCAGCATTCTTGTGCCTCGCATCGAGTGAAAATATAAAAGAAAGATCCTGGGGGCAATTTAATATCCCGGAGCTCTGTCTGTGCGAGATACCCCTTTCACGCTGTGTTTCCCTACATCAGCAGGTAACGCACCCTTTTCCCCCCATCAACAGCATACCTCCAACAACATTCTTGGGCCTGCAAGTCTCCCTCTGCAAACCACTTGTCGGCTCACAGCTCTTCGGGTGCGAGTTCTCGAGCCCGCAGTTGTATCTGTGAAGCCAAGACTGGAAATATACCGCAGGTCTCTCTGTGAGATACGCTCTTCACGCTCCCCCTCCCCACATCACTGTTCCGCAGCTATCCCTTTGGAAGCCGATGGCCCGCACCTTTCCCTATACTAGTCGGCCCACAGGTGTTCCTCTGTGAGCTGGCCCGCAGCTCTCCCTCTGAGAACTGACGGGCCGCAGTTCTCCCTCTATGAGCCTGCCAGTCGGCTCGCAGTTCATCATCTACGAGCCAGCCTGCCGGCTCGTAAGTCTCTGAGAACAGATGCAATGGAGCTAACGATCCCCCAACAAGAGCTCCTTGTCCGCCATCCCCCCTCAACCCCAACCCCTAAAAAAAAAAGTTACAGTCACGTTAGGGAATCTGGAACGTAAAAAATTGGGTAATGTTCTAAAATTATTAATAAGAAGATGCTTGTGAGGTTTGACAAATAAGAATCTTAGTCATGTATGGATTTACATATAAAACATTTTATGAAAACAAAACAACTACAAAAAAACCTATGTACAGCCATGTCGTGTCATCTCTGGACCATTTGGGAATCACAGCCTGCAAGACAAAAAGAAAGATAAGATGGTGTATCATGCATCCAGCAAACGAGAAAGAGAGAGAGAGAGAGAGAGAAAGAGTGAGGGAGAGAAAGATAAAGAGAGAAACAGTGTGAGAGAGAGGAAGAGAGAGAGAGAAAGAGAGAGAGAGGAAGAGAGAAAGAGTGAGAGAGAGGAAGAGAGAAAGAGTGAGAGAGAGAGGAAGACAGAGAAAGAGTGAGAGAGAGAGAAAGAGTAATATACAAGGAAAAGAGAGAGAAAGAAACAGTGTGAAAGAGAGGAAGAGAGAGAAAGAAAGAGTGAGAGAGAGGAAGAGAGAGAAAGAAAGAATGAGAGGGAGGAAGAGACAGAGAAAGAGAGAAAGTGTGAGAGATAGAAAGGAAGAGAGGGAGAGGGAGTGTTGGAACTGGAGAAAATCTTTGCAGCTCACCTTTGTGCTACTGGTGTGTCTCCAACCACGTGCCGGGACATAGTGCACCCTCAAGTTTAGTCATCTGAAAGATAGTATAGAATTAGTAATTGCAGGGTACATACAACTACATATGCCTAATTCTCTGTTTCGGCAATGCGCACTCAGGCTGCTGCACACTATCCACTCCCACCACCCAGAGGTGACTGCCCGATGCTGCGGAAAGAAGCCTCTCTGCTCACCTTCTGCCACCGGCGTGTGTGTAAGGGGGTGCACCACATGTGGAAGCAACTTTCACAGGCATCGTCAGGATGGCCAGGCATCATCACAGGTTCTACACGGGTTCAGCTGTGGTGGTGTTGGGGGAGACGTCGA
The DNA here is from genome assembly GCF_964204655.1 of Triturus cristatus. NCBI lineage: Eukaryota > Metazoa > Chordata > Amphibia > Caudata > Salamandridae > Triturus > Triturus cristatus. The sequence continues at coordinate 884,489,140 of NC_140581.1, forward strand.
TTTGTGAATCACAGCCTGTTAGATAAAAAGCAAGATATGATTGTGCGTCATGCGTCCATCAAAGGAGAGAGAAAGAGAGAGAGAAAGAAATAGTGAGAGGAAGACAGAGAGAAAGAGAGAAACAATGGGAGTGAGAGGTAGAGAGAGAAACAGAAAGAAAGAGTGAGAGGAAGACAAAGAGAAAGAGAGAGACACGAAGAGAGAGAGAAACAGTGAGACAGAGGAAGACAGAGAGAGAGAGAGAGAGAAAGAGTGAGAGAGAAGAAGGGAGAGAGAAAGAGTGAGAGAAAGGAAGAAAGAAAGATTGAGAGTGAGGAAGAGTGAGAGAGAAAGAGTGAGAGAGAGGAAGACAGAGAAAGAGAGATAGTGTGAGAGACAAAGACAGAGATAAACAGTGTGAGAGAGAGGAAGAGAGAGAGAAAAAGAGTGAGAGAAAAAGAGAGAGAAAGAAATAATGAGAGAGAAGGAAGAGACAGAGAAAGAGTGTGAGAGAGAGAGGAAGGAAGAGATAGAGAGTGAGAGAGAGAGAAAGAGTGTGAGTGACAGAAAGGAGGAGATGGAGGGGGAGAGTGAGTGTTGACACAGTGGAGAAAATCCTCACAGCTCACCTTTCTGCCACCGGTGTGTCCCCAATCACTTGCCGGGATATATCATATAGGGCAGCCCTCAAGCTTAATCATCTGAAACATAGTATGGAATCAGTAATGGATGAGTACACACAACTGCTTACGCTTAAATTGCTGTCCCACCTTTGTGTATCCTGGCTAATGTACCCCATCCACTTCCACTGCCCAGAGGTGTCTACCCGCTGCTGTACACCCAGGCTGCTGCAGCCCATCCACTCCCACTGTCCATAGGTGTTTGCCTGCCGCTGTGCACCCAGGCTGCTGCCCCCATCCACTCCCACTGCCCAGAGGTGTATGACAGCCGCTGCACAAGCAAGCCTCTCTGCTCAACTTCCACCACTGGGGTGTGTCAAAGAGGGTCCACCACGTGCCGAAGAAACCTCCTCATCCATTGTGTAAATGTGGCCAAGCAGAGCTCACAATTCAGATTGAGTGTTGATTGCAGGATGGCCACGCATCATCGCAGGCCTGCTAGACAAAAAGCAAGATAAGATTGTGCGTCATGCGTCCATTTAAGGAGAGAGAAAGAGAGATTGAGTGAGAAAGAAAGAGTGAGAGGAAGACAGAGAGAAAAAGAAAGAAAGAGTGAGTGAGAGTGAGAGGAGGACAGAGAGAAAAAGAAAGAAAGAGTGAGAGGAAGACAGAGAGATAGTGTGAGAGACAAAGACAGAGAGAAACAGTGAGAGAGAGGAAGAGAGAGAGAAAGAGTGTGAGAAAGAGGAAGAGAGAAAGACAGAAACAGTGTGAGAGGAAGAGATAGAGAAAGAGTGTGAAGGAGAGAAAGGAAGAGATGAAGAGGGACAGTGAGTGCCCATTCTGTGGACAAAACCCTCACAGCTCACCTTTACGCCACCCCTGTGTCTCCAACCATGTGCCGGGACCTGGTGGAGCCCTCAAGCTCCCACATCTGAAACATAGTACAGAATTAGTAATGGCAGAGCATGTACGACTGCGTGGGCCTAAATTGCTGTGCCGCCTTTGTGCATCCAGGCTACTGCACCCCATCCACTCCCGCCGCCAAGACGTATTTGCTCACCGCTGCACACCCAGGCCTCACTGCTCACCTTTTCGCAGACAGGGCACCCTCCACATCCTGCAGCCGCGCTTTGCAAGCCTACAAGTCTTACATTTGGAGCTGCATCTTGATTTTTCCATGGCAGAGGACATACTAGTGCACCTATCATCTTCGCAGGTTGCACACCCGCTCAGTCCTTGCGGTGCCACTAACTCAGTGACCAGTGAGGCCACACACGTGGTGACAGTAGACCCCCCTGTTAGATGGCTCAGGCCTACATGAGGTGTCTGGACCACCGGAAGGGGCCATCACAGTGCATGCGGTGGGAGCAACTCTAAAATGGCATAGAGCATGTGCGCCTGGGCTTTTTTATTGATAGGGTCATGTGTCCTGTGACGCCTGTGCTCGATGGGTGTGCAGCTGTAGCAAAACAGGGCCATGCAAAGCCCAAATTTTAGTTTTTGGGACAAGGAGGGCCACCAATTAGAGACAAGCTCGTTGTCGGAGTTAGGGTGCACCAACATGTGTACTTATACAATCACTCCGCCAATCCCCACGCACTTTTAAATTCACTATACACTCTCCTTGCAGTACTCTAATCATCCAGTCTCTACGTACATACTTGTACAATGACCGAGTAAAAGTTACATAATCAAAGTTTTCTCCCACTGTCAAAGGTAAGATGGTTGCATATGCTGTCCAGAGCACAATGCAATATGGTAGGGCACAGGGGCAGCATGTTGCATACATAATGCACACAGACACAGATAGATAGTGGATCTGGGTGCGGGCAGGTGCGCTCGACTCCTTTTTATTACCAGGGTCACATGTCCAGTTACATCTGTGCTGGCTGCGTGTGGGGTGAGTGTAAGCCAGCCCTCCGGGAATGGTTGGTGCTGGCAACAAGTACAACAGTAATCATTGGATCAGACACAGAGATTCAATCATAAAGGGTCAATGATTTGTGCTGCACTAAGTTAGGGGCACCAGATGTGAAATAATACACAAAAGATTCTATCGTAAAGGGTGCATGACTTGTGGTACACTGAGGTAGGGGCACCAGATTATACACAAAATGTTGTATCATAAAGGGTCCATGAGTTGTGCTGCATTGAGATAGGGGCATTAGAAGCATTCAGGGTGTGCGCACCCAGCGATGATGTGTGGTCCAGGCGGGCCGCACTGGGAGCAATGTCTGTTGCCTACTGGACTGCATCATCTGCAATTGCGAATCGATCTGAATTGTGAGCCCTGCAGTCCGCAATGTAGATGGAAGGCAGTAGTCAGCACAGACATCGAGGAATGCTTTTTGTCACTTCCTCTTGACAAACTCAGAGGACATAGAGTACAATTCTGTCTGCAATGAATAAATCATGTCTCAATTTAAATTGTGAGCTCTGCTGACCACAGTGTAGGTAACAAAAGATGAAATATGTATGGAATACATTGTCGAAATGTGTAGGTTTCGGGGACGTTATAGTTAGTTGCCTACTGGACTGGAATTAATTAATCAAGACTGAATTGAACTGTGAGCTCTGCTGGCCGCAGTGTAGACTGCTATTCAGTGTTCCTTTGGACTTACAAGATTAATTTGGTCATTGTACTAAAGCTATAATTGATATAAAAAAAGTTCTTGAAGCAAGGATACTAAATGGATATTATTTAGGTTTCGAAGATGTTGTAGATAGTTCCCTACTGGACTCTGTAATTAATGAATTAAGGCTCAATTTTAATTGTGAGCCCTGCTGACTACAGTGTAGGCCGGAGGCACATTGTTGGAAGGCGGACCTCGGGGAGTCGGCGAGACCACCCAGAGGGGCCCCCACACTGTACGAAGTAGCCGAGCGCTGCTGAGAAGCCTCCGGGGAGGTCCTTCTCCTATCATGTACTAGCAAAGTAACACCACCACACAGGACTCAAGGAGGTTGTCTCAAGACGAGCAATTCTTTATCAGCACTTAAAGGTTACGGCATCAATATTTACACAAAAGGGATCAAGGGATCCACAAAAGTCTCAGTGTCTCTTTAGAAGGGAAGGGGTAGCGGGACAGTCTTTGGCAGGAGCTTGGTACGAGGGTACCTGGGGCCCAGTTCTTATCTTCAAGCTGGCGGGCCTCCGGATCTCGGAGGGGTCGAGCCGCGATGGCGTCAGCAGGGCTCTGGCGTTCAGTTCGTGGAGAGCCGCGACCAGGTCAGCGGGGCTCTCAAGATGGTTTCTGCTCAGCTCGAGCCGCGACATCGTCAGCAGGGCTCCGAGGGAGGTTTCAGCGAGGTTGGGCCGCGACAGCGTCAGCAGGGCCCCGATGTTCCGGGGGGCTTCAAGGTTTCAGCAAGAAGGAGCCGCGACGCAGTCTGCAGGGCTCGTGGTGGTTTCAAGCAAGAGTTCTTCTCCGTAGGGTCGGCCGCGATTCGATCAGCAGGGCTCTCGACTCCGGGATACAGCTGCCGGTCTGTTGCGGGGTCGCCCCAGATATAGGCCTGGAGCCCTTTGATGTCCGGACCCTTGCGCCTGGGGGGCGGAGAGGCCGGGTTGGGAGCGGCCAGACGCCCAGCAGGAGAGGCGCCCGGCCCAGGAGAGATGGAGGCCGATCGCTCCTTGGTGTGTGGGGACGGTTGGGGGTCCCATCGATACCGCCCTCCGCCAGGGGCGAGGAAGTGTTCACGTGATACCCCCTGGCCAGTTCTTGGTGCCTCAATGCCTGGGCCTTGCTGGGGCCGAGGCCGGGTTGAGCGGGGTCATGTGGGCTGATGTGCAGGGTCACGTGGCAGGCAACAAAATGGTGGAGCCCCGAGGTGTATGTGACCTCGTGCGGCTCGAACGGGTAGCCCGTGGAGGCCAGGGCGGGGAACGGGCCCAACCCCAGGGAATTCAGGACCACGCCACGAGGCCGGGTCCAACAGGCGTCCCCCGAAGCCGAAGGCAGGGAGAGTCACCCATCTCCTTGGGGATTCTCCTCGTCAAGGCGGAAGAAGCGGGATAGGCCGTCAGCGTTGGCGTGGTCATTGCCGGGACGGTGCTCAACAGAGAAGTCCATCCCTTGCAGGGCAATGGACCACCGCAGCAGCTTGGGATTCTCGCCTCTCATTTGCATTAAGCACCGCAAGAGCCGGTGGTCGGTCTGGACCCGAAAGTGGGTACCGAAGAGATAGGGCCGGAGCTTCTTAAGGGCCCACACTACTGCGAAGGCCTCGCGCTCGATGGTGCTCCATCGTTGCTCCCGGGGCAGCAGCCGTCGGCTGATGAAGGCCACTGGTCGGTCGAGTCCCTTCTCATCAACCTGAGACAGGACGGCCCCGATCCCATATTCGGAGGCGTCTGTCTGCACGATAAACTCTTTACTGTAGTCAGGGGCCTGGAGCCCAGGGGCAGTGCACATCGCTGCCTTGAGAGTCTCGAAAGCTGATTGGCAGCGGGGAGTCCAGTGCACTTTCTTGGGCTGTCTCTTTGAGGTGAGCTCCGTGAGAGGCCCAACAATGCTCCCATAGTCCCGGATGAACCGCCGGTAGTATCCGGTGAGGCCCAGGAAGGCCCGTACAGCGGTCTGGGTAGTGGGGGGTTCCCATGCCTGGATGGCATCGACTTTTGGCTGGAGGGGGGCCACCTGACCGCTTCCCACCTGATGGCCCAGGTAGGTCACCGATCCTTGGCCGATCTGGCATTTGCTGGCCTTGATCGTGAGCCCGGCCCTTTGGAGGGCGGCCAGGACTGCTTTGAGGTGAGGGAGAAGAGGGCTGCGTAGTCCTGCAGCAGTTGTTGACAGTCGTTACGCTGTTCCGGGGTCAGGGAGGAGGTGAGTTGGACACCCTTGATGGATCCGTCGTGGACGTCGTTCTGCAAGAGGTCGGGTAGGGGCTCGGAGTCGTCCTCGCCCCCCTCGTCGGTCGCCAGTAGCAGGCTCAGTTCGGTCCGGGCAAAGTGGGGTTTGAGCCGGTTAGCAAGTAGAACCCGGACGGGGTTCCGGGGAGACTCTAGGTCGACTAGGTAGGTGACGGGGTTCTTCTTCTCCACCACCTTGAAGGGCCCGGTCCACTTGTCCTGGAGGGCGCAGGGCTCAACAGGGGCCATGACCCAGACTCGCTGGCCTGGCTCGAACTCGATTGTAGAGGTGTTCCGATCGTACCACCGCTTCATGTCCTCCTGGCTGGCCTCGAGGTTGGCTTCGGCCATGGCTCGGAACTTGCGGGTCTGGTTTCGTAGGGTCAGGAGGTATCGGTAGACGTCAGGAGGGGCGCCTTGGAGCTTCGTCTCCCAGCCCTCCTTGACCAGGCTGAGGGGTCCGCGGACCGGATGCCCATACAACAGTTCAAATGGGCTGAACCCCAGGGACTTCTGTGGGACCTCCCGATAGGCGAACAGGATGCATGGCAGTAGGACATCCCATCTCCGCCGGAGGGGCTCTTCCAGGCCCTGAATCATCCCCTTTAGGGTTCTGTTAAAGCGCTCGACCAGTCCGTTCCCCTGAGGGTGATAGGGGGTGGTGAATTTGTACGTGACCCCGCACTGCTGCCACAAGGACCGCATGTACTTGGAGATGAAGTTTGTGCCCCGGTCGCTCACCACTTCGCGGGGAAATCCCACCCTTGAGAAGATTCCCATTAAGGCCCGGCCCACCACGGGGGCCGTTACAGTTCTCAGCGGGACAGCCTCCGGGTACCTGGTGGCGTGGTCCACGAGGACCAGGATGAAGCGGTGGCCCAGGGCGGTCCGGGGGTCCAGGGGCCCCACAATGTCGATCCCGACCCGTTCGAACGGGGTGCTGACGGCTGGAAAGGGCTGGAGGGGGGCCTTGACCCGACCCCCCGTCTTCCCGCTGGCTTGGCAGGTCTGGCAGGACCGGCAGTGGTTGTCCACGTCTCTCCGCATCCGGGGCCAGTAGAAGTGGGTCACCAGACGGCTGTAAGTTTTGTCTTGCCCTAGGTGTCCGGCGAGGGGCACGTCATGTGCCAGGTTGAGAAGGAACTCCCGGAAGCGGAGGGGGACCACCAACACGCGGCTGGCCCGAGTTCTGCCACTTTCTGTTCACTGTATAATAGGCCCTCGGCCCAGTAGACCCAGTGGGTGCCGGTCTTGTCACCGTTGGCTTGTGCGGACGCCTGTTGTCGGACCCCTTCGAGAGAGGGACAGGACTGCTGTTCTTGCTGGAACTGCTCTCGGGTGGAGCCCCCTTCGTGGCGCCATTGTGCAAGTTCTGGTAGGGCGCCGAGGGAAGCGATCTCTTCGGGGGAGGGTTCAGTAGGTCTAGTGTCGGTGTCCGCCTCCCCCTCGCTGCAGGCGGGGGGTGGTGCGAGCCCCGCGGGCTGGGCGGAACCGGAGGCCAGGGATGAGCGGGGGGCCTGGGCGGCCATGGACCGGGTGATGGCGCAGGCCCATTCGGATAGTCCCAGCATTCGGAGGTGCTCTCGTCGCTCCACTTGAGCCCAGGGGGAACTCTCTAGGTCGTTCCCCAGGAGGCAGTCCACTGGTGCGTCGTCGCGGACAGTCACTTTTAGTAGGCCTGTCACACCTCCCCACTCGAAGGGGACCAGGGCCATCTGGCACAGGCTTTCGCTGTTGTCGGCCGTCCGGACGGGGCACAGCACATTGGGTAGGATTTGTTCGGGGGTCACCAGGTGGCAGCGGACAGCGGTGACACTGGCGCCGGTGTCGCGAAGGGCTTCGGCACGTCGTCCATTGATGGTGACCTGCTGCTGGTATTTCTGGGTGTTGCTTTGGATGGGTGTGCGGGGCACCATTTCTCGGCTGCCCAGGCAGACCAGGGACATGGCCGCCGGCTCCCACTCGGTGGTTCCTCGGTCGAGGGGTTCTTCCTCTTCCTCTCCTTCCCCCAGGGCGGCGGCCACCAGCTGTCGGGGCGGGGGCCCGCCGGCCCCACTTCTTCGGTTCAGGGGGCAGACCGGATCGCTGGCATAGTGTCCGGTTTGTTGACAGCCGTAGCAGGTTACTGGAGGTCGTGGTCCAGTTCTGGCTGGGGTCGCCCCTCTTCGGGCTAGGCTCGGGGAGAGGTGTTGCTGAGGCGGCCCTCGAGGTGGGCTCCGGGGGCCCCGGCGGGGGGGTCCCGGTTCCGGTTCGGCCCTCCCCCTCCACCGCGTTGGCGGGGAGGTCCGGTGGGGTTCCTCTGGTACTCCCCCATCGAGTTCCGGGGGACTCGGGTGTTGACCCATTGATCGGCCTCGACGGCGAGTTTTCGTGGGTCGGTCATCTTGCTGTCGAGGAGGTGTTGCCTTAGCTCCACGAAGCAGTTGTTGGAGAGATGTTCCCAAACAATGAGGTCGACCAGCTGCCCGTAGGTGGTGACCTTGCTACCCTTGATCCACCCTTCTAGGGCCCGGCTGAAAAAGTCCACACATTCCACCCAGGTGGTACCAGGGATCTTCTTGCAGTCTCTGAACCGCTGGCGGTACATTTCCGCGGTTAGCCCGTAGCGGGTGAGCAGGGCCTCCTTCATGTGGTCGTAGGAGGTCATCACCTCTTCTGGCAGCTGGAGCAGTGTGTCTCGACCTTCACTAAGGAACCGACCCCACAGGCCGGCACCCCAGTCCTTTCGGGGCACCTGATGGGAGGTCATGGCCACCTCGTATGCCTTGAACCATTGTTGGATGTCGTCATTTTTATAGTACTCCTTGACGACATCTTTAGGGATATGTACCTTGGCTTCAGCAGGCGGTAGGGTATCTCTATTACTGGGGGTGTCGGTCCCCCCTTTCTTCGCCTTGAGCTCGAGCTCTTTGAGACTTTGCTCGTGCTCAAGGGTCAGTCTCTTTTCTTCCAACTCTCGATGCCGTCTCTTCTCTTCTATTTCCTCTTGTAGCCGTAGCTGCTCTAGGGCCAGTTTCTTTTCCGCCAGCTGGAGTTCGCCGTCCAGCTGCAATCGTGCGAGCTCTAGTTCGTGGTTCCGGACCTTCTCCCGTTCTCGTATCTCCTCTTCGGAGAGGCTGGTTTCTAGGCTGTTTCTTCCTCCGGTTGCCGGAGTCGGTGCGGTTGATGTGGCCACAGTCAGGGGCAGGGGACCTTCGTCCTGGGAGGGGCCTGCCTCGGCCTCTAGCCAGGTCCTCAGGGCTTTCTGCATCTCTTCTTTGGTACCTAGGCCGGTGGTTGCAATGCCCTTGTCCTTGCAGAACTGTTTCAATTCTTTGTGCGTGTATTCCTCCAACCGTTCGGGCTGGAACTCCGTGGTCGCGTTGTTTTCTTGGTTGCTCATGACTTCCGTTTGTCTGGATGGGTAGCTAGTGGGTTACTGGCTTGTACGTACTGCGTTCGGCTCGGATCCCGTCGCTGGCCACCAAATGTTGGAAGACGGACCTCGGGGAGTCGGCGAGACCACCCAGAGGGGCCCCCACACTGTACGAAGTAGCCGAGCGCTGCTGAGAAGCCTCCGGGGAGGTCCTTCTCCTATCATGTACTAGCACAGTAACACCACCACACAGGACTCAAGGAGGTTGTCTCAAGACGAGCAATTCTTTATCAGCACTTAAAGGTTACGGGATCAATATTTACACGAAAGGGATCAAGGGATCCACAAAAGTCTCAGTGTCTCTTTAGAAGGGAAGGGGTAGCGGGACAGTCTTTGGCAGGAGCTTGGTACGAGGGTACCTGGGGCCCAGTTCTTATCCTCAAGCTGGCGGGCCTCCGGATCTCGGAGGGGTCGAGCCGCGACGGCGTCAGCAGGGCTCTGGCGTTCAGTTCGTGGAGAGCCGCGACCAGGTCAGCGGGGCTCTCAAGATGGTTTCTGCTCAGCTCGAGCGGCGACGTCGTCAGCAGGGCTCCGAGGGAGGTTTCAGCGAGGTTGGGCCGCGACAGCGTCAGCAGGGCCCCGATGTTCCAGGGGGCTTCAAGGTTTCAGCAAGAAGGAGCCGCGACGCAGTCTGCAGGGCTCGTGGTGGTTTCAAGCAAGAGTTCTTCTCCGTAGGGTCGGCCGCGATTCGATCAGCAGGGCTCTCGACTCCGGGATACAGCTGCCGGTCTGTTGCTGGGTCGCCCCAGATATAGGCCTGGAGCCCTTTGATGTCCGGACCCTTGCGCCCGAGGGGCGGAGAGGCCGGGTTGGGAGCGGCCATACGCCCAGCAGGAGAGGCGCCCGGCCCAGGAGAGATGGAGGCCGATCGCACCTCGGTGTGTGGGGACGGTTGGGGGTCCCATCGATACCGCCCTCCACCAGGGGCGAGGAAGTGTTCACGTGATACCCCCTGGCCAGTTCTTGGTGCCTCAATGCCTGGGCCTTGCTGGGGCCGAGGCCGGGTTGAGCGGGGTCATGTGGGCTGATGTGCAGGGTCACGTGGCAGGCAACAAAATGGTGGAGCCCCGAGGTGTATGTGACCTCGTGCGGCTCAAACGGGTAGCCCGTGGAGGCCAGGGCGGGGAACGGGCCCAACCCCAGGGAAGTCAGGACCACGCCACGAGGCCGGGTCCAACACACATGGCGTTGAGTTGAGCTGCACACTTAGTGGCACCTGAAGCAACCAGCATGTGCGGAGCCTGCGATGATGCGTGGTCCGGGCGTGCCGCACTGGTAGCAATGTCTTTTGTCTAATGAATTCTGCCTTAATAAGGCTACGTGGCGGTAACTTGTGGTGCACTGAGTTAGTGGCACCTGAAGCACTCAGCGTGTGCGCACCCTGCGATGATGTGTGGTCTGGGCGGGCCACACTGGTAGCAATGACTTTTGTCTAATGAATTCTGCCTCAGTAAGGACACGTGGCAATGACTTGTGGAGCACTGAGTTAGTGGCACCTCTGGCGCTCAGCGTGTACGCAGCCTGCGATTATGCGTGGTCTGGGCAGGCAGCACTGGGAGCAATGTGTCTTGCCTATTGGACTGCGTCATCTGCAGTAGCGACTCCATCTGAATTGTGAGTCCTGCTGTCCGTAGTGTAGATCGAAGGCAGTAGTGTGTACAGACGTAACTCTGCGGTGCTGTGCCACTGTGTTCACAGGGGGCCTGTGTCAAGGAGGGCCGCGGCCATGGAGGCAGCCACGTGGCAGGGTGAGGGCCGCCGCTCTGGCCGACACGTTGGCCTTCACACAAGTGAGCCACGCCCAGAGCCCCAGCCTATTTATTCACAAAACTACGCTGGAGTGGCGTACGTTGGACCAGCCCACTGCGCTTCCGCTTACAGGGGCCGACGACACAGGTACATGATCAAGATCTTTCCCACTGCCTGAGGTAACATGGTTGCGTCCACTGTCCACAACACTACAAGCACCAGCAGTATATATACACATGGAGAGGTTTGTGCACTGCATAGAGAGGTCTGTCCAGCACATCACCGCTACAGTTGGTATTGTGTGCATTATTATTGGTGGGTGACTTGTGTCCTTCAAACATGTTTGGTTGCCACATCTCGCAACATTCAGCTATTGTGTGGCTGAGGGGCCATGCCGTTTTTGGAAGGTTCGCTGTCCTGTTGTGCGCTGCCTCGGTGGTAGTGGGGGGGCTGGTCCAGGGGGAGTTCCTGAGGGTGGTGGCAGTGGGTTTTATGGCCTTCTTGGGTGTGGGAGGTGCATGATCAGTAGCTCTATGACATGAGTTGGTTTTCAGATGTGATTCTGGGCTCGGCTCCCTTTCACACTGTATGTAGTCGTCCTACTTTACACCAGTAAAAGGCAGATGTTACATTCCTACTGCTAACACAGCTTATCGCCTGTATTATTATTATTATTAGCGTTAGTTGTTGCTCTCATTTGTGGCGATTTTTTTGGGCAGAAACTATTGCTGGAAAACTGGCGATATCGGTTGTTTTCACCATGTTGAGAATGGAATGATAATTTAAAATCACTGAACATTATAATTAGAAATTAGCAATTAAAAAACCTTTGAAATTCACAAAAAAAAACATAGGTTTCAGGGACATTATAGTTAGTTGCACATTTCAATCGTACCTAACCATAGAAATTCGGCCGTTATAGTTAGTTGAGCTAACTATAACTCATGCCCTCGCAATGCACTGCTGATGACCTCACATATTACATCAATTATGATATGGTCAGTGACATCACTGATGACATCACTGATGACATCTCAAATGACATCACTGATGACATCACTAATGACATCACTGATTACATCATCCAAGTGAAAATATGATGCACCTCCTCATACCTTAATAAAACCATTGATATACCCACTCTCAAATACAGACTACCATTTTCGAAACAATAGAGACACCAATACCAGTTACTACGTACGCATGCACTGATTCCTAGGTCTACACACACATCCATTCATTCACCCATACAGTCACTCATACGTGCAGTGACCCATCAATACAACACTGTTATAGGCATTCATATACCTATACAAACACTCACACACCACCACTCTTTCAGAGTTACTCACACATCTAGTCAGTCATGCAAAGAATCAATCACACTCCTATTTACTCAGCTATACAGTTATACACACAACTTCACTTATTCATAGTGATACTAACATATACTTACTCTCATACAATCACTGATACAAGTACACACTCATCCATACAGCACTCTCACAATCACTGACTCTCACGTATAGTCATTTATATACTCCAACTCTCTCATGCACTACGTTTTACATATGTAGTTACTTGGACATGTAGCACTGAGATATCCATTCACCCACCAACACACCCATACACACACTCACCCACCGATACAGCTGTTTCCACATGCAGTCTTGAACCCATACACCCAGTGAATAAAGAAGTCACACATCTATGTGCAAAGTCACACACCTCCCACCCACCCACACACACACTCAGGCACCCATACAAATACTCAGGCAACCAATCAATAACCCATATAGACACTCATGTAGCTACACATCAACCAGAGCAGCAGCTTACACAGCAATAGACTGATACAGACATTCAGACAGTTTAGTCACTAACCCATGAATGCAGTAAGACACATTTAATCGCTCACTTATACAGTCAGTCACGCACCTACTAAATCCTCCATCCACATACTTATATACCCACTCATTCTTTAATATACCTTGGCTAATATATTTATAAAACATATTTAAACTTTACAAAAACACACAGTCACTAGATGATGTCATCAGTGATGTCATTTGAGATGTCATCAGTGATGTCACTGACCATGTCATGAATGATGGAATATGTGATGTCATCAGCAGTGCATTGCGGGGGTGTGAGTTATAGTTAGCTCAACTAACTATAACAGCCAAATTTCTATGGTTTTGTACGAGTGAGATGTGCAGCTAACTATAACGTCCCTGAAACCTATGGTTTTTGCAGTGAATTTCTAAGGTTTTTGAAATGCTTATTTGTAACTATAACGTCCCAGAAACCTATGTTTTTTTCAGTTAATTTCAAAGGTTTTTAAAATGCTAATTTGTAACTATAACGTCCCAGAAACCTATGTTTTTTTTGTGAAAAAAAAAGATATATATATACACACACACACATTACCTACTGGCGGTCGCCAGTAGGTAGTTATAGTTATGACCTAGTCTCCATAGGAAAATCGTTTATTGTTTTCCCAATAACTATAGTGTTGTTCGACTAATCTTCGCAAAATTTTCAAAACTAGTGGGGCTCTCTGGTCAGATCCTGTCTTGAAAGTTTTGGGGTGATTCGTCAAACAGGGGCCAAGAAAATAGGGGGTCCCAAAACGCATGTTCCCCATGTAATTTTCCATAGGAAACTTTAGACAAAGCAACAACCCGAACGGAATTACACCAAATTTGTCAAAAAGGTAGGTCTTTGTTCAGAAAGAGCCCTTTTTTTAAATGGTATAAATCCATTCAGTAGTTCCTGAGAAATTTAAAAAAAGAAAACTTTCGATATCTGGGCAGAGCCTAACCACATATCTCCTCTCGAGCACAAGCTTGCCTCTGATTGGCTGCCAACACTTCAAACCAGAAAGTGTTGGCAGCCATCTTGTGCCTCGTACTGAGGGAGAAAGAAAAAGGTAAGAGAAAGATAAAAAAACAAGCCTTTGTGAGGCTTTGACCGTCTGTCTTCGCATGTTTTCTGTGTGTGTGTGTGACAGCGCATGTGTCTTTGTGTGACTCTGACACAAAGCTGTTGTGCTGATACAAGGCTGCCCATGGTAGCCCCGAGAGGGCTGAGCCCTAGCGGTTGTGATGCCTCGGCACCACTCTGCACACACTCCATTAGGAAAGGCTGTCTCTTTAAATTAGATATTTCCTCCTATTGTAACAGAGCCGTGACCAGGAAAGATGAAATGAAAGTAGGGGGTCCCAAAGCAACAACCCGAACGGAATTACACCAAATTTGTCAAAAAGGTAGGTCTTTGTTCAGAAAGAGCCCTTTTTTTAAATGGTATAAATCCATTCAGTAGTTCCTGAGAAATTTTAAAAAAGAAAACTTTCGATATCTGGGCAGAGCCTAACCACATATCTCCTCTCGAGCACAAGCTTGCCTCTGATTGGCTGCCAACACTTCAAACCAGAAAGTGTTGGCAGCCATCTTGTGCCTCGTACTGAGGGAGAAAGAAAAAGGTAAGAGAAAGATAAAAAAACAAGCCTTTGTGAGGCTTTGACCGTCTGTCTTCGCATGTTTTCTGTGTGTGTGTGTGACAGCGCATGTGTCTTTGTGTGACTCTGACACAAAGCTGTTGTGTTGATACAAGGCTGCCCATGGTAGCCCCGAGAGGGCTGAGCCCTAGCGGTTGTGATGCCTCGGCACCACTCTGCACACACTCTATTAGGAAAGGCTGTCTCTTTAAATTAGATATTTCCTCCTATTGTAACAGAGCCGTGACCAGGAAAGATGAAATGAAAGTAGGGGGTCCCAAAGCAACAACCCGAACGGAATTACACCAAATTTGTCAAAAAGGTAGGTCTTTGTTCAGAAAGAGCCCTTTTTTTTAAATGGTATAAATCCATTCAGTAGTTCCTGAGAAATTTAAAAAAAGAAAACTTTCGATATCTGGGCAGAGCCTAACCACATATCTCCTCTCGAGCACAAGCTTGCCTCTGATTGGCTGCCAACACTTCAAACCAGAAAGTGTTGGCAGCCATCTTGTGCCTCGTACTGAGGGAGAAAGAAAAAGGTAAGAGAAAGATAAAAAAACAAGAAAAGGGGGCAGGATAAAAACACCCCGATTCCCCAGGGCCAAAAAAAAGCATTTTTATTTTTTTTAAATTTTCGGGTGGGGTTGCGCCGGGTGCGCGAATCTGTCAGAATTTTTTTTACAAATGAAGCGTGGTCTCCCACACTTCGTTTTCAAAGCCCTCAAGTGGGCCAAATACCGGGGACAATTTATTTACGTAGCGGGGGCCCCTGGGCCACCACCGCCCCGCAGACCACCACCTCCCAAGGGCTTGATAATTTATTCGGGGGTACGCGGCACCCCGACACACCAGGGACCACCACCACCTCCCCGGAATTTTATCCAGGCTGCCTGGGTGTGCATGTTTGTGAGGCTTTGTGAGGCTTTGACCGTCTGTCTTCGCATGTTTTCTGTGTGTGTGTGTGACAGCGCATGTGTCTTTGTGTGACTCTGACACAAAGCTGTTGTGTTGATACAAGGCTGCCCATGGTAGCCCCGAGAGGGCTGAGCCCTAGCGGTTGTGATGCCTCGGCACCACTCTGCACACACTCCATTAGGAAAGGCTGTCTCTTTAAATTAGATATTTCCTCCTATTGTAACAGAGCCGTGACCAGGAAAGATGAAATGAAAGTAGGGGGTCCCAAAGCAACAACCCGAACGGAATTACACCAAATTTGTCAAAAAGGTAGGTCTTTGTTCAGAAAGAGCCCTTTTTTTAAATGGTATAAATCCATTCAGTAGTTCCTGAGAAATTTAAAAAAAGAAAACTTTCGATATCTGGGCAGAGCCTAACCACATATCTCCTCTCGAGCACAAGCTTGCCTCTGATTGGCTGCCAACACTTCAAACCAGAAAGTGTTGGCAGCCATCTTGTGCCTCGTACTGAGGGAGAAAGAAAAAGGTAAGAGAAAGATAAAAAAACAAGCCTTTGTGAGGCTTTGACCGTCTGTCTTCGCATGTTTTCTGTGTGTGTGTGTGACAGCGCATGTGTCTTTGTGTGACTCTGACACAAAGCTGTTGTGTTGATACAAGGCTGCCCATGGTAGCCCCGAGAGGGCTGAGCCCTAGCGGTTGTGATGCCTCGGCACCACTCTGCACACACTCCATTAGGAAAGGCTGTCTCTTTAAATTAGATATTTCCTCCTATTGTAACAGAGCCGTGACCAGGAAAGATGAAATGAAAGTAGGGGGTCCCAAAGCAACAACCCGAACGGAATTACACCAAATTTGTCAAAAAGGTAGGTCTTTGTTCAGAAAGAGCCCTTTTTTTAAATGGTATAAATCCATTCAGTAGTTCCTGAGAAATTTAAAAAAAGAAAACTTTCGATATCTGGGCAGAGCCTAACCACATATCTCCTCTCGAGCACAAGCTTGCCTCTGATTGGCTTCCAACACTTCAAACCAGAAAGTGTTGGCAGCCATCTTGTGCCTCGTACTGAGGGAGAAAGAAAAAGGTAAGAGAAAGATAAAAAAACAAGAAAAGGGGGCAGGATAAAAACACCCCGATTCCCCAGGGCCAAAAAAAAGCATTTTTATTTTTTTTAATTTTCGGGTGGGGTTGCGCCGGGTGCGCGAATCTGTCAGAATTTTTTTTACAAATGAAGCGTGGTCTCCCACACTTCGTTTTCAAAGCCCTCGAGTGGGCCAAATACCGGGGACAATTTATTTACGTAGCGGGGGCCCCTGGGCCACCACCGCCCCGCAGACCACCACCTCCCAAGGGCTTGATAATTTATTCGGGGGTACGCGGCACCCCGACACACCAGGGACCACCACCACCTCCCCGGAATTTTATCCAGGCTGCCTGGGTGTGCATGTTTGTGAGGCTTTGTGAGGCTTTGACCGTCTGTCTTCGCATGTTTTCTGTGTGTGTGTGTGACAGCGCATGTGTCTTTGTGTGACTCTGACACAAAGCTGTTGTGTTGATACAAGGCTGCCCATGGTAGCCCCGAGAGGGCTGAGCCCTAGCGGTTGTGATGCCTCGGCACCACTCTGCACACACTCCATTAGGAAAGGCTGTCTCTTTAAATTAGATATTTCCTCCTATTGTAACAGAGCCGTGACCAGGAAAGATGAAATGAAAGTAACGCAGAGAGGGGGCAGAGACGGGGAGGAAATCTGTCGAGAGATCCTGAGTGCTATAAAGCCCTGGGGGCAGGGCAGCCCCGCAGCCTGGGAAACCTCTGTGTTTTGTGTGAGGTGACAGAGGAGGGAATGTGTCTGCAAAGTGGCAGCTGCTGATGCTACAATGAGGGGGCGGGCCAAAGATGATGGGAGACAGGAGGCAGTGCATCTGATAGCACAGGAGACAGAGGGACTGTCACAGTGACACACAGCAACAGGCAGTGTGTGGAGGAGCTGCGCATTTGAGCAGGGACAGGCATGCACTGCCTGCTGTGTGCCGAGGAGCTGTGCATCTGAGCAGGGACAGTCATGCACTGCCTGCTGTGTGCCGAGGAGCTGCGCAACTGAGCAGGGACAGTCACACACTGCCTGCTGTGTGCCGAGGAGCTACGCATCTGAGCTGTGACAGTCACGCACTGCCTGCTGTGTGCTGAGGAGCTGCGCATCTGATCAGGGACAGTCACGCGCTGCCTGCTGTGTGCCGAGGAGCTGCGTGTCTGAGCAGGGACAGTCACGCACTGCCTGCTGTGTGCCGAGGAGCTGCACATCTGAGCAGGGACAGTCACGCGCTGCCTGCTGTGTGCCGAGGAGCTGCACATCTGATCAGGGACAGTCACGCACTGCCTGCTGTGTGCTGAGGAGCTGCACATCTGAGCTGTGACAGACATCCATCCTGTTGTGTGCTGAGGAACTGCACCTCTGAGTTGTGACAGACACCCAGCTTGCGGTGTACTGAGGAGCTGAGCATCTGAGCTGTGACAGTGACACACAGCCTGCTGTGTGCTGAGGAGCTGAGTATCTGAGCTGTGACAGTGACACACAGCCTACCGTGTGCTGAGGAACTGAGCATCTGAGCTGAGACAGAGACACACAGCCTGCTGTTTGCTGAGGAGCTGTGCATCTGAGCTGTGACAGTGACACACAGCCTGCTGTGTGCTGAGGAGCTGAGCATCTGAGCTGTGACTGACACACACAGCCTGCTGTGTGCCCAGGAGCTTAGCATCTGAACTGTGACAGAGACACCCAACCGGCTGTGAGCTGAGTATCTGAGTGGTGACAGAGACACCCAGCCTGCTGTGTGCTGAGGAGCTGTGCATCTGAGCTGTGACAGTGACACACAGCCTGCTGTGTGCTGAGGAGCTGAGTATCTGAGCTGTGACAGTGACACACAGCCTCCCGTGTGCTGAGGAACTGAGCATCTGAGCTGAGACAGAGACACACAGCCTGCTGTGTGCTGAGGAACTGTGCATCTGAGCTGTGACAGTGACACACAGCCTGCTGTGTGCTGAGGAGCTGAGCATCTGAGCTGTGACTGAGACACACAGCCTGCTGTGAGCTGAGCATTTGAGCTATGACAGAGACACACAGCCTGCTGTGTGCCGAGGAACTAGGCATCTGAACTGTGACAGAGACACCCAACCGGCTGTGAGCTGAGTATCTGAGTGGTGACAGAGACACACAGCCTGCTTCGTGCTGTGGAGCAGGGCAACTGAGGTGCAGGATGACAGAGGAGCTGTGACAGTCAAACACAACCTCCTGCATGCCATAAAGTAGGGCATCTGGGGCCAGATGCACAGAGAAACTTGACAACAAATTACCGCTGGCTTCAAAGGGAAAACAGGGCACCCAAGGCTGCAGAAGCAGACGTGGGGATGTGATGGCGACACACGGTGTGCTGCTGAAGCACTGGGCATTTGAGGGTGGCGGGGCTACTGACAACAATGCACAGCTCTCTGAGTGCTGAGGCAGACGAGGCGGGAGCTGCAGATGGTCACCTCTGACTGCAAGGTCATGCTTCTGTGCACAAGAGTTCTCTGACCACAGCACATGCTTCAGGGTGCTGAGGAGGAGCAGATCAACTGAGGGTGCAAGAGTACAAGAGCGAGCGCTGGCACCAACACCCAGGAGCAGGGCATCGGTGTCTCCCTGTGCAGAGAGAGGTCTGGCAGCAGCAATCATCCTACAGCCTGCTGAGGATCAGGGCATCTGAGGCTGGAGGAGTAAAGGGGAGCTGTGGAAGTGACACCCAGCCTGCTATTTGCCAAGAAGATGCACATCTGAGCTGTGGCAGTGACACCCAGCCTGCTGTGTGCTGAGGAGCTGGGCATCTGAGCTGTGGCAGTGACATCCAGCCTGCTGTGTGCTGAGGAGCTGGGCATCTGAGCTGTGACAGAGACACTCAGCCTGCTGTGTGCTGAGGAGCTGGGCATCTGAGCAGTGACAGAGACACAAAGCCTTCTGTGTGCTGAGGAGCTGTGCATCTGAGCTGTGACACAGACACCCAGCCTACTGTGTGCTGAGGAGCTGCACATCTGAGCTGTGACAGAGACACCCAGCCTGCTGTCTGCTGAGGAGCAGGGCTCCTAAGGCCAGAGGGGTGCAGAGGAGTGCATCTTTGATAGCCCTACACACATCTGCGCCCTGGGGAGGAGCGGAGCACACTATGGTGGAGGCGCAGCTTGAGGTCTGACAAAGACACACAGCCCCCTGCATGCTGAGACCCAGGTGGAGCAGCACAGAGGAGTGCGAAGACAATCAACACCCACTTCAGAGCGCTGAGGAGCAGCAGGGCGAAGAGCAAGTTGGTACCAACACACAGCCCTGTGTATGCCAAGGAGCAGGGAGTCTGACGGTGGGGCAGTACAGATGAGTGTGCAGACAACACACACACTTCAAGGCACTGAGGAGCAGGTTGGTACCGACACAGCCCTGTATATGCAGAGTAGCAGGGGGACTGGCGGTGAGGCAGCACAGAGGAGTGCGCAGACAACAAACACTTCAAGGTGCTGAGAAGCAGGGTGGTCATATGTGAATGAAATGTTCAGTGAGGACCCTCTTAAGAGCAACATGTGAATTAGATGTGCAGTGATGGCCCTGAGAGCAAGAGTGACATGTGGATGGAATGTGCAGTGAGGGCCCCCTGAAGAGCGACGTGAATGAAATGTGCAGTGAGAGCCCCTTGAAGAGCGACATGTGAATGAAATGTGTGCAGTGTGGTCCCTCAGAGGAGTGACATGTGAATGAAATGTGCAGTGACGGCCTTCAGAGCAAGAGTGACATGTGGATAGAATGTGCAGTGAGGGTGCTCGGAGGAGCCACATGTGAATGACCACTGCAGTGACAGCCCTCAGAACAGCAGCGTATGAATGACCTCTGCAGTGAGGGCCCTCAGAGCAAGAGCAACATTTGAATGAAATATTCAGTGAGGGGTCTCAGAGTAAGAGCTATGTGAAAGGAAAAGTCTTACAGGGCATGCATTCTGAATAAGAGTGACATGTGACAGTGTACTGAGGGGCCTCATAGCAAAAGTGACATCTGATGGATTAGCGCAGTGAAAGCTCTTGGAGTAAATATGTATATATATCTCCAGTAGGTAGTTATAGTTAGGACCTAGTTTCCATAGGAAAAGCGTTTTTCACGCCCCATTTTACACCACTCTGCAAACGCGGCTTCTGGTGCACTGCTGGTGGGGGCGATGAGTTCCTCTTGTCTCCTGAGTACGCCAGGACACAAGTGGACTTCATCTTCTGAGCAGCAGTGCGCAAGAAGCCGCGTTTTCAGCGGAGTGTAAAAAGGGAACGTGGCCTCAGACCACCTCTCTGCAATCCAGCTGTGTGGTGCTTACTGGAGATACCTGGTGGGCTAGTTGGCCCCCAGGGACCCTCAGTATTCAAGGGGACTTAATCCCCCAACTTAAAATGCACCAGGGGCCGCGTTTGCAGAGTGGTGGAGAACGGGGGCGTGGCCTTTGTCCACCTCTCAGCAATCCCACTTTGTGGGGCTTACTGGAGGTAAGAGGTAGGCTAGTTGGCCCCTAAAGGACCCCCAGCAGCGAAGGGGACTTCAATTCCACATCCAGGATCACGCCAGGGAGCGCGTTTGTAGAGTGGTGGGAAGAGGGGGCGTGGCCTGCTCTTTGAACTTAGCATTGCTGCTGTGTGGGACTTACTGGAGGTGATAGGAGGGGTAGTTGGCCCCTAAAGATGCCCTTGGGGCAAAGTACCCCTCTTGTTACCTGCAGTAAGTCCCACACAGTGGGATTGCTAAGATGTCTTCGAAGGCCATGCCCCCCTTCATCCACCATTCTGCAAACACTCCTCCTGGCAGACTACGGGATAGGGGATGAAGTCAAATTTACTCCTGAGAGACTGTGAGGGCCAAGAAGCCCTACTGGTACCTCCTGTAAGCCCTACGCACCGGAATTCCAGAGCGCTGGTCGGAGGCCCAGAACCCTTTCTCCACCACTCTGCAAACGGGACTACTAGTTAAAAAAGTGTTTGCAATGTAATAGGTTTCGCATTTGTGAGAATAACAGTTATTGGCGTTGTAAATGCAAAAGTTTTTTCTTGGAGTGGAGTGGATGTACTTTGTGTGTAGCGAAATTATGTGATATGTTGTGCAGTGAAATTATGTGGATAGAAAGTATGTGGTATTTAGTGTATAAAAATTATGTAGAGTAGAATTATGTGTTATGGAGAGTAATTATGTGGTATGGTAGTCTGTGCTGTGGAGTGGTAACCTCAGGTTTAGTCTTCCTCGTTTCCATAGAAGCTCAACCATGAACTCAGTGAGACAAAGAAAGATGGAATCACTGAGGAGCACTTGTGGACCTAGTCAGAGGTACTAGCAGGGCCACTGGAATTATGTGACTGTTTGGTTGCATCGATTTTCGCACAATTATACATTTTCTGCATTAGCCACATCATCCATCATCTGCACCCTAATCTGCAGATTTGAACAAAAAAAGACTTGTTTCCAGCTGAAACGGGTCAAACGTTACCAAAAATGCAGTGACAAGTGTTACAGCATGGTGGAAGGCCCTTTGAAAACCTAGAATGGTCACCAGTTACTTATTGCTAAATGTGGGTATTAAATTGATACTAATGGTGTGCAAGACACTCTTGCTTCCCTTTGTGCCCCTCTTGCCTCTTTCTGCATTTCTGTTGCTTCTTTCTGCACATTTCTTTCTTTTTCTCCACTTCTCTTGACATCCTTCTGCACCTCTCTTCCCTCTTTCTGCACCTCATTTGCTTCTTTCTGCACCTCATTTGCTTCTTTCTGCACTCGTCTTCCCTCTTTATGTACCTTTCCTGCCTGTTTTTGCATCTCACATGCCTCTTTCTGCACTTGTATTGCTTCTTTCTACACCTCTATTGATTCTTTCAGCAATTCTCTTGCCTCTTTGTGCACTTCTCTTGCCTGTTTATGCACTTCTCTTGCCTCTTTCTGCACCCTTGTTGCTTCATTCTGCACTTTCCATGCTTCTTTCTGCACCTGCCGTGCTTCTCTCTGAACCCTGTTGTCTCTTTATGTACCTCTTTTGTCTCTTTCTGTACTTTTCTTGCCTTTTTCTGTACCTCTCTTCCCTCTTTCTGCACATCTGTTGCCTCTTTCTGCAACTCATTTGCTTCTTTCTGCACCCTGTTGTCTCTTTCTGCACTTGTCTTCCCTCTTTCTGCAACTTTCCTGCCTGATTTTGCATCTCACTTGCCTCTTTCTGCACCTTTATTGCTTCTTTCTACACCTCTGTTGCTTCTTTCAGCAATTCTCTTGCCTCTTTTTGCACCTCTGTTGGCTCTTTCTGCATCTCACTTGCTCCTTTCTACACTTCTGTTGCTTTATTCTACAATTTCCATGCTTCTTCCTGCACCTGTCTTGCTTCTTTCTGCACCCCTGTAGTCTCTTTATGTACCTCTTTTGCCTCTTTCTGCACCTTTCTTGCCTTTTTCTGCACCCCTCTTCGCTCTTTTTTGTCTGTTGCCTCTTTCTGCAGCTCATTTGCTTCTTTCTGCACCCCTGTTGTCTCTTTCTGCACTCCTCTTCCCGCTTTCTGTTCTTTTCCTGCCTGTTTCTGTACCTCTCTTCCCTCTTTCTGCACATCTGTTGCCTCTTTCTGCACCTCTTTTGCTTCTTTCTACACTTCTCTTGCCTCTTTCTGCATCCCTGTTGCTTCATTCTGCACTTTCCATGCTTCTTTGTGCACCTGCCTTGCTTCTTTCTGCACACCGTTGTCTCTTTATGTACCTCTTTTGCCTCTTTCTGCACTTTTCCTGCCTTCTTCTGCACCTCTCTTCCCTCTTTCTGCATGTCATTTGCTTCTTTCTGCACCCCTGTTGTCTCTTCCTGCACTTGTCTTCCCTCTTTCTGTACCTCACCTGCCTGTTTTTGCATCTTACTTGCCTCTTTCTGCACTTTTCTTGCTTATTTCCACACCTCGGTTGCTTCTTTCAGCAATTCTCTTGCCTCTTTGTGCACTTCTCTTTCCCGTTTCTGCACTTCTCTTACCTCTTTCTGCACCCCTGTTGCTTCATTCTGCACTTTCATGCTTCTTTCTGCACCTGTCTTGCTTCTTTCTGCACCCCTGTTGTCTTTTAATTTACCTCTTTTGCCTCTTTCTGCACTTTTCTTGCCTTTTTCTGCACCTCTCTTTGCACTTTCTGCACGTCTGTTGCCTCTTTCTGCACCTCATTTGCTTCTTTCTACACCCCTGTTATCTTTTTCTGAACTCGTCTTCCCTCTTTCTGTACCTTTCCTGCCTGTTTTTGCGTCTCACTTGCCTCTTTCTGCACTTCTCTTGCTTCTTTCTACAACTCTGTTGCTTCTTTCAGCAATTCTCTTGCCTCTTTCTGCACTTCTCTTCCTTATTTTTGTACCCCTCCTGCCTCTTTCTGTACCTCTCTTGCCTCTTTGTGCACCTCTCCACCTATTTTTGCACCCCTCTTGCATCTTTTTGCACCTCTGTTGGTTCTTTCTGCACTTTTCTTGCTTCTTTCTAAACCTCTGTTGCTTCTTTTAGCAATTCTCTTTGCTCTTTCTGCACTTTTGTGCCCTTTTCTGCACTTCACTTGCCTGTTTCTGCAATTTTCTTGCCTCTTCCTGCACCCCTGTTGCTTTATTCTCCACTTTCCATGCTTCTTTCTGCACCTGTCATGCTTCTTTAAGCACCCCTCCTGCCTCTTGTTGTACCTCTCTTGACTCTTTGTGCAGCCATCCTACCCTTTTCTGCACCCCCTTACCTCTCTCTCCACACCTCTTCCCTCTTTCTGCTTCTCTGTTGGTTCTTTCTACACAGCTCTTGCTTCTATCTGCAGCTTACTTGTACTTACTCTCTCTGTACCTCTCTTGCCTCTTTGTGCACCTCTCCACCTCTTTTTGCACCCCTCTTGCCTCTTTTTGCACCTCTGTTGGTTCTTTCTGCACTTCTCTTGCTTCTTTCTAATTCTCTGTTGCTTCTTACAGCAATTCTCTTTGCTCTTTCTGCACTTCTCTTGCTTGTTTCTGCACCTTTGTGTCTTTCTGCACCTCTGTTGCCTCTTTCTGCACTTCACTTGCTGCTTTCTGCACCCATCCTGCCTTTTTCTATACCCCTCTTCCCTATTTGTCAAACTTTCTTGCCTCTTTTTACACCTCCAATTCCCTTGTTCTATACCACTCTTGCCTCTTTCTGAACCCTTCGTGCCTCTTTCAGCACCTGTTGTTTATTTCTGTACTTCTCTTCCCTCTCTCTGTACCCCTCATGCCTCCTTCTGGACCTCTGTTGCTTCTTTCTGTACTTCTCTTAGTTTTTTCTGCACTTCTCGTGCCGTTTTCTACACCCTTCGTGCGTCATTTAGCACCTCTGCTGCTTCTTTCTGCACTTCTCTTCCTTCTTTCTGCATCCCTCTTGCCCCTTTCTGCACCGCTGTTGCTTCTTTCTGCACCTCAACTGCCTCTTTTAGCACCTCTGTTGTTTTTTCTGCAGATCTCTTGCCTCTTTCTCCACCTCATTTGCGTCTTTCAGCACCACTGTTGCTTTTTTCTGCAGATCTCTTGTCCCTTTCTGCACCCCTCTTTTCTCTTTCTGCACATCTCTTGCCTCTTTCTGCACCCCTGTTCCCTTATTCTGCACCTTTCCTGCTTCTTTCTGCATATCTCTTGCCTCTTTCTGTACCTCTGTTACCTCTTTCTGTACTTCTCTTGCTCTTTCTGTACCCTTTGCGCCTCTTTCAGCACATCTGTTGGTTCTTTCTGCAGTGCTCTTGCTTTTTTCTGTACCTCATTTGCCTCTTTCTGCACTTCTCTTCCTTCTTTTTGCACCCCTCCTGCTGCTTTCTGTACCTCTCTTGCCTCTTTGTGCACCTCTCTTCCTCTTTCTGCATCCCTCTTGCCTCTTTTTGAACCTCTGTTGGTTCGTTTTGCAGTGCTCTTGCTTTTTCAGCACCTCACTTGCCTCTTTCTGCACTTCTCTTACTTCTTTCTACACCTCTGTTGCTTCTTTCAGCAATTCTCTTGCCTCTTTCTGCACTTGTCTTCCTTCTTTCTACACCCCTCCAGCCTCTTTCTGTATCTCTCTTGCCTCTTTCTGCACCCCTCCTACCTTTTTATGCACCTCACTTGCGTCTTTTTGCACCTCTGTTGGTTTTTCTGCACTGCTCTTGCTTCTTTCTGCACCTCACATGTCTCTTTCTGCACTTCTCTTGCTTCTTTCTACACCTCTGTTGCTTCTTTCAGCAATTCTCTTGCCTCTTTCTGCACTTGTTTTCCTTCTTTCTACACCCCTCCAGCCACTTTCTGTACCTTGGTTGCTTCTTTCTGCATCCCTCCTACCTTTTTCTGTACCCCACTTGCGTCTTTTTGCACCTCTGTTGGTTCGTTTTGTAGTGCTCTTGCTTTTTCAGCACCTCACTTGGCTCTTTCTGCACTTCTCTTGCTTCTTTCTACACCTCTGTTGCTTCTTTCAGCAATTCTCTTGCCTCTTTCTGCACTTGTCTTCCTTCTTTCTACACCCCTCCAGCCTCTTTCTGTACCTCTCTTGCCTCTTTCTGCACCCCTCCTACCTTTTTCTGCACCCCACTTGCGTCTTTTTGCACCTCTGTTAGTTCTTTCTGTACTGCTCTTGCTTCTTTCTGCACCTCACATGTCTCTTTCTGCACTTCTCTTGCTTCTTTCTACACCTCTGTTGCTTCTTTCAGCAATTCTCTTGCCTCTTTGTGCACTTCTCTTCATTCTTTTTGCACCCCTCCTGCCTCTTTCTGTACCTCTCTTGCCTCTTTGTGCACCTCTCCACCTCTTTATGCACCTCTCTAGCCTCTTTTTGCACCTCTGTTGTTTCTTTCTGCACTGCTCCTGCTTCTTTCTGCACCTTACTAGTCTCTTTCTGCTTTCCGTTGCATGTTTCTAAACCTCTGTTGCTTCTTTCAGCAATTATCTATGCTCTTTCTTGCTTGTTTCTGCACCTCTCTTGTGTCGTTCTGCACCTCTGTTGCCTCTTTCTGCACTTCACTTGCTTCTTTCTACACCTCTCTTGCCTCTTTCAGAACCTCTGTTAATTCTTTCTGCACCCCTCTGGACTCTTTCTGCACCCCTCTTCCCTATTTGTGCAACTCTCTTGCCTCTTTCTACACCTCTCTTCCCTCTTTCTGGAGCACACTTGCCTCTTTCTGTATTTCTGTTGCTTCTTTCTGCACATCTCTTCCTTCTTTCTGCACCTTTCTTGCATCTTTCTGCACCTCTGTTGACTCTTTCTGCACTTCACTTGCTTCTTTGTGCACCTCTTTTCCCTCTCTCTGCCCCACTCTTGCCTCTTTCTGTACCTCTGTTGCTTCTTTCTGCACTTCTTTTCCTCTTTCTGCACCCTTCGTGTATCTTTCAGCACCTCTGTTGCTTCTTTATGTACTTCTCTTCCTTCTTTCTGTATCCCTTGTGCCTCCTTCTGCACCTCTGTTGCTTCTTTCAGCACCTCTGTTGCTTCTTTCTGCACTTCTCTTCCTTCTTCTGCACTTCTATTGCCTCTTTCTGCACCTCTCTTGCTTCTTTCTGCACTTCTCTTCCTTCATTCTGCATCCCTCTTGCCTCTTTTTGCACCTCTGTTGCTTCTTTCTGCACTTCTATTGCCTCTTTCTGCCGATCTCGTGTCTCTTTCTGCACCTCTGTTGCTTTTTTCTGTAGATCTCTTGCCTCTTTTTGCACTTCACTTGCTTCTTTCTGCACCCATCCTGCTTCTTTCTACACCCCTCATAACTATTTGTCCAACTCTCTTGCCTCTTTTTACACCTCTCTTCCCTCCTTCTGCACCACTCTTGCCTCTTTCTGTACCTCTGTTGCTTCTTTCTGCACTTCTCTTGCCTCTTTCTGCACCCTCCGAGCCTCTTTCAGCACCTCTGTTGCTTGTTTCTGCACTTCTCTTCCTTCTTTCAGCACCCCATGTGCCTCCTTCAGCACATCTGTTGCTTTTTAATGCACTTTTCTTGGTTCTTTCTGCACCTCACATGCCTCTTTCAGCACCTCTGTTGCTTTTCTCTTCAGATCTCTTGCCTCTTTCTGCACCCCTCTTTTCTCTTTCTGCACCTCTCTTGCCTCTTTTTTCCCCCTGTTCCCTGTTTCTGTACCGTTCTTGCCTGTTTCTGTACCTCTCTTGCCTCTCTCTGTACCTTTGATGACTCTTTCTACACTTCCCTTACTCTTTCTGCACCCTTCACGCCTGTTTCAGCAACTCTGTTGGTTCTTTCTGCACTGCTCTTGCTTTTTGCTGCACATCACTTACATCTTTCTGCACTTCTTTTCTTATTTGTGCAACTCTCTTTCCTCTTTCTACACCTCTCTTCCCTCTTTCTGCACCACTATTGCCTCTTTCTGTAACTCTGTTGCCTCTTTCTGTACCTCTGTTGCCTCTTTCAGCACCTCTGTTGGGTCTTTCTTCACTGCTCTTGCTTCTTTCTGCACCTCACGTGTCTCTTTCTGCACTTCTCTTGTTTTTTAAACCTCTGCTGCCTCTTAATGCACCTCTCTTGCTTCTTTCTGCACCTCACTTGCTTCTTTCAGCACCTCTGTTGCTTTTTTCTGCAGATCTCTTGCCTCTTTCTGCATGTCTCTTGACACTTTCGACACCTCTACTGCTTCTTTCTACACCCCTTTTTCCCTTTTTCTGTACCCCTCTTCCCTATTTGTCCAACTCTCTTGCCTCTTTCTACACCTCTTTCCTCTTTCTGCACCACTTTTGCCTCTTTCTGCACCCTTCGTGCCTCTTTCAACACCTCTGTTGCTTCTTTCTGCACTTCATTTCCTTCTTTCTACACCCCTTGTGTCGCCTCCTGCACCTCTCTTGCTTCTTTCTGCACTTCTCTTGGTTCTTTCTCCATTTCTCTTGCCCCTTTCTGCACCATTTCTGCCTCTTTCTGCACCTCTGTGGCTTTTTTCTGCACCACTATTGCCTGTTTCTGCACCTCTCTTGCTTCTTTCTGCACCTCACATGCCTCTTTCAGCACCTCTGTTGCTTTTTTCTGCAGATATCTTGCCTCTTTCTGCATCCCTCTTTTCTCTTTCTGCACCTCTCTTGTGTCTTTCTGTACCCCTGTTACCTGTTTCTGCACCTTTCTTGTCTGTTTCTGTACCTCTCTTGCCTCTTTCTGTACCTCTGTTACCTCTTTCTGCACTCCTCTTGCTCTTTCTGCACCCTTCATGCTCGTTTCAGCACCTCTGTTGGTTCTTTCTGCACTGCTCTTGCTTTTTTCTGCACCTCACTTGCTTCTTTCTGCACTTCTCTTTCTTTCAGCACCCCTCCTGTCTCTTTGTATAACACTCTTGCCTCTTTGTGCATCCCTCCTACCTTTTTCTGCACCCCTCTTGCCTCTTTGTGCACCTCTGTTGGTTCTTTCTGCACTGCTCTTACTTCTTCCTGCACCCAACTTGCCTCTTTCTGCACTTCTTTCTTTCAGCACCCTTTCTGCCTCTTTCTATAACATTATTGTCTCTTTGTGCATCTCTTCTACCTTTTTCTGCACCCCTCTTGCCTCTTTTTGCACCACCGTTGGTTCTTTCTGCACTACTCTTGCTTCTTTCTGAAACCCCAAGTGCCTCTTTCTGCACTTCTCTTGCTTTTTCTACACCTCTGTTGCCTCTTTTTGCAGCTCTCTTGCTTCTTTCTGCACCTCACATGCCTCTTTCAGCACCTCTGTTGCTTTTTTCTACACTTCTATTGCCTCTTTCTGCCGATCTCGTGTCTCTTTCTGCACCTCTGTTGCTTTTTTCTGCAGATCTCTTGCCTCTTTCTGTACTTCACTTGCTTCTTTCTGCACCTATCCTGCTTCTTTCTACACCCGTCTTACCTATTTGTCCAACTCTCTTGCCTCTTTTTACACCTCTCTTCCCTCCTTCTGCACCACTCTTGCCTCTTTCTGTACCTTTGTTGCTTCTTTCTGTACTTCTTTTGCCTCTTTCTGCACCCTCCGTGCCTCTTTCAGCACCTCTGTTGCTTGTTTCTGCACTGCTCTTCCTTCTTTCAGCACCCCTTGTGCCTCCTTCTGCACCTCTGTTGCTTTTTAATGCACTTTTCTTGGTTCTTTCTGCACCTTACATGCCTCTTTCAGCACCTCTGTTGCTTTTCTCTGCAGATCTCTTTCTGCACCCCTCTTTTCTCTTTCTGCACCTCTCTTGCCTCTTTTTGCCCCCTGTTCCCTGTTTCTGTACCTTTCTTGCCTGTTTCTGTACCTCTCTTGCCTCTCTCTGTACCTTTGATGACTCTTTCTACACTTCCCTTACTCTTTCTGCACCCTTCACGACTGTTTCAGCAACTCTGTTGGTTCTTTCTGCACTGCTCTTGCTTTTTGCTGCACGTCACTTACATCTTTCTGCACTTCTTTTCTTTCTTTCAGCACCTCTCCTGACTCTTTCTAAATCACTCTTGCCTCTTTGTGCATCCCTCCTACCATCTTCTGCACCCCTATTGCCTCTTTTTTCACCTCTGTTGGTTCTTTCTGCACTGCTATTACTTCTTCCTTCATCTATCTTGCCTCTTTTTTGCATTGCTCTTTCTTTTTTCTATACCTCTCTTGCCTCTTTCTGCACCTCTCTTGCTTTTGTTTTCTCCTCGATTGCCTCTTTCAGCACCTCTGTTGCTTTTTTCTGCAGATCTCTTGCTCTTTCTGTACCTCTCTTGCCTCTTCCAGCACTTCTGTTGCTTCTTTCTCCACCCCTGTTCCCTCTTTTGGCAACCCTCTTCCCTATTTGTGCAACTCTCTTTCCTCTTTCTACACCTCTCTTCCCTCTTTCTGCACCACTCTTGCCTCTTTCTGTACCTCTGTTGCCTCTTTCAGCACCTCTGTTGGGTCTTTCTTCACTGCTCTTGCTTCTTTCTGCACCTCACGTGTCTCTTTCTGCACTTCTCTTGTTTTTTAAACCTCTGCTGCCTCTTAATGCACCTCTCTTGCTTCTTTCTGCACCTCACTTGCTTCTTTCAGCACCTCTGTTGCTTTTTTCTGCAGATCTCTTGCCTCTTTCTGCATGTCTCTTGACACTTTCGACACCTCTACTGCTTCTTTCTACACCCCTGTTTCCCTTTTTCTGTACCCCTCTTCCCTATTTGTCCAACTCTCTTGCCTCTTTCTACACCTCTTTCCTCTTTCTGCACCACTTTTGCCTCTTTCTGCACCCTTCGTGCCTCTTTCAACACCTCTGTTGCTTCTTTCTGCACTTCATTTCCTTCTTTCTACAACCCTTGTGTCGCCTCCTGCACCTCTCTTGCTTCTTTCTGCACTTCTCTTGGTTCTTTCTCCATTTCTCTTGCCCCTTTCTGCACCCTTTCTGCCTCTTTCTGCACCTCTGTGGCTTTTTTCTGCACTACTATTGCCTGTTTCTGCACCTCTCTTGCTTCTTTCTGCACCTCACATGCCTCTTTCAGCACCTCTGTTGCTTTTTTCTGCAGATATCTTGCCTCTTTCTGCATCCCTCTTTTCTCTTTCTGCACCTCTCTTGTGTTTTTCTGTACCCCTGTTACCTGTTTCTGCACCTTTCTTGTCTGTTTCTGTACCTCTCTTGCCTCTTTCTGTACCTCTCTTGCCTTTTTCTGCACTTCTCTTGCTCTTTCTGCACCCTTCATGCTCGTTTCAGCACCTCTGTTGGTTCTTTCTGCACTGCTCTTGCTTTTTTCTGCACCTCACTTGCGTCTTTAAATTACCTAGACTTAATTTATGCGGTAAAATTCAATAAGAATAACTCAGTAAAAATAAGAGGTAGAATCCGTGGTATTTGAGGTTATAAAAGGGAATTTATTCCTTACAAAGGAATTATGGTTCGAACCAGGCAATCGGGTTCCGTCACCACGAAGGTTCAGGAAGGGATCAGCAATACATTATTGACAGGTTATCATATTTATAGTAAATGCATTACAGTAAAGACATATGCAGAAGGCGTTACAGCTGAGAAGAGAGATAAGAATACACATACGTAATGAAAAAGGCGTATACTAGAAACGTCATTATGATGATGACACAAGTGGGTGGATCCATAAGAGAATCCTGCAAAGTCAGCAGAAAAACATGGCAGAGATGCGCGCGCAGCCACATGACGTGTGATTGACGTGTAACTAGAGGGTGAAAGGAACTTGACATTTAGCCCTACATGAGGAGACAGAAGTCTGGGATGTCAGGACAACCTAATCCCAAATCGTATCTAATATCTTGTGTTTAAGGAACTATATTATCTGGAAGGGGAGGTCTCTCAGGCAGAGGCTATCCTATACTAACTACTAGTGCGTGTATAAGCGTCTAAGTGTCTACATGAGATGCGAGGGGGCATGGGCCTATCATGGTAACGAAAATCATGAATTACTTGCACGGAGACAGTAAGGCCGGGCCCTTTGCTCTGCAGCTGGAGGGATGTTTACCTAAGCTACTAGACAGGAATGCATTTCTCGAGGAGCGGAGCAGATAACTTGAAGGCTGAATACAGTTTTGGCAGGCAACAGGCTGGGCTAGGTACCGTTAGCCGCGCAGGGAGTAAGACAAAGTTCATGGATACAGATACAGGTCCAGGCTGGAGCATTCAGAGGCAGAAGCAGGAAAAGCTCGATGGCAGAATTCAGGGCCTACCTTGCCAGAGCTGGAAAACGTGAAAAACGTGAAAAGTATATCATATAAAGACGGTGGCAAGGCATACTTAGGAACGGAATATCTGACCCATTCATGGCAGATCTGAAAGAGGACATATTAACGTTGAACACAATTGTATTTGCGTCTTCATAGCTTGAAGTGGAGGGAACATACATGTACTTGTAGCATGTACATGGAGCCGTTGGGGTCTAGATAGGGGACACAATTGATCATAAAAATTCATATTTCCTCATTCCCTCCTTGTCCCCTACGGACCCTTCATGAAATATCGATCTTCAGGAATCCATCAATCTGTTCATGTAACATCATTTGCTCTTCTTTCTTCTTCCGGGATTTTGAATGAGAACTTGGACGTGGAATACACGATGTGGCACACAGGCCGCAAATCGCTGGTCCACATTGTAGACACAGGCAACAACTGAATACTATGAGAAGGCCAATACCTAGGAAGGATAGGACTTTCCATCCCCAGGCTGACAACACGCTCCAGAACCAACCGGACCATGTCCAGGTGCCTGGATTCTGATGTATCTGGTTTGCAATCTTGTGAAGACGAGTTATGGCTTTATATACGGATGGCGCGTTTTCTGGAATGAAAACACAGCAACTTGATCCGATGACCCTACAGGCTCCGCCCCTATCGGCTAGGATGACGTCAAGGACAAGACGATTTTGGAGAACAACAATCCGCATCGCAGACTGCTCCTCTGTTAAGTTGCCTAGGGCGGAAGTAGTTTCATTCACTACTGCTTCAAGGGTTCTGGTTAATCTACGTATCAGTTTACTATTTGAGACAACACCTATGTAAGGAAAGAGACCTTTATTGAAGTCTGTATATTGTTCCCATGCTGTTTCAGTGTAGTCAACAATCGGGATATCTCTCTGGGGTCTATGGTGTACTAGATTGGTATTTCTATGATAATCAGGAGGGGCTAGGAAAACAGGTGGCAGAAGGAATGCAATGTAACAGGTACCATCCCAACCTAGAGGTAAGCGTATATATGCGGTATGACCACATATGAAGTACGAATGACGGGAAGCTCTAAATGTAGACTTGCCTCTATCACTGAATTCGATCACAGTAGTACATTTACTATGACCCAGGTGTACTGAACCATTCTTTCTTACACATAATTCACCTTTGACTGGTAATACTGACATAGCAGGCAAGACTAGTGCAGCTTCAGATTCAACATTCAGAATCATGAGGTTAAGTGTAAAATTACCTAATCCATATACTTCATTTTCTAGGTCAGTTCCTGTTCTTTTGGGAAGTCCCTCCTTGTTAGGGTAACAGGCTTTAAGCAAAACTAAGTTCAGGTTTCCCCATACCCAGTTGCTCTGGTAAACTACAGTGTTTGAATCTAAAGAGTTAATCAAACTAAACCATGCTCCACAGGAGCCATTGTGTGTGAACGGGTACGGAAAGAGAGGCAGAACTCCTTTGTATTTCTGATAGGGAGGGAGTCGGCCACATATCCAACAATTTGTAGCATTGCTGGTCTGATGGGAATGATGTAACATACTAATGAATGTGTTGTTGCGCAGCGCAAATCTATAGGACAACTCATGTGGAGGTAGTTCACTAAAAGAATGTTCGGCAGTAACATTGTAAGTAGGGGTGGGCGGAATTTGCGTAATCGCGTTACGCAAATCTTCGCGAAACGGTAAAAAATCTCCGCGAACACGCAGAAATTCCGCGAACACGCGGAATTGCTTGTTCGCGATACTTTTTTCCTGTTTGCGATCGCTGTTTGCGTGTTCGGGGTGAAATATCTCGCGAACACGCATATTGAGAACGCGAACAAGCAAAAAATTTCGCGAAGTCGCGGAACGCAGATTTTTGGGCAATTTCGCGTTCTCCGCGGAACGCGAAATTACCCAAATTCCGCAAATTCCGCGAACGGAACGGAATTTACCGCCCAGGCCTAATTGTAAGCAGAATGAGCACGCTTGAAAATAGGATAGTACATGTGCAACAGTATACTTGCAGCAATAATCAAAAGATTTAGAAAAAAAATAATCAACAATGTCACTATACAGTGACTATGAAGTGATTTACAATATGCACGTTTCTTGAGCTGTTTCTGTCTATCTCTTTCTCGATTTTGGTCTAGAGGATACATGTCAGAGACTAATTCAACCGATTCACCTTGGAGAGGACTTAAACAATCAAATTGTCTGACTTGTTAGACCTTAATTTCAGTTTGTATTCCTGTGATTCAGTTTTCTCAACCAGGGGGAGTTTTGAGTCAGTCTGTGGGGGAAGGCAGGGCTGAGAGTTCAAATCAGATGGTAGTCCATGAAATTTCTTGATATGGCTCGAGTGTAGCCAACCCTTGCGACCCTCGACCTTCACTGCTGTCCTCGTAGTCAGAAGTACCAGTTTTGGCGTTTGCCAGCGAGGCTCCAACGGGCTCCTCCTGTCGAAATTTCTTATGAAAACAAAGTTTCCAGGAACCACTTCATGGGGCTTCACCTCGGTGTTGTCGGGAAAGGCTGCAGCTACCTGTGAACGGCAAGATTGTAGTGCAGACATCAAGGAAGCAAGGTAATCTGTCAGCATATTACAATCAACATCAGTGATTTTACGAGGTATAGGCGTCCCCCACATATTTGGTGGCCTACCGAAGACCACCTCGTACGGGGATAGCCCTGTGCGAGAATGTGCTACCATTCTCATGTAAAAGAGTGCAACTGGTAAGGCTACTATCCAGTCGACACCTTTCTCTCTACAGATTTTTGAAAGTCGAATTTTCAGGGTCTGATTATGACGTTCCACGAGACCTGCTGCCTCGGGATGTCGGACACAGTGGAATTTCCATTGATAGCCTAACAAGAGTGAAATGTGTTTCATTAGCTCGGATGAGAACGGCTGGCCATTATCTGAGTACACGATACGGGGCAAACCATACCGTGGGAAGAATTCACGAACTAACTGTTTGGCAGTAGTCGGGGCAGTGTAATCTGAGACGGGATATGCCTCTGTCCAACGGGAAAGAGCGCATACAACTACGAGGACATATTTGAATCCTCGACATCGTTCCATCTGGATATAATCCATCTGGAGGACTTCAAAAGGGTGATCGGGAGGTTGAAATCCACCCTGCTCTACAGGTACGCCTTTACCTGGATTGAACTGACAACAAATCATACAAGTTCGGACTTTCTGTTTGGCTGCAGCTCGTAAGTGTTTGTTGAACCAAATGCGTTGAATACTGTCTAACATAGCTTTTTCTCCTAGATGTGCTGGACTATGTATTGTGTTAATGATAACTTGAACCATTGAGTCGGGGAGAAACCATATAGATTTTCCCTTCGTCATCCATCCCTGATCTGTTTGGATCCCTCCTAATTCAGTCCATTTCTTTATTTCCTCTGGTGTAGCATGTGTCTGTATGTCAATTACATCAAGGGCGGGATCCCTAACTGTCATGCAGTGTGTCGGAACTATTGTCTTTGTCAAGTCAGTTGCATGAGTCCTATTTTGTGCTGTTTGCTTAGCTGTTCGGTCTGCTAGGTCGTTACCCTGGGAAATAATATCGGTGACTTTTGTATGGGCCTTACACTTCATGATAGATATCGCAGTAGGTAGATGTATTGCATCTAACAGAGCTTGAATGAGGGGACCGTGTTGAATGTTGGCACCGTGAGAAGTCAAATAACCTCTCTCTTGCCAAAGGACTCCGAAGTCGTGTACAACTCCGAATGCATAACGTGAATCTGTATATATGTTGACTCTTTTATTTTTGGCTTGAATACAGGCTTGTGTCAGAGCAATGAGCTCTGCTGCTTGAGCTGATAATGTGTCAATACACTTTGTTTCAATGACTTCGGTGTCTGTCGTGACTGCATAAGCGGCCACTAACTCTCCTGTACTTGTTCTCATACATGAACCATCCACATAAAGTGTCAGGTCTGGGTCTGGTAATGGGACATCTGTCAAGTCTTGTCTGGGTTTTGTCGTAATAGTAATGACTTCAATACAATCATGTGCCAATGGGTCTGTTCCACTTAATGGCAAAAGTGTGGCAGGATTTAATGTACTACAACGTCTGATTTCTATGTGTGGCTGAAACAATGTTAGTTCGTAACCTGTCAGTCGTGCTATAGTCAAGTGTTGTGTTTGTGTCCGGTTCAAGAGAACCTCTACTGCGTGTGGTACTTGTACTGTCAATTGATGTCCTAATACTATGGAATATCTTTGTCTGATCGCTAGAGCTGTCGCTGCGACTGATTTCAGGCACGCGGGAAGAGCCTGAGCTACGGGATCTAATGTGCTAGAAAAGTAAGCACATGGTTTGTGTGATCCTGCTTGTTCCTGAGTGAGTACTGACAAAGCAGTACCTTCACGTTCTGTAACAAAGAGTGTAAAAGGCTTACTGTAACATGGTGTCGCTAAAACAGGTGCTTGGCATAAGGCTTTCTTTAAGTCTTCAAAAGCTTGTGTATGTTCTGAAGTCCAAGGGAGGACAGTCGATGTCGCTGCCTCCTGGGCTGTCAACTGAATGAGTGGTTTTGCTAGAAATGCGTACTGGGGGATCCACTGCCTACAGTACGAAGTGAGGCCTATGAAGGCCCGTACCTCCTTTTGTGTCTTGGGTGGTGGCATGTTTACAATTAACTGGACGCGGTCAGGTGTGAGTTGTCTCCCCCCCTTGGACAGCAAGTGCCCAAGGTACACAACTTGCTGAACACAGAATTGTAGCTTCGAAGGGGACACCTTGTGCCCCTTGTCGGCCAGAAAATGTAAAACCGTCAGTGATGCTTTTTCACATTCGGGTTCGCTTCGGGCGGTGATCAATAAATCATCGACATACTGAAGCAGTGCAGTGTTAACTGGCATGTGGATACTGTCAAGTTGTCTTTTCAGTGCTTGGCTGTAGATGCTAGGACTTTCTGTAAATCCTTGAGGTGCGCGTGCAAATTTAAAGCTTCGTCCATTTAAACTAAATCCGAACAAATATTGGCTTTCCGGATCGATTGGGACGCTAAAGAAGGCGTTCTTGAGGTCAATTACAGTAAAGAACGTTGCTTCTGAATCAATAGCTGTTAGTAATGAAGAGATATCTGGGACCACGGGATATTGTGGTACAATGCATTTATTCAATTCGCGCAGATCAATAACTAATCGATATACTGGGGGTGCTTTTGGATCAGTTCGTTTAAGAATCGGAATGATCGGAGAATTACATACATTGGAGTCGGTTTCCACAACCACTCCTTGTGCAATGAGCTCGTCAATGATTTGCAGTAAAGCCACTACAGCATCTGGAGGTAACTTATATTGTCGCATTCGTGGTAATACCACTCCTGCTTTGAGTGTGACTCGATATGGTGTAATGTGCATACAACCTACATCAGTGGGGCCTTGTGCCCATAAATGTGCAGGTAGATTCTGTAACTGGTGATCATGTCTCTTGACACGTAGTGACCTTTAAAGTCACGCAAAAATAGTCATACTCCGTCCGGAGAACAACATATTATAGCTCCTAGAGCTTTCAATGTCTTTATACCTAACATGTTTTCTGGACATGATTTAGTAAGCAATAGATCTGTAGTCCGTGTCAATGGACCAACTGTAAGTGGAAGCGGTTGCGATACTTCGTTAATAGTAGGCTTTCCTGAAAAACCAAGGGAAATATTTTGTGAGCCTGAGAGGGGTGCCCCTGGAACCTCGTCGTGACTTATAGTTGTTCTGCTTGCCCCTGTATCAAGTAGAAACTTTCTGTCTTTCCCTAATACTTGACTCTGTACATAAGGACCCTCTTGATCTACAGGAACCTCAATAAGGGGTAAGCCAACTTCCCTCTCTAGGCTATTTCATGTGTAGCGCTGATAATCTGGATAGTCATTTTGTGCATACTGGTACATCTGTTGTGTCGTGTTTTGTGTTGCGGCAATAGGCTGTGGCTGTGGTACCACTACGGTCTGTTGTGGAACCGGCATAGGCTGTACATGTTGAGGTGTTTGTTGTTGGATCTGATCCTGTCTAGGCGGACGTGGTCTCTCCTTGGTTTTACCCGTAGAGATATTATGTTTCAGAACTGCACAATCGTTTATATAATGACCTGGCTGTTTACAATAGTTGCATGTCCCTTTAACGGGAACCGCTGAGTTACCGGACTGTGTCGCACCCTTTTTATGACCGTCAGCTGGAACTGACTGGGCGACGAGCATTTTCATTTTCGTGTCTTTCATACGTCTTTGTTCGTGGTCTTGTTCTTCTCTAATTCTATTCTGGTGATACTGTAACATTTGTAACATTTGTGAAGGAGTGTTAGCTTGCCAAGTGCTCTCAACTTTCAATACTCTGTTTTTAACCTGTGGCAGGGAATTCTCGACTAGTTTTGTTACAAAAAGATGTGGATATGAATCGCTACTTGCTTTCAGGCCGCTATTAATACCAAAACATTTTTCAAATCGGGAATAAAAATCACTAGTGTCTTCATCGGGTTTCTGTTTGCAAGCTGAGATTGCTCCCCAGTCTTCCTTTTTCGTAGTTAATAAACGTGGCAATACTTGTACTAATAATCCTGGTAATGCTTTAGTTTTGTCCCCAAGCCCTACGCCTGCAGTTCGGGCATTTTCTTCGTTTTCTAATGCGGTCCAATCAATCTTTTGGTCTCCCACTTCCCACTCTTTTTCTTTGAGTTTCTCGTAAATACCGGCAGGCAATAATACTTTCAATATTTTCATAATGTCAGGATAGGTATAATCACCCATGAGTAACATGTCCTTTAGTTCACGGTGAAAACCTGCTGGATCTTTGTCATGGCTGGGCACTAATTTTTTCATTTCCAATAGTTCTATTTTAGTTATGGGCGTGTACACGAACACGCGTCTAAACGTATTATCATCATTTCTAACTGGGTGTACTTCACGTAAGGGATTCTGTCTGTCTATGTAATACGTTTTTCTCTCCATGGAGGGAGCTGGATCATGTTCTGGACACAAAAAGGCACTATATCTATGTCGGTATTCTAGAATTACTTTAATTAGATCGGTACCTAGACCTCTCCATTTATTCATGAGTAGTTCTATCAGTATATCAGGTAGGGGACCAGGATCGGAGTGTTGGCCCTTATATAATATAAGGAGATGTTGTATCATGTATATACCAGCTAAACGCTGTTCATCTGGGGTGAGATTCAGAAACGTGTGTGCTAGCGCATCATCACTGTATTTTTCAGAACTGTCAGCCCATTGTACTGCTGACCTGGCTAATTCTTGTTCATCCATAGAATCGAGCACATGGTACCCCCTTCGTTCTCGAAGTAATTTATCAGTAGCCTGGAATAAGTGTTCAGGGGTCCTTGGATTTGAGATAGCTGTTTGAAAAATTCTGTTACGTTCTGGACGCATCGGACGCATTGTACTATTAAAAGATCTTCCTTTTCCTACATAAGCTATCGTTTGTCTAGCTGGTAATTCTAATTGTCCTGTGTTCATTTCTGACTGTTCCTCCTCCTCTTCCTCTGATTCAGTTTTATCTGCTTCTAATCTTCTTTCATGTATTCGTTCTACTTCTTTTCTGATCTTTCGGTGCATAACTTCTATATTCTTCTGTTTATCATGCTTTCCGTCTGCTATATTCTGACCCCATCTGGTAAGTACTTGCATTTCCTCCGGATCTACCTCAGGCCTATCTCTGTTTCTGATCAAGCAGTTTATGAAAAAGCGTAACAATAATTTTTGCATGTCCACCTTCTGGTATTCCATGGCCTCGCCAATACTTTCAGGACCTTGCCCCGTTTGGACAAAGCGATATATTTTGTCTAGATGTTCAACCATTCCTGGTAATGTCATTAAATAGTTTGCAACTCGTCGTAAACGTACTGATGATAGCAACATTCTGTCGTGTTTACCTGGCACTGGATCATATCTACAATCTGTAAGAGGCTCATTAAATATATTGTGATTAGCTGTTTGGGGTGTACGTTGGTGTGCTAAATCCCTATAAGTCAATCTAGATGCTGGCGGTGGCGTGGAAAAACCTCCTGTCGCACCTCCTGTCGCACCTCCTGAGGTGCCAAGTCCAAAAGGATTTGTTGGGTGTAGGGTAGAGAGTGTAGATGCAGGAAGGACTGTAGAAACAGGTGGAACGTTTAGAACGTGAGGAGGAGTTTGATGCTGCGGAGGTGGGGGCAGCTGATCTTGGGGTTGAGCGTCGTTAACAGGTGGTGTGCGTGGCTGCGCACCATTAGCATATTCGGGGTCTGCATCATCTAAATAGGAAGAAAGGAAAATGTCCTTCACGGTCTTGGGATGTACTTTAATCGGGAGTAATGGAGGTGGCAGATCTTTTGGTACCTCCAGGGTGGCCTTAGGCAAACCCTCGGCCAGAAGAGGATACATACCATTCATAAGAGTGTTTCGTTGTCTGTCTACTTGTTCTGTTTTTACTCGGATACCTTCGTCAATTAATATGTTTTCTCGGGCTTTTTCTGAATCTTCCCTACTTTTCTCTTGTTTTCTGAGCGCTTTCTCTGTGCGTCTATGCGATTCTTTACGCCATAGTTCAATGGCATCTTTCTGTGACTGTCTGGCTTTCTTTTTCCATAATAATTCTTCTACTCTCATGATGCAATCTGCATCCCATGTCCCAGCAGCGGGCCATCTCTGACTCTCTGCTAAATCCTTCGTGTAGTCCACCCATAGATCAAGATATAATACGGCATCTAGGCCATGTTTATGGTACATAAAGTACCCTGGAGTGTCCCTAGGTGGAATAGGAACAGCTTCCTCGAGTATCCCTTTTCTAGTTTTTATCTGTCTTAATTTTGAAAATAACGGCATCTTGAACCTTGCTACTTAATTCTTACTCGGTCTTGAACACAATAATTACAATAAACACAATAATGAAGATCGAACAATCACTCATACCACGACATTTAAAACATATCAAAAACTTTTTAGAAACGAACAATAATAATTAGAATAAAACTAGTTAACTGCATAATACAAAATATACTGGATGTACTGCTAAACAGTACAGATACACTGCTGAAACAGTGCAGACCAGGTCTGTGTACCCAAACCCGTCTTGACCGGCACAAACTAATGTGCACGTCTAGATGCGTCCCCAGCAACGGTACTCACCGGGAAGCACGGAACGGAAGGCCTCGGAAGTCTGGACTGGACTAGACCAAACAGGACTGGACGCGACTCGTGACTTAGATACTTCGGAACTTCGGAATCTGGTGGGCCTCTGTATACCTCGGATCTTGCTCTCTCAGCTAGGCTCTGGTCGGGATTCTCCGCACTCCTCACCGCCTCGTCTGGGTGTTGATCGCAGCCTCAGTCGCCCCCGTTGGCCTGAGGGAGATACAGGAAATCCTGCGGGTACGCGTAATTGTCCGTCCGGCTGTGGCAGGAGACCGGGTCTGCAACGCACCTCCGGCGCGTGGGGTGTGAGAGGTGTCCCTATTCGGGCGCCAATTATGTGGTAAATTTAAATTACCTAGACTTAATTTATGCGGTAAAATTCAATAAGAATAACTCAGTAAAAATAAGAGGCAGAATCCGTGGTATTTGAGGTTATAAAAGGGAATTTATTCCTTACAAAGGAATTATGGTTCGAACCAGGCAATCGGGTTCCGTCACCACGAAGGTTCAGGAAGGGATCAGCAATACATTATTGACAGGTTATCATATTTATAGTAAATGCATTACAGTAAAGACATATGCAGAAGGCGTTACAGCTGAGAAGAGAGATAAGAATACACATACGTAATGAAAAAGGCGTATACTAGAAACATCATTATGATGATGACACAAGTGGGTGGATCCATAAGAGAATCCTGCAAAGTCAGCAGAAATACATGGCAGAGATGCGCGCGCAGCCGCATGACGTGTGATTGACGTGTAACTAGAGGGTGAAAGGAACTTGACATTTAGCCCTACATGAGGAGACAGAAGTCTGGGATGTCAGGACAACCTAATCCCAAATCGTATCTAATATCTTGTGTTTAAGGAACTATATTATCTGGAAGGGGAGGTCTCTCAGGCAGAGGCTATCCTATACTAACTACTAGTGCGTGTATAAGCGTCTAAGTGTCTACATGAGATGCGAGGGGGCATGGGCCTATCATGGTAACGAAAATCATGAATTACTTGCACGGAGACAGTAAGGCCGGGCCCTTTGCTCTGCAGCTGGAGGGATGTTTACCTAAGCTACTAGACAGGAATGCATTTCTCGAGGAGCGGAGCAGATAACTTGAAGGCTGAATACAGTTTTGGCAGGCAACAGGCTGGGCTAGGCACCGTTAGCCACGCAGGGAGTAAGACAAAGTTCATGGATACAGATACAGGTCCAGGCTGGAGCATTCAGAGGCAGAAGCAGGAAAAGCTCGATGGCAGAATTCAGGGCCTACCTTGCCAGAGCTGGAAAACGTGAAAAACGTGAAAAGTATATCATATAAAGACGGTGGCAAGGCATACTTAGGAACGGAATATCTGACCCATTCATGGCAGATCTGAAAGAGGACATATTAACGTTGAACACAATTGTATTTGTGTCTTCATAGCTTGAAGTGGAGGGAACATACATGTACTTGTAGCATGTACATGGAGCCGTTGGGGTCTAGATAGGGGACACAATTGATCATAAAAATTCATATTTCCTCACTTTCTGCACTTCTCTTTCTTTCAGCACCCCTCCTGTCTCTTTCTATAACACTCTTGCCTCTTTGTGCATCCCTCCTACCTTTTTCTGTACCCCTCTTGCCTCTTTGTGCACCTCTGTTGGTTCTTTATGCACTGCTCTTACTTCTTCCTGCACCCAACTTGCCTCTTTCTGCACTTCTTTCTTTCAGCACCCTTTCTGCCTCTTTCTATAACATTCTTGTCTCTTTGTGCATCTCTTCTACCTTTTTCTGCACCCCTCTTGCCTCTTTTTGCACCACCGTTGGTTCTTTCTGCACTACTCTTGCTTCTTTCTGAAACCCCAAGTGCCTCTTTCTGCACTTCTCTTGCTTTTTTCTACACCTCTGTTGCCTCTTTTTGCAGCTCTCTTGCTTCTTTCTGCACCTCACATGCCTCTTTCAGCACCTCTGTTGCTTTTTTCTACACTTCTATTGCCTCTTTCTGCCGATCTCGTGTCTCTTTCTGCACCTCTGTTGCTTTTTTCTGCAGATCTCTTGCCTCTTTCTGCACTTCACTTGCTTCTTTCTGCACCTATCCTGCTTCTTTCTACACCCGTCTTACCTATTTGTCCAACTCTCTTGCCTCTTTTTACACCTCTCTTCCCTCCTTCTGCACCACTCTTGCCTCTTTCTGTACCTTTGTTGCTTCTTTCTGTACTTCTTTTGCCTCTTTCTGCACCCTCCGTGCCTCTTTCAGCACCT
The DNA here is from genome assembly GCF_964204655.1 of Triturus cristatus. Classification (NCBI taxonomy): domain Eukaryota; kingdom Metazoa; phylum Chordata; class Amphibia; order Caudata; family Salamandridae; genus Triturus; species Triturus cristatus. Next base: position 884,532,136 of record NC_140581.1, read on the forward strand.
CTGTTGCTTGTTTCTGCACTGCTCTTCCTTCTTTCAGCACCCCTTTTGCCTCCTTCTGCACCTCTGTTGCTTTTTAATGCACTTTTCTTGGTTCTTTCTGCACCTCACATGCCTCTTTCAGCACCTCTGTTGCTTTTCTCTGCAGATCTCTTGCCTCTTTCTGCACCCCTCTTTTCTCTTTCTGCACCTCTCTTGCCTCTTTTTGCCCCCTGTTCCCTGTTTCTGTACCTTTCTTGCCTGTTTCTGTACCTCTCTTGCCTCTCTCTGTACCTTTGAGGACTCTTTCTACACTTCCCTTACTCTTTCTGCACCCTTCACGCCTGTTTCAGCAACTCTGTTGGTTCTTTCTGCACTGCTCTTGCTTTTTGCTGCACGTCACTTACATCTTTCTGCACTTCTTTTCATTCTTTCAGCACCTCTCCTGACTCTTTCTAAATCACTCTTGCCTCTTTGTGCATCCCTCCTACCATCTTCTGCACCCCTATTGCCTCTTTTTTCACCTCGGTTGGTTCTTTCTGCACTGCTATTACTTCTTCCTTCATCTCACTTGCCTCTTTTTTGCATTGCTCTTTCTTTTTTCTATACCTCTCTTGCCTCTTTCTGCACCTCTCTTGCTTTTTTTTCTCCTCGCTTGCCTCTTTCAGCACCTCTGTTGCTTTTTTCTGCAGATCTCGTGCTCTTTCTGTACCTCTCTTGCCTCTTCCAGCACTTCTGTTGCTTCTTTCTCCACCCCTGTTCCCTCTTTTGGCATCCCTCTTCCCTATTTGTGCAAGTCTCTTTCCTCTTTCTACACCTCTCTTCCCTCTTTCTGCACCACTCTTGCCTCTTTCTGTAACTCTGTTGCCTCTTTCTGTACCTCTGTTGCCTCTTTCAGCACCTCTGTTGGGTCTTTCTTCACTGCTCTTGCTTCTTTCTGCACCTCACGTGTCTCTTTCTGCACTTCTCTTGTTTTCTAAACCTCTGCTGCCTCTTAATGCACCTCTCTTGCTTCTTTCTGCACCTCACTTGCTTCTTTCAGCACTTCTGTTGCTTTTTTCTGCAGATCTCTTGCCTCTTTCTGCATGTCTCTTGACACTTTTGACACCTCTATTGCTTCTTTCTGCACCCCTTTTTCCCTTTTTCTGTACCCCTCTTCCCTATTTGTCCAACTCTCTTGCCTCTTTCTACACCCCTTTGCTCTTTCTGCACCATGTTTGCCTCTTTCTGCACCCTTCGTGCCTCTTTCAACGTCTCTGTTGCTTCTTTCTGCACTTCATTTCCTTCTTTCTACACCCCTTGTGTCGCCTCCTGCACCTCTCTTGCTTCTTTCTGCACTTCTCTTGGTTCTTTCTCCATTTCTCTTGCCCCTTTCTACACCCTTTCTGCCTCTTTCTGCACCTCTGTGGCTTTTTTCTGCACTACTATTGCCTGTTTCTGCACCTCTCTTGCTTCTTTCTGCACCTCACATGCCTCTTTCAGCACCTCTGTTGCTTTTTTCTGCAGATATCTTGCCTCTTTATGCATCCCTCTTTTCTCTTTCTGCACCTCTCTTGTGTCTTTTTGTACCCCTGTTACCTGTTTCTGCACCTTTCTTGTCTGTTTCTGTACCTCTCTTGCCTCTTTCTGTACCTCTGTTGCCTCTTTCTGCACTTCTCTTGCTCTTTCTGCACCCGTCATGCTCGTTTCAGCACCTCTGTTGGTTCTTTCTGCACTACTCTTGCTTTTTTCTGCACCTCACTTGCTTCTTTCTGCACTTCTCTTCTTTCTTTCAGCACCCCTCCTGTCTCTTTCTATAACACTCTTGCCTCTTTGTGCATCCCTCCTACCTTTTTCTGCACCCCTCTTGCCTCTTTGTGCACCTCTGTTGGTTCTTTCTGCACTGCTCTTACTTCTTCCTGCACCCAACTTGCCTCTTTCTGCACTTCTTTCTTTCAGCACCCTTCCTGCCTCTTTCTATAACATTCTTGTCTCTTTGTGCATCTCTTCTACCTTTTTCTGCACCCCTCTTGCCTCTTTTTGCACCACCGTTGGTTCTTTCTGCACTACTCTTGCTTCTTTCTGAAACCCCAAGTGCCTCTTTCTGCACTTCTCTTGCTTTTTTCTAGACCTCTGTTGCCTCTTTTTGCAGCTCTCTTGCTTCTTTCTGCACCTCACATGCCTCTTTCAGCACCTCTGTTGCTTTTTTCTGCAGATCTATTGCCTCTTTCTACACCTCTCTTGCCTCTTTTGACAACTCTGTTGTGTGAGAAGTTGACCTGCTATATGCTGTCCAATAGTTATAGTGGGCACCTTGTATCAGTCCAAACAACCCCTTATTGGTTATAGGTTTAAGACAACCTTTATTGAAAGCTATCCTAGTGGTAGCTATGGAGAGCAGCCTTCAGGCTAAGTCTTGAAGGAATGTAAAGAAGCTTGTTTTATCAGTGTATAATCTCTTGAGTCACTAAATAAAAGATATCCACACCAGGTATAGATATAAAATATATGTATTTATTACTAAACACACACCTCCTAGTCTCTTTTTGAGACTAGAGGTCAAAATACATAAGTTACACTTCAATTATCACAGTAAAATAGCACAAATACACCTCAGGCCCTAGGGGCGAGCCAAACCATATACTAAAATAGTGGTATAAGAACCACAACTTAACTAGACAAAAGACCTAGAGCCTGTAGAATCACTGGTACCCCAAGGAACCACTCAAGGTAGTGACACAGGGGGCCGTGTGCAGTGTGTGAACACAGCTGCGAGCTCACGTTAGCTTCTATGGGGAAAGTCGCAGTTAGATTTTTAAAGATTAGGGACACTTAGAAATGAGTCAGGACCAAACCCTTTTGAACTTAGGAAGTTCTAGGGCTAACACCCATGGGAGCACCAGAGTACTCGTGTTACCTAACCCAGGGAAGCCGGGTGCATAGGTGTCTTGGTGTCGAGTCGCACCGTCGATTTCAGTGGGAGCTGGCAAAGAAGTGCTGCTGCCGTGAAGATGCGAAGTGTCCGAAGAGATCCAAGCCTGGATCAAAGATGAGAAGAACCTGAAAGCAGAGGGGACAGAGTCTGGGTCACTAGCCAGTGACCAGGAAGGTGATGAGCAGATGCCCACCGATGTCGGGTGATTTCAGGTGAAGGAGGTGAAGCTTGACTCTTCAGCCACGAGGACCAGGAGTTGTCGAGGACAACCAAGAGCTGGATTCGAGCTGTCCCACAAAAGATGTCGAGTGCTGCAGCATCGGTGCCCGGATTGGATACAACAAGCCTTGGCAACAGCAACCCACGCAGAAATGAGAACGATGGATCGGTGCAGACCAGCTAAGTATGTGGGATTCACCACTTGGTTGGGAGGCAGGGCATGTCTGGAGCAACCAGGGAAGCCCAAGGAAATACAAAGTTACCCCCTCAGGGACCCACCAGTCAACAAACCAGGGATTGCAAAGGGAGCTCTGGATGAAACACAAAATGGTGGCCCATGGGCCACTCAAAATGATCAGGCTGACAATCTTCAGTGGATTCAGTGCATGAGGTGGGGGCTACAAGTCAACCCAAACACGACTTCAAGAGACATAGAGAAGTCAATGCACTTGCAGAAATGCACGGTGACCAGGAGTTCCGCTTTCATGCTACTCACAAGGACTGTGGGTCTCAGCTTTGCTGGGGACTCGGATCGGCCTCCGAGATGTCTGGAAATCCTCTTCCTGGGCTGCAAATACTTCAGAGTCTGGTGGGAGCTTTGGTAGTGCAGACCAGCAAATTGCTTCGTTGGTGCCCGCCAAGCAGGGGAGTCACTCCTTGACCCCAAGGGAGATTCTTCAGTCCTCTGGTCTTGAGCAGAGCGTCGAAGGTCCAGGATTCAGCTTCAGAGATTCGTTCAGGGTAATCTAAAATCCTATGGACTGGGGTCCCATACTTATACTAATGTAGGGGGTTGGACATACTCTGGGGACCCACCTATTGGAGGGTTTGGAAAGAGGGGTGGCTACACCCATTTCCTTTGTCCAGTTTCATGCCAGAGCAGGGGCTGGAAGCCCCTGAACCGGTTTGAGCTGGACTATGCACAGGGACACCAAATGTGCCCCCAGTGCAGGACTTCAAAGCACTCTGAGAGTGCTCCCACCCAGCCCCAATACACATAAGCCTGTCTGGGAGGTGGTTACACCTCCCTGTGACAGGAAACCCATTGTCCAGGCCTCCCCTGCTGGAGTTTCAGTCAGCAGCAGGAGGCCAGACCTGTGTCTGTGGCTGCAGCATCCATTTTGTGATGCCAGGTCTCTATTAAGTTTCTACTGAGTATACCAGTGCTGTCATGTCTCTCCCTCTAGAAGGGTGGGATCATACTCCCACACTAGTTACTGGTGTGGGGGTATGATTCCAAGGTGTTTGACACCAAACACAACATGTTTCCGTGCAGCTAGTCCAAAGTTAGCATTTACCATTTGGTTATAATGCACTTAAGAGTATATGGTCAGGCTGCACTACTGACAACCCTGGAGAAGAGGTTCCGAAGGCTGCAGAGGGGCTCAGCTCATGCCTGGGCACCCCCTCACATATAACCATGCACCCTGCCATCAGGATTGATAAGGCCTGCCATAGGGGTGACTGATAGATATGTATGTGCAGTATATGGTGAAATATAGTGAGCCTATCTCTCAGTAAGGGGTGCATGCACCACCTTACCCAGGCTGCAGTAGCAGACCTGTGGTGTCATTTTGGGTGGCTCTCCAGGGGTGGCCTAATACATGTTTCAGCCCCTGGCAGGCCTCTAGGTTACCTGTGCCCTGGGTACGTAGTATACCATATACTAGGGACTTATAAGGGCACCTTAGATCTAATCTGAACTGTACCTAAAGTACATGGAATCATTTTAGAGAGGAAGCAGCTAGGCTGGGGCCCTGAATAGCAGGGTCCCAGCCAGACTAAAGTTGAAAAACAGTGAAACACCAGCAAAAAGGGAGGGTAAACAATTAAACATGTGAAGCAGATCCTACTCTCCTACATGTTGCTTCTTTCTGCACTTCGGCTGCCTCTATCTGCACTTTACATGCTTCTTTCTGCATCTCTCTTGCCTCTTTCAGCATTTCTGTTAATTCTTTCTGCACCACTCTTGCCTCTTTCTGTACCTCTGTTTCTTCTTTCTGCACTTCTTTTTCATCTTTCTGCACCCTCTGGGCCTCTTTCAGCACCTCTGTTGCTTCTTTCTGCACTTCTGTCCCTTCTTTCTGCACCCCTTGTGCATCCTTCTGCACCTCTGTTGCTTCTTTCTGTACTTCTGTTCCTTCTTTCTGCACCCCTTGTGCATCCTTCTGTACCTCTGTTGCTTCTTTCTGCACTTCTATTGCCTGTTTCTCCACCTCTCTTGCTTCTTTCTGCACCTCACTTGCCTCTTTCAGCAACTCTGTTGATTTTTTCTGCAGATCTCTTGCCTCTTTCTGTACCTCTCTTGCCTCTTTTTGCACCCCTGTTCCCTGTTTCTGCACCTTTCTTGCCTCTTTCTGTTCCTCTCTTGCCTCTTTCTGCACCCCGCTGCCTACTTCAGCCCCTCTGTTGGTTCTTTCTGCACTGCTCTTGCTTTTTGCTGCACCTCACTTGCCTCTTTCTGCACTTCTCTGCTTTCTTTCAGCACCCATCCTCCTTCTTTTTATAACACTCTTGCCTCTTTGCGTATCCCTCCTACCTTGTTCTGCACCCTTCTTGCCTCTGTTGGTTCTTTCTGAACTTCTCTTACATCTTCCTGCACCTCACTTGCCTCTTTCTGAACCCCTGTTCCCTGTTTCTGTACCTCTCCTGCCTGTTTCTACACCTCTCTTGCCTCTTTCTGCACCTCTGAGTTAGAGGGACTTTTAATCCCACTGCCCTAATATATACTAGGGGCTTACAGGGGAGGTCATGCCAATCACAGGGATACCTAAATCTGTAGTGTACTAGGGGTGGGTGGAATTTGCGTAGTCGCGTTACGCAAATCTCCGCGAAATGATTTAAAATCTCCGCGAACACGCAGAAATTCCGCGAACACACGGAATTGCTTGTTCGCGATGCTTTTTTCCTGTTCGCGACCGCTGTTTGCGTGCTCGGGGGGAAATATCTCGCGAACACGCATTTTGAGATCGCGAACAAGCAAAAATTCCGTGAAGCTGCGGAAAGCAGCATTTTGGGCAATTCCGCGTTCTCCGCGGAACGCGAAATTACCTAAATTCCGCAAATTCCGTGAGCGGAACGGAATTTACCGCCCAGGCCTATAGTGTACCCTAGTATATGTAGGTGTTTTCACTGTAGTCTAACTGTCTTTCAGCATAGCACTGGCTCTGGGGCTGGTTAGTCAGAGTCAGTTACCACCTGTACCAGTCAGTAAAATGTTGGGGGCACAGGATGACTTTGAAACAAGGCCTCTTTCTGCACCTCTTTTGGTTCTTTCTGCATTTCTCTTGCTTCTTTCTGTGCCTTTCTTCCTCCTTCTTCACATGTCCTACCTCTGTGGGCAAAGTTAGAAATTAGCATTTAAAAAACCTCTAAAATTCACTGAAAAAACCATAAGTTTCAAGGACGTTATAGTTAGAAATTATCATTTAAAAAACCTTTGAAATTCACTGAAAACACCATAGGTTTGAGGGACATTATAGTTAGAAATTATCATTTAAAACACCTTAGAAATTTCATTGAAAACATCACAGGTTTCAGGGATGTTATAGTTAGTTGTACATTTTACTCATACAAAACCAAAGAAATTCATCCATTATAGTTAGTTGAGCTAACTCTAACTCGTGCCCTCGCAATGCACAGCTGATGACATCACCTATTACATCACTGATGACATGGTCAGTGACATCACTGATGACATCACTGATGACAACTCCAATGACATCACTGATGACATCCCTGATGACATCATCCAGTGACTGAGTATTTCTAAAGAGTTTAAATTTGTTTTATACATATATATGCCTAGGTGTGTTAAAGAATGAGTGCGTATATGTGTGTCTGAATGGATGATTTAATAGGTGCATGACTGACTGTATAAGTGAGTGATTAAACGTGTCTTACTAATACATTCTTGACTGACAAATCTGTATGAATGTCTGTATCAGTCTGTCAGTTGGTGTGTAAGTGGCTGCTTGGGTTGATGAGCAGCTACATGAATATCTATATATGGGTTTTTGATTGGTTGTCTGAGTACCTGAATTGGTGTCCCAGAGTCTGTGTGGGTGGGTGGGGTGTGTCTGACTCCCTGCATGGCTGTGTGAGTGGGTGATTCACTGGGTGTATTGGTTCACAGGTGTGACTGTGAGAGGCTACATGAGTGGGTGATTGTGTGTATAGCTGTGTTGGTGAGTGAATGGGTGTCTCAGTCGTACATGTGTGAGCAACTACATATGTGAAAAGCAGTATATGTGAGTGTTGGAGTATATAAATGATTATATGTGAGAGTGAGAGCTGTATGGATGAGTGTGTGCTTGTGTCAGTGATTGTATATGAGAGTAAGTATGCGTCAGTATCTGTATAAATAAGTGAGGTGGTGTGTGTATAACTGTGTAGGTGAATAAATGGGAATGTGATTGATTCTTTGCATTACTGATTAGCTGTGTGAGTAACTCTATGGGTGAGTGGCGGTGTCTGAGTGTCTGTAGGGGTGTATGAGTGCATATGATAGGGGCTGTATTGATGAGTGACTGCATTTATGAGTGACTGTATAGGTGAGTGAGTGGATGTGTGTGTAGACCTAGGAATCAGTGAGCGGGTATGTAGTAACTGGTATTGGTGTGTCTATGGTTTCAAGAATGGCAGTCTGAATTTTAGAGTGGGTGTATCAAAGGTTATATTAGGGTGTGAGGAGGTGTATCAGATTATCACATGGATGATGTCATCAGTGATGTCCTTTGAGATGTCACTGATGACATCACTGATGTCACTGACCATGTCATGAGTGATGTAATATGTGACGTCAACATTAGTGCATTACAGGGGGCGAGTTATAGCTAGCTCAACTAACTATAACGGCTGAATTTCTCTGGTTTTGTACGAGTGAATTGTCCAACTAACTACAATGTCCCTCAAACCTGTGCTTTTTCAGTGAATTTCTAAGGTTTTTTTAAATGATAATTTCTAACTATAACGTCCCTGAAACCTATGTTTTTTTCAGTGAATATATATATATATATATATATATATATAATCTACTGGCGGTCGCCAGTAGATAGTTATAGTTACAACCTAGTTTCCATAGGAAATCTCAAAATTCTATTTTGAATAACTTTGGCGCCGGTTGACGAATCCTCGCGAAATTTTCAAAACCAATGGGGCGCTCCGCTCAGCTCCTACCCTGAAAGTCTCGGGGTGATTCGTCAAGCGGGGGCCGAGAAAAAGGGGGGGTCCCAAAACGCGTTTTCCCATGCATTTTTCCATAGGACTTTTAGACGCAGCTACAGCCCGAACGGCTGAACAGAATTACTTGAAATTTGGCAGAGAGGTAGCCATAAGTTCAAGGAAGTGCCTGGTGTAAATCTGTTCAGTATTTCCTGAGAAAATAGCATTTAAAAGCATATCAATATCTATACGCGCGCAGGGTGCGTGCACCCTGCAGTGCGCGAGCGCAATTCTGATTGGTTGTTAGATGTCGGTAAACATTCGAATCGGTCGAAACCAGGAAGTGTCGGCCGCCATTTTGTCTCTCGCAGTCTGAGGGGGTGAAAAAAAAAGGTGGAGAACGTGAAAAGGGGGCAGAGTGGACAGTTCCTGACCCCCTAGCCTTGGTCAGGGGGTCACAGAAGGACCCCCAAGGGAGAAAAAAACTATTTTAATTTTTTTTGAAAAATTGCGAGGTGCGCGCACCCTGCGCGCACGGCATGCACTGCGTGCGCGCGCGCAAAGCGCACCGTGCGCGCAGGGTGCGCGCACCTCACGATTTAAAAAAAAAAAAATTCACGGAGAAAAACCTGAAAAAAAAATACAAATAAAAAAATTACTTAGCATTTAAAAAAACTTACAAATTCAATGAAAAAAACCATAGGTTTCACACACGTTATAGTTACGAATTAGCATTTAAAAAACCTTGCAAATTCACTTAAAAAACCATAGGTTTCACACATGTTATAGTTAGCTGGACATTTCACTCGTAAAAAACCAATGAAATTCCCCCGTTATAGTTACTGCAGGCAACTATAACTCACGCGACCGCAATCCTCTGCTGATGACGTCAGATATTACATTAATGCTAACATTCAGAATTTATGGCAAATGTGTGACATATCTGAATACCTTCTTGATGGAATCAAAGTAAAAAACTGAAAGCATTTCCTACTGAGGAGACTGCAGTAAATGAGGAAATTAGGAAACTTCATAACAAATAAATCTCCCAAGATGGCCACCAGACACAAAAGCGCCTAAATGCAGCACAAATATCACCCAGATGTAGCCCACATGTAGCCCAATGACAGAAGTGTGCAAAACACTTATTTTTTGTGTATTTGCAGTTTTATATAGTGCAGACTTGTCAGGTATTGGAATGCTTTACATGAGCATTGGTTACATCACACAAGATCAAATTCATTTTTTTTTTAGACATGGGGAGATTAAGTGATTTGACCACAATCACAGAATGTTGATCTGAAGCAGAAACTCCAACCTGGTTCCCCAGTTGCAAAGTCTGCAGCTCTGGAAGTAACACCACATCCTCTCGCCAAGGTGCAACATTTAATCAAGTGGTCAACTGGATAAAAAAACAAAGATTACAAATAATTTCAAAGTTCTTTGTCGCTATTTGAAAACTCAGAAAATATGTCCTCATTTTCATTTTTTAGAGCACTAACCATAATTTTGATGCAAATAAGACCCTCTCACATATGTAATTTCTAAAGGAAATACTCTAGGTATTACAGTTTTGATCACATCAAGATGACGTCAGGCGTTCCACACTTTTGTAATAAATATAGAATGTTAGCAATCTAGTTGTTCATTGGGATACTGTTGAGAGGCAGAGGCCAGGGGCATGGACTCTGAAAATTAAAGGTAGGAGAGTGCAGAGGCAACAATTTGAACACACTGGGCAGGCAGGAAGGGCAGTGGCAGCACAACAGACTATGGAGGGCAGTGGAAAGGGGGGCAGGGGCAACAAACCAACAATACAGGACTGGCAAGAGAGGCTGTGGCAATATAATAGACCATTGTAGGCAGAAGGAAGAGGCAGTGGTAGTACAACCATACATGCCAACAGACCCGTTTCAGCCAGGAAACGTCCAATGTTTTTAAGCTCAAATGGGCTTTATTTGATCTGTCTCCTGTCTACAATCTCCTCTTTTTCAATGTAACTCAAAGGGGAAAATCAGTACCCCAGTTTTTTTTCAAAATCTCCCTCTTACCAAGTTCAAAATGTTCGCAAGTATGGTACATTGAATCATGGTAGGCAGGAGGAATTGGCGTAGGGACATGGACTCGGATAAAAGGACAGGAGGGAAATGGAGAGGTGCACCAAACTGACCCTACAGGGCAGGCATCAGGGTTTGCAGCAGCACAATACACCACACAGCGCATGCGGGACGGGAGTGCAGCACAACAATCCATAGAAAGCAATGGGGAGGGGACAGGACCATGCACATGGACAACAGAGAACAGATGGGAAAGGTAGCTAGCTGACCATAATGGACAGACAGGAGAGAAAGCTGCAGCATAACAGACCATAAAGGGAAGGAGGGACGGATCAGGGGCATTACAATGGAACAGACAAGCCAGGAGGGAGGGAATAGGGGGTCTGCACATGGAAACAGAGGGCTGGGGGCAAGGTGGCAGGGCAGAGCAGCAAGATGACCATGGAGGTCAGGCAGGATGGGCACTAGAAACAAGACACACCATGGAGAGCAACAATGAGACTATGGTGGCATACACACAGACCATGGAGGGAAGGTGGGAGGGGGTCAGGGGCAGCTAGCTGACCACACAGGGAAGGTAGGAGGGGCCATGGCAGCACAGAAGACCATGCATGGCAAGCGGGAGGGTTAGTGGCAGCAAAATGGCTATGATGGGCAAGAAGGAGGGTGCAGGGGCATGCATGCACAAAGGACCTTGGAGGATAGAAGGGAGGGTCAGGACCTGGGCACAGACAAGAGAGTTCAGGGGAAGGGGCCTCACAACAGACCGCGCGGGGCAGGCAGGAGGAGCAGTTGCAGCACAACAGATCAGGGAGGGCAGAAGGGTGTGGCAGTAAAATGGACCATGGAGGACAGGAGGAAGGGGGAAGGGGATAGGGGCATGGCATGTGGACAGGCAGGGTGGAGGTGGCAGGGACAGCTTACAGTCATCTGACAATGCTAGGCAGGTGGGAGGGGAGTGGCAGCTCAACAGAACACTCAGAGTAGATAGGAGTGGCAGGTCCATGGAACATAGTGGGCAAAAAGGATGGAGCAGGGACATGCACAAAGACAATGGAGGGCAGGGGGAAGGAGAATAGGGGTAGCAAGCTAAGCACAGAGGCTAAGCAGGAGGTCAATGATGGGCCATAGAATTGGGCAATGGAGGGCAGGAGGAGTGGACTGGTACATCATGCTAAATGGAGGGCAGTGGCAGCACATCAGACCATGCATGGCAGGAGGGAGGAGGCTAGTCCATGGATTCAGACAACAGAGGATAGGGAGGAGGTGGATGGGGCAGCAAGCTAACTGTTCAGAGAAGGTGGGTAATAGGAACTTTATTGTTTTTAAAATGTGTGTCTGTGCAAACTACTTAAAATATGAACAAGTATTCAGCATAATCTCACTTTTATTCAGGAAGAAGAGGACGTTTGTGACTGTGACTCCGGGCTCACTTGGCAGAAACACCCCCTGACCCTCCACCCCCATCGCAAAATGTAATGCCCGTGAAAAGGGTAGGTGGACGCAGTGTTATATAGAACATAGTCCTGAGAGCACGATTGAAAATGAAAACTAGATGTAGTATATGGTATAAACTATGCACCAAAAAGTGTGATATAAGATGAACCGGGGCGTGAAATATAATATGCAACACATTGTGCGCAATGACAGATTCATTGGAGAGCGCGAGATAGCACAGGCACTAGCGCGTGCTATGCGATATGCGCCTTGGAGTGTAATATGCACAGGGCAGTGTTGTGTAACATAACTAGACTCTAAAGTTGTAATATAAAATATGTGCTGGGGAGTGTACCGTTGCATATGCACTGTGACAAAGATATGGATCCCAGATTGTAATATGTATGGCATAGCGCTGTGCGTTATAACACATCGAGGAAGGCACGTTAGATGGGGCAATATAACCCGTGCGAAGGCAAGTGTGGCATGACATATTCACGGCGTGGTGTTACAGTGCACATGGGCTAGAGAGTGTCATACAACACAGAGGTGTGTGGCACTCGGCGGGCACTGGTGGGTATAACACAGTATTGGGCTCAGCCAGGAGCACGCTGTGACTCTCAAGTGAGGTTCGTCTCCTTTCCAGAGAGTAAAATAAAAAGTATTACACATCCGGCGGTGGATGTGTTTTTTATTAACCGTGAGGGGGGTTTCTTGCAGAGTTTGGTTGAATTTTTGTCGAATCCCCTTTGAATGGCTTGGTGTGCATGTATATTAAATGTGCCCGTCAATAGCTACCCATGTTTGTATAAATAAACGACAAGGGTGTCAACTTGGAGAGTACCCACCGGCGGGGGCGCCGGGATTAGGCACGGTAGGGCGTCAGACACATCAGAGCTTCACTAGCGGTGTAAATACATTCCATGTGGATTCATTCTATGCATAGTCGCCTTTTAATGAATATCACACAAATCGTCATGGTGATAGGTACATACGGTTTGTCCAGCATGAACTAGGTGTTTCTATAAATATATATATTTTTAAAATAATAAAAACAAAGGCCGGCCCCGGGGGATGGGGTCCCCGGAGCCATAAGTGGCCTGAGGAGGGGGGCAACGCAGCCCCCTCCTAAAGAATTTAAATAAAAAAAGGGCCATGACCCGGGGGTTGGGGTCCCCGGGGCCGATTAAGGCCTTGGGAGGGCCAAATTTATTTTTTTCAACAAATAAAATTAGGGTGCAGGCCCTGGGGGATGGGGTCCCCAGGGCCAGTAAATTAGAAAAAGAAGGGGGGCCACACAGCCCTCCTTCTTAAAAAAATAAAATAAATAAAAGACAGGCATCGTGCTGGAGGCCACGCCCCCTCCTTGCAGCACTCTGCAAATGCACCGCCTGGCCAGTTGTAAGTTGGGGAATTAATTCCCCTTCAATACTGAGGGTCCCTGAGGGCCAACTAGCCCAACTAGCCCAACAGGTATCTCCAGTGTACACCAGGGAGCTGCGTTGCAGACAGGTGTTCTGAGGCCACGCCCATTTTTACACCTCTATGCAACGCAACTCTGTGGTGCTTACTGGAGGTACCTAGTGGGCTAGTTTGACCCTAGGGACCCTTAGGATACAAGGGGACTTAATCTCTCAACTTAGAACGGCCACAGGGCGCGTTTACACAGTGGTGAAGGGAGGGGACGGGGCCTGAGGGGACGTGTGCAAACACGCCCTGTGGCGCGTTTTAAGTTGGGGAAATAATTCCCTTTCAATCCTGAGGGACCCTGGGGGCCAACTAGCCCACCAGGTGCTTCCAGTAAGTGCCACTGCTCTGCGTTGCAGAGAGGTGGTGCAGGCCGTGCCCCTTTTTACACCTCTCTGCAATGGCGCTTACTGGACGTACCTAGTGGGCTATTTTGCCCCTAGGGATCCTCAGGATTCAAGGGGACTTAATCTCCCAACTTAAAAAACGGCCACAGGGCATGTTTACACAGTGGGGAAGGAAGGGGACGGGGCCTGAGGTGACGTGTGCAAACACGCCCTATGGCGCGTTTTAAGTTGGGGAAATAATTCCCCTTCAATCCTGAGGGCCCCTGGGGGCTAACTAGCCCACCAGGTGCTTCCAGTAAGCGCCACTGAGCTGCGTTGCAGAGAGGTGGTCCAGGCCGTGCCACTTTTTACACCTCTCTGCAACGCAGCTCTGTGGCGCAAACTGGAGGTACCTAGTGGGCTAGTTGGACCCTAGAAACCCTCAGGATTCGAGGGGACTTAATCTCCCAACTTAAAACGGCCACAGGGTGTGTTTACACAGTGGGGAAGTGAGGGGACAGGGCCTGAGGTGACGTGTGCAAACACGCCCTGTGGCGCGTTTTAAGAGGTCGTTTTAATCCCCTGCCCTATTATATACTAGGGGCTTACAGAGGAGGTCATGCTGATCACAGGGGGACCCCAATGCATAGTGTTCCCTAGTATATGTAGGTGTTTTCACTGTATTCTGAGTGTCTTTTAACATAGCACTGGCTCTAGGACTGGTTAGTCAGACTCAGTTACCACCAGTATCCGTCTGAAAAAGTTGAGGGTACAGGTTGATTTTGCAACAAGGCTTCTTTCTGCTCTTCTGTTTGTTCTTTCTGCACGTTATCCTTCTTCCTGCACTTTTCTTCGTCTTTGAGGACTTCTGTTGCTTCTTTCTGCATTACTTTTTTTTCTTTCTGTGTGTTTTTTCTTCTTTCTTCTCATGTCCTATTTCTGTAGGCATAGTTAGAAATTAGCATTTAAAAAACCTTTGAAATTCACTGAAAAAACCATAGGTTTCAGGCACGTTATAGTTAGGAATTAGCATTTAAAAAACCTTAGAAATTCACTGAAAAAACCATAGGTTTCAGGGGCGTTATAGTTAGCTGGACTTTCACTCGTGCAAAACCATTGTAATTCCCCTGTTATAATTAGTTCAGCTAACTATAACTCGCGCGCCCGCAATGCACTGCTGATGACGTCACATATTACATCACTCATGACATGGTCAGTGACATCACTCATGACATCACTAATGACATCTCAAATGACATCACTAATGACATCACTGATGACATCATCCTTGTGATAGAGTGGCAGACCTCCTCTTCCCCTAATATAACCTTTGATACACACATTCAAAAATAGAAACTACAATGTTCAAAACAATGGACATACCAATACCAGTTACAACAACCTATTCAGTAATTCTAAGATCCACATACACATCCACTCATTCACCAACAGTCCTATACAGTCACTCATACATGTACTCACTCATCATATGTACTCTCACACCTATACATCCTGTTACACAACGCCACTTATCCATAGAGTTACTCACACACATAGTCACTCATGCTAATAAAGGACCAAACATCCATTTACTTGCATATACAGTTATACACACACCACCACACTTACTTCTACAGAAACTTACACATACTTAGTCTTTTAGACAATCACTTATAGAAACACATTTATTCATACAGGATTTCTTTCAATCTCTCACTCTCACATATACTCACTTATATACACCAATAGTCACATATACTAGTTTAAAACATATGTAGTTACTCATAAAGACACTATTGAGACAGTCTATCACTCACTAACACACCCATGCACACACTCATCCACCCATACAGTCCTGCACACATGCGGTCTTCAACACATACAAACAGTGAGTCACTCATTCACCTATGCACTACGTAATACCCCCCACCGAACCATACAGACACTCAGACACTCATACTGATACTCAAAAAAACAACTAATAACCTATATAGACACTCATGTAGCTACTCACCAACCCATGCAGCCACTTATACACAAAGTGAGAGACTGACACAGATATTTACACATTTAAACATTACTCACTAAGCCATGTATTCACTAAGATACACTTAATCAGTCAGTTATACAATCAATTTTTCAAAAACAAATCATCCATTTAGACACTTATATACCCATTTATTCTCCCATCGACCTTGAGATATACATATATAAAACATATGTAATTTTCAGAAAAACACACATTCACTGGATGATGTCATCAGTGATGTCATTTGAGATGTCATCAGTAATGTCATGAGTGATGTAATATGTGACGTCATCAGCAGTGCATTGCGGGCTCGCGAGTTATAGTTAGCTGAACTAACTAACTATAACAGGGGAATTTCAATGGTTTTGTACGAGTGAAAAGTCCGGCTAACATAACGCCCCTGAAACCTATGGTTTTTTCTGTGAATATATATATACAGATGGTGGAGTGGTGCCTAACAAATAACATTTTCTTGTTTGACAGGCTATAGTATTATATAAGCAGGTACAAGGTACAGCCATGGGTACTTGCTTCGCCCCCAGCTATGCGAATTTGCATATGGGCTGGTGGGAGGAGCAAGTACTCATGAAAACATGCAATATTCAAATGTATGAAAATGTTGTCATATATCAACGTTACATTGATGACATCTTTATTGTGTGGAAGGGCAGTGAACTAAGTGCCATTGATTTTGTAAATGTCATTAATACCAATGATTTAAATCTCAAATTTACAGGCACCATAGACAAGCAGTCCATTGTGTTTCTTGATTTAGAACTTTACACTATGAACAACAGAATACATTCGCGCACACACCGGAAACTGGCATCAGGGAATGCCATTTTACACGCTCAGAGTTTTCATCCTGTTAAACTCATTGAGAGCATTCCCTTTGCCGAGTGCCTACGCATGAAGAGAAACTGTAGCACCGTTGAGAGCCTTATTGAATCAACCAATAATCTATGTAAAAGACTTAGCAATAGATGTTATAAAACAAAAACTCTAAAACTAGCAAAGAAAAAATGGCTAAATATCCCAAGAAAAGATCTTCTATTTAAGAACAAAGCCAATAGAATAACCTTAGGGGAAACAACTCAACAGACACCGAGGTTAATCACAGGCTACAACAGTTTCCATCAGAGACTAAGACAAATTTTATATATACATTGGCCGATAGTACGATGTGACCCTGTTATAGGTCTCTCGTGTACTAAGCTTCCCCAGTTAACATTCAGGAGAGCCAAGTTTATGAAACAGGAACTTGTATCCAATGCCCCTGTATCTGACAAAGGTACCAGTTGGCTTAAGTCCCCCAAAAGGATTTTTCAAATGCACAAAGTGCAAAGCCTGCCAGTATGGAATCAACACTAAATCAATCGTAACTCCACTAAGAAAAACTCCCATTGAGATCAGGGAGCATTTCACATGCAAAACAGAATTTGCGGTATGTGTGTTACGCTGTACCTGCAATAAGATGTATGTTGGCAGTACCATTCACCCTGCACATGTCAGAATTTTGCAACACTTAAGGGCAATCAATAACAAAGACCCGACATATCCAGTTGCACGACACATTAACAGAGTACATGATGGCAAAGCAGAAGATTTGGTATACTTTGTGGCTGACAGTGTCAAGAAAAACATCAGGGGTGGGAACAGACAACTTGCACTAAGGAGGTTGGAGTCACGATATATAATCCAGTTAGACTGCAAGATTCCAAATGGTTTGAATGCCGACGAAGCACTAAGCGTTCATCTATAGATTCAAAACTGCCTTTTTAAATATCTTGTAACAATCCTACGAGTCTTGACCTAGTTTCTGTTCATTGGTTAATTTTTTTTACACATGTCTAATAGGTCCCCCTATGCTAATATATGGCAGCTTATAAAAACATTATGATACTTTATTGGTCGAATTGGTCATCATCATTAGATCTTGAATGATGAAATTGCAGTGATCACCGATAGCGGTATAGTAGGCCCACTTGGGCTTTATTTCACAAATGTTCACAAATGGTTTATAATTTGCATTATTGTATATATAATTCACTGGTTATCTCAGGAATTTTTTCTCAATATGAATTAATGATGGATCAATGTAATCTTTTGAATTTTTTGTATTATTATAATTGTATGAAAAGACACCAGTCTGAGGAAAGACTTTTTCAACGCTAGTATTTCTTTTATGTCAATTTTTGTTTACTGGTTGCCAAGTAACCTGGGGGTGTGTGTCACATGCACGTAACCAGCATATAAGCATTGTATTTGAACCAGGTCTGACACAGTGAGCAAGGCGGATTCGTTCGCTGAAACGTGTCTGGGCCACAGCTTTTGAAATAAAGCATTATCTTTGAGAACCTATCCCACGGAGCCAGTGCCTGTTTCGTATGTATGGAACCCGGTTTGGAGCTTATATATATATATATCTATCTCAATGCTCAGGCTTGGGTCCAAAAGGCTTGAGGTGCACTCGAACATCAACTCGGGGCTCCAAGCACTAGCCCCCTTATCGGTGCAGATGGCGCCAACCAGCTCCCTTTCACAGTCAAACACCACTCTCGCCGACGCGTTTCGAAAATATCCTTTCTTCTTCCAGGGCTCGTGGTGAGGGAATAGGCACGTACCAGCAGCTGTCTCTCTTTATGCAAAATAAGCGCGCCCTCTGATGGGCTGCTCTGAATGAGTCCGCGCTAGGCATCCTGGAGGTTGAAGTGCCAGATGCATTTCAATCCGTGCGTGCATTATCTGTGGGTAAAAAAGAACGCTGAATGAGTTCTCAGCTGGCAAGCGTCACCTCAATCCAAAATTGATGCTCCACATGCAGAGGCTGTAGTATACTGGCCCCCGTGGCCCCCATGGGTTACTGAGGTGGTGCACACTCGGCGGTTATGGCCACCACCAAATATCAATGCTCAGGCTTGGGTCCAAAAGGCTTGAGGTGCACTCGAACATCAACTCGGGACTCCAAGCACTAGCCCCCTTATCGGTGCAGATGGCGCCAACCAGCTCCCTTTCACAGTCAAACACCACTCTCGCCGACGCGTTTCGAAAATATCTTTTCTTCTTCCAGGGCTCGTGGTGAGGGAATAGGCACGTACCAGCAGCTGTCTCTCTTTATGCAAAATAAGCGCGCCCTCTGATGGGCTGCTCTGAATGAGTCCGCGCTAGGCATCCTGGAGGTTGCAGTGCCAGATGCATTTCAATCCGTGCGTGCATTATCTGTGGGTAAAAAAGAACGCTGAATGAGTTCTCAGCTGGCAAGCGTCACCTCAATCCAAAATTGATGCTCCACATGCAGAGGCTGTAGTATACTGGCCCCCGTGGCCCCCATGGGTTACTGAGGTGGTGCACACTCGGCGGTTATGGCCACCACCAAATATCAATGCTCAGGCTTGGGTCCAAAAGGCTTGAGGTGCACTCGAACATCAACTCGGGGCTCCAAGCACTAGCCCCCTTATCGGTGCAGATGGCGCCAACCAGCTCCCTTTCACAGTCAAACACCACTCTCGCCGACGCGTTTCGAAAATATCTTTTCTTCTTCCAGGGCTCGTGGTGAGGGAATAGGCACGTACCAGCAGCTGTCTCTCTTTATGCAAAATAAGCGCGCCCTCTGATGGGCTGCTCTGAATGAGTCCGCGCTAGGCATCCTGGAGGTTGCAGTGCCAGATGCATTTCAATCCGTGCGTGCATTATCTGTGGGTAAAAAAGAACGCTGAATGAGTTCTCAGCTGGCAAGCGTCACCTCAATCCAACATTGATGCTCCACATGCAGAGGCTGTAGTATACTGGCCCCCGTGGCCCCCATGGGTTACTGAGGTGGTGCACACTCGCCGGTTATGGCCACCGCCAAATATCAATGCTCAGGCTTGGGTCCAAAAGGCTTGAGGTGCACTCGAACATCAACTCGGGGCTCCAAGCACTAGCCATAACCACCGAGTGTGTATGTATATTTATTTATTTATTTATATTACCTACTGGCCGTCACCAGTAGGTATAGTTAGGACCTAGTTTCCATAGGAAAAGCATTTTTTGTTTTCCGAATAACTTTGGCGCCGGATGACGAATCATCGCGAAATTTTCAAAGCTAGTGGGGCACTCCGGTCAGCTCCATGTTAATTCCCATAGGAAATTTTAGACACGGCTACAGCCCGAACTGCTGAACGGAATTACACCACATTTGGCAAAAAGGTAGTGCTTGGTTCAGAAAGCGTCCTTTTTAAAAAAATTTATAAATCCATTCAGTAGTTGCTGAGAAAATCAAAAAATAAAAGTTTCGAGCTGTAGAGGCGCGGTGGATCTGCGCACCCTCCCGACCATACACTTTATTCTAATTGGCTGTCAACACTCCAAACCAGGAAGTGTTGGCAGCCATCTTGTGCTTCGGTAACCGAGGCACAACAAAATAGAAAAACTAAGGAGCAAAACAAGAAAAGGGGGCAGGGTAGAAACACCCTGATCCCCTAGGCCTGCTCAGGGGGTCCCACAAGGATCCCCAGGGCCCAAAAAAGCTTTATTTTTTTTTTAAATCACTAGATGCGCGGAGGACCGTGGATCCGGCCGCAAAAATAAAAAAAACTAAGCGCGGGCTCCCGTGCTTCGTTATTAATTACCTCCCAGGTGGGCCAAGTCCTGGGGACACACACAAAATATAATTGCTGGGGCCAGGAGGCCCCCGCAGCCCCTGGGACTGCCACTCAGCAGGCTTTCTATAAATATTTGAACGAGGCACACAGCCCCCCCCCCCACAGCCCCGGGGACCGCCACCCCCAGGGCTTCTTTATTTAATGTATGGGGGGCCTCAAAGTCCCCTGTTGGACTTGGCCCTTTTGGCAGGTTCGCCCTGAAACTTTTTGCGTTCTCCTAGCCTGTTCTGTAACCTGGTGTTGGTGATTCTAGGCCTCTGCGCACTTTAGCACTGTCGTCCAGTGTAAAGTGCGTGCGCTCTCTGAGGGCGTGTGGTGAGATGGGCCTGCCCTCCCATAGGAATGCATGGGGGATATGTCTGTCCCTGGTAGTTCCTGGTGTGCGAGGAGTGCAGGGTCGAGTTTGGTATGTGCGAACTCGTGAGAATAAAGGCTGCGCAATGGTGTGCGCAGGTATATGGTGACTAGTGGAGAAGTGCCACTTCTTGAAGTTGGCATTTCTGTGTACTGTGTTTTTGCCTGCCTGATGTGGAGTGCATGTCTGGCTTGTGATTGAAAGGAGCTGAGAGGGCTGGGGAATTCCAGGTGCCAGGGTGAGTCTGCCTGGTGGTAAATGGAGAGATATGCATGTAGATGGGAGGGAGTAGTTGCACCTGGGACCTTAATAGGGCTGTGCCTTCCCTCCACAATGCTGGCTCCGCCCCCTGTGGTGCATCTGAGCACCTAGCCCCCACCTGACAATGGAGAGAGGAGCTGAGCACAACAAAGTGCTCCAAAGCTCCCCTGAACCAGTTGTATCAGGTTCCCCCAAACCCTGCACCTTTAAACAAAGGGAAATGCTGTATAAAAGAAGGGGCTGTGAACCCATGATGTTGTTCAGTTGTTCACTTGACTGGAGGGGGGGGCTTGCTGCTGCTGGGGCCCAGGAGGTACCGCCATGGGGGCTGCCTCCCTGCTGGAGGGCCCTGTGTGCTGGCCCCTGGGCTCAGCTCTGCTCCTGGAACCTCTCCTGAAATTTGGCTTCATCTAGCGCCTGAGAGCACTGAAATTGGTCTCCTGGAGGAGCACTGGAGCTCTGCAGCGCGCCGCTGCATATGGCCTGAGGGAATCCCCACTGGAGGGATTCCCTCGTGATGCTGCCACGTGCGGGTGCCTACCCCGCTTATTTTTATATATTACAGTCATGCTTCGTGGCCGCTTATTTTTATACTTTTATAGCAGGAGCCCACTCTGCTTAGTTTTTTAATTCTCGAGGGAGCCTACCACTCTTGCCGCCGAGAAGAAATCACTGCTGCAGCCCGAGTCGTGGCGAAAACCGGAAGTCAGGCACCCGCGCCTGACTATGGCCGGGGCCTGCGAAGGAAGTCCGGTGTGTGGCGGCGAGGTTGCGGGAAGAGCGGGGCTACCTTGAGCTAGTGGGAGCCCCGGTGTGCAAAATGATGGCCAAAGTTTGGCAGGAGCCTACCTTGCCTTCGTGTGCACTGCAGAGTACTGCCGCGGTTTCTGGAGCCACGGTCCCAGGAAAGGGACCGGGCGAAGAGCCGAGCATACAGGAGCATTGCGGGAGACCGGAGGAGCCTACATCACCGGTGAGTGGGGCTCCATGGGCACTGCGATAGTGCTGGTGGAGGCACAGTGACGGTGCCTTGGATTGAGCTGCCCCGCAGTTGAGCGGGCTGCTCCACCGCGTGGGGCATGATTTATTCCTCAGGGCCCGTTTCCCTACCAGGCTGGCCATATTTTCAGCTGCCCCGCAAACGAGGGGGCAGCTGCACCGAGGGGGGCAATATTGATCAGAGCGGCCCCGTCTTGCAGCGGGCCGCTCCAACATTGGCCATATTGTTTCAGGGGCCCAGAGGGGCCCGCGCCCCGTTTTAATGTTTTGGCCATGATTCTACAGCTGCCCCGCTTATGAGAGGGCAGCTGCAGCGTTTTTGGGGGCATATATGTTCAAGAGCCCCAGAGATGAGCCTCAGGAGGGCACTGTGGTGCCAGGCTTCATTTGGAGATGCACAACTGCCCCCCCAGACAGAGGGCAGCTGCAACGTTTTGCACATAATTGTTCCAAGGGCACCAGGGGTGTCCAGGCCATATTTGGTTTTTACAGCTGCCCAGCAAGTAGTGGGCAGCTGCACCGTTTAGGCGCACAGTTCTTTGGGGGGCATGTTTTGAGTAAGGAGTGAGATGCACTCCTTTGCCCCATACTTTCCCAGCTGCCCAGCAAGTAGTGGTTCGCTGCTACGTTTAGGTATGCGCAGTTGCGCACCCTTCACTTTCGCTGCATTGGCAGCACGCCCTGACTCTGTGGACATAGGGCATTTGAGCCCCCTTTGTGAGATGGCCAGTTGGCCAGGGGGACGAGAAGGTAAATAGGGCGCCAGGCCCTAATGTGATCTATGTGCTAAAAGTATTTTGGTGCTAGGAAATGTAATTCATGTAGTATGTTTTATGCACCTTGTGTTATACCTCTAAATGTGGTCTTTTATGATTATGAGGTTGTTTTGCATACTATGGTTTATGCTAGTGAGATTATGTTTCACTGTGTGATTTACGCCCCTAATGTGAGTTATGCTTAGGGGGTTAGGGTCTAATGTGTTTAAACGTGTGAGAGGATTGCATAATGTGTTTATGCTGGTGAAGTTGGCGCAGAATATAATTTGCGCCTGATGTGACACTGTGCATAAAGTAGTTTATGTTACAGGCTGATGCTAAGTACAGTGATTACTAGTGTTTACTGGTTGTACGTTTATGATCTGTTTTACTTTTACTAAGTTTGCTTTGTGATGGCTCTGACAGTGGTCCCTGTGGCCCTGTCATGTGTATTTAATCCCTTGTAAATATTGCCCAGTGCCAGTTGGAACAGTGTATATTGTGTGATTACTATTCTAATGTGTTATGAGAATACAAAGGCTATTTTTGATATAACCTTGTGTGGAGTTCCTTTTTTTGTAGTGTGCCTGGGATGTTGTTGTGTGCGTGCGCAAATGCTTTACACATGGCCACCGGGATAAGCCTGACTGCTTGTGCCAAGCTACCAAGGGGGTGACCAGGGGTTATCTTTGCCGTGTAACTCCCTCGCCCTGACTAGAGTGGTGGTCTCTGCCTGGCTTTGGCGCAAGCCTTAGCCAACCAGAGATCCCATTTCTAACACCCCCCGGGGCTTTGATTAATTATTTGCAGGGGGTACACTGCCCACCCCCCGCAGCCCCGGGGCTTCTCTTTAAAAACAAATACCTGTGTGGGGGGCTCGAGCCCCCCACTCGCCCCAGAGACCACCACCTTCACAAAGCTTTGTATAGATTTAGAGGGGGGCTGCGCGGCCCCCTGCCTGGAGCCTGTAATGGCCCTGGGGACCGCCACCCCCAGGGCCGGCTCCTGCTTTGTCCCGGTTGTGCCCACCCCGGGACACTGCTGTTTGCAATGACAGGGCGGGAGCCTCGCGGTTCCCGCCCTGTCATTGCAAACTGCGTTGCTTCATTGAATACTGAGGGTTCCTGGGGGCCAACTAGCCCACCAGGTACCTCCAGTATGTGCCAGGGAGCTGCGTTGCAGAGAGGTGTTCAGAGGCCACGCCCCTTTTTACACCTCTCTGCAACACAGCTCTGTGGTGCTTACTGGAGATACCTGGTGAGCTAGTTGGACCCCAGGGACCCTTAGGATTCAAAGGGACGTTATCCCCCAACTCAAAACATGCCACAGGGTGTGTTTGCACAGTGGTGAAGGGAGGGGGCGGGGTCTGAGGTGACATGTTTGTAAACACACCCTGTGGCGCATTTTAAGTTGTGGATTTAATTCCTCTTCAATCCTGAGGGTCCCTGGGGGCCAACTAGCCCACCACTTACCTCCAGTAAGCGCCACTGCACTGCGTTGCAGAGAGGTGGCCCAGGCCATGCCCCTTTTTACACCACTCTGCAACGCAGCTCTGTGGTGCTTACTGGAGGTAAGAGGTGGGCTAGTTGGCCCCCAGGGGCCCTCAGGACTCAAGGGGACTTAATCCCCCAATTTACAATGCACCAGGGGGTGCGTTTGCGCAGTGGTGCAGGGAGGGGCCGTGGCTAGGGGTGGGTGGAATTTGCGTAATTGCGTTACGCAAACTCCGCGAAACGGTAAAAAATCCCCGCGAACACGCAGAAATTCCGCGAACACGCAGAATTGCTTGTTCGCGATGCTTTTTTCCTGTTCACAATTGCTGTTTGTGTGCTCGGGGAGAAATATCTTGCGAACACGCATTTTGAGAACGCGAACAAGCAAAAATTTCGCGAAATCGCGGAAAGCAGACTTTTGAGCAATTTCGCGTTCTCCGCGGAACGCGAAATTCCGCAAATTCCGCGAGCGGAACGGAATTTACCGCCCAGGCCTAGCCGTGGCCTGATGGCACAAGTGTGCAAACGCACCCCGTTGCGCGTTTTGAGTTGGGGAATTAAGTCCCCTTGAATACTGAGGGTCCCTGGGGGCCAACTAACACACCAGGAACGTCCAGTAAGTGCCACAGAGTTGCATTGCAGAGAGGTGTAAAATGGGGCTTGGCCTTGGACAACCTCTCTGCAACACAGCTCTATGGTGCTTATTGTAGGTACATGGTGGGCTAGTTGGACCCAGGGACTCTCAGGATTCAAGAGGACTTAATACCCCAACTTAAAATGTGCTACAGGGCGCCTTTGCATAGTGGTAAAGGGAGGGGGTGGGGCCAGAGGTGACATATGCAAACACGCCCTGTGGCACGTTTTGAGTTGAGGAATTAAGTCCCGTTCAATCCTGAGGCCCCGGGGGCCAACTAGGCCGCCAGGTACCTCCAGTAAGTGCCACAGGCCTGCGTTGCAGAGAGGTGGTCCAGGCCTTGCCCCTTTTTACACCTCTGTGCAACACAGCTCTGTGGCACTTACTGGAGGTACCTAGTGGGCTAGTTGGACCCCAGGGACCCTCAGGATTCAAGGGGACTTAATCTCCCAACTTAAAATGGCCACAGGGCGTGTTTGCACACATGTCACCTCAGGACCCCCCTCCCTTCACCACAGTGCAAACGCGCCCCGTGGCACATTTTAAGAGGTAGTTTTAATCCCCCTGCCCTATTATGTACTAGGGATTTACAGACAAGGTCATGCTAATCACAGGGGTACCCCAATGCATAGAGTTCCCTAGTGTATGTAGGTGTTTTCACTCTATTCTAAGTGTCTTTCAGCATAGAACTGGCTTTAGGCCTGGTTAATCAGAGTCAGTTACCACCAGGACAGGTCTAAAAAAGTTAGAAATTAGCATTTAAAAAACCTTTGAAATTACCCGAAAAAACCATAGGTTTCTGGGACAGTATAGTTAGAAATTACCATTTAAAAAACCTTAGAAATTCACTGAAAAAACCATAGGTTTTAGGGAAAGTTATAGTTAGTTGGACATTTCACTCGTACAAAAGCATAGAAATTCCCCCGTTATAGTTAGTTCAGCTAACTATAACTCGAGCCCCCGCAATGCACTGCTGATGACATCACATATTACATCACTCATGACATGGTCAGTGACATCACTGATGACATCTCAAATGACATCACTGATGACATCACTAACGACATCATCCATGTGATAAATTGATGCATCTACTCACACCCTAATATAACCTTTGATACACCCACTCTAAATTACAGACGGCCATTCTCAAAACCATTGACACTCCAACACCAATAACTACATACCCACTCACTGATTCTTAGGTCTATACACACATCCACTCACTCATCTGTACAGTCACTCATACTTATGGTCACTCAGTACCGGACTAGCATATGCACTCATACACCTATATAGACACTCACACACCGCCACTCATCAATAGAGGTACTCACACATCTAGTCAGTTATGCAAATAAATATTCACAGACCCATTTACTCACCTATACAGTTATACACACACCAGGTCACTTACTCATACAAATACTAGCACATACTTACGCTCTTAGACAATCACTGATACAAGCACAGACTCATCCATACAGCCACTCTCACAATCACACACTCTCACTTATAGCCATGTATATACTGCAACACACATATATACTGTTTTTTACATATGTAGTTACTCGCACATGTACCACTGAGATATACATTCATTCACTAACACACCCATACACACACTCACCCACCCATACAGTCCATAACAGATGCACTCTTGAAACTATGAACCCAATGAATCACTCACTCACATCTATGCACAGAGTCACACACACCCCACCCACACAAATACTCAGGCACCCATACAGATACTCAGACAACCCATCAATAACTCATATAGACACTCATGTAGCTATTCACAAACCCATGCAGCTGCTTACACACCAACAGACAGACAGATACAGACATTCACACAGCTTAGTCTCTAACCCATTAATTCAGTAAGATACGTTTAATAACTCATTTATAGACTCAGTCACGCACCTACTAAATCATCCATTCACTTATACACCCACTCATTCTTCAATACGCCTTTCCCTATACATATTAAACATATTTAAACTTTACA
The DNA here is from genome assembly GCF_964204655.1 of Triturus cristatus. Classification (NCBI taxonomy): domain Eukaryota; kingdom Metazoa; phylum Chordata; class Amphibia; order Caudata; family Salamandridae; genus Triturus; species Triturus cristatus. The sequence goes on from NC_140581.1 coordinate 884,558,875, forward strand.
GAAACACAAAGTCACTGGATGATGTCATCAGTGATGTCATCAGTGATGTCATTTGAGATATCATTAGTGATGTCACTGGCCATGCCATGAGTGATGTAATATGTGACGTCATTAGGGGTGGGCGGAATTTGCGAAATCCACTTTCGCAAATTATCGCGAAAATGTTTAAAATTATCGCAAACAAGCGGAAATATCGTGAAGATGCAGATTTTTTTTCCCGCATGTTCGTGAGATTTTCTGCATGGTTGCGGGTCGCCAACTTACCCATGTGGTTGCTCGCGGGCGCGGCCATCTTGTTTTGAGTTGTCTCGCGGTGCATGATCGCGAGAAGAAAGACGTGATCGCGCGACGCATTACGTCACTGCGGGCGCGAACTGTCGCGAGACAGCGCAAATGGCTAAAAACAATCCAACATCTCATGGAGAACGCGACCGGATCAAGAAATCCTTGTCGGCGAACGCAGGGATTCAGGTAAGGCGATCGCGCGCGAGAATGTATTATTTTACAGCGCGAGCAAGAAACAAATTATCGCCAAGCTGCGGAAAGCAGAACTTTTGACATTTTCGCGCTCTCCGCGGAACGTGAAAATGTCAAATTATCGCAATTTCCGCGAACGGAACAAAATTTTTGCCCAGGCCTAGATGTCATCAGCAGTGCATTGCGGGGGCGCGAGTTATAGTTAGCTGAACTAACTATAACAGGGGAATTTCTATGGTTTTGTACGAGTGAAATGTCCAACTAACCATAACTTTCCCTAAAACCTATGGTTTTTTCAGTGAATCTCTCTCTCTATATATATATATATATATATATATATATATTTATATATTATCTACTGGCGGTCGCCAGTAGATAGTTATAGTTAGGACCGTGTTTCCATAGGAAATCTGAAAATTCTATTTTGAATAACTCTGGCGCCGGTTGACGAATCCTCGCGAAATTTTCAAAACTAATGGGGCGCTCCGCTCAGCTCCTACCCTGAAAGTCTCGGGGTGATTCGTCAAGCGGGGGCTGAGAAAAAAGGGGGGTCCCAAAACGCGTTTTCCCCATGCATTTTCCCATAGGACCTTTATAGCCCAAACGGCTGAACAGAATTACTTGAAATTTGGCAAAGAGGTAGTCCTCAGGTCAGGCATGTGCCTTTTACATATATGGTGTCAATCTGTTCAGTGGTTCCTGAGAAAATTGCATTTAAAAGCACATAAATATCTATAAGCGCGCACCATGCGCGCACGGTGCGCGCACGGTGTGCGCACCATAACGTGCGCGAGCGTAATTCTGATTGGTGGTTTCATGTCAGTCAACATTCGAATCGGTTGAAATCAGGAAGTGTCGGCCGCCCTTTTGTGTGTTTTGTGTGTGACAGTGAAAAAGAAAGGTGGAAAACGTGAAAAGGGGGCAGGGTAGAGAGTTCCTGACCCCCTAGCCTTTATCAGGGGGTCCCTGAAGGACCCCGAAGGGTGAAAAAAACATTTATTTTTTTTCAAAAAATCGCGGGTTGTGGTGAAAAACCTTAAAAAAAAAAAACATTTTAAACGAGCCATTCCAAATTACAGGATACAGTCAATCTATAACTATATACATAGGTAGCTTATTGTAAAATAAATATATAAAAAATATAATAAAACATACATAACTTAGCATTTAAAAAACCTTACAAATTCACTTAAAAAACCATAGGTTTCACACATGTTATAGTTAGCTGGACATTTCACTCATAAAAAACCATTGAAATTCCCCCGTTATAGTTAGTTCAGATAACTATAACTCGCGCGACCGCCACTCTATCACAAGGATGATGTCATCAGTGATGTCATGAGTGATGCCACTGACCATGTCATGAGTGATGTAATATGTGACGTCATCAGCAGTGGATTGCGGGCGCGCGAGTTATAGTTATCTGAACTAACTATAACGGGGGAATTTAAATGGTTTTTTATGAGTGAAATGTCCAGCTAACTATAACATATGTGAAACCTATGGTTTTTTAAGTGAATTTGCAAGTTTAAATGCTAATTCTTAACTATAACGTGTGTGAACCTATGGTTTTTTAAGTGAATATATATATATACACACACACACACACACACATATGTGTGTGTATGTGTGTAATAACCATGCCTTTATTTTCGGTTTAGGAAATTCAGAAACTATTGCATGCTATTTCTCCTCTGATTTCTTGTCAGCAGAAATGTCCCCATATCAAGGCCAATCTCCAGAGAAACTATTTTCTCAGCCTCCACGCAACATGAAAACTGCCCAAGTTGAAGTAAAACCTTCCTGATTTGTTAACATCATTACAAGAAAAAAATGATAATCGAGGGTATTTGTTTCTTTAATTCTACTCTAAGCAAGCCCACGTTACCACACACAGACCTGAGATACTAAGCCTCATCCCTTCATATTGTTCATATTAGGCACAGGTTAATATACAGCAAGGCTTAACACTGACATAACATATAGGAAAATCATATCACATATGACACTAACTTCCCCCCAATTTTCGATTGTTAAGTCTTTTGACACATGATAACTACAAACATTGGTCAACCATATAGATGTGATGTATTTTAAAGGTGCTTTTTTGCGTTATTCTGGATGCGCAAATAACTTCAAAGTGAATGATATAACTCAGGTGAATTAAATCTGACTGTATGAGACCTTAAACAGCTGACAACCAACAGTCTGATATGCTAGCAGACTATTGGCAATGGATAGAACAACCGGCCTTGGCTGTAGACAGCGGAGCTATCCCTCATGGGATAATCTGATTAACAACTCAGTCGACCGGAGTAAGAACAAGCATTTTCAATGCAATAGGACTCGCATTTGTGGGAGTTAGAGCTATTGGCATTGTAAAATGACAATGTTTTTTACTTATGTGTTTTCGTTTGGAGGGTAGTGGATGTAGATGGTGTGGAGTGGAATTATGTGGGTTGTATTGGAATTGTTAGTTGTGGAACTGTGTTGGGTTGAATTATGTGGTATGGTTACTAGATGGGGTGAAAGCTGCATAGAATAGATAGAAAGGAAGATAGAGAGAGATAGGTAGATTGTGCAGTAAGTGGTGAATGAACTCTAGATAAAGGAGCAGAAAGAATGTTTAAGAATGAGAGAAAGAAGGGGAGAGTAGGCCAGAGACACATAAAGAGGGAAAACCAGTGTACGCAGAAGACACCCTAAGAAAAAGAGAGCCTGGGTTTGAAGGACAGAAACTTCAAAAGGCACGGGATAGAAACTGTGCTTGAAGACCTGAAGTCAACCACATGAGAGAGGCCGGAAGAGTATGTGAAAGAGTGAGAGAGAGGGTTGAGCGAGAGTACAAGAGAGAGATAGAGGCAAAAGTGGAAAGGGCACCCATGGTGTTGTGAGGGAGAGGCAAGAGGTGGACCAGTGCACAATGTGAGGAGGTACAGGGAGGTAGCGTGTGTGAGCAGGTAGTATAGAGAGGAGAAAGTATGAGGGAGGGATGAGAGGGGGCAGCTGCATTTAGAGGTGAGGGGGTAGTAGCAGTGTGAGGGATAGAGGAGAGTGGCTGTGGGTGTATAGGGGAGAGCTGACAGGGTTGGTGCAAGTGCAAGGGTGAGATGTGTTGGATTAGAATTGTTTGTTGTAGAATTGTGCAGCGTGGAATTGTGTTATGTGATGTGAAGTTGTGTAGAGGAAACATGTGGCAGCGTGCTGTGGAAGACCTGAATTGAACCACATGAGAGGCAGGAAGATTGCATGAGAGAGCGAGAGAGAGGGTTGAGAGAGAGAAATAGAGGCACGTGTAGAAAGGGCACTCGGTGTTGGGAAGGAGAGGCAAGAGGTAGACCAGTGCACAGCATAAGGAGGTACAGGAAGGTAACGTGTGAGCAGGCAGTATAGAGTTGAGACAGAGTGTGAGGGATGTATGTAAGGGGGCAGTGGTATTTAGAGTTGAGGGGGTAGTAGCAGTGTGAGGGATAGATGAGAGTGGCAGTGGGTATATAGGGGGAGTTGACAGGGTTGGTACAAGTGCAGGGGAGAAATGTGTTGGATTAGAATTGTTTGTTGTGTAATTGTGCATCGTGGAATTGTGTTGTGTGTTGTGAAGTTGTGTAGTGGAAATATGTGGCAGTTTGCTGTGGAAGATCTGAAGTGAGCCACATGAGTGAGGTGAGAAGAGTGTGTGAGAGAGTGAGAGAGAGTGTTAAGAGAGAATATGAGAGGAAGATAGAGGCAAGAGTGGAAAGGGCACCCGGGGTGTTGGGAGGGAGAGGCAAGAGGTGGACCAGTTCACAGCATGAGGAGGTACAGGAAATGGTGGTGTGTGTGAGCAGGCAGTATAGAGAGGAGATGGAGTCTGAGGGAGGTATGAGAGGGGGCAGTGGTATTTAGAGGTGAGAGGAGGTAGTAGCAGTGTGAGGGATAGACGAGAGTGGCAGTTGTTGTATAGGTGAGAGTTTACAGGATTGGTTCAAGCGCAAGGGAGAGGTGTTGGATTTGAATTGTTTGTTGTAATATTGTGTGGCATGGAATTGTGCAGTGTGCTGTGAAGTTGTGTAGTGGAAATATGTGACTGTGTGCTGTGGAATTATGTGGATAGTAATCAAATGGTATTAAGTGTACTGGAATTTGAGTGTGAGTGTGTGTTATGGGGTTAATTATGTGGAATGGTATTGTGTCTTGTGGAGTGGCATGTTGTGGAGCTGATTTATGTGGTGTGCTGCTAAATGTTGTGGCATGATGTAGAAATGTGTGGTGTGTATTGCAGGTATGTGGTGTTTGGTGGAATTCATTGTCTGGTTATGGCTGCATTACACATACAATCCGGCATCAAAGTATTTAATTAACCAAGCATTTGACACCTCGGTGGAACTTCATGCAAATTATAAGGGCACATCAACATCCCGTCAACGTTCTACAAAAATTAACCATCCCAAAGAAGTTATCATAAAAATATTGCATGCACGCACACACCCACCCACACACACACTCATATAAGCCCACACTTTAAACAAACACTTGAGCTAAGCAATGTCCCACTGTTCACCAAAGCAGTACGAAATAAAAGGTAATGTTATTCTGCAAAAGCATAAATTCACATTGTGCTCCATACAGGGCAACAACAGGTCTAGCTGTACACCTTCAGTATAATTCATAGGCAAAGAATACATTAATCTATCTTAGTCTTGCCACCCACTGTCCACTACAATTTACCAATTAGCAGTACAAAACGCAACCAGCCATAATCTCAACAGCCCACTGTAATTTCAGTCAATGAGAATGCCAGAAACAAAAGATTATGCCCACCACTGCACAAATGTGCACTCAAACGTACAACTTGGGGCTTGATGAAAGAGAGTGAAGCCCACAGAGAAGCCTTGTCTAAAGAGTACTGAGAAACAATGCAGCCAAAAGTAAAACTACACAATCACAGAGTTCTGCAGAGGCAATTTAGAGAACAGCTGTTGCCAAGAGAGCTTATTTTCAACCCGCTTCTGAATGAGCCAGCAATAGGTGGATTTTAATAAGTTCATTAAAAAACAGAATTAGTGTTAAAAAACCTCAATAAATCAACATTTTCCTGCTTTTGACCTCAGACACCCGGTCATTTCAGGTTTTCTTACAACAGCAATTGTGCAATTGAGCAATTAGCGCTCTCTCTCTGTAACGCTGGCTCGATACACCGAAGTAAGTCTGCTAGAGCCACTTTACAACATAATCAACAAAAGCAGTCGACAACCTGAGCAATAATGAAACCACTTAGGCAGGGAGCATGTGAGGTACTTATGTAGGATCGGTGAGCAAGCCATTCTCCTTCAACAGAGGAAGGTCAAAACAGTGGGGGCATCCTGGAACATGCATGATGCAGGCATATTTCAATAGAAAAGTTCTATTTTGTTGGGTTTATAATAAAAATCCGTGTGGGGCACATTTTGAAAATCATAAAGGAACTTACGTTGAACGCTAACACCGCTGTCATTAATTGCGTGCTCGAAATGTGCCTCCCTGCCATGTGAAGCATGTGATATTTAAAGCACTTGGCTCCCATAAACTAGATTGGTAGAGATGCTATTGGTTCCAGTGAAGTGAGGGAGGGCTCTAGCTGGTAGAGATGCCGTCATGGCCAGAAAAGAGTACGTTTGAGTCAGAGCTGAAGAAATGTTCTTATACTCAGTGAAATCAGAAGACGGCTTTAGGTCATAGAGATGATATTGAGTCCAGGGAGGTGGGTGATCCAGTGAAGTCGGGTGAATGCCCTAGTTGATCGAAATGTTGTCACGCCTAGGGTGGTAGGGATTCTGTTTGGGGCGAGAGAGATGCTTTTGTGCAATGGGTGGGCATACAAACACGGCACACGTCCCCTAAGCCTGTCTAAGCCTCGAGTCAAAATGAAATCAAGCAAAACTTTTTTAATATTCCCTCCGTCTTATCTTTTATATATGTATTTTCTACCTTTTCTCATTTAGTTTAGACAAACTTGAAAAGTAATTAGAGGTAAGGCATTCTCTCAAAAAACTGTGACAGAATATCAGTGACTTCTCCAGTTGGAGATTGAAGAGCAATTCTGTTAATTATTTGTGGGCTGTCCAAAAAAGTATCAGCTGCACACATGGATACAGGCTAATTACAAGAGTGCACTGATTGGCTGCAGGACAAAAGCTTACTTAATTAGTTTCCTCAGTTTCTTGCAGCGCGAGGAGAAGCCTTGCTCTACGGGGAGGCCCTGCTTAAGGTTTATTTTTGCCCCTGTAAAAAGTCCAATCTAGATGTTACCAGGCAGTGCATTTCCAAGGCAGGGAGAAGGAAGGTCGGGAAATGCCAAGGGTTCTGCGCCCAACACACTGAGGAGAGTCTGCATGCTTGTCTTGAGCCTTCAAAGGTCGACTCGAAAGTGACCAGGCAAGAACCGGATGTGTAACACAGGAAGTTGCTGCTGCAGCATGTCTGTCCTGGGCGTGGTCTAACTAAATGGATAACGATGAGACAGCCATGTTGGAATATGTTTAATTCCAAAACAAAACGTGTTAGTCCATGAATATTGTTCTTCCACTATGATGAAGTGAGTAGTTAGGAAAGGTCAGCAAAGCTGTGTCTAAGGGGCAAAAAAAAAAGATATTGAATTTAAATAGGAAATCAGGAGGATCTACCAGCACAGTGAGTGGGACCACCACCTTCAGAGCAGCTCCAATCGGAGCACAACGGATGGTAATTTCCGCTACGGTCGAAGGAAATTAAAAGAGCGTGACACATGCATAAGGATTGTTAAAGGGGCAGTCTGTCCATTAACAGCAACTGCCACAAAATAATAAACAGAGTAACCAAAAAACAGGCAACAGCAAAAATGGTCAGGAAAGGAAGATAAAAATAGTCCCACAAAACACAGATGAAGCAGCAAGGGGTAAATATACAGTAGTTAGGCTGTGCTGTATGGGAGGAAACGAATGACAAAAGGGAGGGACAAGAGGAATGACTGACCACTAGCAAAAGAGGATTTTTTAAGGACACTGAAACAAACAAATGAGAAGCAGTGGGTGGATTTTACCTCCAAAAGAAGATACAATAGGTCTCGAAAGCTCCACCCAAAAACGGCTGTGAATTAGCTCCATGTGTGGAGGGTGACTTTTTGCTGAATCTGGGGTTTTCAGCAAATAACACTTCACATGCCAGGACATGTAATTCGACTATTTAAGTTGTTTATTGGCCTACAAGTCCAAACAGGCTTACTCCTGCTGCCTGAAAAACAGGCCCGAATGAAGGTAACTGTTATGACTTCAAGTCAACGTGCAACTTTAAGAAATATTTTTTTTAAATGACATTTTAAACACTTGGGATTGCTTTCCCACATATCTAGAGGCAGAGACAAGGCAGACGTGGGTGAAAAATTAAAAAACAGACGGGCTGACTCGTGGCAAAAGACTGAGCAATAACATAGGACACTTGCACCAGAGGCTAGGTAGCCTGTGGGAAGAAGACCGGATGGGAATGTGTTGTCAAAACAGGTGTGAAGTTCTAACCAATCATAAAAAGTGTGGATAAAATGTATTGTGAGATAAGTTTTTAAGAAATAATTATTAGGAATTTGGTACGGGAAGAAAACAAAAATAATGTGAAAAGGCACACTTGTCTTACATGGAGATGATGATTGGCACATGACTGCTGGCTGCATGTGTGCTTGCAAGCGGCAACATAGAAATGCTACAGAACTGAGCAGTGCTCGTAGACTGAATTTGAAGTGGTACATTAGTTGGAGGAGCCTGGGTTCCATTTTGGGAGTCCCAGTCCTGCCTGTTGAAGACACAAGAAGTTATAGGAATTAGCCAGATGCGTGTATTGCTGCCTTCCTATGAGCTGGGAGGGACAAAATGGAGTAGGAAGAGTGAGCCTCCCCCCTGTACACTTCAAAGGGTGCTCTTTGATTCAGTGAGAGATCACAAGGAAATGGCGAGGACACATCTCATGAAGGCGATGGGGCTGACAAGAGAATCATATAGAGTGGGGCTGGAAGGCCAAGATTAACCTTTTGGTGCACATATCACTGTGGCTGACATCCAGGTGTGAACTCTAATCACTCCAACGTGCACATGTGATGCAATGAGGGCCATTTTGGCATCTTTTTCAGCTTTAGCCTGCCATTCCAAGATGGTGATTGCCATTTTAGAATGGTAGAAAAATAAAACAAGTATGTATATGATGCCTTACAAAGAACATGGCATCTCAGTAATAGTGTGCAGTTTCAAGGTAGTCACCGAAGAAATGTAAGTAAAAGAAAAGCATGGTACAGTAAAAGAAGGGGCAGTGATACAATGGACAAGCATGGGGATGGAAAGACTCAAGACAGTGCAGAGAAGTGGGGAATAAGAGGATGGGGAAGAGTGAAAGAAAACCCATGCGCTCCAAAGGAGTGCTAAAATAAATATGAAAAGATGGTCCCATTATGTGTCGTGAACACTGTGATAGCTCCCATTCAGGCTTTTCTGTTTCTATTGTCTGTCTATCAGATTCTACTATTTCTCTTCTTTGCCTGTTTCTTTTATTTTTTCATAGACATTGTGAAGTTTTCGACAGGCATAGAAATGTTAGCATCATGTCCATCTACTGTCTAAGGCGACAAGTTTTGATTGTTTATCATTTTGAATACATATAATCAATATGATAATCGAACTGACAGATTTGTCACCTGATTAGTCCTATTGCTGCTTTAGTGGCTGCACACACTGTCATTATTTTCAAAATATGAATTGCGATAAAATAATATTGGCGATTAGATACTAAAAAAATGCAGGTATCGAACTATAGAGGGAGAGGATCTTTGTGGCAAGACTATTAAGCCAGAGGTCATGCTGGTTTGCAGCACAATCTTCAGTCTGAGGCAACAGCGGGGAGTAAGTGGCCATCAGGTGGTCCCTGTTTATATTCTATGTCCAAACAAGCTGCAATAAGAAATAGCTAGCTTGCTATTCCATTACAAAAATGCAGGTATACTGTAGGATCCATCTTAGACACTCAAGTACAGGCTTCCTATTTACTGCTTTAGCTAAAAGTTAGTATAGTGGCTAGAAATAGCAAGAAAGTGTGAATTCAATAAACATTTTATAGTTTTTCTTGCTGTTTTCTCTGTCCATGACATGCTTCTCTACATTTATTTTTGTATTCTTGTGGTTACCATTCACATTCATATTTTATGCACTAAGCTAAGATGTTAAAATAACATTTTTGAAAAATACATGTCCTGTTTCTTAGTGCTATTTTGAGTGTGTTATTCTTAAACGAAAGAGGATTTGGAGTTCTACTGTGTCCATGAATTCACCCTGTGGGACTTATCATTATTCACCAGAAAATACTTACTGCTCATTATTGCTCAGTGAGTTGTGTATGGGTTTCAACTGGATTTCTAATTTATATTGGCACATTGACTTAGTCCTTGCACCAATGTGCTAAAAATATGACCCCTGCAATTGTGGGGACCCCAGAGAACATGTCACTTTGCAGCACTGCAGTTGAAGGATACAGCTTATCTAATCAAAATGACAGTAAAGAAGTGATGGTCAGGGGATGAAAAAACAAGAATAGGGAGAAAAGCCATCAAAAGTGGTGGACTGACCCAGACAGCAAGGCTTTCCAATCATGGGCAAGGGACTGGCCCCAAGGCTCACTATACTATTTTCGTTCACAATAAGCATTCGACAACAGATAGGTAACTCTGTATGTAGATGCAACAATATTACGAAGTTGAAGGTCACATCTTTACGCCTCTGTGTATTTCTACTGGATACTGCTTTTTCAGAGGTAGGCTGTGATTGTACCCTTGCATCAGTGATTGGAATGGGATGGTTGACCCGTCGACCATCTTGGGGAATACAGCTTTATTCACGTGCTGACGTGTGTCAAAACTGTGGTCTGACTCTCTGCAGGCGTGGGTTGGATGAGATGGAGGTTTGGTGAAATAAGGCTTTACATGCATTGGGAAATTTAACTAAAATCATGCCGGAGTGGCCTGAGTTTCCTGCAGCTTTAAAATTGTAGTTATCATGGAATCGTGAAGTTTTATGGTTGCTGTGCATCCTACATTCTACACTTCAATATTGTCAATTCATCCAGTAACACATTTATAACGCGTTATTTTCTATATTTGTGTTAATTTTTTTTTACATTTTTTATTTGTAAAGCTTTTCACAAATTACATTTTTTGCAATGAACTAATAGTAAAAGTGCTTAAAGTGCAACATATCCTCTATGTAATCAAACTATTGAGTGCGTTGGTTGCTGCTCATGTGTTGCTTAAATTTTAAGTAAAAGGAGAAAAGGGATTACAAGGATTCACAAGAGCAAAACCTAATGTCAAATATTATCTTTCCTAATCTACCATGACTTTCCTTACACATGAGGTCTACCTTCTTCTCATAAAGCTGCATATTTATACCATGTTAATCTCGTCTCGTTGCCTGTTTTGGTTGCAGATTTTGAGGCCTGATTACAAAGGCATTTTGGAGTACCTAAGTACCTGAAGTTGCACAGCTGTAGTACTACTGTATTACAGGGAAGTTGCGTGAAAGAGTGCTCCTGCAGGACTTCTTCCTGTACTCACAAATGAATATGAATCGGCCCTCATGTTTCCAGTTCAGAGCCAAACCGATTCTATTACAAGTGGCAGATGATGCTGGGTTGATACCCGCTCAGTTAGGAGACTGTGCTAAGGCAGTCTGCAGGTTGAAGAGCTCCAACTAAATGATATCGAATGGCTACAAAACAGAATAGTGATCGTGAGCACCAAAGAAGTTATGGAATCGTAATTTTTGATCATCTGCCTTGAAGTCCATCCCTTTTCCAGGCCCTAATGGCAAACGCCCTGCATTTTAGCAAAAAATAATCTTACACTGACGGGTCAAGTGATCACAGCCTTTTCAACTTCTTTCTGCTAATTGAACAGATTTATGACGATTTTCTAGTATTGCCTATTCAAGAAAAGAGCCCTGGCTATACGCTTTTTTTTTCATTTGGCTAGTCTAATTATGCTATAGCATGGTTCTGTATCTATTAAATAAACTGTCACACATATAATATATTTGTCTACTGAAATCACATGTATCCTCTTCTTTTGCAACTCTGTTTTCTAATGAAGTCTTTGCATGTTTAGTGGTCCATGTGTCAACAGATTGTCTACAGAGTAAGTTTTCCATTTCTCTTCGTTAATTTCAAGCTTTGCTATTTCTCTCTCCTCTTAAGAAATCCAGAAGGCATCCAAGCCTCTCTCTTGCACTGTGAACATAAGCCATGGAAGCTTTGGTTCTATGATAGCTGTGACTAACTTGAACTGGTTGATTATCAGGGAGGTCAATGAAATTCCTTCTTTTTGTGCACAGATTGCATGAGCAGTTCAGGTTTCTGAATATGTGCTAAGGGTTTTAACAGCAAGGGCCTGATTACGATGGCAGTAGGACGAGCGTCTGACTACCATACCTGCGGGAGTGCAACCGCCCGACATGTAGTTGGCAGTTCCACCACCAAATTACAATGTGACTGCTGTGTAGGCAGTTGAAAATGGCTTTTTGCATTGCGGCTTGTGCTTTGCCCTGGGATAAGACTACAGCACAACCCGCAGTGGAAAAAGGCATTTTGCAAACATCCACGCACTGTGTGCCAGGCACCATTTGGTGCCTGGCACACAGTGCGTGGATGTTTGGAGGGCCACCACATGTGCCCCCCTGGCCACTAAGCGGAGGCCACGTGGAGCTGAGTCCCTGCTAGAGGCCCCCAAAATCCCTTTCCGTCTGCCTCTACATGACAGTCAGATCGCCATTCGCATAATGAGCAAGATAAAATTAATTGTAAGATTGCTATTTCTAACGATCACAATAACATTAAAAAGGCTCGCAAATTGCATATTGCGACCGTGCTAGATCAAGCAGGAAATAATTCCAGAACACTCTTTCAAATTGTGAAGAATTTTACTAATCCCATATCCTGTGAGACCAGAGACATCTCCTCCCAAACTTTATGTGACAATATTTCTTCCTTTTTTATTCAGAAAATTGAAAATATCTATCAAAAAAATATTTCATCAAACACCTCCTTTCCTGCCCCTACTGTAGATCCCTCAAATCAAATTAGTAATGATTCACAATTTTGCACCTTTCCTGACATTACTATCACAGAAGTATCTTCCTTATTGGAAGGTACTACATCTGGCTCCCCTCTTGACATTATTCCAGGTAAAGTTTCATCTAAATTTTCGGATCAACTTGCTTTACCCATATGCTCCATTATTAATAACTCTTTAAACTCTGGTAGTCTCCCGCAACAATGGAAACATGCCCAAATTCTCCCCATTCGTAAAAATCTAAAAATCCATCCGGCTGAGCTGACTAATTACCGCCCTATTTCCCTGCTTCCCCTACAGAGCAAGATCATAGAAAAACATATTAATAGACACCTATCGGCGTTTATCGAATCCACCCATGCACCCAATCTGGTTTTCGTGCTAAGCATAGCACGGAAACGGCCTTAGTGGAAGTAACCGATAACATCAGGATGGCACTGGATAATGGTCAAGCAGCACTTTTGGTGCTGCTTGACCTTTCAGCAGAGTTCGATACCATTTCACATCATATCCTGCTGTCTAGACTGCAGGAGATTGGTATTACGGGACTTGCACTGAAGTGGTTGTCAGATTTTCTGACGAACAGAACTCAGGCAGTCACTATGGGCCCTTATAAATCTGCTCTCTCTCATATAACCAGGGGTGTCCCACAGGGCTCATGTCTGAGCCCTACTCTTTTTAATATCTATGTGACCCCTCTGGCAAAACTTATGAGAAATTTGGGTTTTTGTCCTATTTCTTATGCGGATGACACCCAACTCCTCCTCACCTTAGATAAAAAAGAACAGACATACAACATATTTTCTCCTAGGGTATGATGGCTATTGCCTCTTGGATGCAAAGTAATTTCCTCCAATTAAACTCTGAAAAATCTGAGATTATGTTGTTTGGAGGTGCCGCCATCTGCTGGTCGCCAAATTGGTGGCCTGAGGAGTTGGGTAAAGCCCTGATCCCTAAAGAGGAGATAAAAACCTCGGCATCAAATTAGATCATAAACTTACTTTAGATGCCCATGTCAATACTACTGTTGGCACCTGTTATCATGTCTTGAGTCTACTTAGGAGAATCTTTCTTTTACTTCCAATCTCCACGAGGAAGACTCTGATTCAGGCCCTGATCATGAGCAGAATTGATTACTGCAATGCTCTGCTTCTTTCTAAGCACGTAGCCTCCTTAGGAAAACTGCAGGTTATACAAAACACGGCTGCCCGTCTAGTGATGGGCCTACCACCTAGGACTCCTTCCTTGCCTTTGCTACTAAAACTTCACTGGCTTCCTGTGAAAAAAAGAGTGGAATTTAAGATAGGATGCATGATCTTTAAAGCCATAAATAAGCTCAGTCCTTCCTATCTTGCCAGGAAATGCATTATCTATACTCCTGCATGCTCTCTTAGATCTCGATCCAAAAGATTACTTTCTATTCCTAGAATCAAGAAATCACGCACTGGAGGCAAAGATTTTTCTTACCTTGCCCCGTGTTTCTGGAACAGCCTTCCTCAATATCTTCGCAACGATATGACCATTCTCCAGTTCAGAAAGCTTTTGAAAACCCATATTTTCTAACTTGCTGCCTGGTTATTTAGTTGTTACAAGCACAGAGATACCCCCTGGGGTGATTCAGCACTATATAAAATCATAAAATAAAGGCAGAGGGAAAGGGACATCATAATCCCTATGGCAGTGCCTCTGCAGGCACCACCCTCATTGTAGGGATTATGGTCCGACTGATGCTCTGACAGGCTGCTTGATAATGTGCTGGTTGGACTGCTATCCTGGCTGTCGGCCGGACCGCCACCGAGCGCCTGTCGGTGGTCGTCCACCGGGCTTCCTAGTAGGGCACAAAGAGTCGTCTGGCTGATATAGAAGCACTCGCAAAATGTAGCACATTTCATTTACAAGTATTTCCATCAGATCTCCTCTCCCATCATTTCAACAGCATGTTTAGCTCTTTTGAGATCTTCTCCAACATCTTAAAAAAAGATTATCATCAGCTGGGTGTGCATCTCATGTCAATCTGATGCTCTTGCCACCTTCTACAGCTTTCCTCAGCCAGATTTGTTATTACCTCTAAGATGCCTTCATCATAAAAACATGTGAAACAGATCTAAAGTCTTGCATCACAGTTCAGTCATCTATTCATACCAGCTCCTCAGGCCTTCCTAAAGGTACCTAAGACTAAGGGCCTAATTACGATGTTGGGTAGACTTAAGTTCGCCCGACACTGTCTCGGTCCTGGGACCGACCGACCTCTGGTCAGGGGTCCTGACAGCCTAATTAGGATGCAACCAACACTGTTCATAAACCAGCCACAATGCATGCTCCAAAAGGGAAATGGGAGGTGCTGTTTATCCCTGCACCCTGTGGCAGGCACCTCAGGTGCCTGCTATGGGGTGAAGGGATGAGCAGGGGGCACCGTAGATACCCCCTTGGCCCCCAACTAGAGGCCGCACACACAAGGGGGCCCTGCTGCTGGCCCCCAAACACGCTTTCTGACATGGTTTCCATGTCGGACAGGCCAGCATTGAAAACATGCCAGAAACCATGCATTGTAATTCTAAGGGCAGAAATGCCTGCCTTTTGTGATTACGAACCGGTTCCAACTGGCCGACGGGCTCCTTGAGCACATTGGAAGCCAGCCAGAATGACTGGCCGGTTTAGTTTCCGACTGCCAGCATTGTAATGCAGCTGTCAGAAAGTAAACCAAGGGGCCGATTACGATGCGGCCCGAGAAGGCTCTGACCATTGGTCTGAGCCTTTCCGGGCCGCACCGAAATCGACCCCTATGTGCTTTAGCATGCATAAAGTCTGCTGGATGCTGGCCTGACCCTTGGTACATGTTCATAGCAATATAAAATAGAATCTTAATAAAATGGACATAATCATCCTAAACACTGTTCAACCCTTAAAAATATGGTATTATCAAAACATGATCACTATACAGGGTGTAAATGTCAGTGTCAGACTAGCCTGTCAGTCTGGCACTCTGGCACTGCTTAAAGGGCCAGTGTGTGGACCATTGTTTTGGTTCCACAATGCCCTATGGGACCTAACAGTATGGACCACTCACTGGCCCTTTAAGTCAGGCCATCTGGCAGTGCCAGAGTGTCAGACTGCCCACAAAGCCAGTCCTACACTGGAATATTTATTTTAGTGCATCTGAGATGCAGCAAAATCATATCACATCATGGAAACAAGCATTGGGAAACCAATAGTTCTTTATTTAAACATACAAATGTTGGCCAGACCGGTTTTCACATAGAAAATACAAGTCAAATCCATCAGTCAGTAAAGCACACAGGTTTGACTATAACTGAAAGTGTTTCCATATCCCCATCTCATGTCATGTGTGCCTTCACTCTTGCAAGAATTATCATTGTTATGGTAACCATCATGACATTGAGACCCCAATTCGCCAAGATACCCCTTCAATATGACAAGGTCAGCATTTGGACCATCTCTACGGATGGTCTCTAAAATGCCAGGAATTACCACCAGCGTACCACAGGTGTTCCTTTAAATGCTCACAGTAACCTCCAATATGCCATGGTCAGAGGTTTACCCAGAGATAGCCACTATCCTGCTATGGATGGGTACAAAAGACTAAGAAAACCAGCAATATGCCATGGATGTTTCTAAAATGCTAAGAAATGCCACCTTCATCCCTTGGGCAGACCCAACATGCTACAAATCACCACCAATATGCCATGGCCAGCAGTTTGTTGAGTGAGGGTACATTCTGTAGTGGGTTGTGTCCAATTGTTACAAATTACCACCAATATGCCATGGCCAGTAACCTGCCCAGGGTTCATATCATTTTACCACAAGGGCTCCAAAAAATGATAACAATTATCCCCAATATTCCAGGTCTACAGACAATGCCAGGAATTAACACCGAAAATGCCAGAAATTTCCCCCAGATTTGCCAGGCCAGGAGAGAACAAGAAAACTCTTTCACAAGTGCACACATGTACTATCACCTTCAAATGAATACGTGCACACACTCACATATGTGCTCATATGGGTTTACAAGCACTCTCTGACACTCACAATAGCTATTTTACGTTCTTTTTTTCAACTCCTTAATGGTTCCTGGACCCTTGACAGGAACTCCGATTGAACAAAAAACAGGCAGCACAGTCACAGGAGTAAAACAGAAAGCACAGGGAGTGGAGTGTGAAGCAAATATCCCTGGGGAAGTGCAACTCAACATTCTAGCTTGTTATATGTGTAGCTGGCCTTACAAGGTGCATGTCTGGCATTCATGTTGGAATCTTTCTGGAAAGTATGGAGCCTGGCACCAGAACTCAGAGGTACCTTGTGGGTGTCAGTGGTAAAGGAGGAGGCGGAAACATTTGAGTAAAGAGAGTGTGTGGGGGAGGAACTGTATGTAAAAAAAACAGTTTTCAGGAGCTTGCGATTTAATAATTGACACATTTTAGCGAATATCTACCTCCTGAGGTGCTACTATAAGGCCTATTGGATGCTAATTTACCCTAATTACTCCTGTTCCACCCCCCCCATCCCACCATACTGAATAGGCCTTATTAATCGAGTTTCGCTGGGATGGGAGTTGTTGTTGATAATGGATTACCAGATGAGCAGAAAAACTGCACTCTCAAAATTCCACTGATATTTCACCAGCTTAAATATCACTGAACTTGGGGGCTGGTAATCACCCATAAGAGGAATCACTACGAGAAGCGAGTGCTCAAACACCGAATCTACAGGTCCCATTCCACAGGGGATTCATTGTTATCCCGCTATAAAACAGCGTCCTGGAATTGACACATTATCACTAATATTAGATCACCAATGGGGTTCCACTGCACCTCTCAGAATGAGGGACTTAATACAATCTAGTTAAGACAGCTTTACCATTATTTTTTATAAATGCACATTTTGCATTATTTGTGACGTTTTCTGTTTCTGCTAGCAACCTTTCCATGGTTAACTGTTGAGATGAAACAAGATCCCTATATGCATTGTTAAGTATGTTTTAGAGACCCTCGGGCACATTTCTGTTTGTGAGTGGATACTTTGTGAGAGGTGGAACTTAGCTTGGGTATACAGCAGTAAATCTTTCCTTTCACTTCCACTTAGCCCAGGTGAAAATCTTCCTTGCAGAAGGTCTGTGCTTGGTGAGCCAGGGGCGCAACACAGCCTGTGCAGCCTCTGCGGTGTAGGGGGGGGGGGGCACCAACCCTCCAAGGAGCCCTTGAGTATTCAGGGTGGCCCCATTCAGCCCAAGACAAATTAATATCTGTGTGATATGGGATACTAGGGCCCCGTTGTCCCTTTCTGCAAGGCTGCCCCATCATTTTGCATTAGGCCGCTGTGGTGAGTCTCTTGGTAGACCTTGGTAGACCTTGTTAGACAGACGGATATGTCCTGACACAACGTTTCCTTGGTACCCAGAGAAATTGCTTATTTTTTTGCCTCTCATAGGAGTAGACGAAGATGCGATTAACGAAATCTTGACGAAGCGAAATAATACAGAAAGACAACAGATTAAAGCTGCATACAAATATGCTACAGGAAAGGTAAATACAGGCGGTTCATTCATCTTTTATTGACCTTTTCTTTGATGGTGAAATCGCAACTGTGAGGAGGTGTTCACTCTGTAAAAACTGGGACTCAAAAAAAATCTCTCTCATTCACAAAGATAAGTAGAGAGTGGTCAATGCTGCCAGAAATTGTACTACTGAATATCAACACCAGAATATAGTAATAAAAAGAATATCGAGGACAGAATTTCGAGGTACAAAATATCAAAAGGTTCGTGAGTTTAGGGGAGTCAAGATTTACTATTCCTAAGTTCACCTCAACGTACCATGAAGATATATGTGCTGTGTAGGCACATATATGTGGAGTTTGGTACTACTTATTTGATTTTAATTTTTTATTTATTTATAGTGTTTTGTAGAGCGCGAACATGACCCTAATCAGAGCGCTTTACAGGAAGGGAGGGTAGGGTCAAATTGAAATAGCTTACAAGTTCACATTTATAATGAAGTAAAGTGCCATGAGAATACACATATTAATGTACATGTTATCAGAGGTAGTCAGCAAAGAAAAGGTCTGGCATCATAACAAGAGACACTGATATGGTTACAATTGATAAAGCACAGATATGATGGCTTAGGGAAAAAACATATTCATCATTATTGATCACTTACCTGTCAATTTTTTTTTTTTTATATTGTGTCCTCAATATTGTGTTAAATTGATATTCTGGAGTTGCAACTCAGGGTGCACACCCTACAGAATTAGATATGATTAGTCTATGTAGGAACTCTACAGCAGACCTCAACCTCTTTGCTGCAGTGACACATTGGCATACATCCCAGTGGTATACTGGTTCAACTTATCACTTGTTAGAATGATGAATGTTCTATCCAAATTAGGCAGTGTCCTTTTCTCCACCATCTTGATTAAAGTACTATAACCTCGAAAGGGCCTATACCGAGTAGAGAAAATAAGCAGCCCTTGTTACCCGGTCTTGTTACTCTAACAATCACCAACAATCAGCATTGTAGTGTGTCCCTTTTTGATGATGTCTCCTAGGATATTGTGGCATCCATCACCGGATGACCCCTTAAAAATAGTGTTTGAATCTGCTGTTCCCATGAAATACACATATTTTCATTTCCCAAAGCTGCAAGGTTTGCTTACTTCAAACTCGCACTACCCTGGAAAGTTCCAGCCCAAAATGCTTTTACTGGAGGATTTTTCATGAATGAAATTTCTTCAGATATACTTGCTACTGGTACAGTTGCCTCCTGTAACGATGATCTTTTATTGTGACCCTCTTTGTTTGCACTTATTATGGGTGAAACTTCACGAAGTAGGTGTAGACAAAGTTTCCACTACCATGCATTAAGATCATTCATAGTATGGACTTAGTGTGGGTCAGCCATATTTCCCAAAATGGACATAGGCTATGTTATCCCTCGCAGACTCAAGAGATATTGCAGTGGCATCGCCAAAGCACGTTCCTGCACAGCATGGACTGTTAAGTCCATGCCATGCAGGAACTGGGGCTGCATACATAGTGGGAGGCACAACAAGGGCCCCCCTGCTAGCATCTCCTGTCCCTGAGGCAACAGGGGGCCCTGTACTGAAGAGCCCCCTTAGTTTCCTCACCACTACTGTATTCATGGCGTGCTCACTGCCATGAAAACTGTGGCGGTGAGGAAACTCATAATATGCTTGCCGGTGTCTCAGTGGCACCGCCAGCATATTGTGAGCCTCAGACCGCCAGGGATCAATAATCCCTGGGGGTAGCAGCAGTCCTTTTGGTCGCTAAGTGTTTGACTCCGATTTAATCATAAGTTATAAGTTGATTTTTGAATGGACTGACCAATTGTTATTTGTCTTCCTGAATTGTACCTCAGCCTTTAGAGGAGGCGCTGAAGAAAGCTCTTTCTGGTCACCATAAGGATGTTATTTTGGGTTTGCTGAAGACTCCAGCTCAGTTTGATGCGCAGGAACTGAAGTATGCCACTAAGGTAGGCAACGCAGTTGGTTGGTCTCTTAATTGTATCCGCTGACATTTCAAATCACATTTTTACAAAATAGCTTTGAGGTTCAGTGCCAAATCAAGTTAGTTAATGACAGAGTTCCATAAACTATGTACAAGAGTGGAAAACTTCAAAACTAGAATTGTACCAGAAAATAATACATTATTTTTCAGTCATTTCTGTATCAATTTTCTATGTTTTCCTATTGCAAGTTATCCACAAATGAACACTTTCTACTACTGCACCCTGCATCTTGTAAACAACCTGTGCTGTGCAATGCATCCAGGATGAAGACCTGCTTAGCACTGCACAGCATCGTCCACCATCTGCTGCAGTCTACACCTGAGCAAGCTTACTCTACTGTGCTCTGTGACTGACTAGGCCAGGATTGTGTTTGCTTTAATGCCACATTAACATGTTTGCTAAAGTATTTACTCTGAGCAATCTTATTCCTAATCACAAAAACACTGAAAATTGCACCACATGCTCTTGTCTTTAATATGAAGAAGTCATCCAAAGTGCCAGGGATTGTGCTGTGTGGGATTCAGTATCCAAAAGAGTTGTCATATAAAAACAAAAGCGTAAATAAGGTTTCAGCACATTAAAACACACCACTCCAAATAATACAAGCATTGGCAAAGCAAACAGGTCTGGCTTTCGTATAATGCATCCACAGATCAACATCACAAGAAACAGAGATGAGTGGACACAGAGTTATCCCTCAGACAACATGTACGGTCACATAAACAGACACAACACAAGCTAGACAACAGAGGCAACACATTCTGGTGACTTTGCAGCACAAGCATGCCATTTGCAGTCATTCCTTCTTGTGGATTGACTGCATGAATCTGTAAGGTAAATATGCTTAACCAAGCAATGAAAAGGTGATTAAAAATGCTTGCCATGTGCCTGCTAGATTTGTTACTCCCATGATTCATTGTGATGATCCACTAGTTTGATTTGTCTGTTTCAATGTCTTTCAAAAATCCTTGCCAGCTAGTGGTCTCACCTTCCCTCCTTTTTGTCTCTCATTTCCTCCCACCGGAGCATGGCCCATTACTTCTCCCCTTACACCTTTCCCATCATAGCAACTGTAAAAGGGACTACTTTTTCCTTTGTCTAAGCACACTTCACTCCAGAGCTCAATGTTTTTAGGTGCTCCAAGCTCCTATCAGGCTGCCATTTATTTCCTGTTTTGAGTTATTGGGGTGGGGAGTCAGGTTTTCTCAAAATAAAAATGTTCTGCAGTGGCTGGGATTACAACAATTTGTGAAAACAGTTTATAATGTTTTTCAGTTATGTTCTGCCGATGTGCAGAGAAAATTACTATTTGGTGTAATTTCATTCTTCCCACTTGGTGCCTTCAGTCCCCCCCCCCCTTCCCATTGTTAATAGAATGTTCCCACTGTGGGGTTCTGAAGGCTACCTTGGAATGTTGAGGCGGTTGTGAGGTGACCTGAGGCTGTGACAGGAGTGGAGCAGTGGAAACGATGAATAAAGCCTAACTGAACCCACCTGTAGTTGGCGTTTCTTCCGCCTGCGGATCATCTTTGTAGCACTGGCGACGAGTTCGTTTGCGTAAGGGGGCAACCTTCGTCTCCTCCCCTTCTCTTTTCTCCACGAAGCACAAGAGGTTATCTTTCAAAAGGTACTGTTTCATCAATATTTCTTTTGGCAAACCCCGCTGAGGAACCTTGGAGAAACGTAATTTGCACATCTCAGCTGTTCTGCCCTCTCTATTGGTAACCGTGGGAGTTTCTTCGCCTTTGACGTGCATGTGTGTCAAGTATGGGACGCGCCTTTTGTTCACTTGACTGAAGAAGTGTTTTTTTACTATTTTCCTGTCACAACGTAATCTATTTGCAGCCTGACTTCTCCTCACATAACGGAACCCACCAGTTTTCTGTATTTTCAAGTAACTTTGTGTGGATCTGCCCTTTTCTATAAGCAGTTTTTCAGTGGTCTTTTAGCCTCCTATCAGCCCTCCTCCAATGGAATGTGAAGGGAATGTCCGCACATTCCGAGGTGGTGCTGCGCTGTTTCCCGGTCTCAATGTCTGCTGTAAGGGAGAGTGGAAATACAGCCGTCTGTCAGTTTCTCAATTGACGGAGCTGGTTGAGGATGTTCACCTGTTCCGTTGGAGGCTCTTTATTGACATTATGACTTGCTACTCAGCTGCGAGTGGGGGCATCCTTTCCAGCTCCAACTCTGTCAGCAGTTGGGGGTAGAGCCGCCTCCTCTCCATGCCTCCTTCCCTCTTTGTAGCAAATTGGGTGCCTTATGACTTTTCCGGTATTACATCCAGTCAGGAGGAGTTGGCTGTGAGGAGGGAGTCTCCCCTCAGCATCAGGAACGTCTCTTCATCTTCCTCTTCAAAGCAGCTGTCACCTCACGCTGCACAGGGATCCCGCTTTATGACATTGTTAACTGGAAACCGGTTGGTTATTTATAGTCTTTTTTCCGCTTCGGGGTAATCCCCACACAGAATTGTACTGACAGGCACAGCTGTTGCTTGTCATTATTTATTAGGCCTGGGCGAAGCACTACGCTACGCTCGCGTAGTTTGCGAAGTTCGCGCTACTTCGCACTACGCGAACTGCACGTAGCACAGTGCGAACACGCGTAGCGTAGTGTTGCGTAGTGCTGCGGTCATTTTTTGCTTGTTCGCGGTCCTCAACGTCAAGTTGGCGACCGCGAGCAAGCAAAATGACATCCCGGCGAGACTTTTTCCTTGTTCCCGATCGCGAGCATGGAAAATAAACCTCCCGGCGAGATTCCCAACGCGAGGAGGTCAGGTTTCTCATTGCGAGGGGTCACGAATGCTCGCGACCGCTCGCGATGAGAAACTACCAGTTCGCGTTGAGAAAGCTGCCGCTCGAGTAAATATCTACTCGAGCAGCAGAAAACTACAGCTCGCACTGTGCAAGATGCCATTTTCAATGATTGCACAGTGCCGGTTGCTTGTCCGCACTGTGCAATCATTGAAAACAACATCTTGCACAGTGCGAACATGTTACTACGCAGTTCGCGAAGTGCTACGCGTAGCTCGCGTAGTGCGAACTTCACTTTGCGTAGCTTCGCGAAGTGCTACTTCGCGAACTACGCCCACCCTTATTATTTATTCCACAGAATCTTCACTGACAGACATTGTTGAGTGTGTCTGGCGTGCCTCTCCATTCATAAGGGGTCATTATAGTATCTCTACCTCCAGTGAGCCTCTTCTTGCATCAAATCAGCACTGACCAGCACAGCTTGGACTGCTGGTCTTTCCCTGGTGGGATCTCAGGTGACATTTCCTATTTCTGTGCCTCACCTAGACACTTTCTGCTGGTCCTCCCTGCCTCCTAGGAAAAGTATTTACTTCTCATTTTTCATGCATCTGCACCTCTTTGGTATTTAACCCTTTACTTGCACGGTTTGCAATTCTGGGGGACCACACTTCTGGGAGGGGGATCTTTCTTTTACTAGTTTTTCTGACCATTTTTAGCGTTGTGGAATTGTACTTGCCTGTTATGTAAGAGTGATTGTTCTTCATTTTCTAATTCTAAATTTCAAAGTAAATTTCTGGTGTCATTACCTTCGCACTTCACCCTATCGTAACAATGACTGCTGCAGGTATGTCCCAACCAGTTCCATTCTTGAATGAGGTGAGGGAACATAACATCCCTTGGAAAGAGTACGCTAACATTTTTTAATCCTATTTGATAGCAATTGGGGGAGAAAAGTTCAGTCCTGTCAGGAAACAACATATCCTTCTCCATAATTTGGTGGCACATGGTAGAAAAGTATATAATCCACTTCCTGTGCATGTATTTGAGGATGATGAACCAGATGAAAATAGAGTAGCATTCCTTAAATTAGAGAAGCAATTTGCAGACATAATTAATGTTGTTTTAGAACAACACAAATTTTTCTGCCGCACCCAAAGTAAGCAAGAGAGTATATTAAACTATGTGGCTGCTCTGAGAGGACTAAGCAGTCTGTGTGACATTAGAGATTTAAATGACTCACTCATCAGAGACCAAATAGTAAGATGCACCAACAACATAAGGATCCAAGAGAAATTACTACAAAAACAACCTGACTCGCATGAAGCGGCTGAAATTACCAAATCTATTGAGCACACTGCAGTATGCCTGAAAGAAATCAGATCCGTAACCTCCAATGACCCTACTTCTGTAATAAAGGAGGTGAACACTGAAGAAGAAATATACAAAATAAGCAATCCCTATGGTGCCAGACCTAAAAGCGAAAATGAGCACAGTAAACTAAAATGCTACAGCTGCGGGAGTAGTAATCACTTTGCCAATTCTCCATTTTGTCAGGCCAAGTCCGCCACTTGCAAGAAATGCAACAGAAGGGGATATTTTTTGAGAGTTTGTGAAGACTCCTTTCACAAAGAGAAACACAGTGGAAGTAGAGAACTAGAGGAGGTCACACAGTTAGTTAAGAAAACAATTTTACAAGTGGGTGACCTCACCACTATCAATGCTGTCAACTACCCGGTTTGAGACATCAGCCTAGATGGCAACCCCATCAAAGTGTATGTGGTCTCCTGCTCCCACTACACCTTCATCAACTCAGCAGGTTATAGCAAGATTAGAAATGCTAAAGTGGAAGGTCTTCAAACCCTGGACATTGCCCCCAGTGGGTATAACCGTGACCCCATTCCTCTCAAAGGAATGTTTAAATCCCTCATCACCTTTAAAAATCACACTACTGTAGGCAATGTCTATCTAGTCAAGGAAGGGTCCAACCTTTTGGGTTAGCTACACCAAAAGGAATTAGGGATCAAACTAGACCCCTACAACCTGGGCAAGTCTTATGGACCAGTCAACCCAATACTGGGGACTTGATCTGCGAAGAATTCCTGGAAATATTCAGTGAAAGACCAGGTTGAACTGCATCCTCAGACAAGGTGGTTGAAGGCCTTCACCACTCCGATGGGATCCTTCATGTTTTGCAGAATGCAGTTCAGCCTGGCGTCAGCAGCTGCGGTATTCCAAAAGGTCATGCAAAGTATCCTGGAGGGAATCCCCAAAACCCTCTGCTTCCAGGATGATGTGTTAATCTACGGGGACATGGAAGAAGAACATGACATACACCTAAGAAAAGTCATGTGCAGACTAAGAGATGCAAGACTCACCCTTCAGAGAGAGCAATGCTAAATTGGGCTGAGTACCATTGAATACCTGGGTCATACCATTTCTAAGGATGGATTCAAGCCAAAAATGTGCCTGCTCAGGGCTGTTCAGGAGGCAGAAGCTCCAAAAACAAAGAGGAGTTGAAGTCCTTCTTAGGACTTGCAGAGTTCATGTCAAAATATGTTCATACATTTTCGAAACTTACACACTGCCTAAGAGAACTTCTAAAGAACCATATTAAATTCAACTGGATGGAGGAACATCAGAATGCCTTCGATAACATCAAAAAAGTCATTCTCTCAGCCACATATTTATGTAACTTTGAACATTCCAGGGAAACAATTCTCACAACAGATGCCGGCAGAAAGGGCCTGGGGGCTCCCCTCTCACAAGTCATTGAGGGTGAGGAGCACCTAGTGGCTGTTGCATCTCGTGCCCTAAACAAATCAGAAGCCAACTACTCTGTAGTAGAAAGAGAAGCCCTGGCTTGTTGTTGGGCAGTAAAACATTTTAAATTCAATCTGTGGGGCATCCAGTTTGACTTCAGAACAGACCATAAACAGTTTTCAACAAAAAGTTCTTACTATAGCATGCCTAGAATAGTCAGATGGTTGTTGGGTCTAGAGTGTTTTTGCTACAAACTGGAATATGTCCCAAGGAACCAAAACAGGGCCGCAGATTTCCTCTCCAGAACTCCTTTAGAAGAAATGGAAGAATTTGAAGCATGTAAATACCCGATCTTAGCCATCAATCTCCCAGCCCTCACTGATGAAGAGTGGAATTCAGCTATCTCTGAGGATCGAGTACTGGCCAAAGTCAAAGCGTAGGCTCTTCGGGGTTGGCCTAACAGCGTGTGTGAAATTGAAGAAGAGGTGAAAGCATTTTGGGAAGTGAGACACGAAATAAATACCAACAATAACCTGATACTCAGGAATGACAAGATCATACCCCCTACAAGGTTAAGGGACCTAGTTATCAACATTGCCACTTGGGTAGGAGCCTCACCAAATCACGGATGAGGGAGCACTTCTGGTTCCCAGGTATGGACAGCATGGTTGAGACCAAAATGAAAAACTGCAAAATATGTGCCAACAGCAACAAAACCAAGTTTGTCCATCGGGCACCGATATCAGCTGCACAGGTTCCCGACAAACCTTGGGAGAAAGTAGCCCTAGACATCATGGGTCCTATCAATAAGGCAGGGGTGACCAAACGCTATGCACTTATCATGGTAGATTACAATTCACACTGGGTAGTTATAAAAATGGTCCACCAAATCACCACCGAGCACACTATAAAATTTCTTAAAAACTCCTTTTACTGTGAAGGAATCCCGGCCACTATTGTAACAGATAATGGAGTGCAATTTACGTCTTCTGCCATGGTGGAGTTTCTGTCCTATTCCAATGTTTCCCACTTTAACACAGCCTTATACTGCCCCAGGGCCAATGGGTTGGTGGAGAGAATCAACCGCATGGTTAAAGAAAGCATCCAGTTAGCCTGCGCTAACCATATGGATGTAGAAAATGCGGTACAGGAAATGTTGTGGGCGTACCATACCACTCCCAACTCTGTAACAGGAGTCTCACCCTTTACTGCCCTGTACCAAAATGTTTCCGGGTTGGTTAGGTGGAGGGGACCGACTTACTCACGATCCCAACTTGGCCAGAGACAAGATTGCATCCACCAAGCCAAGTATGAAAGCCAATACAATGTCAATCATGGTACCAAAAGTCAACTATGGAATGTAGGGGACTGGGTGCATGTAAAGGGACCTATCAGCCGGGAAGGGTCTATGTCCAAATTTTCCCAACCAATGCGCATTGCTAAAACTAAACTCAATGTTGCCATAATGGATAATGGACAATGCTGGAGCATGGACAGATTGGTTCGACATGACCCTCATCAATTGCCCTTTAGAGAGAGTTCTTCAAGTGGTAGCGAGTCAAGCCCCCATAGCAGAGAGAGCACCACTCGCCAAGCATCCAAAATGCAAGTATGGCATGAAGACTATGTCATAAACACCTGAACTTTTTCCGTTGGAGATGTCACCCATTTCTTTGGCTATCTTCCAGTCTTCTCCTTCTGACCAGTCTCGCCTTCCTTTCTTAGCTCCTCATGCTTTCTCTCCCTTTTGTTATCCTATGGGGGAAGATGTGTTGTAATCTCATTCTTCCCACTCGGTGCCTCCCCCCCCTCCTTCCCATTGTTAATCGAATGTTCCCACTGTGGGGTTCTGAAGGCTACCTTGGAATGTTGAGGCGGTTGTGAGGTGACTTGAGGCTGTGACAGGAGTGGAGCAGTGGAGACGATGAAGAAAGCCTAACTGAACCCACCTAGAGTTGGTGTTTCTTCTGCCTGCGGATCATCTTTGTAACACTATTGTGTAAGATAGAGACAGAGGTGCTGACCCTTTTTGTAACTACTGCCATTTCTTTTGTTATAAATCATCTTTGTAACACTATTGTTAAAAGTTTTCATTAATATTGCCCTAATTTAAGATGGTGGCCACACACACTGCGTGATGGCGAGGCTGTCTTGCCGACAAGCATTTTGTCTTCACACTTACACGCTGCCACATTGGGTTACTGGAGGGTGATAGATTATTTCCAGTTCCGCATTGCTGGTATAAGTTTTAAATAATATTGGCCCAATTTAAGATGGCAGCCGCACATCATGCGCAATGACATTGTTAATGTCATGAGTCATGACGAGCCACCTTGCCATCATGTGTTTTGTCTTCTCTCGCGCACACTACCAGATTGGTCTACTGGAACGACATAGATTTTTGGGCATGTGAGTCTGGGGCAGACCTGATGGTGAGTCAGCTTTGTGAACTGCTGTCAGCTTGTTTTTGTGTAATTCGCTTTCCTGCCCTTATTGTTCATCTTCCAGCAAGCATCGACCGCTGACTCAGCAGCAGCCGCACGACAACGGGTTCACCCACTGTACCAGGCGTGTAGCGTGTATTAAGTGTGAGAGATCTTGTGATTGTTCACATCCCTGGGGACACCTATGCTCGTCCCTGGCTGCCACGGCTGTGAAGATTAAGATGCGCTCGAAAAAAACAGTGCTTGAGTCTGAAATCAAAGGTTCACAAAAGGGTATTAGCAGATTTGCATTACGCAAGCATCAAGTTTATATGCTTGTAGCTAATCAAAGAGGGCTTGAGTCACATGAAAATAAGCAACATCTACCCTGAGTAGATTTACGCCTATGTCTTCCACATAGTTGCTCATTTCAGGAGTATACAAAATGCCAAGGAACGAGTTTGTAAATTAATGAAATTCGCAGATTTCTCTGCCTAATTGTGCGGTCTACACTTGTTATAAAATGCATGTTTACGCCTGATGTTTTATGGGGGTCAATGTTCGGTGTCAATTTTTATTTCCTACCCTTTTTATCTCCAGTTAGAATTTTAATTAAGAATAAACAACTCCTAACCAATCTACTGCATAATAATATTAGGGAGATTTGAGAACCTTCTCACAATAATTGCATATCCAATGTAAAAAAATGTTTGGTGTATTTTAAGGCGCATATTTGGGATGAGAGATGCCACTGGGGCGTTTTTGAATATCCACAAAATAATGAACGTATGAGTATCTCCAACACTTAAGATTTAAAACCATGTGCCCCTCTGTTATATCTTCCTTTTGTAGTCTTCCTCGTGCTTGCATGCACGAGCTTTGCTATGTGTTATTTTCCAAACCCTTGATTCATGGCACGATCAGCATGTTCTAGAATAGAACATCTGATCAGTCCCATGAATCACGAGTGGACAGTTGCATGGAGCCAGCCGGAGCTTGAAGTCCTGTAACCGGCAGTGCTTCCTTTTCTTCATTGGATTAAACTTTCTTTTACAGTACTTACGAGCCTTCGTTCCATCTTAACAAATTGGCGACGATCTAAGGAAGCACTTGATTATCGAACCTACAACTTGGATTTTTTTTTTTAATTCCTCGTTTTTTACTTCAAGATATTCTGCAAAACATTTCAAATACCAAAGTCTTCAACTTTGTTTGAAGTGAATAGAAGTTCCTGTTTGTCACTTCTGCTCACTACTTAATCGGATTCTGGTTTGCAGTCTTCGTTTCGTGTGAGTTGTTTTTTTTTATTTGGAGACATACATATTTGGAGTGTTCAAGGGGGCACGAACCGGAGAGGCATTTGGAATATTAAAGAACAGTGTGAACTGTTGTGATGGTGCGGAGCTTCGGCCAGTGTAAACATTTGTCCATTTTATAAGGGAAGAGCACTCGCCGTTGTTAGCATCTTTCTAATGTTATGGTTCAAAACATTACAAATGCCTCACTCACTGAGGGACATATTAACAAGCCAGGCGATAAAATTATTGCCGCTTTAGCGGCAGAAAACTGCCGCTAAAGCGGCGATAATGGGCTTGATAATATGCTCTATGGAATTCCAATTGAAGCCCATGTTAGACGTCCTTCACATTTAACATGGGTTTCAATTGGAATTCCATAGAGCATATTATCAAGCCCATTATCGCCGTTTTAGCTGCAGTTTTCTGCCGCTAAAGTGGCGATAATTGTATCGCCCGGCTTGTTAATATGCCCCCTAGTTCGTGGTGGAATTCTTATCTTCGTTCCAAGTGGACTCCCCGACTGGAACCTTCTTGCTTGTTGTTCATGTGACGTTGTTTTGCCTGTGACGTGTTTTTCGTCTTTACGTACTACACCACACGTAACACATAAGACGGCAGTCTTCCGACATTTCACTCACTCAGTGTCCATCTCATGCTGTTACCGTTTTCCTCATCATGCCGATTTGAAGTGCAGAGTGGATGAAAGGAAGCAGAAGGTATTATTTAAGATTTTTTTTCTCTTCATTCTTCTGTAACTACGAGTATTTCGAAAACAGAAGATCTGTTTTGGGGGATAAAATTCCTTGTACTTTGCAAATCTGAACTGCAACCTCTCTGATCGATTTGGATTTTACATCCTGATTCGTGAAAAACCAACTGGACATAATTTTCTTCACGGACATTTCATTTTCAGCTGTATTTGAATTTAATTGACAGTTCATCTGCGCCACCTGGTGGTTTAGACCAGTATATTCTATTGTAATAGTATTCATAGCTTCATTTTAGAACCTCTTTTGGTGCATTTTTCTGTATTTTTCCTCCAGGTATTTTCATCGTGCCATTTATTTCCCAAAGCCATATGCAGAATTGCTGTAGTTAATTGTATTTTGCGCATCTGATTTCATTCAAGGTCAGTGAAATTCAGTTTTTCCTTATTCTTAAGCTCACCTATTACGCATTCTTATTAATTTTCTTTTCTTTGTCTAAGTTCTCAACATGTGTGCACAAGGTTATACTCTTTCTCCCCCACAACCTTATTGGTCTGCTGGTAGTTCACCATGTATGCCCTGGGTTGAGTGGAAAGCTTATTTCTTGAATTATATAGAAACTTTAGACTCTAATGGCAAAATGAAACCACCAGAAAAAAAGGTATTTTTTTACATTCCTTAGGCCCTGAAGGCCTCAAAGCGTTTAACCAACTACCCAGAACTGAAAGCAGTGGTGATATAAATTTAAAAAAAAAGCAATTTCTGGTTTCGATCGCTACTGCTCACCTAAGGTGTGTGTTGGTATTTCTAGATATAAATTCTTCCAAAGAAAACAGCTTAGCGACGAATCTGTTGATAGTTATGTTTCAGCACTTAAGACTTTGTCTTTGGATTGTAAGTTTGGCATTCTACAAGAAGATTTCATCAGAGATCAAGTTGTTATGCATGCTAATAATTCTACGATTCAAGAGAGGTTATGAGTCAATGTTGATTCTGATCTCGAAAACATACTAGCCATTGTAAGAAAATCTGAAATGTCTTGTAGAAGCGCCAAACAAGTTAAAGGCGAATCCAACAGTAATAATACTGAAGTGATTGCAAAATTAAACACAAAAAATCGTTTCAGGGAACAAGACTTAAAGAATAAGAAGACCACCAGTTCTTTTAAGGGTAAAAATGAAGACTCTAAAGAAAATTTGAAGTGCTACAGATGTTGTAGTAAATCTCACCTTGCAAATTATAAATTCTGTCCAGCCATCAAGCAGAAGTGCTCTAATTGTGGTTTGGTTGGTCATTTTTCAGAAGCATGCAACAAAAAGAATGTAAACAACAAAGTCAAGTGTATTGATCAAACTGAGGATAGTGAGGGTGAAGAACCTAATTCTGATTCTGGTGATGCAAGTTCTTTTGTTTTCAACATTAAGGACTCTAAACATCCTATTCTTAATATTGACAATTCAGTTGTTAAAAGAAATCCTCTATGTGATATGGTTATTGGTGGAGTCAACACAAAAATGTATGCAGATTCAGGATCACCTTACTCCATTGTGAATGAGATGGTATGGAATTCACAATTTGTACCTAAGTTAGGTAATGAGTTAGAATTGCCTGATATCAGTCCAGAGGGTTATTCCGGTGAAAGAATCGATATTCTAGGATACAGAACTCTAATTTTTAGATTCAAGAACCGTGAGTGTACTGCGAAACTATATGTTTCCAAAAAAGGACCTTCTGTTTTAAGCTGGTTTGACCAAGGCAAATTACATATTATTCTCAACCGCAATAGCCCTGATCCTGTAATGGGTATTGATGAGTCTAATCGTCTTAGTGAACTTTTATTACACAAATTTCCCAGTGCTTTTAGAACCAATATAGGTAAATTAAAAGGTTTCAAACATGAGATCCATTTAAAAAAAGACTGCTCACCTAAGGTGTGTGTTGGTATTTCTAGATATAAATTCTTCCAAAGA
This sequence comes from Triturus cristatus, assembly GCF_964204655.1. NCBI lineage: Eukaryota > Metazoa > Chordata > Amphibia > Caudata > Salamandridae > Triturus > Triturus cristatus. Next base: position 884,590,895 of record NC_140581.1, read on the forward strand.
AAACAGCTTAGCGACGAATCTGTTGATAGTTATGTTTCAGCACTTAAGACTTTGTCTTTGGATTGTAAGTTTGGCATTCTACAAGAAGATTTCATCAGAGATCAAGTTGTTATGCATGCTAATAATTCTACGATTCAAGAGAGGTTATGAGTCAATGTTGATTCTGATCTCGAAAACATACTAGCCATTGTAAGAAAATCTGAAATGTCTTGTAGAAGCGCCAAACAAGTTAAAGGCGAATCCAACAGTAATAATACTGAAGTGATTGCAAAATTAAACACAAAAAATCGTTTCAGGGAACAAGACTTAAAGAATAAGAAGACCACCAGTTCTTTTAAGGGTAAAAATGAAGACTTTAAAGAAAATTTGAAGTGCTACAGATGTTGTAGTAAATCTCACCTTGCAAATTATAAATTCTGTCCAGCCATCAAGCAGAAGTGCTCTAATTGTGGTTTGGTTGGTCATTTTTCAGAAGCATGCAACAAAAAGAATGTAAACAACAAAGTCAAGTGTATTGATCAAACTGAGGATAGTGAGGGTGAAGAACCTAATTCTGATTCTGGTGATGCAAGTTCTTTTGTTTTCAACATTAAGGACTCTAAACATCCTATTCTTAATATTGACAATTCAGTTGTTAAAAGAAATCCTGTATGTGATATGGTTATTGGTGGAGTCAACACAAAAATGTATGCAGATTCAGGATCACCTTACTCCATTGTGAATGAGATGGTATGGAATTCACAATTTGTACCTAAGTTAGGTAATGAGTTAGAATTGCCTGATATCAGTCCAGAGGGTTATTCCGGTGAAAGAATCGATATTCTAGGATACAGAACTCTAATTTTTAGATTCAAGAACCGTGAGTGTACTGCGAAACTATATGTTTCCAAAAAAGGACCTTCTGTTTTAAGCTGGTTTGACCAAGGCAAATTACATATTATTCTCAACCGCAATAGCCCTGATCCTGTAATGGGTATTGATGAGTCTAATCGTCTTAGTGAACTTTTATTACACAAATTTCCCAGTGCTTTTAGAACCAATATAGGTAAATTAAAAGGTTTCAAACATGAGATCCATTTAAAAAAAGACTCGTGTTCAAAGATTTACAAAGCACGCAACATTCCTTTAGCTGTGCGCGAAGATGTTAAAAAAGAACTTGATTCCTTAGTAAAAGATGGCATCATTGAGAAGATTGAATCTTCTGAATGGGTTTCACCCATTGTCGTTGCCAAATGTGCCAATGGGAAAATTAGATTATGCATCGACTTACGCCATTTAAACAACAACATCATCATCGATCAATTTCCTTTACCACGTATTTCAGAAATGTTGACTAGTGTTAGGGGAGCTAAATTTTTTTCTACTATCGATTTATCTGCAGCTTACCACCAGATTGAGTTGCATGAAAATAGCAAAGATTACACGGCATTCATTACTCATTTTGGGTGTTTCAGGTATAATAGAATGCCTTTCGGATTAGCTTCTGCTGCAGCTATTTTTCAACGTGTTATGCAGGACATTTTAAAAAAATCGCAATAATGCTATCTGTTTTCAAGATGACATCCTTGTTTTTGGAAGTGATGCCCAGATACATTTATCAGCTTTAGAGAACGTTCTTAAGGTTCTTTCTGATCACAGTTTGACTATAAAACATTCAAAATGCAGATTTGGAGTGAAATCTGTGACTTATCTAGGTCATGAACTGTGTGAGGAGGGAATCAATCCCAAAACGAACTTAGTTGAGGCTATTCAATGTGCTCCTCATCCTAAATCTAAAGACGATGTTAGGTCTTTTTTAGGTCTTACTGAGTTTTATTCAAAGTATGCGCAAAACTTTTCTTGTCGTACATTCAACATTAGACAATTAATCAAAAACAAAAACAAGTTCTTGTGGACAAAAGATTGTGAGAATGAATTTAATGATGTCAAAAAAGCTATTTGTTCAGCTACTGCACTTTCAAGTTTTGACCCTTCACTTTCTTGCATCATTACCACAGACGCAAGTTCAAAAGGTTTAGGAGCTATTTTAGCACAGAAGTCCAATTCTGGTAAGGAATACATCATTGCACATGCGTCCAGAGCACTCACACCTGCTGAGGAAAAATGCTCTATCATAGAAAGAGGAACTTTAGCGTGCGTATGGGCACTTGAGCACTTCAGAGTGTTTGTTTGGGGTAAGGAATGTTTAATTAGAAGTGACCATAAACCTTTAGTGCACCTTTTAACCACAGAAGGGATGTTAAAAGCTTCAGCACGAATAGCCCGCATGTCCATGCATCTCCAGGATTTTATTTATACAATTGTTTATGTACCTGGTAAAGAAAATGTAACCGCTGATTTTCTGTCAAGGATGCCCTTACCACTCAAAGAAAGTACCTACAATGAGTGGGATGATTTTCATATTGCTTTGGTACACAACGAAGATTCTTTGCCAATTGACCAAAACGTTTGGCTTAAAGAGTTTGAAAATGACCATATATTAAAAAATGTGGAAATATACATTTCAAGTGGATGGCCTAATAACAAAAACATCGATGCTGACCTCAGATGTTTTTGGGAGATAAGGAACGAGCTTTCATGTGTAGATGGTGTGCTCAAAAGGGGTGATCGAGCCATCCCTCCATGCGAGTTAAGACACAATATTGTCTCTCATGGTCACGACGGTCACAATGGTATTGTTAGAACCAAACAAAAGGTAAAAAATTATTTTTGGTGGCCTGGTATGGATGTTTTCATCGAACGCATCGTTAGAAACTGCATCACATGTGCTAATGCTGATAAGACTTTGATTACTCTTAAACCAAATCTTGGTGAACATGTTATTCCACACAATCCGTGGCATACCATCGCCATGGATATTATGGGTCCCGTTGGTCCAAATTCTAAATATGTTCTTGCAACCATTGATGTTTTTTCTAAATGGCGAGTTATCAAAATTGTAGAAAAAGTTGATACTGATGCTGTCCTTTCCTTTTTGGATGAAACTTTCACTGAAGAGGGGTTACCAGTACGCCTTATTACAGACAATGGTGTTCAATTCCTTTCTAACAAAGCAAAAGCGTATTTTAAAAGAGTTGGCATATTTCATTGTACTACTTCTTTGTACAATCCCAGCGGAAATGGTGTCATCGAAAGATTTAATGGGGTTCTCAAAAGTGCTGTCCAAATTACGGGTATTGACAATGATAAATGGGAATTACAAATCTTTAAAACAGTATGGGTGTACAGAACCTCTACTAATGTCATGACTGGTTACTCTCCGTTTGAAATTATGAGAGGTAGACTTCCCAGGACCAAGTGTAATCCTGCATGGTTAGCTCCCTCTACCATGTCTAATTTAGATCTTAAGACTGTGAAGAAAAATCTCATCCATAATCATGCTATTAATAAAGAACGGTTTGACAAGAAAAAGGGGTCTTAACATGATCCAATTGTCAAAGTAGGGATGCTAGTCAAAATTAAAAAACCTTGGAAGGTCAAAAAAGGCGAGAGCCAATTCATGGGTCCTTTTGAAATCAAAGAGGTACTTAAGAATTCAGTCAGGCTCACAAATAATAAAGTTTGGAATCTAAGCAGAATTACTGTCCTGAAAGCTGATAAAAGTATTTATTCCAATTCTGAGGATGATCCAAAGTCTGTAGATAATCTTGATGATGAAGACCTTGTAGAATGTTCAGTTCGTAATGATGAATTGGTCAATGTTTCTAATAATATTGATTGTACTGTAGACTCTGGAAAACTCCAACGAAAAAAACCAGGTTGGATGTCTGATTTTGTCTCTTTCATCAAAAACAAATTTGTTAGTTAATTGTTTTTTTAACTCTTTTTTTTCATTATTTATTAAAGGGGGAAGATGCGTTACATCTTCCTTTTGTAGTCTTCCTTGTGCTTGCATGCGCGAGCTTTGCTATGTGTTATTTTCCAAACCCTTGATTCATGGCACGATCAGCATGTTCTAGAATAGGACATCTGATCAGTCCCATGAATCACGAGTGGACAGTTGCATGGAGCCAGCCGGAGCTTGAAGTCCTGTAACCGGCAGTGCTTCCTTTTCTTCATTGAATTAAACTTTCTTTTAAAGTACTTACGAGCCTTCGTTCCATCTTAACACCCTCTTCCTAAGGTAACACCCATTTACTAAGAACTGAGGAGAAACCACCATGAGGCAGACATTTTGAGCTTCAATGTGCTATCTGCTTCTGTAAATATCAGTGTGGTAAACCCTCCCTACTGATATCTTGGTAGACCCAGATGGCCACAAGTTTTAATTGCAGCCTTTCTGCCTCTGCTTTACACTATTCTGAGATGTGGTACATTAATTTGGTTACTGTTAGTACCAGTTGTTTACAGTAGTACAAAGACAGCAACACCGAAATGACATGTGCTGTGTAAGAACATGTTATGTTGCATTGCTCGAGAAGTAGCTGGCTTACACAAGAACTGCCTTTTAGCAGGCTTTGTTGTGCTATGAAGAAGCAGCTGGTCACAAGTTAATCATGGATGAAGAAATATCCTGCATTCTGCTTGCCATACCAGGTGTTGCCACATTTCCTCAGTCCTGCTGACACCACATTCCCACCATGGGACTCAATATCAGCTGTATTCAGAGTCGCCTGATAAAGAGTTGATCTCACACGGTGGGCATGGGTTGAGCCGGAAACCACTGCCCAGATTTGGTTTCCAGCTCATGCGGGAAGGATGTATGTGTACAGTGAAAATCCACTACGGATATTGCAGCATCCCCGCGACTGGTCTTCAGAAGTCATATTTGCACTTTTAGGCATTGTAGGAGAGGCGGCTCAAGCACAAAACTCCTTCTCTTCAAGCTCCACTCATTTAATGTTCCTTTATGGTGCTCAGACTATAATGACCTGAAATTACACCCCCTTTATCAGGCCCTGTCCCCTAACACAATAAACTTTTTCCCAATGTTGGAAGGTCGGCAGCCTCCTTTGGGTCCAGTCAGAAACAGTCACTCGTAGCCTGCTGTAAACAGTCATGCACTTGACGTCATATGGCACTGTTCCTCCTTCCTCCACTCCCCCACCCGCGGCCCCCCAAACTCCTGCCTCAATTCTCACACCATTAAGTACACTAACCTCATGTGCCCTCCCTTCATTCCAACTGGACTTGGGATATAATGTACAGGCAGCACCTCCCTTAACCCAATCCAGGAAACAATTAAATTGTTCGGCTTTAATTATCTCACTCCTTGTCCATGGTTTTTACTGCTGTTGTTATGTTATATGAACTTGTAGAGCGTAGTTTTTACTCCGTGGAGCATCATTGCACTGTGTGGATCCCTGAAAGGACACAACTGCTAGAATTGAGAGAGTCAGATGAGTGATCCACATAGAGCGTCAGGGGCAGTAAAGATTCAGGTTTTCAGTGACTTTATCAAAAGAAAGCATGACCCAGCCACTACTAGGGATTGCTGGCGAAGGGAGAGTTCTGAGTCAAATTTCACCCCCAGGTTCTTTTCTACCTAGGAGGGGGGGGGTCTATTGGCCACCATAGGCTGGGGGAGAATTTATTAAATTTCCCTAGTGGCATAAGATCCGTCTTTTTAGAAGATTCACTTTCTTCCAGTGAAAGACCGCTGCAAGACACTGTCACAGATTTTCTTCAGTTTGTGTGGTGTTTTTATCTAATACCAGATTAAACTGAGTATAATCTGCTTATGAGAAAGTCTCAATATTGAAAGATAATATCGGAATAATGTGGGAGGCCATATAGGCATTAAAGAGCACTGGGCTAAGAGTGAAACAATGTGAGACTCTGGAGAGCAGGGGGTTTTCTGCTGATTGTTATTAGCCAAGAGAAACAACTAAATTTCGATTTAGTGGGAAGGATTTTAGCCAGGCCAAGGCAAGATGAGAAATGCCATATGATTTGAGGCATTCCAGTAAGGTGTGATGAGAGACCGTGTCAAAGGCGGCGGATAAGTCCAATAAGATCAGCCAAGCATTTATTCCCTGATCGAAGGCAGATTTAAGGGCTTCAGCAGTGTGTAGGAGCGCTGATTCCATTGAGTACTGAGGCCTGAAGCCTGATTGATTGGGATGTAGAATGTTGGCCTCTTCTAAGTAGGTCATGAGTTGGGTATTAACTAGTTTTTCGGTGAGTTTAACAAGGCATGGAAGCAGGGAGATGGGATGAAGATTACTGAGAGTGGTGGGGTCAGTAACTTGTTTTTTCTGGAGCGGTTTGACTGCTGCAATTTTCCATTCTGCTCGTATAAGTGGCATTTATAATGTTGGTAATAACTGGGTTAATAATGTCTTGGGGCCTGATTCACAGAACTAACTTAAGATGAAATCCTAAACTTACTATCATTTTGGTATTCACAGAAAATGAGTAAGTGCACTTACTCATTTTGGTATTCACAGAAGGCACTTACTCATCAATGAGTAAGTGCCTTCTGTGAATACCAAAATGAGTAAGTGCCTTCTGTGAATACCAAAATGGTAGTAAGTTTAGGATTTTGTCTTAAGTTAGTTCTGTGAATCAGTTCCAAAGATAGCATGCAAATCTGAGGGGGACATGGGTCAAAAGGAGATCCTGATTTGCATGCAAGGATAGCCTGGCGGAATTGTTCTAGGCTAATAGCTTGAAAGGCTTGAAGGGACAATCATTCCTCTCCTGGATTAAAGGGCGTCTTTATGGGTGGAGCGTGTGGTGTTATGAAGTCTTTTTGCATCAATTGAACCTTTTGTACAAAAAAGTCAGCAATGCGATCGCAAAGAGACTGTGGTGAAGGAATTTACTATCTTGAAGATAGTTTTTTGATCTGAATCGGCCCATTTGAGTAAGTTGGTGAAATACGATTTCTTTTCGGCTTTGATCTGTTTGTGGTATTTTTTAAGAGCCTCTTTAAACAAGGTCAGTTCTCCTGTTTGTAGTATTGCCACCATCTGCGTTCTGATTTCCTGCAGTGGCTATGTAATTCTCTCAGGTTTTGAGTGTACCAGGGAGCAGAGGATTTCTTATGCAAGTGATTTTTCAGTAAGGTAGGAGGGGGAAAACTATCGCTAGGAGTGGATATCCATTGATTAAAGCGTGGATTATCCGTTGGTGGGTCCCCTGTCAGCCTAGGCCTGCATGCCACAACTTCTATATTGAGATCTGGAGAGACTGCCATATCGCTCCACCTTTCTCTGATGATTTGAATGATGGAGGAGTAGCCTGTGAGGATATGTGTGTGTTTGGCACCTAATTTCAAAAGGTATAAATATATGGTCGGACCAGGTGAGGCTAACTGGGGCATTAGTTATGAGGGTCGTGAGATTGGAACCGATGCCATCCAGGGAGTGTCCTGCATTGTGTGTTGGAAAAGATATCTGCTGAGTCAGGCCTAACGTTTCTACGATTTCCATGAAATTCGTTATACCGGGATCATTTTGCATATCTAGATGGGGATTAAAGTCTCCCAGTACAGTGAAATTGGAGAATCAAAAAGTTGGTGAACCCATGATATCTCCAATGCTGTTACAAACATTCAGATGAGGGCCTGATGGGCGGTAAACCAGGGCTCCTGAGAAGGAAAAGAAGTCCTCTGGTTGAAAGCAGAAGCCGATGCTCTCTGCCCCTTTGAGGTCAGTTATATCAAATATTGAGCATTTCAATGTGTTGCGGTAAACATTAACTGTTGGCCTTTGTGTTCACCTGATTGAGATACAGAAAGAGTTGAATTTAAATGTATACACACAGACAGGCTGCTGCATTCACAGGTTGTACTAGCATAGGATGGGCCTGGTAAGGCTTAGTAGCCTCACCCCACACAAAGTATACAACTCTTACATGGATAAAAATTGGGTCATTTTTATTACAAACTCCAATAAAATTAAATACAACAATTATCAAATTTAAATTGAAACATTAGCATTGATGTCTTCCAGAATATTATTTAATATTCAGGATGCCAGATGCAAGTGCCTGGAAAGACTTAGGACAACAACTGCATCATAATATAAGTGCTCAAGACAACCACCCTAAGCCCCTGTTTTTGTGCTCACCCTGGGCAACACAAAGACACACTGTCCTAGACTCCACCTCTCACCCATCCTGTGGACCCCAAGGGTCGCTGTCAAGGAGCGCCATTCCCCACAGCCCACACCTGCGAAAATATACCAATACACGAAACGCCTCATCAACCATGTGAAAGGACCTGGGTGGCTGGGAAACTAAGCTCCCTTGAGCAGCATGCAGCACATGTCTTGAGTGGAGGGAGGAAAAGAGGAAGATTACCTTGCAGCAGAGCCCTTTACAGCCTGCTCCTCACTCCCCCTGGTGCTGGATATCCACACTAAGAACATCCAGCCTAGGCAGTGATGACCTACAAGCGTCTTCTGGGGCTGGGATCGAACTACTTATCTGCATGACTCCACAGTCCCTGGGTTGTATGGGCAGAGCTACTGGAATTATGAGGCAGGACGGAACCAAATTATGTGGCAGGATTGACTCAATTATGCATGCTATCACTGTGAGGTGAAAGATTTTCACTCACTACCATTTTCACACTCATATATAGACTTGAATAGAGGCATAGTGAGTATTTGAGTACATTCCCTTGCTTTGTATGCAGACCTTCCACATGCTTTCTCATTTCCACATTTGCTTACTTTACCGATGAATAGGGTTAGCGAATACATGTAATTCTCTTCATATTCGTTACTGTAGTTTAACCTGTCATATGATTATTTTGACTGCAAATTATACTGGTTTCCCACTCAAATCATATTGAATCTGTACAGATTGCTGGACTTCCCAACAGTTTAAGCATCACTTACCACTGAGGTAGCTGGGTATAAATTACGTGGGAAGTTTAAGTTTGGAAAAATGTACCGCTGTGTTTCTGTGAATTCCCCACAAGTTAGCACTTTGTGGGTGGGTATTTAATATGCAATACCTTTTGCTGATAACTCAACTGAACAGCTGGCATTTCTTACTCTAGTCTGTATTTACTTGTGTGTTTATGTAAACATTGGATACAGTACGAGCATGACCCCCTCCAGCCTATATATTATATGGCTATACAGCCCTGTGTAACATACAGAATGCACGCATAACTACATTACAGCTTTTTCCATCATAAATATCATTTTAAACCTGAGAAAAATATTTCAAGATGCTTTCTGGTGTTCTCTGCAATGGTACATCAATGAGGCAGAGGGCAGCGAAGGGTCTGCCAGCAATGCACAATTTTTGTGAGTATTGCTTGCTTATGTGCACTTGTTGAGTTGTTTCCTCCCACGGAGCTCCACCCACCACATCCTACAGCCTAGGACAATGGGTCAGCCAACTACAGCCATTCATCGCATCATGCACAGCAGACCATTCTGCTCCAAAATGCTTGGGAAACCAGAGCAAATGATTGCTCTTCCTGGTAACTTACCATAACCTGATGTAGACATGTCATTGTCTTTATAAAGTGGCATTGAGAAAAGAGGGAGGGCAGGGAGCACACTCCGAAAAATAACCCTGACAATCCGATGAGTGCTGGATAAATAACATTTGTGCACTTACTGGTCACTGCTGTATTTGTCTTTTAGCATCAATCACTCTAAACTACATGTGCTGGCCTATTGTTTTTTTATTTTCCTAATATAGAATTTCAAAAAGTAACTTTTTTTACCTTGTCTTTTTTATGTAATCACTTTATTTAGAAAGCTTCTGTATTTGAATTACTTTCTAAAATACACCTGTTGCATATTGCACATTTTCTACATATTCGGTTGCTCCCGTTTTGACTGGACTTGAGTGCACACTCTGCTTTTGGTCTTCTGTGGTGGTACATTCTGCACACACACTCTCACTTGAACTTCATTACAATTAGCTGAGGGGAACACAAGTACTCTCTAGTAAAGTCTCATGAAAACATGAAAGAAGCTCATATGGTCTTGGGTTTCTCTCACAACCCACATTTTTAACTCCGGATCTATTTTCAGCATGGATGAGTAGTCATTCTAGGAAACAACATTCAAAGGTATGTCACTGACATACCACATATTTTCACTAAACAACTTCACACCACACAATTCCATGCCGCAGAACTCCAAAGCACACAACTCCAATCCAACACCCTTGTACTTTTAACAACCCTGTCAACTGTCCCCCATACACCCACTTCCCCACTCATCTCTCCCTAACACTGCCACTACCCCCTCTCATCTCGCAATCCCACTGCCCCCTTTCATCCCTTCCTTACATTCCTCATCTCCACTCTATATTGCCTGCTCACACATACTAAGCACAGTTTCAAGGTTTCCGTTCCTCAGACCAACACTCTCCTCCTCTAATTAAGATGTCTTATGCTAAGAGGTCCTCCCTCTTTATGCGTCTGTTGCCTGCTCTCCCCTTTATCGTTCTCACACACCCTTTCTGCTCCTCTGTCTCTAGTTCACTCACCACTTCCTGCACACACTTCCTATCTCTCTATCTTCCTTTTTCATCTGTTCTTTGTAGATCTCGCAGCTATCTATTCACCATGCCACACATTCCACTACACAAATACACTCCACATCACACAATTCCAACCCACACAATTCCACAACTAACAATTCCAATACAACCCACATAATTCCACTCAGCACACATCCACTACACTCCAAAACCAAAACACATAGGAAAAAGACATTGTCATTTACAATGATAATAGCTCTAACACTCGCAAATGCTAGACCTATTGCTTTGTAAATGCTTGTTATTGTCTGGTTCTGTAGAGCGATTAGAAGTTGGATGGATGTTGTGATAGAAGTTGGGAGGTTCTTGTATGAAACTGTACAGTAAGATGCAGTCAGTGCCCCATTTCCTTGGGACTGGCACTATGTAATATTCTTCTATTGTCCCTAAAGAATGACGTTTCCTTATAGCCGAATTTCACACAAGAATGTAGCTTTCTAAGAGATTAAATGAATGGCATTTATTTCAAAACCTATGATCAACATTTTGTTTTATGGTTTATGTTTGTTGGATGCATACTTTCTCCCAACCTTTTCATGTTGACATAAATGTATACTTCTAGTTGCTATATGTTTCCTGTTAAAGGCTCCTGAACATTAGAATTAATATAATTAAGTGAATAGTGACATATGGTTAAAAAAAGAATACTCTGAGGCATGTTGTTTGTGATTACGGTACGCATAGGTGCCTCTGTATTGTTCATGTGAACGAAAGGAATATGAAAGAAAATGTGCTCGACATCTTTTAACAAATCGCAACTGTGACAGGATTTCTTATTGAATTTGGACTAATCAATTCCCATTTTTAAAAGGCTATCCGAATACATTGTCCAAAGGGAATTTTCATAAACCAAAAACAATCACATCTGTTCTGAGTCAGCACAGAAAGTGTTTCTGGTGGACAATGGGTGCGTGGCCTTCGTCGAGTGGATCAGAGTTCTCAAGTTTCCCATGTACATGTGTGTGTGTGTACCTTGTCCAGATCGTGTCTTGGCTTTGCATTCTGTGATTTGTAGTCCTCATTTTCTATTGATTTGAAGTGGACTATAAGTCCCAGAATGCAAAGAAAACCCCACAATGGATGAGTTACACTTAGAGGTGTAATTATTGAGAATACGCGCTGAATTGTAAATGTAAACCACCTGTTCTGGGTTTGTCTAAAGGGGGTACCGTAATCTTTGTGATTTGGTGGTTGTACATCTCAAATTGCAGGATGTCGGGGTGAGGTGACCAAGGTATGGGTAGACTATTTCCATGATTAATAGGGTCCGCATTGATTTGTATTAGGTAGAACTTTGTCTAGAGTGGCACAGTGGGAGAAAAATTATTAGTTGGAATGCTACCACGAGCGATTGCCACTGGTTATACTATTTGAAAGCATCAATTCCATCATCTTTTAAGTGTTTGGCTGCCAGAAGTATGTCTGGAAACTTGAGTTTGGCTCAGCTTTCCAAGACTACTATTGCCAATGTTTGTGAATTCCAAAAAGTAGGAAATTTGCACCCATAAACCAGTCACTATGGGCCACATGTATCAAACTAACATTTTGTGATTACCTATCAGCTATTATTACTGAATCGCAATTAGGTAATCACTAAATGTGATGAAACAAAACATACAGGAAATAGTGGTTCCCTTTTAGCGATTTCTTGAAAATCGCAAACGCAATTAGGGAATCGCTATTTGAATTCCTGCTCCATTCGTTCCTATGGGCCTCAAGGCCAAAGGTGCAAATGGTCTTGCATTACCTAAATTGCGGTTACATATTTGGTCATTGCAAATTAGATAATGCAAAGGGAAGGGTGCACAGTTGCTTAAGGTCCCACTGCAGTCCTCCCCCCAAAAATAGAAGTGCACATGTAAGGCACACACATGTCCTTGGGGCATGTGTGTACCACATGCCATTATGGAAAATACTTTTTTTGCATTTTCCAAAATTGCACGTTTACCATCAAATTGAAATCAATGGTAATAGCGATTCCTAAATCCACAGTTCGCATTTCAAAAGTCTTCTTACATGTGCATTGGGGAATCACAAATTGCGATTCCCTATTTGCATTCGCAATTTAGGTAATCACAAAAAATTGTGATTACCTAAATTGCAAATCCCAAAGCCTTTCATTCATTCAGAAAGGCCATTTTGCATTCACACCATTTGCAAATGCAAAATACTTTGATACAGGTGGCCCTACATGTATTGAAGATTCCAAACTAAGAACTGAAATTAAAATATGTTAGTGAAATGAGAAGAGGCATAGCAGACCTGACTGAGGACCCTCAGACACAACTACCAAACCAAGACTGCATTTGAGGCGTGTCACACCCCAAACATCCCTGCTGAAACTGTGCTTCTGTCCACCCCAGCTGGGACTGGTAGTTCTCCCTAGGAACTCATGACTACGGTCATGTACAACATAATAGCCTGGATTCCCTTCCCTGGAACCACTTATTTTATATGCATTTTCACCGCACACACTTTTCATCGTCTCTGCCATAAGAAGCGCTGATGGTAGAGTTGTCAAATCGGTGCATGTAGGCAGGGCTCCATATTTCTTGTCCTTTTAAAAATATTTGTATCAAGTGTCTTGCAGCCCCATATACTAAGCCAGAGGCACCAATAGAGGAGGGCATAAAGGCAAATTAATAGGGACAGAAAAGCCATTGCTAAGCCATGGCTATGGCTTGGCTCTAACAGTCCGTGCATGGCCCGAGCCATGAAAATGTTTGGCGTGCATATTGTGCAAAAAAAAAACATAATGTAACAATATGACACAATCCCTTCAAACTCCCAAAAAGTGTATTTCTTTAATATGCAGGAGCGACACCTGCATATTAAAGAAATGCACTTTTCTGACTTGAGGGATTGTATCATATTATGCTATCACATACAAGCGACTGCTGCCTTAAAAGTTCTCCTGAGGAACTCCGCACTTTTTGCTAGGTCAGGATGCCGTGTTCTCCCTCTGGCCTATCCCCGAGGATGAGGTATCCAAAGATATTAGAGTAGATGCCTCACTCACCTATTGTGACATGCTTCATCATTGGTGCCTATCCACAGCCGGGTGAGATGATACTACTCGGGCGGACTCAACCATAGATGGAATGGAAGTTCGTAGATAAAGCAATACTGGATAAGCAGGGGTCCAGATGAGTGATATGTTAAAAATACCTCAAGGTATACTCAAATGCTATGCTTTATTTGGAGGGTACCTGGGGTATGGACAAAATGTGAATTTTGGGTTTTTACTGAATTTCATCATTCAGTTACACCCCTATTACTGTGCCAACATGTTTCGGCCCTTGATAGGAGCACACGTGGGTTTGGGGCCTTCCTCAGGGCTATATATTATTATTTTGTTCTTGCTTCTTTATTTTGCACACACACCATGCACAAACGTGAGGCCTAGTGCGCTCACCTGTCTTGGTTTTGTTTTCAGTAGATTATTTTAGAAAGGAGAGAGACGAAGAGGCCATTATTACTTGTCTCACCCATCCTGACTTCTAATTTGTGTCTCATACATTCATAACGTTGGACCGTGTTATCGTATTTTATGTATATCTTTAATTGGTGATTGACTCCCTGGCAAAAGTCTTCCCTGTAAATCTATCTTAAAATCAATATAAATAGGTGATCCCTTGACTATTTACACTTCTGAGATTAGTGAACTTATTCTATATAACTCTGTACTTTAAAGTAGGCGGTGAGCTATCTGATAGTTCCATATGCTCTCTTAAAGTATGATGATCGGGGGCGTGGCCAAGATGATGGCGCGGTAGGACGCAGGATCATGTCCCTCCGACACCGACGATCTTTAGCTTTGTAATATCGCCTGTTCCTGGGGCCATCGGACCACGTATCCGACAGGGGTGGCACTTGTACACTGCAAGGAACCCCTGAGGCGTGTGGCGCACCCGAGGACGCAGTAGGATCGGGTCCCGAGCCGCTGTGTAGCCAAGGTCTAAGCGGCCCGTGGGTGATTGGAGCGGCAGCCTGGGCCTGTGCGGAATTGGTGTGGCCTGGAGGCGCCGATCGCTGACCTGATTTCTGTGCTGTGGTGTGCCAAACACGGACTGGCGGCTACAGAGTGCGAGTCTCCGTTGGAGAGCGGGGAGATTGAGGCGGCATCACGATCGGCGCCGAGCGGGGCACACGGCGATACCTATGCTACCCGCCATTACACAGCCGCACCGCGGAGCGCGGAGCGCGGGCTCGGTTGGTGCACTGCTGAGGAGTCTACGGTACACCGAGCTGTGGGGGAAGCCCGGAGGTCTCTCGAGAAGTGGGCAAACTGAGCAGCAGCCTGCACTTCCAGACTCATTAAGCCTACCGTGCCTGGTGAGTGAATAGAGCCGTTCTAGCCTAGCATAGGCCCTCAGTGGTCTGCGGATCGGCGGACAGCGTGCACGACGAGTGTGGAGATCCCCCGGGGTGCGACTGAGGGCGGAGGGACGGCAACCCCATTGCTTGTGTTGCTTTTCTTGCACAGCGCCCACTGAGCCCAGTTGGTCCCACGCACCGGTGGATGAGAGTGACGAACACCGGTGCGTGGAAGGACAGAGGCTGGTGGCATTGATTGTCCGGGGGCCCTGTAGTGGCTCCAGCTTGCGTGCAACTTTCCGGCAATGCAGAGAGGCTCAGGAGGTACCGTGCCCAGCAGCATAGCGGCCCTCCGTCCAGCGTAGACTGCTAGCAACTGCTGTCGTGGTTGGTGCAGAGGGTGGGAGCCAGCGAGTTAGAGGTGAGTGACATGGCGGCAACGCACGCTAGGAGGCAGAAGTCCCTGAAGGTGCTCCTCCTGAAGCAATCCGGGCTGTCCACTGCTCCTGGCGAGAAAGCTGCCAGAACGATGTAGGGTGCAGAGTCCCCAGCTACTAAGGCGTTCATGGTGGAACTCTTCGCGGACATAAAGGAGGACATTCAGGAGCTCAGGGGTCAGCTCGCAGCAGATCTAAAAGAAGTACGTCGTGATGTGGATGAAATTGGGGAGAGAGTGGCGACTCTTGAGGAGCATGATGTCAGCAGAGATGAAGAGCTCCACCATCTGCAACAAGATATGCTGCGCCTCCCGTAGCAGAACCGTGATCTTCAGGTGCATGCTGAGGACTTGGAGAACCGTTCCAGATGGAACAATGTGAGGATTAGAGGCGTGCCATGGAAGGAGGAAAGAGAGGACCTCAGGGCTTACATCGGGGCACTGTTCCAGCAAATCTTGGGAGAGGTGGAGGTGACAGACATAGAAATGGCCCGAGTTCACAGAGTGGGCCTTTCTCGAGGTAACAAAGCACCCCCACCAGACATACTTGTGTGTGTACATGATTTTTAACTGAAAGAGCGTATCATACGGAAAGCTAGAGAGGCCCAACCCATACAGTTCCGAGGCCACAATCCGGCCATATTTCAAGATCGGCGGTTTCCACGCTCATCAAACAACTTGAATTCAAGGTGGTGCCAACACATCTTTGTGAGCAAAACATCTCTTACTTATGGGGTCACCCTTTTCGCATTATTTTCAAGCATCGCGGCAAGCTGCTGCAGATTCGCTCTCTCCCCGAAGCCATGGAGATTCTTGGTCTCGAAGGTACATCCCCGATGTAGAATGCAGAGCGGCCACATGCACGCCGCTCAACAGGATGGCAACGGGTTAGAAAGACAGCGTCCGTCAAGAAACCTGATCAGGCCATGAGAGACAGAGAGTGGGAGGCGGTGATCTCCACCATGTCGCAAACATCAGACTGTCCGGCTACCCCATGAGGTATGAAATTGATGGTTCCAGAATGGGTGCTCAGAGGGGTGCCGCAGGGATGGGGAGGATTGTCCTATGAAAATTACTGGCAGCCTTTCTGCGGAAGGGTTGCTACATGTCAGACCCGCCACAGGATGGACAGTTGTGCCAGCCTCGACCCCCTGGACTTCACCTACTCTGACAGACTCTAGTCATGTTTCACTTTTGGTACTTTTCTTCTGTAGTTTTTTTTTCTCTTTGGGGTTGGGTTTATTTGGGATCACAGTTGGGGATCTCCGCACCAGTCCACGCGTCAGCACTGCCTTCGCAGATTTGCAAGGGAGCACTTAGGTCGCCATAGATCTATTGGACAAGGGATAGGTGCCTTTGGCCGAAATACACCACTACTATTACATAGGGAAAGATCTTAAGGTAGTTAGCCTCAGCGTTAGAGGGCTAAATAACCCAGTGAAACGAGCAGCAGTGTTGTCCCTTTTTGAAAATACAGGGGGTGACATATGTCTCCTCCAAGAGACGTATCTTCTCTCCAAGGACATAATGCGCATGCGCAATAGGCGATTTCAGCAGCAGTTTTGGTCAGCAGGGCCCTCTAAAAAAGAATGGAGTAGCAATCTTGTTTGGGGTCCACTGTCCGTACAAGGTTATATCAACCGTGGCAGAAATAAAGGGGCGACTATTAGCTCTCAGGGTACAATGGGGGGGACGCACCTCACCAAAGCATCACTCTATGCCCCCAACGAAAAGCAAGTACCCTTCATTCTCTCAGCTTTAGCAGAGGTTCTTACATCCCCAGACGCAGCGATTCTAGTTGGGGGGACCTAAATCTCATGATGGATACAGAGTTCGATAGGTCTGGTCAGCGGACACATCAATCTGGGGCACTCACCTCATCGGGGAAGGGGTGGTTAGGAGATAGTGGACTACATGATGTCAGGTGTACACAACATCCCACAGAGCGAGATTACACATATTACTCTGCCTCACATAAAAAGTATGCTCAACTTGATCACTTTCTGGCCTCTACCTCTCTATTGAACCACCTTCATTCAGCCACGATAGAGCCCCGCTCTCTCTCTGACCACGCCATTATCTCTGTTCTCCCACCCGCGCAGCGTTCATGGGCGTTTTCCCCTGGGTGGCGCCTACAGGAGAATCTCTTACACTCTGAAGATACGGTGCAACAAATAAGGTAAACCATAGCAGACTACTTAATGGTTAATGATGTGGGCTCCACCCCACTGTCTGCTGTATGGGAGGCCTTAAAGCTCGGCCCAGGGGGGGAATTCCTTGCCATTTTGGCGACCTATAAAACACTTAGTAGGAAGAAACATGCAGAACTGGAGAGGGAGGTTGGGGAACTCGAATCGATCCATAAACGTACTGGGGCACCAAGGGCGTGGAGGGAATTGGAGAATCACAGGTGTTTACTGAAACATTTAGACCTAGACAGAGAGGAACATGCCCTTCTCCGTCTTCAACACAAATTTTACCTTAGCAGTGATAAGTGAGGTAAAGTGCTGGCCCATAGATTACGAGCTAGAATGCAGACAACCCTGATACAGTCAGTGTGGGACCACACAGGGGAGGAACAGAGTGCCGACGAGCAAATTGTGGAAACCTTTCGTAGCTTCTATAACCTTCTTTATACAGGGCAGGACCCGCCGACGCATGACCCGAGTGCATACCTGGACACATGTGGGATCACTCCTCTCTCTAGAGCATCTGCAGAGGCGCTTGACTCAAATAGAATAGAAGTGATTTTGGCCATCTCTAGATTAAAACTGGCCAAATCACTGGGACCGGACTGATTCTCGGCCTCCTTTTACAAGACGTTCCGTGGGGAGCTGGCTCCCTTTTTAACCAAATTGTTCAATTCCTTTTTGGAGTTGGGGGAGGTGACACCATCTATGTCAGAGGCGGCGATTTCCGTAATCCGGAAACCCTGGAAAGATCCCCGTGATGTGGGTCTTATAGACCTATTTCTCTCCTTAATATTGATGAGAAACTCTTTACGGGAATCTTGGCATCACGATTAAACCCTCGCATGGCCGACATCATAGACTCTGACCAATCGGGTTTTATTCAGACGAGGCAAGGGGGAGACAACACCAAACGGCTTCTCCACCTCATTGATAGCATACAGCGATCGAGAAGGCAGGAATTCTTGTTATCGATAAATGCCGAAAAGACCTTCGATAGAGTGGGATGGGACTATTTATTCAAGGTGTTGCGCTGCTATGGGTTCAGAGAGAATTTTGTTAATTGGATTCGGTGCATTTATCGTGCACCTAAGGCTTTTGTGAGGGTCAATGGAAGCCGATCAGCATTCTTTTCAATATCCCGGAGGACACGTCAAGGGTGCCTGGACGCAGACTGACATTTTATAATTAAGAGTCCGGCTAACACCGACCATTACACAGACAGTTTCGCTCAATTACGTGCTGTTGCTGGAGCAAACCGCCAAGGCGCTGGATGCCTGGTCGTGGTTGCGGCTAGCATTGTTTGGGAGGATTGCGGCGGTGAAAATGACTATTCTTCCGCGCATCCTCTATTTATTTCAGATACTCCCGATGACTCCCCCGCCCACAGCACTAAAGCAATTACAGGCTCTTATTAATAAGTTTGTCTGGGAGGGGAAAAAGCTGCGTCTCTCACTTGCCCAGATGGTATGTCCGAAAGCACAGGATGGACTGGGATTACCTCTAATAGGCAGCTACTACCAAGCCGCATGCCTTAGATACCTGGCAAAATGGAACAGACCATTATCCAGAAAACATTGGAACTTCATGGACCAGTCCGTAGCCGGTGTTAACATTTGGAGGGAATTGTGGTTACCCCGCAAACATAGGGCCTGGGGCCTGTACTCCTCCCTTGTTACCTCTCCGACGCTTATGATCTAGGACAGCGTAGCTACTGTGAAATGCTGGACCTTCTTTCCCTCGCCAATGACCCCTATTGTGGATAACCCTGATTTTCCTCCAGGGCAGGCATTGGCAGTGTTTTCGTGGTGGCGAGAGGAGGGTTGTAAAAGAGTTGGGTCCCTTTTCCACACGGAGGGGTTGGTTCCCTTTGAGCAGCTTCGGCAGGTTTATGACCTCCTAGCAACAGATGCATATCCCTATAGTCAACTACGTCACTGGATTACAATGCCCTCTAATTACGCTCGTATGTCTCGACCCCTAACAGCGTTTGAGAAGTGGCTGGTACACAAGCAGGATGATCGGCAACTCATATCGGAATTGTATGCCATGCTTACTGCAAGCCCCACCGGGCAATGTACATGAGCACTGGTGCACTGGGAAACAGAACTAGGTAGGCCACTAACTCCTAAGGAATGGGAGCACATCCTCTACAGAACTCACCACACTGCACATAACACAGCTGGGGCGGAGTCCGCTTTTAAGGTCGTTGCATATTAGTATTATACCCCTGCCTGCGTCCCCTGCTGGGAAAAAAGTAAAACCGACCTCTGCTGGAGAGGCTGTGGGATGTCTGGTACCCTGCCTCACTTGCTTTGGCATTGTCCAAAACTGACCCGTTATTGGACAGTGGTTATAGATGATATTGATGCTTTTTGGGATCTTATTGCCCCGCTCCCCAGAATACACTGTTCTGGGCCTCTCACACCCGAAAGTCTTCCCGTTAAGATCCATACGGGGTAGGCAAATAGCATTAGCACTGCTGGCGGCCTGACAAGTTATCTTAGCCTAATGGGGGACGACATCAACGACTGATGTGCTGTCTTGGATTCATCGCCTGTGGCATCTTTTAGCCATGGAGTGCATGTCTCTGAGGGTAGAGGGTAAGGGGTGAGAGTATGCAAAACTATGGGTGCCCTTCTTACAACTGCAAAAGATGCAAGACAGGTGACCTGTCCTAAGTATCTACAGATTCTTAAGTTGCTCCCACTAGAGACTCTAGCAGAAGCAGAAGCAGAAGCTTTTTCTAACCTACGTTCAGCGCCCTAGTCACGCATAGCGATGCAATACAGGTGCGGAGGAGGGGGGGGGGGATATTGGGGCCTGGGTGGGATTTCTGTTGATATTGTTCTCCTTTTGTCTTTTATCATTGTGTACTTTATTTAATTTTTTCAAACTGGAAGATACCATTAAATGGTCTCCAATACTACTGGATACGAGGCCGGACGCTGGGTTGTGTGCCTAAACACTGTGTAATAATGCCAGTTTTTCGCTCTGCCGGCCTTGGGATGTAGGCAGGAAGCTGTGTCCATCTGCTATGACTTCCATCTAATAAATATGATTGATTCTAAAGTATGATGATCTGTCTGTGTGGTTCATCTTCTATGCATTCCTTTTTTGATCGCCACCCTGTTGTGTCAATCATACTTAGACACTCTTGTGCTTACCCACTGGTATTATTCTTCAAGGGGCATGCAGTTCAGGAGGGAGGTGTCGTCTTGTAGTCAAACACTACAGGAGAGAGAACTCTGCTGTCAAAATACGAAGTTTTTTTTAATATGTACATACAAGATGTTTTGCATTAGAGGTTTTTTGTTGGAGTTCCTTCTCATTTCTTTCGTAACTTTCATATTAATAAAATCTCTCCTAGCGAGACTCTCCGATGGTAACATGGCTTGCCGGTATCTTTACTTTTCGTGTTCAGATGTGTCTTGAGAATTATAGACAAGCAAGTTGAGACCACTGATACAGAAAATGCTTTCCTATCTGAAGGACACATGAGATGTGCTGGTACTACTCCAGGACATGAGATTCAACAAAACGACCAACATCTTTATCACACTAGATGTTGAGGCGCTGTATACAAGCATACCACAAGAAGCGGCCCTAAAAGTAATAGAAACCACACTGCGAAGGGAGGAATGGAAATCCATTGCACCATGGAAGTTTGTCCTGGATTGTACGCAAATGGCCTTAACCAAGAATTACTTCAAATTCTAGGGAGATTTCTATTTACAGACCCATGGAACATCTATGGGTAGTACTTTTGCCCGAAGCTTAGCTTGCCTTTACGTCCATGATTTTGAGACGAGGCACATCTATGACAACAACAACCCCTATAATACAAAGGTACTAGTGTGGAAGAGATTTATAGATGACATCTTCCTAATATTGAGGGGCACCGAAACAGAAGCCACAGAATTCTTGAATTGGCTACATACTCGGAATGAATTCCTGAACTTCACCATGACCATGAGCAGTGATTCAATCACGTACCTTGACCTGAGAATTTGGTCTGAGAATGAAGCATTGAAAAATGAGGTGTTTTACAAACCAATTGATGTAGATAATCTCCTCCACTACAACAACTTTCACCCCAAAGCCCTCAGGGACAACCTACCTGTAGGTTAGTTCCTCTCCTCAGATTGTGAAGAAATTGTACAGAGAAACAGACCTTTGAAGGAGACGCAGAACATTGGCTAAAAAACTTGAAGAAAATCCTACCCCAAGCGACTTGTGAAGAGGGCAATCAAGAGGACAAATTACAACCCTAGGGAATCATTACTTGAAATGCACACCAAACCTAAGAACACCAGACTCATATGAGTGACTACGTAAGGCACAGAATTCAATGCAGTGAAGAAAAAAAATACTGCGACACTGGATAACTCTGAACTCTGCATCATTGAGACTAGAGAGACCAATGTTTGCTTTTAAGAGAGGGAAATCACTTAGAGACTCAGTGATAGAGAAATTACCCACAACCTTAAATGACAACCAACTATTAAAGCTAGAACAAAGATGGATTTACCGCCTTTCTAGCACCACAAGGGAATTGAATGAAGAGATACCCTGGACCACTTTGACATAAAACTCTTAATGTGAAAGGGTATGTCAAGAAACCAGAGACAACAACTAACATTTATATAGTGTAAAAAAGGTTAAAAAAAACCAAGATCCAATAGATTAATTGTTTGTCTAGTCTTCCAATCAGGAGGACACAGGCATCACACTGACGTAGATACAACCAGCAAAAAAAACTAACATGTGGACTAGAGGTTGGATGACAACCGAACCACATATTTAAAGGGGATTTTAAATACAAAGTGATTATGATTCCCAAATGATAAGATAATAAAATAAAAAAGGTACATCAGGAACTTTCTAACACATTTACGAAACATAAACTCCTTCTGGAATTGCCTTTCTACTTACAATTCTTTTTTCATGTATAGAGTTGTATAAACCACAAGGAGGGGTCCTCAAGGTGCCTCCAGTGTGTGAATACACAATGAAATATAACATGAAATGATTAAGTTTCCCTAACAACACAGTGATAAATAAGAGGTACGTCATGGGCTTCTTAAACACATGTAAGGAACGTCCCAAAACCAATAATATTCCTGCATGTTTTTCCTACTCGTGTACAAACCTTTTTTATGAACAAAACTTTACTAACCACACCGAAGGGTTCTTGATATGCGACCAATGTGGGAACAAACAATCAACCACTACCCCATGAAAATAAACAAATAGCAATTTTTTAAACAATTACTTGGGAAAACTAGGGAGACCATATTAAGGTTTTTCCGGTATCATGAAGGAATGCCAAAATAAGTAAGAACTGGAGTTCCGCACTCGATACTCCACTCTTTTCAAGCACAAGACTCCATTTCCGGACATTCAATGGGAAAATATTGACGTGTTCCAGATGACGTACGACTAACCAGCGCAACAACGCTTAAAAAAAAGACCCAATCCGCCAGACCCAGCACTCAGCGGTGGTCTGAGCAGGGTCACCAAGGTAATTGCGCAGTGCTGGAATTATTGACGAAGTAAGTGAATTGAATGAGTGTGTGTGGACGAACGCAGTGGTTGTCCATTGCTGACACCGCTATTCCCCTATTTGTGAGAGTGAGTAATAAGCTTGCCATCAGACTAACAGCCAATACATAGATCGCACTGGGTGGTGAGCGACACACACCTTTTCAGCTGTTTCGAAACTTCCAAACAATGCATTACAGCGCGATAAATCTTGAGTGAAAACAGGAGTATGTATTGGGGTTTTTTGATTCACCACGGATCCCCAGGTTGAGATATATAAAACCAATGTACCACTGGACAGGCAACGCATACAATTACCGCGTAAAGAGGCAGATCAGCTTGCTTGTCAATAATTCTCAAAACACTTTAGAGCGCAAAAAGAAAAGATACCGGCAAGCAATGTTACCATCTGGGAGTCTCGCTAGGAGATCATTTAATTAATATGAAAGTTACTAAAGAAATTAAAAGGAACTCCAACAAAAAACTAGGCCTGGGCGGAAATTTCGTTCCATTTGCGGAAATTGTGATAATTTGACATTTTCGCGTTCCGCGGAGAGCGCGAAAATGTCAAAAATTCCGGTTTCCGCAGCTTGGCGATAATTTGTTTCCTGCTCGCGCTATAAAATAATACATCCTCGCGTGCGCGCGATCGCCTTACCTGAATCCCTGCGTTCGCCGACAAGTTTTCTTGATCCGGTTGCGTTCTCCATGAGATGTTGTATTGTTTTTAGCCATTTGCGCTGTCTCGCGACAGTTCGCGCCCGCAGTGACGTCATGCGTCGCGCGATCACGTCTTTCTTCTCGCGATCATGCACCGCGAGAAAACTCAAAACAAGATGGCCGCGCCCGCAAGCAATCACATGGGTAAGTTGGCGACCCGCAACCATGCAGAAAATCTCACGAACATGCCGGAAAAAAACTTCCGCATCTTCGCGATATTTCCGCTTCTTTGCGATAATTTTAAACATTTTCGCGATAATTTGCGAAAGTTAATTTCGCAAATTCCGCCCACCCCTACAAAAAACCTCTAATACAAAACATGTTGTATGTACATATACAAAAAACCTTCATATTTTGACAGCAGCGTTCTCTCTCCTGTAGTGTTTGACTACAAGACTCCCTCCTGAACTGCGTGCCCCTTGAAGAATAACACCAGTGGGTAAGCACAAGAGTGTCTAGGTATGATTGACACAAGAGGGTGGCGATCAAAAGAGAAATGCATAGCATATGAACTACACAGACACATCACCACACTGTAAGAGTGCATCTTAACCTATCAGATAGCTCACCACCTACTTTTAAGTACAGAGTTATATGAAGTAAGATCACAAATCACAACAATGTAAATAGTCACAGGATCACCTATTCATATTAATTTTAGAGAGAGATTTACAGGGAAGACTGTTGCCAGAGAGTCATTCATCAATTAAAGATATGTATAAAATACGATAACACGGTCCAATGTTATGAATTTATGAGACACGATTTAGAAGTCAGGAAGGGTCAGAGAAATAATAATGGCCTTTTTGTCTTTCTCTTTTCTTAGAAAATCTACTGAAAACAGAACCAAGACATATTAAAAATTGGGTTTTAGGATTGACAAAGGGGTTCTTTTACTGGTTGAATTCGCAGTTTTAAAGTGCACTACACACTGTAAATGGTAGGCTGAGATATGTCTAAAAGTCTACTTAAGTGTTTACCACAATAAGTACGGCAGGGCCACTAGTATAATTTAATTTACAGGCCCTGGGGACGTGTAATACCACTTTTCTAGCAACAATCAGGTATAATCCAATTTTACCTTGTTTGAAGGAGAAGGCACATGCTCTTTAGCAATGGTTAGAAGTGGTAAAGTAAACAGTCCTAAGGCCAACAAAAACAAATTTAAATAAATAGGAGGGGAGAAGGCAAAAGTGTTTAGGGGAAGGCCACCCAAAAGCTGACAGCTCTAACAGTAGATCACTTTGGGCCATATGTATGAACACATTTTCCCATAGACACAGAATGGGTAAAACCCTTTGATACATCTGGCCCTTAATGAATATAGTGATACTCAACTAGTCACTCAGGAGAAATGCTTTAAAAACAGAACAATGTACACTGCTGATGGTCAGCTGAGAGAACAAGTCCATGCAAGGCCAGCTCACCCTCGATTTGGTGCTGCCATTGGTTCAGCTGTAAGAGTTCAGTTTTAAGACTAGACCTATCTAAACTGCGGCTTTACGACACTTGCACTATCTCACAGATCTCAGTTCAGGGCGCCAAGGGCAAACTCAAGAAGGCTCGGCAGTCGTAATAGGAGGCTCAGAGCACTCTAAGCCATCATCAAGGGCACAGCTTCAGGGGTATGTTTGGGGTGGTACATCCACCCCAAATAAATGCATCCTAGGTGGGTCTGGGGACCCTGAGTTGGGTCTATTGTCTCTGTTCCAGTTTTTCACATAGTGAGACAAGAATGAAAGAGAAAATATTGACCTTGGATGTAAACAGGAGAGAGAAACAAAGGTACCCATCTGCTGCTGAATTACAAAATATGAAACCAGATAACTTGGAATCAATACCGGCTTCTCTGCTTGTCCAAAAATGTATGATCCTAATCAAATATTTTATCCCACAGATTGTCCTTTTTCTTTAGTATCGCTAATGAGTACACTTCTAAATGCAGGATTTCAGAATGTGTGTTGTACAAACACCTCTTATATTTGATTTAGTAGACTGTAAGTTGCCCCAGCTATAAAAAGAATCTAGGCCCCCAGCATCAGTGCCAATAGTGAAGCAAGAGGTTACTCAGTAGTAATGTAAACACCAAATGTGGTCTAGATTCTTTTTACAGATGGGACAACTCGCAGTCTACTAAATCACATACAAGAGGTGTTTGTACAACAATTAGTGTCTGCAGCCTGTTCTTGGGTAACAATACTAGGTTTGAGTGGCAGTTTTCCTTTGTGTATTCCTCCCAGACAGTCACACAATTGAGAGCAAGGGTGGAGGTAGGATGGGCCACTCTGGCAGGATGGATAGGTGGATCAATGTTCAGCTGTACTTGCACTTCAAAGACACTGCCTCAGCACATACACAAACAACTTTACACTAGTCTATTGTGACTCCAGATATCCTGGGACCAGGGCAGGGAGGCAGGAAATTCAAGACATGTTTGTGTAAGACTTTTAAAGCACTGCTCTGCTGCCTGAGGCCTGCCCTGTGCCCTCAGAGGACAGGCTTGCTGCCAGTGACCTGCACTTCTGCTTGAACCCAGGACTTCCATGGTAGTTCAAAGGTTCTAGTTGCCTGGCCTCTTGATCAGAGCCTCAGGGGCAGAAAAGGCTACAGACATTTTGAACCTGCACTTGGTCTCAGTAAACCCTGACCCTTCAAGTGGTTCCCCTCCAGTCCTGGACCCTTGGAAGTGGTGGTTAAGGTGCCCAGATAGCGCAAATCCCTAACTTGGGACTTTGAAATGTTCATGCTACAATGTGCTCTGAGAACCGAAAGGAGACCAGGACCTACCTGCTTGCCGATCTGCCCAATGTGCATCACTGGTCAGCCTGACTTTGCGGTAGCTTTCGCTACATTGTTCTCAGCAGCAGCAAATCCTATTCAGCAGCTCCTCTCTGGAAGGGCATCCGGCCTCATGGAGTCCTCGTTAATTTAAATTTAATTTAATAACGATTTCTAAAGCGCCTGGTGACCCAAGGGCATCCCCGCGCTATAAGAATTGTGATCCTGTTGAGGGGGAGGGAGAGAGGAGAGACACTTATTGAGGGACTCTATTTCGGGAATAAGTGTGTCTTTAATTTTTTGCGGAATACCAGGTAGTTGGGTTCCAGTCTGAGGGAGCGAGGAAGAGCGTTCCATCCAGCAGCTGCTTGAACGGAGAATCGTCGTCCTCCTGTGCGAGTCCTTTTGAATCTAGGAGTGTTGGCCAGGTTCTCATTCTGGGATCGTAGGGATCTGGGTGCTGTGTAGGGGGTGATCATGTTGCTAAGGATCGCCAGGCCAGATCCGTTGATCAGCTTATGTGTCGTGCACATGGCTTTGAATTGCACCCTTTGGCTCACAGGGAGCCAGTGCAGAGCTTTGAGGGCCGGCTTGGCGGACATTCTGGAGGGGAGGTTGGTGAGCAGGCGTGCTGCAGCGTTCTGTGTCTGCTGGAGTTTCGTCAGGGTGGCCTCAGGGGCTCCCAGGTAGACCAAATTGCTGTAGTCTAGGCGAGACAATACCAGTCCCTGGATAAGCAGTTTCCTGGAAGTAGGTGGCAGTAAGGGGAGAATCTTGCGGGTCGTGCGCATGAGCCCGAAGCAGGTGCCCGAAGTTTTAGCTGCTTGTGTCTTCATAGAAAGCTCTGGTTCGAGCCACACCCCGAGTGTCTTAATTTCACGCTTCGGGGGGGGAATTTCCCCGAACACGTCGGGCCAGAGTGCTGGAGGGATGGTCGTCCATTGTTTCCCCAGGAGCATCACCTCCGTCTTTGACCCATTAAGTTTTAATGATGAGTTATTCATCCAATTGTGGATTTCTATGAGACAATTGGTCAGGTTTTCTGGGTGGTCGATCAGTTGGGATAAGGAGACGACCAGCTGAGTGTCGTCAGCATAGCTTACCATTTTTATGTCAAATGGTGTCACTACGTCCTCAAGGGGGGCCATATATGCATTAAAAAGCGTCGGGCTCAGGGAAGAGCCCTGAGGGACACCGCTTGTAAGTGGAAGGGTGGAGGAGTGGTGATTGTCGTCCCACACTTGGAACGTGCGTCCTGTGAGGAAGGATTCAATCCAACTGAGTGCCGTCCCGGTAAGTCCTGCATCCGCCAGTCGATGTAAAAGGACACGGTGGTTGACTTTGTCGAAGGCTGCGCTCAGATCCAGGAGGATCACTGCCACTGACCCTCCTGAATCCAGTATGCGCCTTGCCTCCTCGATGACGGCAAGAAGGGCGGTGTCTGTGCCATGACCCGGGCGGAATCCAGTCTGGGATTGCCTAAGTACGTTGTTGGTCTCAAAGAACTGAGATAATTGTCCGTTGACCAGTTTCTCTGCTACTTTGCTGATACCAGGGAGGAGTGATATAGGTCGGTAGTTTGACATGTCTGCTGGGTCGAGCTGTTTTTTTTTTTGAAGTGCCTTTACCACAGCACTCTTCCAGCTGTCCGGGACAGATCCCTGGGCAAGCGAGCTGTTGATAAGTTCCGTGACCGTGGGCACGATGACTGAGGCTACGGTTTTAAGGAACCTGATAGGTGCTGGATCCAGAGGTGATCCGCTTTTCATTTTCGTCAAGGTTCGTTCTACCTCTAAGCAAGTTACTGGCCGGAATGTCGGCAGTGTGGGGCGTAGATTGCTTTTGGCCTGGTCGAGGGATAAGCGGCTATCCATGTGACTAGGGGGGCCGGGGGTGGGAGGGAGGCCAGGATACGTGTGATTTTGTCGTTGAAGTAAGTAGCTAGTCCATCGGTCGACTCTAGGGGTGATGGAGGAGGGAGTGTTGGGTACTTTGAGCAGCTCCTTTACAATTAGGAAGGATTCCCTGGCTGAGTTGGATGATTCTTCTATCCGCTTGTCGTAATGTGAAGCTTTGGCGAGTCTGATGGCCTCTTTGTAGAGCCTGACTGTGTTCTGGTAAGCTTCTTTGTTGGCGTGCTGCCAGTTTCTCCTCCAAAGCCGTTCGGCTTTTTTGCAGTTTTTGCGAAGTAGCCGGAGGTCCGCGGTATACCAAGGGGCCGAACCAGGTTTGCCGTTTTTGTCCTCCCTAGTTCTAAGTGGGAGCACTGCGTCCAGGGAGGAGGTGATCCACTCTCTGAATTTTTTGTCGGCGATAGTCGGATCTTCCGCGTATGCAGGGGTGGTCCTTTTTAGGATCTTGGCCCATTCTTCAGTGGGGAGTCTGGACCAGGTCCTGTCCCTGCTGTAGGTGGGCGGTTTTTGAGGTTTCCTGACGGTTCCAGGTAGTTGGAAGGAGACTAAGAAGTGGTCTGTCCAAGGAAGGGGAAGAGCCTCCTTCGCTTGCATCGAGGGGGAGCTAGTGAACACCGGGTCCAATAGATGACCCTTGATGTGGGTGGCTCCGGAGTTAAGGAGGCGGATGTCAAGTGCCGCCAGATCTAAGATCAGGTCATTAGCTACCGAGTCTACCGGGTCGTCGAGATGAATGTTCAGGTCACCTGTTATCATGAAGTTCGATAGAGAGTGGGCCTGGGTTGTTACTGAGTCCAGGAGGGAACTAGCGAAGGGACCTGGGGGGCCGGGAGGACGGTACACAAGTATTCCCGTTAGTGAGTTGGTTGGGTTTAGCTTGAAAGTAAACTGAAGACTTTCTGATTCGGGAATCTGCGCATCACTGGTTTTACAGTGAAGATAGTCCCGGTGAATAATGGCGACACCACCACCTCTACCTAGGGGGCGGGGTAGGGACTGAATTAGGTAGCTAGGTGGAGTTGCTAGTGCCATGTCTGATTGTGAATGTGGAGCAAGCCACGTTTCCGTTAGGAAAAGGATGTCTATCTCCAGGTCTTCTATAAGATGGTTAATCTGTGTCGCGTGTTTAGGAAGTGAGCGACAATTTAGTGAAGCGAGTTTGAGGGAGGTGGGCTTGTGCGATTTTGTGGGGAGTGTGAGCTGGGCTGGCTTACAGAGGGAGCAGCGAGTGAAAGGTCCATTTAGATCATGGACATAGTCACAGGAGGAGGTTGGGGGTCTAAGACTTAGTAGCTCTCTACGTGAGTAGCTTACCTTTGGGTTGGCTGTTTTAGGCAGGGGTTCTGGCCCTGGGCCCGGTCATGCGCGGACGGGCGCAGACGGGCTTGCCTTAGGCGCTCCCGCTGCGCTCGTCCGCTGCGCTGGTGTGGCCGGCACATTTGTAGTCTCTGGGGGTGGGCGTGGCCTCACAGTGGGCGTGGCTACCGCCTTTGGGCGTTTCCTGATTCAGCGCTGGGGTCGCTGTGTCAGGGGTGGTCGAGGAGGGCTGTGAGAGCGCGTTCAAGTCGGCGCTTCCAAGCAGGTGAGCTCTGAGTTTTTTTTTAAATTTTAACACAAGTGAAAACAGTGCAGTTTTAAAAACAGTGGAAACACGGTCCTCCGGCTTCCGCCTCAGAGGATAACACAAGTCAATAGCAAATCCGCTTGTATTCAGCGTATTTGTAGTCTCTGGGGGTGGGCGTGGCCTCGCAGTGGGCGTGGCTACCGCCTTTGGGCGTTTCCTGATTCAGCGCTGGGGTCGCTGTGTCAGGGGTGGTCGAGGAGGGCTGTGAGAGCGCGTTCAAGTCGGCGCTTCCAAGCAGGTGAGCTCTGAGGTTTTTTTAACATTTTAACACAAGTGAAAACAGTGCAGTTTTAAAAACAGTGGAAACACGGTCCTCCGGCTTCCGCCTCAGAGGATAACCCAAGTCAATAGCAAATCCGCTTGTATTCAGCGTATTTGTAGTCTCTGGGGGTGGGCGTGGCCTCGCAGTGGGCGTGGCTACCGCCTTTGGGCGTTTCCTGATTCAGCGCTGGGGTCGCTGTGTCAGGGGTGGTCGAGGAGGGCTGTGAGAGCGCGTTCAAGTCGGCGCTTCCAAGCAGGTGAGCTCTGAGGTTTTTTTAAAATTTTAACACAAGTGAAAACAGTGCAGTTTTAAAAACAGTGGAAACACGGTCCTCCGGCTTCCGCCTCAGAGGATAACACAAGTCAATAGCAAATCCGCTTGTATTCAGCGTATTTGTAGTCTCTGGGGGTGGGCGTGGCCTCGCCGTGGGCGTGGCTGCCGCCTTTGGGCGTTTCCTGATTCAGCGCTGGGGTCGCTGTGTCAGGGGTGGTCGAGGAGGGCTGTGAGAGCGCGTTCAAGTCGGCGCTTCCAAGCAGGTGAGCTCTGAGGTTTTTTTAAAATTTTAACACAAGTGAAAACAGTGCAGTTTTAAAAACAGTGGAAACACGGTCCTCCGGCTTCCGCCTCAGAGGATAACACAAGTCAATAGCAAATCCGCTTGTATTCAGCGTATTTGTAGTCTCTGGGGGTGGGCGTGGCCTCGCAGTGGGCGTGGCTGCCGCCTTTGGGCGTTTCCTGATTCAGCGCTGGGGTCGCTGTGTCAGGGGTGGTCGAGGAGGGCTGTGAGAGCGCGTTCAAGTCGGCGCTTCCAAGCAGGATACAGTCTACTGCTTCATCCCACTAGAGATTTTCGACTTTCATAAAAGAGACTAAGCCTGAAAGTAGAAACTTTCACTGCAACTCTGTCCAGCAGCTCCCTGATAATTATGCCTACTTCAAAGACACCGCCGGCTGCCTTGCTCCACAGAAGTTTACTTTCTAAGAAATTTCTGCAAGAAGACTCTTCTGAGTCTGAATTTAAGCTGAGACTGGGCCCAATCCACTCTGTGTATCTGAAGAGCATTACATCATGGTTGGCCTTAACTTTCGACTTTGCCCCAGTTGCATGCAACCAGATACCCGCAGTTGGCACTTTGATCTTTTAGGCACTATTTTTTACTTTAAACTAAAAATTCATAACTTCTGTTCAACTAATTGGAGTTTTGGTGTCTAATAATTTATTAAAATGTATCTGTTTTTCTAAATTTGTCTAGGTCTTCTTTTGTGCTGTGTTTTCTCTTTATTGCTGGTTGGGTGTTGCATAAATACTTGTACATTGCCTTTAAGTTAAGCCTGACTGATTTTGTGTTAAGTTACCTCAGGGTTAAGCACAGGTTAATTTAATGACTTATGTGGTTCACCCTAAAAAGCATTGTGGCTGTAGCTTGAGAAGGGCTCGCACCCCTTCAATCAACAACCCAATTTTTCACATCAACTTATATGTTACTGATCATATCTTGCTGGGCCTGTGCAAGGCAACTTTATTTGTCTCAGACATATTGAAGATGAAAACCAGAAACATGCTTACTGAATTTTATTATTCAAGGGGTGACAAACTAAGGGCCTGATTTAAATTTTAGTGAATGTGTTACTCCATTACAATGGTGACGGATATCCCATCTGCCAAAATCTAAATCCCACAGGAAATAAATGGCATTTAGAATTCTGCAGACGGGATATCTGCCACTGTTGTTACAGAGTGATCAATCCACCAAAATCTAAATCGGGCCCTATGTATTTTCATGGCCGTAGGATGATTCTGAGCCTGCAACTTATGCAGAATGATAAAATTGCATTTTCGTTGGCCTTGGGGAATAAGCATATAGTAAACCAGAGCTCCACATTATGCTGTGGCTTCAATTTGAGAACATGTTAGACTTCCTTTAAGAGAATATCGATACTCTTTGGGAGGAGTTTTCTCCTTATATATTAAATATGAGAAATAAAGGAATCAGGACTAAAACCATTTGTTAATTGAGCAGTGTAAGAAATGAGATTATTGATTCAATGGAGTGAAAGCCCTACTCAGGCAACAACCGCAATGTTTGAATGGTCAACGCTGTAGCGCAAAGAGCAGGCTGGGCGGTGAGTGGTACCAGCCTTTGAAGTGGGGGGATTCCCTATATTACTTCCAAATATGGTTCTGGAAAGTACTTCCCATCCCCTGCCAAGGTCTTGAGAAGACTGGGGTGTCAAAATACAAATGACAGGTTCTTTTGAATGGGTTAGAGGCGAGCCCTTTGAAGAGTAAGTAGGGCAGGGAACAGCTCTGGCCCCATCCATTCTGGCATGATGGTCCATTCTGCTAACACCATGTCCCCTTTTGTCACAGTGTCTGGGAAGAATAATCAAAGCCCAGCAGCAGAGCCATTCACATTATTTGACCAAGGAAACCGTCAGGAGGCACAAATAGTTATTACAAGAAAATGCCAGCTTTCTAAAATTGGTATTTTCTGAATTGTGACTTAGAATCCAACTGTACTAGTGAAGAGGTTTTTACATTACAATTCATTGAGTTGCAGCAAGACATTTCTCCTGCTTCCAATCAAACGTTAGCAAATGTAATAACGCAACCCAGTATAAGTATATGGAAGAGGTAGACCTTACAGTAGTGCACAAAATCTTTGGACTTTTTCACTATCAGGACATGTAATAATTAAGAACACGTCCTACTTT
Source organism: Triturus cristatus (assembly GCF_964204655.1). Taxonomy (NCBI): domain Eukaryota; kingdom Metazoa; phylum Chordata; class Amphibia; order Caudata; family Salamandridae; genus Triturus; species Triturus cristatus. Next base: position 884,623,854 of record NC_140581.1, read on the forward strand.
TTAAATACAATGCACCCTGCCCTATGGGCCTTTAGGGCCTATCTTAGCGGTGACTTATATGGATTAAAACAGAAGGCTTAGGCCTGGCAAAGAATTTGTTTTTCTAAGCCAAAATGACAGCTTAAAGCCCAAAAACAGGCTACAATGGCAGGCCTGAGACATGTTGTAAAGGGTTACTTTAGTGGGTGACACATTGAGTGCTGCATACCCACTAGTAGCCTTTATTTTACAGGCCTGGGGTACATTTAGTACCATATACTAAGGACTTATAATTAATTAAATTTGCCAATCAGGTGTAGGCCAATTTTACTATGGTTTAAGGAGAGAGCACAAAAACTTTAGCATTTGTTAACTGTGGTAAAGTACACAGAGTCCTAAAAGCCAACAAAAGCGGGTTCAGCAAAGGAAGGAAGTGAAGGCAAAAGGTTTGAGGTGACCCAGCAGAGAAAACCAGGTCAAAAATGACCCCCTTCCAGTCAAAAGCTAGGGTAGACCAATCAATACCTTGATGGGCTTCCCTGCTTAGGTGATAGAACATGGACAATGGGCATCGTCTGCAGTGGCACTTGTCAGTTCTATGCCCTTCTGGTCCCAGTTGGATCATTCTGTCAATTCTCCTTAGCCACTGGACTGACACTTAGGGAATGCTTCTTCTTGCCTGTGGAATCCATCTATGAGACTCCTAATCTTGAATGCTCACAGGTGCATCCATGTAGGCAGACAGCACCACCATAGCCAACAAAGTGATGTGGCTCATCCTTGGATTAGACTTCTGCTCCCATCCCAAGGAAAATTCTGCCTGTAAGGACAACAATCAGCAGAGGCCACTGACAGCTGCCAGTATCAAGTGCCAAGTGGAGGCTCCAAGCAGGGGTTTCGATAGGCCTCACTTCCAGCCATGGGGCTGGCAAGGAGTTCCTTCCTTGTTTAGTTTTGACATAACTCTGAGATTTTTCAAAATGGGGGTCAGCAGCCCTTTGTGTTAGGCACCTTGCTTCCACTCTTCCTCCCATCATTCGAGGGTCAGTGACCTGAGACATGTATCTAAGTCCAGAGTCTGTACCCTGATTCTGAACAGGTGCCTGGCGAGGCCAAGATGTTTAGGGGGGAACCACTACTCGGTTTAAAGGGGGCACATTGTCTGTGTCTGCCAGGTGCAAGCCTACAACCCTCTGGCTCTGTGACAGTGCAGGGAGCACCTCCACATCCGAAGTGGCCTCACAAGGGTCAGTCTTGGGCGGCTTTGCCCTCAAAGCTTTTAACCACTGGTTCTTCCTTTGGGGACTGTCTCCACCTCCCGCGCCTTCCTCTCAATTTGGGCATCAAACACTCCCTGTTGAGGTAGTACTACCAGAGACCTGAGCTATCAGGGCACCCCGGGGGCCTTCCCTCCCAGCTCCTCAATTGCCAGTGGTAACTCATTTCCTAGAAATTCTAGGGCTTCCAGGACCATAGAATGGATAAAGTCCATCCTCCTCAAGGTCCTGGATTAACCTACACACCTGTCCTGGTAGGTACTGAACTGGAGAAACCAGCCTTTCCACTACCATGATCTGGCCGTCACCAATATTTCTCAGAGTAGTGAAAGGGATTCCATTCACTGTGATCTGTTGAAGTGGTGACTCCTATCCACAGGGATAACACATCTGGCCTCTGAATCTATCTCCCAACTAAGGGAGACTGGGGCATGCCCTAACCATTGCACTTGGCGACTACTTACTGCTAAGGCCATTTTGGCCACTCTTGTAGAGTTCCCACCAGTGGGCGGTTTCTTAGGACAGACAGAATCCCCCTGCCTCTGTCTTAACTGAGAACAATCAAAGCACCGGGGTTGACATGGGTTGCCCTGTCCTAGTGCCCACTAGAATCTCTCCCTGTTTCTCAGAAGAGGTATGAAGACTCTTTCCCCCTACCTTAGCCCGCGACCTCCCCCTCACTCTTTTGGGGAGAACTGTCTTGCAGTCACTCCCAGATACCTTCTTATGGACCTCGGTGCTGAGCCAGCATCCCGTCTCCTTGGAAAGCTCCCTAGGACCAGTAAACTTGCTGTCTATCAGGTGTTGGCACAGTTCTGCAAAGTAACTACTGAACATGTGCTCTATTGCAATCAGATTGTACAGCACAATATGATTTTTCACATCACTGCCCTTCAACACAGCCATCAAGTGCCTTGCAAAAGCTGTGCACATAATCGACCCAGGACTGGTGGGGCAGCTTCTGGCTATCCCTAAACCTCAGCCCATACTTCTCATGGGTGAGTCCAGTAGTGAATCCCTCCTCTCATTGGGAATGTGCCTCCAAAGACTGGTCCCTAAACCTGGTCGTGGACCCTGTGCATTTCTAGAGCACCCTCATAAGCCTTGACCGTCCTTTGATTTCATGTCCTGCTCCTTCAGACTCACTTCATGAGCCGGCAAATGTTTTCCTTCTGCCAATGCCCTTTTAGGCTCAGCCTTCTGCTTGGCTAAGGCAATCTCCCCCTCATTCCTTCTTTCTCCAAGGCCCTTTTTGCAGCACCCTCTTCTTTGAAAGCCTCCCATTTTGCAGCTGCCTCCTCCATCTTTCAGCTTGCCCGGCTGCAGATAAAAATCTCTCTCAGCTCTCCTGCCCTCCAGGTCCTCAGTGGACAGGTTGCAGGAAGATATACTGATGCCTGCTCTGGACTTGGCAGACGACCTCACACCTGTGGGTCCTTCTCTCTCCTCTGGGGTGATTGTCAGGAGGATTTAGATCTCCCCCTCCGCTTTCCTTCTCCTGCTCCTCCATATCCTTACCCTCCTCTTGTTCTTGTGCTGTAGACTGTAACTGTTGGGCCTCCTCCTAGCTCCTGGGTGCCTTCTGGAACTCCTTCTTATTGGAAATCTTGATTTCTGGAAGCCCTCTCTCCCTGTAGAATCCATTTGGATCTGCTACAGTGTATCTTTCCAGGTTGTTGAGCTTGAATTCCATGCTGACAAACTCAGGCAGAATGGAAGTGAATTTGGATAAAAACAAAAGAGGTCAATCAAGGAGAATTGAAAGAAAATGAAGCTGGTATCAATTTATTTATATGGGATTTTAGTGTTATACAAAATCACTGAGTGATACTGCACAAACGCAAGTACTGGATCCTACCACTGAACACCAATATAAGAAATTGGGTTTTTGATTGAGGGGGTGAAAACCCTACTCAAGCAACAATCACAATATTGTCAGGGTGAACCACAACAGTCACTAAATTAACCTGTGCTTAACCCTCTGGTAACTTGGCACCGAAGTAGTCAGTTTTCACTTAGAGGCACATTGTAAAGTACTTATGCAGTGCGCAAACAGTAATAAAGCGAAGATACAACACAAGAAAATTCTCAAATCAATTTTGGAAAAAAAAGAGAAAATTTAAGTAAATAATTATACCAGAGCCTCAAACATCCAATCCGTAGAACCAGTGATGTGCAATTTCAAAGTTTTTAGGGAAAAAAGCACCTAAAAGCACAAAGAGCTGTTCGCGGTCATCTGGTCGTGCTAGACAGGGTGACATTCACAAGTTCAGGCTGGCCCCTATGGAACGTGGGCCGGCTACAGGGACCAGGTTATTCCTGCTGAAAAGTTATTTTTCCAATCTCCAGCGCAAAGAGTGCCACTCGCTGTGAAGGAGGCCAGGCGGAGTAGGGAAATCATCGTGGATGGTCGTCACTGCAGCGCGAAGAACAGGGCGGGCGGCATGGGATGTTGTCATCATAATGGGAAGAGCCAGTCTGGTGTTGCAGGAGGTTGTTGCTGGAGCTTGCATTGGCAGTCACCAGATGCTTTCATTGCTGCAGCGCGAAGTGCAGATCTCGCCTTGCCAGTTGCCGCTGATGGTTGCTGTTGTGTGAGGAGTCGGGTTCAAAGGAGCTTTACCTTGGTGATCAATGTGTGCTGCAGAATCTTGGTGTGAGGGGGCCAGTTTTTGATCACGAAGAGCCCAAAGCTTTAGGATTTATCCTTTCATCTCGGGAGGAGCTCAACAGATGCAGGCCAAGGGTCAAAGACCGGTGGAGGCACCCTTTGGGGACCAGGAACTAATTTCAGCAGAGGCCAGCAGGGCTTAGACAGGTCCAGTTGCAGGTGTTGGCTGATCCAATGCAGCAGGTTATGTGGACAGTTGAAGAGAGACCTCTGGAGTTTGTTGTATCTCTGTAGCTCATACAGGACCTCAGCCACTTGGCCCTTGGATTCAATCAGGTAAGCCTGGGATGAAGGGAGCACGTCCAGTCTTCTTTCTCAGAGAGAAATGCAGTCCTCAAGCAGCAGGTCAATTGTCTAGTAGAAGCAGGGCAGCTCTGTAGTGGCAAGCCAGTCATTCTTCTGTAATGGCCACAGGTCCAGGAGTCTGCTGAAGAGGTGCTTTGAGGGTCCAATATTAATACAGCGTGCCTGCCTTTGAAGTGGGTGGAATTCCTTATACTACCTCCGTATCCGGTTCTGGAAAGTTCTTACCTTCCCCTGCCAAGGCTCCAAATGGTCTGGGGTGACAAAAGAGTAGTGTTGAGTTCTTTTGTGTGCACTGGAGGCAAGCCCTCTGAAGTGTAAGGTGGGTATTTGATAGCTGTGGGTGTGATCCTGTCCCCCAACAGACGCTTTGCACAAGGCATTAATTCATCAAATCACCCTAGCAATGCAATGAAGTGAGATTCATGTAGTTTGGAATAATGTGCTCAAATGTTACATTACAATTAGAGGTGAGGCCGGTTGTATGCTTAGCAACAAAGTGCTATCGCTTTACAGAAGCAACTCTGATCCTGTATTCAAAGCATACTTGTGGTTGGTAGTCTTTACTGTGTTTGTCAAATAATCTAAAAGATTCCACTTGAAAATCTCTATAAAAACATGTTTTTATCTCAAAAGGATCAAAAGTTACAAGAAAAACCTTTGCACAGCAGCAGATATGTTTCCAGAAATTAAATACATACATTTCAGTTGCTTAGTCCTGTATTTAGATGCTAAAACTGTAACTAAAAAGGTTAAACTTTTGGCCAGACAGTAATGACGGGTCTTAAAATGGTAAAATAGTAAAGAAATTATGATGAGGAATGTGCTTCCTTTCAAACTACATTACATAATTTGTAGGATAATTTTGTCAACCTTCCAGGAAAATTAGTTCTCATTGCTGCATGATTCTGGTGTCCTCAGGCATGTTGTACATTGTACATTGTGCTGACACAACATCTAATATAGAAAAAGCTACTGGTAGCCAGTTCTAAAAAGGCAAACTGTCACATGTCATATCTTTTACAGCAATGCATTGTAAGCGCTATGTCGCTTTCCAAGGCTTTTATCTGGCCCTATAGAAGTGCAAACACCATTAAGGAATATGATTTTAAACCACAATTAGAAGAATACTTTTATTTAAGTTTCTATCTTCATCCTTCAATCTAAGAATAGTTCAGCTTCATTATTCATAAGACATGAAGGCAGGGTTTGAAAGATGATGCTACTGCACTGCTAATGCCAGGGCAATATGCATTCATTTATCAATGGATTCTCAAGGTTGCAACGTTTGTTCCCTTTCTTTAGAAACTTCTAGCTTGTTTGACCTGGACCTCTTTCAGGGTCACTCCAAACGTTTTGCCTTTCTATCCCTTCCTTTGCAGAATCTGTTTTTATTGGCTTCTAGAATGTTTTCACTTTACTACTGCTTACCAGTGCTAACATGTTGGGGCTCTCTCCCTAAAACATGGTAAAATACACCTGACTGCCATATTTAATTTACTTATAAATCCCTAGTATACGGTAACTGTAAATTGAATGCCACTAGTGGGCGTGCAGCACTCACTGTGGCACCTACCAAAGTAGCCATTTACAGCATGTCTCAGTCCTACCATTGCAGCCTGTAGGCCAATTAAATTCTACTGGTGGACCTGCAGCACTGATTGTACCACCCACTTATGTAGCATTTTAATATTGTCTCAGGCCTGACGTTGCAGCCTTTGTGTGCATTTTTAAACTGCAATTTTGGCCTGGCAAAATAAACCTTTTTTCCAAACCCAAACCTTCCTCTTTATACATATGTCACGCCTCGGGCGGGCCGTGGACACCCCAGAGGGCAGGCTACAGTGTATTTAAAAAGTTGGACATGCACTTTTAATTTTAATATGTACTAGTAGTGAAAAACTCCTAAAGTCATTTTTCACTATGGCAAGGCCTGCCTCTCCCATAGGATAACATTGGAGTTATCTTATTACATTTTATAAGTGCAATTCCCAAAAAGGAACAGGTGACCAGTTCATGTTTGGTGTCATTGAACTTGCGATTAAAAAAACCTAACTTATGATGAAGTTGGATTTTAAATTACAGTTTGGAGCGCACCAATTTTAGAAAGTTGCCTTTTTCTGACCTTAGCCATTTGGTGTCTAAAGCTTGTCTCTCGGTCACATGTGTGGGTGTGGTTGACATTTAGGCTTTGTGTATTGCTCCTAGGCAGTCACATACAATGAGGAGCTTTGGTGTGCCAGGTTGATCATCAGTGGCAGCATACCCCCAGTAGTTAGTCTGAAGCCAGAGCCAAGAAGGGAAGACATCTGTGAACTTCAAATGCCTGCCTCTAGAAGCTTCCCTCCCCACTTCAAAGGCACAACTGTGTATACATACTGGACTTCCAACAGAAACTCTTCAGTACACTCCTGGATCTGTGGATACTTTGCTAGGGAGCAGGACTGCTGTTCTGCTGAAAGGACTGCCATTCTGCTGGAGTGCTAATCTAAAGGACTGCTGCCCAGCTGTGCTGACCTTCTGTCTGCTGCCCTCTTGCCTGGGTGAGAAGAACTGGACTTGTATATCTTGAACCCAGAACCAAGAGTGCCTCCAAGGGCTACTCGGCTAGCCTCCTGATCTGAAGCCTCAGGGACACAACAGGTGTTCAGCTTCCTTATACCTGCACCTGAACTCTGCCATCTGAGATTCTACCCACCCAAGTGGGGCCACCTCAGTCCTGGGCCTATCAAAGTGGGCGTAAGGTGCTCTTTTAGCCTCTGTGGATCCAGCATAAGTAACGCATCTCCTCTGCTGTGCGGTAGAAACCACAGCAGAACCGATTCATCCCTTCTGCTGCATGGATTGGACCGGTTGAAAAGACCCGCATCGGAACCTCCACTGCATGATGGGTCCTTGAATCCCTCATCGACAGGAGCCTCGATAATGATGTCAGACTCTGCACAAAATCCTCACAGATCTTCGGAACCGACTCATCGCCCCAACTGCGCACCGCATCCTTGAAGCCAGACTTTGCATCGCAAGCCCCATTGATGGGATCCTCAGCGATGAAGCAGGCCCTCGCATCACAGCCGTGGAGCATCTTGGTACCGATGCATTGCTTCAGCTGCATGACTGATCTTCGACACGGATCCTAGCTCTGCTCTGCAATTAAGGTTCCAGCTGTTCAGCGGCCTAACTGGGTCCCTATAGCCGGTCCATGCCCCATCGCAGTAGACCGGAACTTGTGACTTTGGAGGGACCAAATATCCACAGTTGGTGATTTCCGCTTTTTTGCCACTATTTTCACAAAAACATTTCAAATTGCATATGTCAGGTTCTACTAATTGGATTTTTGTAATTTTACTCTTGTGTTATTTATTAAAGAAAGATCTATTTTTCCAACTTGGTAAGGGATTCTCTCTGTGTTGTGTTTTCACTTTACTACAGTTTGAAGAGGTGCACAAATACATTACACCTTGCCTCATATTAAAGCCTGGAAGCTCTGTGCCAAGCTACCAGAGGGATGAGCACAGGTTAATTTAGGGTTGATGTGAGCCTCACACTGAGAAGGATTGTGGTTGCTGATTGACCAGATTGACCAGGGATCACACCCCAGTCAAGCAACAACCAATTTCTTTCAATAATTCTTTGAACAAGGGTTCTAATGGGGTGGGAGATGGTGAACCATAGGCTGAAAAGGAGGAGCAGCTCAGACAGCTACTGTTAAACAAGCTACAGTCTGTTCCTGAACCCTTACCCAATCTCATTGTGATGTTCTGGTCTGATTTAACAAGGGCAGGTGGGTGATCAGCTTGAGTTACTTGGAGGATGCTCTTGTCTGGCTGAAAGAGTGCTCATATGAACTGTAGCAACTGCAGCTGAGAAGGTACCAGATGGGACTTAGTTAAGTAGGAACTACTGTACTTGGAGAATCTTGCATACTTGGTGAACATTTTCAAGTCCCTTTGAAAAAGAAGAGTGAATCTTTTTTCTTTTTAAACAAATCAAACACCCTAGGAGCTAAGGCCAGTCCTAACAGAATGACACAGAACTGGTAACCAATACACTGAACTGAGAAAGCCCTGTGACTTTATGTGAGTTGGTGTTTGATGACAGGCATCCAACTGGTCCAGGTCAGCTAGGATGTCTACCAGAGATATCGGGGACAGGGTGGATTGAAGAGTAACTGTTTTGATTAGTTGGCAAAGTAGTAAAAGATCCAGTATTTTTAAATTAAACTTAGGGCTTAAATATCCTCAAGGTTTTCTGACTACAAACATGGCAGAATAATGTGCTAGGTAATTTCCCTCCTGTGGAACTTGGATTACTGCTGCTTTTACTAACAAGTCTTGGATTCCTTAGAGGAGGGCCTGACAATGAAGAGATAGTAGAGGAGCTGACCTTTGACAGAAGAAGTCCCCTAGAATCACACTAATCTGTTTATAGTGCCCCCTGGCTATGATTTTAAATACTCATGAATCTTAACCTGAAAACTCTCAGGAAGTGAAGAAATTCTTAACTTGACTTCTCAGTGGATCAGCATATTGAAGCTCTGGTAGGAGAAGAGAGAGGTTGCAGAGTGGAGTAAGGCTCATGCCAGAATTAGTCCAATGAAGGGGAACCCCTGGCATGACCCTTACCAAGAAAGAGCTGACCCAGCTTTCTGCAAGGAGGAAAAGGACCAAAACGTCTGCAAGCTCCAAAACTCTGACCCTACGAAAAGAGCGTACAGGCATCATCAGCTTACTATCTTATTCTGAGTTTTTGATGAGCTGTTCTGGAAGCATACTAAAGAGATTAGGAACAGTAAATGTGAAATGACTCAGAAAGGGTTTTATCAGCCTTCCAGGCACAAATGTCTTGTCAAAACATGCATTAATTGAGGGAAGAGATGCTGCTGAAGGACAGAGCCATTCAAATGAAATGCCTGATAACATTTTTGGGTAATTCTTTTTCACCGAACATTTAGTTTGGCACCCCTTTTAACAGTAATATTCCAGTCCCTTTATAAGAATGTGGAAGCTATCTTTAGATGTGCTTTCAATCTGAAAAATTAGCCATTAAAGGAAATATTGAGCCTATAAGAGAGTAAATGAATCTCTGCTGGAAACCAATGGTGCAGGTCTGTGGGGCTACAACAAAACTGGCCGCTGAAAAGAGCAGAAAACAGTGTTGTCAGTCCCGGTTAGCACAGCCTCTTTAGTATGCCAAGAAGAGCTGGGGTTGACATACCTGGAAGACTTGGTGGGATTTGTCCCACTATTGCTTTGGGTAATTATTTGGGACACATCTGAGACTGCAGTAACTAGAACCTGTATTGCTGATTGCCTGTCATTAGACAAAGCAAATCAAATTCCATGGTTATCTTACATAAAACATACTTTCAATGCACTATGTCTCACAGACCTCTAGGATAACCCCTCCATGATTAGGCGTGGTCTCAAACTGTGTGTTAAACAGCGCTATTTGCACTATTGTACAAACATACATCTGGAATCTGCTCAGGCCAAAACTTCCATTGTCAGGTATGCCTCTATATCTACAACACTTAGGGGCTGATTTTGATGTTGTCGGAAATGGCTCCAACCATCGGGCGGAGCCTTTCCAACCGTTTTAAAATATCCTGTTCGGATTTCTTTCCAATCGACCTATTATAATGTGGTCAGTCAGACGGAAATCTGAACAGGCTTTCAGAATGGCTTACAACGGCATTTGGAAAGGGGCCAGTAATCCCAAGGACGGCTCTTTCCGCCCGAGGGATCACGATGGCAGACTCCCACAGCCTTTCTGTACCGGCCATTCCGACACGGAAAGGCTGTGGGAATCTGACATTGAGGGCCTCCAGCAGGCCCCCAATGGGTGCAAGGCCTCCGGATGGCAGTCTAGGGGGACATCTATGGTGCACCCTTGTTGATCCCTGCACCTGGTGGCAGGCACCCTGAGGTGCCTGCCATGGGTGCAGGGATGAATTGCACCTCAGCTCTTTACCATGAGAGCATGCATTCAGAACAGAATGCATGGTCCCATGGAGAAGAGAGAGGTTGCAGAGTAGAGTAAGGCTATACTGGAATTGGTCCGATGAAGGGGAATCCCTGACGTGACCCCTACCAAGAAAGGGCTGACCCAACTTTCTGCAAGGAGGAAAAGGACCAAAACATCTGCAAGCTCCAAAACTCTGATCCTACCAAAATGGCGTACAGGCATCATCGGCTTACTACCTTACTCTGAATTTTTAATGAGCTGTTCTGGAAGCATTCTAAAGAGATTAGGAACAGTAAATGTAAAATGACTCATAAAGGTCTTCTGGATTTTATGAGCCTTCCAGGCGCACATGTCTTGCCAAACCATGCTTTAATTGAGGGAAGAGATGCTGCTGAAGGACAGAGCCATTCAAATGAAATGCCTGATAACATTTTTGGGTAATTGTTTTTAACCAAACATTTAGTTGGCAGGCACCCTGAGGTGCCTGCCAATCAATCAATCAAGCATTTGTAGAGCGCACTAATCACCTGTAAAGCTCTCAAGGGGTGGGGTGCAGCTACCGCTTGAACAGCCAGGTCTTGAGACGTCTTCTGAGGGCCAGCAGGTCCTGGGTCTGTCGCAGGTGGGTGGGGAGGGTGTTCCATGTCTTGGCGGCAAGGTAGGAAGATGATCTGCTGCCGGTGGTCATCCTGTGGATGCATGGAATGGTGACGAGGGCGAGGTCAGCAGAGCGAAGCTGGCGGTTCGGGGTGTGGAAGGTGAGTCGTTTGTTGAGGTATGCTGGTCCGGCATTGTGGAGTGTTTTGTGAGCGTGGGTGAGTAACCTTAAAGGTGATCCTCTTGTTGACTGGGAGCCAGTGCAGGTCTCTCAGGTGGGCTGTGAAGTGGGTGTGGCGGGGGATGTCAAGGATGAGGTGTGTGGAGGCGTTCTGTATGCGTCGTAGTCTTTTCTGGAGTTTTGCCGTGGTTCCTGCATAGAGGGCGTTTCTATAGTCCAGTGTGCTGCTGGCGAGGGCCTGGGTGACCGTCCTTCTGGTTCCAGTGGGGATCCATCTGTAGATCTTGCGAAGCATGAGTAGGGTGTTGAAGCAGGAGGAGGAGACGGCATTGACTTGCTGGGTCATTGAGAGCGATGAGTCCAGGACGAAGCCCAGGTTGCGTGCGTGGTCGGTGGATGTCGGTGCGGCTCCTAGTGTGGCCGGCCACCAAGAGTTGTCTCAGGTGGAGGTGGTGGAGCCAAGGATGAGGACCTCTGTCTTGTCTGAGTTTAGCTTCATGCGATTGTTCTTCATCCATATAGCGATAGCCATCATTCCTTTGTGGAGGTTGGTTTTGGCAGGGGCGGGGCCTTGGTGAATGAGAGGATCAGATGGGTGTCATTGACTTAAGAGATGATGTTGAGGTTGTGCGATCGAACAATGTTGGCGAGCGGTGCCATGTAGACGTTGCAAAGGTTTGGCTGAGGGATGATCCTTGGGGTACGCCGCAGGTGATCTTGGTGGCTTCAGATCGGAATGGGGGAGGCGGAACCTCTGGGTTCTGTCGGTGAGGAAGGAGGTGATCCAGTCCAGGGATTTGTCGCAGATCCCTGCATCGTGGAGGCGTGTACGTAGGGTGTGGTGGCAGACGGTATCGAAGGTGGCCGAGAGGTCCAGGAGGATGAATGCTGCAGTTTCGCTGTTGTCCAGCAGGGCCCTGATGTCATCGATGGCAGTGATAAGGGCGGTTTTGGTGCTGTGTTTGCTGTGAAATCCGTATTGGGACGGGTGCAGGTATGAACTGCACCTCAGCTCTTTACCATGAGAGCATGCATTCGGAACAGAATGCATGCTCCCATGGTAAAGAATAGGAGTGCGACAGAACAGTGTTCGGTCGTATCCTAATTGCTGGGTTGCAACCGACGACAGGAGGTTGTTCGGTCCCAGTTCCCAAATGATGTCGGATGGACTCAGGCCCGTCTGACATCGTAATCGGCTCCATAGTGTGGAGCCATACGAAGGCTGGATAGAGAATTCAACCCACCTGTATTGGCTAACTATCCCCAGGCTGGAAACCTTGGACATCAAATTTGTTTTCCCCACAGCAGACATTTGGAGTAGGGATCTCCCACCTTGTGGGTGCGACAGCACTTCAATATAGAGCCCTAATCGCTTTATCCTATTTTGCACATTATACATGCAGCCAAGACGCTCCTTTTTGGACCCTGTTCTCCACAAACAAAATCTGAGATCTCATAAAGAAGGGCAAACATATTTGCAAACTTTAGGCTCGTGGGAGTTGTGCTATTCTGTATTAAATTTATAAAAACTGCTTTTTATATCTGGAATAGATATGCAACCTAATGTACTGTTCCTTGAGGTCCACTTTTAATTTTTTCATGTATCATTTTTATTATGTGTAAGAAAAGTTTAAAGATATTTGTCATTGGATTTCCTTTTTCAAAAAATGGATTGCATGTCTTTTTCTCTTTATGTTATGCTTTTATGGCCTTTGGCCGAATAAAATTTATTTGACTTGACTTGAAATGCCTGATATTAACCTGAACTGTTGAACCTCTAGGGACAGATGAGAAAACCAATCCGCTCCCTCATGCATCTCCTCAATAGAGCCTGGATTAGGTTTTGTAGGAGCAGGCCACTACTACAAAATTGGATGAAGAGAAAATATTCTTATCTAGTACATCTAATTTGTTGCAAACAATATCCAAAGATGAAGTGTCCTCAGAAATGAGGAATTCCTGGAGAGAATGTATTCTATCAATGAGTCCACTTTTTTATCTTGAGACAATTCTGCTTAAAACTCTGACTATAGACTACTGCTAGTAAAGAAGTCAGGCCACTCCACGTTATTCCCTTCCCCTTCTGTATGTTATGCAGAACACTGTGCAGGAGAACTCAGTCAGACTCTGGTACCGTCCCCCCAAAAAATTGTCCCCCAACTTATGGGAGCCTGGGTCAGTAAAGGCAGATTAGTGTGCACATGCTGCAGGGCTTAAGTCAGCTCAGGCCCTGTCCATAACTAACCCTTTGTTCCAGTTCTTCTTCCACAGCTTCAGTTTTCAGAGACAAAAAGCTTGCATTTCTATTATTTTTGTGAGGATGAGACCCTCATGGAGTTGAAGGCCAACTAGCACTGATTTGGTGATCATTTCTTGCAACTGGGCAGACAGAGCCAGCCTATGAGCACCTTCTTGTAACTCAGTTTCTAATTCTGAGGACAGAACAGGTTCTGTGACATGGTGTCTCTTTTGGTAGCCTTCAAGGTTCCTGGTTACTTGGCAGCACATTTTTGTGAACTGTGAATACCACGTTTTTAGACCAGGCAAGGTGGTAGTTTGGGGCTAAAGAGGTTGCACAGAGGAAATGCTGGCTTGGGTTAGCTGATAGCAGCAGCAAGAAGGAATATCCTTATCCCCACTAATGTGCTGCAAACATAAAGCATGACTTCAACACATCCATGACTCATCTTTCCCTGAGAGCCCTAAAAAAATCAGGTACTTTCAGGGGAGAGAGGAGGGTGAGGGGGGAACACAGGGGAATTTTTGTGGAGGAGTACCTCCGGAGCAGGATGTCATCACTAGCCACATACCCAAAAATAAAGCCTACCTATGCTTGCTGAAATACAGCCACAGGTACAGGAAGGGACACCTTCTTACTGCTTGAAGAAACTCAGGCCTAATCATCAGGCTCTCAGTGTCATAACTTTGAAGAAATATTCAATAATATATGTGTCCTACTTTAAAGCAGAGTATGGAGAGGCATATATTATCTTCACGACACAGAGAAAGATGGATGTGTTGTAGTGAAGGCCCACATTTACCACTCAAGGTAAGGTTTTTTAGAGTAGGAGAAAGAAGGCAAACCTCAGCATGTAACGAATGCAGTGGTTAATTTGTAAAAATATTAGGCCTGGGCGGTAAACTCCATGGCGCTAGCGGAGTTTGCGGAGTTTCCTGCACTCTGCGTTACACGGAGCTCGCTTAGTTCTGAAAAACTCTGCTTTGCCCAGCAGAGCAGAGTTTTTTTCCTCGCTCTCATTCACCAACGTAAAGTTGGCGAGCAAGGAAAATCCACCTCCCGGTGAGATTTTTCCTCGTTCACGATCACCAACATCAAGTTGGCAAGCTCAAGCGTGGAAAATTAACCTCCCGGCGACATTTCTCAACAATGTTTCTCATTGCAAGTGGTCATGTATGCTCATGACCACACGCGTTGGGAAACTGCCCGTTCGCTTTGAGCGGCAGAAAAGGTAAGCTTGCGCTGTGCATGGTGCTGTTCACATTGATTGCCCAGTGCGTACAAGCATCAGGCACTGTACAATCACCGCAAACAGCATTTTCTACCATACTCCGCCTCTCGCGGAGCTCCACGTAGTGCGATGGAGTTTTTTTGCACCTGTTGGCGCTGCCTAACACAGAACCAACAACTAACAATGAATCAGAACAAGTGGGAAGAGGATGTGGTGTAATGGCAAGAGCTACAGACTTCAGTGTTGGGGGAGCAGGTTTGAGTCTCGGTGTGGGCTCAACACCCTGTGATTCTGGCCTAATCACTTAATCTCCCTACGCCTACCAAACTTCATATGTCCATAACTGGTGCTCAAGCACCGGTGTTGATGATTAAGTGCCGGTGCGGAGCACTGGAAACCACCGGCTCAAATTAAGCACTGATTGAATGGAATGAGGATGATGGAGGAGGAGGTAATGCATCAAGTGTCAACGCTGTATGCAGAAATGCGTCGATCTTCCACTTCAAAAACCTTTTGTGTATCAAACACTGTGAGCGTGATTCACAAACTGCACTTTGTAGTACATCTTCTAATACTAAAAAAATAACACAATTGCAATTGTCAAACTATGCGTGCCTGCGCATTACCTATACATATGTGTGTGGATTCTGTGCACCAACTGCAGAGTTTCCGCACATTTAAGTACACGTTTTAGTAGTAAATGTGGGTGAGAGGAGTAAAAGAGGTTAATGAGGGTCAGAGAGGGGTTTAGGTAGTGACGTCAAACACCCACACAAGATTAAACCAATTGGATTCCTCTGGGGTTGGAGGCATGCAGTTTACACCTGTGTAGTAGGTTTACATTCAAAGTTTGTGAATACCGAAAGCAGTAAACACACTCTAAAATGTGAACTTACTCAAAGTGTAAGTAACCTACGGGAATCAGGTCTTGTGTGTTATGTATTTGTATGCATGTTAAATTTATTAAATCCTTAAAATCCCCTTTTATATTGTGATAGACAATCAATCTGCTTGATAAATTCAGAAATATGTCTACTTGTGCTGGTCTGTTATTTGTATTTGCCTCATAATTTCAAATCCTGAGTTACAGGGTACGAAGAATGCAAAGGTTGGGGTGTCTCAATGATATTGTATTAAATGGCAAACAGCTAATTTTATTTCTCTATAGGGTTGGGGGACAGATGAAGACACCCTCATTGAAATCCTTGTTTCGAGAAACAACACAGAAATCAAGGAGATCCTTGAGGCCTACAAAGAAGGTCATTTTTAAGTACCTCAGTTAAGATGTATATGGATAGGACCGTTGACCATGATTCATCTTTGGATTTTATGTAGCTAAAGCAGAGGAATTAATAGTCTTAATAGGAAAGTGTGAAGCGACTGTGGGAAAGACCAGAACCACTCTTATAATAAATGTATGTAATTTGCATTTTGTACCCTTATTTATAAACTGACTTTTCTACATACATTTGTATTTTTTCAAAAAATATGCACCCATCTTGCTTTTCTTTGCTGAAACACTCGCTTTGAATGAATAATATTGACTTTGTTAATTTGTTTCCTTGAAGTCACTAATTAGGGCTTCACATATATAGTTCTTTGAATCAACAAGATTTTCTGTGATAAAATTCCTTGTAGGCACGTTTACCTTATTCTGATCTACTTTCTAAAAGTGCCTTTTTCATACGCACAATTTAAAAACCATCTTTGCTAAAAGATGTGTTATTAAATTCTGAGTTCAGTGAGCCTAAACTTTATTTGTCCATCTTGTCCCAGTGGGAAGTTATACTTGTAAGATGTTACAAAGTATTTCCCATTCAATCCTGTTGGGCAGATAGCCTTTCAATAGTGAAAAACGAAATTGGCAGTATTTTATTATCAGGACATGTCACACACATGTCCTAACTTTCACCAACATTGCACCCTGCCCATAGGGGTACCTTGGGCCTACCATTGGGGTGCCTTATATGTAAGACAAGGTAAGGATTAGGCCTGGCATGTAGGTGTACTTGCTAGGTCAACATGGTAGTTTAAAACTGTGCACAGACACTGCAGTGGCATGTCTGAGATAACCTTTCAGGGCTTCTCATGTGGGTGGCACAATCAATGCTGCAGGCATACTAGTAGCATTTGATTTACAGGCCCTGGGCACACACAGTGCACTGTACTAGGGACTTATCAGTAAATTAAATAGTCAATCGTGGAATAACCAATCCATAAACGCAATTTATACAGAGAGCATATGCACTTTAGCACTGATTAACAGTGGTAAAGTGCCCAGAGACCTATATCCAACAACAAGAGGTCAGGAAAAAATACGAGGAAGAAGAAAACAGTTTGGGGATCACCCTGCAAAAAAGGCAAAGTCCAACAATCGTATTTACTCACCTCTGCAGTTTCACATCCACGCTCCTAATCCTGCAAAACAACCCTCTTTTCATGCTGTTATCATCTTAAGTCTGTTTGTCATATTGCAGTACATCTCTACTCAAATTACTTGACACAAGGTGACTATCCTAATCTTCTTACCCAACTTTCATTCCTTGGGTACTTTTATCTTCTTACCTCTGTAAATGGTCTTACACTGTGTCATCAGCTAACTCTAATTTGTTTTCAAATTTCTATGTCAGAATGGCATCTAGACTTTCCTAAATACTGTTTACAAAAATATTCCTTCATTGGACATACATTTTCTATTATAAGCTCCAACGGGTGATGTCAGAAAGTGGATTATTAGTTGATGTGAATGGTAGTCTTCTTTAAGTAACAATGACACTTTTCCTCACAAGGTCCATTGAGGTCTCAGTAATTTAAACCTGAGCTCAATCTTTGATAGCTGTAGCACAGAGTGGACAGGCTTAAATTAGGAAATATGAACAAAGAAGTTAACAGTACCAAAGTGTTAAACAGTAGAGCACAATAAACATCCCACTTCACAATTTATAAAAAAACAGAGAAAAACTTTGTGAGCCAATAGACACCAAAACAACAGAAAATCAGATGTAGAGAAGCAGAAATGAAATTCGCTTGCAAGGACCAGGGTACTTCTGATGAAAGTGTTCCTTCTGACTTAGGGCCTAATTTAGATCTTTGCGTATGGGTGACTCCATCACAATGGTGACAGATATCTCGTCTGCTGAAATATAAATCCTATATGATATAATGGGATTTATATTTCAGCAGATCGGATATCTGTCTGCACTGCACTACTGTGTCATAAGAGCATAGTCGTATGATTTTCCTTGACCACCCCTCTATTAGTGGTGGCAAAGGAAAACATGGATTTAAGAGGAAAGGTCCTTCAAGGTCTATATTGATTTGGATTCCAATGACAGCCTTGGTGACCAGAGGTGGGCCTTGCAAAATGCGCACATCAGACTTGTGACAGTGTCTTTCTGTTTTAATCCCATAGCATTTTGCGTCTTAGTGATCTCGGAAGTCAATTTACTTTTTTCAGATGTTATTGTATTCAGAAGCCTTTTGAATGAAGTAGATTTTATCAAATAGCTTTTTGATACTGTTTGGGCTGTGGGGGCTCACCCAGTGAATCCAGTGCCCTCAACTTTGTTAACCCTTGTATGCTTTTGCACACACTAATACAGACTCAAGCACAGTAGTGGCCCATGGAGAAAGTGGTGTGGGCGGTGGGGCGGGGCAGGCCAGGGGGTAGGAAACACCGGAATATGGATGAACGGAGTTAAGTAAAGAATTAAATAAATAAAACAAATTTTGTTGCACACGCTGCACTCCCTCCTTGGGCCGCTACTGCCCAATCAGGAAAGGTTTCAGCTCCACTCTGCAATTATGTGGCTAGTACATGTGTTTTTCTGTTTCATTTATGCAGAGTTCCACACTGAGCTGTCTAACGATATTAGCGATGACACCAGTGGAGATTTTCGGAAAGCTTTGTTGACACTAGCCAAGGTGAGCATGCCATGCCCAGGAAATTCTAAGTCTCTAAACAGAGCCTTGTTCAAGTACAAGCTTCTTTATTGTTCTTTTTTAATCACTCATTTGGATTTTTGCTCACATAGATTTTCATTGCACGATAGTTGGTCTGTTTGATGGGATGTGTTTGGCTTTTACTTGAAAGGATATGATTATCTTTAGACTGGTAATGTTTAGTTAGTTACATGTGGTTTGAGTCTGCACATTTAAAAACAATTCATGCTGCAAATCTGAATTTAACGCATAGTGATTGATCTTTTTCAGGGTGTGAGAAGCGAAGATACTCGTGTAAATAATGAACATGTGGACAGTGATGCATGGGTAAGTATTCCATGTACAAGTTCTTAGTGGTCTTTTTCTTCTAAAAGCAATATGGTAGTCATCTTTTCTCTCTCATTTATTTAAACAGTTAAGAATGTCACAAAAAAAATGTCAGAGTGAGTACTCTTGACGGATGTCATAGAATATGTTTTACTGTTACATATAGAAATAGACATAAATTAGTTAACTGATCTCAATTTCCTAAAACAACATTTCTCTCAGCCTTTTCATTTTACTGGCATATTGGCACAAGTACATTTACTCATGCAGTTGTCCCTAACTTATTTTAAATTATTTGCATCTCACCCTTTCAGAAAAGACCACATGCACTTTTGCTGTTTTAGTAATTGTTATCTTGAAATGACTTAAATGCTAACCTGTTTAAAAGCCACTCTGCATTTTATTTCTAGTTAAGGACTGAAAGACTACACTGTTTTAAAGTTAAAGATGGGTTGCATGCCAGAATATCAACTGCAAAATATGGATATAAACATTTCATACTGAAAATATTTAAGGCCACTATATCAACTTTCGATAGTTATAAAGGCAAGCACAAAAATATTGACATCAAAACCATAATTTTTAAAATATATTAAATACAAAAATTTGGATTCCAAAAACATAGATTAAAAAAGAGATGGTGACTTGAATATTAGAACAAACTCCAACATTTCTACAATATATAAAAAATAACTGCAATGCAATTCACATTTAATTTAATATTTTAATTTAAAAAATTCTAATGTTTTGCAAAGAAACAAAAATATTTATCATAAATAGGTAAGCATATACATATGGTGCAGTGTAATATATAGCTATATAATAGCTATATAATATTGTGAAATATGTTTTATTAGGAAAATGATAGTTTAAAAATAAAAGCATGTATATTTATAATTAACATATAAATAACAAAGAATATTTTTTCTAAAACCATACAAATATATACAAAAAAATCATTTAAAAAACCTCCTATAAGAATGTATTTTTTATTACAGTTTAAATAAACACTCTAATGTAGTAATTAGCATTTGGTATAACACTGGTCTAATATTTTCATAATTTTAAATGCTTTATGCATCCATAACAACTTATAAATACATTTAATAAGTAGTCATAAGGGTATTATTTTACTTTACTTTACTTAAGCAAACATTAGAAAACTTTAGGAACCAGAGGGTCAAATTTCCTATTTAAATAACAATCTCACGAACATTAGGGAAAGTGCATAAAGAATGTGGGGCAGGATGGATATACTATTCTAACTTCAATCCCTCTTAAAATTCAAGAAACTGCAATGTTTTTTGGAGGGGTGGGAGGCAGCCAGATTTAGTATTTTAACTTTAGTCTTCCTAACATTAGGACAAGTGCATATATTTTGGATATTGAGCTTTAATGTTGTGGTTCAATCCTCCCGAACACTGGGAAATATCCCTATATAGGGGGTGGGTGGGTTAAATGTAACACCAGCCCTGCAAACATTAGAGAAAGACTGCATATATTTGGAGATGTCAGGTTTATATTCTAACTCCATTACCACTAACACTGGAAAATGTGCATACATTTGGGGTGGGCATATTTATTATTATAAATCAAGTCACACTAACATTCGGGAAAGTGCACATATTTGTGTGAAGCTTTTTTTTTCCACTCTAACCCCAGTCCTACTAACTTTGACAATGTGCATATATTTAGGGGTTCCAATTTACTATTCTAATGCAAGTCCTACTAAGATTGGGAAAAGTGCATATGTTTGTGTGCGTGGAGGTCAGAGTTACTCTTCTGCCTTAAGGATGAAGAAGTGCATTGATTTTTGGGGTACGAGGTTTACTATTCTAACTCAAGTCCTAATACCATGGTACAAAGTTTATATATTGTGGGGAGGGCAGATTTCCTATTCTAGCTTCAGTCCCAATAAACACTGGGGAGTCCGTATATATTCGGGGAAAGGTTCAGATTTACTATTCTAACCTCAATCCCATTAACATTAGGAGAGTATCAGAGGAGGCAGATTTACTATTTTGACTCCAGGCCCACACACATTGGTGAAAGTGAATACATTACGGAGGTTTGCTTTGGTATTTTATTTCATGTCTGACTGCTATTGCTGAACATACACATTTTTAGGGTGAGAGCTTTCATTTGTGGAGAGGTGTGGCTCACTGGTTAGAGGCGGCAGACCCGTAAGCAGAGAATCGGCCAGGGACCAGGGTTCAATTCCCGACGCGGCAGGGTCGTGGACCAGGGTCAAAACGGATTCGATAATTCTCGCCTCGGTACCTACTCTAACCAGGAACACACTCGGCAACTCTGGGCATTAAGCTTGCCTCATCTCTACAACGGCCCCCCACAGACGCCGGGGATGCCTGGTTTCACCTTGGAGATACCCAGTAAGGGACCATCTCACAGGGAAAACCAGGACGGGTTCCCCAGCGGTCTTCAGCGCCAGGATACTCCGACAGGAGTGATAGTGCGCTTTACAAGTACACACACACACATTTGTCGTCCTAATTAAAAATAGCACATTTTCAAAAAGTAATATATTTTCAATTTTCCAATAAAATATTCTAGCAAAATTCACAAAGGTTTTATAATTCAGTACCCCTTGAAATCATTGAAACAAATTAAACATAAATTGTCTGTGTTTTTAATAAAACAATGTATCAAATAAAGTACTTTTTAAAAGATAAATAAATGAACCCCAATTTTTCAAAATACTTGTTCACTGATTTAGTAATGATACTAAAATAAATAATTAAATAGTGTTATAGTATTCATTTCATATTAATTAATATACCGTTGAAACAAAACATTGACAATTCACTCCCTATTTAGCAGAAAAACTACAATTATACATACAAAAATTTTTAAAATACAGAAAAACTAATTGAACCTACCAATATAATATTTAAGATTACATTAAAAACTAGAATTCTCTAAAATTGTAATCATATGTATTAACTAATATCTAAAGTTAAAACACCACCCAATAACCAGAGGCCTCCGGGTGGAAGGGGGCCTGCTAAGGGCCCCCGACGTTGGTTTCCGACAGCCAATTCATGCTGAAGAAACCGATTCAGAAAGGCTGTACGAATCTGACATTGTAATGCGTCGGTCGGAAACGAGGTCCGTGGAGGCGTACGAGTCGGCGTCTACTGAATTTTTCCGAATGCTGTTCGGATGTGCGTCGGAACCGAGTCGAAAAGTCAGAAAGGTTTCTTTTTTGATTTATTTATTGAGCTTCCAGACCAAAAAAACATTTAAACAATTACAATTGTAAGAAAAGAAGGAAACAATAAGAGTAATTCCGTCACAATATACATATATCTGATGCAGGGAAACTTCCTGCAAATTAGTGTACAGAGGCATAGTACTATACAGTAGAGGGGGAGCAAACTGCTCCTTGGAGATAATTTACAATTGTGCCTGGAATGATCAGATATAGTGCAGGCTTACACTGTGTGAAGACTGATTCCTAGGTAGGACCCAGTGGCGACTCGCAGCATCCTTGTACCTAATCAGTACTTGGAAACAAATGTCCAATGAAGAAATCGAGATTGCTTCACTACTGCCCCATGACGCATCCCCACAGTGAGAGGGAGGAGTAATTACCTCAGTGCTCCCATTTACTCCATACCTGCTAAATAATCCTGGTATAAACTCCAGAAATTCCTGGGGCGACTTTTGGGGGGAAGCAATTCACTATATAACTCCGTCTGTGTATTCCATTATAGCATGTCCCGAGACAATTGTGTCATGGTGGGGTGGGGGGGTCTTCTGGCTCAATGCATTGCTACCACCCATGTAGCTATGAATAATCCCATCTCTACAAGGCGCCTAACACCTTTACATATCTTTTTCGTAAAGCCCAGTAGAGCCACCAATGGGTCTGGATGCAGGGGCTCCCCGGTAATGTCGCTAAGTTTCTGAGAAATAGCAATCCAAAAGTTGGCTACATCTGGACACAGCCATGCCGTGTGGATGAACACTGCTGGCTCCATACCACATCTCTCACATTCCACCGTGTCTCGAAACCCGTATATATGTAGACGGATCGGGGTGTAATATACTCTATTGATAAATTTGAAGTGAATAAGACGTTGGCGCCTGTTTAGTGAAATGCGGTGTGTGGCTTCACAGCAATCCCGCCAGGTGTCATCATCTATTACTAAGTCTAGATCAGTTTGCCAGCTTAGCCTGGCTTTAGTAAAGTGATATATAGGACTTGAAGGTTCACCAAAACCGTGACGAACCCTGAGCCAATAACTGAGCAGCGTCTTGCAATGGTTTTTTATTATGTATAGAGCAATTCATTTGGGAAAATATATACATGGAAAAATTGGTATGAAAGACACCTATGTATTTCTAAAATAGGAACAAAATATAGAATTTCGAAACAGTAGATATTTGCACAGTTCCGCATTTGTGAGTACCCAAACTAGCATGAGAATTATAGGTCATTTTCCAAAATGATTTCTTTTTTACACATTGTCTTTCATTTGGAAGCCAGAAATGCGTCAAAAGGTAATACCAGTTGCTCTACAATTCTGTGTTACCCTAAGTCTCCCGATCAAAATGGTACCTCACTTGTGTGGGTAGGCTTTGTGCCCGCGACAGGAAATGGCTCAAAATGCAACGTGGACACACTTTTATTTCTACAGTGAAAAATGACCCTTTTTTGCCTCGCTGTAGATTTTGAACCCTAGTTTTGCCGGCACCTAGGCAAACCAAGCAAACCTATACATTTTTTTATTTTTAAACTAGACACCCTAGGAAATTCAGGATGGGGTGACTTGACTGGCTCTCATCAGGTTCTGTTTCCCAGAATCCCTTGCAAACCTAAAAATGTGTCCAAAAAAACACATTTTCCTCACATTTCTGTGGTGGAAAGTTTTTGAATCTGCGTGGATCCACAAATTTCCACCCACGCCGCGTTCCCCAAAGTCTTCCGAGAAAAATGGTACCTCACTTGTGTGGGTAAGCCTAGTGCCTGCGACAGGAAACGGCCCAAAACGCAAGGTGGACACAGCACATTTTCAAAGTGAGAACTGACCCTTTTTTTCCAAAGTGCCTAGCTGTAGATTTTGAACCCCAGCTCTGCCGGCACCTAGGGAAACCTAGCAAACCTATACATTTTTAAATACTAGACACCCAGGGGAATCCATGATGGGGTGACTTGACTGGCTCTCACCAGGTTCTGTTACCCAGAATCCCTTGGAAACCTAAAAATGTGTCCAAAAAAAACACATTTTCCTCATATTTCTGTGGTGGAAAGTTCTGGAATCTGCGTGGATCCACAAATTTATACCCACCCCACGTTCCCCACAGTCTTCCGAGAAAAATGGTCCCCCACTTGTGTGGGTAGGCCTACTGTCCGCGACAGGAAACAGCCGAAAATGCAACGTGGACACACCAAATTTTTCAGAGTGAAAACTGACCCCTTTTTTCCAAAATGCCTACCTGTAGATTTTGAACCCTAGCTCTGCCGGCACCTAGGGAATCCTAGCAAACCTATACATTTTTGAATACTAGAAACCCAAGGGAATCCAAGATGGGGGGCCTTGACTGGCTCTCACTATGTTCTGTTACCCAGAATCCCTTGCAAACCTAAAAATTTGTCCAAAAAAAACACATTTTCCTCATATTTCTGTGGTGGAAAGTTCTGAAATATCCGTGGATCCACAATTTGCCACCCACCCCACATTCCCAAAAGTCTTCCGAGAAAAATGGTACCCCACTTGTGTGGGTAGGTCTACTGTCCGCGAAAGGAAACAGCCCAAAACACAAGGTGGACACACCACATTTTTCAGAGTGAAAACTGACCCTTTTTTTCCAAAATGCCTAGCTGTAGATTTAGAACCCTAGCTCTGCCGGCACCTAGGGAAACCTAGAAAACCTATACATTTTTGAAAAGTAGCCACCCAGGGGAATCTAGGATGGGGTGACTTGACTGGCTTGCACCAGGTTCTGTTTCCCAGAATCCTTTGCAAACCGAAAAAAAATCTCTTAAAAAAACAAATTTTCCTCATATTTCTGTGGTGGAAAGTTCTGGAATCTGCATGGATCCACAAAATTCCACCTACCCCACATTCCCCCAAGTCTTCGAGAAAAATGGTACCTCACTTGCGTGGGTAGGCCTAGTGCCTGTGCCAGGATACGGCACAAAACGCAATGTGGACACACCACATTTTCACAGTGAGAACTGACCCTTTTTTTCCAAAGTGCCTAGCTGTAGTTTTTTAACCCTAGCTCTGCCGGCACTTATAGAAACCTAGCAAACCTATACATTTTTTAATACTAGGCAACCAGGGGAATCCGGGATGGGGTGACTTGACTGGCTCTCACGAGGTTCTGTTACCCAGAATCCTTTGCAAACCTAAAAATGTGTCCAAAAAAACACATTTTCCTCATATTTCTGTGGTGGAAAGTTCTAGAATCTGCGTGGATCCACAAATTTATACCCACCCCACGTTCCCCACAGTCATCCAGGAAAAATGGTCCCCCACTTGTGTGGGTAGGCCTACTGTCCGCGACAGGAAACAGCCCAAAACGCAACGTGGACACACCAAATTTTTCAGAGTGAAAACTGACCCTTTTTTTCCAAAATGCCTAGCTGTAGATTTTGAACCCTAGCTCTGCCGGCACCTAGGGAATCCTAGCAAACCTATACATTTTTTAATACTAGACACGCAAGGGAATCCAGGATGGTGGGACTTGACTGGCTCTCACCAGGTTCTGTTACCCAGAATCCCTTGCAAACCTAAAAATGTGTCCAAAAAAACACATTTTCCTCATATTTCTGTGGTGGAAAGTTCTGGAATCTGAGTGGATCCACAATTTTCAACCCACCCCGCGTTCCCCAAAGTCTTCCGAGAAAAATGGTACCCCTCTTGTGTGGGTAGGTCTACTGCCCGCGACAGGAAACAGCCCAAAACGCAAGGTGGATACACCACATTTTTCAGAGTGAAAACTGACCCTTTTTTTACAAAGTGCCTAGCTGTAGATTTTGAACCCTAGCTCTGCCGACACCTAGGGAAACCTAGCAAACCTATACATTTTTGAAAAATAGACACCGGGGGAATCTAGGATAGGGTGACTTGACTGGGATTTGACATAAGCGCGACATGCGCGCCAATCGTGATTTCAGGGAAACCAGTGGGGGGGCCTCAGGAGCTGGGGAAGCTCTTCTCCAGCTCCCGAGGCTTTAGGGGAGAAAAGGTAATCCCTCTGGTGCCCGCACCAGAGGGATTTCCGGTGCTGTGTGCCATGACGAGCTGGACTCGTCATAAGCACATGCCCACTGTGTGCCATGACGAGTCCAGCTCGTCATGAGCACCGAAGGGGTTAAATAGTGGATAATGTCATTCTGAATGGATTTAAGAATTTCTTTATCTATAACAATATTATTCATTCTTCATTGTCTTCATTAGGGTATAGACACCCCAAAGTTAAATTCTAGGGAAATGGATGCATGGGCTGAGATCACAATTTGCTCAATTTTTGAAGATGAGTATTGTTGAAGGAATCGGTCTCTACTAAAAGGTAATCAATCCTAGAGTAGAAAATGTGAGGTTGTGAATAACATTTTTAATCACTACCAGTGGTGTTGTGGATCCTCTAAATCGCTAATAAATTATGTGTTTTTACAAAGATTCAAAAGTTGGGTATGAGCTCTTTTGGTAATAGAAGGTCAAGAGTTCTATCTAGAGAAATATTGAAATCCCCACCCATTGTTCCACCGTTATGTTGTGGGATGTCTGAGATAGCTGTATTTAAGGAAGACCAGAAGTCTGGGTCATCATTGTTTGGTGCATAAACATTAATAATATAGTACTTAGTCTCCTCTTTTTTAGCTAGGATGATTACCTATTTGCCTAACTTGTCTTGCTGATTTAAGGTAGCAGTGATATTAGATGTTTTAGATATATGCGTTACAACATCATTTTTCTTTTGATGTGCAAGATTGCTAAACAGTCACTGATCCAAGAGTATTTGAATTTTGAGGAATCTGGAAACAAATATTGTCTATTGTAATAAGATTATATCCTCCTTTAAACTGTGAAAGTAATCAGCTACCTTTTCCCTTTTAACAGGATGATTTAGCAACTTTGTATTTAATGATAGCATGTTAGTGATTGAGCAATGTTAGCACACATAACTTCACTATGAGCAAGGTAGGCACCATAAAGTATCCATTAGAGATCAAATGGTAGAAGATTAAATATAATGATGATGTACTAAATAGGCACCAACAAGAGAGAGCATAGCAATGCAATAACCTATTACCCCAACAAGTTGTATCTATAAATGCACTCTCACAGGCCAGATTGGGAAGGAGGAAAGGAGAGAGAAAGGAGGAATCAAGATATGGGACAGAAGAAAGATTAGGCATAATATACCAAAAAACGCTGAAGCCCTAGGGATCACAACCCCACCCTTTACTAAGAACTGGAACAGTAAGAGTTGACATCCAGAGAATTTATGTCATTTCTTGCTAGGAACATGTGGTGTATGTAATGACTGCAGAACATCCAAGCAGAATCCAAAATTAATATTAACTTACATTTTATCAATGAAGCAATTTCTGTTTGCATGTGGTAATGAGATCAAAAGATACCTTAATATGAGATGGGGCTAGTAATATAACATCAG
This sequence comes from Triturus cristatus, assembly GCF_964204655.1. NCBI lineage: Eukaryota > Metazoa > Chordata > Amphibia > Caudata > Salamandridae > Triturus > Triturus cristatus. Next base: position 884,651,217 of record NC_140581.1, read on the forward strand.
TGACAAACTCTGTAATGTTAGGTATCTAAAAGCCTTATACAGAGAAGAAGAGTTGGTAAAAAGATATATATAAGATACCATAACCCATTAACCAAGAAATACAAACTTTCGCAGTTTGAAGACAAATAAGGACTGGGTCAGCGGACCATTTCCATCAAACAACTATAGCGAAATTAAAGCCCAGTGGCCAAAATAGTGAGATATGGATCCAAGAAGATTCTGGGTTTGTCGTTGCAGATGATATTAAAGTGGGTTGGACCCACAAAAAAGTGTTGAATGAATAGAGATCAGAGCTGTTGGCTGAGGGCCAGAAAGCTTTGTCTGCACAGAATTGTTGGATTAGTCCTGAGCAATGACAATTTTAACCTCTTCCATGTGTTGATATCCAGTGGTTTGAAGCTCATGGTTCTTGGTTGTTTCTTACTTTTAAATGAGTCTGCAATAGATTTGCCTGAGGGGATTCTGCGAGCTCTCCCAATTTCGAAATTGTTACAGAAAAATATGTTTATGATACTTGGAATTCAAGAAATTCCACACAAGAATTTGCAGTATCCTCTACACCTGTGATTTTTCAGATCAATACCTTCAAGGAGAGAGAGTCAAGTTTAGAACAATTGGAGTTGTTGAGTTTCAGTTATATCGATCTATCATCTTCTCAGTAGCTGATATGAGACTCATCTTCGATGACTCTTCTAGCCAAATCCTTAAAGTCCTTCCTTAACCCTTGAATGTCCATTTGCATTATATCCATGTTTTTTCTGGTTATCTGCAAATCATGGTACACTCACTGTAGAATAAGATCCATGTTTGTGATTTGATTAGTTTTAGATTTTAGAGGTGACTCTGACAGCAGGGATTAATGTATTTTTTGACCAGTCATCATCTCTTTAGTGTCTTTCATGTCTTGTTGTTGCTTTTTGCCATACTTGTATAAGAAATAATAAAGTAACAGTCTCAAATGAAGGTATGTTGTGTAACATCGAATGGTTTTTTAACCAGACCTCAAATGCTGAGGCTGAATGTCTCCTACAAATTAGAATGGCATTTGAAATAGGACAAACAGAAGGTCTATAAGCAGGGCCACTGGAATTATGTGATTGTACTGCTGCAGCATTTTTCAAATAGTTATAGATTTGCCGGGTAGTGACAAAGCAATAGTAGGAGCAACTCCTAGGTGAGGGTAGTGCCACTTATCACTGTTTAAATGTCAAAATCGAGGCCTAAACAAATGAACAAGAGTCGTCATGGGTAGGTTCTGTGTAGGAAAGTGGGATCTGCTTCTTATGGTTACCCCCACTTTTTTTTTTTGCACCCACTTTTTTGACTAGTCTGGCTGGGATCCTGCTATTCAGGACCCTAACCTATCTGCTTTCTCCCTTAAATTGATATGTATGTACTTTGTTACAACTCCAGATTAGATACTGGGGTGCCCCTATCAGTCCCTGGTATATGGTACACATGTACCCAGGGCATAGCTCTCTCAGGGGTTGAAGCATGTATTATGCCACCCCTGAGAGGCCATGCAAAATGGAACCCTAGGTCTGCGACTGCAGCCTGTGTAAGGTGGTGCTTGCACCGCTTACCTTAGATATAGGTTCACTATATCTATATATATCACTACACTTAAAACTTTGTAAGTCACCCCTATAGCAGGCCTTAACAATCCTGAAGGCAGGGTGCTGGGTTTTACATGAGAGGGTGATCCTGCATGAGCTGGGCCGCTCTGCAGTCTTCGGAGACCATTCGATTGGGCTGTACGTGATACAACAAGACATATAGGTAGAGGTGCATTAAAACCTCACGGTAAATGCTATCTCAAAATGGACTGCAACAAAGTATGTCGTGTTTGGTGTCAAACACCTTGGAATTATACCTCCACACCAGTAACAGGTGTGGAAGGTATGATTCCTCCCCGCAGAACCGAGGTTCTTGGGGTACCTAACTCTACCGGTACCAACTTTCTCGAGCCTTACAGCACAAAATGAATGCTGTCAGACACAAGTCTGCCCTCCTGCTGCTGAGACAAACTCGAGCAGGGGAAGGCAGCACAATAGGCATCCTGTAACAGGGAGGTGTTACCACCTCCCAGACAGGATTTAGTGTATTGAGGCTGGGTGGGTGCACTGTCTCAGTGCCAGAAAGTCTGGCTCAGGGGCACATTAGGTGTCCCTGTGCATTTTCCAGCTCAAACCCGTTCTGGGAGCCATTTGCTCTTGCTCTGGCGCGAAACTGGACAAAGAACATGGGAGTAGCCTACCCCCTGTCCTGCCCCTCCCATAGGAGGGTCCCTAGAATCTGTCCAACCCTCTCCTGTGTGTATAAAATGGGTTACCTGGCTACAGGACATTAGATTTTACATGGCAAAGATTCTGCAAGAAGATACCACTACACTTTGACCGTCTGGACACGCTGGACTTCGCTGGAACTCCCTTGGGCTCGACTACGTCTTCTCTTGCGGTCCCCAGTCTCGTCAGTGTCCGTGATCCATACAGGCTCCGTGCCGGACACTGTGGACCTGCAAGACATCACAAGAATCTCGCTTGGAGTGAAGGAGTCACTCCCCCGCAAACGCAGGCACCGTAATGCATCTGAGCAGTCGGCTGATCCTGAGCTCCTGCAGACTCTGAAGGATCCAACAATACAAGAGGTCGGTTTCTGAAGGTCTCTGAGGTTGAGCTGCCCTCTTACCAAGATTGAGGCAGATATCCCTCATGGGGACCGCATAACCCATACCCCTGTGAACCGCATTCACTTGCAGCTGCATATGCTTGTTGTTTTGCAACAATTCTGTGCATTGGATCATTTGTAGCCCTAACCCCAGCGCATCTTTTCTGAGAAGGCCTCTGGCCTACTTGCAATCTGTGCCCTGCTAGATGATATCCTGTGAAACTGTCTGATGTCCCCTCGTACTCCTGTGCCACCGGCCTGTGAATCCACTTCAGGGTCAACTTTGCTTTATTTGGGCTCCCATGGTTTCTCCAAGCCTGCCCTGACTCCCTTGCTGTGGTGAGCCTCCAGGTCCATGCTGGCCCAGATCGATACTGAATTTGACCATCTGTGTTGCTTGCCGCTTCCAAGCCTTGTTGGTGCTCCCGCCAGACACTGACCCCTCAGCACTTGACATCCTTCATGTGACAGCTCGTATCTGGCTCCTGGTTGTCCTAGACATCTCCTGGTCAACACACCTGAAGCACCCGACATCGGTGGGCATTCGTTTAGCGAGCCCCTGGCCACTCCAAAGTCACCCAGACTCTGTCCCCTCTGCTTCCAGGTTCTTCTCATCTAGAATCCATGATTGGATTTCCCAGGACACTTTTTTACTTCCGGCAGCAGCATTTCTTTGTCGACATCCATCGAGAACGACAAGGGTTTCCGACACCACTTTGTGTCTATGCACCCGGCTCCTCTGGGATAGGTAACTTTGGTACAAAGGTATCCACGGGTGGGGTGGCTCTCCAACCTCCTAAATTCCTAGGGTTGTCTTCATAATCTGCTGGGAAGAGTCCTTAATCTTTAAATATCCAACCACGATGTTCCCATTGAATTGTACAGAGCACGCAGTCGTATTCTCACTCTGCACCCGTTCTCTGTAGGGTCCCTACTTTCTCACCTTGGGTGGTTCCTTGGAATACCAGAAATTCTACACCTTCTAGACTAGGTCTAGTCCTGAGTCATGGTTCTTATACCACTTATTTAGTATATGGTGTGGTCTCCCCCCAGAACCCACCGTGTGTTGTGCTACTTTACTCTTGATTCTTTGCACGTGTATTATTTGATTTCTGTTAGTCCTCATGTAGAGAATACTAGAGAGTGTTATATATAATAAATACATATTTTTATAACTACTGTGTGGTTTTCCTTTCATTTAACCAATACTAGAAGGTTGCATTCTGGTAAAACAAACATCTTAACATTCATTCAAGACTTAACCTGAAGGCTGCTCTCCATAGCTACCACTAGGATAGCTTTCTATAAAGGTTATCTTTAAGCTAATTACCATAAGGGTTGTTTGGACTGGTGCAAGGTGCCCACTGTAATTAGTGGACAGCATATTCCAGGCCAACTTCTCCCAATCTGAAATCAAGTATTTGCGAAATGATTCACTATCTTTCAAGCCAATTTCAGTGCTAAAACAAGTACTGGAGCTACTAATAAATGCCTGTTGCTAAAGAAAGAGTTTTAGTCAATTACTACAGTCTATGGTCCTGATTATGATGTTGACATCATCGCGGAACCAGGACCGACCGACCTTCGGTTGGAGGTTCCGCCCTCAGAATTATGAAGCGAAGGCATATGGCGCAGTCGCATGCTCTTATTTCCCTATAGGAGCTTGTGCTGCAGCCCTAAACTGGCCATAGCACAAGCGCTGATAGAGAAATGGGAGATTGTGTTTATCTCTGCACCATGTGGTTGGCACCTCACGGTGCCTGCCACATGGTACAGGCCCCCAAGCGGTGCCACAGAAAGAAAACTCACTTACCGACAGGCTTTCCATGTCGAAAAGCCCAGCATGGAAAGCCTGTCTCAAACCGAGCATCGTAATCCTAACGGCATAAACTCCATTAATAGACGGTCTGAATTGAAACCAACGATCTTGGTGGGAAAGCCTCCAACCTAAGGTTGGTGGCTTTTCCACTCAGATTGTAATAGGCCCCTATAAAGTCAATCTATTAATCTGTCACAATTTAATGTAGACTATCTATAAAAAACTGTTCTGAGATGTATTACAGAAATGTGCGACTGGATGATAGGTAAGGCTACTGTTGTCTGACATTTGCCTTCATTTTATGGGAGTGTGCTTTCTGCAATTATGGTCACCACTACACACACATAAAAGGTGATGGGAGGAATGCTTGCAATTTGTCTAAAGACTGGTAATCGCTTGGAATAGTGTCCAAAGTCCAAACCCACCATTTGTTTGCACACCATGTCACCTTAGTTTGCACCCAGTCAAATCAGCCTTGACCCTGATCTTCATGGGAACAGTCCAGACCAAACTGTCACTCCAGGTCCTCCTGGAACCAGAACACAAGCAACCTAGGGCTGGTTTCTCCCTGATAAGGGCTTACCAGCCAGGTACAGCTTGTTTCCAGGGCGCATTGAGTACAGTACCCATGTCTGGGTATACATACACTTGCAACTTAGGGCGGTACATGAAACACAAAAGAATTGATGGGAAAATGCTTTCAATTTGTTCAACCACTTTACATCACCAGAAACTAAATCTGTATCAGAATCTGTTGCTGCAAGGGTATGGTTTGTAACAACTGAAGATATACATTTGATTGGTGTGTAAGAGGTGAATTTGAGGCCAGTTGTCTTGGCCTAGGGGCACCTCAGGGTTAGTTCACAGTTGTCTTAGGCAACAATTAGCTCCATGTAGATTGACCAAGAACTCTCTTTCCACTCCTGGCACACCGTTGGTTTTCAGGGGCAGTAGATAGGGCTTTTTCTATGAGATTACTCTAGAATTAAAACTCTAATTCAGTGTGACAGAGTGAACAAAGACAATAAAATAAATGTCGAGTCAAAGATATATCTTTAAAAAGTACAGGTCTTTCTTTGAAGAAGCAAAAGGAAAAGAGATAAAATTAGGTTCTCCAAAGAACAAATGTTTATAGAAAAATGTTATTTTGAAACATACATTGTTTGTTGCTGCAATACCCAAATGGGGATATTTTATTTTGACAAATCCCACAGATAAACATGCGTCCAGGGTGGCCATCTTTTAAAAGAATTTGTGCTTCAAGAATTCTATAATGCAGCATGCCACAAGCATGGGTTAGAATTCTGTGTCCTTTTAACGTGTTGGGCCAAGTAGGCAAATTATCTCTTCCCACGGAAGGTTGATCTTTCCACCTCATTGTTAAGTGCATAATAAGGACGTTGTTGGGAAGACCTTAGAATTCTTCCTGTAAGTCCTTTATTGTTGATTGGTGGCTCAAGTAACAAAAGTATTTTACTAAACTTGCATACTCTTAATCTGGTGAACTGTTAATGAGCTCAATTAGCCGCTATTTTTGTTTCAAATATGTTTTAACTTCCTTTTTCTGGAATTTCCTAAAATGTAAGGGGTCGGTCACGCACCTAACCTGCATCTGCGAGTGTTCTGATAGCTCGCTCTCTCCTGAAATCCCTGAGAACTAGTCTGTTAAGACACCAACTCAGAGTGACACTACTCGCACTTCTCTGAAGTGCTCACTACTTGAAAAAAGACAGCTTCTGTGAAGCCAGAACGTGGGCATCATTGAGTAATGGGAATAACAGGAGATGTAACATCTTGTAATGGATCAGATTGTGCGTACACCTATTTTTTGGCGGACAGAATGATGGGAGGTATAGTCGTACAGATACAGAATAGCCAATTTTTTGACTACAGCACACTTAAAATAATCAAGCACTTCTTACACTCACATGTGTCTCTCATCCTTGTCAGGTAGCATGGCTACATTTGAACTAGCTGACTAGGAGATCCTCTCTTATATTGACTATGACTAAAAATGAGACATAGGATTAATGAAATGATTACCTAATATTGCTTCTCCCTAACATTTCTTTAAGTCCTGATTCGCTTGACTATGCTATTATAGACCTATCTCCCAGATTGAATCCGTGGTTAAGGTTTTAGGTAGAGTTATTTTAAATAAAGCTACTGAATGGTTGGACGACACTGGAATATTAACAGAATGTCAATACGGTTTTAGAAAAGGTAGAAGCACTATAGATCAGTGTCTAAATTTACACCTTTTGGCTGAGAAATATACAGTGGTGAAACAAGGTACGTTGCAGCTCGCCTTCATGGACTTATCCTCGGCCTTTGATCTAGTAAATAGATCAAAGTAATGGACAATATTGATAGGTATGGGGATGGACCGCTGTTTAGTCTGTTTCCTAGCAGATCTTCATAAGGATCATTATGCCAGGGTCAGAGTCAGCCAAGATGGCAAATGAACTAAGCACTTTAAAATTGACAAAGGGTCATGACAGGGCTGTATTTTAGCCCCTTTGCTTTTTACACTTTATATAAGTAATTTAAACACCTCCCTTAGCACTGCCACTTTAGATATCCCACATACAGGAGACAGGGTTATTCCTGCTCTCCTACATGCTGATGATGTGGTTCTTTTGGCCCGAACTGCAGTTGGCCTACAGAGACTTTTGGATTAATTTGGGTCCTTCATGAATCATTGGACCATATTGTTAATAAAACCAAATCGTACACAATGACAATGGGGCAGAAGCCAAAAAAATCCAAATCTTTTTATTGTGAAGGGGTTAAGTTGTCAAGAATTTCCTCTTTCTCCTATTTGGGAGTTTTTTCGATGAGAGAGGCTCCTGGACTCCCCAAGTTAAGGGCGAAAAAACTTGCAATTTCTAGATCCATAGCTGCTATACAAGGTTTTGTATCCCGACTAGGAGCGAAGCCCCCTGAAGCTTTGCTCAAAATGTATAGATCTAAAAGTATTGCTATAGCAAGGTATGGGTGTGCGATTTGGGGATACAAACCTGTAGTACAACTTCAGCAAGTTGAAAATACATTTATGAGATATATCCTGGCGGTTCCCCAATCTACCCCTACCCCTACCTATGCTCTTCACCAAGAGTTGGGTAGTGGTTTTGTTAAGAACCAAATTGGGCTGGGTCCTGTGGTATGTTGGCTAAATACATGGATTAATACAGAACTGGCACTGAGTAGAGAAATTGTCAGGGACTGTGTAGTGCTGGACAATGTAAGTAAAATCTAATTGATACAATATGTCAAGTCAACGCTAGGTAAAATGGGACAATCTGAACTTTTTGCCACCCCAGAAAAGATAGTGATAGAGGACCTGGTTTGGGTTAATGTACAATTTTTAAATGGGCTGTCTCCAGAGAGAGAGGCGCTGGATATTGTGAAACCTACGGTGAGAGCCCATTTCCAGTTAATGACAGTCCCACGGATAGAACCGTACCTGACAATTGTCACAAAACCTTTTCATCGACTTCTAACCAGGTTCCGTTTCAATCTCATTTATTGTCTTTTAGCAGACGTACAGGGTGGAGTGGGGTAAATGATTTAGGCCCCTGTACATGTGCCAATTTTTCCATTCAGGATACCATACATTTTATAATGTTTTGTGAGCATTTTAGCACCATGAGGAGAAAGCTTTTAAGCTCTTTTTAAAGGGGAGGGGTTATGTGCAAGTTAGACCTGCCTTATTATATTTGCAGCTGTTAAATAACCCTTGGGAGATTTTTAATGTTGCTTATTTTCTGGTGGCAGCAGTAAGACATAGGAAGAAAGGGTGCTAGAAATGTTTAATTGTTGATTGATTTTATATGTTGATGTCTGTTATTCTTAAGGCGCTGGCGCAAATACAGCGCCAGCGCTTTCTCAAGAAGGTATTCCCTCATTTGCATGGGGGCCCTGAAAGTTGACTGTGTTGAGTAGGTAGATTTATGTCTACATTTCAAATCATAAATCGTGGGCATTTGTTTGGTTGTTGGAACTGTTGTAGCCTCCTCAACTTGTAATATATTTGTCAATCAATCAATACAGTATTTGTAGAGCACAAACTACTCACCACTAAGGGTCTCAAGGCGCTGTGCGGTGTTGGGGAGATTAAGTGAGCTATTCCCCAGAGTCACATGGTGCTGAGCTGCCACGGGAGCCGGGAACCGAACTGTGATCCCTGCGCTCGAGAGTCAGGCGCCCCGGCTGCTGAGCCACACATCTCCCTACCTATTTGTCATAATTAATGCCCTCCATAGATCTTCCATTTGTCCCTTCATCCCTTTGTGCAACAATCTAATTCTTCAGTCTATGAAGCAGGGATCCATCAGGATCCCCTGTATTTATACCCAATCTCAGCCTTTGCTAACTTTGTCTGAATCTCACACTTCCTTTAATTTTAACAACACTTTATTCATAGTCACCACTTTAATGTCACCTGGTTGGCTTTCTAAATGCATGCCTCTTCCCCCAACATGCCAATCATGTCTAGGGTGGTGGTTCTGAAGAAAAAAGTGAAATGTTGGGGGAGGGTAGCAGTCTCACAACTGACTGCAGCTCAGTGAGGGCAGAAAGAGAGATACCATCACACACGTGCAACACAAAGAAAACAGAAAACAAAGATTTATCAAGCAACTCTGGGTTTCTGCTGACTTTTTGAGGGAGTTTGGGGGCAGTAAACCCTCACATGTTATTCTACAAGTGTCAACGAACAGAACGTAACATTGACACAAACTCAGAGCATCTCTATCGAACAGTAGTGAGATGGGGGTCCTTCATCGTGACTCCTCCTTCCGATGCTCATGAACAGTAATCAGGCATCGTCATCACCACCCGACTGGTAATCCAACACACCATCTACATGATAGGAAGCCACACTTTAAGTACTTATATTTCCAGCCAAGTAGCTATGTGAATGTTGTAGAATGTCAGCAATGGTGACACGTGTCATTCCATTTAGGACTTCCTAGGGACACAGAAAACAATTTGTTCAAGGATGTGAAGGTTGGTTCACTTCTTTGTTTTTGTTATTATGTTGGGTTTATCCATGCATAATCTACGGAAAGAACAACATCTATCGTATTTAGCACATTGACGTTGTCTCCTTGACTCTCAAGTAACATTTGTTTTTATCTTCCTGATAAAAATGATGTCTCTCCTTCTTATTGCATTTTTTTGAAGAAACAAATTAGACAATGCTTTGTCACCTAGGTATTTTGAATAACAAAGTGTAAGATGTTTATTCCACTATAAAGACCTCAGCAGACCATGGGAAATGTGTTAAAAGAGAGGCTGCGATTATTCCCAACATTCTGATGGAGATTTTCTTCCTGAATCTCAAAGAAAAGTTCAGAATGTTCAAACAATAGAATGCCAGTGAGATTGTGGGATGGCTGGATTTAATTGTAGAAGTTTGTAGTAAAAACAGATCCAGAATATTGCTCAAGGGGAGGAAATAATGAAGGAAGGGGGAGAAGGAGGGTAAATAGTTTTGGGATAATGCTGGATTAGGGGTATTAGCAAGTGGAAAAGAGTTGTTTGCATTATTGTTTGGTATCATGATAGGTCATCAGATACAACTATGCAGTCAGAAAACCCTACCAGGAACTTTTCAGCCTAATTTTACAGTAAATTTCAGCCACCAACACCTGTATTGAATCAAGGACAATAGGACTAGATGATGCACTTAAATACCGACCAAGAAATGCATTTTATTGAACCCACCCATACTAAGGAGTAATACATTATTTTGCTTTGCTTTGAAATAGGCCTTGTATGAAGCTGGTGAGAATAGAAGGGGGACAGATGTTAATGTCTTCATCCATATACTTACAAAAAGAAGCTTCCCACACCTTCGTATGGGTAGGTATCGGTGAGATCTTACACTGCAAGAAGTCAGGAAATGCATGTGCAATTGATATTTATACTCCAACTGAATCAAATGGGAGAATAATTACATTTACAATGGTTAATTGAATACATACATTCCTTAACGTATAACCCTCGCACTTGCCCCATACTTCCCCCTCCACACATTTCCCCCATACTGTATCCCTCATTCTGCAAAAAGAAACCAACGTACAAGATTCCTTTGTAGTGGTCATTCGTTGGCCGCAGTTTATTTGGAATACAATGACAACATGCATAAACTTTGTACTTTTGCTGTCTAGTCTCTTTTGTCCCTTCTGGGTCGTCTTCTTTCGGTCGGTTGGGTTTGTGCTCTCTTTGCGCGAGGGGGGGTAGTAGCTTCTGTCCCCGGAGTTAGGCCTGGTGGTGGTGCTGCTCCCCCGCTCCGGCCGTGAACATGGAGCTTACCTGGGGTAGCAGACCTTATATCCCCCCCCGTGGTCATCTTGCCTTTTCCTTGTCTTCTCCCCATTGGGGGGTTTGTATGTTGCTTGGTCCCCCCTTGGCCGGGGGGGTCGGCGCCTGTTCGGCGGTCACCGCGGGGGGGGGGGAAGAGGCGAGGTCAGGTTGTTTTTCGCACCTTGTACTTCTGCGTGCCAAAAGGCAAACTGCCCGTGAGCCGGGTTGCCGGGGGGGGGGGGGAGAGGCACGGCGATCGTTATAGCGCCGGCTCTCTACCCCCCTTCGTGTGCAGCCTCTGCAAAAGCAAATGTATCTGAATTTTCAAGTCGCATTGCAAAAGTACATTTGAGTACATATTAAGGAATATGCTTCATAGAAACGCACTGTGACTAACAACCACTTTTCAAATCGAAAATCGATGAACGAAGTGCTTTTGTGGGTGAAATGCCGCTTCTGATATGCATAATAGGATGATTTGCAACTGCAATTCCCAATAAACAGAATAAACTTTTGACAAGTCATAAAGGTTTTTCCAACTTTCAATGTGCCTTTTGTAACTCATTCTGAATGGCAAAGATAAGGGGCATGAAAGGGGCGCCCACACTAGCGATTGACTGATTACTGGCCTGATGTTGAGATCCTTTCACAAGTTAAAGATAATAAGTGCTAATGGGACAAATCAACCATTTGATTGGTGGCAGCTTGGAATTCAGGAAGCAGACAGAGGGTCCACCCCAAACACATTCCCGAATGCCATTTTTAATGCCATCCCCGCTGCTTTTAAAACATGTTGGCCGTTTGAAAATGGGTGGACAGTGCTCTACTGTTTCTCGCAGGCCTCCATGCATGAATTTGCAGGCGATTACAAGGGGTGGCAAAAAGCTTCCTGCCTCATGCATATAAATGAGTAATTCTGCCTCTGCGCTCGTCACTGAACGGACTAAGACAGCCCCTAATGATTAGGGGCTGTATTAATTAGTTGCAGAAACTTTACTGCACCTGCGCAAACGGAGGCAAACAACCACATTTTTGCACATGTTCACTTTGTTCATCAAACACCCCACAAATTTGCTGAAATGTTCCGTTTCTCATTTCACCCCCCAAGTTACCCTTCCTTCATCTTATTGTTTTTTCTTAAAAAAGAAATGAAATTGATACATTCAAATCCAAGTAAAAAAAACGTTTTTTAATCAATAAGGTTTCAGTATATAGCTAGTCAGTTATAGGTTTTTCTGCCTTTCCTCATGCTTGTTCCTGTGTCAGCCAATTTAGACAGGTGTAGACAGTTGGGAACCTATTGAGCATAGATGAGGTTTTAGATGAGGAGCTATTTTTCTTTTTGAAGATGAGTTCTCAAACCTTTAAATAAAAAGGAAACACAAATATAGATATTTGTAGAGGTACTAACCCTTCATAGTGTCAGTTGGATTCCCACTGCAAAGACATTGACTGCGTGATGTAGACCTATGCAAGTTTACAATGGATAGTTGCCTTCCGCCTCATATGGGTGAAACTTCTTCTATCTCAATATTTATTCTATGTTTAGATAAATTATCATGTCTTTTAAGCACTGTCTGTTCACTCAAGAAAACAGTATACTTTTCTTATGGTGCTAGAACACTAGAGTCCGCAAGACATGATCCTCCCGATCACACCAGATTCCATGTGTTGCAGCAGAAGCAACCATCCTGCATCTTGTTAGGCTATGACATTGACAAAGCGGGAGAGTCTCCATCTAAATAAGTGTGTACCTCTTCATCTGCATGCTTATAGCTGTTTGGTTGAAGAAGTTGAGTCAAGGTGACGTTGTGATAATCATGGTAATTAAAAATGTTTAGGCACACAAATGGAAAAAAATAGGTTATTCTGGAGTCTTAAGCTTTTGGCTCACGGCTGACTTTGCCTGGCTTAACTTGCCATGTTCTTGGTTGAGCACGCTGGTGGCTTTCACAGCCTTCACGGCTGCCTTGCGGCGGCCTTCGCCAACACTCCTTCTCGTGACACGTCACTTCTTCCGACCTTCCTTCGACTTGGCACATGTCACTTCCCACACTCTAAATAGGTCAGATAGTTGGATGGACACCTCCGACACCTCATGCTCCCTCGGACTGTTGGAGGAAGGTTTACACCAAAAGGAGAACTTTGTGCTCCATTGTTGTAAACCTGGATGTCCGCCCACCTCATAATTTATTGGGTGAACCTAGAGTTGCTTGAGAAAGGATGCTCCATCGTCATTGCAACAAAGTGCCCTTTCTGCCAAACACTAAATCAGGCCCTTCCTGTCCTTCTTTTCTCTCTTTTAAAATTATATCTGCTTTGTACTCATCTTCTCGTCCACCTACACTGACATTAGCATTTCTCCATTTACTATCATTCTCCACAAACACTAATGCTCACATACATTTTAGTTGCAGACAGCCTATGCTCTACTATAGCAATAAAACCACAATTGTTTTCATTATTGTGTAATAATTGTCCTTTCCCAAGATGGGCAGTATAATTACTGGTGATGACATCTCCCAGAAGAGGAAGGCTTTTAAATCAAATTTACAATAACTGCATTCTCTTTATCCTTATTCACTGATCACCCCACTTACCCGGTCAAAATCATCTCCTTTTGTCCGAACTGGGGAGAGGAAAAGTCTTCCTTCATTGGTGGCGGCACCGTTCATATAGTGTTGAGGGAATGATATGATTTTATTTCATGATCATGCAGCATGACCAGAAATCAAAACCTGTATCAACTGTGAGTGATGTTTCACCTGGTTTTCTCTTACTATTTAATGTTTGCACAGTCTTCAAGAGATATCCCACCTATGGCAAGCATGATATGAAAAAGGCGCTGGACCTGGAATTGAAAGGGGACCTTAAAAATTGTCTGACAGCCATTGGTATGTATTGGTTTTCCATCAAAATGTGATCTCTGAATCAACAAGTATCTTATTGATGTCTCTTTTTTATGTGTGAATTTCGAATCAAGAAAATGTCAGGGATAGCATAGCTAACACCACAAGGTTGACCCACCCAAGACCCCTAAAAGCCTCCTATTTATAACCAAGGAGCTAAAACAAGGCTAGGGGCCATATTACACAAAGTGCCCCGGAGGTGCAACAGGTCGTGCCCCTGGGGCACTTTAGTATCCCAGAAGGGGCCGCAGACGCTTGTGCAGCCCCTTCTGTAATACTTAAAGCGCTGGCGCAAATACAGCGCCAGCGCTTTCTCAAGAAGGTATTCCCTCCTTTGCATGGGGGCGTGAGCCCATCCAAATGAGGGAACCTCTTTGCCTCTGGGCCGGTGCTGTATTATAGATGTGGGAGCAGAGGCAAAGAGGCTGTCAGGGGGCGCACTGACAGTGCCCCACCTAAAAATTGGTGCACTCTCCGTGCGCCCCCTGATAGCAGCACTCTGGAGGAGTAAAGGGGGTTCTATGGACCCTTCAGATATCCCTTTGAAGGCGGGTGCAGTTACTCACTGCACTCACCTGCAAGGGGATCTCTAATCCCCTGTAAAAGTGCAGGGTGGTTGCCACCTGCACATTGAAACATAAAGGAACTGCTTCAAAGCCACTTCTTTTTTCTTACCTGAGTGAACTGCCCTGGGGGCAGCGGATTCTATGATGCACCAGGCACAAACAGGGAAACCGCGCCCTATACATAATTGGGACCTAGAAGTACAAGGAGCATTGAAAGTGAACATCTCTCATAGGACTCTATTTACATTTGGTTCCGTTACAGTTTTTATGATCTCTGAGACCAGGGGTTCAAGACCCGGGGTACAAGAGGTCAAGTAAAGGTTACCAGCTGTTTCTCTTAACTGCATCTACTTGAGATACATGTATTTATTATTCAAGCACTTAACAGTATGGGATAGCTATGGAATGATAGCAGTGTTCATATGTGTATTTTTACCATGGACCCAAGCATGAGCATCAAGCAGGGGTTGCCAGCCAAGCAGCTGCTCCCTCTGGCGTGACATTCGAGGCACCAGGCACTTTCCTTGGTAGTCCTGGCTTCAGAGATGGAATCATTTTTCTAAAACAAATAGAGGCATCTTTGGATGTAGGCATGAGCCGGTCGGTGTGTGTTTGAAGAGGTGATGGAGATAATGCAGGAGTTCATTTTTATTTCCATCATCTCAACAGCTGTGGTGTATGCACAGGTGCCAGACTTTGGGTGACGAGTTAATGTGATTAAATGCAGAGAAGTAAGAGCAGCACAGATTTCAAGCTTGCTTCATCACAAGAAGTAGGAGAGCAAGAGTACAGTCAAATCAGCTGGATCTGAAAGAAATAGTGGCAGGAAACGTCAGCTAACGAGGTGCATCATGCTAAAGCAAATGATGCCATGATCTGATAACATGACATCACAGTATGCATGAAAATCTCAAAACGCATGGGCCACTTTCATGGACCCACAGGATTCCCTATTTGGGTTTACACTTGAATCAGGATTCGGAGTTTAGTGGTAATTACTAGGCCTGGGCGAAAATTTCGTTCCGTTCGCGGAAATTGCGATAATTTGACATTTTCGGTCCGCGGAGAGCGCGAAAATGTCAAAAATTCCGGTTTCCGCAGCTTGGCGATAATTAGTTTCTTGCTTGCGCTGTAAAATAATACATTCTCGCGCGCGATCGCCTTACCTGAATACCTGCGTTCGCCGCCAAGTTTTCTTGATCCGGTCGCTTTCTCCATGAGATGTTGTATTGTTTTTAGCCATTTGCGTTGTCTCGTGACAGTTCGCGCCCGCAGTGACGTCATGCGTCGCGCGATCACGTCTTTCTTCTCGCGATCATGCACCGCGAGACAACTCAAAACAAGATGGCCGCGCCCGCAAGCAACCACATGGGTAAGTTGGCGTCCCGCAACCATGCAGAAAATCTCGCGAACATGCCGGAAAAAAACTTCTGCATCTTCGCGATATTTCCGCTTGTTTGCGATAATTTTAAACATTTTCGCGATAATTTGCGAAAGTTAATTTCGCAAATTCCGCCCACCCCTAGTAATTACCACACCCTTGCATTTTTCTGTAAACATTTTTGCCAGGTAAAACTCTGGCAGAGTGAAGGGGGCATGGGCCATCACGGGAGAATGCAATAGTATAATGTATCAGTTAAGTGTGTGCTCCACCGCTACACATCACTGCTACTGCCAGACACACCCACCTGCACTGTTTCTACTGCCATTGTTCTAAAGGGGACACCCCATGTCACCATACACATGCAGAGGATTCAGCTTCCAAGGAGGCGGGCTCTTGTTTCACTTGTGCAGAAAGTGAAGCAACTCGCAAACAAGGACAGGCACCAGAGGGAGAAGGACACTGTGTTAAACCCACGGCAAGTGCTGTGGATGCAGCGGCCGGGACAGGAAGGTGGAGCATATGGATGGAAAAGTAGGCTAGGCAAGTGTTGCTCATAAGGAGGGAGAAAGACACAGGGTGGCAGCAGTAGACGTCTGCAGGTGAACCTATTTTATACTCATCAAAGTAAAGTTGAAAATGTAAACATACACCAAATACTGTGGGCTGATCCAAAATATGATGGACAGACAATGGAGCCAATGTCTGAATGGGGCTCGCACAAATGAGTTAGTGACTGAAGAGGGATGGCCCAAAGCTCCTTTTTAGGTCTGGCCTTAGCCAATACGTTTTGATTTTTGATAAAATATATGTACAATATTCTTATTTAAAATGGCTTTCAGCAAGCTTTCTTCATCCATTGGAATGTTGGTGTGTCATTCATATTTTGCTTCTGCTCACTACATCATACAGCATAGGAAAGAGAATAAGCCCAGTTCAGTCACTGGATAACTTCAGTTTGAGTGACTGCATTTTGCACTTTCACAATGAGCACATCCACACGCAAGCTAGTTCCCTTCTGTGCCAATGGTTTTTTAACTCTATTGCTTTGATGTTGCCTTTGTGTTTAAAGTCCAATGTGACAGCAGGACCCTATACTAGATATGAGCACAGGCATCATTCCTCTCTCTATAAGTTCCTGTCTACTGCCAATGCTGTTGTGAATTTGATTAGGAGTGTCCTTTGTTTACTGTTTTACTAAATAACACAATATAACAGATTGCATCCATTTGAAACTGTTCTGTGTTAAATTTTCGAAAGCTTCAATAATATACATGTGAATTCCTAAGCAGAAGACGTTTATTCTGGTCAATCTCAATAAAAGTTCTTTAATAAAGTTTGCCCAGGAAGAAAACCAGTATTTATTGTGTTAAATGTACAGTATTTGTAGTTTTTGTTTCATTGCCTTCTTTCCTTTCGTTTTATCTTTCTTTCTGTCCTTCCTTCTTTCTTCCTTTCTTTCATTCTTTTATTCCTATCTCCTTCTCTCTTTTTTTTCTTTCGTTCTTTCCTTCCTTACTTCTTTCTTCTTTCATCCTTTCATATTAATATTTCTTTTTTCCTTCTTTCATTCATTCCTTTGTTCATGCATCTTTCTTTCCTTCCTTCTTCTTTCTTTCTTTCTTTCTTTCTTTCTTTCTTTCTTTCTTTCTTTCTTTCTTTCTTTCTTTCTTTCTTTCTTTCTTTCTTTCTTCCTTTCTTTCTTTCTTTCCCAAAGAAAAGAGGTGACAGCCAATGGCACAACGATTGCCTTTTTTAGGTCTATGTTAGCCAAGAATGTTTGATTTTATTATATTTATGTGTCTGACAGTGTTACGTATAGGGGTTTTCGCAACACTTATCCATTTGTCTGTGGTTGTGCTTTTTCACACTTTTTTTTATCCCCCACTCGAGTATCAAGGGGCAACACATCACTCCACTTCAAGCCATTGACTTACTTCACTATGAGTTATGGCATCTTTAGTCAATGGTTTTTTTGTTGGTTAACAAACTCCCGGCAGTTCCCAAAACAATAAAGTTTTGCAAAAGCCATGACAAAAGGATACATGAAATGACAAAAGGCTGGCGGACAACGCCATACTTATTGGCTTTGTCAATGGTTGTTATGTGTGTATATCTATGTACATATATTGAGTGTTGTACGCTGTCTAGTGGTGATCTGAGATATTAATATCTGTTAAAGATGTCTGAACCAGGCCTAACAAACACTGACGATGAGTTGCAAGGTGCCCTGAACAAAATCTTGATTGAATAGAATCAATCAGAAAAGTCGTTTCTTGACTTTGGAATACAGTGTTGACGTACTTCCCATTCACTCATCTCTCCCAGTAAAATGAATTGTATAACGATTTTTTTCCAAATGATGCTCCAGCGTCTGACTTCCATTTTCACGTATTAATGTGAAATATATGTTGTTTTTAAAGCCACTGATTTTGTGAATGCGAACGACGAGCTTCATCTTGTGGAAATTATGTTAATGAAGATAGGATCTATATGGTTTTTGGAGGAAATCATCTGCCGTTTGAGCAAACATGTTTGATATTGGGGCGCACAGGAACATTTTTACACAGTGTTCAGGCATAGGATGATGAGATTGAGGCACCCAGGAAGCTTCATTTATACGACAGTGATTTGGATTTTATAGTTGAAGATTGTTTTGGTTTGAGGATGGCTAGAAAGATGAATGTGAAGGTGCTTTTGAGTGACCACTGTGTCTGTACTGGACCCTGGTGCAGGTGACTTGCTGAGGCATGGCGGTGGCGGTTGAGCCACAGTCGCAAAGGGAGTCCGACCGCCATATTACCAATTTGGCGGTCGGACCACAATTGCACTGCCAGGGAACAGGGGTCCCACGGCGGTCTGGGGCACCAATATGCTTGGCAGTGCCACTGTGGCAGCGCCAAGCCTATTCCGAGTTTCCCCACTGCCAGCCTTTTCATGGTGGTAAGCCCGCCATGAAAAGGCTGGTGGTGGGGAAATAAAAGGGGGACCTGGCCCATGTGCATGGGAGTGCATGCAGGGGAACACATGTTGTGCCCCCCTGTATGCATGCACCCCTGTTCCTGCATTGCATGGACTGCTCCGTGGCAGTCCCGCGGTGGTGCAGTGATAAGTCTCACTATGAGCCTTTAAACTGCACCAGCGCGGGACCACCACGCTGCACACCTGTCAGACGATTACATTTATAGCTATCAGGCAGGTGCACAGCGGTCGACTTTGGCGGTGCAGGAGCAGGGCGGTGGCATGCTGCTCCGCTCCTGCACCACCAAAGTCAAAATCAGTCCTAGAGAGAGAATGGATGGATAGAAAGAGAGGGTTTTTTGTGTTCAAAATATTTTATTGAATTTTTGTTCAAATACAACTAAAAGATAGACAGCACATAAAATATTATGATTAAGCAATAATACCTAAATAACATTGTATATCGTAAGCAAAATCATAGAAAAAATTATCTTAGGTAATGAGAAAATACATAATCAAAAAATACCAAAAGGGAGGATAGAAGGAGGGGGAAGGAAGGTACAAATATACCAATTGACGTAGAAAATGCAAACAGAGCTACTATATGCCATTATAAAACTAATCATATTAAGTACAAATCTGAATTAAAATTATTCATACAGCATTAAATGGATAAATATTCATCAACAGGTAACCAAAAAGATTGATAAGAGAAAAAATTATGAGTGATCCCCTTCATAGATAATTGAGCACCTCTTCTGGAAAGAATAACCCATGACCACCAAGCATTAACAGATAATACAGAGACATCTTTCCAACAAAAAGTAATGGATTTTAAAGCAGCCGGAATAGGAAAATGTAGAAATTTAAAAATCTTCTTAATGATATCCCAAACTTCAGACCAAAATTTTAAAACCAAAGGACAATCAAAAAGCATGTGTTGTAATGAGCCAGGGTGTGATTTACAATGCCAACAATCAGGAGAGGGGAGAAGTTTAGCTTGGAACAAACGTGATGGAGTCCATATACGATTATAAAGGATATAAGAATTAGTTTGGTAGATTGAAACAGGCAACCACCCAGATATACTATTAAGCCAAATATCTTTCCATGTGTCAGTGGACAAGGAAAGTGAAAGTTAATTATTCCAAAAAGTGGAAATCATCTCTATATTGCTACCTAGAGTATCAGATAATTTTTTAGATAAAATAGACACCCCATGAGATGATTTTGAAACTGTTTGAATATAAATTGCTAAGTCAACTGTAACATTAGAGGGGATGGCATTAGGAAAGGAGTCTAAAATTGAATTGCACAAATATTGATACTTAATAAGATCAGATTTAAATAAACCAAAACTTGTTTGCAATGTTTCAAAAGAAATAAACGTATTATTAGAATAGACATCTTTAAGATAAAAAATGCCAGCCTTAATCCATGAAAACCAGCAATTAACATTCCTGTTCAATTTAATAACATTACTATACCCTAACGATAATTCAACAGTGTTATTCATGGGAAAAAGAAAAATTAAGTCAAGATCATTAAATAACATTTTAGTGGATTTAATAATAACTGACTTTTGAATAAATGGGGCATTATGCATGGACACCAAAGTAGGTAAAGGAAATGGATTCGTAATTAATTTCTCAATACGGAGCCACGTAGGAGAATTATTTAAAAAGGAGCAATTAAACCATAATGACATTTGTTTTAAAATAGAAGCTTTATGATAAAGAAAAAAGTCCAGGATACCAAATCCAGCATTACGTTTAGGAACTTTTAATTTTTTATACGCAATACGAGGAGGTTTGTTGTTCCATAAAAACTTTGACAAAAGTTTATCAACATCTTTATAAAACTTTAATGGAAATTGAGTAGGAACCATGGCAAGGGTATAGAATATTTTAGGATCTATAGTCATTTTAAGAGATTCCATCCTACCCCACCATGAAAGATGTAATGCTGACCATTTAGATGTTTTGTCTTTAATATAGTTTAGGATGAAATCACAATTTAGATTGATTGTCGATTTTATGGAAGAGGAAAATAAAATTCCAAGATATTTATTCTTATTCTTTTGCCAAATAATTTCCTGCATGGGGAGCATATCAGGAGTGCAATAAACATTTAAGGGGAAAAATTCAGTTGTATTAGTATTTAAAGTGTATCCAGAAACTGCAGAATACCTTGTAATAATATCCATTAATGAGGGAAAAGAAGATATAGGGTCACTAACAAATAAAAGCACATCATCCGCATAGGCAAGGGTTTTAACAGTAACATCCTTAATAGTGATTCCTTTAATATGGTCACAATTTCTGATTAGGTTAAGAAAAGGTTCAATGCCAATTAAAAATAAGAGGGGATAAAGAGGACAACCTTGTCTTGTACCTCTAAAAAGCGAAAATTGAGTTGAAATTTGGCCATTAATAGATAGACGAGCAGTAGGGGCAAAATATAAAGCTGAAATCATACGAATAAAGGTATCTCCAAAATTAAATGAGGACAACGTATGGAATAAAAATTGCCAATGAAGTTTATCGAATGCTTTTTCAGCATCTAAGGCTAAAATTCCAGATGGCATCGATAACGTGGGACTTTGTTCAATAATATGTAGCAAAGTTCTCGTATTATTATCAGAGTATCTTTTCTACATAAAACCAGATTGGTCAGGGTGTATAATAGAATCTAATATGGGGCCCAATCTAGTAGCAAGTATTTTACCATATAATTTACAGTCTTGGTTAATTAAAGATATGGGACGATAATTAGACACTCTGGTGGGATCTTTATCTGATTTTGGAAGTACTATAATTAAAGCTTCTGTAAAAGAACCAGAAGTAGTTCCAGTGGATCGAAAAAACGTAAAAAGTTGATGCAAACATGATAAAAGGTGTGACTGAAATTCTTTGTAGAATTCCGCAGGGATCCCATCAGGACCCGGAGATTTGTTATTTTTAAGAGATTTTATAGCTGATAGGATTTCATCTTTGGTAATAGGTGCATCAAGTCTAGTTTGATTAGATTGTGAAATCCTGGGTAATTTACATGATTTTAAAAAGAAGTCCATTAAGGAAACCTCCAGAAAATCTGGTTTATTATATAATGCCGAGTAGAAATTCATAAATTCATTAACAATTTCATTTTGAGAGAGAGAAATATTACCATGAGGACCAAGAATTGAGTTGATTTGAGTTTTATCTTTTTTTATGCGCAAATAATTAGCTAATAGTTTACCGGATCTATTGGCATTAAAACTAAATCTAGCTTTAGTATTAGAAATTTGAATACCTGCCCTTTTACTAAGGATCGAATTAAATTCATAGCGCAATTTTTGTAGTTTAAATTTATATTGAGGATTGTTGGATGTAATAAAAAGTCGTTCAAATTTCGCAATTTGTTTTTGTAAGTTTTTCACAGTAGCATGAAAGGTTTTATTTTTATGGGCCATAATAGATATTGTGACGCCCCTAATATAAGCTTTGAAAGCATCCCATCTATTTATCATAGAAGTAGACCCTTCAGGATTAAGTATAAAATATTCTTGAATAGCAGCTAAAAGTTTGGGCTTGTTATACTCATTCAAAATTACACCAGTGTTCATTCGCCATCTAGATTGTTTAGTAAAAGTTGACTCCAAGTTCAAAACCAAAGAAATCATCTGCATGGTCTGAAATATCAATGTTACCAATATGAGGAGCAGTTATTGAACCAGTTAGGTGGCTGGAAACCAATAAACAATCAATTCTAGAATGGGAATTATGAGGGTTTGAAAAGAATGTGTAACATTTTTCTGTAGGAAAATGTAACCTCCAAATGTCAACTAATTTAGTGGTTTGAATAAATGATTTGAAAGCAAAATATACCTTAGAAGGGCGAAACTTGGTAAGAGATGATCTATCTAACAAGGGGTCAAAGATGACATTAAAATCACCTCCGACAATTAAAGGAACATTACCAATCTTTAGAACCTCTGTTGTAAGATTAGACCAAAAAATATGATCATCTGCGGTAGGACCATAAACATTTAATAAATATAGAACTGAGTCATGAACTTTAATTTTAACAAGTATATATCTACCATCCTTATCAGGTGATTTACTCAAAATTTGACAGTGTAATTTTTTTGCAAAGAGAATAGCTACACCATTTTTTTACCATTGGCAGGAGAAGAGACAATAGCATCTACCCATTTTTTCTGCATATAATCTAAAATGTTATCATCTATATGAGTCTCTTGTATAAAACAAACATCAGCTTTGCAACAACCAAGGTAATCTAAACTTTTTGTACGTTTAACTGGATGGCACAATCCTTTAATATTTAATGAAATTACTTTAATATCATGGATATTAGCCATAACAGAAGAAAAGAGAAAAGAATACAAGAAGTGAAGGATAAAAGAGGATCAAGAAAATGAGAAACAGGTAGCTCCATAGACAGAAGAAGGAAAGGAAAAAATGAAAAAACATAGAAAAAACGACAAACAGAAGACATAAATGTGAAATGTGAAACGCACACACGCTGTACAAGCATGACCGAAACCGCTGGAGCCCAATAAAGAGAAACTTCAGAACTGTGTCAGAAGAAAAAACATAACTGGCAAAAATCAAGTAGCAGAGTCATTGGTATCCATAGAGTGCAGAGACTGCTGATCCACAAAATGCTTCAAATTTTCTGGACGTTGAAAAGATTTCGAAAAATTATCCTTCCAAATGCGCATCGTCGATGGATCAAAAAGACCATATTTATAGCCTAAACTGCGAAGTTGCGGGCGAAGAGCCGTGAATTCTTTGCGAATTGAAACAGTTTCTTTGGCATAGTCTTGATGAATAAATATTTTATTCCCATTAACCATCAAAGAAGGGATTTCTCTAGCTGCTTTTCTGATTAAAACCAAATGGTGGTGTCGAAGAACTTTGAAAATCATTTGTCGCGGTTTTGTATGTTGAGGGTTCCTGTGTGAGGGAGTCCTGTGGGCTTTATCAATTTCAAACTTTTCTGCGAATTTAATTTGTAGAAGACCAGGTAATAAATTATCCAAATATAATTTACAGTTATCCCCCTCAACATTTTCAGGAAGATTAAATATGCGTAAATTATATTGTCTGTTACGATTTTCCAAATCCAATAATGTTGAGCGCATAGGAGAAATTTTTGCCACCAGTGGAGTAAATGAGTCAAGTTTGACCTTATTATCATTTATTTTGATGGAATTATCTGATATTTTCATTGAAAGGCTGGCCATATCTTTACGCACATGTTTTACTTCAGAGGCAATGGTATCTGTATTGACTCGAAGTGCCTGAATTTCCTCCAGTATTAAAGACAGCGAAGGTTCAGAAGACTCAACTACTTTTGATTTAGCAGGAGGAGGTGAAATTTGCTGCCTCCTTTTATTAACAGAACTCTTATTCTCCATTTTAAAGTAAAAAGAGTCAAAAATATAATTGCAGACACAAAATAATGAAGGAGGAAATGAGAGCTGTGGAAAACACCAAGGAATGACTGGTGCAGCAGCTAAAATGGGCTGGGGGAGTGGTTAGGCCCAAGCCAGGCACTTTCCTAGAAGCTTGCTCCGCCCCCTTGACTGAAAGCCTGGCTGTACCTGAAAGCTGTGCAGGGAGCAGGAACCAGGCAGCGAAAAAACCCACTTCCGCCGTGCAGAAACGCTTGAATTTGCTCCACAGTGCAGGTGAGAGCTTTATAACCACAGCGACCTCCTCCAGGGCATTTTTCTGACAGGAATCGGCGTTAAAATTGGCAAAACGGGCCGAAAACGCGCGTAGACTTTCACGCGGCGGCCATCTTGGATCGCGCGCTCGCGTGTCTCCCGGAAAGAGAGGGTTTGCACAAGGAGACGAAGATATCCTGCAGGCTTGAGCATTTTGCCAGGTCGGCTTTTCTTTCCCCACTCCAGCCCTGTTCCAGTAGAGTTCAAAGGAAACCGGCACTAATACTAAAGTGAAGACATTGACGAAGAATGAACTGTGAATGCATTGGGCACGTAAGAATAGGATCAAGGAGAGCGGGCGGCTGTGTCGCAGTTAACATTGAATGGTGGTTTGGAGTGTTTGTGTAATTGTGGAGGGCTTGTGAAAGGGGATTTTGTGATGATTATATAGATGAGGCAGATCTTAAACGGTCTTTAATGTAAGGAGGAAGAGCCAGGCAGTGATGGACAAACACAGAGCCTCTCACGCATAGCTTATGACGGACAACGCTCATTTTCACATGTATCAAAAACATCAGTTTGTATGAAATATCATCAGGTCTTTGTTACGTTTGTTATTGGTAACCTTAATTTACGTCGTGTCACCCATGCTCTTATATAACAATGTAATAAAAAAATATAGGGGCAGATTTATGAGCCCCTTGCGCCACTTTTGCGTCACTTTTCCCATGTTAAAAGTGACGCAAAAGTGGCGCAAGGGGCTCATAAATCTGCCCCATATTTTAAAAAAATATGTGTGTGAGCGTCAACCATGTAACGACTTTCTGCTCCTGTATTGAATACACTCTTTATCGTTGTCTTTGCAGTGCAATGCGCAATTAACAAACCAGCCTATTTTGCTGTACTGTTGTATCATTCAATGAAGGTACTGTATATGAATACTTTTCTGAATGTTTTTCTTACTGTGTGTGTCAGCTATAAGGGAAAATAACCAAATGCATTAAAATACCTTCAAATACCACTGCAAATGCGGTCGCAAAATACTGGTACATTGAAGTATGACTCATTATTAGGAAGGGACGCCCTTGGCACTCCCCTTCCTAATAGCGAGTTGCAATCTTATTTTGCGAGTCGGTAATAGGTTATTGACTCGCAAAATAGGGTTTGTACATAGGGCAGACCTATTTTGCAGTCACAAAGAGGCCGATTTCCCCTTTGTGTCCACGAAAAAAAGTCATACATCTGGCCTTTGGTGTTTTAAAAGGTGTAATACATACTGAATGCATAGATATTCCACATAAATTGTCTTCATGTTTAAATATGACTCAGACACAGACAATTTTATGGCATAACATTTTCCTAATTCTGCCTCATCATGAACTTGGGGGCAAATCTCACAGCAGGAAGAGTCCAGTTGCTGAGTTCAAATTGGTTGGAGCCTTTTCTGTTCCTTAGGCTCTGAGCAGTAGGCCAGACAAGTAGCCCTTGGAGTCACTCTGGTGGCCATGGGTTCAAGATGCAGATAGAGTCCTTTCTACTCAGGCAGCCAAACAGCAGGGCAGAAGTCCTTCTTGCGGAGCAGCACAGCAGCTCTCTGAGACTTCCGCAGGTCCAGAGGTCTACTGGAGAGTTGGGTTGCAGTGTCCATTATTTATACTTGGTGCCCACTTTGAAGTAGGAGAAGTTGCTAGATTTTTCCACCGCCAGAGGTGCTTGAAATTTCCTCAATCCATGCTCTGGCCCCAGTTTTACTGGGACAAAAGAGACTAGTTACAAATCCTTTGTGAGTTTTCTCAGGGAGAGCCTTTGTGATATGCAAGTGTGGTAGGTGACAGTTCATGATATGTAAGTGTGGTAGGTGACAGTTCCTCTCCCTCATCAAGTCAAAGATAGTCCATCCTGCCACCACTTAATACCCTTTTTGTCTCACTGTCTGGGAGCAATACACATAGATCAACTGTCAGCTACACCTAGTCAATTGACCCAGGACACAGGCTGCTGGCACCAAATGATTGGAACAAGAAAACTTCAACTTTCGAAAAATGGCATTTTCTGAATTGAGACTTAAAATCTGACTTTACCATTAAAGAGGGATTTAAATTGCAGTTCTGTAGACACCAAACTCAATATTCCAACCTGCTCTCAACTGAAACTTATCCTATCGGAGAGGTAGGCCTTGCAGTAGTGAAAAACAAATGTAACAGTTTTTCACTACCAGGACATGTACAATGTTAAAGGTACAAGCACAATTTCTTAAAAACACTAAGCTGGGGGTGATTTAAATGTATCAAAAAGGAAGGTTAGGACTGGCAAAAGGTTTTTTTGCCAGGACAAAATGGCAGTTTAAAACTGCACACACAGGCTGCAATAGCAAGCCTGAGACATGCTTACAAGACTACTTAAGTCAGAGGCACAATAGGTGTTGCACGCCCACTAATAGCATTTAATTACAGGCTCTGGGTACATGTAGTACCACCTTACTATGGTTTAGGTACATTAATTATACCTATTTGGGATAAATACATTTCACTAAAAAAGAGAGAACTTTAGCACTGGTTGGCAGTGATAAAATGTGCATAGTTTTAATGCCAACAAAAGAGGAAGTCAGCAAAAACATGAAGCTGGAAGGCAAAAAGTTGAGGAAAAGCCATACCGAGGATGTCAGTTCCAACAACTGTTATAATGACAAGGCATTATTTCAGAATGGAAACTCTTTGAACCTGATTCACCAAGGTAAATTTAGACTAAAAGACTAAGAGCGATATGTACAATGAAGTGGTAGAGTGTGTTGTTAGCCTCCTGGGCTTAACGACACGCTTCGCCACTTCGGAAATGCAAGGCTGCACCACATTTACAAGAATGTGGTGCAGCCTTGCATTCCCCCCTGCGATGGCGCTACGTTTAACAACTTAGCACCAATGCAGGCACCCTTGTCCCTTTCTGCACATAAACAATCCTAAAATGCCATTTTGTAACTTTTATGGGTGTTGCTTCATGCAGCACACATGAAAGTTACAAAATGGCATTTATTTAAATGGTTCCTTTATGTACAGAAGGGAAACCTTCCTGTACATAAACAAACCATGGCATTTTTGCTTTTTTCATGTGTGCTGCACAGGGCAGCACACGTGGAAAAAGCAAAAACGAGGAGAAATAATGCATTTCTCCTCGTTGCGCCAACTTAAGATCATGATTTTCCTGGTCCTAATTTTGGCGCACGCCACCCTTGTACCTAGGGGGCAGTGTAAAATACAATGAGTATAGCGGTGGATCCTCCACCGCAATACCCACTACACGCCCCTTTCACGCTAACCATAGCGTGAAAGGGTGCCTTATGTACAAGGCAGCGTTAAGCCATGTTAAGTGGCTTAACACTGACTTGTACATAAGGCAAGGTCCCTATCGCCACGTAAACATCACAAAAAGTGACGTTCCCGTGGCGATAGGGGTTTGTACATATGCCCCTAAATTTATGAATTTTGGTATTCACAAAGGTTATGAGTAGTATCTTTACATCTGTACTCGGAGCGGAGTTTCCGCACTTGGGGTGAAAATTCCACACTCGGGCAGAATCTCCTCTTGAGTGTGGAGATTCCACACCACACTTGGATCAGAGTCTCCACACTCAGGGAGGAATCTTTGCACTCTGGGCTGATCTCTGCCCCAAGTGCTGGCATAAAGATACTACTCATAACTCACCTTTGTGAATACCGAAAAGTAGTAAAGTTAGACTTCTGGCCTGAACTTAGACCAAAAGTCAAAGGTTACCTTTGTGACTCAGGCCCTTTGAGAGGAAAGTACGGCCCGGGCACTGGTGCAACTGATAGTCAAGGAATGGCTGTTAACTTTGATGAATATTAGTTGCCAGTGCTTCACGGGATGGTACATTGGGTAATCTTATCCTAAACATCAATAAGCATAGGCTGGAATTCGCCAGAGGAATCCAGAGGCATGCATGGTCATAACAAAAGCTCGAATCCTGCGACAATGCAATCCAATATTTGTCAATTTTCTATAATTCACTGCTCATAATCTGATTAATTTTTATCTTGATAGGAAAGGACAAGAATTTTGTTTTCTTCTTTCTTTTGGTTTGGGTGGGCCAGCTCCTAGATGCAACAGTGTTCTTGGGATATATGCATTTTAAAGTAACTATCTTAACATAAAATAATTCCACACAAAGGTGAACATGTTATTCACAAATCGCCTAAATTAGAATTACACAAAAGAGCTTGTTTTGATGCTAAGCTTTAAAAATGCAAGTAGAGAAATAATTTCATTTGAATAGTAGCTTGAAGTAAAGTGCTACAGTGCTTTTATGAAGTGCACCTAGTGGTTTATAGGTAACAAAAATGAGTTGCAATTTCAACAGGGTTTTGGAACTAGTGACAGACAATTGAAAAGAATTATGGTTTCCCGTTATGATGTTGACATGAAGGAGATCAAAACGTATTACAAGCAGATGTATCAGACAAAACTTCGGCAGGCTATCCGAGTAAGTGTTTCATGACTTCCTAATGTTTTCCCTTGTAGTTTTATTTTTATTTTGCACTAGCACCTCAGTCTAGAGGAACATACTTTCATTGTAAAGTAATGAATTTGTCACTGTTATCCAAGAGACGACTTCATTAGTATGATCATTTATGTAGGAATTGTTTTTAGAGTAATCCACCTTCTGGTACAGAGCGGTTAATTCTGGCAGAAGCTAAAAAGGCAATAATCTAGTACTCTCTTTACATCGTGGTGGAGGGAGGCTGTATACTGTACTCCACCAAGGTCTCACCTAGGACCTCTGTGCTGCCAATTAGCGGGAGAATGCAGAGGTGTGGATACCATCTTTTACATGATGTGTATTTTTAACGTAGTGAAACAACTGTCTTCTTTAGAACGTGGGACAGCCACAATGCCTGCCTCTACTGATCATTGTAATAAGGTTGCGGATTTCTTCATGGGTAAGATAGATAAAATATACGCCACCTTCCCTGAAAGCAGCAGGAATTATATCTCCGCTCCAGTTATAGATGATTCTAGGATGGAGTATTAGTTTGTTTTTCACCCTCCTGAAGTAAGTGATGTCCTAAAACCTATGAAAGCAGTCGAATCCAGGTCGCCCTTGGATCCGATCCCCCCGAAATTCTTATTGCGAGAGAAAGAAGTAATTGCTTTGGTTCTCACCAAACTTTTGAACATGTCCATTAGTTTGGGTAAGGTTCCTAGCAATTGGAAGCATGCCATGGTGGTACCACTGCTAAAGAAACCTTCCTTAGACCCTGCTCTTTCAGAAAACCTGAGACCTATATCCTTGATGCCCTATGCTGCTAAAATCGCAGAGAAACATTTAAATAGCCAATTGTCTATGTTTCTGGAAGAAAGACAGGTTCTCCATGAAACCTACTCTGGATTCAGGCCGCTTCAGAGTACTGAGTCGGCCCTTCTTCTAGCTTTCGAGGGAAGAACTACTGCACTGATCCTTCTGGATTTGAGTGCTGCGTTTGACATGGTGTTCCATGGCCTTCTGATGGAGCGGCTGGGGGAGGCTGGGGTCGGTGGCGGGACAATGGAGTGGATTAAACATTTTCTGCAGAACAGATCCTTCCAGGTTTTACAACATCCTTTTAAATCCAGAGTTTGTCCTCTGTCTCAAGGGGTGCCTCAGGGTTCGTCTCTTAGCCCTACCCTATTTAATATCTACATGTGCCCCCTGGCAGATATTTTATTGAGACATGGGTTAAAACTTCTGTCATATGCCGATGACACACAGTTGATTGTTACCCTGGAGCAAAAGGAGGCAGGAACAGCATCTGATTTTAAGGTCTGCTTAGGTGAGCTTGCTAACTGGATGAAGCTCAGTTGCCGGCAGCTGAATGCGGGAAAGACGGAGGTGATGGTAGTTGGCAAGCAGCCCTCTTTATGGACACATCTGTGGTGGCCGGTTGAGCTGGGACCTACTCTGACCCCTAAGGCCAAGGTCAAGAATCTGGGAGTATGGTTCGATGACACCCTCTCTTATTCAGAGCAGATATCAGCCGTGGCGGGAGCCTGCTTTGGCATTCTTAAAATGCTGTGATAAATCCTGGTCTTACTCTCACTAGATGCCAAACGAACCATTGTACAGGCCCTTGTTATGTCCTGTCTAGATTATTGTAACATCGTTTACTTAGGAATGACCACAAGAAATCTGAACATCTTGCAGAAGGTTCAGAATGCAGCAGCTGGGTTGATTCTGAATATTCCTAGGTGGGACTCTGTGGGGGAGACGTTGAGGGAATTACATTGGCTCCTCATACAGGCTAGAGTCACCTTTAAGGCCTTGTGTTTTGGCCACAGGATCCTCAACAAAAAAAGGGACACGTTTTCTGCACCCCCTTCTCACCGCATATAGACCTGCTTGTAACCTGAGGTTTTTGGGCACAGCAAAGATGATTGTGCCCTAGATGTGGAAGTACGAGCTGGAGGGAGCTCCTCTGGCTTCCTTTCGGCTAAGGCTTGGAATGACCTACCTGTGGACTTAAGGACGTGCCCATCGGAGATTTTGTTCTGAAAAAAACCCCGAAAAACTTGGCTCTTCCAGCACCCCCTGGGGGGCCAAAAGTAGGTCTTTTACCTTTTCTTCTGGGGCCTTAGGCTGGATGGAGGGAGGGCGGTTCAGCCTAGCTGCTGAGGTTTTGATGGTATTCTAACGCGGGGACACTCCGTTGAAGTAACCAGGCGCTCTATAAGCTGAATAATCCCCCCTCTTCATTCTCTTTATGTCAAAATAATGTGACAGTATGTGCTATCCGATTCTACCCGATTCTACAGTGGACTGGTGGTGAGGCAAAGTCATTTTTGATTGGTGGTAGCCCATTGTGCTCCACTATAAGGGACTCATGGGGCTGGCTGATTTCCAGGTATGGGAGATACCTCCTACACACTGGGCTACCCCAGTAATCCTAAAGAACAACTTCACAAAGTTTAGGAATCAGTGACATTAAAAAAGAATTACATTCTGGGGAAAAAACGTTCAAAAACTGGTTAAACCTCTATTTAGTGAAATAATTTGTTCACATTCAAATTTAATTTGTGAATTAGTGTTGCATATCCTAAAATAGCTTTTTTCCCTCTCTTCTATTCTGTGCCAAGATTCTGGTCATGCAAGGGAGATTGAGATATACATCACTGGAACCCATAGATATTCATCATAGGCCTTGCCCGCACACAATCCCTTCTCTATGTGTAGACTCTTAGAATGCCATAGTTTGTATGTACCAAAAATAAACAAACTTTTGTGCCCAGCATAACAGTTTTAGAGGTAGCAAGAAAGGTAGGGTTGTATGATATAGGTCTCAAGTTATAGAGGACAACTAATAAATATAACGGACATGTTACGCTTCGTCCAAGAATATTGTTCAGGGTTAATCTTACATTTTTCGCAATTATTGGCATCAGTGTGACTCTGTTATGGATATACATAAAACAGATTATAATAATTGTATCTATCAGCGATACTCACCCATATCAAGTTAAAATAGCTGAGAAAGATATTTCTAAAAACAAGTCTGCTCTTGAAACCCAAAATGTATTTAGAAATCCAAGAAGGCCATAAAACCTTTAGATGCTTGTAACTGATGATGTTCTTCAATACCTGAATTTTCCCACTCACTTTGCAAGTTTTAACTTACGCAAATAAAGCATTTTGCTGAATCTGCCTTTATGAAGAATCTCCATGCGGGATTTATTCTAAGGACCATATCCCTCTGGTGTGTGATGAATCATTGCATTACATAATTACAGCGTTCTACATTGATGTTACTCACCACAGGTGTAGTGCTGCTGCTATGTAAAGATAGAACCTAAATTCAGGAGAGACCAGTCACCCTTAACTATTGGAAATTACCTTTCTTTTAAACTGGACTTTTTGCTTTCCCTGCCCAAAATAGTGGATGCGCATTTTCCATTCACGGTTTAAAAATACAAGGGATACGAAATGCTAGGGAGAGATTGAGATAAAACCAAGGGGCCCGATTTACAAAGGTAGACTTAGTCCAAAAGTCTAAGAGTACGACTTCAGATATTCACAAAGTTAAGTTACAAGTGGTATCTTAACGACCGCACTCTGGCAGCGTTTCTGCTCTCGGGGCAGAATCTCCAGCCCGAATGAGGAGATTCTATCCTGCACTTGCTGTGGAATCTCCGCACTCGATCATAATCTCCACACTCGGGCTGATCTCGGCCCGAGTGCAGAGATTTCGCCTGAGTGCGGACATTCCTTCCTGAGTGTGGAGGTAAGGATATTACTCGTAGCTTACGTTTGTGAATACTGAAAACTAGTAAAGTTAGACTTTTGGTCTAAACTCAGACCAAATGTCTATTTTTACCTTTGTGAATCAGGCCCAAGCATTGGTGCAGGATGGCCATTTGTCTTATATTCATTTCATAGAACAGACATAGACGATACAGCGCTATGTGGACATATATACCTCTTAGGTGTGGCACAATTACTTCCTGGTAGTTCCTTTGCGGTAGACTAATGGTATGCATGGACTGATATGTCTATAGTCTATACATTTATTCCCTCCCCGATATCGCAGAAACATCATTGATAGCTTTGATCCTAGGTTTAAAAAAGGCAATAGTTCTGAAAATGACCAAGGTATCATCCATGTACAGCCATCTCTTGAAAAAACATTTATTGCTAGACTGTACTCTATTAGCTGGTATTTGTGGATACACTGGGTAAGTGGTTAAATGTAAATGGTTACACTGATGGAGAGAGGATGTGTCTTAACGGCTAGAGTGGTTGACCTCAAAGCAGGGGAACCAGGTTCGAGTCTCGACGGGGACACTCAACATCCTGTGATTCTGGGCAAATCAACTAATCCCTCTGTGCCTATCAAAAATTAAAGTGTCTATCTGTAATGCAACTGGTGCTTATGTAAAGCACTCTGATACCTTTGGGTCGAGATCGCGCTATATAAAACTCCCAAAAAATAAATAAGTAACCAAGAGGCAGATCCTCTTTTGACCATTTACTTTTTAATATTCAATAAACAGACTGACATAGACAGGTTTCACAGAAACTTTTTTCAACAGATAAAAATCATTTCTCAGGGATAGGCAACAGATAGTCACCCTCACACATTTACCTAGAGGATCAGGGAATCCAGTTGTGATATCCTCAAGAGATCAATATTCTCCACTTTTCTGTTACATTTGTGTGTGTGTGGCCTCTTACATAACTCCCCCATCTGTCAGGAGTCCAATTGTAAATATATGCTGATGCCACAGAGAGTATCTTCAGGTTGTCTAAAGTCTCTCCAACTGATGTTATCACGTGAGAACCTGACTCTCTGGCCACTATTTATCAGCCAATGGAGGATGGGAACCAACTTTCTTAAGCGTAATCCAGCCAAACTGAGCTCCTCCTTGCCAGTCTGATATTTGCGCTTGGAGCAAACTTTTCTGGCTGCAAATATGGACCTCCTGCCTTTGCCAGTTAATTAGATAATTTATTTTGACAGTAATAGTAATTTGTCTTGGAATATGTAGTTTGCCAAAGATACCAGCATCTGATTTCTTCAGATCAAAATCTTGAAGATAACATTTACATTTAACAACAGTTTCAAATTCTGCTAATACTCCTATATTCCATTACCGACTGGACAAAGACAACTTCATCTATATTGACACCTAGCGAAGTATAAATGGCAGCAGCATGGCTGACAACTAAGCATCCTAGAAGGGAGCATATATTCTTTATACTGAGTTATTTACATAGGCTGCTCATTCAAATCAGGGTCTGCTTCTAGGACATGTCTAAAACACACTTTAAGCTATCTCTCTGAACACATCTGAGATTTGTTATGCCATATTTGAGTAGGACACTCCTAGATGGTCTTTTCATTCAGCAAATCAAACTCTCCTCTGTGCTCCTTCCTACTATTTTCCTTATAAAAACCAATGTACATTCACATCGCTGGCATATGCATTGGCCATGCCTCGAATGAACCAGAAAAAGTTGTGACTCTTCAAAATGCTTTAGTCCAATATCCACACATGGGGGGATTTCTAATTTGTAATCATTTTGCGGCCCTAGAACAATACACAATTTTCTCACATTTGTAATATATCATCTAATTGATTGTTGGATGCAGGACTGTTATCCAGCAGAAATGATGCACATAATATGGTACTAAGGATGCTACTAATAGTGCTGGACAGTTGCAGATCAACCAAAATCTACTCTGTAAGATAAGAAGGGGAAACCATTCGCCTTCTTCATTCACATGCATGTACATGTATTTATTTAGTTGGAGCTTTGTTTGGCACTAAACTCATCCACAGATTTCAATGTGCTATACATTCTAAGACAGATATGTCTCTTTCAAAAAGAGGCAAAGGAAAGAGAGGTAGATAAGCAAGAAAACTCCTGAACGGCTGGACTCAGCAGTACTGGCTGAGGAGGGGTTTGTGTATGTTTTAGGTACTTTCCCAGTTAGAGAATTGTTGCTTGAACTACTTGAACTGTAGCATTTAATGATCTTGTGTTTTACCTTCACCAACAATCGGATTTAGTTTTGCTTGTTTGTTTAGCAACTCTAACTCAATGTGGTTATCTGTTTACATTCACAGGATGATACCTCAGGAGAATATCAAACAATTCTTATGACTTTGTGTGGAAGTGACTAGGCAGCTTTGTGCCTGTTAATGCAACTCTAAGTTTTTTTAAAGAACAAGTTGTGTGTTTGCTTCAGCTATAAACAAATAAAAAGGTATAATACATATCAAATAGTTCCTTGATTTCTTGATTTTGTAAGAAACCTTTACAAATGTGAAAATTGAGTTATTTAATTTGCAAATGCTCACTCTTCGTAGAGTCTGTGAATAATGCATCTTACAATTGTTAAATGAATGACAAGGTCCTGCTAATAACAAATGTGAAGCTAAATACCCTACGGTGAGAAATTGGAATATTGGTTGAGGAGGAGGAAGCCTTACAGAAGCAACAGCTACAATCCTCGGCAAGGTGAACCACAAACAGTCTCTAAATTTACCTATGTTTAACCTTCTAGTAGCTTGACACAAAAGCCATCAGAGTTAATTTAGAGGCAATGTATAAAGTATTTATGCAGCACTTAAACAGTTACAAAGTGAGAATACAACACAGGAAAAATTCCACAGCAGTATAGAGTTATGGAGTACATTTTGATAATATATGATTTTTTTAATTTTAAGTGACAAATAACATCTAAAAGATCGTGGACATCTAGTCATGTGAGACAAAGGTAAAGTCTAAAGTTATGTCTGACAGTGATGGAATTTGGATTGGATACATGATATGGATTGGACCCGATCTCCACTAACCTTTGGACTTAGGAGAATAAGTTCAGTGGAGCAAGGCAGCCAGCGGTGTCTGAGCAGGATACATTGTTGTCTTAAGCTGCTGGAGGAATTTGCAGTGAAGATTTCTACATTAAGACTTTGGGCCTGATTTAGAGTTCAGTGGATGGGTTACTCCATCACAAATGTGACGGATATCCTCTCTGCTGTATTACAAGTGCCATTAGATATAATGCACTTGTAACGGCAGATAGAGTATGCATCACATTTATGGCATAGTAACCCATCTGCCAAATTCTGAATCAGGCCATTAGTCTCTTTTATAAAGGACATAAATCTCCAGTGGGAAGAAGTTGCAGGCTGTAGCTGACAAGGGTTCTACGAGTCCAGATACCCCTTCTGCAATGAGCCGCTGAACAGTATTTGCTGTTGCAGAGAAGAACGCAGCTAGATCTAGTGTGAAGTCAGGCCTTCTGGTGATGCACCTTGTGCGGATCGGCAAGCAGGTTGGTCCTGGACTCCTCTTGATTCACAGTGTCTATTTTGGAAGAAATCTTTCCAAGTCCTATGTTTTGCATTTGGGTATTTGGGCACCTTTAGCACCACTTCCAATGGTCCTGGACTAGAGGGGCACCA
Source organism: Triturus cristatus (assembly GCF_964204655.1). NCBI lineage: Eukaryota > Metazoa > Chordata > Amphibia > Caudata > Salamandridae > Triturus > Triturus cristatus. The sequence goes on from NC_140581.1 coordinate 884,687,464, forward strand.
CTAGAAGGGTTAGGACTCACCCAGGCTGGGTCCAGGGATGGGTTCAAGATAGTTGGAGTCTTTTCTGTTCCTCAGGCTCTGATCAGGAGGCCATCCAACTAGACCTTGGAGTAACTCTGAACGACTTGGGTTCAAGCAGGAAGGCAAGCTTCATGTAGATGGACAGTCTAGTCTGAGGGCACAGAGCAGACATCAGGAAGCAGGCCAGTCCTCATGGTGTGCAGGGCAGTCCTTTGAAGTACGCAGCAGGCCAAAGGCAGCCGGTCAGTCTTCTGAGGGTCCTTCCTTAGGTCTAGAAGAGACCTGAAGAGTGGGTCTGGAAATCTTACTTTTATACCTGGTACCACCTTTGAAGTGGAAGAAACTCTTAAAGTTTTCCGACGAAAGACGTGTCTGGCATTTCCTTCTTCTCTGCTCTCGCCGCAGGATATTTGTAGTCACAGAAGGCTAGTGTGTAGTTCTTAGTGTATGAGCTGAGGGAGTGTCTTTGAAGGTCAAGCAGGTCTGTGCACAGCTACGCCCCCTCATCCTGCTAGAATGGCCCATCCTGCCAACATCTAGTCCCTCTATTGTGTGGTTGTTTGGGAGAAATACACAAAGGCCAACTGCCTAGTACACCTAGTCATGTGGACTAGGAACAGACAGCAGGCACTAAATGTTTAGGGCTACAAAATGCCAACTTTCTAAAAGTTACATTTTCAGAGTTGTGACTTAAAATTTTGATTGCTATTAAAGAGGATTTTAATTTACAATTCCAAACATGATATTACCACCTGCAACTAAACAAACATTATCACTTTTTTTTTATATGTAATAGGGTAGCTCAATGTTATTCTAAGGGAGAGGTTGGCCTCAAAATAGTGAAACACATGTTTGTGAGTTTTTCACTACCTGGACATGTAAAACTCAAGCGCACATGTCCAACTTTTTAAAAACACTGCACCATACCTTATGGGTTGTTTAAGGCCTATCCTTGTGGTAATGAAGATGTATTTAACAGGAAGGTTTATGTCTGGCAAAAGGTTTATTTTGCCAAGGTGAGATGGCAGTTTAAACTGTGCACAGGGGTAATAGCAGATCTGAGGCAAATTTAGCGAGACTACTAATGTGGGTGGCACAATAAATGCTGCAGGTGCACTTGTAGCATTTCATTTACGGACCCTGGGTGCATGTAGTACCACTCCACAAAAAAGTAAGCCAATTGCTGTTTCACAAAGATGCACCTACATCTACTCCAGTATTACTAATGACCAGGATCAAATCTACTTTAGCCTAGCTTAACCCCTTCAGTGCCCCGCCCTTTCCCCCTCCTGTGCCGGGCCTTTCATTAGCGGGCGGGGTCCATGACGAGATAGTCTCGTCATGGGCACAGCGCAACCGTGCTCCATGACGAGACTATCTCGTCATGGGCATTGAAGAGGTTAAGGGAAAGTCAAACACCCCACTTGGCCAAACATTGCTACCACAAGGATCACTCATAGAAAATAATTGGAGTTGGGGAATAATACTAACATCATATATGGTCATTCTTCACCTTATTGATAGTAAACATTTTTTTAAAATTAATTTTGATGGTACTGAATTCCTTCTAACAATTCTTGAAATGAAAACAAACTTGAGAGATTGAAAAATGCATTTGTTCTTTAACATAAAAGGTTTTCTAGAAGTTCTAGCTTTAATGCTTGTTTTTATTGTGTACATATGTAAATTGAGAAATTCTAACACATTTGTTTTCTATGTTATGATTTGATTATTTTTTTATTTCTTCAAAGTAAGAGACATTATGAGAAATACATAATTGATCAAAAAATTTGAGAATTGTGCCGGATGCGTAACACTGGCTGCAATACCAACTCCACCCCTAGCTCTGTCTCTGATACTTGGGATCGCTGTATTTTGAAACAATGTAAACCCCTGGAAAACTGCTCAAGTTTCCTATGGAGCTATTATTTGTTGTTGTGTGTCATAACATACACTCTACAGGTGTTTTGTAGTCCTTACTACATTAAAAAATGTACAATAAACATTCCAAGGAATAGCCCCTTAGCTAGGCGTGATGTTCAAGCACAGTGCCCATGAAAGCTGTAACTAGTCAGTAAAAATCTTCCTTCATAATACTCAAATGATATTCTTTATTTGAGCTGAATGAGGTACATCATCTGGAATATGAGCAACATCTCGATCCAGAAGTTCATTACCTTATTATAAATCTTCATCGGGCTGTTGTTGAATTCTGTAGCCATTGGGGAGAATAAAAGTGATACATTTTGATTGCAGGAGGCATCCCCTTCGCACACGAGTCTTTATGGACTGCCATCTTGTCATCGGTCCATGGGGTTGGAGACTCATCACCTCATTTCCTTCTGGACTTGGAGTTGTTCTTAGTCTAAAGCACAAAAATATAATGCAAAAATGTTTTACAACATACTTCCAGGTGTATTTTACTCCGGTGTCCAGCATTCATTATCAGCCATTGGCTAATATGATACATTTTATCCGGAGCCCCTCCAAACGAGTGATTGAGAGAAAAATTGGAAGGACTCTGGAAAATGTAAAATTAATTGATATTCTCTGCAATGAAAAGTGCAAGAATTAACAGAATGGTATGCTCTTAAGCAATATCATCCTGAGAAGGGTATGGCTTTCTAATTGCATGTAGCTGAGTGCAGTCTAGGGTTACTCCTTAGAGGTCATTCATTATTTTGAGTTAAATCTGTTGTCTTTCTGTACATTTTACTCAATGGTGGCTCTGTTTAGTGCTACGGTACCTAACTACTTTACCTCTCGATTACTGTCACCCAAAGATCTCAGGACAGAACAGGTGCGCATTACAGGGTGGCTATTAAACTATTTTGATCCTGTCTGTGAGTTGTTTTTCCTTTTTAGGTCGAGCATTCTAAACCTCTTGTATATACTTTAGTATATATTTATGTGTGTATGTACTTTGTGGGCTCTGGAGATCAGCCCTAGGACTTGTCTGCTTCCGCTTAGGGACTTTTTTTTCTGTTCACCTTCCTCTATTTAACTGTCTAGATAGAAAACGACCAGCAGAGGTCAGTAAAGTACCAGAATTGCTTTCCGCTTGTTCAATTGCCTCTATTTAACTGTCTTGATAGAAAACGACCAGCAGAGGTCATTAAAATACCAGAATCACTTTAGCGTTCTCTAGATTCTAGTCCTTTGAAATTGTCTTCCATGAGCACCCGTAGACTATAGTATTTTTTTCAAATCTTGTATTTTCAGTGATATGACCACCAAAGACCCTGATTTTAAATTGAAAACAGAGCTTTGGACCATACTATTTCCTGCTGAAAGGCAATATTTATCTCCATGTGTTCCCATAACTGGCATGTCACGCAGTTTGGTGCTTATTTTCCCTCCATGTTAAAGAACAGTAGATGTTTCAGAATTTAGACTAATGTGTTGCATAGCAAACACATATAAGGTCCCAAAGGTGACACTGATTGCATTGCAAATGCTTGTTTTCAATTCCATTTAGGCTGTCAGATATTCCTATCAGAGTGAAGTTCCAGTGGGCACCTTATCAATAAAACTTGCACAATTATGCTTCTTATCTTTCTTGCTCTGTTTTTATTCACTTTTTTAGTTCACTATAACAACTTTCACCTCTATCTTTCAAAACAAAAATGGCAGGTTGTATTCAAGCGCCTTTATCGGAAAGAAGAGAAGTATAGCACTGGGATTAATATGTTTCGTACTGACCTGTCTTACAACTTTTGCCTGTTTTTGTTAGCAGAGCATGCTAATTTAATTTGCTAGTACAAAGTTAATGCAACATGAACATTTGCACTTTCTGCCCGTGTAACTTCTCTCTCTGGGATTTATGGGTGCTTTTCAATAAATGTGGAACTAAGTTGGATGAATAAAGATACTTGAGTGTACTAAGCAGGCATTACGTTTTGTTGATTGATTGCCCCTGAAGGTCATTTGATGATGAGAAATTACTGACATTAAGCATTGGATCATTACAATCAAGGTTATCAGAAGCTAGGTGGTAGAAATGAGCTCAAGTTAAAAAAATATAGAGCTATCATATATGTACTGATTCTTGGATTGTATGTAAATCAACTAGAATGAATGAATGAATACACACTTATATAGCGCATGGCTACCCATGGGCATCTCAGCGCTTTCTGTGACATCTTATCATTCACCACTGATCATGGAAAAAGAAAGGTCTTCAACTGCTTCCTGAACCTGAGATAGTCAAGTTCAAGACGAATAGGGTCTGGAAGCTGGTTCCAGACCTTAGCTGCGTTGTATGGGAACAGCCGGCCTCCCGTCCGTGACCGTTTAATCCTAGGGACTACAAGTGTGCACACTTCAGTTTTTAGATGATTGAATCACACATACTTCAAAATGAGTGGGGCATTATAAGAGCAGGGTTAGGTGGAAGAGACACAAATCAATAGGCACTACATTAAAAAAAATACTTGATCTATGTTTGAAATGGCCCCTTCTTCAGGGTCACCCCCAAAATGTTACCTTCCTCCTCCCCTTTTCTGACCTCGTTTCTGTTGGCTTTAGGACTCTGGGCACTCTACTACTGCCAAACAGTGCTACATGCATGTGCTCTGTACTTAAAATATGGCAACATTGTCTTATCCACAATTGGTATATTTAACTTACCAATACGTCCCTAGTAAAGTGCACTACATGTGCCCAGGGCCTGTAAATGAAAAGCTACTAGTGGACCTGCAGCATTGATTGTGCCACCCACATAAGTGGCCCTTTAACCATGCCTCAGGCCTGCCACTGTAGAGCCTGTGAGTGCAGTTTTTAACTGTCATTTCGACCTGGCAAGATAACCCCGTTGCCAGGCTCAAATCTTGCTTTTTAAGACATTTAAGTCACTACTATGGTAGGCCCTAGTCAGACCCAAGTGACAGGGTGCAGTGTATTACAAGAATTGGACGTGTTCTTTTAAGTTTTACATGTCCAGGTACTGTAAGGCCTATCAATTGGGACAAGATAGATTTTTCGAGTTTGGTGTCTCTGGACTCACAATTTAAAATCACAACTTATGGTAAAGTCAGATTTTAAGTTGTAAGTCTGATAATGCCACTTTTAGAAAGTTGGCATTTTCTTACTTTAACCATTCTGTGCCTCTGCCTGTGTCTGACACAAGTCTGATGTGGGTGACAGCTGGGCTTTGTGCATTCCTCTAGACAGTCACACACAAAGGGAGCTAAACTGTGCATGATGGGCCATTCACATCCGGATGGGCCATTAACATTCTGTTGGGTCCTCCTAGACAGATGGGAGGGAGAAGCTGACACTTTCACCTGAATCGGGCTGTGCCTGTCCCCACACAAAGAGCTACATATTCCCCTGCAGTGAGTCTGGAGCCAGAGCAGGGACCTTGTGTACTTTAAAGAGCTCTCTTTGAAGTATCCCCCACATTGAAAGCACAACTGGGTATAAGGACTGGACCCCTGACTCCACCAACTCAGTACACTTCTCAACCTGCGGACACCCTGCCAAGAAGGACTGCTGTGCTGCTGGAAGGAAGTCTGTCTGCTGGACTCTTACTCTACTGTGCCTGTTGCCTGCTGTCCTCCTTTACTGGTAGTGAGAGGGAATGAACCAGAATCTCTACATCCCCAGAACCAAGTGACTCCAAGGACTTATTGGCGTGCCTACTGTTCTAAAGTCTCAGGGACATCAAATACTTCATTCAACCCTGCTACAGCCTCTGGACTCTGCCAACTGTGAGTCCTACCCTGCAAAGTGATGCCAATCCAATCCTGAGCCATTGGAAGTGGGTTTTCTGAGAATGTACTCATTGCCGACTTTGTGCCGGTCGGAACTGACACATTTCCTTCAATGCTGACACATCTCTGCTTCAATGATATCCCAGTGCAGCTCTACAATGACGCATTGCCTTCATCACCAGGGATGCGATGCTGACGCATCCCCAAACTGTGTGACTCGGAATAGACGGATGCCTCCAACTGTTCCTCGCAGCTTGCTCCTCGACATCAACGCTTCTTCCGTGAAGGTAATGATTGCCACGGGCCCTGAGAGGCTCTTGTGTCGATCCCACGCTCCATTGCGGTCGGATTTACTTTTCAGATTTGACCCGGTCCAGCACAACGAGATAGCCCCGATTGGTGCATTATAACTCTAAGCACTGTATTTCAAGATATTCTTTATACATTCATAACTTCGGTTCTACTTATTGGATTTTTGTCATTTTGGTCTTGTTATGTTCAGTAAAGTAAGTCTGCTTCTTTTAACCTGGTGTGTTGTTGTCCACTGTTATACTGTATTAAGTATTGCACAAATACTTTACACATTGGCTCAAGTTGAGCCTGACTCTCTCTGCCAAGCTACCAGGGGGTGAGCACAGGTTATTTTGGGTGCGTATCTGACACCCCCTAGTAGGATTGTGGTTCCTGTTTGGCAGTGCATACCTCTGCCAACCAGAAACCCAATTTCTAACATTGGTGATCAGTGGTGAGAACAGGACTTGTGTTTGTACAGTGCCTTACAGCAGTTTGGTGTACACTACCATCCACTTTCATGACCAATTTGAACTAATTGTTTCTGATCCTTATTGGCATGTTTCCCTACTCTCTCATCTCTCTGATTGGTCTTTTAACATTTTTTATTCCCCCTTATTGGCATTTTTTCTAAAATCATATCACTCACTGGAGGTTCTAAAGCTGCACCTGCAGCCATGGAGTGTGAGCTGGAGAGTTACTTTGTGGCCCAGCTCAAAACCTTCTGCAAGGGGTTGTGGTTTCCACTATGGTCTCTACCAGGAAGGTGCTGAGGGCCTGGTTGGAAACCCTGGATGCACCTGCGAACCCAGAGGAGGAGGATGGGGTGAAAGTAGAGGAAGATATGGAGCCAGATTCACTGCAGAATCTGGAAATGTCTGTAGAGAAGGGAGTCAATGGAATGGGGGTTCCCCCAGGGCAGGGAGCAGCATTTCATCTAAAATCCTGTCTCCGAAGCAGCTGGAAGACAGGAGGGAGGAGAGAAAGTTCTGATTTAGCTGACCAAGCTTAGATATGAGGAAAGGCAAAACAGGTAGGCCATGAAGGAGGAGAAGAGAAAGAGACTGACAAGGAGGAAGAGGAAAATAAAATAATTTGGTGAAGGAGCAGCAAAAACTGTCCATGGAGGAGAGATTTGCTCTAGAGTGGTTGGCTCACGAGAGGCACCTAAATTATCTGGATTTCAAGGCTAAGCAAGGAGAGTCCAGTGGTGGCAGCAATCTTTCGGTGTCCTCTGACAGGAAGGTCCACATACCCAAGGGTTTAGTGTCAGCCTTTGTGGTGGGAGACAACATAGACTAATGATTTGAGGCCGGGGAGATTGCTTTACAGATGCACGAGGTACCTGAGGAGGATTGGAGAGCTAGTCTACGGAGGCACATTCCTAGTGAAGGGAGGGACACCCTACTTGCCCTAGATGAGGTGACAGGATTAGGTATTCCATCAGGAAGGAGGCCCTCATCAGAAAGTTTGAGTTGACCCCAGAAAAGTACAGACAGAAATTTAGGGATAGTCAGAAGCTTTCCCAAAAGACCTGGGTGGATTGTGTGGATTCCTTTTGCAAGGCACTGGATGGTTGGGTGAAGGGCAGTGAGGTAAATGATAACCTGGGGCTGTTTAATTTGACTGCGAGAGAGCACATGTTCAGTCTTTGTTTTCTAGAATTGCGACAACACCTTTTTGACAGGTGGCTCTCTGACCCCAGGGTGCTTGCTAAAGAGGCTGACCTCTGGATAAGCACCAGAGTCCACATAAAGGTAAATGGTAGTGAACCCAAGTGGTATGGTCAGGCACCCCCAGCAGAGTGAGGAGGAGGTCAAGGAAGACACAGACAGGTCTCAGGGTAAAGGGGGAGGAAAGGGTTCCCATGCCCCTTCTGAGAAACAGGGAGGAGATTCTGGAGGGCAGTGGCTCAGTGCGCCCCATTTTCAACCCCACTGCCGTGATTGTTCCCAGCTAGGACACAAGCAACCACCCACTGGTAGTCCCTCTACAGGGGTGGTCTGTGTGACCTTCGGAGTAAGTAATCCCCAGGGGCATGTGATAGACCAATAAGTGATCTCCCTTAGCTGGGAGGTGGACTCAGAGTTTGAGGTGGTGATCCCTGAGGATGGGTTTCATCACTTCCACCAGGTGATAGTCAACGGGGTTACAGCCACTGCTATAAGGGACATCAGGGATAGCCGGACCATGGTTGTTGAAAGGCTAGTTTCCCCAGAGCAGTTCACCGGCTGGGTGTATAGGGTTACTCCAGTCCATGGGCAGCACTTCCTCTGCCCTTTGGCCCTGGTTTCCCTAGAATGGGGTGGGAAGGGGTGACCCAGAGAAGGGTCATAGTCCCCAGATGCTTTCTGGGGCATGAGTTGCCCCCAGTGTCAGGGAAACTGGAAGGGGCGGCCACCCACAGCGCCCTAAGAGTTCAATTTCCTGGGGGTACCAACCCAGAGGGATGAACAGGGTGAGGGAGAGACAATACCTGTCTCCTGTTCATTCTCAGGGTGCAGACTCTGGGCTGATTGACCAGTCTTAGGACACTACCCCGGAACTGGTGGGAGGTGAAGTGGAAAAAGGGTAAAAGGCAGCTGGGGCTATTGCCACCCACTTTTGAAACCACAGAGATTAGAGACCCCTGTGTGGCCTGGAGACTGGCTCTGGACAGCTGTCAATGATTTCTCTAGGTTGTTGTCCTTATGGGCAGAGTTTTTCCTGGGTTGGAGACAGAAGTCAGACCCAAGGTGTGGAATGGGACACATCACTTTGTTGGCCATGGTGGTACTGTCTGAGTACTGGGCCGCATCTGTGAGCAAATTATGGTTAGGTGCTGCACAAATGGGGTCCACAGATGGATAGAATGGTTCACCTTGGGTCCAGGCAGCGGCTCAGGAGAGTACAGTCAGAGGGATCCAACTGAGTTCAATGAGGCGTAGAACTGACAATTGCCCCTGCAGTAGTGGGCCATTGTCCACATTCGATCACCTAGGCAGGGAATTCCATCAAGGTATTGAGTAGTCTATCCTGGCTTTAGGCTAGAGAGGAAGTCATGTTGGAAATGGCTGGTTTCTACAGGGTCACCACCAAATGTTTTGCCTTCCTCCCCTCCTTTTTCTGACTCGTTTTTGTTTGCTTTAGGATACTGGGCACTTTACCACTGCTAACCAGCGCTAAAGTGCATGTGCTCTCTACTTATAATATGGTAACACTGGCTTATCCACAATTAGCATAATTAATTTGCTTCTAAGTCTCAAGTAAAATGCACTACATATGCACAGAGCTTGTAAATCAAATGCTACCAGTGGGCCTGCATCACTGTTTGTGCCACCCACATAACTAACTCCTGAACCATATCTCAGGCCTTCCACTGTAGAGCCTGTGTGTGCAGTTTTAAACTGCCATTTCGACCTGGCAAGTTAACCTTCTAGCCAGGCCAAAACCTTCCTTTTTAATACATATAAGTCAACCCCAAGGTAGGCCCTTGACAGCCCCAAGGGCAGAGCGCAGTGTATTTAAAAAGTTGTACATTTACTTTTAAGTTGTACATGCCCAGGTAGTACAAAACTCTTAAATGAATTTGTCACTGCTGCAAGGCCTATCTCTCCCATAGGTTAACATTAGGATTACCTTATAACAATTTATAAGTGTCATTTCCAATTGGGACAAGATGGATGTTTTGAGTTTGGTGTCTCTGGACTCACAATTTAAAATCACAACTTATGATAACGTAGTATTGTAAGTTATAAGTCTCAAAAATGCCCCTTTTTAGAACGTTTTCTTACTTTAACTACTCTGTGCCTCTGCCCTATTCTGAATGTACGTCTGGGGTGGGTGATAGCTGGGCTTTTTGCATTGCCTGTAGGCAGTCACACACAAATGGAGCTGAGCTGTGCATGATGGGCCATTTTACATCCTGATGGGCCATTAACATCATGAAGGGTCATCCTGGGTAGGATGGGAGGGTGGAGCTGACACTTGCACCTGAATAAGGCTGTGCCTGTCCCCACACAAAGAGCTGGGCACCCCCTGTAGTGAGTCTAGAGCCAGGACAGGAAGGGCAAGGACATTTTGTACTTCAAAGGCCTCTCTTTGAAGTCTCCCCCATGTCAAAAGTACCACTGGGTATAAGGCTGGACCCCTGACACCACCAATTAAGTGCATTTCTGGACCTGAGGACAAGAAGGACTGCTGTGCTGCTGAAAGGACTGTCACTCTGCTGGACTCCTGCTCTGGCGCGTCTGCCTTCCTGCCCTCCTTGCCTGGTATACCCAGAACAAAGTGACTCCAAGGGCTTGTTAACTGTTCTGAAGTATCAGGGACACCAAATACTTAATTAAACCCTGCTACAGCCTCTGGACTCTGCCAACTGTGGCGCCAATACAGTCCTTGACCAATGGAAGTGGGTTCTCTGGATGTATTCCACAGAATCCACTTACCGATCAGAACTGATGCATTCCCTTCAATGCCGATGCAGCGCCACTTCAAGGGCAGCTCAGCACCAACAGCGCTGCTCAACAACAATGCAGTGCCTCATTGCCAGGGGTTCGACACCAACTCATCCTCAAACTGTGTGACTTGGAACCGACGCATCGCCTACAATGTTATGGATCAACGCTAATGCATAGCCTCCAACTGCTCCTCACAGCTTGCTCCTTGATGTTGACGCTTCCTTAATGAAGGTACTGTTTGCAGCTCATTTTTCTGACCAGCGCTCCAATCTGGTCAGCTTGACATTTCAGACTTGACCCGGTCCAGCATGACCAGATAGCCCCGGTTGGCGCTTTATATCTCTAAGCATTGTATTTCAAGATATTCTCTAAAAATTCAAAACTCTAGTTCTACTTATTGGATTTCTGTCATTTTTGTCTTGTTATTTTCAATAAATTAAGCTATATTTGTTCACTGTTTTGCTGTATTAAGTATTGCACAAATACTTTACACATTGCCTCTTAAGTTGAGCCTAACTGCTCTGTGGCAAGCTACGAGTTGATTTTGGGTGTCTATCTGACTTACCATAACTAGGATTGTGATAACTGCTTAGACAAGTGCATACCTCTGGCAACCAGAAACCCAATTTTTTAAAAATGTCTTTCATAGAAAACCTCCTTGATACTTTGGGAAATGTTTTTCACCTTTGCCAAAAAGCTTTTAATTTTTTTCTGAAAAGCATTTAACTAAGTGCCAGTTTTAGCCCTCAGAGCAGTGGTTTTTATGTAATATTATTCTGGAGACACAATGGGCCTGCTGAAGAAACAATCGGGTGCAAAGTATTGGTGTTTTTGTGTACTTACTACTTTATGACCCAGTCTTCATTTTGTTCTGTAGGGAATGTACAAAACCATCACAATGCAAAATGGAAATTTGGTAGGATTCGCAGAATCTTGTCCTGTAGGGAATGTACAAAACCATCACAATGCAAAATGGAAATTTAGTAGGATTCGCAGAATCTTGTCCAAATAATATTAATGGGGCAGGATGCTGATTGCAAATCCCTCAGATAATACATCAATTGCAGATGTTCTTCATTTTATTTAGAGCAGCATCTTTACTTAAAGAGATAGGTACTGTATTAGCAAAAAGTTGAATTTTGTCAATTAATTTGAAGGGGAACATGAAATGATCTTCTAAACCACAGGCTGCTCTCTGTAATGCTGACAACCCACATGAACAAAGTGAAAGTTGTCCCTTGGTGACAGAAGCTGACTTCAGAGCAAATAGAGTTTACTATTGGGATGCAGATAGAGCATCATTGCCAGGTCCACACCCTCCAGTAACTGTACTCCTCTTTAGCTTCGGTGACAAAAGACCCTGCTGCTGCTATTGTAGCACTGTTTCCTGTTTTACAGGTCATTGCTTCTTCACATTCTGTAGTGTCTGGCTCAGCATCTGAAAGACACCGTGTTGTCTCCAAGAAGCAAAATATTTTTTTTAGCGAGGTAAATGTAAGCAATTAGTGCAAGTCTACAGTGTTCTCTGCCATGCAGTCCTATTAGCTTTCAGTATAACTGTAGTATCCTGTGTCCCTATTCATGGTATGTCCAAGCAGGTGTTTGGAATTGTGGAGGTGAATGAAGTAATAGAAGGAGAGAGAGACAGTTATAGTGAAGATAAAGACCTGACAGTGATGGAGCAGGGTTTTCCGTAAATAAACCTGCTCAGATTAAACCTCCTATTGTGGGAAAATGATTAACAAAGAATGTGAAAATATTATTTTTCAGAGTTTGGGACAGAAATGAGAAAGGTGCATGAAAATGACAAATAGTTTATGCACGAAAGACAGCAAGGAAAGAAAAAATGATAACGTCATAAGCAATGTGAATGAAACAGCGATAACACGAGCAATATTAATTACATAGAAAAATAATTAAAATGTTTGTGTTTTATTTAGATTAATAGAAAAACTGAAAAATTACAAATGAGATCTAGCATTTATTGTGAACAAATAACTGAGTCTGCTTATTTCTTCTGGAGAAAACTGCATGCTATACAGAGAAGGCATCAAAACTACTTTTAGGGTTAATTTGCTTTTTAAACGCAAAATGCAGAAAAATGTATTTTAGTCTTCATAGTGACTATTGTGTTCCTTCCTTGTCGATGGCTACGAGTATCACCGGAACTTCCTAGTGTCCGAGGAAATGTTTAGTTTTGTGGATAACTGTGCTAGTAAACTGTAACAAAATGTTTTCGAATGTGCCAAGGAAGCAGAAGATTTTGATTTCCTTTGCTGAAAGACGATGGTGACTGCATGCGTCTAAACAAAGCACTTTTGAGAGTGCAGAGCGACGGAAGTGGTGTGACCTAACACCTTTTGCCTCTGAAATGAGAACTGAGAATTTCCTGGATTTTGTTACTAGGATTTTAACATTTACGGTATAACTATTAGTGTTACAAACCATGCTTTTAGGTAAGTCGAGACAAGGAGGTTAGGCAAGATGAGGCGTTTTTTTAAGGGACAATGGTATGGTCAATGCATTTATTTCTCTGTGTGGCTTTGCAATATAATTATGGAATTATATAACTTTTAGGTTATATAGTCGGGGTATGTCTGTTCCTGTCATATCTCCGGGTTTTGGTTCGAGGAGAAGTGAGATCATGTATTTATGAGAAGATTGGGTGTTTCTAAATATTTTCTGCCTTTTTGTGTTCATTTCTCCATGTAGAGCTGCACCATAATTATGGCAATACTTCAGTACTAGGTTATGTTGTGGAGGTACATTTTTTCTTCATATCTGCGAAATTTTTTTGTTTGTGGAGAAGTGAAGTCATGTGGGTCAGGTACTAAATGACATTGTTACAAAGAATGTTGTCATTTAGGCCTGTTTTTTGTGTTGACATTTGGTATATCTAGCATTGTTCCTTTTCAAAAAGGCGGCTTTCCAAGTTTTCTGCAGAGATCAATTGTTCTATTACTACCGAGGTCATATCATTGTGAGTATGTCCTTGATTGATGAAGTAGTCCATCATCTTCATTGTGCTCCTTCTGCACCTCATGTTGCTCCTGTCTTCTTTAATTCAGGTATTAAGTTTTCTCATGGTCATCCTCACGTAGCGTAATCCACAGGAGCACGTGATAAGGTAGACCACACTTGGTGAATTGCAATTGGTATGTCTGCATAGTGTCCCTGTTTTGCCTGATTCTAAATTCAGGGTTTTCATTGTTCTGGCAGGTGACAGACACTGCAGTTTCCACAAGGATGGTGGCCCATCACCTCTGGCAGGCCCCTATAGGCTTCGTAATGTAGTTCTTACATCCTCAGGCTTCGCATTCCGTTGTCTGGGTCTTAACAGTGCGTCTTTTAAGCTTTTGGATTTTTTGAAGGAGAAGAGAGTTTTTTCCCATTTCAGTTTGTCTGATGTTAGAATGCACCAATTTTTGTTCATGATTTTTTGTAATTCATTGGAAATGGTGTTAAAAGTTGTTACACAAGTTAGTGGAAAAGAGTCATCAGTTCTGTTGATCTGTTGTAGGAGACCATCTCTGTTTTGGTTTCTTTCTCTCTTGTAGGATTTTTTGAAGATGCTCTCAGGATAGCTGCGATCCCACAGTTTTCCTTTAAGTTCTCTTGCTTGAGTAAAAAGTCGTTGTTTTTATCAGTTTCTTCTCAATCTCAGAATGTGCCCATACAGTAGATTTTCTCTCGGGTGGAAACTGTCAAATTTCAACATGGTATTTCTGTGGGTAGGTTTTTGGTATGTCCTTGTGCCTAATTTTCCATTATCAGCACATATGGTGACATCCAAGAAGGTTATGGACTTTTGTTGGTTGTATGAGTAAACTTTAAGTTGGGGTTGGATGTATTTATCCATGCTAGAAACTTGCTCATAGATGTGTTATCTCCATTCCAAATTATTAGAATATAAACTATGTAGTGCTTCCAAAGTTGTATGTTGTTTCTGCATCTATATCCGTTGTGTAGCATATGTCTGGTTTCAAAGCTGTATACATAAAGACACACTACACTGGGGGCGAATGTACTGCACATTGATGCCTCAAACATTTGTAGGTAGGTTTTGTCTTCATTCAAAGTAGTTTTCTTTCTTTATGCGAGACTGGCACATTCCAATATGAAATGTTTTGGTGTCATAAAATTCCATTCCTCCCATTCCAGAGTTTCTCTTAAGACTTCCAGTGTGGAGTCTTGGAGTAGGCTGGTGTACAGGCTCTCCACATCTAGGGATAGTAGGGTGCTGGTTGCCGGATTAAATTCCATATCCTGTAGAAGAACGAGTAGATCCTTGGTGTCCTTTAATTAAGTGCTTGTCTATTGAACTAAAGGTCTCAAGCAAAAGTTGCAGAAGCAAGATAGAGGTTCTAGTGATGATCCAATTCTTAAAACAATGGTATCTGCCCGGAGGGGGGTGGGGATTCCTATTTCTGAGGATCTTGGGTATGGTGTAAAAATAAGGAATTTGGGGATTTGGAGTGTTGAGAAATTTTGCTTCTTTTGTTAATATCCAATTTCTTTCTGCAGCTCTCTCCACCAGTTTTTTTTATTTCTATTTGCAGTCTGGTTGTGGGGTTATTTTCGAAAACTCAGTAGTCTTTTTCTTCTGTAAGGAGGCGCACGCATTCCTGTCTATAGTCCTCAAGGTTTTGTAGAACTATACCCCCTCCTTTGCCTGCTGGTTTTTATTATTATTTGAATTTCGTCTTTCAAGTCCTTTAGAGCTGTTGTTTTCAGTTTTGTCATGTTGTGCTAGACATTAGTTGGATCTCTTTTCACAGTATCAATCTCCTTGTATACCACCTGTTCAAAGGTGACTCTTTCAGTAGGTACCGCGGATGTAAGGGAACAGAATTTTGATGTAATGTTGGGTCCTGTGTCTTCTTTTGGGAGAATTATTTCCGCTGAGTCCTTTTTTTGAAGAGGGCTTTTAATTTCAATTTCCTGAAGAATTCTGAGAGTTCACAATGCAAGCGGAATTTGTCTAGGTTGGCGGTTGATACGAAGCCTAGTCTATTCAGTATAATTTTTTGTGTTTCTGTTAGTGTCCATGTTGAAAAATTAGTTACAATATTTGGCCTCTACTAGTTCCTGGTTAGTTGTCTTTTGACATGCTCCTGGTGTTCATTCTCTGTTGTGGGTCCTCCCATTGTACTTGGTTCTCTCTTCTTCTCCTTCCTCTGCTTCTTCCTCCTTTCCATAAAGAAGCCAATCTCAGTGTTTGGGTAACATTCTGAGGTGCCATATTCTGGAATGGGACACCACAAGCAAAGTTTTGGGGTGGTGGTGCTTGTGGTCCAAATGGTTGTTGGAATCCCCCATCTGGTTGAAGTATGGGTTAAGTCTTTGCCATGAATTTTGCCATCTTCGTCCTCTCAGTATATTTTTTGTTTTGTATCTGTTGTCTTCCCTGCTGGACCAGCTCTCTGTATCTGACGAATTCCCATCTGATGTGTACTTATCTGATGAGTAGCCCTCTTTAGCCGTGGAGGTAAAGTCTGGAGCTGCATAGGGGTATACTTTAGAGAAGGCAAATTTCTTCAGATCTTTTTGGAATTTTTGGATCTTGGATTGTGTTAAGTAATCCTTATATTCCATCATTTCTTTCTTTAATTCATATAGTCTTTTTTTATGAGAGGAGATGGTTGTTTTTAGATGTGTTTCCGTCAACTTTATCTCAATCAGCATGGTTTCTGAGAGTCACTTAGCAGTTTTTTATCATGAAAAATGAGCTCATCACAGGTGCAGTGCCACGCACATTGCGCTCAGTCTTTTCAGAATGCTGGATCCTCCAGAAAGATCCTAGGGGCATTTGTTACAATCAACCCCATGGGTGCTGCGCTGGATCTCAAGTATTCTTTCATTATTACCCCATGCAGTATAGTTCAGATTCTGTTCCTTATTTTTTCTGCCAGGGTGTCCCAGTCTTTTGTTTGTGCTATTGATCTGGCCACATTAAGGTCTGCTAACAGCGATGGTCCTGATAGAATTTCTTCCACATCACTATCTGTAAAAGTAAGTCCTTGATTTTTTTGCCACTTCAGTTGCTGTGTCAGGTTTCTTGTTGTAGGGATGTTTCCAAGAAAGGAATACTCTTCCTATTTCTTATGAGCAGATGCTAAAATCTACTTATTTTCTTTTATACACTCACAGCTGTGCGCTGTAGAAGACGAGATAAACAAGGAGAGAAAGAGGAGCAACAACCCGTGCGTCTTCCCGACCACGTCATTTAATAAACAAAATTAGAACGGTTTATCCAATGTCAATAATGATACATTCACATGTAAGAACAAAATTGCATCTCTATTATCAAATTCACCTGCCATGAACTCGCAGTCAACCCCAACTCAGAAATACATTGTCTGTCAGGCTCTGAGATCTGGGCCTGAAGTTACTGATTGACAGGTCACAGATAGGGTTGCACATAGCCAATAGACAAACGCATAATCAGGAAACTCAGATCAATACCACAGATAGGCACAGTGACACCACAATGGCCCAGGGAGACTGTCCCCAATAAAGCACACAGGACTGGAGGTGTGCACACATTCCCAAAAGCAGCATAAAGTCAGATGCCACATGAAGTTAGGAACACACTGCCAATCAGGACACAGCAGACACAGTACATGCAGAGATCACACACTCCTCATGCCGGACAGCTGGACACGTCACCCACTAGCGCCTATTGTGTTCACACAAGGTCTAGGCCCACCTGCAGGTGTGATCAGAGGCCTTATTTATGACAAGGCCTGCATTATTTACCCAAAAAAGGATTGAGGGAAACACTTTATGATACCCAAAGAAATGTATAAAAGTTTGCTCAGATCTCTTGCACTTCGAGACAGTCCTCAGACCCGCTTCTGTAACTATACTTCCAGCTGAAGCATTTAATTTAACCAACTGTTCCTGTTTTGCCAAACGCCTCTTGTTTTTTCAAGGTAAATGTAGATTTTACACAGCCTTGGTGAGCTGAAAATCTGGATGTTATCAAAAACACGGAGGCTAATATTAAGCAGTAAATCCTTTATTGCTACCACTCAGCAGCATGTTAAAAGCTTCTAGAATTTAGAACTTCGAACCAACATTCCAAACATAATAAAGAACCCCAGCAACCAGTCCTCTTTCTTCTTATATGAACTGCAAATTGATATACATCTTATGTTGTTAATAAAGTTCTTAGTTTCAATTCATAAAACTTTGTTTACAATAAATTCTTCCTCTGTTAACCTCTGTAAAAGAAAATGGGCATTCCACTATACTGCAGTGTTTTCTTTAACTTGTCTTGTATTGATAATAAACAACATCACAGTTGGGAGAAAAAAGGGAGGGATAATATTAGCCTCTGTGTCCTTAACAAAATCCAGATTTTAAGCCAACCTAGGCTTTGGAAAATGTACATTTTATAAACAGACCCAGAAGTCAATATTATGCAAGTTCATGGGGGTGTCGCTGCTAGAGCTCCGCTAGTGATCGTCACCTAAACCCGATATCTGAGATCATCCGAGGGCAGTCCGGCGCGGATTACGAAGTTCTGCCACACTGGTGTACGGTGGCAGGCTGAGGACGTTTGAGGCAGCCACCATCGAGCAACTGCGCCTGTAAATCGTGAGTGGCGCAACTTTCCCCGCGACGGCTAAAATGGTGCCCTGACACTGTGGCAGGTTCAGCCTGAATCGGAGGCTGTGGACACTGGCTTAGAAGTTCACCTGAAACCGCATTGCGGATCCCACACAAGCGGCACAGCCTGCGGTGAGCCGGGGGTGCGGGCTGACCCGAGAAATCAAAGCGCGAGCCCCCTCTGGAGTGGAGGCAGGCGCTGGCCTGGGTAATTGAGGAGGCCTGAAACTCAACGAGGGAGTGGGCTGAGAACTGAGGAGTAAGGGCCCGGTGCTCTTAGTGCTGTAGGCAGCAGGCAGCACTGAACGCCGCTGGAGGGGGCCTGTGGGCAATGCAAGGCCGAGCCCTAGGGGGCCTGTCTCTGCCTGACTGCCATACATACGCCATTTTGGTGCTGCAACTGGGCCTGAAGTAGTGGTGGGGACCCTGTTTTTCCCCTCAACACTAAGTTAAATCTGCTCATCAAGGGGGTCATTCCCCCCTCACATATTGTCCGGATCTCGACAGGGGGTGCTCACCCTGGAACATGGGCTGCAATAGACCCCAGGGCCAGGGCCAGACTAACCAGATCGACAGGTACAAGGTGGCCATGGGAAAGGAGGACGAGGCTCCGGACGGGAGCCAACAGGAAGATCCCGAAGCCACCGGCCCTGACCCATCCCTGAGGGACATAATGGCAGCGATTCGGGAACTCAGGGGAACTCTGGAGCCCAAACTGGACTCAGTGATGGAAGAGGTGAACCTCCTAAGGGCGGACATCAGAAAAATGTCCGAAAAGGTAGCAGCAGCGGAATCGGGCATCGGGGGCCTACAATCGAAAACCAAGATACTTGAGGACCAGGTTGCTGCCCTCACCAAAAATCAAGCCAATATCTATGCCAGGCTCGAGGATCAGGAAGGGCGTGCTAGGCGCAACAACATTTGCGTGGTGGGCGTTCTGGAGGACTGGAAGGGCCCGCCGTCGACTGGTTCATTGAAGACCTGGAACTGAACCACCTGAAACCCAAACGCCTGTCCAACTTCTTTTCAGTTGAGCGCGCCCACCGTGTGCTTGGAGGTAGGCCTCGGCCCGGGGCCCCCCCGCACACCATCATTCTACATTTTCGGGACCGGGATGCCATCCTGCAGGCGGCGCGGTCAACAGGAGACCTCCATCTCGAGAACGCCACGATCCAGTTCTTCCCGGACTTCACCCTACACGCCCAGCGCCTACGTCGATCCTTTGTGGGGGTGAAGAGAGCCCTCAGGGAACAAGGGGTAAAATACATGATGCTCTTCCCTGCTCGCCTTAAGATCATTGATGGACCCAAGGCCTACTTCTTTGAATCACCTGAGGAGGCCAGCGACTGGTTGGAGTGTTGGCGGACAGTGGGCAGAAAGGGTAACCATCAGAGACCGGACCAGTGACCCAACGGGCAGGACACTGACAATGCTGAAAGACCCCTACCTGGCAGTCAGGGCCACGAAAGGAGAGTAATAAAGTGATTTATTGCTGTGGAGTCCTTAGGACTGAACGGTATTTCCTTTCCTTCCCCTTTTTTCCCTGTCCTGGTATTTTGGAGACCACTGATGTTTAGTTATGAGGGGGGATTGTTTTAATGTGCGGAGCTTCCCATAGCAAGGACTTTTGGACTCCTGTTAATGCTCTGGGGCACTAGGGGCCACTAGAGGTGCACTCCTTTAACCGGGGGCAGACTTGGATGGAGGCTAGCACTCGAAACAGGACATCGGCTTGCCCTAATACAGTTTCAAGGGGGGTGGGAGATTCACTAGTTTTATATAATTCTTCTAGCTGACTGCAAGTTCATGTTTCCTCTTACATGTTGTGAGGGGATGCAATGGAGTGACAGGCACTCTGCATGTTTACATGGTGGGAGGTTGGGGACCCATATAGCAGGGATTCAGGGTGGGGGTGTTGGTTGGGGGGTATTGTTTCAGGGGTTTGTAAGTTTTGCTCTAGTCCAATACAGTCCTATAGTGTGTGGTATTCTGCCTGATGACACAGTGGGTCCAATCACCTATCCGATATTGTCAACCCTCTCTGACCGTAATGGGTGCCCAAGCTAAGTGTACAATATTGACGTGGAACGTGAACGGGCTGGGCAACAAAATCAAGAGGACCCTATTAATACAGTACCTTAAATGACACTCCCCTGATGTGGTCTTCATTCAGGAGACACACCTGTGTGGAAATAGATGGAAGGCCCTAGATCGTTTTGGGTATAAATTAGTTGCCCACTCGGGGTTCACGTCTGGCTCACCGGGGGGCGGGCATCCTGTTCCGCAATGCCCTGCCTGCAGTTCTGCTGGGCACGTGGTCTGACAATGCGGTATGCCTTGCCGTGGCAGCGGTGAAGTGGGAGGGCCGCACCGTAGTCTTCTGCTCCTGCTATGTCCCACCGGGCCTACACTCATCAGTGCTTCCACGACTGGGCTCATTCCTGGCAGATCTTCCCCAGGGGCTCCTTCTGTTGGGGGCGACACTAATGCGGTAATGAATGCTGACATAGACTAATCTGGGGATGGGTCCAGCTACAGGGGGGAAGGTGGCCTAGAGGGTTTTGTCACAGCACTGCGCCTCAGCGACCTGTGGTGCACATATCACCCCTCAAATAACAATACACGTTTTACTCAGCTCGACATGGGACATCTTCCAGACTAGACAATTTTTTCACCCGCACTGAGCAGATGGGTGCTTTTGCTGACCCCCGCATCTTGGCCCGTGGGATCTCAGACCACGCGCCGGTTGGTGTTACGCTTCAGGGCCCGCTCATTAATAAGGCCTCCTTCCCGAGAATAGACCCGTGGCGCCTCAGAAACCAGACAATTGGGGACAAACTCCGAGAAGGCTCGTGGCTTTACTTTGAGGAAAACCGGGGTTCTGTAGCCTCCCATGTATAAAACGGTGCTTAGAGGGCAGGCCCAGGCATTGATTGGGGCTCAAAGGAAAGAGGAGCTCCTGCAGATCAGTCAAATTGAAAAGGAAATTGAACAGTTGGAACGGGATGCCAGTATAGCCTCTTCGGCTGATCTCCGACACAGACTGACACTCAAACAACGGGAACTTCGTTCACTAGGTGAGGAGGAGGCAAGGTCATACGCACTGGCCACACAGCGCTGGTTGTATGATGTGGGAGATAAATCCCTCAAGTTGCTGGCTTGGCTTGAGCGGCGAGACAGGGAGCGCTCATATGTGGTGGAGGTGATAGAAGGGTCGGGGTCCCCAGCATCCAACAGTATGGCCATCGCGGAGGCGTTCGCTTCTCACTTTGAAAGGGTATATTCACCAGTGTGCACCAGGACCAAGGGAGACTGTGCTGAATTCTTGCAGGACTTTGCATTGCCACATTTGTCCCGGGAGCAGAGTGAACGCCTCGATGCGGACTTCACGGGAGATGAAATTGGTAAGGCCCTTAAGTCACTCCAGCCTGTGAAAGCGCCTGGACCCAATGGGCTTCCAGTAGAAATTTACAAGAGGCAGGCAAACGTCATTATCAACCCCCTTATTCATATGTATTTGGAAGCTCGAGAGGTGGGTATGCTCCCTCCTGATCAGCATGAAGCCACGATAGTGGTCATTCACAAAGCCGGGAAGCCACCGGATCGATGTTCCTCGTACTGCCCCATTTCACTTATTAACATGGAGGCCAAGGTTCTGGCCAAGGGCCTGGCAGATAGGCTGCTATTGGTTCTTCCGGACTTGGAGCATGTAGACCAGTCCGGGTTCATGCCCCGTAGGAGCACCCGCCACAACCTGCGACTTCTCTATGGAGTACTGTATATGACGGAGGTTGTTGGAGACGCGCAGACGCCATTGAAGTCGTTGGACGCATCAATTGGCATTCGATAGCATCGAATAGCCTTATTTATTTATGGTGCTCCAGAAATTTGGCTTTGGACCCGACTTTCTGTGAATGGGTGTGTCTCCTATACGAACAGCCGGTAAGAGTGAATGGGACTATGTCCAGGGTGTTTCTCCTTAAGAGGGGCACCAGGCAGGGCTGCCCCCTGTCTCCCCTCCTGTTTGCCCTGGCCCTGGAGCCACTGGCTCATTGGATCAGGAGGGATGGTTCTTTCTGGGGCCTGGCTCTGATGGATGACTGGGAGGAGTGTATTACCCTTTATGCCAACGACATTGTGCTGTATATGGCGCGGCCATACCGCTCGATCGTGCAGGCATTACACCTTTTTGAATTGTTCGGCAGTTACTCCGGATACACCATTAATTGGGGGAAGTCTGTGATTTTTCCTTTGTCGGGCCGCCCCCGGGGTCCCCACTAGATGTCCAGCCACCGTCGCCGCAGACAGGTTCAAGTACTTGGGGGTCTCCATTACACGGGACGTCAGGGAATTTTTTAACAAGAACCTTGAACCCCAGTTGGCTCGCCTTGAGGCCGACGTGTGTCATTGGCGATCGTTACCGCTTTCCCTCATGGGCCGCGCACCATTATTTAAGATGCTCGCCCTGCCAAGGCTGCTATATATCCTACAAAATACACCTTATCCTGTTCCCCAAGGAGTATTTACGCGTATCTCTCAGGCAGTGCAGACACTGCTTTGGGATGGTGGGACTCCCAGAATAGAACTCAACAAACTCACCAGAGAGGTGTACGATGGGGGCCTGGCACTCCCCGATGTGCGATTATATTACTGGGCCTCTCAGCTTCAGGTACTCAATGACTGAGTGTACACAGATAGCTCCGAACTGGCCTATGGATTGGACAGATTAGTAATGCCAAGGGGAAACAGTGAAAATTTGCTCTATGCTCGGAGGTTGCGAAGGGAGTGGCCTGCGCTCACTAGAGTGGTGGTCCAGTGTTGGAGGGAGGTGAACAAGTTCCTGGGGTGGACGGACCGACTGACCGGCAGAACCCCCCTGTGGCTTTGAGATCAGCTGAGAGAGGTGTCGTGGTTGACTGGTTTTGGGGGATGGAGGCTAATTGGCATAGACTACTTGGGTGACGTTTGGAAGGGATCTGCCCCCGCTCCTTTGCCTACCTTAAGAAGGAGTATGACCTCCATGATTCACAACATTACCACTACACACGCCATTCGCTCCCAAATTGGTAAAGATTCCTCCATCCCAGAGTATTCCCCTCTGGAAGATAGGCTACTATTAGACCCCATATTAGAGAAGCCCACATCCACCATTTACCAAAAACTCATAAACAATATGCCAGACCCCTTGGTGAGGCTCTGGGCGGCATGGACCCGGGACATTGGTACCCTCGAGGATGACGATTCGCAAGACGCCATACAGAGCCCACGTGAAATAGCAATCTGTCCTAGGTTCAGATTGGTCCAACTGAAAATCCTACACTGTATATACTACCCACGCACACACCTGTACGAATGGGGCAGGAGTCCATCGGCCCTTTGCGTGAGGTGTTGCCAGGGGGAAGGTACCTTTTATCATATACTATGGGAATGCCCCGCAATAGTCCCTTTCTGGACCAAAGTTACGGACACGATGTCTGTGGTTGTGGGCAAATCTGTTCCGATGGAGCCAAAGTGACTGTTGTTGATGATCAAGGGAGACATAGATTGGACGAGACACATTGAACTTTGGCTGGCATTAGTTGCGGTGGTAGCAAAAAGAAAAATTGCCAGGGGATGGAGCTCTCAGACGCCCCCGTTGTGGAAACAGTGGAGGAGGGACCTAGATTGGTGCCAAAGAGCTGAGGAAACCATATACAAGAGCATGGGTTGTATGAAGAAATGAAAAAAGATTTGGGGGCCATGACGAAAGTATAGGGGATCGGGGGGATTCCGGGGAGTAATTATGTATTTGTTTATCCCACTTGTGTACTGATGTGCTATTTTTCTATTTTTGTTCACCACAAAGCTATTTTATAATCAGTTTCTTGAACATTGTCTATTGTGATTTGGTACTACGAGCTATGTTAAATAAAAATAATTTTCCAAAAAAGTATTATGCAAGTTCAAAGCTTATTCACTAAACATCTTGCTGCACTTTCAATAGGTTTGAAATAAAAACATCTAAACAGAGAGTCCGAAGACCAATAAGCACATCGTAAGATGTCTTGTAGACTTTCACCTAACATACATGCTTTAGAAGCAGCCGCACCACAAACTGAATACGTCCCAAACATACTTATATCTATACCACATTTATTCATCGTTTCTTTCACCCATCTTGCCAGAGTGGGTGAGGAAACGGCCTTGTAGGGGTGTCTAAATGAAATAAGCAATTGTTCCACCTCAGGATGTCTTAACAACAAAGTTCTATGTTCATTTTCCTTCCCACAATGCACCACACACTATTTCTCCTTTTCATCCAAATATGGGTAGAATATAGTTGAGGAATTTGTTTTTGTTCTCTGTTTTATATGGAAACATATACCTTCAGGTGTAAAACACCTGCTAGTAAACTCTAAGGCACAAACATCTGAGACACTACAGAAAGATGGCAAGCACAGCAGCATGGTAACTTTGAAGGATAACTCCTTTAAACTTAAGTTCACATTATCATTCCGTGAGTCGAGAACATGTAGTACGTCCGAAACATCCCAGAGGGTAGTATACCAGGTACCTGGAGGTTTAGCCAACCTAATACTTCTTAAAAGTTTCCTCACCATCACATCTTGACCAATGGTCAGGCCATTCTCCAAAATGTGACCCACTGAAATAGCTGATCTATGTAAGTTCACTGATCTCTATGCTAAGCCATTTGACAACAAATCAGTTAAAAAGATTTAACACCTAAAAACCATCCACCAATACGGGATCCGGATCCCTTTCCACACACCAACTATTCCTTTATTCCAGGCCGATCTGTAGGCCTTCCTAGTTCCAGGTGCCCAGGATTCCTCAATGAGTCTCGAAGCCTCTGATGAAAGTCCTGGCTTTTTCCACTCCACCGATCTCCGGAAACATCAAAAGAAGTACCGGGAAGTCCACACTCATCTCTAACATAATAGGGTACCATGCCTGAGAACTCCAGAACAGGGTGATCCCCCACCACCATCTCTCTCCATTTGCAAATCATCCCTGTCACTCTGCTGATCAAAGCAAATAGAGGGAAAGCATAGGGGTGGAGTCCTCTCCAATCTTGGAGAAAAGCCTTTATCCCGGCCGCCTCCGGGTGCCAACTGAAGAAACTTTTCATCTGAGCATTGACTCTGATCGCAAATAGATCTGTCTGAAATGGACCCAATAAATGATTCAACTTCATAAACAAACTTTTGTCTGAAATCCGATTGCTAGAATCGTAAAAAATCCTCGAGAACCAATCTGCTGTTGAATTTGACCTTCCTGGAATGTGTTTCACTGAACAAGGTCCATTTCAATGCAATATTTTCAGAAGACCTTTGCTAGATCTGCCAGGTCCTTTGAACGAGGGCCTCCCAACCTGTTCACATACCTTACCGGAGAGACAATTTCCATTCTTAATGTTACAGAACATTTTGCAGTCTGTCCCCCAAAGCATTTTATCGCAAAAGAATCTGCTAACAACTCCAAACAATTTATATGCAAATTATTTTCCTGATCTCTCCAACGGCCACCAGTTTCCTGCAATCCACAGCATGCACCCTAACCTTCCATGCTTGCATCTGCTTCCACAATCAAATCTACATGTTCTTCAAACATTGCATGCCCATTCCAAGCTTCCATGTTTCTTAGCTACCAAGTCAACTCCTGTCTTGCTGCCTGAGTTAGCCACATATTCTCTGATTATTTCAAACCATTCCTCAAGTGAAAAGCCTTTAGTCTTTGTAATGCCCTGTAATGTAAAGGTCCAGAGGAGATAGCTTGAATTGTAGACAACAAAAGACCAGCTATGCGGCTAACATTCTCAAGGAAATTCAGTTTGAACTCAGAGTATTTCTTATTTCCTTTCGAATCCTTTAAAATATTTCTTTTAGTAACCTCAGGACACCCTCCACAGTGTCTATTACAAAACCTAAAAATTGGGTTTACTGACTTGGCACAAATTGCGACTTTGTTCCGTTTACTATAAAGCCAAAAGATTCCTATAACTCCACTGCTACCTTTGTATGTGATAATAATACTCTCCTGTCCTGTTCCATAATCAGACGCACACCCCTTTCTCTCAGATAAACTGCCACCGGACGAAGGACCTTCATAAAGCACCAGGGTGCTGCCAACAGGCCGAAAGGCGAACATACAAACTTTCACATCTTTCTCTCCATATAAATATCAAGAACCTCTGGTGATTTCTCCATATTGGAATTGTAAGGTAGGGATCTTTCCAATCAAGCGAGTCATCCAGTCTCCCTTCAGCAGTACATCCTTCAACAAATGCATCTCTTCCATTTTGAAGTGATGGTAAATTACCCAGTCGTTCAACTCTTGCAAATTAATTACTGGATGCATACCTTTGTCTTTCTTTTCTACAAGAACAATATTACTTACAAAACCATCCACTTGATCTCCTTCTCTCACAATTGTACCTTTCCTTATTAACTCCAATACCTCTATGTCTATGATTGTCATCTGATCTTTTGGTAAAAACTAGATTTCTTTGCATACTGTCTTGTATCGGGTAATCTACAAACTCTATGTGAAACCCACGCACAGTTTCCAAAACCCAAGGATCCCTTGTGATCCGCAACCATCTTGATAAAACTGGGCAAGTCTGCCACTCCATATTAAGGGGGTAACTGAAGGGTCTAGACTCACCAGTAGTTTCTCTGCTCCTTCTGTCCTCGGGGTTATATCTTCCCCTGGCCCTCTGTCTCAGGGGGTAAAAACCGCCTCTGTGAAAGGATTGTCGTCCCTGGTATACTCTAAAACCATGTGAGAAGGAGCTTCTTGTGATAGCTTGCCCTCGGCTGGGGAACCAGCTCCTAGTTCTCCCGGCCAATTCAAAAGCATGCTTATTAAAGACTTTTGTAATCTTCTGAAGCAAGCTGAAAGCACCTGCTTCCCCCAATAGGAGACCATTTGCTGATGGGTCATTCTCTTTATTTGCAAGATCCACCAATTTAGGATCTATTTTTAGTAAAATACTTTTCCTCTTTCATTAGAGAGTGCTGTATTGGTGTTTTTCAACATCAATACTATTCTTGAAAATGTAAGCTTCCTCAGCCATGTCAAAAAAATTGTCAGTGGCCCAACCACATCTAATAACCTGTCCTGAGAGGATCTGAGACCCCTATCTAGGTCTTTCCTGGGGTCATGTCTCCCCTTCGCAATAAATGCAATCATTTTGCATCAAGTTCTGGTGTCATCAACACCTTCTTATCAATGGAAGTCCAAGGGCATTCTCAACCTTACAAGCACCTCTTTGGGAATCTCACTTTGTATCCAATATTGAATGTATTCAGCTCATTGGTCCGAAGCTGACAATTCAGGAGAGGGAAGGTGTTTAATTAGTAAAGGATCAAAAAGTCAGATGTACAACTCAGTTCCACCTCCATATTTCCGGAGGATTCGTCACATATCACTGCTTCTTGTCTTCGCTGTTTTGATCTATTTGCCAAATCAGCATGCAGGCCTATTTGCCCGCCCATCCTTGATGCCCACAGCATCTTCCTGTTGCCTCTTACTTGTCAACACAGCAAACATGTTCTGCCAGCGTAGATCTCTTCTTTTTACCCAGTGGAATACTGGTAGTCACATGCTTTCTCTTCCAAGATGCTTTTTTAGCTGAACTAAGTGCAGCCTCTGCCTCAGGCGCAGACCAAAAGCATTCTTCCTCCATCTTGGATGATTTTGGAGCCAGCAACTCTAGCTTTCTTTCCATCCTAATAGGCATCTCTGTAGTCATTTTCTCAATTGCCTTACTTAGATTCTCTTCTAAGGAAAAATCCAGTGATCCTTCATCCTGCTCCACATTTTTACACAATTAATTAAATTCTTCCAAAATGCAATGGCCAAAACAAATACTGAAAAAAAACACAGATTTCAGGGACATTATAATAGAAATTAGCATTTAAAAAACCTTAGAAATTCACTGAAAAACCACAGTTTTCATGGACGTTATAGTTAGTTGGACATTTCACTCGTACAAAACCAGAGAAATTTGGCTGTTATAGTAAGTAGAGCTAACTATAACTCGTGCCCCCACAATTCCCTGCTGATGACGTCACATATTACATCACTCATGACATGGTCAGTGACATCACTGATGACATCATCCATGTGATAATCTGATGCACCTCCTCACACCCTAATAAAACCTTTTATACACCCACTCTAAAATACAGACTACCAATATCGAAACCATAGACAGACCAATAGAGGCTAGTACATACCTGCTCAGTGATTTCTAGGTCTACACACATACAGACATCTACTCATTCACCCATACAGTAACTCATACATGCAGTCACTCATCAATACAGCACTATCATATGCACCATAAACCTATACATACACTCACACACCACCACTCATCAATAGACTTACTCACACACCTACTCAGTCATGGAAAGAATCAATCACACCCAATTACTCACCTATACAGTTATACACAGACCAACTCACTTATATATACAAATACTAACACATACTTACTCTCTTATGCAAACACTGATACAAGCACACACTTATCCATACAGCCACTCTCACAATTAATCACTCTCACTTATTGTCATTTATATACTCCAACACTCACATATACTGCCTTTCACATATATAGTTCCTCAGACATATACCACTGAGACATCCATTCATTCCCCATCACACCCATACACACACTCACCCACCCATACAGCCCTTCACAGATGCAATCTTGAACCCATACACCCAGTGAATCACCCACTCACACATCTATGTCCAAGTCACCCACCCCCAGCCACTCACACAGAAACTCAAGCACCCATACTCAGACAACCAATCAGTGTCCCATATAGACAGTCATGTAGCTACTCACCAACCCATGTAGCCGTTTATACACCAACTGACAGACATTTACACAGTTTACTCACTAACCCATGCATTCAGTAAGATATGCTTAATCAGTGACTTATACAATCAGTCACACACTTACTAAATCATCCATTTAGACACTTATTTGAGATGTCATCAGTGATGTCATCAGTGATGTCACTGACCATGTCATGAGTGATGTAATATGTGACGTCATCAGCAGTGCATTGCGGGGGCGTGAGTTATAGTTAGCTGAACTAACTATAACAAGGGAATTTCTAGGGTTTTGTACGAGGGAAATGTCCAGCTAACTATAACGCCCCTGAAACCTATGTTTTTTTTAGTCAATTTCTAAGGTTTTTTAAATGCCAATTCCTAACAAAAACGTGCATGAAACCTATGGTTTTTTCAGTGAATTTCAAAGGTTTTTTAAATGCTAATTCCTATCTATAACTTATCTCTAAAGATATCATGTTTAATGATTTTCATTGGATTCCTATATTTTTCAATTTCAGTGTGTCAATTTCATTAATTATGTTTTTTTGAAATTCTTTTTTATCATCATTTTTAAAATGTATTTATTTAATTAATTCTTTAAAAAAAAAAATAATAATTGTTTTTTATTGGGTTTTTCAAACATATTTTTTTATATTTAAAAAAATATTTCTTTAACTATATGTTCAAAACTTTATTTTACATATTTTGTTTTTAAAGTTTTTGGATCCACGCACCCTATGCGCACCGTTCTCGATCCCTACGTGGAAGCATCCATGCACGGTATGCGTTGGGTACGTGTTTAGTGCACGATCGCAATGCGACAGGTACGCGACTCCCAGCCTATACGCAACACGTTCGATGTACGTAACGCAACGTTTACGCGCTTCCGCGATGCGTCATCTGCGTCTATGACGCGGTAGGTGCG
Organism: Triturus cristatus; assembly: GCF_964204655.1. Classification (NCBI taxonomy): domain Eukaryota; kingdom Metazoa; phylum Chordata; class Amphibia; order Caudata; family Salamandridae; genus Triturus; species Triturus cristatus. Next base: position 884,717,322 of record NC_140581.1, read on the forward strand.
CGGATCCCGCGAAATATTTAACATTTAAAAAAGATATATATATGTATTTCATGTGAATAATAATTGAAGACAAACTCTAAACTAGTCTTAAAACTAATATATTTTTACATCTAATCCTATAATTTTTTTTTATTCAATTTCGCGGATGCGCGCTGGGTGCGTGCTGCGTAAGCGCAGGGTGCGCGGATCCCATGTGACCTGCAAAAAAAGAGATTTGATTGGTTCATTACACTTCCTGTTCTAACTATTGAAAGACCCCACCCAATTCAATCATTCTTCTTTGGCCTTCTTTGGAGGAGCATCTCTTTGCAGAGAAGAAGATTTTTTAGACTAAGTTTACACTTAGCTCTAACTTTTTTCAACTAAAAATGGCTTCAGGGCAGCAGGCATCACCTGAATAATTACAATACTATAAGGAGACACACTGGGTGAGTAACAGGGTGTTTGCTAGAAGTGTATGAATACTGACTGGGGAATTGAAGGTGTGAAAGACAACTGTATAGGTGGTTAGAGGCCTGCATGCATGGTGAATAGGCATTTGAAGCAGTCTATGTGCTAAGGCCTGGCTCACTGCATGAGTACTTGGGAACTGACGGAATGATTAGAGTACACCAAAGAGAGTGCCTGGGTGAATTTATAAGTGGTTGGCTTTTGACACAGTGAATGGATTAGTACTTGGTATTGAATAGGTCACTAGAGGAGTGCAAAGGGAGTGACAGGATGTTTGTTGGACTGTATGGATACTGACTAGGGAATTGAAGATGTGAAAGACAAGTGTATAGTATGTTAGAAGACTGCATGCATACTGCATAGACATTTGAAGCAGTCTATGTGGTAATGTATGGTTCGCAACATGAGTACTTGGAAACTGACTAAATCATCAGACTACTGCTAGGACAGTGCCTGGGTAAAACTTTTAAATTTTCAGTTCTGGCACAGTGAAGAGAATAGTACATAGTACTGCACTTTAGTGTCAAACCCTGACTAATTTTATCAATGCATAAGCAAAGAATAGCTTCTAAAGCTACTAAAACTTGACAACATGACCGGTTTTAAAACAGTTATCTGTCAGCAAATACACGATGTTATCAAATGCTTCTCTCACAATCCTTACCCAAATGCACACAGACTCACAGTGTGATTTTAGACAAGCAACACTATCCTAGGAGTTTACCAAAACTCATTCACTAGTCTAGAAGAGGTAAGGGTACTGCACACAATCTACATGTTTAAGTACAGCACATTAGTGTCAAAGCATGACTCATTTACTCAACGCATAAGCAAAGACTGGCTTGTAATGCTACTAAAACTTGACAACATGACAGGTTTTAAAAGAGTTATCTACCAGAAAATACACGATGTTACCAAATGCTTCTCTCACAGTGGTTCCCAAATGCACACAGACTCACAGTGTGATTCTAGACAACAACCACTATACCTAGGAGTTTACCAAAAATCATTCACTACTGTGGAAGTGATAAGGGAACTGCACACAATCTACATATTTCAGGACTGCACTTTTGTGTCAAAGCCTGACTCATTTAATCAAAGCATAAGCAAAAACTGGCTTCTAATGCTACTAAAACTTGACAACAAGACAGGTTTTAAAACAATTATCTGTCAGCAAATACACAATGTTACCAAATGCTTCTCTCACAGTGGTTCCCAAATGCACACAGACTCACAGTGTGATTCTAGACAAGCAACACTATCCCTAGCAGCTTACCAAAACTCATTCACTACTGTGCAAGGGGTAAGGAGACTACACACAATCTACATATTAAAGTACAGCACATTAGTGTCAAAGCATGAATCATTTTATCAATGCATAAGCAAAGACTGGCTTCTAATGCTACTAAAACTTGACAACATGACCGGTTTTAAAACAGTTATCTGTCAGCAAATACACAATGTTACCTAATGCTTCTCTCACAGTGGTTCCCAAATGCACACAGACTCACAGTGTGATTCTAGACAAGCACCACTATGCCTAGGAGTTTACCAAAACTCATTCACTACAGTGGAAGTGGTAAGGGAACTGCACACAATCTACATATTTCAGGACTGCACTTTTGTGTCAAACCCTGACTCATTTAATCAAAGCATAAGCAAAAACTGCCTTCTAATGCTACTAAAACTTGACAACAAGACAGGTTTTAAAACAGTTATCTGTCAGCAAATAAACAATGTTACCAAATGCTTCTCTCACAGTGGTTCCCAAATGCACACAGACTCACAGTGTGATTCTAGACAAGCAACACTATCCCTAGCAGCTTACCAAAACACATTTCTTCATCTAGAAGGAGTACTACATTTTAGTATAGAAACATAACTCATTTCACAAATTCATAAACAATGACTGGTTTTTAATTCTACCAAAATATAAAAACAGCACAGTTATCTGTCTGCAAACACATGAAAAACACAAATGCTTATCACAGAATGGTTTCTACATGCACACACACTATCAATAAGATTGTAGAGAAAAAAAGTACTCCCTACACTTTAGCAGGAGAAATACATTAGTCTGATTAAAATCAAAATAGTCTACATAGATCCCCTCACAATTAAATAACTCACCTTTCAAGTTGTTTTGTAGATTAAGAAGTATATCAGTCACACACCAGATTTTCTTTTACAGAATCTCTGCACTGTGCACCTCTCAGGAAAAACAAAGAATGGAAAAGTTTCCCTTTCATTTTCCACACATATACATGTAAACATCAAATCACAATCCTTCACACATAAATTCAAAAGCAAACACACATTTCTATTGGTTAAACATGTCAACCCTTTCCAAATGAAATACATTTCAACCCTTCCTCCAATCTTCCTTCTGCCTGTTACCATAGGAACAGGTCATGGAAAACTGCACTGAGCACACAGGTCACAAGTTCAGCACACAATGTTGCTAAACAAGACAGCAAGTGTGCTTGACTTTTCAACATATCAGCTTATCATATATAATGTTCCTTACAATCAGTTTTTGTTAACCAATAAGAATCATGCCTTTAAAAGACAGAAATATACAGCCTACCTTTCAGTGTAGAAAGTTGTCATACAACCAATGATTTCTTGTCTTTTTTCAATTTTTTTGTTCCTTGGATCCACACACCCAACGCGAGAGAATCCGTGCACCCAACGCGATAGGATGCGCGCACCGTGCGCGCATTTCGCCATTTAAAAAAAAAAAGGGGGCCCCAGAGGACTGAGGACTACCTCTTTGCCAAATTTGGTGTCATTCCGTTCAGCGGTTCGGGCTGTAGCTGCGACAACAGATCCTATGGAAAATTGCATGGGGAAAACGCGTTTTGGGACCCCCCTTTTTTCTCGGCCCCCGCTTGACGGATCACCGCAAAACTTTCAGGGTAGGAGCGGAGCGGACCTGGCCAAAAGTTTGGAAAATTTCGCAAGGATGCATCAACCGACGCCAGACTTATTGGGAATAGAATGTTGCGGATTTCCTATGGAAAAAGGTCCTAACTATAACTATCTACTGGCGACCGCCAGTAGATAATATATATATATATATAAACTAATGGGGCTCTCCGTTCAGCTCCAACCCTGAAAGTCTCAGGTAAATTCGTCAAGTGGGCGCCGAGAAAAAGGAGGGGTCCAAAAACACGTTTTCCCCATACATTTTTCCATAGGACCTTTAGTCGCAGCTACAGCCCGAACGGCTGAACAGAATTACGTGGAATTTGGCAGAGAGGTAGCCATAAGGTCAAGGAAGTGCCTTTTGCAGGTCTGGTATAAATCTGTTCAGTATTTCCTGAGAAAATAGCATTTAAAAGCATATCAATATCTATACGCGCGCACCGTGCGCGCACTGTGCGCGCACCCTGCCGTGCGCGAGCGCAATTCTGATTGGTTGAAAGATGTCGGTAAACATTCGAATCGGTCGAAACCAGGAAGTGTCGGCCGCCATTTTGTCTCTCGCAGTCTGAGGGGGTGAAAACAAAGGAGGAGAACGTGAAAAGGGGGCAGAGTGGACAGTTCCTGACCCCTAGCCTTGGTCAGGGGGTCACAGAAGGACCCCCAAGGGAGAAAAAAACAATTGTTTTTTTTAAAAAGCGCGAGGTGCGCGCACCCTGCGTGCACGGTGCGCGCACGGTGTGCGCATGGTGTAAAACCTGAAAAAAAACCCCCAAAAAAACCATAACTTAGCATTTAAAAAACCGTACAAATTCACTAAAAAAACCATAGGTTTCACACACGTTATAGTTATAAATTAGCATTTAAAAAACCTTGCAAATTCACTTAAAAAACCATAGGTTTCACACATGTTATAGTTACCTAGACATTTCACTCGTAAAAAAACAATGAAATTCCCCCGTTATAGTTACTGCAGGCAACTATAACTCACGCGACCGCAATCCTCTGTTGATGACGTCAGATATTACATCACTGATGACATATGTGTCTTTCTGAAAAATAAATATTTGTAATATATGTATAGCTAAAGATTAATGGAAGAAGACATGGGTAAATAAGTGTCTAAATACAGTGATGTAATATCTGACGTCATCAGCAGAGGATTCCGGTCGCGTGAGTTATAGTTGCCTGCAGTAACTATAACGGGGGAATTTTATTGGTTTTTTACCAGTGAAATGTCCAGGTAACTATAACATGTGTGAAACCTATGGTTTTTTAAGTGAATATATATATATATATATACATATATATATATATATATATATATATATATATATATATATATATAACATATTTAAACTTTAAAGAAACACACATTCACTGGATGATGTCATGAGTGATGGCATCAGTGATGTCATTTGAGATGTCATTAGTGATGTCATCAGTGATGTCACTGACCATGTCATGAGTGATGTAATATGTGACGTCATTAGCAGTGCATTGCGGGGCCGCGAGTTATAGTTAGCTCTAGTAACTATAACGGCTGAATTTCTCTGGTTTTGTACGAGTGAAATGTCCAACTAACTATAACGTCCCTGAAACCTGTGGTTTTTTCAGTGAATTTCTAAGGTTTTTTAAATGCTAATTTCTAACTATAACAGCCCTAAAACCTATGTTTTTTCAGTGAATTTCTAAGGTTTTTTAAATCCTTATTTCTAACTATAATGTCCCTATTAAGTCTCCTTGAATCCTGGGGGTCCCTGGGGGCCAACTAGCCCACCAGGTTCCTCCAGTAAGTGCCAGAGAGCTGTGTTGCAGAGAGGTGTCCTGAGGCCAAGTCCCTTTTTACACCACTCTGCAAATGCGGCTTCTGGCGCACTGCTGCTCGGAGGATGAAGTCCACTTGTGTCCTGCGATCATAAATGTTTCAGGATTCTTATGTGGACTATGTGTTTGGTGCTGTCCACATATAGTTTAGGACAAGAACACTGAAGCATGTACACCCCGAAGTCACTCCTGCAGTTAAATGAATGACCAATTTTGAGAGTAGTGTTTCTAAGAGGACTGTATTATCTCACTGGTATTTTGGCTGATGGTACATGCCTTGCATTCGTGATGTTTGTGGAAACCTGGGGGCAATACCAACCATGACTCCGATTTAACCATTTCTGGGCTTCTGGGACACAGTTCACCCCTTATAGATTTAGCAAGCCTAAAATATAGGAGTGGATGTTAGGGCATTGAGGGTCCAATAATCGGATCTCTGCGTATCAAATTCAAATGTGAGTTGAAGATGTTCCTCACTTTCTGGTGGTAAGTGTTGTACCCTGTAATCATTCTCACAGTGCTTTGTGTGTTAGATTTGATCTTACTCTGTTTGAACAACAATGCCTCTCTGGGAATAGACTCAACTTTGGTCTTTGAGTTTTTCAACACCTCAGGGCTTTAGCCCCGTGCACGGAATCTGAGGTCAAGCTCAGCCTGAACTTCCCTCAATGACTGAGCTTCGCTGCAATTTCTTTTCATGCGCTGGTTTTCGGCATAAGGAATACTCTGCCTCAATGTAAGCGGGTGGAAACTCTGCACATGAAGTATGGAATTGCCCGTAGTCTCCTTGCGGAAGGTCCTGGAGTGGATTTGAGTGTTATGAGCATAGACCTTCAAGAATCGACCTCACTTGTACTGATGTTACTAGTGAATACTGAATTGAGGTAATTAATATTAAGCCAATCCACAAAGGCCCTAGCTGATTCAATGGACCCTTTCCAACGCACAAAGAGGTCATCGATATACCCTGACCAAAGGACAATATTCTCACTCCATTCTTCTAAAAATTCTGAGGTGAGCACCTGCTCCTCCCACCAGTCCATATGCAAGTTCGCAAAGCTGGGGGCAAAGCAGGTGCGCATCACAGCTCACTGCATTGGTTTGCACAGATGTTTATCAAACAGAAAAAAAAATTGTCCAGACACCACTCCATCAATTTAAGCAACATGATGGTGTGTTGATACCAACCGATGGATCTGGCACCTAGAAAATGTTAAGTGGCTCTTGTTCATGTCTTATGCCGGTGTACAGAGATGAAACATCCCACGTCATGAAGACATACGAGTCATCCCAAGCAGTGTCATAAATCTTTCTAAGGAAATCATCTGTGTCAAGTATGAAAGATGGTACATTTCTGACAAGGTCCTGAAGGAAATGATCAATCTATTTGGAGGTTGTTTCAAACAACCCCCCATGGCTGATATGATAGGTCTCCCCGGGGGGTTGGTAACGTGTTTGTGTATTTTAGGAATTAGATATAGCACGGGGATTACTGGATGTTCAATTTTATGAAATTTTAATTCATCATCGTTAAGTAACTCCATACCATGCCATCTAGACAACTGATTGTGAAACCCCTCCTTGATCTCATTGTAACTATTGGGGGACATTCTGCTATAACACTGTGTGTCATTCAGTTGTAAATAAGCTTGAGCCTTATACATGGACAAGGGTCACAACACGATATTGCCCCCCTTGTCGGACTGCGGAGTGGAAATGATTTTGTAATTTAAGTTTCCTAACATACTTAAACAAATCAATTTTTGGCTGCACATAGATAAAATTGATAGATTTGCAGAATAAGAGACCCAAAGAAAGAATTTTCTTTTGTTTGTCGCTTAGTTTCAGTTCTGAGAGATTGATCACTGTTTTGGCATCCCCCATAGTTATTTCTTGGAGTGGGTCTGTCTTTGTGCGGGCAGCTGTTCGGTGCTTCCTCCTTCTGTTTTTCCTCTGCCTCTTCCTTTGGGATTGCCAGTTTTGTCTTTTCTTGGCGGCTGAGATCTTAGATATAATGTCTGATCCAGCCGTAAAAAACGCAACTCATCAGCAATGGATGTCGGTTCTCCACTGGGGCTCTCATCTGGGTCTGTTTCTACCTCGGAGCTTATGTCCGAATTACTCGCAGCAATCTGTTTTTGAGTTGCTGAAAGTGTCTTGTCCGACAGCTGTTGACGTCTGATGTTGTTGAATCTGCGTGCAAAGGTGTAGATCTGACCCCTTTGGTAATCAAGCTTGTCTTTTAGAAACTTGGTGGCTTTGCTTGTCTTAATGACCTTCTCATGTTTTTGTAATCTGATTAGCATGTCGTTTTGAAATGTACCTATTTCTTCCTTGTCAAGGTGCTGGTTAATGACACTTTGCAATGCCTCGATTGCAGCCAGGATCTCTTCTCTGTCACTGTGGATGTACTTTATTAAAATCTGTAGCATTCTCAGTGATGATTCCGAGTTGTTGTCCGCCCATTCCTTTAGCATGTCCTTGTCTGGATTCTGATATGTTGGCACATATAGTATGAGCAGTCCTCGTGTTATTCTACCAACCTCGAGGTACTTGGAGAGCGATTTGTGCTCTCTCCACTTAGTGATTTCATTGCACCGTAATTTTTTGAGTTCCTTCAATTTGTTATGAATATTTGCTTCGGGTGTCTCTGACCTTGCACTTGCAATGCCCAGACTGTCCCCCACGGACTTCATTGACTCATCAAACACTTTGTCAGCGGCTTCCTACCGCTCATTCAGCCAGACTGACGGCGTGTGTAGTGTCCTAGCAGGGACACGTTCTAGTGTTCTGACATGTGTGTATCCCACTATACACCCACCCACCACAGACGTCACTGGGTCAGGTGACACTGTTAATAAAAGGGCCGAGCGCACATGCTCGTGGCCATTAACCCGCTACCCAACTATGAGTCTGGTGTCGGTCCTTTACCATAGCATGAGGGCCTAGGGCCCAACATAACAGGCATGCCTGCCCTGTCACAGGATATTCCTCCCAGATTCCAACGCTGTGAAGCTCACACAGCTGCCTCGCCCTCTACACAGCCAAATAATGCATATGGAATACCGAAACGGCTTACCTGTACTCTGGGTGTCCTCCGGCTTTCCAGTTATGGGTTCCGTGAACAGCAGCCGCAAGTGTGCTTCCAATTGGCTAGCAGAGGGGAGCTTCACGCTGTAGTTTCACTACAAATTTCAAAGAGATGCTGGTGAGCGTGAAGCACCAGAACAAAGGGGTGTCGATGAGACGAGCCAGCAGGCTTGTGGATACATTCTAATCAAACCCGCTAACTTCACAATTCAAAGCAGTCACTGGCAACACGGAATTTCGGAAAAGTGTTTAATTAGGCAAGAATGGTCGTAGGACGACGCGTTTCAGTGGACACAGCCACCTTGATTACATAGCGCGGCCGCCATTACCAAAGCCTTTAAATACCACTTGTAAATGCATGACAGGTAGTGGCCACAGAAAACATACTGACATATATATATATATACCCAAACATAAATATTTATATTTTAGTAAATGAAAGGGAACTCTATAGGCAGAAAAACAGTTAGCTTAAGCAAAGTAGAATTACCTTCCCAGAGGGAGACTTTTCAATAAATTTACCAAACTCACAACGCCCTAAACAACAACGGGTCTCTCCGATGTCCCCAAAAAAAACTGACTGAAGTAAAATCCAGTTACCACACGAATATTCTAAACAGTGCGGCCACTATGGGGTTACTATGGTGCCAAAACGATAGATCGACAAAGTGTTGCGGTCTAGAGACTTGTGCGCTTGTTTGCTCTCAGGAAGTGACGTCAGACGCTCGAGTCCTAGAGTGTGCCGGCCATCTCTGCAGGAACCCAAATGCCTGTACATCAGCAGAGTCCTGAGTGCAGGGCAGCAGGCTCCGCTACCATGTCACAAAGGCAGACAGATAGACAGCATTAGCTGAGTCAGCCCGAGCAGGAGTGTCACCATGACTACGTCCTCGCGCGGCCTCACCGATCAATACGGTCAATCAATCAATCTGACGGTTAGGGCGAGCTACGGCAAGGCCGATTATGCCTAATACAAATACCACTGAGAAAACAAAATATCGATAGAACTTCGGCAATTCCAACCAGATTTTGTAGGAAAGGCAGGGAAAAGACGAAACAAATTCAGCCCCAAAAATTACCAGAGTATAACAAACAGAGAATTATTCAAACATGCACTTAAGATCGTTAAGTTATAACAGTAATACTGCACGCATTCATAACCCAGTGGCAAACACGAGATGTTTTCTCACCCAAAGCGCGCTTCAAATACCAAATAATCAAGAGGTATTCATTTTATAATAAACACCATAAATTTATACTTATCTCATTGAGCAGCAGCAATAAAAGAAGGAAGAGGACTGCTTGCTGGAGGGTTTTATTATGTTTCGAATGTTTGTTCGAATTTCTAAATACTAGAAGCTTTTAATAAAATTCATATTGAGCAACATTTTGGTGAGCCAGATAGGAGTGATTGGTACCTCGGACCAGACTGCAGCTGAAGGAAGGGGACACTGCCCAGACTGATTCACATTTTCGCAGCAAGGAGCAAGTTCTGCTGAATCCACGGGTGGAGGTCTGTCCTGAAGCCGCCATCACAGTGGGTAAGAGATAACATTGGATCCTTAGTCGCAGTATTTGGCATATGGCAAACTAGGAAGAAGAGCAAAAATGTATCCTGAGCGACCTGCCACTGACAGAAATCTGGCATGTTACCTATTTTATGTGTCTGAACTGAGTAGTTGCAATGCAGACTCAGAGGCGTTCCTGCGGAAGGCACCTTTTTGGATAGCCAGCACTCTAGGAAAGGTGAATATTGATTGTCTCTTGGACCTCTGGGCATGACACAGATGGTACGCTTGTCCTCTGGGTGTGATACAGGTTTGAGACCTGGGCGCCCGAGGGGTAAGTTCATTGTGGAGCGGGCCCATCGCTCCCTGTCTGCGCACCCGCCGCGGGGGGCTCCGCCTCGATCGATCATTGCCCGCCTGCTCAACTATCGGGATAGGGATGCGGTGCGCCGAGCCTCCAGACAAAAAGGCAATCTTACTTATCAGGGTAATACTCTTTCATTCTACACTGACTTCACAGCAGCAGTTCAAGCAGCTCGGAAGGAGTTTCAACCAATAAAAAAGGCCTTGATTGCTGAAAACATTCCATACGCCATGCTCTATCCGGCACGTCTTCGTATAGGTACCGACGCTATGGCCAAGATCTTTGCCAATCCCAAACAAGTCATGGACTTCGTCAAATCCTTCCGTCGCACAAAGAAGTCGACCCCCACCACATCAGACGCTGATGACTAAAGTCTATCTATAGACTGTGGACTGGGCTAAAGCAGACTGCGGTCCCAGTATCCTTCTTGAATATTCATGTAACTAATAATTAGTCAAATTGTACTGTGCATTGTGATGGGGTCGTGGATATCTCTTATTATCTTTGTTACAGATTTGATTATACAGGGAGCACACTCATGTGATCGGTGGCCACCTCCCTCGCACATCAGGGAGTAGAGTGTGTCGCAATGTCCCCCCAAATGGGTATGCCCCACATTGCTACATTTTTGTTTTTCATGTTGGGGTATTTTTTGAGTGCTGGGTATGGCTTTGGCATGGTTGGGTTGCTAAAGTGGGTGGGGAAGGTGGGTTCATGTTTGGTTGTTTTGGAGTTAATTCAATGTGATTACATTGGTACACGCAAAGCGGACGCATTTGACGTGATGTGCGGTGATAGTCAGTGGACCGCCTTAATGCTAATACACATATACGTATGTCAAAATGGGTGAGAGCTACAGATGTTTGATGTGGAATGTCCATGGGTTGAACTCTCCCAAAAAAATCCGTCAAGTTTTTGCATATTTGGACAAACACTCTATACAAGTGGCCCTTTTACAAGAATCGCATCTTACCAGAGACTCCAAAACTAGAATAGGAGTTAAGTGGGCCGGGTTCAAGTTAGCATCCTCCTATTCCTCTTAGGCTAGAGGAGTTCTTATTCTGATTAAGAGAGGTGTCCCCTTTACTCCAATCAAAACCTATGTAGACGCTGGGGGCCGGTGCGCTAGGGTACATGGGAAACTTGGGAATACGCTGATCACATTTATAAATATATATGGGCCTATTGCACGTGAACCAGAGGTATTTCAACGCATGTATGGAGTGCTAAGGGACTGACCTGACGTAGCCATATTATGGGGAGGAGACATCAACACACATCTAGACCCCAATCTGGATAAGTCCAGCCTGCAAGGCGCTCGCACACCTAGAGTGGCTTGCAGTGTTAATGATGCCCTTGTGGAGTTTGGACTAGTGGATGTCTGGAGACTAGGTAATAAGGCGACGAGAGAGGGCACACACGCTACACCGGCACACAATAGCTCGTCTAGATTGGACTATTGGCTCACTAGTGAAGGAGTGGCGGAGTGGGTTGCAGATGTGTTCACGCTACCGCACACCCTTTCTGACCACAATCCAGTGCAATTGACTGTTACTGTCCCAAACACGACGCATCACCCATTCACATGGCGTTTTCGGTCAGAGGCTCTACTTGACCCTGTTTACACTGATACCATTCGGAAGGCCATGGTACAATACTTTAATATAGGTACTGTTGACAGAGCCGCCACCTTGTGGGAGGCCTTTAAGGTCACGATGCGAGGGGTATGTATAAGTACCACTGCTGGAATATTAAAAGATATTATGAGTCAACTAGCCAAATTAGAGGCCACGCTCACTGATCTGAAGGCAGCTTGCACAGCGCACCCAGACCAAGAAACGCTTTCTCATATTCACGACCTGATCCTGGAATACAATACGATGGCAGAATCTGTTACCTATCGCGTAGACATGTACCCAGGGCATAAGGGGAGGGTGGTAGACCAAGTAGGAACCTTGCTGCAAAGCTCAAAATTTGAGCTGATCATCATTACATAGATAAGATAACAAACCAACAGGGGGAGGCACATTACTCACCGCTAGAATAAGTGGAGCAATTCCATGACTATTACTCCGAGATGTACAGGTCACAGGGGCCTGAACCTGGTTCAGCTATAGCAGACTAACTGGCAGATATCGCGTGTGCGTGGCTAGCGGATGGTTATCGCGATTATCTGTCTCAACCTATAGGGGAATCAGACATCAAAGCGGCAATACATGAATTAACTAATAAAAAGGCACCAGGGTTGGATGGCCTAACGGCTGAATTCTATAAGGAAATCGGGGACATATTCACACCACATTTACTAGAAGTTTACGCGGAGGAACATGAGTCAGATATTCTACCGCTATCGCTCCGACAGGCGTTAATTATCACTTTATTAAAAAAGGATAAACCTTCTGACAGATGTGGATCATACAGACCTCTATCTCTGATCAACCTAGATGCCAAAATACTCGCAAACATTTTGGCCACAAGGCTTCAACCGTTGATGCCATTGTTGGTCCTCCCGGATCAATCCGGTTTCATCCTCGAGATGTCCATCTCACACTATCTTAGAACCATTTTTGCAATGATGCACGTTCTTGACCCAAAATTACGCGCCGCGGTGGTAATCTTGGATGCAGCTAAGGCGTTCGACTCCATAGAATGGAGTTACATGTTCGCCATACTACAGAGAATGGGGTTCCCGTTGATTTATCTGTGCTGGGTGCGTCTGCTTTACAGTGATCCGTCGGCATGGGTGAGAGTGGGGGGCTTAACGTCAGAACCCTTCCCAATTGGTCGAGGCACCAGGCAGGGTTGCCCCTTATCGCCCCTGCAATTCACTCTTGCACTTGAGCCCCTAGCCTGTGTGATTCGCCAAAGACATAGAGAAACGCCACTCAATTTCGTTCATCATCCAGTGGGCATATCCCTTTATGCAGACAACATGGTTTTGTTTATCAGGGAGCCTGACCGCTAGCTGGCACAAGTACTGAGAGAATATATTAGATTAGGATTATTCTCCGGTCTTGCCATAAATTGGGACAAATCAGTGATTATTCCTCTGACAGCTATCACCTCCCCGCCACCAAGGGAGTACCCGTCAGTGTGGACTACGGATCCCGTTAAGTATTTGGGGATTTGGGTTCACTGTGACCCAGCGATTGTCATATAAGATTATTATGGACGAGCATGTGCCACACTCGACCAGCAGATTCAAAGGTGGAATGCCTTGCCGCTATCTCTATCCGATCCCATTACAATCTACCGAAATTTTTATACCTTTTTACCAATATCCCAATAACACTGTCAAAACATTTTATTTAAACCGTACGTACAGCTCCACTTAAGTTGATCTTGGGTGGCAAGCAGGCACGCGTGGGATGTGCGAGCCTTACACTCGAGTATGCCAAGTGTGGGTTCAGTGCTCCAGATTTGTACACCTACTATTTAAGCGCTCAAGCTCAATATGCCTTCTATTGGTTCAATCCCCATGCCTGCACTCCACTCATTGCAGTGGAAGATGGAGACGCACATCCGACCCCCCTGTCCGGTATTCTTACTCAAACCCAGCTAAATACCCCCATAACTGAAATTAACCCATTAGATATGACAATCACTGCATGGCAATCTACAGGCCGTCTCGCTTCCAAGCTTCCCCTCTATGCCCCCGCGATGCCCATAGCACATCATGCCGCTCTATCAGTGACACAAGAAAACGGCCCGGTGAAGGCCTTAGGAGAATTTGAAACCAAAGGAAATGATGGACGGAGTGTTGAACATTGCAAGCACTCACCCCCAGTCAACTGATCTGGGTTTAATCCATCACCGTTCTTTAGCCCACTCTGCCACCCCAGTTCAGACCAGGCCATATGCAAATCAGTCTGACCCTGTGCCTCATGGGAACAGTCCAGCCCGAACTGCCAAACCATGTCTTCCCTGGACCGGAAACAAGCTTCCTAGGACCGGTTTCTGGCATTTCAGCCCTCTGCAGCCAGGCTTGCTTGAATCCAGTGGCAAAGTGAGCAAGGGACTCACGTCTGAGCATACCCTGCCAACTTATGGCGAACAAAGCAAAAACCAAAGGAAATGATGGATGGAGTGTTGAACATTGCAAGCACTCACCCCCAGTCAACTGATCTGGGTTTAATCCATCACCGTTCTTTAGCCCACTCTGCCACTCCAGTTCAGACATGGCCATATGCAAATCAGTCTGACCCTGTGCCTCATGGGAACAGTCCAGCCCGAATTGCCAAACCATGTCTTCCCTGGACCGGAAACAAGCTTCCTAGGACCGGTTTCTGGCATTTCAGCCATCTTCAGCCAGGCTTGCTTGCATCCAGTGGCAAAGTGAGCAAGGGACTCACGTCTGAGCATACCCTGCCAACTTATGGCGAACAAAGCAAAAACCAAAGGAAATGATGGACGGAGTGTTGAACATTGCAAGCACTCACCCCCAGTCAACTGATCTGGGTTTAATTCATCACCGTTCTTTAGCCCACTCTGCCACCCCAGTACAGACATGGCCATATGCAAATCAGTCTGACCCTGTGCCTCATGGGAACAGTCCAGCCCGAACTGCCAAACCATGTCTTCCCTGGACCGGAAACAAGCTTCCTAGGACCGGTTTCTGACATTTCAGCCGTCTTCAGCCAGGCTTGCTTGAATCCAGTGGCAAAGTGAGCAATGGACTCACGCCTGAGCATACCCTGCCAACTTATGGCGAACAAAGCAAAAACCAAAGGAAATGATGGACGGAGTGTTGAACATTGCAAGCACCCACCCCCAGTCAACTGATCTGGGTTTAATCTATCACCGTTCTTTAGCCCACTCTGCCACCCCAGTTCAGACATGGCCATATGCAAATAAGTCTGACCCTGTGCCTCATGGGAACAGTCCAGCCCGAACTGCCAAACCATGTCTTCCCTTGACCAGAAACAAGCTTCCTAGGACCGGTTTCTGGCATTTCAGCCGTCTTCAGCCAGGCTTGCTTGAATCCAGTGGCAAAGTGAGCAAGGGACTCACGTCTGAGCATACCCTGCCAACTTATGGCGAACAAAGCCAAAACCAAAGGAAATGATGGACGGAGTGTTGAACATTGCAAGCACTCACCCCCAGTCAACTGATCTGGGTTTAATCCATCACCGTTCTTTAGCCCACTCTGCCACCCCAGTTCAGTCATGCCCATATGCAAATCAGTCTGACCCTGTGCCTCATGGGAACAGTCCAGCCCGAACTTCCAAACCATGTCTTCCCTGGACCGGAAACAAGCTTCCTAGGACCGGTTTCTGGCATTTCAGCCGTCTTCAGCCAGGCTTGCTTGAATCCAGTGGCAAAGTTAGCAAGGGACTCACGTCTGAACCATTCCTTGTCTGCAAAGGCATGGCCTGCGTCCCCTTCCCATTTGTCATGGAGTGGTTGTATGTAGATCGCCGATTCAGTGCGGATCCGGTAAGTCAACCATTTTGTCAAGCGTGCTCCATGTCCCATTAAATATTGCATGGTAGGCAGCGCGTTTGTTGCAGGTTCGGTACCCTCAGGTGTCCATGTAGTATGTATAAATCTGGATGTATGTGCATGTAGTAGGAACAGTGTATCGGGGGCCCCATGCTCGCAAACACATATGTAACGTTATCAGCCAGCTCACACCTAATGGCAACCTACGCATCATACATTTTAGGTATCTCCACCAGATATATCACACACCCTCCAGACTACATAAATATGGTCTACTGGAAACTAGCAGATGCACACATTGTAATCAATTAGATGCAGACTTCTAGCACCTTGCATGGAAGTGTGGACTGGTGGCAAAATTCTGGGAGCAAGTGGTGCAACATATACATCAAAAGTCTGGGATAAAATTATCACATACGTCAGTGATATGCCTACTGAGTTTTGTTCCACAGGTGAAAGGGACAATTGGTAAATTTACACGAAGTGCACTATTAATGACTAAACGTCGGGTTGCTATAGCGTGGGGACACAAGCGCCGAAACTTGCACACTGGCTCAAAGACTTGGTATATTGTAAAGAAAAACTGGAGCTATATGCAGAGGAACTGCCATCATCGTCCAACCCAAGGACATTTGGGAACCACTACATGAATTTCTTCAATAACAAGCCATACGTGGCTCTCCAGATATAACCACTGGCCACGTTGTGTAAGTTTAAAGCTTCATAATAGAACCTATAATGGTCTCGGACTGACTATATGTAATGCAATGTCTGATGTATTGATCAATCACATGTTGTTGATGTTGGTTGTATTATTAAACTAGCTTGCATGGTAATAATGCTGCTTATCACTGTCCTTGAAATGTAATAAACAGAGTTATAAAAATAAAAAAAAAAATAAAAAACTGTCAATCCAGTTTGCTGATGACGGGACTATAGCCTGCTCCTTCCCTTTATCGCTTTTTCTAGAGCCAGGGCCATTAAAGGACTCCCACATCATATGTACACAGGTTTGGTCAATTCCCACCAATCAGACCCCCTTTGCTGAGGCGGTCTTAGAGTATACGGAAAATGTATTTGAGTTGTGTGAACTTGCTTGGAAAGGTGGCTCCACCTTCAGACACTCCAAACGTCAGAGGGTTTTGATATATCTATAGCAGCAGAGGCCAGGGAGGCTCGCATTAACCAGGATTTAGTGAATGTTACTATTGCCTCAGAATGGGCTAAATGGGAAACAGATGCCGGCTCAAAGAGTACCATGAACAGAGGTCGATGAGCCAGGGCCAGTCCCCACAAAATCTTCATCCACAAAACCAAGCCCAGGGAAATCCAAATGCACACTACTCTCAGCTGCAGGAAGATCAGTCAGCCACCGCACCATCACAACAGGGATTAGGTAGTAGGACAAACATGTGGGAACTGCAACAACAGACAGGGAGCCCAGGCCAACAGGGACTAGGGCTGTAACTGCAGCAGGAAGGGGTAACTGTCTGGAGAGCTAATGCTGTCACACAAACGAAGAACTCAAATGTCCAGTAAGTTAAAACCCCGAAATTCATACCACCCATTAACCCACACCTCAAGCCTTTACTTGTGTTCGGGAATTCAGGGCTGCTGCATGTGTTTTGACGAATGGGTATCCTCACTAGAGTCTGCCAATTGGTGAGCCTACAGGAGCCTAGGAGCCTAAGCCCCAATCTGCTGCTGGTCCCCCAAGACAGGGCTGGCTTGCCACACCTCAGGGGGAGTGCAGTCTGACAAGGGGGACAGGGCAGCTCCCCGACCAGTAATTAAAGGCAGGCGCCCAGGTCCTTCATGGCATGTGGTCCCAACAGCGCCCCCATAAAACTAGACTCCACCATTCAAATAGAGGCTCCCTTTTTCTAGTTCCACTCTAAAGCTGTCCTCTAGTGTTGGCAGCCAGGTTTCCCATTTGCTTGGGATAGTAAAGACGTCCCCATAACGTCTACACCACACACAAGATCTGACAGGTTGCGTAGCACCATAACGCAGAGTCAGTTGGGAGGGAAGGTTTGCCAGATAAACCAACTGTCCCAGCCCATCACCATAATTAGGCACATTTTGATTAGTTCTTGACCTTTACCCTGGATTCTCCATGCAGCAATGTTTTTTCTTCCTTTCCCTCAAGTTTTTCAAATATCCAAAGTCTGTTTGATGGGTCACGTCCCTCCAAAATAATGACCAGAGCATGTCACTGGTTAAAAGGTCCTAGCCACAGGTAGAAACTGCATGCCCAAATACCCTGTAAAAGATGTGGTCTGAAAGAGAGGGGAGTGCCTGGGAGAAGGGAGTTCGCAAAGTCCATCACAGCTCCAAGCTAGAGTAGAATGCAGAATGTCCTCACCCCCCTATCAGGCCTAGAAATCAGCCAACACACAAGGACTTACATACACCATCCAGAGAAAGCATTAATCCCAACCTCAAATACTGCAAAACGAAAGGAGCAGGGGCTCTAGGGGGCTACAGAAGAGCTTTTTGACCACCTTCGCTTTCATGAAAAAATTGGACAAAAGATCATGTGAGATCAAGGGATGCACCCAAAGGACCAGCAAAAAGAAGTCCAAAAGAATTTCTCTACAAGAAAGGCACAATCAAGACACCTGGTGCTATGAGGGTCACGTTGCATGACACATGCCAGGGACTATAGCTAGACACACATGACCTCAGGGCATGTTGCAACCACCAACAGTACTCAAATAGTGACACGCCCCTCATTACATATCTTCCCACGTATGTGTAGGTCAAAAGACACCACTCACATCGATAGTGCCTCCTTGCACACACCCAGAGTGAATGGCTGGCGATGTCCATAGACCCTAGCTAAAATTGATACCACCCTAATGTTCACAAGATCACCTCATAAAAATCCTTCACCAGTCTGACACCCAGGTAGTTAAGGAGAAGGGGAGGCCTAACAACTCATAAAACACTGAGGAGTTCCATAAACAACACCAATTCTTTATTGTAAACCATCAGAAATAGATAACCTGACTGGGCGACCTTCTGGTGCCTCACTAAAATTGCATGAATGGAGTGTGAAGAGCACAGCTGCACATAAGAGCACAGGAACCCGCAGAAAAATGGTTGCTGACGGCACTTGCAATAATGCACTGTTTTCTGAACTAACCAATGAGTGTAGCTTTTGTCTGCAGACTTGCACTGCTGGAAGACCCAAGCTCCAAAAAAAGTGACAATGTCCAAAGTCAGAAACCTTCTCTGGGCAAATGCACCAAATGTATCAGTATCTATCCAAGGAGGGACCTTCCTTGGGCACAAAATGCAAATTTCTCCCATTCAGAGCTTTACCGCCAAAAGTCTGTGGCTTCACTGGGACCCTGTCCATTGACTACGTGATTTTGTTGCCATAGCCTGCTGCCTTGTTGCGCAGAGCATATTTGGATTCCATTTCAGGGACTAAGTCCGAAGGTAAAACTTCCAACCGTTTTCTTTACTCGAACGGCGTTCCATCGCGACCAGCATTAATTTGCATCTAGGTGCCGGTGAAATGCAGCCAGATGACTTTGATTGGTGCTAAACACTTTTTGGTGCTATTTTCATATTTAAACTTTAAACATTCATAAATGTTTTCTCTTTTTGGATTCTTGTTGTGTTGGTGTCATTTTATTTATTAATTTTCTACATGGTTTGGGATTTTACTTTTGTTGTGTTTTGACTTTATTGCCATTTTGGTACTGCATAAATAATGTTTACGTTGCCTCCAAGTTAAGCCTGTCTGCTCTATGCCATAGTTAAAAAAATGCATCTTTTGTGTGGCCACCTAAGCCTTTGCTTGATTTTTTGATGTGTTTGTTTACTCTGCACATTGTGACACTGCTATCCAGTGCCCATTGTATGTGCGCTGATACCTAAAACATGTTACTATTGGCTGCACTCCTAATTATCATATTTAACATACCTGCAATACCCTAGTATATAGTACAAAGTGCACCCAGAGTAGGTAAGTTAATTGTCACAATGTGGACTGTAGCACTCATTGAGCTATCACTAGAGTGACAGTGCAACATATAACTGCAAGCGTATCACCCTTTTGACTGACCTAAACCATCTTTTCAAATATTAATAAAGCAACCCTAATAGGCCTTAAATGCCTATAAGGCAAGTAGGACAAGTTAAACATGTCCTTAGAATGAAAAGGCCCTAAAAGCTGTTTTGCCTGAAGCAGGGTTAGCTGTGACATTGGAAAGCTTTGGAATGCAATATGATAATTAATAATGTTATTTTCACTTATGAAACAGCTGCAAAGCTAATTGTTGGATTTATTTCAAAATACTTATTACAAGCCAAAACCATTGTTAAAGTGGGATTTTTAACACATATTTTACAAAAGGCAGTTTTAGAAAGTCTCCAAGTTTCCATCTCTCACCCAGGAACTCAATAGCCCTTTGATGAGGTTTGAACTTGATCTCAGGAGTGATACAAAGGCCTTGGGTGTGGGGAGGTGTTCTGTTCCTCTGACAGGATGACCATCTGGGCTGTGCTCAGGAGCTTAATTAACTTCAAAGAGGCCAACTATGTCACAGGCAGACATAGCTAACAGTGGGCCTGCCTGCTCATTTCTCACCCTCGTCAGCCAGGCACTAATCCAAGAGGAGAGGATCTGCCCCTAAAACCAGTTTTGAGTGACCATAGGGGAGGAGGTTGTTCATTTCTCTATCCACGGGAAACAACCTTTCCATTGCGGCCATTAGACCACGATGCCTGTACAACACGGTCGTCACAACGACAGCGTTGTTACAATGCAATGCCATTACTAAGCAAGTCATTACATTGACTTGCAGTAGATGGCGCTCTAACATAAGGAATAGTATAGTTTACTATTCCAACACCTTTCCTACTGTTGCGTAGGCTGGAGTTGGAATAGTAAATTATATATTCCTAATGTTACATCGCCATCTACTGCAAATTGATGGAATGAATTGCATAGTAATGGCATTGCGTTGTAACAACGTTGTTGTTGTAAAGCCCGCCTTGTGAAATGCCGCGTAGTAAAAGCACGCATTGTAACGGGCTATATTTCTAGTCACACCTATAAAGTGGCCACATGTGGTCTATACAGGAGAAGAAAGGTATTGCCATGTTGGATTTACAGAGAGAAGAGCACTGGTGGATTGTTTGCTGTAGGACACATAGGGACTGCCACAAAAATGGGTTGGGATACCCTTGGGAACTTTTTCCCTATTTTTTAGTTAGGAAGGGGCAAAGAGCTACTCTCACCCATAGGCTAAGGATAGGCTTACATGTCTAGGCACCCCCGAGCACCCTCGTCAGAAGACAATGGGCCCATGGAAGACAGAAGAAGGACTGGATCTGTTCAGACCTGTCAGGAGACCTGAAAGGCTGGATCTGCTCCCAGGACAAAGACATTGACTCCAAGAGTCAATAGGCGGACCTCTGGTTAAGCTGCAGGGAAAAACCAAGCTGTTAAACATTATGCTGCACACTTAGAAAGAGGAAGATGCCTCTGAGGATTGTTTTTGCACAGGGAGATTTCCCTGCACAAAAACAATACTATCTGCAGCGCAGGCCCACTTCCAGTATGACGTAAGGTTGCCTGAGTTGGTGCTAGGGACCCAAAAGGGAGCCAGCTCTAGGAAAGGACAGACATGCAACGTATAATGGTAAAAACGATGCATTCCTGCCTTTCACGCAGCACAGCATGGTGCCTTGCTGCATTGCATGAATATTTTTATAAATATGGCCCTTAGTGTGAGCAGTTCGTTTGCTAGAACAGGGTCAACTACTACTTCTTAATTTTGTTGATGGATGAGCAACTTGTGCTACTGCAACCTTGAGGGTTCCCATTTGGTTGGTATGGCAACAGACTGACACAGTTGTGCAGTAAAGGACGTTAATAATCGCACTCAATAGTCAATAGTGTATGTAACAATGTCCTGCACATGGACTGATTAGCATCTACACGCTCAAGCTAAACAACTGCTGAAGCTCTGCAATTATATGTACACATTACAACAACCCATTGGTTACTCAATTATGTTAGGCAATACTTGGGTTGCAGACATCTGCAAAGCAAGCATGTCACACGAGCTTGAATCTGTAAAGTTCGAGAGTAGTTCAGCTTCAGGAAGGTGAGACACACCCGAACCAAGACACATTTTTTAGAGGCAAGCTCCCGCTTGTGTCGAATGAACCAGGCACGAGGACACCTCCCTGCCTAGTTCATTTGTGGTGAAAAGCAGGAGGGGTTTGGCATTCCCCTTTTGTGAAAGAAGGAGACGTTCTTCTTGCGCAAACCCTTTTCTAAACACCCAGCTACTGGAGAATTAAGCAATACATCGCAGCTATGTGCACGCCCACAATCCCAAACCCTTACTGACACGTCTGAACAAAGAAAGCTTAAACAACCTTTGAAAATTAAGTGAGAATTAATACTGCACAAATTTAATATCGTATGGTACTTGCACAAGACTAATCTGTTTTCGAGGGACCTTCCAACATGACATTACCTCAATCTGCTTGAATAAATTGCAAGTTTATGTTATAATCACTTCTGGAAATGATTGTGGAAACTACAAATAATATACTGGAGTTGTAGACTTTAGGAATAGCGCATCGAAGAGCCAATTTCCTAAGTTCACGCATAACGCAATAAGACATGACCTTTGAACCATGTGTCTTGCAGTTGAAGTGAATTCACCAAAGTGCATTCAGAGGAAGGTGTGGAAAAACTGAAAAGAGGTGTTTGACTGCTTCCAGCATTGTACCTCAGTTCCCACTACACACAGACACAGTTATTCTCTGGCAAAACAATGCAACATCTCACAGAAAGCAGTCAGTGCTTAACTAGTAGAAAGGTGGTGATAAATGCAGAAAACAAGCGCAATGAAATACTTTTCCCAGTAACGGCGACCTTTTTAATGCCTTCTTACTCCATAACTCTTTGCATTGTGCCATCACTATCGCTTTTTCTTTTCTCCCTTTCTTTTCTTCCTTTCATCAAAATTGTACTTTTTCTTCTTTTCCCACAAGTACCTTCTCTGCTATTTGTATTTGCCCTCAAATTACTCCTGTTCTTAACTCCACACACCTCTTCTTGAACAATAGCTCTGTGTGGAATAGACACAGTTTTTATATAAGACTACAACACTGCTCAATGAATTCAACCTCGCAACTGACGTCTACTTTGGCCTGCGGGTCGCAAGTCTGCATTTCACAGAGGTCAACACAGTCTTATTTCCTTCAAAGTTTCCCAATTAAGCACTATTAAAATGGATGATGGCACACTATTTACTGCACTTAGGAATGGCAGTTTTGCGGCACTGATTAAAGTTATTAATATGTTTGTTATTCAAGGTTGACTGAAGACTTTAAATTGGAGAAGGTGGAAAGATTCAGGAGTAAGGAGAGCGTCGCAATCAATTTATCCAAAGAAGGGGATTGTAAAACATTTTTCTCTTTCAAAAAGGGCAAAGTCCCAAGAACACACTGGGAAACCATTTGCTTCTTTTTATTTGAATCCAACTACACACTTTAAGAGCTCTGCTGAATGTTTTCCACACACTTTGATGTTGTTTTAACAATAAAAGACACACCCTTCATCTCTACCATCGACCTACTTTACTAAAAGCCTCTCCGACTGCCCTATGTGGGAGCTGGTTTGAGAAACAAGAACACTACATTACAGCATGAGAGCGCCTTGATCCCTGCAGGAAGGTAGCATGGCCCATCCATGGAAAAGAGCACACCAGGCCACTGCATAACTGCATTACCTGTTAGACCTGGGTAATCCAACTGCTGGGTAATCCAAGGTCATCCCTAACTCGCTCAGCCTTCCATAATATACTTACTTTTCAGAAGTGTGCTGTAGACAGTGGAGGCTCGTCCTTAAGGGCAGAGGGACTCCAATCTCCCCTACCTTTTATTCAAACTTGAAGAGTGTCTGTCAGGCTGAGCAAATGTCAGCCTGACAGACACTCTTCATGTCCAGGCCAGGCAGCCAGGTGCTGTACTTGAACTAAATGCGCAGGCGCCTGGCTGTTTGAGCTGAAGATGTCACAGCCCAGAGGACGTGACCTCCTCAGCCTGGCAAAGCGATTGGTGGTCCCTCCCTCATGGTGAGAGGCAGCGTCACTGATAACCTTTGACCTGGGTGATTCAGGTTTAAGTCCTGAAGTGCCCAAAGCAGAATGTAGTCACAGAGTAAGTTGGGGGCAGCAGTCTCACTGACTCCATTACACTCTGTGATGAGTAAGGGACTGCTGCCTTATCTCTTTGGCTGACCTATTACAAGGTCAGTCAATGAGAGGAGGCGGCAATCTCAATCCTCAGAAACCACAGAAGCTTCACCCTGCCATCCAAGGCTGGAGTCCGGTAAGTTAAAAAAAAAAAGTTTTGTGCATGCCTACGTGTGTATATATGAACTTATGTGTATTCGTGAATGCGTATTGTGCATAGGTGTGAATGAGTGTGCATGTGTGCGTGTCTTGCCCACCCCACTTAAATTATTATCTGCCACTGGCTGCAGGCATCGCACAAGTAGTTGATGTACAAGTGTCCCTCATTGTTAACAGGACTTATAGAATGAACTACAATACCACAAACTTACTTTGAACACACCAAAGAATCAGTGAAGCTTCATTAACACACAGAACAGGTACTGTAATGACAATAGATATTCAAGGCTCCCCTGTACAGCATATGCATGTGTAGACACACATACACAATACTTGATGTTGAGCAATATTGAAGAATTTCCTTGCATATTTAATACGTTTCTTTCAAACAAAGCAGGTGAATTTCTGACAGTAGCTGTAGTGCAGTTCCCCCTCTCATGCATAACAGTTGCAGTTCAGAGCAAGCATCCCTCACAAAAGACAGGTCCATTGCATGCAGCATCAGCTCATTCTTTTCTCACATTCAGAAAACAGGGAAACAACATAGTGGAGGTGCAGGCATCCCTCACAAGGAAAACAAGTTATAAGAATTCACCAGCAGTGCAAACGTCCCTCACACAGGCTATGTATGCTACAAGCAGCAACAGTGAATGCTTCTATAACGTGCACTGAACATGCACAACATAATGAGGAGGTTTGCATTTTTTCACATATAATATTAGTTACTTTCACAACTGTTGTGTGAATAATTTCATCACACTTATGATGAAGTGCAAAAGCTGATCATTCTTTACATGACACACAAACCGATTTTTACAATGAAAACTTAAATGTGCACTTTGCACATGTCTAGAAAAAATACACTCCAATTGAGAAAAAGTGAAGTACCAGCACAGTAAAAGTGTGATTGGTTAGGTAGAAATAGCAAGATTAATCAAATAATAAATTTAACATGTTTATTAACTGATCTTTTTATATTTCTAAGAAGCTCATCATGAAAATTAATGATGAAACGTAGCATTTCTATTGATTTTATTGTAAAGCGCCATGACAGTATAGCAAGTGGTTTAATTCATGTATGCAATTTGCTATGCAACTGAAACTTTCATTATAATTGACTGACATTATAAAGACCTTATATCCTTAGAAATTATTCAATTTGAATGATTTTTAGAAATAGTTTACATATAGGTACTTTTTAACTTTTTGGCAGTAAGCACCTCACCTCCGCCCTCATCAGCAACCCACCACTGACTAATCCAGACGCAAACCCCTGCACGCAATCTCCGCCGCTGGATCATGAACTCTGCCAATACATCCGCCTCCCTCAAGAAAGCCACTGGACGACACATCAAGTAAGCAAGCTGGTTCACCCCTGTACTCCAAGAATCCAGATGCTCCTGCAGACGTCTCGAAAAAACATTAGTAACAACAAAACCCCGAAACACGCATCACCTACAAAGCAGCCACCACCCCACACTGCCATCTTATCATATCCACAAGGAAGAAATCCCTCCAAGACAGAATCCTCACCAACGCTCACAACACCAAAGAGCTCTTCGCCATCATCAAGGAATTCGCCAAACCCTGCAGCAAAACAATAGACGTCCCACCCTTCCAAGACCTCTGCAACAGACTCAGCACCTTCTTCCACCATACGAGTAAAATGATCTATGTCAACTAGACAACCAAGACCTCCTCACCACTCCAACTTCCCTCCATGCGACACCAGCCAACAGAACCTGCTCAAATGGACCCCGCTAATGGCAGACAACAACCTGAAGACCATGGAAAGCATCCACTCCAGAGGAACCTCAGACCCCTGCCCCCACCACATCTTCCACAAAACCACCTCTGCCATCGCATCCGAACTACGTCAGACCGATCAACTGCTCCTTCGAAACCACCACCTTCCCCGGCAACTGAAAGCACGCCAAAGTCAACCCCCTCCCGAATAAACCCTCCGCAGACCTGACAGATCTCAAGAACTCCAGGCCTATCTCCCTGCTTCCATCCACAGCCAAGGTCATCGATAAGGCCGTCAACACCCAGCTAGCAAACTTCAACGAAGCTAACAACATCCTGGACATCTTCCAATCTGGATTCCACTGCAACCACAGTATCGAGACAGCCCTACTTGCCACCACCGATGATATCCACTCCCTCCTCTACCAGGGTGAAAAAGCAGGACCTCTCGGCTGCTTTCAACACCATCTCTCAAAGGATCGTAGCTACCAGACTCCATGACGCTGGCATCCACGATAAGGCTTTCGACTGCATACTGCCCTTCCTCACTGGAAGAACTCAGAGGTTTAGGCTCGCTCCGTACCTCTCAGAACCAACAGAGTCCAACTGTGGAGTGCCTTGTGGCTCCTCTCTGAGCCCCACCCTCTTCAATGTCTACATGGCCCCGCTCGTAACCATCATTGGGAACCATGGGCTCAACATTGTCTCCTACGCCAACGATTCCCAGCTAATCCTCTCCCTCACCAATAAACTCAACATCACCAAACACAACTTCCAAGAAGGGATGAAAGCCGTCGCCACGTGGATGAAGAACAGCTGCCTAAAACTCAACTCCAAGAAAACAGAGGTCCTCATCCTTGGCTCCACCCCCTTTGCATAGGAAGACTCCTGGTGCCCCCTCTCGCCCTGAGAAATCCCCACATCCCGACGGACCATGCAAAAAACCTCGGCATCTCACTAGACTCATTGCTCACAATGAACCATCTGATCAACACCGTATTCTCGACCTGCTTCAACATCCTCCACATGCTTTGAAAGACGTTCAGATGAATCCCTTCCGAATCCAGAAAAACAGTCATGCATGCAATAATCAGCAGCATACTGGACTATGGCAACTCTCTCTACGCCAGAATCAACTGCAGCCTGACTTATCCTCGGCATCCCCCGCTACAGCCACGACACCCAACAGCTCCGCCATCTTTACTAGTTCCCAGGTGAAAGAAGAATAACCTTCAAACTCCTCACCCATGCATACAAGGCCCTTCACAACACCAGACCCACTTACCTGAACCACCACCTTTCCTTCCATGCACCTGAAAGATACCTCCGATCAGTCAACCGCTCTCTGGCCACCGTCCAACTTTCCTACAAGACCAGAGCGGGAGGAAAGTCCTTTTCCTACCTCACAGCCAAACCCTAGGACTACCTTCACCTCCACCTCAGACTATCTCCAACATTGCTACAGTTCAGGAGGGACCTCAAGACCTAGCTCTTCGGATAACCCCAACACTCAACAGAGCTGCCCCCCTCCCCCGAGCACCTTGAGACCCTCAAGGGTGAGTCGTTGCACCTTACCAACCCCGATTGATTGATTGATAATTAGAGCTGAAGATTTTTGTGTAATAATTACTGAAAACATTACAAATATGCCCATATATAATATGTTTGACTTATTTAGTTATGCTTTAATTTAACTAGCAGTTTATTTGACTAAATAAGAAATGCTAACATTAAAATGCATTTAATTCCCTTTTTACCCTGAAACTCCATTATTTCATAACCTGGTGTGGACTTCTCTTATGTTCCCCAAATTTTGCTTTATCTGTTCTATTTATGCAACATTCTTTAAGCAATAGGACATTTTTTCAGTATTTCTCTGTGTGTAAATTGGTGGGAACCCAATCTTTGGACTATATCCATGAGGAGCAACAAAGTAAATAAGTAAATAACTCTTTGCCAACTAACCTGTGAGGATGGAATGGACAGTTGTTTCTCAGTCGTGACCAGCATGCGAAAATATGTTGAAGTATCAATTTGTACCCGGTGAATGGAAGAACAAACACATGATGATCAGACCATCGTATGGTGACAACTGATGTCACAAATGGATGATTTGGAGTATAAAAAGTGACTTTACTAATATGAGCAGGTCATCTTTCCTCTCATACTCATCCAAGCTGTGTTTCGCTAAGGGCCCCCTTAACTTCCTTGCCTCCAGCCTGCCTGCCGGACTATCTTTACATGCCCCTTTTCTTTTTCCCCTTGCTGATGAACTTGCCTGCTGGATGGTTCGGAGCTGTCTGGTGAGAGACCAGTTTTGAACTTTCCTGATTAATGCTCCATTCCCCATTCCCATGCCCATGCACTTCTCCCTAGTGGATTTTAACTTGATCCAATTGCCCATGCTAAAATAATTATTTTGAACCAGCCTCCTGCCTTTGTTGGTGGTAAGAATCTAATTTTGAACCATCCTTTTTATGCATTCTTCTATTTAGAAATATATTTACTTTACTTAGATGTGTGATTTTATATTTCGAGCTGTAAGATCCGTGACAGGGTTTCTTAAAATGTTACGTATTATTATTATTATTAGCACTTATAGAGCGCAACAGCTACCTCCAACGGAGGTGTCCCGGCGCTAGCATCCATCCAGAGAGGGAGGTCAGAGAGAGAGGCAAAAGGACGAGGTTATCTCTAAGGAAGGCCAAACAGCCAGGTTTTAAGGGCCTTCCTAAAAGGCAATTCCGCACTTATCTGCCGAAGGTCATTGGGCAGTGTGTTCCATAACATCGCTGTTTTCACAGAAAAAGCACGGCCACCCGTCCTTGCCTTCTTAAAGCGTGGAGTGACCAGGAGGTTACGATTGTTGGATCTGAGTGTTCTAGCGTTCTGGTATTTCTGGAGCCTTCGCTTCAGGTAAAGAGGGCCTACCCCTCTTAAAGCTTTATGAGCTAAAACCAGAACCTTGAACATGACTCTTTTCCTTACAGGAAGCCAATGCAGACTGCGCAGATGGGGAGTAATGTGATAGCGTAGGGGCACATTTCTGATGAGCCTAGCTGCAGCATTCTGAATCCGCTGAAGTCGCCTCATTAGATAGTCAGGGAGGCCAATGAAGAGGCTATTGGCGTAGTCAAGCTGAGAAGTAATGAGAGCATAGACCACCAACTTCCTACACTCCATAGGGAGGAAGTGAAGAAATCTACGCAATGCCTTCCATTTCCAAAAACATTGAGAGGAAATGTGCGTTATTTGGGCCTTGCCTGTCAGTTGGGAGTCAAACCTAAAACCCAGATTCCTTGCTGAATTAACCGGAATCGGGGGAGGATTTAATTTTGCTGGCCACCAAAACTCGGTTTGAGGCGGACGGGGCTGATTAAAAAATAGGATC